>NW_027457678.1:0-1200000 GCF_050624435.1 Tenrec ecaudatus | reverse complement strand
AACAGGCACTTGGACTATCTAGATTCCCTAGCAGGCACTTGTACTATCTAGGCTACCTAGCTGGCACTTAGATTATGTAGGTTAAATAGTGGGCACTTGGAATATGTAGGTTAACTAACGGACACTTGCACTATGTAGGTTAACTAGCGGGCCCATGGACTATGTAGGTTTACTAGCGGGCCCTTGGACTATCTAGGTTCCCTAAAGGGCACTTAGACTATCTAGGTTGCCGAACGGGCACTTGGAATATCTAGATTAGCTTGCGGGCACTTGGACTATGTAGGCTAACTAGGGGGCCCTTGGACGATCTAGGTTACCTAGCGGGTACTTCAACTATCTAGTTTAACTAGCTGGCACTTACACTATCTAGGTTACCTAGCGGGCACTTGGACTATGTAGGTTAACTAGCGGGCACTTGGACTATCTAGGTTACCTAGCGGGCACTTGGACTATGTACGTTCCCTAGCGGGCACTTGGACTATCTACGTTACCTAGCGGGCACTTGGACTATGTACGTTACGTAGCGGGCACTTGGAGTATGTACGTTTCCTAGCGGGTACTTGGACTAGATAGGTTCCCTAGCGGGCACTTGGTCTATCTAGGTTAACTAGCGGGCACCGGGACTATCTAGGTTAACTAGCGAGCACTTGGACTATCTAGGTTAACTAGCGGGCATTTGGAATATTAGGGCCCCTAGCGGGCATTTGGACTATATTGGTTACCTAGCGGGCACTTGGACTATGTAGGTTAACGAACGGGCACTTGGACTATCTAGGTTAACTAGCGGGCATTTGGAATATTAGGGCCCCTAGTGGGCATTTGGACTATATTGGTTACCTAGCGGGCACTTGGACTATGTAGGTTAACGAACGGGCACTTGGACTATGTGGGTAACTAGTGGTCACTTGAACTGTCTAGGTTACCTAGCGGGCACTTAGACTATGTAGGTTAACTAGCGGGCACTTGGACTATCTAGGTTAACAAGCGGGCCCTTGGACGATGTAGGTTAACTAGCGGGCCCTTGCACTATGTAGGCTAACTAGCGGGCCCATGGATTATGTAGGATTACTAGCAGGCACTTGGACTATCTAGGTTAACTAGCGAGCACTTGGACTATGTAGTTTCCCTAGTGGGCATTTGGACTATTTAGGTTACCTAGCGGGCACTTGGACTATCTAGGTTACCTAGCAGGCACTTTGACTATCTAGGTTAACTAACGGGCACTTGGACTATGTATGTTGCATAGCGGGCTATTGGACTATCTTGATTAGGTAACGGGCAATTGGACTATCTAGGGTTCTTAGCGGGCACTTGGACGATCTAGGTTACCTAGAGGGCACTTGGGCTATCTAGGTTAACTAGCGTGCACTTGGATTATCTAGGTTTTTAGCGGGTACTTGGACTGTGTAGGTTAACTAGCGGGCCCTTGGACTATGTAGATTAACTAGGGGCACTTGGACTATCTACGTTAACTAGCGGGCCCTTGGACTATGTAGATTCCCTAGCGGGCATTTGGACTATATAGATAACCTAGCGGGCACTTAGACTTTGTAGGTTCCCTAGCGGCACAAGAACTATCTAGGTTACCTAGCTGGCACTTGAACTATCTACGTTATAGCCGCTTCTTGGAGTATGTAGGTTACCTAGAGGGCTGATGGACTATCTAAGTTACCAAGCGGGCACTGGGACTATCTAGGTTAACTAACGGGAACTTGGACTATGTAGGTTCCGTAGCGGGCCCTTGGACTACGTAGGTTCCCTAGCGAGCACTTGGACTATGTGGGTTCCCTAGCGGGCATTTGGACTATGTAGGTTACATAACGGGCACTTGGACTATGTAGGTTCCCTGGCGGTCACTTGGATTATGTAGGTTCCCTATCGGGCACTTGGACTATGTAGGTTAACTAGTGGGCATTTGGACTATGTAGGTTACCTAGAGGGCAAAAGGACAATGTAGATTACCTAGTGGGCACTTGGACTATATAGGTTCCCTATCAGGCATTTGGACTATGTAGGTTACCTAGCGGGCCCTTGGACTATCTAGGTTACCTAGGGGGAACCTGGACTTTTTAGGTTAACTAGTGGGCACTTGGACTATCTAGGTTACCTACCAGGCACTTGGACTATGTACGTTACCTAGCGGGCACTTGGACTATGTAGGTTTCCTAGCGGGTACTTGGACTAGATAGGTTCCCTAGCGGGCACTTGGTCTATCTAGGTTAACTAGCGGGCACTGGGACTATCTAGGTTAACTAGCGAGCACTTGGACTATCTAGGTTAACTAGCGGGCATTTGGAATATTAGGGCCCCTAGTGGGCATTTGGACTATATTGGTTACCTAGCGGGCACTTGGACTATGTAGGTTAACGAACGGGCACTTGGACTATGTGGGTAACCTAGTGGTCACTTGAACTGTCTAGGTTACCTAGCGGGCACTTGGACTATGTAGGTTAACTAGCGGGCACTTGGACTATCTAGGTTAACTAGCGGGCCCATGGATTATGTAGGTTTACTAGCAGGCACTTAGACTATCTAGGTTAACTAGCGGGCACTTGGAGTATGTAGTTTCCCTAGCGGGCATTTGGACTATGTAGGTTACCTAGCGGGCACTTGGACTATCTAGGTTACCTAGCAGGCACTTTGACTATCTAGGTTAACTAACGGGCACTTGGACTTTGTAGGTTGCCTAGCGGGCACTTGGATTATGTAGGTTCCCTATAGGGCACTTGGACTTTGTAGGTTAACTAGCGGGCACTTGGACTGTCTAGGTTACCTAGTGGGCACTTGGATAATCTCGGTTAACGACCGGGCACTTGGATTATCTAGGTTAACGAACGGGCACTTGGACTATGTAGGTTACCTAGCCGCCACTTGGACTATCTAGGTTAGCCAACAGGCACTTGGACTATCTAAGTTCCCTAGCGGGCACTTGTACTACCTAGGTTACCTAGCTGGCACTTTGACTATGTAGGTCAACTAGCGGGCCCTTGGACTATCTAGGTTAGCCAACGGCCACTTAGATTATGTAGGTTAACTAACGGGAACTTGGAATATGTAGGTTAACTAGCAGGCCCATGGACTATGTAGGTTTACTAGCGGGCCCTTGACTATCTAGGTTCCCTAAAGGGCACTTGGACTATCTAGGTTCCCTAAAGGGCACTTGGACTATCTAGGTTACCTAGCGGGCACTTGGACTATGTAGGCTAACTTGGGGGCCCTTTGATGATCTAGGTTACCTAGCGGGTACTTGAACTATCTAGGTTACCTAGCGGGCACTTGGACTATGTACGTTCCCTAGAGGGCATTTGGACTATCTATGTTAACTAGCGGGCACTTGGAATATGTAGGTTAAGTAGCGGACACTTGCACTATGTAGGTTACCTAGCAGGCACTTGGACTATCTAGGTTAACTAGCGGGCACTTGGACTATCTAGGATAACTCGCGTGCACTTGGACTTTGTAGGTTCCTTAGCGGGCACTTGGACTATCTAGGTTGCCTAGCGGGCACTTGGACGATATAGGTTAACTAGCGTGCCCTTGGAATATCTAGGTTACGTAGCGGGCACTTGGTATATAGGTTAACTAGCGGGCACTTGGACAATGTAGGTTAACTAGAGGACACTTGGAATATCTAGGTTAACTAGTGGGCCCTTGGACTATGTAGGTTAACTAGCGGGCACTTGGACAATCTAGGTTAACTAGCGGGTACTTGGAAGATCTAGGTTAACTAGCGGGCACTTGGACTATCAAAGTTAACAAGTGAGCCCTTGGACTATGTAGGTTAACTAGCGGGCCCTTGGACTATCTAGGTTACCTAGCAGGCACTTGGACTATATAGGTTACCTAGCGGGCACTGGGACTATGTAAGTTACCTAGTGGGCACTTGGACTATCTAGGTTAACGAATGGGCACTTGGAATATGCAGGTAACCTAGCGAGCACTTGGACTGTCTAGGTTACCTAGCGGGCACTTGGACTTCTAGGTTAACGAACGGGCTCTTGGACTATGTAGGTTGCCTAGCGGGCACTTGGACTATCTAGGTTAGGTAACGGGCACTTGGACTATCTAGGTTACCTAGCGGGAACTTGGACAATGTAAGTTACCTAGCGGGCACTTGGACTATCTAGGTTACCTAACGGGCACTTTGACTATCTAGGTTACATAGCGGGCACTTGGACTATGTAGGTTAACTATCGAGCACTTGGACTCTAGGTTACATAGCGGGCACTTGGACTATCTAGGTTACCTAGCGGGCCCTTGGACTATGTAGGTTTCCTAGCGGGCACTTGGACTATCTAGGTTAACGAACGGGCACTTGGACTATGTAGGTAACCTAGCGGGCACTTGGACTATCTAGGTTAACGAACGGGCACTTGGACAATGTAGGTTACCTAGCGGGCCCTTGGACTATGTAGGATCCTATCGGATATTTGGACTACTTAGGTTACCTAGCGGGCACTTGGACTATCTAGGTTAGCTAGCGGGCACTTGGACTATCTAGGTCAACTAGTGGGCCCTTGTACTATGTAGGTTGACTAGCGAGCACTTGGACTATCTAGGTTAACTAGCGGACCTTGGACTATGTAGGTTAACTAGCGGGCCTTTGGACTATGTAGGTTAACTAGCGGGCACTTGGACGATCTAGGTTAACTAGAGGGCACTTGGACTATCTAGGTTAACTAGCGGGCCCTTGGATGATCAATGTTAACTAGCGGGCACTTGGACTATCTAGGTTAGCTAATGGGCACATGCACTGAGTACGTCCCCTAGTGGGCACTTGGACTATCTAGGTTAACTAACGGGCACTTGGACTATCTAGGTTTCCTAGCGTGCACTTGTACTATCTAGGATACCTAGCTGGCACGTGGACTATGTAGGTCAACTAGCGGGCCCTTGGACTATCTAGGTTACCTAACGGGCACTTAGATTATGTAGGTTAACTAGCGGGCACTTGGAATATGTAGGTTAACTAGCGGGCCCTTGAACTATGTAGGTTTACTTGCGGGCCCTTCGACTATCTAGGTTCCCTAAAGGGCACTTGGACTATATAGGTTACCTAGCGGGCACTTGGACTATGTAGGCCAACTAGGGGGCCCTTGGACTATCTAGGTTACCTAGCGGGTACTTGAACTATCTAGGTTAACTAGCGGGCACTTGGATTATGTAGGTTAACTAGCGGACACTTGCACTATGTAGGTTACTTAGCAGGCACTTGGAATATCTAGGTTAACTAGCGGGCACTTGGACTATATATGTTAACTAGCGTGCACTTGGACTATGTAGGTTCCTTAGCAGGCTTTGGACTATCTAGGTTGCCTAGCGGGCACTTGCACTATGTAGGTTAACTAGCGTGCCCTTGGACTATCTAGGTTACGTAGCGGGCACTTGGTATATAGGTTAACTAGCGGGCACTTGGACTATATAGGCTAACTAGCGGACACTTGCACGATCTAGGTTAACTAGCAGGCCCTTGCACTATGTAGGTTAACTAGCGGGCCATGGATTATGTAGGTTTACTTGCAGGCACTTGGACTATGTAGGTTCCCTATCGGGCATTTGAACTATTTAGGTTGCCATCGGGAACTTTTACTATGTAGGTTACATAGCGGGCACTTGGACTATCTAGGTTACCTAGCAGGCACTTTGACTATCTAGGTTAACTAACGCGCACCTGGAGTATGTAGGTTGCCGAGCGGGCACTTGGATTATGTAGGTTCCCTATCGGGCACTTGGACTATGTAGGTTAACTAGCGGGCACTTGGACTGTCTAGGTTACCTAGCGGGCACTTGGATTATCTAGGTTAACGAACGGGCACTTGGACTATGTAGGTTACCTAGCCGCCATTTGGACGATCTAGGTTACCTAACAGGCACTTGGACTATCTAGATTCCCTAGCAGGCACTTGTACTATCTAGGTTACCTAGCTGGCACTTAGATTATGTAGGTTAAATAGTGGGCACTTGGAATATGTAGGTTAACTAACGGACACTTGCACTATGTAGGTTAACTAGCGGGCCCATGGACTATGTAGGTTTACTAGCGGGCCCTTGGACTATCTAGGTTCCCTAAAGGGCACTTAGACTATCTAGGTTGCCGAACGGGCACTTGGAATATCTAGATTAGCTAGCGGGCACTTGGACTATGTAGGCTAACTAGGGGGCCCTTGGACGATCTAGGTTAGCTAACGGGCACTTAGATTATGTAGGTTAACTAGCGGGCACTTGGAATATGTAGGTTAACTAGCGGGCCCTTGAACTATGTAGGTTTACTTGTGAGCCCTTCGACTATCTAGGTTCCCTAAAGGGCACTTGGACTATATAGGTTACCTAGCGGGCACTTGGACTATGTAGGCCAACTAGGGGCCCCTTGGACTAGCTAGGTTAACTAGCGGGCACTTGGACTATGTAGTTTCCCTAGCGGGCATTTGGACTATTTAGGTTACCTAGCGGGCACTTGGACTATGTAGGTTACCTAGCGGGCACTTGGACTATCTAGGTTACCTTGTAGGCACTTTGACTATCTAGGTTTCCTAGCGGGCACTTGGATTATGTAGGTTCCCTATCGGGCACATGGACTGTGAAGGTAAACTAGCGGACACTTGGACTGTCCTGGTTACCTAGCGGGCATTTGGATTATCTAGGTTAATGAACGGGCACTTGGACTATGTAGGTTACCTAGCCGCCACTTGGACTATCTAGGTTAGCTAACAGGCACTTGGACTATCTAGATTCCCTAGCAGGCACTTGTACTATCTAGGTTACCTAGCTGGCACTTACATTATGTAGGTTAAATAGAGGGCACTTGGAATATGTAGGTTAACTAGCAACACTTGCACTATGTAGGTTAACTAGCGGGCCCATGAAGTACGTAGGTTTACTAGCGGGCCCTTGGACTATCTAGGTTCCCTAAAGGGCACTTGGACTATCTAGGTTACCGAACGGGCACATGGACTATCTAGGTTACCTAGCGGGCACTTGGACTATGTAGGCTAACTAGGGGGCCCTTGGACGATCTAGGTTACCTAGCGGGTACTTGAACTATCTAGGTTAACTAGCGGGCACTTGCACTATCTAGGTTACCTAGCGGGCACGTGGACTATGTACGTTCCCTAGCGGGCACTTTGACTATCTATGTTAACTAACGGGCACTTTGAATATGTAGGTTAACTAGTGGACACTTGCACTATGTAGGTTACCTAGCAGGCACTTGGACTATCTAGGTTAACTAGCGTGCACTTGGACTATGCAGGTTCCTTAGCGGGCACTTGGATTATCTAGGTTGCCAAGCGGGCACTCGGACTATGTAGGTTAATTAGCATGCACTTGGACTATCTAGGATACGTAGCGGGCACTTCGTATATAGGTTAACCAGCGGGCACGTGGACTATGTAGGTTAACTAGAGGACACTTGGACTATCTAGGTTAACTAGTGGGCCCTTGGACTATGTAGGTTAACAAGCGGGCACTTGGAAAATCTAGGTTAACTAGCGGGCACTTGGACGATCTAGGTTAACTAGCGGGCACTTGGACTATCAAAGTTAACAAGTGAGCCCTTGGACTATGTAGGTTAACTAGCGGGCCCTTGGACTATCTAGGTTCCCTTGCGGGCACATGGACCATATAGGTTACCTAGAGGGCACTTGGACTATGTAGGTTACCTAGTGGGCACTTGGACTATCTAGGTTAACGGACGGGCACTTGGAATATGCAGGTAACCTAGCGGGCACTTGGACTGTCTAGGTTACCTATCGGGCACTTGGACTTCTAGGTTAACGAATGGGCACTTGGACTATGTAGGTTGCTTAGCGGGCACTACGACTATCTAGGTTAGGTAACGGGCACTTTGAGTATCTAGGTTACCTAGCGGGAAATTGGACAATGTAAGTTACCTAGCGGGCACTTGCACTATCTAGGTTACCTAACGGTCACTTTGACTATCTAGGTTACATAGCGGGCACTTGGACTATGTAGGTTAACTAGCGAGCACTTGGACTCTAGGTTACCTAGCGGGCACTTGGACAGTCTAGGTTACCTAGCAGGCACTTGGACTATCTAGGTTAACAAACGGGCACTTAGACTATGTAGGTTACCTAGCGGACACTGGGACTATGTAGGATCCCTATCGGACATTTGGAAAACTTAGGTTACCAAGCGGGCACTTGGACTATCTAGGTTAACTAGCGGGAACTTGGATGATCTAGGTTAACTAGAGGGCACTTGGACTATCTAGGTTAACTAGCAGACACTTGGTCTATCTAGGTTACCTAGCTGGCACTTGGACTATGAAGGTTCCCTAGCGGGCACTTGGATTATCTAGGTTTCCCAGCGGGCACTTGGACTATATAGGTCAACTAGCGGGTCCTTGGAATATCTAGGTTAACTCACTGGCACTTGGACTATGTAGGTTAACTAGCGGACACTTGCACGATCTAGGTTAACTCGCGGGCTCTTCACTATGTAGGTTAACTAGCGGGTCCATTGACACAGTTGGTTAACTAGCGGGCACTTGGACGATCTAGGTTAACTAGCGGGCACTTGGACTATATAGGTTAACTAGGGGGCGCTTGGATTATCTAGGTTACCTAGCGGGCACTTGGACTATATAGGTTCCCTAGGGGGGCATTTGGACTATATAGATAACCTAGCGGGCCCTTAGACTTTGTAGGTTACCTTGCGGGCCCTTGGACTATGTAGGTTAACTAGCGGGCCCTTGGACTATGTAGGTTACCTAGCGGGCACTTGGACGATCTAGGTTAACTAGCGGGTACTTGGACTATGTAGGTTAACTAGCGGGCCCTTGGACTATGTAGATTAACTAGTGGCACTTGGACTATCTACGTTAACTAGTGGGCCCTTGGACTATGTAGTTTCCCTAGCGGGCATTTGGACTATCTAGATTACCTAGCTGGTACATGAACTATCTACGTTACTTAGCGGGTTTTGGAGTATGTAGGTTACCTAGCGGGCTGTTGGACTATCTAGGTTACCAAGCGGGCACTTGGACACTCTCGGTTAACTAACGGGCACTAGGACTATCTAGGTTAACTTGCGGGCACTTGGACGATCTAGGTTAACTAGCAGGCACTTGGACTATGAAAGTTAACAAGTGAGCCCTTGGACTATGTAGGTTAACTAGCGGGCCCTTGGACTATCTAGGTTACCTAGCCCGCACTTGGACTATATAGGTTACCTAGCGGGCACTTGGACTATGTAGGTTACCTAGTGGGCACTTGGACTATCTAGGTTAACGAACGGGCACTTGGAATATGCAGGTAACCTAGCGGGCACTTGGACTGTCTAGGTTACCTAGCGGGCACTTGAACCTCTAGGTTAACGAACGGGCACTTGGACTATGTAGGTTGCTTAGCGGGCACTTGGACTATCTAGTTTAGGTAACGGGCACATTGAGTATCTAGGTAACCTAGCCGGAATTTGGACAATGTAAGTTACCTAGCGGGCACTTGGACTATCTAGGTTACCTAGCGGGTCCTTGGACTATGTACGTTTCCTAGCGGGCACTTGGACTATCTAGGTTAACGAACGGGCACGTGGACTATGTAGGTTACCTAGCGGGCACTTGGACTAACTAGGTTAACTAGCAGGCCCTTGGATTATGTATGTTTCCTAGCGGGCACTTGGACTATCTAGGTTAACGAACGGGCACGTGGACTATGTATGTTACCTAGCGGGCACTTGGACTAACTAGGTTAACTAGCGGGCACTTGGACTATCTAGGTCAACTAGTGGGCCCTTGTACTATGTAGGTTAACTAGCGAGCACTTGGACTATCTAGGTTAACTAGCGGACCTTGGACTACGTAGGTTAACTAGCGGGCCTTTGGACTATGTAGGTTAACTAGCGTGCACTTGGACTATGTAGGTTAACTAGCGGGCACTGGGATGATCAATGTTAACTAGCGGGCACTTTGACTATCTAGGTTAGCTAACAGGCACTTGGACTACGTACGTCCCCTAGTGGGCACTTGGACACTCTAGGTTAACTAACAGGCACTAGGACTATCTAGGTTAACTAGCGGGCACTTGGACTATCTAGGTTAACTAGCGTGCACTTGGACTATGTAGGTTAACTAGCGGGCCCTTGGACTATCTAGGTTACCTAGCCCGCACTTGGACTATATAGGTTACCTAGCGGGCACTTGGACTATGTAGGTTACCTAGTGGGCACTTGGACTATCTAGGTTAACGAACGGGCACTTGGAATATGCAGGTAACCTAGCGGGCACTTGGACTGTCTAGGTTACCTAGCGGGCACTTGAACCTCTAGGTTAACGAACGGGCACTTGGACTATGTAGGTTGCTTAGCGGGCACTTGGACTATCTAGTTTAGGTAACGGGCACATTGAGTATCTAGGTAACCTAGCCGGAATTTGGACAATGTAAGTTACCTAGCGGGCACTTGGACTATCTAGGTTACCTAGCGGGTCCTTGGACTATGTACGTTTCCTAGCGGGCACTTGGACTATCTAGGTTAACTAGCGGGCACGTGGACTATGTAGGTTACCTAGCGGGCACTTGGACGATCTAGGTTAACTAGCGGGTACTTGGACTATGTAGGTTAACTAGCGGGCCCTTGGACTATGTAGATTAACTAGTGGCACTTGGACTATCTACGTTAACTAGTGGGCCCTTGGACTATGTAGTTTCCCTAGCGGGCATTTGGACTATCTAGATTACCTAGCTGGTACATGAACTATCTACGTTACTTAGCGGGTTTTGGAGTATGTAGGTTACCTAGCGGGCTGTTGGACTATCTAGGTTACCAAGCGGGCACTTGGACACTCTCGGTTAACTAACGGGCACTAGGACTATCTAGGTTAACTTGCGGGCACTTGGACGATCTAGGTTAACTAGCAGGCACTTGGACTATCAAAGTTAACAAGTGAGCCCTTGGACTATGTAGGTTAACTAGCGGGCCCTTGGACTATCTAGGTTACCTAGCCCGCACTTGGACTATATAGGTTACCTAGCGGGCACTTGGACTATGTAGGTTACCTAGTGGGCACTTGGACTATCTAGGTTAACGAACGGGCACTTGGAATATGCAGGTAACCTAGCGGGCACTTGGACTGTCTAGGTTACCTAGCGGGCACTTGAACCTCTAGGTTAACGAACGGGCACTTGGACTATGTAGGTTGCTTAGCGGGCACTTGGACTATCTAGTTTAGGTAACGGGCACATTGAGTATCTAGGTAACCTAGCCGGAATTTGGACAATGTAAGTTACCTAGCGGGCACTTGGACTATTTAGGTTACCTAGCGGGTCCTTGGACTATGTACGTTTCCTAGCGGGCACTTGGACTATCTAGGTTAACGAACGGGCACGTGGACTATGTAGGTTACCTAGCGGGCACTTGGACTAACTAGGTTAACTAGCAGGCCCTTGGATTATGTATGTTTCCTAGCGGGCACTTGGACTATCTAGGTTAACGAACGGGCACTTGGACTATGTAGGTTGCTTAGCGGGCACTTGGACTATCTAGTTTAGGTAACGGGCACATTGAGTATCTAGGTAACCTAGCCGGAATTTGGACAATGTAAGTTACCTAGCGGGCACTTGGACTATCTAGTTTACCTAGCGGGTCCTTGGACTATGTACGTTTCCTAGCGGGCACTTGGACTATCTAGGTTAACTAGCGGGCCCTTGGACTATGTAGGTTACCTAGCGGGCACTTGGACGATCTAGGTTAACTAGCGGGTACTTGGACTATGTAGGTTAACTAGCGGGCCCTTGGACTATGTAGATTAACTAGTGGCACTTGGACTATCTACGTTAACTAGTGGGCCCTTGGACTATGTAGTTTCCCTAGCGGGCATTTGGACTATCTAGATTACCTAGCTGGTACATGAACTATCTACGTTACTTAGCGGGTTTTGGAGTATGTAGGTTACCTAGCGGGCTGTTGGACTATCTAGGTTACCAAGCGGGCACTTGGACACTCTCGGTTAACTAACGGGCACTAGGACTATCTAGGTTAACTTGCGGGCACTTGGACGATCTAGGTTAACTAGCAGGCACTTGGACTATCAAAGTTAACAAGTGAGCCCTTGGACTATGTAGGTTAACTAGCGGGCCCTTGGACTATCTAGGTTACCTAGCCCGCACTTGGACTATATAGGTTACCTAGCGGGCACTTGGACTATGTAGGTTACCTAGTGGGCACTTGGACTATCTAGGTTAACGAACGGGCACTTGGAATATGCAGGTAACCTAGCGGGCACTTGGACTGTCTAGGTTACCTAGCGGGCACTTGAACCTCTAGGTTAACGAACGGGCACTTGGACTATGTAGGTTGCTTAGCGGGCACTTGGACTATCTAGTTTAGGTAACGGGCACATTGAGTATCTAGGTAACCTAGCCGGAATTTGGACAATGTAAGTTACCTAGCGGGCACTTGGACTATCTAGGTTACCTAGCGGGTCCTTGGACTATGTACGTTTCCTAGCGGGCACTTGGACTATCTAGGTTAACGAACGGGCACGTGGACTATGTAGGTTACCTAGCGGGCACTTGGACTAACTAGGTTAACTAGCAGGCCCTTGGATTATGTATGTTTCCTAGCGGGCACTTGGACTATCTAGGTTAACGAACGGGCACGTGGACTATGTATGTTACCTAGCGGGCACTTGGACTAACTAGGTTAACTAGCGGGCACTTGGACTATCTAGGTCAACTAGTGGGCCCTTGTACTATGTAGGTTAACTAGCGAGCACTTGGACTATCTAAGTTAACTAGCGGACCTTGGACTACGTAGGTTAACTAGCGGGCCTTTGGACTATGTAGGTTAACTAGCGTGCACTTGGACTATGTAGGTTAACTAGCGGGCACTGGGATGATCAATGTTAACTAGCGGGCACTTTGACTATCTAGGTTAGCTAACAGGCACTTGGACTACGTACGTCCCCTAGTGGGCACTTGGACACTCTAGGTTAACTAACAGGCACTAGGACTATCTAGGTTAACTAGCGGGCACTTGGACTATCTAGGTTAACTAGCGTGCACTTGGACTATGTAGGTTAACTAGCGGGCCCTTGGACTATCTAGGTTACCTAGCCCGCACTTGGACTATATAGGTTACCTAGCGGGCACTTGGACTATGTAGGTTACCTAGTGGGCACTTGGACTATCTAGGTTAACGAACGGGCACTTGGAATATGCAGGTAACCTAGCGGGCACTTGGACTGTCTAGGTTACCTAGCGGGCACTTGAACCTCGAGGTTAACGAACGGGCACTTGGACTATGTAGGTTGCTTAGCGGGCACTTGGACTATCTAGTTTAGGTAACGGGCACATTGAGTATCTAGGTAACCTAGCCGGAATTTGGACAATGTAAGTTACCTAGCGGGCACTTGGACTATCTAGGTTACCTAGCGGGTCCTTGGACTATGTACGTTTCCTAGCGGGCACTTGGACTATCTAGGTTAACTAGCGGGCACGTGGACTATGTAGGTTACCTAGCGGGCACTTGGACGATCTAGGTTAACTAGCGGGTACTTGGACTATGTAGGTTAACTAGCGGGCCCTTGGACTATGTAGATTAACTAGTGGCACTTGGACTATCTACGTTAACTAGTGGGCCCTTGGACTATGTAGTTTCCCTAGCGGGCATTTGGACTATCTAGATTACCTAGCTGGTACATGAACTATCTACGTTACTTAGCGGGTTTTGGAGTATGTAGGTTACCTAGCGGGCTGTTGGACTATCTAGGTTACCAAGCGGGCACTTGGACACTCTCGGTTAACTAACGGGCACTAGGACTATCTAGGTTAACTTGCGGGCACTTGGACTATCTAGGTTAACGAACGGGCACTTGGACTATGTAGGTTGCTTAGCGGGCACTTGGACTATCTAGTTTAGGTAACGGGCACATTGAGTATCTAGGTAACCTAGCCGGAATTTGGACAATGTAAGTTACCTAGCGGGCACTTGGACTATCTAGGTTACCTAGCGGGTCCTTGGACTATGTACGTTTCCTAGCGGGCACTTGGACTATCTAGGTTAACTAGCGGGCCCTTGGACTATGTAGGTTACCTAGCGGGCACTTGGACGATCTAGGTTAACTAGCGGGTACTTGGACTATGTAGGTTAACTAGCGGGCCCTTGGACTATGTAGATTAACTAGTGGCACTTGGACTATCTACGTTAACTAGTGGGCCCTTGGACTATGTAGTTTCCCTAGCGGGCATTTGGACTATCTAGATTACCTAGCTGGTACATGAACTATCTACGTTACTTAGAGGGTTTTGGAGTATGTAGGTTACCTAGCGGGCTGTTGGACTATCTAGGTTACCAAGCGGGCACTTGGACACTCTCGGTTAACTAACGGGCACTAGGACTATCTAGGTTAACTTGCGGGCACTTGGACGATCTAGGTTAACTAGCAGGCACTTGGACTATCAAAGTTAACAAGTGAGCCCTTGGACTATGTAGGTTAACTAGCGGGCCCTTGGACTATCTAGGTTACCTAGCCCGCACTTGGACTATATAGGTTACCTAGCGGGCACTTGGACTATGTAGGTTACCTAGTGGGCACTTGGACTATCTAGGTTAACGAACGGGCACTTGGAATATGCAGGTAACCTAGCGGGCACTTGGACTGTCTAGGTTACCTAGCGGGCACTTGAACCTCTAGGTTAACGAACGGGCACTTGGACTATGTAGGTTGCTTAGCGGGCACTTGGACTATCTAGTTTAGGTAACGGGCACATTGAGTATCTAGGTAACCTAGCCGGAATTTGGACAATGTAAGTTACCTAGCGGGCACTTGGACTATCTAGGTTACCTAGCGGGCCCTTGGACTATGTACGTTTCCTAGCGGGCACTTGGACTATCTAGGTTAACGAACGGGCACGTGGACTATGTAGGTTACCTAGCGGGCACTTGGACTAACTAGGTTAACTAGCAGGCCCTTGGATTATGTATGTTTCCTAGCGGGCACTTGGACTATCTAGGTTAACGAACGGGCACGTGGACTATGTAGGTTACCTAGCGGGCACTTGGACTAACTAGGTTAACTAGCGGGCACTTGGACTATCTAGGTCAACTAGTGGGCCCTTGTACTATGTAGGTTAACTAGCGAGCACTTGGACTATCTAGGTTAACTAGCGGACCTTGGACTACGTAGGTTAACTAGCGGGCCTTTGGACTATGTAGGTTAACTAGCGTGCACTTGGACTATGTAGGTTAACTAGCGGGCACTGGGATGATCAATGTTAACTAGCGGGCACTTTGACTATCTAGGTTAGCTAACAGGCACTTGGACTACGTACGTCCCCTAGTGGGCACTTGGACACTCTAGGTTAACTAACAGGCACTAGGACTATCTAGGTTAACTAGCGGGCACTTGGACTATCTAGGTTAACTAGCGTGCACTTGGACTATGTAGGTTAACTAGCGGGCCCTTGGACTATCTAGGTTACCTAGCCCGCACTTGGACTATATAGGTTACCTAGCGGGCACTTGGACTATGTAGGTTACCTAGTGGGCACTTGGACTATCTAGGTTAACGAACGGGCACTTGGAATATGCAGGTAACCTAGCGGGCACTTGGACTGTCTAGGTTACCTAGCGGGCACTTGAACCTCTAGGTTAACGAACGGGCACTTGGACTATGTAGGTTGCTTAGCGGGCACTTGGACTATCTAGTTTAGGTAACGGGCACATTGAGTATCTAGGTAACCTAGCCGGAATTTGGACAATGTAAGTTACCTAGCGGGCACTTGGACTATCTAGGTTACCTAGCGGGTCCTTGGACTATGTACGTTTCCTAGCGGGCACTTGGACTATCTAGGTTAACGAACGGGCACGTGGACTATGTAGGTTACCTAGCGGGCACTTGGACTAACTAGGTTAACTAGCAGGCCCTTGGATTATGTATGTTTCCTAGCGGGCACTTGGACTATCTAGGTTAACGAACGGGCACGTGGACTATGTAGGTTACCTAGCGGGCACTTGGACTAACTAGGTTAACTAGCGGGCACTTGGACTATCTAGGTCAACTAGTGGGCCCTTGTACTATGTAGGTTAACTAGCGAGCACTTGGACTATCTAGGTTAACTAGCGGACCTTGGACTACGTAGGTTAACTAGCGGGCCTTTGGACTATGTAGGTTAACTAGCGTGCACTTGGACTATGTAGGTTAACTAGCGGGCACTGGGATGATCAATGTTAACTAGCGGGCACTTTGACTATCTAGGTTAGCTAACAGGCACTTGGACTACGTACGTCCCCTAGTGGGCACTTGGACACTCTAGGTTAACTAACAGGCACTAGGACTATCTAGGTTAACTAGCGGGCACTTGGACTATCTAGGTTAACTAGCGTGCACTTGGACTATGTAGGTTAACTAGCGGGCATTTGGATTATGTTGGTTAACTAGAGGGCATTTGGATTATGTAGGTTACCTAGCGGGTACTTGGAATATGTAGGTTCCCTATCGTGCACTTGGAAAATGTTGGTTAACTAGGGGACACTAGGACTATGTAGGTTACCTAGCGGGCCCTAGACTATCTAGGTTACCTAGCGGGCATTTGGACTATGTAGGCTCCCTAGCGGTTATTTGGACTATATAGATTACTCAGCGGGCACTTAGACTTAGTAGGTTTCCTAGCGGGCACTTGGACTATCTAGGTTACCTAACAGGCACTTGAACTATCTACGTTACCTAGAGGGTACTTGGAGTATGTAGGTTACCTACCGGGCTGTTGGACTATCTAGGATACCTAGCGGGCACTTGGACTATCTAGGTTAACTAACGGGCACTTGGACAATGTAGGTTCCCTAGCGGGCACTTGGATTATGTAGGTTTCCTATCGGGCACTTGGACTATGTAGGTTAACTAGCGGTACTTGGACTATGTAGGTCAACTAGCGGGCACATGGATTATGTAAGTTCCCTATCGGGAACTTGGACTATGTAAGTTCCCTAGCGGGCACTTGGACTATGTAGGTTAACTAGCGGGCATTTGGACCATGTAGGTTACCTAGCGGGCACTTGGACTATGTAGGTTCCCTATAAGGCACGTGGAGAATGTAGGTTAACTAGGGGGCACTAGGACAATGTAGGTTACCTAGCGGGCCCTTGGACTATCTAGGTTACCTAGCAGGCACTTGGACTATGTACGTTCCCTAGCAGGCCCTTGGACTATCTAGGTTACCTAGCGGGAGCTTAGACTATGTACGTTACCTAGCGGGCACTTGGACTATGTACGTTTCCTAGCGGGTACTTGGACTAGATAGGTTCCCTAGCGGGCACTTGGTCTATCTAGGTTAACTAGCGGGCACGTGGACTATCTAGGTTAACTAGCGAGCACTTGGACTATCTAGGTTAACTAGCGGGCATTTGGACTATTAGGGCCCCTAGCGGGCATTTGGACAATAGTGGTTACCTAGCGGGCACTTGGACTATGTAGGTTAACGAACGGGCACTTGGACTATGTAGGTAACCTAGTGGTCACTTGAAATGTCTAGGTTACGTCGCGGGCACTTGGACTATGTAGGTTAACTAGCGGGCACTTGGACTATCTAGGTTAACTAGCGGGCCCTTGGACGATGTAGGTTAACTAGCGGGCCCTTGGACTATGTAGGTTAACTAGCGGGCCCTTGAACGATGTAAGTTAACTAGCGGGCCCTTGGACTATGTAGGTTAACTAGCGGGCCCTTGGACTATATAGGTTACCTAGTGGGCACTTGGACGATCTAGGTTAACTAGCGGGTACTTGGACTATGTAGGGTAACTAGCGGGCCATTGGACTATGTAGATTCCATAGTGGGCACTTGGACTATGTATGTTCCAGAGCGGGCACTTGGACAATGTAGGTTCCCTAGCAGTCCCTTGGACTATGTAAGTTCCAGAGCGGGCACTTGGACTATCTAGGTTCCCCAGCGGGCACTTGTACTATGTAGGTTAATTAGCGGACAATTGGACGATCTAGGTTAACTAGCGGGTACTTGGACTATGTAGGTTAACTAGCGGGCCCTTGGACTATGTAGGTTAACTAGCGTGCACTTGGACGATCTAGGTTAACTAGCGGGTACTTGGACTATGTAGGTTAACTAGCGGGCCCTTGGACTATGTAGATTAACTAGCGGCACTTGGACTATCTACGTTAACTAGTGGGCCCTTGGACTATGTAGTTTCCCTAGCGGGCATTTGGACTATCTAGATTACCTAGCTGGTACATGAACTATCTACGTTACTTAGCGGGTTTTGGAGTATGTAGGTTACCTAGCGGGCTGTTGGACTATCTAGGTTACCAAGCGGGCACTTGGACACTCTCGGTTAACTAACGGGCACTAGGACTATCTAGGTTAACTTGCGGGCACTTGGACGATCTAGGTTAACTAGCAGGCACTTGGACTATCAAAGTTAACAAGTGAGCCCTTGGACTATGTAGGTTAACTAGCGGGCCCTTGGACTATCTAGGTTACCTAGCCCGCACTTGGACTATATAGGTTACCTAGCGGGCACTTGGACTATGTAGGTTACCTTGGGCACTTGGACTATCTAGGTTAACGAACGGGCACTTGGATTATGCAGGTAACCTAGCGGGCACTTGGACTGTCTAGGTTACCTTGCGGGCACTTGAGCCTGTAGGTTAACGAACGGGCACTTGGACTATGTAGGTTGCTTAGCGGGCACTTGGACTATCTAGTTTAGGTAACGGGCACCTTGAGTATCTAGGTAACCTAGCCGGAATTTGGACAATGTAAGTTACCTAGCGGGCACTTGGACTATCTAGGTTACCTAACGGGCACTTTGACTATCTAGGTTGCATAGCGGGCACTTGGATTATGTAGGTTAACTAGCGAGCACTTGGACTCTAGGTTACCTAGCGAGCACTTGGACTCTAGGTTACCTAGCGGGCACTTGGACTATCTAGGTTACCTAGCGGGCCCTTGGACTATGTACGTTTCCTAGCGGGCACTTGGACTATCTAGGTTAACGAACGGGCACGTGGACTATGTAGGTTACCTAGCGGGCACTTGGACTATCTAGGTCAACTAGTGGGCCCTTGTACTATGTAGGTTAACTAGCGAGCACTTGGACTATCTAGGTTAACTAGCGGCCCTTGGACTACGTAGGTTAACTAGCGGGCCCTTGGACTATGTAGGTTAACTAGCGTGCACTTGGACTATGTAGGTTAACTAGCGGGCACTGGGATGATCAATGTTAACTACCGGGCACTTTGACTATCTAGGTTAGCTAACAGGCACTTAGACTACGTACGTCCCCTAGTGGGCACTTGGACACTCTAGGTTAACTAACGGGCACTAGGACTATCTAGGTTAACTAGCGGGCACTTGGACTATCTAGGTTACCTAGCTGGCACTAGGACTATGAAGGTTCCCTAGCGGGCACTAGGATTATAAAGGTTACCTAGCGGGCACTTGGACTATGTAGGTCAACTAGCGGGCATTTGGATTATGTTGGTTAACTAGAGGGCATTTGGATTATGTAGGTTACCTAGCGGGTACTTGGAATATGTAGGTTCCCTATCGTGCACTTTGAAAATGTTGGTTAACTAGGGGGCACTAGGACTATGTGGGTTACCTAGCGGGCCCTAGACTATCTAGGTTACCTAGCGGGCATTTGGACTATGTAGGCTCCCTAGCGGTTATTTGGACTATATAGATTACTCAGCGGGCACTTAGACTTAGTAGGTTTCCTAGCGGGCACTTGGACTATCTAGGTTAACTAACGGGCACTTGGACTATGTAGGTTCCCTAGCGAGCACTTGGACTATGTGGGTTCCCTAGCGGGCATTTGGACTATGTAAGTTACCTAACGGGCACTTGGACTATGTAGGTTCCCTGGCGGTCACTTGGATTATGTAGGTTCCCTATCGGGCACTTGGACTATGTAGGTTAACTAGTGGGCATTTGGACTATGTAGGTTACCTAGAGGGCAAATGGACAATGTAGGTTACCTAGTGGGCACTTGGACTATATAGGTTCCCTATCAGGCATTTGGACTATGTAGGTTACCTAGCGGGCTCTTGGACTATCTAGGTTACCTAGGGGGAACCTGGACTTTGTAGGTTAACTAGTGGGCACTTGGACTATCTAGGTTACCTACCAGGCACTTGGACTATGTAGGTTAACTAGCGGGCAATTGGACTATCTAGGTTACCTAGCGGGCACTTGGACTATGTACGTTCCCTAGAGGGCACTTGGACTATGTACGTTCCCTAGCGGGCACTTGGACTATGTACGTTACTTAGCGGGCACTTGGACTATGTAGGTTTCCTAGCGGGTACTTGGCCTAGATAGGTTCCCTAGCGGGCACTTGGTCTATCTAGGTTAACTAGCGGGCACTGGGACTATCTAGGTTAACTAGCGAGCACTTGGACTATCTAGGTTAACAAGCGGGCATTTGGAATATTAGGGCCCCTAGCGGGCATTTGGACTATATTGGTTACCTAGCGGGCACCTGGACTATGTAGGTTAGCGAACGGGCACTTGGACTATGTGGGTAACCTAGTGGTCACTTGAACTGTCTAGGTTACCTAGCGGGCACTTGGACTATGTAGGTTAACTAGCGGGCACTTGGACTATCTAGGTTAACTAGCGGGCCCATGGATTATGTAGGTTTACTGGCAGGCACTTAGACTATCTAGGTTAACTAGAGGGCACTTGGACTATGTAGTTTCCCTAGCGGGCATTTGGACTATTTACGTTACCTAGCGGGCACTTGGACTATGTAGGTTAACTAGCGGGCCCTTGGACTATGTAGATTAACTAGGGGCACTTGGACTATCTACGTTAACTAGCGGGACCTTGGACTATGTAGATTCCCTAGCGGGCATTTGGACTATATAGATAACCTAGCGGGCACTTAGACTTTGTAGGTTACCTAGCGGCACAAGAACTATCTAGGTTACCTAGCTGGCACTTGAACTATCTACGTTATAACCGCTTCTTGGAGTATGTAGGTTACCTAGAGGGCTGTTGGACTATCTAAGTTACCTAGCGGGCACTGGGACTATCTAGGTTAACTAACGGGAACTTGGACTATGTAGGTTCCGTAGCGGGCCCTTGGACTATGTAGGTTCCCTAGCGAGCACTTGGACTATGTGGGTTCCCTAGCGGGCATTTGGACTATGTAGGTTACCTAATGGGCACTTGGACTATGTAGGTTCCCTGGCGGTCACTTGGATTATGTAGGTTCCCTATCGGGCACATGGACTATGTAGGTTAACTAGTGGGCATTGGGACTGTGTAGGTTACCTAGAGGGCAAATGGACAATGTAGGTTACCTAGTGGGCACTTGGACTATATAGGTTCCCTATCAGGCATTTGGACTATGTAGGTTACCTAGCGGGCCCTTGGACTATCTAGGTTACCTAGGGGGAACCTGGACTTTGTAGGTTAACTAGTGGGCACTTGGACTATCTAGGTTACCTACCAGGCACTTGGACTATGTAGGTTAACTAGCGGGCAATTGGACTATCTAGGTTACCTAGCGGGCACTTGGACTATGTACGTTCCCTAGCGGGCACTTGGACTATGTACGTTACCTAGCGGGCACTTGGACTATGTAGGTTTCCTAGCGGGTACTTGGACTAGATAGGTTCCCTAGCGGGCATTTGGTCTATCTAGGTTAACTAGCGGGCACTGGGACTATCTAGGTTAACTAGCGAGCACTTGGACTATCTAGGTTAACTAGCGGGCATTTGGAATATTAGGGCCCCTAGCGGGCATTTGGACTATATTGGTTACCTAGCGGGCACTTGAACTATGTAGGTTACCTAGTGGGCACTTGGACTATGTGGGTAACCTAGTGGTCATTGAACTGTCTAGGTTACCTAGCGGGCACTTGGACTATGTAGGTTAACTAGCGGGCACTTGGACTATCTAGGTTAACTAGCGGGCCCATGGATTATGTAGGTTTACTAGCAGGCACTTAGACTATCTAGGTTAACTAGCGGGCACTTGGACTATGTAGTTTCCCTAGCGGGCATTTGGATTATTTAAGTTACCTAGCGGGCACTTGGACTATGTAGGTTACCTAGCGGGTACTTGGACTATCTAGGTTACCTAGCAGGCACTTTTACTATCTAGGTTAACTAACGGGCACTTGGACTTTGTAGGTTGCCTAGCGGGCACTTGGATTATGTAGGTTCCCTATAGGGCACTTGGACTTTGTAGGTTAACTAGCGGGCACTTGGACTGTCTAGGTTACCTAGTGGGCACTTAGATTATCTCGGTTAACGAACGGGCACTTGGATTATCTAGGTTAACGAACGGGTACTTGGACTATGTAGGTTACCTAGCCGCCACTTGGACTATCTAGGTTAGCCAACAGGCACTTGGACTATCTAGGTTCCCTAAAGGGCACTTGGACTATCTAGGTTCCCTAAAGGGCACTTGGACTATCTAGGTTACCTAGCAGGCACTTGGACTATCTAGGTTAACTAGCGGGCACTTGGACTATCTAGGATAACTAGCGTGCACTTGGATTTTGTAGGTTCCTTAGCGGGCACTTGGACTATCTAGGTTGCCTAGCGGGCACTTGGACGATATAGGTTAACTAGCGTGCCCTTGGAATATCTAGGTTACGTAGCGGGCACTTGGTATATAGGTTAACTAGCGGGCACTTGGACAATGTAGGTTAACTAGAGGACACTTGGAATATCTAGGTTAACTAGTGGGCCCTTGGACTATGTAGGTTAACTAGCGGGCACTTGGACAATCTAGGTTAACTAGCGGGTACTTGGAAGATCTAGGTTAACTAGCGGGCACTTGGACTATCAAAGTGAACAAGTGAGTCCTTGGACTATGTAGGTTAACTAGCGGGCCCTTGGACTATCTAGGTTACCTAGCAGGCACTTGGACTATATAGGTTACCTAGCGGGCACTTGGAGTATGTAAGTTACCTAGTGGGCCCTTGGACTATCTAGGTTAACGAATGGGCACTTGGAATATGCAGGTAACCTAGCGAGCACTTGGACTGTCTAGGTTACCTAGCGGGCACTTGGACTTCTAGGCTAACGAACGGGCTCTTGGACTATGTAGGTTGCCCAGTGGGCACTTGGACTATCTAGGTTAGGTAACGGGCACTTGGACTATCTAGGTTACCTAGCAGGAACTTGGACAATGTAAGTTACCTAGCGGGCACTTGGACTATCTAGGTTACCTAATGGGCACTTTGATTATCTAGGTTACATAGCGGGCACTTGGACTATGTAGGTTAACTATCGAGCACTTGGACTCTAGGTTACCTAGCGGGCACTTGGACTATCTAGGTTACCTAGCGGGCCCTTGGACTATGTAGGTTTCCTAGCGGGCACTTGGACTATCTAGGTTAACGAACGGGCACTTGGACTATGTAGGTAACCTAGCGGGCACTTGGACTATCTAGGTTAAGGAAAGGGCACTTGGACAATGTAGGTTACCTAGCGGGCCCTTGGACTATGTAGGATCCCTATCGGATATTTGGACTACTTAGGTTACCTAGCGGACACTTGGACTATCTAGGTTACATAGCGGGCACTTGGATTATGTAGGTTAACTATCGAGCACTTGGACTCTAGGTTACCTAGCGGACACTTGGACTATTAGGTTACCTAGCGGGCCTTTGGACTATGTAGGTTTCCTAGCGGGCACTTGGACTATCTAGGTTAACGAACGGGCACTTGGACTATGTAGGTAACCTAGCGGGCACTTGGACTATCTAGGTTAACGAACGGGCACTTGGACAATGTAGGTTACCTAGCGGGCACTTGGACTATGTAGGATCCTATCGGATATTTGGACTACTTAGGTTACCTAGCGGGCACTTGGACTATCTAGGTTAGCTAGCGGGCACTTGGACTGTCTAGGTCAACTAGTGGGCCCTTGTACTATGTAGGTTGACTAGCGAGCACTTGGACTATCTAGGTTAACTAGCGGACCTTGGACTATGTAGGTTAACTAGCGGGCCTTTGGACTATGTAGGTTAACTAGCGGGCACTTGGACGATCTAGGTTAACTTGAGGGCACTTGGACTATCTAGGTTAACTAGCGGGCACTTGGATGACCAATGTTAACTAGCGGGCACTTGGACTATCTAGGTTAGCTAATGGGCACATGCACTAAGTACGTCCCCTAGTGGGCACTTGGACTATCTAGGTTAACTAACGGGCACTTGGACTATCGAGGTTTCCTAGCGTGCACTTGTACTATCTAGGATACCTAGCTGGCACGTGGACTATGTAGGTCAACTAGCGGGCCCTTGGACTATCTAGGTTAGCTAACGGGCACTTAGATTATGTAGGTTAACTAGCGGGCACTTGGAATATGTAAGTTAACTAGCGGGCCCTTGAACTATGTAGGTTTACTTGCGGGCCCTTCGACTATCTAGGTTCCCTAAAGGGCACTTGGACTATATAGGTTACCTAGCGGGCACTTGGACTATGTAGGCCAACTAGGGGGCCCTTGGACTATCTAGGTTACCTAGCGTGTACTTGAACTATCTAGGTTAACTAGCGGGCACTTGGACTATGTAGGTTAACTAGCGGACACTTGCACTATGTAGGTTACTTAGCAGGCACTTGGACTATCTAGGTTAACTTGCGGGCACTTGGACTATATATGTTAACTAGCGTGCACTTGGACTATGTAGGTTCCTTAGCAGGCTTCGGACTATCTAGGTTGCCTAGCGGGCACTTGCACTATGTAGGTTAACTAGCGTGCCCTTGGACTATCTAGGTTACGTAGCGGGCACTTGGTATTTAGGTTAACTAGCGGGCACTTGGACTATATAGGCTAACTAGCGGACACTTGCACGATCTAGGTTAACAAGCAGGCCCTTGCACTATGTAGGTTAACTAGCGGGCCATGGATTATGTAGGTTTACTAGCAGGCACTTGGACTATGTAGGTTCCCTATCGGGCATTTGGACTATTTAGGTTACCATCGGGAACTTTTACTATGTAGGTTACATAGCGGGCACTTGGACTATCTGGGTTACCTAGCAGGCACTTTGACTATCTAGGTTAACTAACGCGCACCTGGAGTATGTAGGTTGCCGAGCGGGCACTTGGATTATGTAGGTTCCCTATCGGACACTTGGACTATGTAGGTTAACTAGCGGGCACTTGGACTGTCTAGGTTACCTAGCGGGCACTTGGATTATCTAGGTTAACGAACGGGCACTTGGACTATGTAGGTTACCTAGCCGCCATTTGGACGATCTAGGTTACCTAACAGGCACTTGGACTATCTAGATTCCCTAGCAGGCACTTGTACTATCTAGGTTACCTAGCTGGCACTTAGATTATGTAGGTTAAATAGTGGGCACTTGGAATATGTAGGTTAACTAACGGACACTTGCACTATGTAGGTTAACTAGCGGGCCCATGGACTATGTAGGTTTACTAGCGGGCCCTTGGACTATCTAGGTTCCCTAAAGGGCACTTAGACTATCTAGGTTGCCGAACGGGCACTTGGAATATCTAGATTAGCTTGCGGGCACTTGGACTATGTAGGCTAACTAGGGGGCCCTTGGACGATCTAGGTTACCTAGCGGGTACTTCAACTATCTAGTTTAACTAGCTGGCACTTACACTATCTAGGTTACCTAGCGGGCACTTGGACTATGTAGGTTAACTAGCGGGCACTTGGACTATCTAGGTTACCTAGCGGGCACTTGGACTATGTACGTTCCCTAGCGGGCACTTGGACTATCTACGTTACCTAGCGGGCACTTGGACTATGTACGTTACGTAGCGGGCACTTGGAGTATGTACGTTTCCTAGCGGGTACATGGACTAGATAGGTTCCCTAGCGGGCACTTGGTCTATCTAGGTTAACTAGCGGGCACCGGGACTATCTAGGTTAACTAGCGAGCACTTGGACTATCTAGGTTAACTAGCGGGCATTTGGAATATTAGGGCCCCTAGCGGGCATTTGGACTATATTGGTTACCTAGCGGGCACTTGGACTATGTAGGTTAACGAACGGGCACTTGGACTATCTAGGTTAACTAGCGGGCATTTGGAATATTAGGGCCCCTAGCGGGCATTTGGACTATATTGGTTACCTAGCGGGCACTTGGAATATGTAGGTTAACGAACGGGCACTTGGACTATGTGGGTAACTAGTGGTCACTTGAACTGTCTAGGTTACCTAGCGGGCACTTAGACTATGTAGGTTAACTAGCGGGCACTTGGACTATCTAGGTTAACAAGCGGGCCCTTGGACGATGTAGGTTAACTAGCGGGCCCTTGAACTATGTAGGCTAACTAGCGGGCCCATGGATTATGTAGGATTACTAGCAGGCACTTGGACTATCTAGGTTAACTAGCGGGCACTTGGACTATGTAGTTTCCCTAGTGGGCATTTGGACTGTTTAGGTTACCTAGCGGGCACTTGGACTATCTAGGTTACCTAGCAGGCACTTTGACTATCTAGGTTAACTAACGGGCACTTGGACTATGTATGTTGCATAGCGGGCTATTGGACTATCTTGATTAGGTAACGGGCAATTGGACTATCTAGGGTTCTTAGCGGGCACTTGGACGATCTAGGTTACCTAGAGGGCACTTGGGCTATCTAGGTTAACTAGCGTGCACTTGGACTATCCAGGTTTTTAGCGGGTACTTGGACTGTGTAGGTTAACTAGCGGGCCCTTGGACTATGTAGATTAACTAGGGGCACTTGGACTATCTACGTTAACTAGCGGGCCCTTGGACTATGTAGATTCCCTAGCGGGCATTTGGACTATATATATAACCTAGCGGGCACTTAGACTTTGTAGGTTCCCTAGCGGCACAAGAACTATCTAGGTTACCTAGCTGGCACTTGAACTATCTACGTTATAGCCGCTTCTTGGAGTATGTAGGTTACCTAGAGGGCTGATGGACTATCTAAGTTACCAAGCGGGCACTGGGACTATCTAGGTTAACTAACGGGAACTTGGACTATGTAGGTTCCGTAGCGGGCCCTTGGACTATGTAGGTTCCCTAGCGAGCACTTGGACTATGTGGGTTCCCTAGCAGGCATTTGGACTATGTAGGTTACATAACGGGCACTTGGACTATGTAGGTTCCCTGGCGGTCACTTGGATTATGTAGGTTCCCTATCGGGCACTTGGACTATGTAGGTTAACTAGTGGGCATTTGGACTATGTAGGTTACCTAGAGGGCAAATGGACAATGTAGATTACCTAGTGGGCACTTGGACTATATAGGTTCCCTATCAGGCATTTGGACTATGTAGGTTACCTAGCGGGCCCTTGGACTATCTAGGTTACCTAGGGGGAACCTGGACTTTGTAGGTTAACTAGTGGGCACTTGGACTATCTAGGTTACCTACCAGGCACTTGGACTATGTACGTTACCTAGCGGGCACTTGGACTATGTAGGTTTCCTAGCGGGTACTTGGACTAGATAGGTTCCCTAGCGGGCACTTGGTCTATCTAGGTTAACTAGCGGGCACTGGGACTATCTAGGTTAACTAGCGAGCACTTGGACTATCTAGGTTAACTAGCGGGCATTTGGAATATTAGGGCCCCTAGTGGGCATTTGGACTATATTGGTTACCTAGCGGGCACTTGGACTATGTAGGTTAACGAACGGGCACTTGGACTATGTGGGTAACCTAGTGGTCACTTGAACTGTCTAGGTTACCTAGCGGGCACTTGGACTATGTAGGTTAACTAGCGGGCACTTGGACTATCTAGGTTAACTAGCGGGCCCATGGATTATGTAGGTTTACTAGCAGGCACTTAGACTATCTAGGTTATCTAGCGGGCACTTGGAGTATGTAGTTTCCCTAGCGGGCATTTGGACTATGTAGGTTACCTAGCGGGCACTTGGACTATCTAGGTTACCTAGCAGGCACTTTGACTATCTAGGTTAACTAACGGGCACTTGGACTTTGTAGGTTGCCTAGCGGGCACTTGGATTATGTAGGTTCCCTATAGGGCACTTGGACTTTGTAGGTTAACTAGCGGGCACTTGGACTGTCTAGGTTACCTAGTGGGCACTTGGATAATCTCGGTTAACGACCGGGCACTTGGATTATCTAGGTTAACGAACGGGCACTTGGACTATGTAGGTTACCTAGCCGCCACTTGGACTATCTAGGTTAGCCAACAGGCACTTGGACTATCTAAGTTCCCTAGCGGGCACTTGTACTACCTAGGTTACCTAGCTGGCACTTTGACTATGTAGGTCAACTAGCGGGCCCTTGGACTATCTAGGTTAGCCAACGGGCACTTAGATT
This sequence comes from Tenrec ecaudatus, assembly GCF_050624435.1. Taxonomy (NCBI): domain Eukaryota; kingdom Metazoa; phylum Chordata; class Mammalia; order Afrosoricida; family Tenrecidae; genus Tenrec; species Tenrec ecaudatus. The sequence goes on along the minus strand of NW_027457678.1, from coordinate 1,171,774 downwards.
ATGTAGGTTAACTAACGGGAACTTTGAATATGTAGGTTAACTAGCAGGCCCATGGATTATGTAGGTTTACTAGCGGGCCCTTGACTATCTAGGTTCCCTAAAGGGCACTTGGACTATCTAGGTTCCCTAAAGGGCACTTGGACTATCTAGGTTACCTAGCGGGCACTTGGACTATGTAGGCTAACTTGGGGGCCCTTTGATGATCTAGGTTACCTAGCGGGTACTTGAACTATCTAGGTTACCTAGCGGGCACTTGGACTATGTACGTTCCCTAGAGGGCATTTGGACTATCTATGTTAACTAGCGGGCACTTGGAATATGTAGGTTAAGTAGCGGACACTTGCACTATGTAGGTTACCTAGCAGGCACTTGGACTATCTAGGTTAACTAGCGGGCACTTGGACTATCTAGGATAACTCGCGTGCACTTGGATTTTGTAGGTTCCTTAGCGGGCACTTGGACTATCTAGGTTGCCTAGCGGGCACTTGGACGATATAGGTTAACTAGCGTGGCCTTGGAATATCTAGGTTACGTAGCGGGCACTTGGTATATAGGTTAACTAGCGGGCACTTGGACAATGTAGGTTAACTAGAGGACACTTGGAATATCTAGGTTAACTAGTGGGCCCTTGGACTATGTAGGTTAACTAGCGGGCACTTGGACAATCTAGGTTAACTAGCGGGTACTTGGAAGATCTAGGTTAACTAGCGGGCACTTGGACTGTCAAAGTTAACAAGTGAGCCCTTGGACTATGTAGGTTAACTAGCGGGCCCTTGGACTATCTAGGTTACATAGCAGGCACTTGGACTATATAGGTTACCTAGCGGGCACTGGGACTATGTAAGTTACCTAGTGGGCACTTGGACTATCTAGGTTAACGAATGGGCACTTGGAATATGCAGGTAACCTAGCGAGCACTTGGACTGTCTAGGTTACCTAGCAGGCACTTGGACTATCTAGGTTAACTAGCGGGCACTTGGACTATCTAGGATAACTCGCGTGCACTTGGACTTTGTAGGTTCCTTTGCGGGCACTTGGACTATCTAGGTTGCCTAGCGGGCACTTGGACGATATAGGTTAACTACCGTGGCCTTGGAATATCTAGGTTACGTAGCGGGCACTTGGTATATAGGTTAACTAGCGGGCACTTGGACAATGTAGGTTAACTAGAGGACACTTGGAATATCTAGGTTAACTAGTGGGCCCTTGGACTATGTAGGTTAACTAGCGGGCACTTGGACAATCTAGGTTAACTAGCGGGTACTTGGAAGATCTAGGTTAACTAGCGGGCACTTGGACTATCAAAGTTAACAAGTGAGCCCTTGGACTATGTAGGTTAACTAGCGGGCCCTTGGACTATCTAGGTTACCTAGCAGGCACTTGGACTATATAGGTTACCTAGCGGGCACTGGGACTATGTAAGTTACCTAGTGGGCACTTGGACTATCTAGGTTAACGAATGGGCACTTGGAATATGCAGGTAACCTAGCGAGCACTTGGACTGTCTAGGTTACCTAGCGGGCACTTGGACTTCTAGGTTAACGAACGGGCTCTTGGACTATGTAGGTTGCCTAGCGGGCACTTGGACTATCTAGGTTAGGTAACGGGCACTTGGACTATCTAGGTTACCTAGCGGGAACTTGGACAATGTAAGTTACCTAGCGGGCACTTGGACTATCTAGGTTACCTAACGGGCACTTTGACTATCTAGGTTACATAGCGGGCACTTGGACTATGTAGGTTAACTATCGAGCACTTGGACTCTAGGTTACATAGCGGGCACTTGGACTATCTAGGTTACCTAGCGGGCCCTTGGACTATGTAGGTTTCCTAGCGGGCACTTGGACTATCTAGGTTAACGAACGGGCACTTGGACTATGTAGGTAACCTAGCGGGCACTTGGACTATCTAGGTTAACGAACGGGCACTTGGACAATGTAGGTTACCTAGCGGGCCCTTGGACTATGTAGGATCCTATCGGATATTTGGACTACTTAGGTTACCTAGCGGGCACTTGGACTATCTAGGTTAGCTAGCGGGCACTTGGACTATCTAGGTCAACTAGTGGGCCCTTGTACTATGTAGGTTGACTAGCGAGCACTTGGACTATCTAGGTTAACTAGCGGACCTTGGACTATGTAGGTTAACTAGCGGGCCTTTGGACTATGTAGGTTAACTAGCGGGCACTTGGACGATCTAGGTTAACTAGAGGGCACTTGGACTATCTAGGTTAACTAGCGGGCCCTTGGATGATCAATGTTAACTAGCGGGCACTTGGACTATCTAGGTTAGCTAATGGGCACATGCACTGAGTACGTCCCCTAGTGGGCACTTGGACTATCTAGGTTAACTAACGGGCACTTGGACTATCTAGGTTTCCTAGCGTGCACTTGTACTATCTAGGATACCTAGCTGGCACGTGGACTATGTAGGTCAACTAGCGGGCCCTTGGACTATCTAGGTTAGCTAACGGGCACTTAGATTATGTAGGTTAACTAGCGGGCACTTGGAATATGTAGGTTAACTAGCGGGCCCTTGAACTATGTAGGTTTACTTGCGGGCCCTTCGACTATCTAGGTTCCCTAAAGGGCACTTGGACTATATAGGTTACCTAGCGGGCACTTGGACTATGTAGGCCAACTAGGGGACCCTTGGACTATCTAGGTTACCTAGCGGGTACTTGAACTATCTAGGTTAACTAGCGGGCACTTGGATTATGTAGGTTAACTAGCGGACACTTGCACTATGTAGGTTACTTAGCAGGCACTTGGAATATCTAGGTTAACTAGCGGGCACTTGGACTATATATGTTAACTAGCGTGCACTTGAACTATGTAGGTTCCTTAGCAGGCTTTGGACTATCTAGGTTGCCTAGCGGGCACTTGCACTATGTAGGTTAACTAGCGTGCCCTTGGACTATCTAGGTTACGTAGCGGGCACTTGGTATATAGGTTAACTAGCGGGCACTTGGACTATATAGGCTAACTAGCGGACACTTGCACGATCTAGGTTAACTAGCAGGCCCTTGCACTATGTAGGTTAACTAGCGGGCCATGGATTATGTAGGTTTACTAGCAGGCACTTGGACTATGTAGGTTCCCTATCGGGCATTTGGACTATTTAGGTTACCATCGGGAACTTTTACTATGTAGGTTACATAGCGGGCACTTGGACTATCTAATTTACCTAGCAGGCACTTTGACTATCTAGGTTAACTAACGCGCACCTGGAGTATGTAGGTTGCCGAGCGGGCACTTGGATTATGTAGGTTCCCTATCGGGCACGTGGACTATGTAGGTTAACTAGCGGGCACTTGGACTGTCTAGGTTACCTAGCGGGCACTTGGATTATCTAGGTTAACGAACGGGCACTTGGACTATGTAGGTTACCTAGCCGCCATTTGGACGATCTAGGTTACCTAACAGGCACTTGGACTATCTAGATTCCCTAGCAGGCACTTGTACTATCTAGGTTACCTAGCTGGCACTTAGATTATGTTGGTTAAATAGCGGGCACTTGGAATATGTAGGTTAACTAGCGGACACTTGCACTATGTAGGTTAACTAGCGGCCCCATGGACTATGTAGGTTTACTAGCGGGCCCTTGGACTATCTAGGTTCCCTAAAGGGCACTTAGACTATCTAGGTTACCGAACGGGCAATTGGAATATCTAGATTAGCTAGCGGGCACTTGGACTATGTAGGCTAACTAGGGGGCCCTTGGACGATCTAGGTTAGCTAACGGGCACTTAGATTATGTAGGTTAACTAGCGGGCACTTGGAATATGTAGGTTAACTAGCGGGCCCTTGAACTATGTAGGTTTACTTGTGGGCCCTTCGACTATCTAGGTTCCCTAAAGGGCACCTGGACTATATAGGTTACCTAGCGGGCACTTGGACTATGTAGGCCAACTAGGGGGCCCTTGGACTATCTAGGTTACCTAGCGGGTACTTGAACTATCTAGGTTAACTAGCGGGCACTTGGACTATGTAGGTTAACTAGCGGACACTTGCACTATGTAGGTTACTTAGCAGGCACTTGGACTATCTAGGTTAACTAGCGGGCACTTGGACTATATATGTTAACTAGCGTGCACTTGGACTATGTAGGTTCATTAGCGGGCTTTGGACTATCTAGGTTGCCTAGCGGGCACTTGCACTATGTAGTTTAACTAGCGTGCACTTGGACTATCTAGGTTACGTAGCGGGCATTTGGTATATAGGCTAACTAGCGGGCACTTGGACTATATAGGCTAACTAGCGGACACTTGCACGATCTAGGTTAACTAGCAGGCCCTTGCACTATGTAGGTTAACTAGCGGGCCATGGATTATGTAGGTTTACTAGCAGGCACTTGGACTATGTAGGTTCCCTATCGGGCATTTGGACTATTTAGGTTACCATCGGGAACTTTTACTATGTAGGTTACATAGCGGGCACTTGGACTATCTAGGTTACCTAGCAGGCACTTTGACTATCTAGGTTAACTAACGGACACCTGGAGTATGTAGGATGCCGAGCGGGCACTTGGATTATGTAGGTTCCCTAACGGGCACTTGGACTATGTAGGTTCCTCTGCGGGCACTTGGACTATGTAGGTTCCCTATCGGGCACTTGCACTATGTAGTTTAACTAGCGTGCACTTGGACTATCTAGGTTACGTAGCGGGCGTTTGGTATATAGGCTAACTAGCGGGCACTTGGACTATATAGGCTAACTAGCGGACACTTGCACGACCTAGGTTAACTAGCGGGCCCTTGCACTATGTAGGTTAACTAGCGGGCCATGGATTATGTAGGTTTACTAGCAGGCACTTGGACTATGTAGGTTCCCTATCGGGCATTTGGACTATTTAGGTTACCATCGGGAACTTTTACTATGTAGGTTACATAGCGGGCACTTGGACTATCTAGGTTACCTAGCAGGCACTTTGACTATTTAGGTTAACTAACGGGCACCTGGAGTATGTAGGATGCCGAGCGGGCACTTGGATTATGTAGGTTCCCTATCGGGCACTTGGACTATGTAGGTTAACTAGCGGGCACTTGGACTGTCTAGGTTACCTAGCGGGCACTTGGATTATCTAGGTTAACGAATGGGCACTTGGACTATGTAGGTTACCTAGCCGCCATTTGGACGATCTAGGTTACCTAACAGGCACTTGGACTATCTAGATTCCCTAGCAGGCACTTGTATTATCTAGGTTACCTAGCTGGCACTTAGATTATGTAGGTTAAATAGCGGGCACTTGGAATATGTAGGTTAACTAGCGGACACTTGCACTATGTAGGTTAACTAGCGGGCCCATGGACTATGTAGGTTTACTATCGGGCCCTTGGACTATCTAGGTTCCCTAAAGGGCACTTAGACTATCTAGGTTAACGAACGGGCACTTGGAATATCTAGGTTACCTAGCAGGCACTTGGACTATGTAGGCTAACTAGGGGGCCCTTGGACGATCTAGGTTACCTAGCAGGTACTTCAACTATCTAGTTAAACTAGCGGGCACTTGCACTATCTAGGTTACCTAGCGGGCACTTGGACTATGTAGGTTAACTAGCGGGCACTTGGACTATCTAGGTTACCTAGCGGGCACATGGACTATGTACGTTCCCTAGCGGTCACTTGGACTATCTAAGTTACCTAGCGGGCACTTGGACTATGTACGTTTCCTAGCGGGTACTTGGACTAGATAGGTTCCCTAGCGGGCACTTGGTTTATCTAGGTTAACTAGCGGGCACTGGGACTATCTCGGTTAACTAGCGAGCACTTGGACTATCTAGGTTAACTAGCGGGCATTTGGAATATTAGGGCCCCAAGCCGGCATTTGGACTATATTGGTTACCTAGCGGGCACTTGGACTATGTAGGTTAACAAACGGGCACTTGGACTATGTGGGTAACCTAGTGGTCACTTGAACTGTCTAGGTTACCTAGCGGGCACTTAGACTATGTAGGTTAACTAGCGGGCACTTGTACTATCTAGGTTAACTAGCGGGCCCATGGACGATGTAGGTTAACTAGCGGGCCCTTGCACTATGTAGGCTAACTAGCGGGCCCATGGATTATGTAGGTTTATTAGCAGGCACTTGGACTATCTAGGTTAACTAGTGGGCACTTGGACTATGTAATTTCTAGAGTGTGCATTTGGATTATTTAGGTTACCTAGCGGGCACATGGACTATCTAGGTTACCTAGCAGGCACTTTGACTATGTAGGTTAACTAACGGGCACTTGGACTATGTAGGTTGCCTAGCGGGCACTTGGATTATGTAGGTTCCCTATAGGGCACTTGGACTTTGTAGGTTAACTAGCGGGCACTTGGACTGTCTAGGTTACCTAGTGGGCACTTGGATTATCTCGGTTAACGAACGGGCACTTGGATTATCTAGGTTAACGAACGGGCACTTGGACTATGTAGGTTACCTAGCCGCCACTTGGACTATCTAGGTTAGCTAACAGGCACTTGGACTATCTAGGTTCCCTAGCGGGCACTTGTACTACCTACGTTACCTAGCTGGCACTTTGACTATGTAGGTCAACTAGCGGGCCCTTGGACTATCTAGGTTAGCCAACGGGCACTTAGATTATGTAGGTTAACTAGCGGGAACTTGGAATATGTAGGTTAACTAGGGGCCCATGGACTATGTAGGTTTACTAGCGGGCCCTTTGACTATCTAGGTTCCCTAAAGGGCACTTGGACTATCTAGGTTCCCTAAAGGGCACTTGGACTATCTAGGTTACATAGCGGGCACTTGGACTATGTAGGTTAACTAGCGAGCACTTGGACTCTAGGTTACCTAGCGGGAACTTGGACAATGTAAGTTACCTAGCGGGCACTTGGCCTATCTAGGTTACCTAACGGGCACTTTGACTATCTAGGTTACATAGCGGGCACTTGGACTATGTAGGTCTACTATCGAGCACTTGGACTCTAGGTTACCTAGCGGGCACGTGGACTATCTAGGTTACCTAGCGGGCCCTTGGACTATGGAGGTTTCCTAGCGGGCACTTGGACTATCTAGGTTAATGAACGGGCACTTGGACTATATAGGTAACCTAGCGGGCACTTGGACCGTCTAGGTTACCTAGCGGGCACTTGGACTATCTAGGTTACCTAGCGGGCACATGGACTATGTAGGTTAACTACTGGGCACATGCACTATCTTGGTTACCTAGCGGGCACTTGTACTATGTATGTTCCCTAGTGGGCACTTGGACTATCTATGTTAACTACCGGCCACTTGGACTATGTAGGTTAACTAGGGGACACTTGCACTATGTAGGTTACCTAGCGGCACTTGGACTATGTAGGTTAACTAGAGGACACTTAGACGATCTAGGTTAACTAGTGGGCCCTTGGACTATGTAGGTTAACTAGCGGGCACTTGGACTATGTAGGTTACCTAGCGGGCACTTGGACTATCTAGGTTACCTAACGGGCACTTGAACTATCTTGATTTCTAAGTGGGCACTTGGACTATATAGATTACATAGCGGGCCCTTGGACTATGTAGGTTACCTAAAGGGCACTTGGACTATCTACGTTAACGAAAGGGCACTTGGACTATCTAGATTAACTAGCGGGCCCTTGGACTATCTAGGTTTACTAGCGGGCACTTGGACTATCTAGGTTAACTAGTGGGCACTTGGACTATGTAGTTTCCCTAGCGGGCATTTGGATTATTTAGGTTACCTAGTGGGCACTAGGACTATGTAGGATACCTAGCGGGCGCTTGGACTATGTAGGTTAACTAGAAGGCACTTGGACTATCAAGGTTACCTAGCGGGCCCTTGGACTATGTAGGTTACCAGCGGGCACTTGGACTATCTAGGTTAACGAACGTGCACTTGGACTATGTAGGTAACCTAGCGGGCACTTGGACTGTCTAGGTTACTTAGCAGGCACTTGGGCTATCTACGTTAACGAACAGGCACTTGGTCTATGTAGGTTAACTAGCGGACACTTCGACTATCAAGGTTAGCTAACGGGCAATTGCACTATCTAGGTTACCTAGCGGGCACTTGGACAATCTAGGTTAACGAACGTGCACTTGGACTATGTAGGTAACCTAGCAGGCACTTGGACTATGTAGGTTCCCTAGCGAGCACTTGGACTATGTAGGTTCCCTATCGGGTACTTGGACAGTCTAGGTTACCTAGTGGGCACTTGGACTATGTAGTTTACCTAGGAGGCACTTGGACTATGTTGGTTAACTAGCGGGCATTTGGACTATCTAGGTTACCTAGCGGGCACTTGGACTATGTACGTTCCCTAGCGGGCACTTGGGCTATCTACGTTACCTGGCGGGCACTTGGACTATGTAGGTTAACGAACGGGCACTTGTACTATGTAGGTAACCTAATGGTCACTTGGACTGTCTAGGTTACCGAGCGGGAACTTGGAATATGTAGGTTAACTAGCGGGCACTTGGACTATCAAGGTTAACTAGCGGGCCCTTGCTCTATGTAGGTTAACTAGCAGGCCTTTGGACTATGTAAGTTAACTAGAGGGCACTTTGATGATCCTGGTTAACTAGCGGGCATTTGGACTATCTAGGTTAACTAGCGGGCACTTGGACTATCTAGGTTTACTAGCGGGCACTTGGACTATCTAGGTTAACTAGTGGGCACTTGGACTATGTAGTTTCCCTAGCGGGCATTTGGATTATTTAGGTTACCTAGTGGGCACTAGGACTATGTAGGATACCTAGCGGGCGCTTGGACTATGTAGGTTAACTAGAAGGCACTTGGACTATCAAGGTTACCTAGCGGGCCCTTGGACTATGTAGGTTACCAGCGGGCACTTGGACTATCTACGTTAACGAACGTGCACATGGACTATGTAGGTAACCTAGCGGGCACTTGGACTGTCTAGGTTACTTAGCAGGCACTTGGGCTATCTACGTTAACGAACAGGCACTTGGTCTATGTAGGTTAACTAGCGGACACTTCGACTATCAAGGTTAGCTAACGGGCAATTGCACTATCTAGGTTACCTAGCGGGCACTTGGACTATGTAGGTTGCCTAGCGAGCACTTGGACTATGTAGGTTCCCTAGCGAGCACTTGGACTATGTAGGTTCCCTATCGGGTACTTGGACAGTCTAGGTTACCTAGTGGGCACTTGGACTATGTAGTTTACCTAGGAGGCACTTGGACTATGTTGGTTAACTAGCGGGCATTTGGACTATCTAGGTTACCTAGCGGGCACTTGGACTATGTACGTTCCCTAGCGGGCACTTGGGCTATCTACGTTACCTGGCGGGCACTTGGACTATGTAGGTTAACGAACGGGCACTTGTACTATGTAGGTAACCTAATGGTCACTTGGACTGTCTAGGTTACCGAGCGGGAACTTGGACTATGTAGGTTAACTAGCGGGCACTTGGACTATCAAGGTTAACTAGCGGGCCCTTGCTCTATGTAGGTTAACTAGCAGGCCTTTGGACTATGTAAGTTAACTAGAGGGCACTTTGATGATCCTGGTTAACTAGCGGGCATTTGGACTATCTAGGTTAACTAGCGGGCACTTGGACTATCTAGGTTAACTAGCGGGCAATTGGACTATCTATGTTAACTAGCGGGCCCTTGGTCTATGTAGATTCCCTAGCGGGCACTTGGATTCTCTATGTTCCCTACGGACACTTGAACTATGTAGGTTCCCTAGCAGGCACTTGGACTATGTAGGTTCCTGAGGGGGCTCTTGGACTATGTAAGTTAACTACCGGGCACTTGGACTATGTAGGTTAACTAGCGGGCCCTTGGACTATCTAGGTTACCTAGCGGGCACTTGTACTATGTATGTTCCCTAGTGGGCGCTTGGACTATCTATGTTAACTAGTGGGCACTTGGACTATCTATGTTAACTACCGGCCCCTTGGACTATGTAGGTTAACTAGGGGACACTTGCACTATGTAGGTTACCTAGCGGCAATTTGACTATGTAGGTTAACTAGCGTGCATTTGGACTATGTAGGTTAACTAGAGGACACTTAGACGATCTAGGTTACCTAGCGGGCACTTGGATATCTAGGTTAACGAACGGGCACTTGGACTATTTAGGTTTCCCAGCGGGCATTTGGACTATGTAAGTTACCTAGCTGGCACTTGGACTATCTAGGTTACCTAGCGTGCACTTGGATTATGTAGGATAACTAGCGGGCACTTGGACTATGTAGGTTACCTAGCGGGCACTTGGACTATCTAGGTTACCTAACGGGCACTTCGACTATCTTGGTTTCTTAGTGGGCACTTGGACTATATAGGTTACCTAGCGGGCCCTTGGACTATGTAGGTTACCTAAGGGCACTTGGACTATCTAGGTTAACAAAAGGGCACTTGGACTATCTAGATTAACTAGCGGGCCCTTGGACTATCTAGGTTTACTAGCGGGCACATGGACTATCTAGGTTAACTAGCGGGCACTTGGACTATGTATTTTCCCTAGCGGGCATGGATTATTTAGGTTACCTAGTGGGCACTTGGACAATGTAGTATACCTAGCGGGCGCTTGGACTATGTAGGTTAATTAGAAGGCACTTAGACTATCAAGGTTACCTAGCGGGCCCTTGGACTATGTAGGTTACCAGCGGGCACTTGGACTATCTAGGTTAACGAACGTGCACTTGGACTATGTAGGTAACCTAGCGGGCACTTGGACTGTCTAGGTTACCTAGCAGGCACTTGGCCTATCTACGTTAACGAACGGGCACTTGGACTATGTAGGTTAACTAGCGGACACTTCGACTATCTAGGTTAGCTAACGGGCAATTGGACAATCTAGGTTACCTAGCGGGCACTTGGACTATGTAGGTTTCCTAGCGGGCACTTGGACTATTTAGGTTATCTAGCAGGCAGTTTGACTATCTAGGTTAACGAACGTGCACTTGGACTATGTAGGTAACCTAGCGGGCACTTGGACTGTCTAGGTTACCTAGCAGGCACTTGGCCTATCTACGTTAATGAACAGGCACTTGGTCTATGTAGGTTAACTAGCGGACACTTCGACTATCAAGGTTAGCTAACGGGCAATTGGACTATGTAGGTTACCTAGCGGGCACTTGGACTATGTAGGTTGCCTAGCGAGCACTTGGACTATGTAGGTTCCCTAGCGAGCACTTGGACTATGTAGGTTCCCTATCGGGTACTTGGACAGTCTAGGTTACCTAGTGGGCACTTGGACTATGTAGTTTACCTAGGAGGCACTTGGACTATGTTGGTTAACTAGCGGGCATTTGGACTATCTAGGTTACCTAGCGGGCACTTGGACTATGTACGTTCCCTAGCGGGCACTTGGGCTATCTACGTTACCTGGCGGGCACTTGGACTATGTAGGTTAACGAACGGGCACTTGTACTATGTAGGTAACCTAATGGTCACTTGGACTGTCTAGGTTACCTAGCGGGAACTTGGACTATGTAGGTTAACTAGCGGGCACTTGGACTATCAAGGTTAACTAGCGGGCCCTTTCTCTATGTAGGTTGACTAGCAGGCCTTTGGACTATGTAAGTTAACTAGAGGGCACTTTGATGATCCTGGTTAACTAGCGGGCACTTGGACTATCTAGGTTAACTAGCGGGCACTTGGACTATCTAGGTTAACTAGCGGGCACTTGGACTATGTAGGTTCCCTAGCGGGCACTTTGACTATGTAGGTTCCCTAGCGGGCACTTGGACGATCTAGGTTAACTAGCGGGTACTTGGACTATCTATGTTAACTAGCGGGCCCTTGGACTATGTAGATTCCCTAGCGGGCACTTGGATTCTGTATGTTCCCTACGGACACTTGAACTATGTAGGTTCCCTAGCAGGCACTTGGACTATGTATGTTCCAGAGGGGGCTCTTGGACTATGTAAGTTAACTACCGGGCACTTGGACTATGTAGGTTAACTAGCGGGCCCTTGGACTATCTAGGTTACCTAGCCGGCACTTGGACTATGTAGGTTAACTACCGGGCACATGCACTATCTAGGTTACCTAGCGGGCACTTGTACTATGTATGTTCCCTAGTGGGCGCTTGGACTATCTATGTTAACTAATGGGCACTTGGACTATGTAGGTTAACTATGGGACACTTGCACTATGTAGGTTACCTAGCGGCAATTTGACTATGTAGGTTAACTAGCGTGCATTTGGACTATGTAGGTTAACTAGAGGACACTTAGACGATCTAGGTTAACTAGTGGGCCCTTGGACTATGTAGGTTAACGAACGGGCATTTGGACTATGTAGGTTAACTAGCGGGCACTTGGACTATGTAGGTTACCTTGCGGGCACTTGGCTATCTAGGTTAACGGACGGACACTTGGACTATCTAGGTTGCCCAGCGGGCATTTGGACTATGTAAGTTACCTAGCGGGCACTTGGACTATCTAGGTTACCTAGCGGGCACTTGGACTATCTAGGTTAACGAAAGGGCACTTGGACTATGTATGTTGCATAGCGGGCAATTCGACTATCTAGGTTAGGTAACGGGCACTTGGACTATATAGGTTACCTAGCGGACCCTTTGACTATGTAGGTTACCTAGCGGGCACTTGGACTATCTAGGTTAACGAAAGGGCACTTGGACTATATAGGTTACCTAGCGGGCACTTGGATTATCTAGGTTAGCTAACAGGAACTTGGAATATCTAGGTTACCTAGCGGGCACTTGGACTATGTAGGTTACCTTGCGGGCACTTGTACAATCTAGGTTACCTAACGGGAACTTGGACTATGTAGGTTAACTAGCGGACACTTGGACGATCTAGGTTAACTAGCGGGCACTTGTAATATCTATGTTAACTAGCGGGCCCTAGGACTATGTAGCTTAACTAGCGGGCACTTGGACTATCTAGGTTAACTAGCGGGTTCTTGGACTATGTAGGTTAACTAGCGGGCACTTGGACTATCTAGGTTAACTAGCTGACATTGGACTATGTAGGTTAACTAGCGGGCACTTGGACTATCTAGGTTAACTAGCTGTCCTTGGACTATGTAAGTTAACTATCGCGCACTTGGACTATCTAGGTTAACTAGCGGGAACTTGCACAATGCAGGTTCCCTAGCGGGTACTTTGACTATGTAGCTTCCCTAGCGGGCACTTGGACTATATAGGTTCCTAACGGGCACTTGGACTATCTAGGTTCCCTAACGGGCACTTGGAATATGGAGGTTCCCTATCGGGCACTTGGATTATGTAGGTTACTCTGCGAGCACTTGGACTATGTAGGTTCCTTATCAGGTACTTGGACTATGTAGGTTAACTAGCGGGCACTTGGATGATAAAGGTTAACTAGCGGGCACTTGGAATATCTAGGTTAACTAGCAGGCACTTGGACTATCTAGGTTGATTAGCAGGCACTTATACAATGCAGGTTCCCTAGCGGGCACTTGGACTATATAGGTTCCCTAAGGGCATTTTGACTATGTAGGTTAACTAGCGGGCACTTGGAATATCTAAGTTAACTAGCGGGCCCTTGGACTATATAGGTAAACTAGCGGGCACTTGGAATATCTAGGTTAACTAGCGGGTTCTTGGACTATGTAGGTTAACTAGCGGGTATTTGGACTATCTAGGTTAACTAGCTGACCTTGGACTATGTAGGTTAACTAGCGGGCACTTGGACTATCTAGGTTAACTAGCGGGCACTTGCACAATGCAGGTTCCCTAGCGGGCACTTTGACTATGTAGGTTCCCTAGCGGGCACTTGGAATATATAGGTTCCCTACGGGCACTTGGACTATCTAGGTTCCCTATCGGGCACTTGGACTATGTAGGTTCCCTATCAGGCACTTGGACTATGTAGGTTAACTAGCGGGCACTTGGATGATCAAGGTTAACTAGCGCGCACTTGGGCTATCTAGGTTAATTAGCGGGCACTTATAAAATGCAGGTTCCCTAGCGGGCACTTTGACTATGTAGGTTCCCTAGCGGGCACGAGGACTATATAAGTTACCTAGCGGGCACTTGGACTATGTATGTCCCCTAGCGGGCATGGACTATCTAGGTTAACTAGAGGGCCCATGGACTATGTAGGTTAACTAGCGGGCACATGGACTCTCTAGATTAACTAGCGGGCATTTGGATTATTTAGGTTACCTCGTGGGCACTTGGACTATGTAGGTTACCTATCGGGCACTTGGACTATTTAGGGTAACTAGAAGGCACTTGGACTATCAAGGTTAACTAGCAGGCACGTGGACTATCTAGGTTAACTAGCAGGCACTTGGACTATGTAGGTTCCCTAGCGGGCATTTGGACTATATATGTTACCTAGCAGGCACTTGGACTATGTAGGTTACCTAGCGGTTACTTGGACTATCTAGTTTAACTAGCGGGCACTTGGATAATCTAGGTTAACTAACGGGCACTTGGACTATGTATGTTCCAGAGCGGGAAATTGGACTATGTAGGTTCCCTAGCGGGCACTTGGACTATCTAGGTTCCTTAAAGGGCACTTGGACTATCTAGGTTACCGAAAGGGCACTTGGACTATGTAGGTTAACTAGCGGACAATTGGACGATCTAGGTTAACTAGCGGGTACTTGGACTATCTAGGTTAACTAGCGGTCCCTTGGACAATAGGTTAACTAGCAGGCACTTGGACTATGTATGTTCCCTAGCGGGCACTTGGACTATGTAGGTTAACTAGCAGGCCCTTGGAATACCTAGGTTAGCTAAGTGGCACTTGGACTATGTAGGTTAACTAGCGGACACTTGCACGATCTAGGTTAACTAGCGGGCTCTTGCACTATGTAGGTTAACTAGCGGGCCCATTGACTATGTAGGTTAACTAGTGGGCACTTGGACTATGTAGGTTCCCTAGCGGGCATTTGGACTATATAAATTAACTAGCGGGCACTTAGACTCTGTAGGTTACCTATCGGGCACTTGGACTATCTAGGTTATCTACCTGGCACTTGAAATATCTACGTTACCTAGCGGGTTCTTGGAGTATGTAGGTTAACTAGAGGTCTGTTGGACTATCTAGGTTACCAAGTGGGCACTTGGACTATCTAGGTTAACTAACGGGCACTTGGACTATGTAGGTTCCCTAGCGGGCCCTTGGACTATGTAAGTTCCCTAGCGGGAACTTGGACTATGTGGGTTTCCTGGCAGGCATTTGGACGATATAGGTTACCTAACGGGCACTTGGACTATGTAGGTTCCCTAGCGGGCACTTGGATTATGTAGGTTCCCTATCGGGCACTTGGACTATGTAGGTTAACTAGAGGGCATTTGGACTATGTAGGTTACCTAGCGGGAACTTGGACTATGTAGGTTCCCTATCGGGCACTTAGAGAATGTAGGTTAACTAGGGGGCACTAGGACTATGTAGGTTAACTAGCGGGCCCTTGGACTATCTAGCTTACCTAGCGGGCATTTGGACTATGTAGGCTCCCTAATGGGCATTTGGACTATATAGATTACCTAGCGGGCACTTAGACTTTGTAGGTTACCTAACGGGCACTTGGACTATCTAGGTTACCTAGCTGGCACTTGAACTATCTATGTTAGCTAGCGGGTACTTGGAGTATGTAGGTTACCTAACGGGCTGTTGGACTATCTAGGTTACCAAGCAGGCACTTGGACTATCTAGGTTAACTAACGGGCACTTGAACTATGTAGGTTCCCTAGCGGGCCCTTGGACTATGTAAGTTCCCTAGCGGGCACTTGGACTATGTGGGTTCCCTAGCGGGCATTTGGACTATCTACGTTACCTGACGGGCACTTGGACTATGTGGCTTCCCTAGCGGGCATTTGGACTATCTAGGTTACCTAGCGGGCACTTGGACTATGTACGTTCCCTAGCGGGCACTTGGACTATCTAGGTTACCTAGCGGGCACTTGGACTATGTACGTTACCTAGCGGGCACTTGGACTATGTACGTTTCCTAGCGGGTACTTGGACTATCCATGTTAACTAGCGGGCACTTGGACTATGTAGGTTTCCTATCGGGCACTTGGACTAGATAGGTTCCCTAGCGGGCACTTGGTCTATCTAGGTTAACTAGCGGGCACTTGGACTATCTAAGTTAACTAGCGAGCACTTGGACAATCTAAGTTAACTAGCGGGCATTTGGACTATTAGGGTCCCTAGCGGGCATTTGGAGTATATTGGTTAACTAGCGGGCACTTGGACTATGTAGGTAACCTAGTGGTCACTTGAACAGTCTAGGTTACCTAGCGGGCACTTGGAGTATGTAGGTTAACTAGGGGGCAATTGGACTATCTAGGTTAACTAGCGGGCCCTTGGACGATGTAGGTTAACTAGCGGGCCCTTGGACTATGTAGGTTAACTAGCGGGCACTTGGATGATCTAGGTTACCTAGCGGGTACTTGGACTATGTAGGTTAACTAGCGGGCCCTTGGACTATGTTGATTAACTAGCGGCACTTGGACTATCTACATTAACTAGCGGGCCCTTGGACTATGTAGATTCCCTAGCGGGCACTTGGACTATGTATGTTCCAGAGCGGGCACTTAGACTATGTAGGTTCCCTAGCAGGCACTTGGACTATGTAAGTTCCCTAGCGGGCACTTGTACTATGTAGGTTAACTAGCGGACACTTGGAAGATCTAGGTTAACTAGCGGGTAGTTGGACTATGTAGGGTAACTAGCGGGCCCTTGAACTATGTAGATTAACTAGCGGCACTTGGACTATCTACGTTAACTAGCGGGCCCTTGGACTATGTAGATACCCTAGCGGGCACTTGGACTACGTAGGTTCCCTAGCGGGCACTTAGACTCTGTATGTTCCCTAGCGGGCACTTGGACTATATATGTTCCTTACGGATACTTGAACTATGTAAGTTAACTACCGGGCACTTGGACTATGTAGGTTAACTAGCGGGCCCTTAGACTATCTAGGTTACCTAGCGGGCACTTGGACTATACCTAGCGGGCACTTGAACTATGTACGTTCCCTAGCGGGCACTTGGACTATCTATGTTAACTAGCGGGCACTTGGACTATGTAGGTTAACTAGGGGAGACTTGCACTATGTAGGTTACCTAGCGGCACTTGGACGATCTAGGTTAACTAGCGGGCACTTGGACTATCTGGGTTAACTAGCGTGCACTTGGACCATGTAGGTTCCTTAGCGGGCACATGAACTATCTAGTTTACCTAGCGGGCAATTGGACTATGTAGGTTACCTAGCGGGCACTTGGACTATCTAGGTTAACTAACGGGCACTTGGACTATGTAGGTTCCCTAGCGGGCCCTTGGACTATGTAAGTTCCCTAGCGGGCACTTGGACTATGTGGGTCCCTAGTGGGCCCTTGGAATATGTAGGTTAACGAACGGGCACTTGGACTATGTACGTTCCCTAGCGGCCACTTGGACTATCTAGGTTACCTAGCGGGCACTTGGACTATGTACGTTACCTAGCGGGCACTTGGACTATGTAGGTTCCTCTGCGGGCACTTGGACTATGTAGGTTCCCTATCAGGCACTTGGACTATGTAGGTTAACTAGCGGGCACTTGGATGATCAAGATTAACTAGCGCGCACTTGGACTATCTAGGTTAACTAGCGGGCACTTGGACTATCTAGGTTAATTAGCGGGCACTTGTACAATGCAGGTTCCCTAGCGGGCACTTTGACTATGTAGGTTCCCTAGCGGGCACGTGGACTATATAAGTTACCTAGCGGGCACTTAGACTATGTATGTCCCCTAGCGGGCATGGACTATCTAGGTTAACTAGAGGGCCCATGGACTATGCAGGTTAACTAGCGGGCACTTGGACTCTCTAGATTAACTAGCGGGCATTTGGATTATTTAGGTTACCTAGTGGGCACTTGGACTATGTAGGTTACCTATCGGGCACTTGGACTATTTAGGGTAACTAGAAGGCACTTGGACTATCAAGGTTAACTAGCAGGCACGTGGACTATCTAGGTTAACTAGCAGGCACTTGGACTATGTAGGTTCCCTAGCGGGCATTTGGACTATATATGTTACCTAGCAGGCACTTGGACTATGTAGGTTACCTAGCGGTTACTTGCACTATCTAGGTTAACTAGCGGGCACTTGGATAATCTAGGTTAACTAACGGGCACTTGGACTATGTATGTTCCAGAGCGGGCAATTGGACTGTGTAGGTTCCCTAGCGGGCACTTGGACTATCTATGTTCCCTAAAGGGCACTTGGACTATCTAGGTTACTGAACGGGCACTTGGACTATGTAGGATAACTAGCGGACAATTGGACGATCTAGGTTAACTAGCGGGTACTTGGACTATCTAGGTTAACTAGCGGTCCCTTGGACAATAGGTTAACTAGCAGGCACTTGGACTATGTAGGTTCCCTAGCGGGCACTTGGACTATGTAGGTTAACTAGCAGGCCCTTGGAATACCTAGGTTAGCTAAGTGGCACTTGGACTATGTAGGTTAACTAGCGGACACTTGCACGATCTAGGTTAACTAGCGGGCTCTTGCACTATGTAGGTTAACTAGCGGGCCCATTGACTATGTAGGTTAACTAGTGGGCACTTGGACGATCTAGGTTAACTAGCGGGTAGTTGGACTATGTAGGTTAACTAGCGGGCCCTTGAACTATGTAGATTAACTAGCGGCACTTGGACTATCTACGTTAACTAGCGGGCCCTTGGACTATGTAGATTCCCTAGCGGGCACTTGGACTACGTAGGTTCCCTAGCGGGCACTTAGACACTGTATGTTCCCTAGCGGGCACTTGGACTATATATGTTCCTTACGGATACTTGAACTATGTAAGTTAACTACCGGGCACTTGGACTATGTAGGTTAACTAGCGGGCCCTTAGACTATCTAGGTTACCTAGCGGGCACTTGGACTATACCTAGCGGGCACTTGAACTATGTACGTTCCCTAGCGGGCACTTGGACTATCTATGTTAACTAGCGGGCACTTGGACTATGTAGGTTAACTAGGGGAGACTTGCACTATGTAGGTTACCTAGCGGCACTTGGACGATCTAGGTTAACTAGCGGGCACTTGGACTATCTGGGTTAACTAGCGTGCACTTGGACCATGTAGGTTCCTTAGCGGGCACATGAACTATCTAGTTTACCTAGCGGGCACTTGGACTATGTAGGTTACCTAGCGGGCACTTGGACTATCTAGGTTAACTAACGGGCACTTGGACTATGTAGGTTCCCTAGCGGGCCCTTGGACTATGTAAGTTCCCTAGCGGGCACTTGGACTATGTGGGTCCCTAGTGGGCCCTTGGAATATGTAGGTTAACGAACGGGCACTTGGACTATGTACGTTCCCTAGCAGCCACTTGGACTATCTAGGTTACCTAGCGGGCACTTGGACTATGTACGTTACCTAGCGGGCACTTGGACTATGTACGTTTCCTAGCGGGTACTTGGACTATCTATGTTAACTAGCGGGCACTTGGACTATGTAGGTTCCCTATCGGGCACTTGGACTAGATAGGTTCCCTAGCGGGCACTTGGTCTATCTAGGTTAACTAGCGGGCACTTGGACTATCTATGTTAACTAGCGAGCACTTGGACTATCTAGGTTAACTAGCGGGCATTTGGACTATTAGGGTCCCTAGCGGGCATTTGGAGTATATTGGTTACCTAGCGGGCACTTGGACTATGTAGGTTAACGAACGGGCACTTGGACTATGTAGGTAACCTAGTGGTCACTTGAACAGTCTAGGTTACCTAGCGGGCACTTGGAGTATGTAGGTTAACTAGGGGGCACTTGGAGTATCTAGGTTAACTAGCAGGCCCTTGGACGATGTAGGTTAACTAGCGGGCCCTTGGACTATGTAGGTTAACTAGCGGGCCCTTGGAATATGTAGGTTAACTAGCGGGCACTTGGACTATGTAGGTTAACAAGCGGGCCCTTGGACTATGTTGATTAACTAGCGGCACTTGGACTATCTACGTTAACTAGCGGGCCCTTGGACTATGTAGATTCCCTAGTGGGCACTTGGACTATGTATGTTCCAGAGCGGGCACTTGGACTATGTAGGTTCCCTAGCAGGCACTTGGACTATGTAAGTTCCCTAGCGGGCACTTGTACTATGTAGGTTAACTAGCGGACACCTGGACGATCTAGGTTAACTAGCGGGTAGTTGGACTATGTAGGTTAACTAGCGGGCCCTTGAGCTATGTAGATTAACTAGCGGCACTTGGACTATCTACGTTAACTAGCGGACCCTTGGACTATGTAGATTCCCTAGCGGGCACTTGGACTACGTAGGTTCCCTAGCGGGCACTTAGACTCTGTATGCTCCCTAGCGGGCACTTGGACTATATATGTTCCTTACGGACACTTGAACTATGTAAGTTAACTACCCGGCACTTGGACTATGTAGGTTAACTAGCGGGCACTTGGACTATCTAGGTTAACTAGCGGGCACTTGCACAATGCAGGTTCCCTAACGGGCACTTTGACTATATAGGTTCCCTAGCGGGCACTTGGAATATATAGGTTCCCTACGGGCACTTGGACTATCTAGGTTCCCTATCTATCGGGCACTTGGACTATGTAGGTTCCCTATCAGGCACTTGGACTATGTAGGTTAACTAGCGGGCACTTGGATGATCAAGGTTAACTAGCGCGCACTTGGGCTATCTAGGTTAATTAGCGGGCACTTATAAAATGCAGGTTCCCTAGCGGTCACTTTGACTATGTAGGTTCCCTAGCGGGCACGAGGACTATATAAGTTACGAAGCGGGCACTTGGACTATGTATGTCCCCTAGCGGGCATGGACTATCTAGGTTAACTAGAGGGCCCATGGACTATGTAGGTTAACTAGCGGGCACATGGACTCTCTAGATTAACTAGCGGGCATTTGGATTATTTAGGTTACCACGTGGGCACTTGGACTATGTAGGTTACCTATCGGGCACTTGGACTATTTAGGGTAACTAGAAGGCACTTGGACTATCAAGGTTAACTAGCAGGCACGTGGACTATCTAGGTTAACTAGCAGGCACTTGGACTATGTAGGTTCCCTAGCGGGCATTTGGACTATATATGTTACCTAGCAGGCACTTGGACTATGTAGGTTACCTAGCGGTTACTTGGACTATCTAGTTTAACTAGCGGGCACTTGGATAATCTAGGTTAACTAACGGGCACTTGGACTATGTATGTTCCAGAGCGGGAAATTGGACTATGTAGGTTCCCTAGCGGGCACTTGGACTATCTAGGTTCCCTAAAGGGCACTTGGACTATCTAGGTTACCGAACGGGCACTTGGACTATGTAGGTTAACTAGCGGACAATTGGACGATCTAGGTTAACTAGCGGGTACTTGGACTATCTAGGTTAACTAGCGGTCCCTTGGACAATAGGTTAACTAGCAGGCACTTGGACTATGTATGTTCCCTAGCGGGCACTTGGACTATGTAGGTTAACTAGCAGGCCCTTGGAATACCTAGGATAGCTAAGTGGCACTTGGACTATGTAGGTTAACTAGCGGACACTTGCACGATCTAGGTTAACTAGCGGGCTCTTGCACTATGTAGGTTAACTAGCGGGCCCATTGACTATGTAGGTTAACTAGTGGGCACTTGGACTATGTAGGTTCCCTAGTGGGCATTTGGACTATATAAATTAACTAGCGGGCACTTAGACTCTGTAGGTTACCTATCGGGCACTTGGACTATCTAGGTTATCTACCTGGCACTTGAAATATCTACATTACCTAGCGGGTTCTTGGAGTATGTAGGTTAACTAGAGGTCTGTTGGACTATCTAGGTTACCAAGTGGGCACTTGGACTATCTAGGTTAACTAACGGGCACTTGGACTATGTAGGTTCCCTAGCGGGCCCTTGGACTATGTAAGTTCCCTAGCGGGAACTTGGACTATGTGGGTTTCCTGGCAGGCATTTGGACGATATAGGTTACCTAACGGGCACTTGGACTATGTAGGTTCCCTATCGGGCACTTAGAGAATGTATGTTAACTAGGGGGCACTAGGACTATGTAGGTTAACTAGCGGGCCCTTGGACTATCTAGCTTACCTAGCGGGCATTTGGACTATGTAGGCTCCCTAATGGGCATTTGGACTATATAGATTACCTAGCGGGCACTTAGACTTTGTAGGTTACCTAACGGGCACTTGGACTATCTAGGTTACCTAGCTGGCACTTGAACTATCTATGTTAGCTAGCGGGTACTTGGAGTATGTAGGTTACCTAACGGGCTGTTGGACTATCTAGGTTACCAAGCAGGCACTTGGACTATCTAGGTTAACTAACGGGCACTTGAACTATGTAGGTTCCCTAGCGGGCCCTTGGACTATGTAAGTTCCCTAGCGGGCACTTGGACTATGTAGGTTCCCTAGCGGGCATTTGGACTATCTAGGTTACCTGACGGGCACTTGGACTATGTGGCTTCCCTAGCGGGCATTTGGACTATCTAGGTTACCTAGCGGGCACTTGGACTATGTACGTTCCCTAGCGGGCACTTGGACTATCTAGGTTACCTAGCGGGCACTTGGACTATGTACGTTACCTAGCGGGCACTTGGACTATGTACGTTTCCTAGCGGGTACTTGGACTATCCATGTTAACTAGCGGGCACTTGGACTATGTAGGTTTCCTATCGGGCACTTGGACTAGATAGGTTCCCTAGCGGGCACTTGGTCTATCTAGGTTAACTAGCGGGCACTTGGACTATCTAAGTTAACTAGCGAGCACTTGGACAATCTAGGTTAACTAGCGGGCATTTGGACTATTAGGGTCCCTAGCGGGCATTTGGAGTATATTGGTTAACTAGCGGGCACTTGGACTATGTAGGTAACCTAGTGGTCACTTGAACAGTCTAGGTTACCTAGCGGGCACTTGGAGTATGTAGGTTAACTAGGGGGCAATTGGACTATCTAGGTTAACTAGCGGGCCCTTGGACGATGTAGGTTAACTAGCGGGCCCTTGGACTATGTAGGTTAACTAGCGGGCACTTGGATGATCTAGGTTACCTAGCGGGTACTTGGACTATGTAGGTTAACTAGCGGGCCCTTGGACTATGTTGATTAACTAGCGGCACTTGGACTATCTACATTAACTAGCGGGCCCTTGGACTATGTAGATTCCCTAGCGGGCACTTGGACTATGTATGTTCCAGAGCGGGCACTTAGACTATGTAGGTTCCCTAGCAGGCACTTGGACTATGTAAGTTCCCTAGCGGGCACTTGTACTATGTAGGTTAACTAGCGGACACTTGGAAGATCTACGTTAACTAGCGGGTAGTTGGACTATGTAGGGTAACTAGCGGGCCCTTGAACTATGTAGATTAACTAGCGGCACTTGGACTATCTACGTTAACTAGCGGGCCCTTGGACTATGTAGATACCCTAGCGGGCACTTGGACTACGTAGGTTCCCTAGCGGGCACTTAGACTCTGTATGTTCCCTAGCGGGCACTTGGACTATATATGTTCCTTACGGATACTTGAACTATGTAAGTTAACTACCGGGCACTTGGACTATGTAGGTTAACTAGCGGGCCCTTAGACTATCTAGGTTACCTAGCGGGCACTTGGACTATACCTAGCGGGCACTTGAACTATGTACGTTCCCTAGCGGGCACTTGGACTATCTATGTTAACTAGCGGGCACTTGGACTATGTAGGTTAACTAGGGGAGACTTGCACTATGTAGGTTACCTAGCGGCACTTGGACGATCTAGGTTAACTAGCGGGCACTTGGACTATCTGGGTTAACTAGCGTGCACTTGGACCATGTAGGTTCCTTAGCGGGCACATGAACTATCTAGTTTACCTAGCGGGCACTTGGACTATGTAGGTTACCTAGCGGGCACTTGGACTATCTAGGTTAACTAACGGGCACTTGGACTATGTAGGTTCCCTAGCGGGCCCTTGGACTATGTAAGTTCCCTAGCGGGCACTTGGACTATGTGGGTCCCTAGTGGGCCCTTGGAATATGTAGGTTAACGAACGGGCACTTGGACTATGTACGTTCCCTAGCGGCCACTTGGACTATCTAGGTTACCTAGCGGGCACTTGGACTATGTACGTTACCTAGCGGGCACTTGGACTATGTAGGTTCCTCTGCGGGCACTTGGACTATGTAGGTTCCCTATCAGGCACTTGGACTATGTAGGTTAACTAGCGGGCACTTGGATGATCAAGATTAACTAGCGCGCACTTGGACTATCTAGGTTAACTAGCGGGCACTTGGACTATCTAGGTTAATTAGCGGGCACTTGTACAATGCAGGTTCCCTAGCGGGCACTTTGACTATGTAGGTTCCCTAGCGGGCACGTGGACTATATAAGTTACCTAGCGGGCACTTAGACTATGTATGTCCCCTAGCGGGCATGGACTATCTAGGTTAACTAGAGGGCCCATGGACTATGCAGGTTAACTAGCGGGCACTTGGACTCTCTAGATTAACTAGCGGGCATTTGGATTATTTAGGTTACCTAGTGGGCACTTGGACTATGTAGGTTACCTATCGGGCACTTGGACTATTTAGGGTAACTAGAAGGCACTTGGACTATCAAGGTTAACTAGCAGGCACGTGGACTATCTAGGTTAACTAGCAGGCACTTGGACTATGTAGGTTCCCTAGCGGGCATTTGGACTATATATGTTACCTAGCAGGCACTTGGACTATGTAGGTTACCTAGCGGTTACTTGGACTATCTAGGTTAACTAGCGGGCACTTGGATAATCTAGGTTAACTAACGGGCACTTGGACTATGTATGTTCCAGAGCGGGCAATTGGACTGTGTAGGTTCCCTAGCGGGCACTTGGACTATCTATGTTCCCTAAAGGGCACTTGGACTATCTAGGTTACCGAACGGGCACTTGGACTATGTAGGATAACTAGCGGACAATTGGACGATCTAGGTTAACTAGCGGGTACTTGGACTATCTAGGTTAACTAGCGGTCCCTTGGACAATAGGTTAACTAGCAGGCACTTGGACTATGTAGGTTCCCTAGCGGGCACTTGGACTATGTAGGTTAACTAGCAGGCCCTTGGAATACCTAGGTTAGCTAAGTGGCACTTGGACTATGTAGGTTAACTAGCGGACACTTGCACGATCTAGGTTAACTAGCGGGCTCTTGCACTATGTAGGTTAACTAGCGGGCCCATTGACTATGTAGGTTAACTAGTGGGCACTTGGACGATCTAGGTTAACTAGCGGGTAGTTGGACTATGTAGGTTAACTAGCGGGCCCTTGAACTATGTAGATTAACTAGCGGCACTTGGACTATCTACGTTAACTAGCGGGCCCTTGGACTATGTAGATTCCCTAGCGGGCACTTGGACTACGTAGGTTCCCTAGCGGGCACTTAGACACTGTATGTTCCCTAGCGGGCACTTGGACTATATATGTTCCTTACGGATACTTGAACTATGTAAGTTAACTACCGGGCACTTGGACTATGTAGGTTAACTAGCGGGCCCTTAGACTATCTAGGTTACCTAGCGGGCACTTGGACTATACCTAGCGGGCACTTGAACTATGTACGTTCCCTAGCGGGCACTTGGACTATCTATGTTAACTAGCGGGCACTTGGACTATGTAGGTTAACTAGGGGAGACTTGCACTATGTAGGTTACCTAGCGGCACTTGGACGATCTAGGTTAACTAGCGGGCACTTGGACTATCTGGGTTAACTAGCGTGCACTTGGACCATGTAGGTTCCTTAGCGGGCACATGAACTATCTAGTTTACCTAGCGGGCACTTGGACTATGTAGGTTACCTAGCGGGCACTTGGACTATCTAGGTTAACTAACGGGCACTTGGACTATGTAGGTTCCCTAGCGGGCCCTTGGACTATGTAAGTTCCCTAGCGGGCACTTGGACTATGTGGGTCCCTAGTGGGCCCTTGGAATATGTAGGTTAACGAACGGGCACTTGGACTATGTACGTTCCCTAGCGGCCACTTGGACTATCTAGGTTACCTAGCGGGCACTTGGAATATGTACGTTACCTAGCGGGCACTTGGACTATGTACGTTTCCTAGCGGGTACTTGGACTATCTATGTTAACTAGCGGGCACTTGGACTATGTAGGTTCCCTATCGGGCACTTGGACTAGATAGGTTCCCTAGCGGGCACTTGGTCTATCTAGGTTAACTAGCGGGCACTTGGACTATCTATGTTAACTAGCGAGCACTTGGACTATCTAGGTTAACTAGCGGGCATTTGGACTATTAGGGTCCCTAGCGGGCATTTGGAGTATATTGGTTACCTAGCGGGCACTTGGATTATGTAGGTTAACGAACGGGCACTTGGACTATGTAGGTAACCTAGTGGTCACTTGAACAGTCTAGGTTACCTAGCGGGCACTTGGAGTATGTAGGTTAACTAGGGGGCACTTGGAGTATCTAGGTTAACTAGCAGGCCCTTGGACGATGTAGGTTAACTAGCGGGCCCTTGGACTATGTAGGTTAACTAGCGGGCCCTTGGAATATGTAGGTTAACTAGCGGGCCCTTGGACTATGTAGGTTAACAAGCGGGCCCTTGGATTATGTTGATTAACTAGCGGCACTTGGACTATATACGTTAACTAGCGGGCCCTTGGACTATGTAGATTCCCTAGCGGGCACTTGGACTATGTATGTTCCAGAGCGGGCACTTGGACTATGTAGGTTCCCTAGCAGGCACTTGGACTATGTAAGTTCCCTAGCGGGCAATTGTACTATGTAGGTTAACTAGCGGACACTTGGACGATCTAGGTTAACTAGCGGGTAGTTGGACTATGTAGGTTAACTAGCGGGCCCTTGAACTATGTAGATTAACTAGCGGCACTTGGACTATCTACGTTAACTAGCGGACCCTTGGACTATGTAGATTCTGTAGCGAGCACTTGGACTACTAAGTTCCCTAGCGGGCACTTAGACTCTGTATGCTCCCTAGCGGGCACTTGGACTATATATGTTCCTTACGGACACTTGAACTATGTAAGTTAACTACCCGGCACTTGGACTATGTAGGTTAACTAGCGGGCCCTTAGACTATCTAGGTTACCTAGCGGGCACTTGGACTATACCTAGCGGGCACTTGAACTATGTACGTTCCCTAGCGGGCACTTGGACTATCTATGTTAACTAGCGGGCACTTGGACTATGTAGGTTAACTAGGGGACACTTGCACTATGTAGGTTACCTAGCGGCACTTGGACTATCTAGGTTAACTAGCCGGCACTTGGACTATCTGGGTTAACTAGCGTGCACTTGGACCATGTAGGTTCCTTAGCGGGCACTTGAACTATCTAGTTTACCTAGCGGGCACTTGGACTATGTAGGTTAACTAGCGGGCCCTTGGACTATCTAGGTTACATATCTGGAACTTGGACTATATAGGTTACCTTGGGGGCACTTGGACTATGTAGGTTAACCAAAGACACTTGGACGATCTAGGTTAAATAGTGGGCCCTTGGACTATGTAGGTTAACGAACGGGCTTTTGGACTATGTAAGTTACCTAGCAGGCACTTGGACTATCTAGGTTAACGAACGGGCACTTGGACTATCTAGGTTAACTAGCGGGCACTTGGACTATGTAGGTTACCTAGCGGGCACTTGCACTATCTAGGTTACGTAGCGGGCACTTGGACTATGTATGTTAATTAGCGGGCACATGGACTATCTAGGTTACTGAACGGGCATTTGGACTATGTAGGTTACCTAGCGGGCACTTGGACTTCTAGGATAACGAATGGGCACTTGGACTATGTATGTTGCATAGCGGGCAATTGGATTATCTAGGTTAGGTAACGGGTACTTGGCCTATCTAGGTTACCTAGCGGGAACTTGGACTATGTAGATTACCTAGCGGGCACGTGGACTATCTAGGTTACCTAACGGGCACTTGGACTATCTTCCTTTCTTAGTGGGCACTTGGACTATATAGGTTACCTAGCGGGCCCTTGGACTATGTAGGTTACCTAGCGGGCACTTGGACTATCTAGGTTAACGAAAGGGCACTTGGACTACGTAGGTTACCTAGCGGGCACTTGGATTATCTAGGTTAGCTAACAGGAACTTGGAATATCTAGGTTACCTAGCGGGCCCTTGGACTATGTAGGTTACCTAGCGGGCACTTGGACTATCTAGGTTAACGAAAGGGCACTTGGACTATGTAGGTTACCTAGCGGGCACTTGGATTATCTAGGTTAGCTAGCAGGAACTTGGAATATCTAGGTTACCTTGCGGGCACTTGTACTATCTAGGTTACCTAACGGGAACTTGGACTATGTAGGTTAACTAGCGTACACTTGGACGATCTAGGTTAACTAGCGGGCACTTGGAATATCTAGGTTAACTAGCGGGCCCTTGGACTATGTAGGTTAACTTGAGGGCACTTGGACTATCTAGGTTAACTAGCAGGTTCTTGGACTATGTAGGTTAACTAGCGGGCACTTGGACTATCTAGGTTAGCTAGCTGACCTTGGACTATGTAGGTTAACTATCGGGCACTTCGACTATCTAGGTTAACTAGCGGGCACTTGGACTATCTAGGTTAACTTGCGGGCAATTGCACAATGCAGGTTCCCTAGCGGGCACTTTGACTATGTAGGTTCCCTAGCGGGCACTTTGACTATATATGTTCCCTACGGGCACTTGGACTATCTAGGTTCCCTAACGGGCACTTGGACTATGTAGGTTCCTCTGCGGGCACTTGGACTATGTAGGTTCCCTATCAGGCACTTGGACTATGTAGGTTAACTAGCGGGCACTTGGATGATCAAGGTTAACTAGCGCGCACTTGGACTATCTAGGTTTACTAGCGGGCACTTGGACTATCTAGGTTAATTAGCGGGCACTTGTACAATGCAGGTTCCCTAGCGGGCACTTTGACTATGTAGGTTCCCTAGCGGGCACGTGGACTATATAAGTTACCTAGCGGGCACTTGGACTATGTATGTCCCCTAGCCGGCATGGACTATCTAGGTTAACTAGAGGGCCCATGGACTATGTAGGTTAACTAGCGGGCACTTGGACTCTCTAGATTAACTAGCGGGCCTTTGGATTATTTAGGTTACCTAGTGGGCACTTGGACTATGTAGGTTACCTATCGGGCACTTGGACTATTTAGGGTAACTAGAAGGCACTTGGACTATCAAGGTTAACTAGCAGGCACGTGGACTATCTAGGTTAACTAGCAGGCACTTGGACTATGTAGGTTCCCTAGCGGGCATTTGGACTATATATGTTACCTAGCAGGCACTTGGACTATGTAGGTTACCTAGCGGTTACTTGGACTATCTAGGTTAACTAGCGGGCACTTGGATAATCTAGGTTAACTAACGGGCACTTGGACTATGTATGTTTCAGAACGGGCAATTGGACTATGTAGGTTCCCTAGCGGGCACTTGGACTATCTAGGTTCCCTAAAGGGCACTTGGACTATCTAGGTTACCGAACGGGCACTTGGACTATGTAGGTTAACTAGCGGACAATTGGACGATCTAGGTTAACTAGCGGGTACTTGGACAATCTAGGTTAACTAGCGGTCCCTTGGACAATAGGTTAACTAGCAGGCATTTGGACTATGTAGGTTCCCTAGCGGGCACTTGGACTATGTAGGTTAACTAGCAGGCCCTTGGAATACCTAGGTTAGCTAAGTGGCACTTGGACTATGTAGGTTAACTAGCGGACACTTGCACGATCTAGGTTAACTAGCGGGCTCTTGCACTATGTAGGTTAACTAGCGGGCCCATTGACTATGTAGGTTAACTAATGGGCACTTGGACTATGTGGGTTCCCGAGCGGGCATTTGGACTATATAGATTACCTAGCGGGCACTTGGACTTTGTAGGTTACCTAACGGGCACTTGGACTATCTAGGTTACCTAGCTGGCACTTGAACTATCTATGTTAGCTAGCGGGTACTTGGAGTATGTAGGTTACCTAACGGGCTGTTGGACTATCTAGGTTACCAAGCGGGCACTTGGACTATCTAGGTTAACTAACGGGCCCTTGGACTATGTAAGTTCCCTAGCGGGCACTTGGACTATGTGGGTTCCCTAGCGGGCATTTGGACTATCTAGGTTACCTGACGGGCACTTGGACTATGTGGGTTCCCTAGCGGGCATTTGGACTATCTAGGTTACCTAGCGGGCACTTGGACTATGTACGTTCCCTAGCGGGCACTTGGACTATCTAGGTTACCTAGCGGGCACTTGGACTATGTACGTTACCTAGCGGGCACTTGGACTATGTACGTTTCCTAGCGGGTACTTGGACTATCCATGTTAACTAGCGGGCACTTGGACTATGTAGGTTTCCTATCGGGCACTTGGACTAGATAGGTTCCCTAGCGGGCACTTGGTCTATCTAGGTTAACTAGCGGGCACTTGGACTATCTATGTTAACTAGTGAGCACTTGGACAATCTAGGTTAACTAGCGGGCATTTGGACTATTAGGGTCCCTAGCGGGCATTTGGAGTATAATGGTTACCTAGCGGGCACTTGGACTATGTAGGTTAACGAACGGGCACTTGGACTATGTAGGTAACCTAGTGGTCACTTGAACAGTCTAGGTTACCTAGCGGGCACTTGGAGTATGTAGGTTAACTAGGGGCAATTGGACTATCTAGGTTAACTAGCGGGCCCTTGGACGATGTAGGTTAACTAGCGGGCCCTTGGACTATGTAGGTTAACTAGCGGGCACTTGGATGATCTAGGTTACCTAGCGGGTACTTGGACTATGTAGGTTAACTAGCGGGCCCTTGGACTATGTTGATTAACTAGCGGCACTTGGACTATCTACATTAACTAGCGAGCCCTTGGACTATGTAGATTCCCTGGCGGGCACTTGGACTATGTATGTTCCAGAGCGGGCACTTGGACTATGTAGGTTCCCTAGCAGGCACTTGGACTATGTAAGTTCCCTAGCGGGCACTTGTACTATGTAGGTTAACTAGCGGACACTTGGACGATCTAGGTTAACTAGCGGGTAGTTGGACTATGTAGGTTAACTAGCGGGCCCTTGAACTATGTAGATTAACTAGCGGCACTTGGACTATCTACGTTAACTAGCGGACCCTTGGACTATGTAGATTCCCTAGCGGGCACTTGGACTACGTAGGTTCCTTAGTGGGCACTTAGACTCTGTATGCTCCCTAGCGGGCACTTGGACTATATATGTTCCTTACGGACACTTGAACTATGTAAGTTAACTACCCGGCACTTGGACTATGTAGGTTAACTAGCGGGCCCTTAGACTATCTAGGTTACCTAGCGGGCACTTGGACTATACCTAGCGGGCACTTGAACTATGTACGTTCCCTAGCGGGCACTTGGACTATCTATGTTAACTAGCGGGCACTTGGACTATGTAGGTTACCTAGGGGACACTTGCACTATGTAGGTTACCTAGCGGCACTTGGACTATCTAGGTTAACTAGCCGGCACTTGGACTATCTGGGTTAACTAGCGTGCACTTGGACCATGTAGGTTCCTTAGCGGGCACTTGAACTATCTAGTTTACCTAGCGGGCACTTGGACTATGTAGGTTAACTAGCGGGCCCTTGGACTATCTAGGTTACATATCTGGAACTTGGACTATATAGGTTACCTTGCGGGCACTTGGGCTATGTAGGTTAACCAAAGACACTTGGACGATCTAGGTTAAATAGTGGGCCCTTGGACTACGTAGGTTAACGAACGGGCATTTGGACTATGTAAGTTACCTAGCAGGCGCTTGGACTCTCTAGGTTACCTAGCGGGCACTTGGACTATCTAGGTTAACGAACGGGCACTTGGACTATCTAGGTTAACTAGCGGGCACTTGGACTATGTAGGTTACCTAGCGGGCACTTGCACTATCTAGGTTACGTAGCGGGCACTTGGACTATGTATGTTAATTAGCGGGCACTTGGACTATCTAGGTTACCGAACGGGCATTTGGAATATGTAGGTTACCTAGCGGGCACTTGGACTTCTAGGATAACGAATGGGCACTTGGACTATGTATGTTGCATAGCGGGCAATTGGATTATCTAGGTTAGGTAACGGGTACTTGGCCTATCTAGGTTACCTAGCGGGAACTTGGACTATGTAGGTTACCTAGCGGGCACTTGGACTATCTAGGTTACCTAACGGGCACTTGGACTATCTTGGTTTCTTAGCGGGCACTTGGACTATATAGGTTACCTAGCGGGCCCTTGGACTATGTAGGTTACCTAGCGGGCACTTGGACTATCTAGGTTAACGAAAGGGCACTTGGACTATGTAGGTTACCTAGCGGGCACTTGGATTATCTAAGATAGCTAACAGGAACTTGGAATATCTAGGTTACCTAGCGGGCCCTTGGACTATGTAGGTACCTAGCGGGCACTTGGACTATGTAGGTAACCTAGCGGGCACTTGGATTATCTAGGTTAGCTAACAGGAACTTGGAATATCTAGGTTACCTTGCGGGCACTTGTACTATCTAGGTTACCTAACGGGAACTTGGACTATGTAGGTTAACTAGCGTACACTTGGACGATCTAGGTTAACTAGCGGGCACTTGGAATATCTAGGTTAACTAGCGGGCCCTTGGACTATGTAGGTTAACTTGAGGGCACTTGGACTATGTAGGTTAACTAGCAGGTTCTTGGACTATGTAGGTTAACTAGCGGGCACTTGGACTATCTAGGTTAGCTACCTGACCTTGGACTATGTAGGTTAACTATCGGGCACTTCGACTATCTAGGTTAACTAGCGGGCACTTGGACTCTCTAGGTTAACTTGCGGGCAATTGCACAATGCAGGTTCCCTAGCGGGCACTTTGACTATTTAGGTTCCCTAGCGGGCACTTGGACTATCTAGGTTCCCTAACGGGCACTTGGACTATGTAGGTTCCTCTGCGGGCACTTGGACTATGTAGGTTCCCTATCAGGCACTTGGACTATGTAGGTTAACTAGCGGGCACTTGGATGATCAAGATTAACTAGCGCGCACTTGGACTATCTAGGTTAACTAGCGGGCACTTGGACTATCTAGGTTAATTAGCGGGCACTTGTACAATGCAGGTTCCCTAGCGGGCACTTTGACTATGTAGGTTCCCTAGCGGGCACGTGGACTATATAAGTTACCTAGCGGGCACTTAGACTATGTATGTCCCCTAGCGGGCATGGACTATCTAGGTTAACTGGAGGGCCCATGGACTATGCAGGTTAACTAGCGGGCACTTGGACTCTCTAGATTAACTAGCGGGCATTTGGATTATTTAGGTTACCTAGTGGGCACTTGGACTATGTAGGTTACCTATCGGGCACTTGGACTATTTAGGGTAACTAGAAGGCACTTGGACTATCAAGGTTAACTAGCAGGCACGTGGACTATCTAGGTTAACTAGCAGGCACTTGGACTATGTAGGTTCCCTAGCGGGCATTTGGACTATATATGTTACCTAGCAGGCACTTGGACTATGTAGGTTACCTAGCGGTTACTTGGACTATCTAGGTTAACTAGCGGGCACTTGGATAATCTAGGTTAACTAACGGGCACTTGGACTATGTATGTTCCAGAGCGGGCAATTGGACTGTGTAGGTTCCCTAGCGGGCACTTGGACTATCTATGTTCCCTAAAGGGCACTTGGACTATCTAGGTTACCGAACGGGCACTTGGACTATGTAGGATAACTAGCGGACAATTGGACGATCTAGGTTAACTAGCGGGTACTTGGACTATCTAGGTTAACTAGCGGTCCCTTGGACAATAGGTTAACTAGCAGGCACTTGGACTATGTAGGTTCCCTAGCGGGCACTTGGACTATGTAGGTTAACTAGCAGGCCCTTGGAATACCTAGGTTAGCTAAGTGGCACTTGGACTATGTAGGTTAACTAGCGGACACTTGCACGATCTAGGTTAACTAGCGGGCTCTTGCACTATGTAGGTTAACTAGCGGGCCCATTGACTATGTAGGTTAACTAGTGGGCACTTGGACGATCTAGGTTAACTAGCGGGTAGTTGGACTATGTAGGTTAACTAGCGGGCCCTTGAACTATGTAGATTAACTAGCGGCACTTGGACTATCTACGTTAACTAGCGGGCCCTTGGACTATGTAGATTCCCTAGCGGGCACTTGGACTACGTAGGTTCCCTAGCGGGCACTTAGACACTGTATGTTCCCTAGCGGGCACTTGGACTATATATGTTCCTTACGGATACTTGAACTATGTAAGTTAACTACCGGGCACTTGGACTATGTAGGTTAACTAGCGGGCCCTTAGACTATCTAGGTTACCTAGCGGGCACTTGGACTATACCTAGCGGGCACTTGAACTATGTACGTTCCCTAGCGGGCACTTGGACTATCTATGTTAACTAGCGGGCACTTGCACTATGTAGGTTAACTAGGGGAGTCTTGCACTATGTAGGTTACCTAGCGGCACTTGGACTATCTAGGTTAACTAGCGGGCACTTGGACTATCTGGGTTAACTAGCGTGCACTTGGACCATGTAGGTTCCTTAGCGGGCACTTGAACTATCTAGTTTACCTAGCGGGCACTTGGACTATGTAGGTTACCTAGCGGGCACTTGGACTATCTAGGTTAACTAACGGGCACTTGGACTATGTAGGTTCCCTAGTGGGCCCTTGGACTATGTAAGTTCCCTAGCGGGCACTTGGACTATGTGGATCCCTAGTGGGCCCTTGGAATATGTAGGTTAACGAACGGGCACTTTGACTATGTAGGTTCCCTAGCGGGCACTTTGACTACATAGGTTCCCTACGGGCACTTGGACTATCTAGGTTCCCTAACGGGCACTTGGACTATGTAGGTTCCTCTGCGGGCACTTGGACTATGTAGGTTCCCTATCAGGCACTTGGACTATGTAGGTTAACTAGCAGGCACTTGGATGATCAAGGTTAACTAGCGCGCACTTGGACTATCTAGGTTAACTAGCGGGCACTTGGACTATCTAGGTTAATTAGCGGGCACTTGTACAATGCAGGTTCCCTAGCGGGCACTTTGACTATGTAGGTTCCCTAGCGGGCACGTGGACTATATAAGTTACCTAGCGGGCACTTGGACTATGTATGTCCCCTAGCGGGCATGGACTATCTAGGTTAACTGGAGGGCCCATGGACTATGTAGGTTAACTAGCGGGCACTTGGACTCTCTAGATTAACTAGCGGGCATTTGGATTATTTAGGTTACCTAGTGGGCACTTGGACTATGTAGGTTACCTATCGGGCACTTGGACTAT
Organism: Tenrec ecaudatus; assembly: GCF_050624435.1. Taxonomy (NCBI): domain Eukaryota; kingdom Metazoa; phylum Chordata; class Mammalia; order Afrosoricida; family Tenrecidae; genus Tenrec; species Tenrec ecaudatus. The sequence continues at coordinate 1,136,649 of NW_027457678.1, read as the reverse complement.
TTAGGGTAACTAGAAGGCACTTGGACTATCAAGGTTAACTAGCAGGCACGTGGACTATCTAGGTTAACTAGCAGGCACTTGGACTATGTAGGTTCCCTAGCGGGCATTTGGACTATATATGTTACCTAGCAGGCACTTGGACTATGTAGGTTACCTAGCGGTTACTTGGACTATCTAGGTTAACTAGCGGGCACTTGGATAATCTAGGTTAACTAACGGGCACTTGGACTATGTATGTTCCAGAGCGGGCAATTGGACTGTGTAGGTTCCCTAGCGGGCACTTGGACTATCTATGTTCCCTAAAGGGCACTTGGACTATCTAGGTTACCGAACGGGCACTTGGACTATGTAGGATAACTAGCGGACAATTGGACGATCTAGGTTAACTAGCGGGTACTTGGACTATCTAGGTTAACTAGCGGTCCCTTGGACAATAGGTTAACTAGCAGGCACTTGGACTATGTAGGTTCCCTAGCGGGCACTTGGACTATGTAGGTTAACTAGCAGGCCCTTGGAATACCTAGGTTAGCTAAGTGGCACTTGGACTATGTAGGTAAACTAGCGGACACTTGCACGATCTAGGTTAACTAGCGGGCTCTTGCACTATGTAGGTTAACTAGCGGGCCCATTGACTATGTAGGTTAACTAGTGGGCACTTGGACGATCTAGGTTAACTAGCGGGTAGTTGGACTATGTAGGTTAACTAGCGGGCCCATTGACTATGTAGGTTAACTAATGGGCACTTGGACTATGTGGGTTCCCGAGCGGGCATTTGGACTATATAGATTACCTAGCGGGCACTTGGACTTTGTAGGTTACCTAACGGGCACTTGGACTATCTAGGTTACCTAGCTGGCACTTGAACTATCTATGTTAGCTAGCGGGTACTTGGAGTATGTAGGTTACCTAACGGGCTGTTGGACTATCTAGGTTACCAAGCGGGCACTTGGACTATCTAGGTTAACTAACGGGCCCTTGGACTATGTAAGTTCCCTAGCGGGCACTTGGACTATGTGGGTTCCCTAGCGGGCATTTGGACTATCTAGGTTACCTGACGGGCACTTGGACTATGTGGGTTCCCTAGCGGGCATTTGGACTATCTAGGTTACCTAGCGGGCACTTGGACTATGTACGTTCCCTAGCGGGCACTTGGACTATCTAGGTTACCTAGCGGGCACTTGGACTATGTACGTTACCTAGCGGGCACTTGGACTATGTACGTTTCCTAGCGGGTACTTGGACTATCCATGTTAACTAGCGGGCACTTGGACTATGTAGGTTTCCTATCGGGCACTTGGACTACATAGGTTCCCTAGCGGGCACTTGGTCTATCTAGGTTAACTAGCGGGCACTTGGACTATCTATGTTAACTAGTGAGCACTTGGACAATCTAGGTTAACTAGCGGGCATTTGGACTATTAGGGTCCCTAGCGGGCATTTGGAGTATAATGGTTACCTAGCGGGCACTTGGACTATGTAGGTTAACGAACGGGCACTTGGACTATGTAGGTAACCTAGTGGTCACTTGAACAGTCTAGGTTACCTAGCGGGCACTTGGAGTATGTAGGTTAACTAGGGGCAATTGGACTATCTAGGTTAACTAGCGGGCCCTTGGACGATGTAGGTTAACTAGCGGGCCCTTGGACTATGTAGGTTAACTAGCGGGCCCTTGGACTATGTTGATTAACTAGCGGCACTTGGACTATCTACATTAACTAGCGGGCCCTTGGACTATGTAGATTCCCTGGCGGGCACTTGGACTATGTATGTTCCAGAGCGGGCACTTGGACTATGTAGGTTCCCTAGCAGGCACTTGGACTATGTAAGTTCCCTAGCGGGCACTTGTACTATGTAGGTTAACTAGCGGACACTTGGACGATCTAGGTTAACTAGCGGGTAGTTGGACTATGTAGGTTAACTAGCGGGCCCTTGAACTATGTAGATTAACTAGCGGCACTTGGACTATCTACGTTAACTAGCGGACCCTTGGACTATGTAGATTCCCTAGCGGGCACTTGGACTACGTAGGTTCCTTAGTGGGCACTTAGACTCTGTATGCTCCCTAGCGGGCACTTGGACTATATATGTTCCTTACGGACACTTGAACTATGTAAGTTAACTACCCGGCACTTGGACTATGTAGGTTAACTAGCGGGCCCTTAGACTATCTAGGTTACCTAGCGGGCACTTGGACTATACCTAGCGGGCACTTGAACTATGTACGTTCCCTAGCGGGCACTTGGACTATCTATGTTAACTAGCGGGCACTTGGACTATGTAGGTTACCTAGGGGACACTTGCACTATGTAGGTTACCTAGCGGCACTTGGACTATCTAGGTTAACTAGCCGGCACTTGGACTATCTGGGTTAACTAGCGTGCACTTGGACCATGTAGGTTCCTTAGCGGGCACTTGAACTATCTAGTTTACCTAGCGGGCACTTGGACTATGTAGGTTAACTAGCGGGCCCTTGGACTATCTAGGTTACATATCTGGAACTTGGACTATATAGGTTACCTTGCGGGCACTTGGACTATGTAGGTTAACCAAAGACACTTGGACGATCTAGGTTAAATAGTGGGCCCTTGGACTATGTAGGTTAACGAACGGGCATTTGGACTATGTAAGTTACCTAGCAGGCACTTGGACTCTCTAGGTTACCTAGCGGGCACTTGGAGTATGTAGGTTAACTAGGGGCAATTGGACTATCTAGGTTAACTAGCGGGCCCTTGGACGATGTAGGTTAACTAGCGGGCCCTTGGACTATGTAGGTTAACTAGCGGGCACTTGGATGATCTAGGTTACCTAGCGGGTACTTGGACTATGTAGGTTAACTAGCGGGCCCTTGGACTATGTTGATTAACTAGCGGCACTTGGACTATCTACATTAACTAGCGGGCCCTTGGACTATGTAGATTCCCTGGCGGGCACTTGGACTATGTATGTTCCAGAGCGGGCACTTGGACTATGTAGGTTCCCTAGCAGGCACTTGGACTATGTAAGTTCCCTAGCGGGCACTTGTACTATGTAGGTTAACTAGCGGACACTTGGACGATCTAGGTTAACTAGCGGGTAGTTGGACTATGTAGGTTAACTAGCGGGCCCTTGAACTATGTAGATTAACTAGCGGCACTTGGACTATCTACGTTAACTAGCGGACCCTTGGACTATGTAGATTCCCTAGCGGGCACTTGGACTACGTAGGTTCCTTAGTGGGCACTTAGACTCTGTATGCTCCCTAGCGGGCACTTGGACTATATATGTTCCTTACGGACACTTGAACTATGTAAGTTAACTACCCGGCACTTGGACTATGTAGGTTAACTAGCGGGCCCTTAGACTATCTAGGTTACCTAGCGGGCACTTGGACTATACCTAGCGGGCACTTGAACTATGTACGTTCCCTAGCGGGCACTTGGACTATCTATGTTAACTAGCGGGCACTTGGACTATGTAGGTTAACTAGGGGACACTTGCACTATGTAGGTTACCTAGCGGCACTTGGACTATCTAGGTTAACTAGCCGGCACTTGGACTATCTGGGTTAACTAGCGTGCACTTGGACCATGTAGGTTCCTTAGCGGGCACTTGAACTATCTAGTTTACCTAGCGGGCACTTGGACTATGTAGGTTAACTAGCGGGCCCTTGGACTATCTAGGTTACATATCTGGAACTTGGACTATATAGGTTACCTTGCGGGCACTTGGACTATGTAGGTTAACCAAAGACACTTGGACGATCTAGGTTAAATAGTGGGCCCTTGGACTATGTAGGTTAACGAACGGGCATTTGGACTATGTAAGTTACCTAGCAGGCACTTGGACTCTCTAGGTTACCTAGCGGGCACTTGGACTATCTAGGTTAACGAACGGGCACTTGGACTATCTAGGTTAACTAGCGGGCACTTGGACTATGTAGGTTACCTAGCGGGCACTTGCACTATCTAGGTTACGTAGCGGGCACTTGGACTATGTATGTTAATTAGCGGGCACTTGGACTATCTAGGTTACCGAACGGGCATTTGGAATATGTAGGTTACCTAGCGGGCACTTGGACTTCTAGGATAACGAATGGGCACTTGGACTATGTATGTTGCATAGCGGGCAATTGGATTATCTAGGTTAGGTAACGGGTACTTGGCCTATCTAGGTTACCTAGCGGGAACTTGGACTATGTAGGTTACCTAGCAGGCACTTGGACTATCTAGGTTACCTAACGGGCACTTGGACTATCTTGGTTTCTTAGCGGGCACTTGGACTATATAGGTTACCTAGCGGGCCCTTGGACTATGTAGGTTACCTAGCGGGCACTTGGACTATCTAGGTTAACGAAAGGGCACTTGGACTATGTAGGTTACCTAGCGGGCACTTGGATTATCTAAGATAGCTAACAGGAACTTGGAATATCTAGGTTACCTAGCGGGCCCTTGGACTATGTAGGTTACCTAGCGGGCACTTGGACTATCTAGGTTAACGAAAGGGCACTTGGACTATGTAGGTTACCTAGCGGGCACTTCGATTATCTAGGTTAGCTAACAGGAACTTGGAATATCTAGGTTAGCTTGCGGGCACTTGTACTATCTAGGTTACCTAACGGGAACTTGGACTATGTAGGTTAACTAGCGTACACTTGGACGATCTAGGTTAACTAGCGGGCACTTGGAATATCTAGGTTAACTAGCGGGCCCTTGGACTATGTAGGTTAACTTGAGGGCACTTGGACTATGTAGGTTAACTAGCAGGTTCTTGGACTATGTAGGTTAACTAGCGGGCACTTGGACTATCTAGGTTAGCTACCTGACCTTGGACTATGTAGGTTAACTATCGGGCACTTCGACTATCTAGGTTAACTAGCGGGCACTTGGACTCTCTAGGTTAACTTGCGGGCAATTGCACAATGCAGGTTCCCTAGCGGGCACTTTGACTATTTAGGTTCCCTAGCGGGCACTTGGACTATCTAGGTTCCCTAACGGGCACTTGGACTATGTAGGTTCCTCTGCGGGCACATGGACTATGTAGGTTCCCTATCAGGCACTTGGACTATGTAGGTTAACTAGCGGGCACTTGGATGATCAAGATTAACTAGCGCGCACTTGGACTATCTAGGTTAACTAGCGGGCACTTTTACAATGCAGGTTCCCTAGCGGGCACTTTGACTATGTAGGTTCCCTAGCGGGCACGTGGACTATATAAGTTACCTAGCGGGCACTTAGACTATGTATGTCCCCTAGCGGGCATGGACTATCTAGGTTAACTAGAGGGCCCATGGACTATGCAGGTTAACTAGCGGGCACTTGGACTCTCTAGATTAACTAGCGGGCATTTGGATTATTTAGGTTACCTAGTGGGCACTTGGACTATGTAGGTTACCTATCGGGCACTTGGACTATTTAGGGTAACTAGAAGGCACTTGGACTATCAAGGTTAACTAGCAGGCACGTGGACTATCTAGGTTAACTAGCAGGCACTTGGACTATGTAGGTTCCCTAGCGGGCATTTGGACTATATATGTTACCTAGCAGGCACTTGGACTATGTAGGTTACCTAGCGGTTACTTGGACTATCTAGGTTAACTAGCGGGCACTTGGATAATCTAGGTTAACTAACGGGCACTTGGACTATGTATGTTCCAGAGCGGGCAATTGGACTGTGTAGGTTCCCTAGCGGGCACTTGGACTATCTATGTTCCCTAAAGGGCACTTGGACTATCTAGGTTACCGAACGGGCACTTGGACTATGTAGGATAACTAGCGGACAATTGGACGATCTAGGTTAACTAGCGGGTACTTGGACTATCTAGGTTAACTAGCGGGCACTTGGATAATCTAGGTTAACTAACGGGCACTTGGACTATGTATGTTCCAGAGCGGGCAATTGGACTGTGTAGGTTCCCTAGCGGGCACTTGGACTATCTATGTTCCCTAAAGGGCACTTGGACTATCTAGGTTACCGAACGGGCACTTGGACTATGTAGGATAACTAGCGGACAATTGGACGATCTAGGTTAACTAGCGGGTACTTGGACTATCTAGGTTAACTAGCGGTCCCTTGGACAATAGGTTAACTAGCAGGCACTTGGACTATGTAGGTTCCCTAGCGGGCACTTGGACTATGTAGGTTAACTAGCAGGCCCTTGGAATACCTAGGTTAGCTAAGTGGCACTTGGACTATGTAGGTTAACTAGCGGACACTTGCACGATCTAGGTTAACTAGCGGGCTCTTGCACTATGTAGGTTAACTAGCGGGCCCATTGACTATGTAGGTTAACTAGTGGGCACTTGGACGATCTAGGTTAACTAGCGGGTAGTTGGACTATGTAGGTTAACTAGCGGGCCCTTGAACTATGTAGATTAACTAGCGGCACTTGGACTATCTACGTTAACTAGCGGGCCCTTGGACTATGTAGATTCCCTAGCGGGCACTTGGACTACGTAGGTTCCCTAGCGGGCACTTAGACACTGTATGTTCCCTAGAGGGCACTTGGACTATATATGTTCCTTACGGATACTTGAACTATGTAAGTTAACTACCGGGCACTTGGACTATGTAGGTTAACTAGCGGGCCCTTAGACTATCTAGGTTACCTAGCGGGCACTTGGACTATACCTAGCGGGCACTTGAACTATGTACGTTCCCTAGCGGGCACTTGGACTATCTATGTTAACTAGCGGGCACTTGGACTATGTAGGTTAACTAGGGGAGACTTGCACTATGTAGGTTACCTAGCGGCACTTGGACTATCTAGGTTAACTAGCGGGCACTTGGACTATCTGGGCTAACTAGCGTGCACTTGGACCATGTAGGTTCCTTAGCGGGCACTTGAACTATCTAGTTTACCTAGCGGGCACTTGGACTATGTAGGTTACCTAGCGGGCACTTGGACTATCTAGGTTAACTAACGGGCACTTGGACTATGTAGGTTCCCTAGTGGGCCCTTGGACTATGTAAGTTCCCTAGCGGGCACTTGGACTATGTGGATCCCTAGTGGGCCCTTGGAATATGTAGGTTAACGAACGGGCACTTTGACTATGTAGGTTCCCTAGCGGGCACTTTGACTATATAGGTTCCCTACGGGCACTTGGACTATCTAGGTTCCCTAACGGGCACTTGGACTATGTAGGTTCCTCTGCGGGCACTTGGACTACGTAGGTTCCCTATCAGGCACTTGGACTATGTAGGTTAACTAGCAGGCACTTGGATGATCAAGGTTAACTAGCGCGCACTTGGACTATCTAGGTTAACTAGCGGGCACTTGGACTATCTAGGTTAATTAGCGGGCACTTGTACAATGCAGGTTCCCTAGCGGGCACTTTGACTATGTAGGTTCCCTAGCGGGCACGTGGACTATATAAGTTACCTAGCGGGCACTTGGACTATGTATGTCCCCTAGCGGGCATGGACTATCTAGGTTAACTGGAGGGCCCATGGACTATGTAGGTTAACTAGCGGGCACTTGGACTCTCTAGATTAACTAGCGGGCATTTGGATTATTTAGGTTACCTAGTGGGCACTTGGACTATGTAGGTTACCTATCGGGCACTTGGACTATTTAGGGTAACTAGAAGGCACTTGGACTATCAAGGTTAACTAGCAGGCACGTGGACTATCTAGGTTAACTAGCAGGCACTTGGACTATGTAGGTTCCCTAGCGGGCATTTGGACTATATATGTTACCTAGCAGGCACTTGGACTATGTAGGTTACCTAGCGGTTACTTGGACTATCTAGGTTAACTAGCGGGCACTTGGATAATCTAGGTTAACTAACGGGCACTTGGACTATGTATGTTCCAGAGCGGGCAATTGGACTGTGTAGGTTCCCTAGCGGGCACTTGGACTATCTATGTTCCCTAAAGGGCACTTGGACTATCTAGGTTACCGAACGGGCACTTGGACTATGTAGGATAACTAGCGGACAATTGGACGATCTAGGTTAACTAGCGGGTACTTGGACTATCTAGGTTAACTAGCGGTCCCTTGGACAATAGGTTAACTAGCAGGCACTTGGACTATGTAGGTTCCCTAGCGGGCACTTGGACTATGTAGGTTAACTAGCAGGCCCTTGGAATACCTAGGTTAGCTAAGTGGCACTTGGACTATGTAGGTAAACTAGCGGACACTTGCACGATCTAGGTTAACTAGCGGGCTCTTGCACTATGTAGGTTAACTAGCGGGCCCATTGACTATGTAGGTTAACTACTGGGCACTTGGACTATGTAGGTTCCCTAGCGGGCATTTGGACTATATAGATTACCTAGCGGGCACTTGGACTTTGTAGGTTACCTAACGGGCACTTGGACTATCTAGGTTACCTAGCTGGCACTTGAACTATCTATGTTAGCTAGCGGGTACTTGGAGTATGTAGGTTACCTAACGGGCTGTTGGACTATCTAGGTTACCAAGCGGGCACTTGGACTATCTAGGTTAACTAACGGGCCCTTGGACTATGTAAGTTCCCTAGCGGGCACTTGGACTATGTGGGTTCCCTAGCGGGCATTTGGACTATCTAGGTTACCTGACGGGCACTTGGACTATGTGGGTTCCCTAGCGGGCATTTGGACTATCTAGGTTACCTAGCGGGCACTTGGACTATGTACGTTCCCTAGCGGGCACTTGGACTATCTAGGTTACCTAGCGGGCACTTGGACTATGTACGTTACCTAGCGGGCACTTGGACTATGTACGTTTCCTAGCGGGTACTTGGACTATCCATGTTAACTAGCGGGCACTTGGACTATGTAGGTTTCCTATCGGGCACTTGGACTAGATAGGTTCCCTAGCGGGCACTTGGTCTATCTAGGTTAACTAGCGGGCACTTGGACTATCTATGTTAACTAGTGAGCACTTGGACAATCTAGGTTAACTAGCGGGCATTTGGACTATTAGGGTCCCTAGCAGGCATTTGGAGTATAATGGTTACCTAGCGGGCACTTGGACTATGTAGGTTAACGAACGGGCACTTGGACTATGTAGGTAACCTAGTGGTCACTTGAACAGTCTAGGTTACCTAGCGGGCACTTGGAGTATGTAGGTTAACTAGGGGCAATTGGACTATCTAGGTTAACTAGCGGGCCCTTGGACGATGTAGGTTAACTAGCGGGCCCTTGGACTATGTAGGTTAACTAGCGGGCACTTGGATGATCTAGGTTACCTAGCGGGTACTTGGACTATGTAGGTTAACTAGCGGGCCCTTGGACTATGTTGATTAACTAGCGGCACTTGGACTATCTACATTAACTAGCGGGCCCTTGGACTATGTAGATTCCCTGGCGGGCACTTGGACTATGTATGTTCCAGAGCGGGCACTTGGACTATGTAGGTTCCCTAGCAGGCACTTGGACTATGTAAGTTCCCTAGCGGGCACTTGTACTATGTAGGTTAACTAGCGGACACTTGGACGATCTAGGTTAACTAGCGGGTAGTTGGACTATGTAGGTTAACTAGCGGGCCCTTGAACTATGTAGATTAACTAGCGGCACTTGGACTATCTACGTTAACTAGCGGACCCTTGGACTATGTAGATTCCCTAGCGGGCACTTGGACTACGTAGGTTCCTTAGTGGGCACTTAGACTCTGTATGCTCCCTAGCGGGCACTTGGACTATATATGTTCCTTACGGACACTTGAACTATGTAAGTTAACTACCCGGCACTTGGACTATGTAGGTTAACTAGCGGGCCCTTAGACTATCTAGGTTACCTAGCGGGCACTTGGACTATACCTAGCGGGCACTTGAACTATGTACGTTCCCTAGCGGGCACTTGGACTATCTATGTTAACTAGCGGGCACTTGGACTATGTAGGTTACCTAGGGGACACTTGCACTATGTAGGTTACCTAGCGGCACTTGGACTATCTAGGTTAACTAGCCGGCACTTGGACTATCTGGGTTAACTAGCGTGCACTTGGACCATGTAGGTTCCTTAGCGGGCACTTGAACTATCTAGTTTACCTAGCGGGCACTTGGACTATGTAGGTTAACTAGCGGGCCCTTGGACTATCTAGGTTACATATCTGGAACTTGGACTATATAGGTTACCTTGCGGGCACTTGGACTATGTAGGTTAACCAAAGACACTTGGACGATCTAGGTTAAATAGTGGGCCCTTGGACTATGTAGGTTAACGAACGGGCATTTGGACTATGTAAGTTACCTAGCAGGCACTTGGACTCTCTAGGTTACCTAGCGGGCACTTGGACTATCTAGGTTAACGAACGGGCACTTGGACTATCTAGGTTAACTAGCGGGCACTTGGACTATGTAGGTTACCTAGCGGGCACTTGCACTATCTAGGTTACGTAGCGGGCACTTGGACTATGTATGTTAATTAGCGGGCACTTGGACTATCTAGGTTACCGAACGGGCATTTGGAATATGTAGGTTACCTAGCGGGCACTTGGACTTCTAGGATAACGAATGGGCACTTGGACTATGTATGTTGCATAGCGGGCAATTGGATTATCTAGGTTAGGTAACGGGTACTTGGCCTATCTAGGTTACCTAGCGGGAACTTGGACTATGTAGGTTACCTAGCGGGCACTTGGACTATCTAGGTTACCTAACGGGCACTTGGACTATCTTGGTTTCTTAGCGGGCACTTGGACTATATAGGTTACCTAGCGGGCCCTTGGACTATGTAGGTTACCTAGCGGGCACTTGGACTATCTAGGTTAACGAAAGGGCACTTGGACTATGTAGGTTACCTAGCGGGCACTTGGTTAATCTAAGATAGCTAACAGGAACTTGGAATATCTAGGTTACCTAGCGGGCCCTTGGACTATGTAGGTTACCTAGCGGGCACTTGCACTATCTAGGTTAACGAAAGGGCACTTGGACTATGTAGGTTACCTAGCGGGCACTTGGATTATCTAGGTTAGCTAACAGGAACTTGGAATATCTAGGTTACCTTGCGGGCACTTGTACTATCTAGGTTACCTAACGGGAACTTGGACTATGTAGGTTAACTAGCGTACACTTGGACGATCTAGGTTAACTAGCGGGCACTTGGAATATCTAGGTTAACTAGCGGGCCCTTGGACTATGTAGGTTAACTTGAGGGCACTTGGACTATGTAGGTTAACTAGCAGGTTCTTAGACTATGTAGGTTAACTAGCGGGCACTTGGACTATCTAGGTTAGCTACCTGACCTTGGACTATGTAGGTTAACTATCGGGCACTTCGACTATCTAGGTTAACTAGCGGGCACTTGGACTCTCTAGGTTAACTTGCGGGCAATTGCACAATGCAGGTTCCCTAGCGGGCACTTTGACTATTTAGGTTCCCTAGCGGGCACTTGGACTATCTAGGTTCCCTAACGGGCACTTGGACTATGTAGGTTCCTCTGCGGGCACTTGGACTATGTAGGTTCCCTATCAGGCACTTGGACTATGTAGGTTAACTAGCGGGCACTTGGATGATCAAGATTAACTAGCGCGCACTTGGACTATCTAGGTTAACTAGCGGGCACTTGGACTATCTAGGTTAATTAGCGGGCACTTTTACAATGCAGGTTCCCTAGCGGGCACTTTGACTATGTAGGTTCCCTAGCGGGCACGTGGACTATATAAGTTACCTAGCGGGCACTTAGACTATGTATGTCCCCTAGCGGGCATGGACTATCTAGGTTAACTAGAGGGCCCATGGACTATGCAGGTTAACTAGCGGGCACTTGGACTCTCTAGATTAACTAGCGGGCATTTGGATTATTTAGGTTACCTAGTGGGCACTTGGACTATGTAGGTTACCTATCGGGCACTTGGACTATTTAGGGTAACTAGAAGGCACTTGGACTATCAAGGTTAACTAGCAGGCACGTGGACTATCTAGGTTAACTAGCAGGCACTTGGACTATGTAGGTTCCCTAGCGGGCATTTGGACTATATATGTTACCTAGCAGGCACTTGGACTATGTAGGTTACCTAGCGGTTACTTGGACTATCTAGGTTAACTAGCGGGCACTTGGATAATCTAGGTTAACTAACGGGCACTTGGACTATGTATGTTCCAGAGCGGGCAATTGGACTGTATAGGTTCCCTAGCGGGCACTTGGACTATCTATGTTCCCTAAAGGGCACTTGGACTATCTAGGTTACCGAACGGGCACTTGGACTATGTAGGATAACTAGCGGACAATTGGACGACCTAGGTTAACTAGCGGGTACTTGGACTATCTAGGTTAACTAGCGGTCCCTTGGACAATAGGTTAACTAGCAGGCACTTGGACTATGTAGGTTCCCTAGCGGGCACTTGGACTATGTAGGTTAACTAGCAGGCCCTTGGAATACCTAGGTTAGCTAAGTGGCACTTGGACTATGTAGGTTAACTAGCGGACACTTGCACGATCTAGGTTAACTAGCGGGCTCTTGCACTATGTAGGTTAACTAGCGGGCCCATTGACTATGTAGGTTAACTAGTGGGCACTTGGACGATCTAGGTTAACTAGCGGGTAGTTGGACTATGTAGGTTAACTAGCGGGCCCTTGAACTATGTAGATTAACTAGCGGCACTTGGACTATCTACGTTAACTAGCGGGCCCTTGGACTATGTAGATTCCCTAGCGGGCACTTGGACTACGTAGGTTCCCTAGCGGGCACTTAGACACTGTATGTTCCCTAGCGGGCACTTGGACTATATATGTTCCTTACGGATACTTGAACTATGTAAGTTAACTACCGGGCACTTGGACTATGTAGGTTAACTAGCGGGCCCTTAGACTATCTAGGTTACCTAGCGGGCACTTGGACTATACCTAGCGGGCACTTGAACTATGTACGTTCCCTAGCGGGCACTTGGACTATCTATGTTAACTAGCGGGCACTTGGACTATGTAGGTTAACTAGGGGAGACTTGCACTATGTAGGTTACCTAGCGGCACTTGGACGATCTAGGTTAACTAGCGGGCACTTGGACTATCTGGGTTAACTAGCGTGCACTTGGACCATGTAGGTTCCTTAGCGGGCACTTGAACTATCTAGTTTACCTAGCGGGCACTTGGACTATGTAGGTTACCTAGCGGGCACTTGGACTATCTAGGTTAACTAACGGGCCCTTGGACTATGTAAGTTCCCTAGCGGGCACTTGGACTATGTGGATCCCTAGTGGGCCCTTGGAATATGTAGGTTAACGAACGGGCACTTTGACTATGTAGGTTCCCTAGCGGGCACTTTGACTATATAGGTTCCCTACGGGCACTTGGACTATCTAGGTTCCCTAACGGGCACTTGGACTATGTAGGTTCCTCTGCGGGCACTTGGACTATGTAGGTTCCCTATCAGGCACTTGGACTATGTAGGTTAACTAGCAGGCACTTGGATGATCAAGGTTAACTAGCGCGCACTTGGACTATCTAGGTTAACTAGCGGGCACTTGGACTATCTAGGTTAATTAGCGGGCACTTGTACAATGCAGGTTCCCTAGCGGGCACTTTGACTATGTAGGTTCCCTAGCGGGCACGTGGACTATATAAGTTACCTAGCGGGCACTTGGACTATGTATGTCCCCTAGCGGGCATGGACTATCTAGGTTAACTAGAGGGCCCATGGACTATGTAGGTTAACTAGCGGGCACTTGGACTCTCTAGATTAACTAGCGGGCATTTGGATTATTTAGGTTACCTAGTGGTCACTTGGACTATGTAGGTTACCTATCGGGCACTTGGACTATTTAGGGTAACTAGAAGGCACTTGGACTATCAAGGTTAACTAGCAGGCACGTGGACTATCTAGGTTAACTAGCAGGCACTTGGACTATGTAGGTTCCCTAGCGGGCATTTGGACTATATATGTTACCTAGCAGGCACTTGAACTATGTAGGTTACCTAGCGGTTACTTGGACTATCTAGGTTAACTAGCGGGCACTTGGATAATCTAGGTTAACTAACGGGCACTTGGACTATGTATGTTCCAGAGCGGGCAATTGGACTGTGTAGGTTCCCTAGCGGGCACTTGGACTACCTATGTTCCCTAAAGGGCACTTGGACTATCTAGGTTACCGAACGGGCACTTGGACTGTGTAGGTTAACTAGCGGACAATTGGACGATCTAGGTTAACTAGCGGGTACTTGGACTATCTAGGTTAACTAGCGGTCCCTTGGACAATAGGTTAACTAGCAGGCCCTTGGAATACCTAGGTTAGCTAAGTGGCACTTGGACTATGTAGGTTAACTAGCGGACACTTGCACGATCTAGGTTAACTAGCGGGCTCTTGCACTATGTAGTTTAACTAGCGGGCCCATTGACTATGTAGGTTAACTACTGGGCACTTGGACTATGTAGGTTCCCTAGGGGGCACTTGGACTATCTAGGTTACCTAGCTGGCACTTGAACTATCTATGTTAGCTAGCGGGTACTTGGAGTATGTAGGTTACCTAACGGGCTGTTGGATTATCTAGGTTACCAAGCGGGCACTTGGACTATCTAGGTTAACTAACGGGCACTTGAACTATGTAGGTTCCCTAGCGGGCCCTTGGACTATGTAAGTTCCCTAGCGGGCACTTGGACTATGTGAGTTCCCAAGCGGGCATTTGGACTATCTAGGTTACCTGACGGGCACTTGGACTATGTGGGTTCCCTAGCGGGCATTTGGACTATCTATGTTACCTAGCGGGCACTTGGACTATGTACGTTCCCTAGCGGGCACTTGGACTATCTAGGTTACCTAGCGGGCACTTGGACTATGTACGTTACCTAGCGGGCACTTGGACTATGTAGGTTCCCTATCGGGCACTTAGACTAGATAGGTTCCCTAGCGGGCACTTGGTCTATCTATGTTAACTAGCGGGCACTTGGACTATCTATGTTAACTAGCGAGCACTTGGACTATCTAGGTTAACTAGCGGGCATTTGGACTATTAGGGTCCCTAGCGGGCATTTGGAGTATATAGGTTACCTAGCGGGAACTTGGACTATGTAGGTTAACGAACGGGCACTTGGACTATGTAGGTAACCTAGTGGTCACTTGAACAGTCTAGGTTACCTAGCGGGCACTTGGAGTATGTAGGTTAACTAGGGGGCAATTGGACTATCTAGGTTAACTAGCGGGACCTTGGACGATGTAGGTTAACTGCGAGCCCTTGGACTATGTAGGTTAACTAGCGGGCACTTGGATGATCTAGGTTACCTAGCGGGTACTTGGACTATGTAGGTTAACTAGCGGGCCCTTGGACTATCTTGATTAACTAGCGGCACTTGGACTATCTACGTTAACTAGCGGGCCCTTGGACTATGTAGATTCCCTAGCGGGCACTTGGACTATGTATGTTCCAGAGCGGGCACTTGGACTATGTAGGTTCCCTAGCAGGCACTTGGACTATGTAAGTTCCCTAGCGGGCACTTGTACTATGTAGGTTAACTAGCGGACACTTGGACGATCTAGGTTAACTAGCGGGTAGTTGGACTATGTAGGTTAACTAGCGGGCCCTTGAACTATGTAGATTAACTAGCGGCACTTGGACTATCTACGTTAACTAGCGGACCCTTGGACTATGTAGATTCCCTAGCGGGCACTTGGACTACGTAGGTTCCCTAGCGGGCACTTAGACTCTGTATGCTCCCTAGCGGGCACTTGGACTATATATGTTCCTTACGGACACTTGAACTATGTAAGTTAACTACCCGGCACTTGGACTATGTAGGTTAACTAGCGGGCCCTTAGACTATCTAGGTTACCTAGCGGGCACTTGGACTATACCTAGCGGGCACTTGAACTATGTACGTTCCCTAGCGGGCACTTGGACTATCTATGTTAACTAGCGGGCACTTGGACTATGTAGGTTAACTAGGGGAGACTTGCACTATGTAGGTTACCTAGCGGCACTTGGACTATCTAGGTTAACTAGCCGGCACTTGGACTATCTGGGTTAACTAGCGTGCACTTGGACCATGTAGGTTCCTTAGCGGGCACTTGAACTATCTAGTTTACCTAGCGGGCACTTGGACTATGTAGGTTAACTAGCGGGCCCTTGGACTATCTAGGTTACATATCTGGAACTTGGACTATATAGGTTACCTTGCGGGCACTTGGACTATGTAGGTTAACCAAAGACACTTGGACGATCTAGGTTAAATAGTGGGCCCTTGGACTATGTAGGTTAACGAACGGGCATTTGGACTATGTAAGTTACCTAGCAGGCACTTGGACTGTCTAGGTTACCTAGCGGGCACTTGGACTATCTAGGTTAACGAACGGGCACTTGGACTATCTAGGTTAACTAGCGGGCACTTGGACTATGTAGGTTACGTAGCGGGCACTTGCACTATCTAGGTTACGTAGCGGGCACTTGGACTATGTATGTTAATTAGCGGGCACTTGGACTATCTAGGTTACCGAACAGGCATTTGGATTATGTAGGTTACCTAGCGGGCACTTGGACTTCTAGGATAACGAATGGGCACTTGGACTATGTATGTTGCATAGCGGGCAATTGGATTATCTAGGTTAGGTAACGGGTACTTGGCCTATCTAGGTTACCTAGCGGGAACTTGGACTATGTAGGTTACCTAGCGGGCACTTGGACTATCTAGGTTACCTAACGGGCACTTGGACTATCTTGGTTTCTTAGCGGGCACTTGGACTATATAGGTTACCTAGCGGGCCCTTGGACTATGTAGGTTACCTAGCGGGCACTTGGACTATCTAGGTTAACGAAAGGGCACTTGGACTATGTAGGTTACCTAGCGGGCACTTGGATTATCTAGGTTAGCTAACAGGAACTTGGAATATCTAGGTTACCTTGCGGGCACTTGTACTATCTAGGTTACCTAACGGGAACTTGGACTATGTAGGTTAACTAGCGTACACTTGGATGATCTAGGTTAACTAGCGGGCACTTGGAATATCTAGGTTAACTAGCGGGCCCTTGGACTATGTAGGTTAACTTGAGGGCACTTGGACTATCTAGGTTAACTAGCAGGTTCTTGGACTATGTAGGTTAACTAGCGGGCACTTGGACTATCTAGGTTAGCTAGCTGACCTTGGACTATGTAGGTTAACTATCGGGCACTTCGACTATCTAGGTTAACTAGCGGGCACTTGGAGTATCTAGGTTAACTTGCGGGCAATTGCACAATGCAGGTTCCCTAGCGGGCACTTTGACTATCTAGGTTCCCTAACGGGCACTTGGACTATGTAGGTTCCTCTGCGGGCACTTGGACTATGTAGGTTCCCTATCAGGCACTTGGACTATGTAGGTTAACTAGCGGGCACTTGGATGATCAAGGTTAACTAGCGCGCACTTGGACTATCTAGGTTAACTAGCGGGCACTTGGACTATCTATGTTAACTAGCGTGCACTTGGACCATGTAGGTTCCTTAGCGGGCACTTGAACTATCTAGTTTACCTAGCGGGCACTTGGACTATGTAGGTTAACTAGCGGGCCCTTGGACTATCTAGGTTACATATCTGGAACTTGGACTATATAGGTTACCTTGCGGGCACTTGGACTATGTAGGTTAACCAAAGACACTTGGACGATCTAGGTTAAATAGTGGGCCCTTGGACTATGTAGGTTAACGAACGGGCATTTGGACTATGTAAGTTACCTAGCAGGCACTTGGACTGTCTAGGTTACCTAGCGGGCACTTGGACTATCTAGGTTAACGAACGGGCACTTGGACTATCTAGGTTAACTAGCGGGCACTTGGACTATGTAGGTTACGTAGCGGGCACTTGCACTATCTAGGTTACGTAGCGGGCACTTGGACTATGTATGTTAATTAGCGGGCACTTGGACTATCTAGGTTACCGAACAGGCATTTGGATTATGTAGGTTACCTAGCGGGCACTTGGACTTCTAGGATAACGAATGGGCACTTGGACTATGTATGTTGCATAGCGGGCAATTGGATTATCTAGGTTTGGTAACGGGTACTTGGCCTATCTAGGTTACCTAGCGGGAACTTGGACTATGTAGGTTACCTAGCGGGCACTTGGACTATCTAGGTTACCTAACGGGCACTTGGACTATCTTGGTTTCTTAGCGGGCACTTGGACTATATAGGTTACCTAGCGGGCCCTTGGACTATGTAGGTTACCTAGCGGGCACTTGGACTATCTAGGTTAACGAAAGGGCACTTGGACTATGTAGGTTACCTAGCGGGCACTTGGATTATCTAGGTTAGCTAACAGGAACTTGGAATATCTAGGTTACCTAGCGGGCCCTTGGACTATGTAGGTTACCTAGCGGGCACTTGGACTATCTAGGTTAACGAAAGGGCACTTGGACTATGTAGGTTACCTAGCGGGCACATGGATTATCTAGGTTAGCTAACAGGAACTTGGAATATCTAGGTTACCTTGCGGGCACTTGTACTATCTAGGTTACCTAACGGGAACTTGGACTATGTAGGTTAACTAGCGTACACTTGGATGATCTAGGTTAACTAGCGGGCACTTGGAATATCTAGGTTAACTAGCGGGCCCTTGGACTATGTAGGTTAACTTGAGGGCACTTGGACTATCTAGGTTAACTAGCAGGTTCTTGGACTATGTAGGTTAACTAGCGGGCACTTGGACTATCTAGGTTAGCTAGCTGACCTTGGACTATGTAGGTTAACTATCGGGCACTTCGACTATCTAGGTTAACTAGCGGGCACTTGGAGTATCTAGGTTAACTTGCGGGCAATTGCACAATGCAGGTTCCCTAGCGGGCACTTTGACTATCTAGGTTCCCTAACGGGCACTTGGACTATGTAGGTTCCTCTGCGGGCACTTGGACTATGTAGGTTCCCTATCAGGCACTTGGACTATGTAGGTTAACTAGCGGGCACTTGGATGATCAAGGTTAACTAGCGCGCACTTGGACTATCTAGGTTAACTAGAGGGCACTTGGACTATCTAGGTTAATTAGCGGGCACTTGTACAATGCAGGTTCCCTAGCGGGCACTTTGACTATATAGGTTCCCTAGCGGGCACGTGGACTATATAAGTTACCTAGCGGGCACTTAGACTATGTATGTCCCCTAGCGGGCATGGACTATCTAGGTTAACTAGAGGGCCCATGGACTATGTAGGTTAACTAGCGGGCACTTGGACTCTCTAGATTAACTAGCGGGCATTTGGATTATTTAGGTTACCTAGTGGGCACTTGGACTATGTAGGTTACCTATCGGGCACTTGGACTATTTAGGGTAACTAGAAGGCACTTGGACTATCAAGGTTAACTAGCAGGCACGTGGACTATCTAGGTTAACTAGCAGGCACTTGGACTCTGTAGGTTCCCTAGCGGGCATTTGGACTATATATGTTACCTAGCAGGCACTTGGACTATGTAGGTTACCTAGCGGTTACTTGGACTATCTAGGTTAACTAGCGGGCATTTGGATAATCTAGGTTAACTCACGGGCACTTGGACTATGTATGTTCTAGAGCGGGCAATTGGACTGTGTAGGTTCCCTAGCGGATACTTGGACTATCTAGGTTCCCTAAAGGGCACTTGGACTATCTAGGTTACCGAACGGGCACTTGGACTGTGTAGGTTAACTAGCGGCCAATTGGACGATCTAGGTTAACTAGCGGGTACTTGGACTATCTAGGTTAACTAGCGGTCCCTTGGACAATAGGTTAACTAGCAGGCACTTGGACTATGTAGGTTCCCTAGCGGGCACTTGGACTATGTAGGTTAACTAGCAGGCCCTTGGAATACCTAGGTTAGCTAAGTGGCACTTGGACTATGTAGGTTAACTAGCAGACACTTGCACGATCTAGGTTAACTAGCGGGCTCTTGCACTATGTAGGTTAACTAGCGGGCCCATTGACTATGTAGGTTAACTAGTGGGCACTTGGACTATGTAGGTTCCCTAGCGGGCATTTGGACTATATAGATTACCTAGCGGGCACTTAGACTTTGTAGGTTACCTAACGGGCACTTGGACTATCTAGGTTACCTAGCTGGCACTTGAACTATCTATGTTAGCTGGCGGGTACTTGGAGTATGTAGGTTACCTAACGGGCTGTTGGACTATCTAGGTTACCAAGCGGGCACTTGGACTATCTAGGTTAACTAACGGGCACTTGAACTATGTAGGTTCCCTAGCGGGCCCTTGGACTATGTAAGTTCCCTAGCGGGCACTTGGACTATGTGGGTTCCCTAGCGGGCATTTGGACTATCTAGGTTACCTGACGGGCACTTGGACTATGTGGGTTCCCTAGCGGGCATTTGGACTATCTAGGTTACCTAGCGGGCACTTGGACTATGTACGTTCCCTAGCGGGCAATTGGACTATCTAGGTTACCTAGCGGGCACTTGGACTATGTACGTTACCTAGCGGGCACTTGGACTATGTAGGTTTCCTAGCGGGTACTTGGACTAGATAGGTTCCCTAGCGGGCACTTGGTCTATCTATGTTAACTAGCGGGCACTGGGACTATCTAGGTTAACTAGCGAGCACTTGGACTATCTAGGTTAACTAGCGGGCATTTGGAATATTAGGGCCCCTAGTGGGCATTTGGACTATATTGGTTACCTAGCGGGCACTTGGACTATATAGGTTAACGAACGGGCACTTGGACTAGATAGGTTCCCTAGCGGGCACTTGGTCTATCTAGGTTAACTAGCGGGCACTTGCACTATCTATGTTAACTAGCGAGCACTTGGACAATCTAGGTTAACTACCGGGCATTTGGGCTATTAGGGTCCCTAGCGGGCATTTGGAGTATATTGGTTACCTAGCGGGCACTTGAACTATGTAGGTTAACGAACGGGCACTTGGACTATGTAGGTAACCTAGTGGTCACTTGAACAGTCTAGGTTACCTAGCGGGCACTTGGAGTATGTAGGTTAACTAGGGGGCAATTGGACTATCTAGGTTAACTAGCGGGCCCTTGGACGATGTAGGTTAACTAGCGGGCCCTTGGACTATGTAGGTTAACTAGCGGGCACTTGGATGATCTAGGTTACCTAGCGGGTACTTAGACTATGTAGGTTAACTAGCGGGCCCTTGGACTATGTTGATTAACTAGCGGCACTTGGACTATCTACATTAACTAGCGGGCCCTTGGACTATGTAGATTCCCTAGCGGGCACTTGGACTATGTATGTTCCAGAGCGGGCACTTGGACTATGTAGGATCCCTAGCAGGTACTTGGACTATGTAAGTTCCCTAGCGGGCACTTGTACTATGTAGGTTAACTAGCGGACACTTGGACGATCTCGGTTAACTAGCGGGTAGTTGGACTATGTAGGTTAACTAGCGGGCCCTTGAACTATGTAGATTAACTAGCGGCACTTGGACTATCTACGTTAACTAGCGGGCCCTTGGACTATGTAGATTCCCTAGCGGGCACTTGGACTACGTAGGTTCCCTAGCGGGCACTTAGACTCTGTATGTTCCCTAGCGGGCACTTGTACTATATATTTTCCTTACGGATACTTGAACTATGTAAGTTAACTACCGGGCACTTGGACTATGTAGGTTAACTAGCGGGCCCTAAGACTATCTAGGTTACCTAGCGGGCACTTGGACTACACCTAGCGGGCACTTGAACTATGTACGTTCCCTAGCGGGCACTTGGACTATCTATGTTAACTAGCGGGCACTTGGACTATGTAGGTTAACTAGGGGAGACTTGCACTATGTAGGTTACCTAGCGGCACTTGGACTATCTAGGTTAACTAGCGGGCACTTGGACTATCTGGGTTAACTAGCGTGCAGTTGGACCATGTAGGTTCCTTAGCGGGCACTTGAACTATCTAGTTTACCTAGCGGGCACTTGGACTATGTAGGTTACCTAGCGGGCACTTGGACTATCTAGGTTAACTAACGGGCACTTGGACTATGTAGGTTCCCTAGCGGGCCCTTGGACTATGTAAGTTCCCTAGCGGGCACTTGGACTATGTGAGTCCCTAGTGGGCCCTTGGAATATGTAGGTTAACGAACGGGCACTTGGACTATGTACGTTCCCTAGCGGGCACTTGGACTATCTAGGTTACCTAGCGGGCACTTGGACTATGTACGTTACCTAGCGGGCACTTGGACTATGTTCTTTTCCTAGCGGGTACTTGGACTATCTATGTTAACTAGCGGGCACTTGGACTATGTAGGTTCCCTATCGGGCACTTGGACTAGATAGGTTCCCTAGCGGGCACTTGGTCTATCTAGGTTAACTAGCGGGCACTTGGACTATCTATGTTAACTAGCGAGCACTTGGACTATCTAGGTTAACTAGCGGGCATTTGGACTATTAGGGTCCCTAGCGGGCATTTGGAGTATATTGGTTACCTAGCGGGCACTTGGATTATGTAGGTTAACGAACGGGCACTTGGACTATGTAGGTAACCTAGTGGTCACTTGAACAGTCTAGGTTACCTAGCGGGCACTTGGAGTATGTAGGTTAACTAGGGGGCAATTGGACTATCTAGGTTAACTAGCGGGCCCTTGGACGATGTAGGTTAACTAGCGGGCCCTTGGACTATGTAGGTTAACTAGCGGGCACTTGGATGATCTAGGTTACCTAGCGGGTACTTGGACTATGTAGGTTAACTAGCGGGCCCTTGGACTATGTTGATTAACTAGCGGCACTTGGACTATCTACATTAACTAGCGGGCCCTTGGACTATGTAGATTCCCTAGCGGGCACTTGGACTATGTATGTTCCAGAGCGGGCACTTGGAGTATGTAAGTTCCCTAGCAGGCACTTGGACTATGTAAGTTCCCTAGCGGGCACTTGTACTATGTAGGTTAACTAGCGGACACTTGGACGATCTAGGTTAACTAGCGGGTAGTTGGACTATGTAGGTTAACTAGCGGGCCCTTGAACTATGTAGATTAACTAGCGGCACTTGGACTATCTACGTTAACTAGCGGGCCCTTGGACTATGTAGATTCCCTAGCGGGCACTTAGACTCTGTATGTTCCCTAGCGGGCACTTGGACTATATATGTTCCTTACGGATACTTGAACTATGTAAGTTAACTACCGGGCACTTGGACTATGTAGGTTAACTAGCGGGCCTTTAGACTATCTAGGTTACCTAGCGGGCACTTGGACTATACCTAGCGGGCACTTGAACTATGTACGTTCCCTAGCGGGCACTTGGACTATCTATGTTAACTAGCGGGCACTTGGACTATGTAGGTTACCTAGGGGAGACTTGCACTATGTAGGTTACCTAGCGGCACTTGGACTATCTAGGTTAACTAGCGGGCACTTGGACTATCTGGGTTAACTAGCGTGCACTTGGACCATGTAGGTTCCTTAGCGGGCACTTGAACTATCTAGTTTACCTAGCGGGCACTTGGACTATGTAGGTTACCTAGCGGGCACTTGGACTATCTAGGTTAACTAACGGGCACTTGGACTATGTAGGTTCCCTAGCGGGCCCTTGGACTATGTAAGTTCCCTAGCGTGCACTTGGACTATGTGGGTCCCTAGTGGGCCCTTGGAATATGTAGGTTAACGAACGGGCACTTGGACTATGTACGTTCCCTAGCGGGCACTTGGACTATCTAAGTTACCTAGCGGGCACTTGGACTATCTATGTTAACTAGCGGGCACTTGGACTATGTAGGTTCCCTATCGGGCACTTGGACTAGATAGGTTCCCTAGCGGGCACTTGGTCTATCTAGGTTAACTAGCGGGCACTTGGACTATCTATGTTAACTAGCGAGCACTTGGACTATCTAGGTTAACTAGCGGGCATTTGGACTATTAGGGTCCCTAGCGGGCATTTGGAGTATATTGGTTACCTAGCGGGCACTTGGACTATGTAGGTTAACGAACGGGCACTTGGACTATGTAGGTAACCTAGTGGTCACTTGAACAGTCTAGGTTACCTAGCGGGCACTTGGAGTATGTAGGTTAACTAGGGGGCACTTGGAGTATCTAGGTTAACTAGCAGGCCCTTGGACGATGTAGGTTAACTAGCGGGCCCTTGGACTATGTAGGTTAACTAGCGGGCCCTTGGAATATGTAGGTTAACTAGCGGGCACTTGGACTATGTAGGTTAACAAGCGGGCCCTTGGACTATGTTGATTAACTAGCGGCACTTGGACTTTCTACGTTAACTAGCGGGCCTTTGGACTATGTAGATTCCCTAGCGGGCACTTGGACTATGTATGTTCCAGAGCGGGCACTTGGACTATGTAGGTTCCCTAGCAGGCACTTGGACTATGTAAGTTCCCTAGCGGGCACTTGTACTATGTAGGTTAACTAGCGGACACTTGGACGATCTAGGTTAACTAGCTGGTAGTTGGACTATGTAGGTTAACTAGCGGGCCCTTGAACTATGTAGATTAACTAGCGGCACCTGGACTATCTACGTTAACTAGCGGGCCCTTGGACTATGTAGATTCCCTAGCGGGCACTTAGACTCTGTATATTCCCTAGCGGGCACTTGGACTATATATGTTCCTTACGGATACTTGAACTATGTAAGTTAACTACCGGGCACTTGGACTATGTAGGTTAACTAGCGGGCCCTTAGACTATCTAGGTTACCTAGCGGGCACTTGGACTATACCTAGCGGGCACTTGAACTATGTACGTTCCCTAGCGGGCACTTGGACTATCTATGTTAACTAGCGGGCACTTGGACTATGTAGGTTACCTAGGGGAGACTTGCACTATGTAGGTTACCTAGCGGCACTTGGACTATCTAGGTTAACTAGCGGGCACTTGGACTATCTGGGTTAACTAGCGTGCACTTGGACCATGTAGGTTCCTTAGCGGGCACTTGAACTATCTAGTTTACCTAGCGGGCACTTGGACTATGTAGGTTACCTAGCGGGCACTTGGACTATCTAGGTTAACTAACGGGCACTTGGACTATGTAGGTTCCCTAGCGGGCCCTTGGACTATGTAAGTTCCCTAGCGTGCACTTGGACTATGTGGGTCCCTAGTGGGCCCTTGGAATATGTAGGTTAACGAACGGGCACTTGGACTATGTACGTTCCCTAGCGGGCACTTGGACTATCTAAGTTACCTAGCGGGCACTTGGACTATGTACGTTACCTAGCGGGCACTTGGACTATGTACGTTTCCTAGCGGGTACTTGGACTATCTATGTTAACTAGCGGGCACTTGGACTATGTAGGTTCCCTATCGGGCACTTGGACTAGATAGGTTCCCTAGCGGGCACTTGGTCTATCTAGGTTAACTAGCGGGCACTTGGACTATCTATGTTAACTAGCGAGCACTTGGACTATCTAGGTTAACTAGCGGGCATTTGGACTATTAGGGTCCCTAGCGGGCATTTGGAGTATATTGGTTACCTAGCGGGCACTTGGACTATGTAGGTTAACGAACGGGCACTTGGACTATGTAGGTAACCTAGTGGTCACTTGAACAGTCTAGGTTACCTAGCGGGCACTTGGAGTATGTAGGTTAACTAGGGGGCACTTGGAGTATCTAGGTTAACTAGCAGGCCCTTGGACGATGTAGGTTAACTAGCGGGCCCTTGGACTATGTAGGTTAACTAGCGGGCCCTTGGAATATGTAGGTTAACTAGCGGGCACTTGGACTATGTAGGTTAACAAGCGGGCCCTTGGACTATGTTGATTAACTAGCGGCACTTGGACTTTCTACGTTAACTAGCGGGCCTTTGGACTATGTAGATTCCCTAGCGGGCACTTGGACTATGTATGTTCCAGAGCGGGCACTTGGACTATGTAGGTTCCCTAGCAGGCACTTGGACTATGTAAGTTCCCTAGCGGGCACTTGTACTATGTAGGTTAACTAGCGGACACTTGGACGATCTAGGTTAACTAGCTGGTAGTTGGACTATGTAGGTTAACTAGCGGGCCCTTGAACTATGTAGATTAACTAGCGGCACTTGGACTATCTACGTTAACTAGTGGACCCTTGGACTATGTAGATTCCCTAGCGGGCACTTGGACTACGTAGGTTCCCTAGCGGGCACTTAGACTCTGTATGCTCCCTAGCGGGCATTTGGACTATATATGTTCCTTACGGACACTTGAACTATGTAAGTTAACTACCCGGCACTTGGACTATGTAGGTTAACTAACGGGCCTTTAGACTATCTAGGTTACCTAGCGGGCACTTGGACTATACCTAGCGGGCACTTGAACTATGTACATTCCCTAGCGGGCACTTGGACTATCTATGTTAACTAGCGGGCACTTGGACTATGTAGGTTAACTAGGGGACACTTGCACTATGTAGGTTACCTAGCGGCACTTGGACTATCTAGGTTAACTAGCCGGCACTTGGACTATCTGGGTTAACTAGCGTGCACTTGGACCATGTAGGTTCCTTAGCGGGCACTTGAACTATCTAGTTTACCTAGCGGGCACTTGGACTATGTAGGTTAACTAGCGGGCCCTTGGACTATCTAGGTTACATATCTGGAACTTGGACTATATAGGTTACCTTGCGGGCACTTGGACTATGTAGGTTAACCAAAGACACTTGGACGATCTAGGTTAAATAGTGGGCCCTTGGACTATGTAGGTTAACGAACGGGCATTTGGACTATGTAATTTACCTAGCAGGCACTTGGACTGTCTAGGTTACCTAGCGGGCACTTGCACTATCTAGGTTACGTAGCGGGCACTTGGACTATGTATGTTAATTAGCGGGCACTTGGACTATCTAGGTTACCGAACGGGCATTTGGACTATGTAGGTTACCTAGCGGGCACTTGGACTTCTAGGATAACGAATGGGCACTTGGACTATGTATGTTGCATAGCGGGCAATTGGATTATCTAGGTTAGGTAACGGGTACTTGGCCTATCTAGGTTACCTAGCGGGAACTTGGACTATGTAGGTTACCTAGCGGGCACTTGGACTATCTAGGTTACCTAACGGGCACTTGGACTATCTTGGTTTCTTAGCGGGCACATGGACTATATAGGTTACCTAGCGGGCCCTTGGATTATGTAGGTTACCTAGCGGGCACTTGGACTATCTAGGTTAAAGAAAGGGCACTTGGACTATGTAGGTTACCTAGCGGGCACTTGGATTATCTAGGTTAGCTAACAGGAACTTGGAATATCTAGGTTACCTAGCGGGCCCTTGGACTATGTAGGTTACCTAGCGGGCACTTGGACTATCTAGGTTAACGAAAGGGCACTTGGACTATGTAGGTTACCTAGCGGGCACTTGGATTATCTAGGTTAGCTAACAGGAATTGGAATATCTAGGTTACCTTGCGGGCACTTGTACTATCTAGGTTACCTAACGGGAACTTGGACTATGTAGGTTAACTAGCGTACACTTGGACGATCTAGGTTAACTAGCGGGCACTTGGAATATCTAGGTTAACTAGCGGGCCCTTGGACTATGTAGGTTAACTTGAGGGCACTTGGACTATCTAGGTTAACTAGCAGGTTCTTGGACTATGTAGGTTAACTAGCGGGCACTTGGACTATCTAGGTTAGCTAGCTGACCTTGGACTATGTAAGTTAACTATCGGGCACTTCGACTATCTAGGTTAACTAGCGGGCACTTGGACTCTCTAGGTTAACTTGCGGGCAATTGCACAATGCAGGTTCCCTAGCGGGCACTTTGACTATGTAGGTTCCCTAGCGGGCACTTTGACTATATAGGTTCCCTACGGGCACTTGGACTATCTAGGTTCCCTAACGGGCACTTGGACTATGTAGGTTCCTCTGCGGGCACTTGGACTATGTAGGTTCCCTATCAGGCACTTGGACTATGTAGGTTAACTAGCGGGCACTTGGATGATCAAGGTTAACTAGCGCGCACTTGGACTATCTAGGTTAACTAGCGGGCACTTCGACTATCTAGGTTAATTAGCGGGCACTTGTACAATGCAGGTTCCCTAGCGGGCACTTTGACTATATAGGTTCCCTAGCGGGCACTTGGACTATATAGGTTCCCTACGGGCACTTGGACTATCTAGGTTCCCTAACGGGCACTTGGAATATGTAAGTTCCCTATCGGGCACTAGGACTATGTAGGTTCCTCAGCGGGCAATTGGACTTTGTAGGTTCCCTATTGGGTATTGGACTATGTAGGTTAACTAGCAGGACCTTGGACTATCTAGGTT
The DNA here is from genome assembly GCF_050624435.1 of Tenrec ecaudatus. Lineage (NCBI taxonomy): Eukaryota > Metazoa > Chordata > Mammalia > Afrosoricida > Tenrecidae > Tenrec > Tenrec ecaudatus. The sequence goes on along the minus strand of NW_027457678.1, from coordinate 1,108,681 downwards.
ACCTAGTGGGCACATGGACTATGTAGGTTAACTAGCGGACCCTTGGACAATCTAGGTTACCTAGCGGGCACTTGAAGTATGTACATACCCTAGCGGGCACTTGGACTATCTAGGTTACCTAGCGGGCACTTGGACTATGTACGTCCCCTAGTGGGCACTTGGACTATCTAGGTTAACTAGAGGGCCCTTGGACTATGTAGGTTAACTAGCGGGCCCTTGGACTATGTTGATTAACTAACGGCACTTGGACTATCTACATTAACTAGCGGGCCCTTGGACTATGTAGATTCCCTAGCGGGCACTTGGACTATGTATGTTCCAGAGCGGGCACTTGGACAATGTAGGTTCCCTAGCAGGCACTTGGACTATGTAAGTTCCCTAGCGGGCACTTGTACTATGTAGGTTAACTAGCGGACACTTGGACGATCTAGGTTAACTAGCGGGTAGTTGGACTATGTAGGTTAACTAGCGGGCCCTTGAACTATGTAGATTAACTAGCGGCACTTGGACTATCTACGTTAACTAGCGGGCCCTTGGACTATGTAGATTCCCTAGCGGGCACTTGGACTACGTAGGTTCCCTAGCGGGCACTTAGACTCTGTATGTTCCCTAGCGGGCACTTGGACTATATATTTTCCTTACGGATACTTGAACTATGTAATTTAACTACCGGGCACTTGGACTATGTAGGTTAACTAGCGGGCCCTTAGACTATCTAGGTTACCTAGCGGGCACTTGGACTATACCTAGCGGGCACTTGAACTATGTACGTTCCCTAGCGGGCACTTGGACTATCTATGTTAACTAGCGGGCACTTGGACTATGTAGGTTAACTAGGGGAGACTTGCACTATGTAGGTTACCTAGCGGCACTTGGACTATCTAGGTTAACTAGCGGGCACTTGGACTATCTGGGTTAACTAGCGTGCACTTGGACCATGTAGGTTCCTTAGCGGGCACTTGAACTATCTAGTTTACCTAGCGGGCACTTGGACTATGTAGGTTACCTAGCGGGCACTTGGACTATCTAGGTTAACTAACGGGCACTTGGACTATGTAGGTTCCCTAGCGGGCCCTTGGACTATGTAAGTTCCCTAGCGGGCACTTGGACTATGTGGGTCCCTAGTGGGCCCTTGGAATATGTAGGTTAACGAACGGGCACTTGGACTATGTACGTTCCCTAGCGGGCACTTGGACTATCTAGGTTACCTAGCGGGCACTTGGACTATGTACGTTACCTAGCGGGCACTTGGACTATGTACGTTTCCTAGCGGGTACTTGGACTATCTATGTTAACTAGCGGGCACTTGGACTATGTAGGTTCCCTATCGGGCACTTGGACTAGATAGGTTCCCTAGCGGGCACTTGGTCTATCTAGGTTAACTAGCGGGCACTTGGACTATCTATGTTAACTAGCGAGCACTTGGACTATCTAGGTTAACTAGCGGGCATTTGGACTATTAGGGTCCCTAGCGGGCATTTGGAGTATATTGGTTACCTAGCGGGCACTTGGATTATGTAGGTTAACGAACGGGCACTTGGACTATGTAGGTAACCTAGTGGTCACTTGAACAGTCTAGGTTACCTAGCGGGCACTTGGAGTATGTAGGTTAACTAGGGGGCAATTGGACTATCTAGGTTAACTAGCGGGCCCTTGGACGATGTAGGTTAACTAGCGGGCCCTTGGACTATGTAGGTTAACTAGCGGGCACTTGGATGATCTAGGTTACCTAGCGGGTACTTGGACTATGTAGGTTAACTAGCGGGCCCTTGGACTATGTTGATTAACTAGCGGCACTTGGACTATCTACATTAACTAGCGGGCCCTTGGACTATGTAGATTCCCTAGCGGGCACTTGGACTATGTATGTTCCAGAGCGGGCACTTGGACTATGTAGGTTCCCTAGCAGGCACTTGGACTATGTAAGTTCCCTAGCGGGCACTTGTACTATGTAGGTTAACTAGCGGACACTTGGACGATCTCGGTTAACTAGCGGGTAGTTGGACTATGTAGGTTAACTAGCGGGCCCTTGAACTATGTAGATTAACTAGCGGCACTTGGACTATCTACGTTAACTAGCGGGCCCTTGGACTATGTAGATTCCCTAGCGGGCACTTGGACTACGTAGGTTCCCTAGCGGGCACTTAGACTCTGTATGTTCCCTAGCGGGCACTTGGACTATATATGTTCCTTACGGATACTTGAACTATGTAAGTTAACTACCGGGCACTTGGACTATGTAGGTTAACTAGCGGGCCCTTAGACTATCTAGGTTACCTAGCGGGCACTTGGACTATACCTAGCGGGCACTTGAACTATGTACGTTCCCTAGCGGGCACTTGGACTATCTATGTTAACTAGCGGGCACTTGGACTATGTAGGTTACCTAGGGGAGACTTGCACTATGTAGGTTACCTAGCGGCACTTGGACTATCTAGGTTAACTAGCGGGCACTTGGACTATCTGGGTTAACTAGCGTGCACTTGGACCATGTAGGTTCCTTAGCGGGCACTTGAACTATCTAGTTTACCTAGCGGGCACTTGGACTATGTAGGTTACCTAGCGGGCACTTGGACTATCTAGGTTAACTCACGGGCACTTGGACTATGTAGGTTCCCTAGCGGGCCCTTGGACTATGTAAGTTCCCTAGCGTGCACTTGGACTATGTGGGTCCCTAGTGGGCCCTTGGAATATGTAGGTTAACGAACGGGCACTTGGACTATGTACGTTCCCTAGCGGGCACTTGGACTATCTAGGTTACCTAGCGGGCACTTGGACTGTGTACGTTACCTAGCGGGCACTTGGACTATGTACGTTTCCTAGCGGGTACTTGGACTATCTATGTTAACTAGCGGGCATTTGGACTATTAGGGTCCCTAGCGGGCATTTGGAGTATATTGGTTACCTAGCGGGCACTTGGACTATGTAGGTTAACGAACGGGCACTTGGACTATGTAGGTAACCTAGTGGTCACTTGAACAGTCTAGGTTACCTAGCGGGCACTTGGAGTATGTAGGTTAACTAGGGGGCACTTGGAGTATCTAGGTTAACTAGCAGGCCCTTGGACGATGTAGGTTAACTAGCGGGCCCTTGGACTATATAGGTTAACTAGCGGGCCCTTGGAATATGTAGGTTAACTAGCGGGCACTTGGACTATGTAGGTTAACAAGCGGGCCCTTGGACTATGTTGATTAACTAGCGGCACTTGGACTTTCTACGTTAACTAGCGGGCCTTTGGACTATGTAGATTCCCTAGCGGGCACTTGGACTATGTATGTTCCAGAGCGGGCACTTGGACTATGTAGGTTCCCTAGCAGGCACTTGGACTATGTAAGTTCCCTAGCGGGCACTTGTACTATGTAGGTTAACTAGCGGACACTTGGACGATCTAGGTTAACTAGCGGGTAGTTGGACTATGTAGGTTAACTAGCGGGCCCTTGAACTATGTAGATTAACTAGCGGCACTTGGACTATCTACGTTAACTAGCGGACCCTTGGACTATGTAGATTCCCTAGCGGGCACTTGGACTACGTAGGTTCCCTAGCAGGCACTTAGACTCTGTATGCTCCCTAGCGGGCACTTGGACTATATATGTTCCTTACGGACACTTGAACTATGTAAGTTAACTACCCGGCACTTGGACTATGTAGGTTAACTAGCGGGCCCTTAGACTATCTAGGTTACCTAGCGGGCACTTGGACTATACCTAGCGGGCACTTGAACTATGTACATTCCCTAGCGGGCACTTGGACTATCTATGTTAACTAGCGGGCACTTGGACTATGTAGGTTAACTAGGGGACACTTGCACTATGTAGGTTACCTAGCGGCACTTGGACTATCTAGGTTAACTAGCCGGCACTTGGACTATCTGGGTTAACTAGCGTGCACTTGGACCATGTAGGTTCCTTAGCGGGCACTTGAACTATCTAGTTTACCTAGCGGGCACTTGGACTATGTAGGTTAACTAGCGGGCCCTTGGACTATCTAGGTTACATATCTGGAACTTGGACTATATAGGTTACCTTGCGGGCACTTGGACTATGTAGGTTAACCAAAGACACTTGGACGATCTAGGTTAAATAGTGGGCCCTTGGACTATGTAGGTTAACGAACGGGCACTTGGACTTCTAGGATAACGAATGGGCACTTGGACTATGTATGTTGCATAGCGGGCAATTGGATTATCTAGGTTAGGTAACGGGTACTTGGCCTATCTAGGTTACCTAGCGGGAACTTGGACTATGTAGGTTACCTAGCAGGCACTTGGACTATCTAGGTTACCTAACGGGCACTTGGACTATCTTGGTTTCTTAGCGGGCACATGGACTATATAGGTTACCTAGCGGGCCCTTGGACTATGTAGGTTACCTAGCGGGCACTTGGACTATCTAGGTTAAAGAAAGGGCACTTGGACTATGTAGGTTACCTAGCGGGTACTTGGATTATCTAGGTTAGCTAACAGGAACTTGGAATATCTAGGTTACCTAGCGGGCCCTTGGACTATGTAGGTTACCTAGCGGGCACTTGCACTATCTAGGTTAACGAAAGGGCACTTGGACTATGTAGGTTACCTAGCGGGCACTTGGATTATCTAGGTTAGCTAACAGGAACTTGGAATATCTAGGTTACCTTGCGGGCACTTGTACTATCTAGGTTACCTAACGGGAACTTGGACTATGTAGGTTAACTAGCGTACACTTGGACGATCTAGGTTAACTAGCGGGCACTTGGAATATCTAGGTTAACTAGCGGGCCCTTGGACTATGTAGGTTAACTTGAGGACACTTGGACTATCTAGGTTAACTAGCAGGTTCTTGGACTATGTAGGTTAACTAGCGGGCACTTGGACTATCTAGGTTAGCTAGCTGACCTTGGACTATGTAAGTTAACTATCGGGCACTTCGACTATCTAGGTTAACTAGCGGGCACTTGGACTCTCTAGGTTAACTTGCGGGCAATTGCACAATGCAGGTTCCCTAGCGGGCACTTTGACTATGTAGGTTCCCTAGCGGGCACTTTGACTATATAGGTTCCCTACGGGCACTTGGACTATCTAGGTTCCCTAACGGGCACTTGGACTATGTAGGTTCCTCTGCGGGCACTTGGACTATGTAGGTTCCCTATCAGGCACTTGGACTATGTAGGTTAACTAGCGGGCACTTGGATGATCAAGGTTAACTAGCGCGCACTTGGACTATCTAGGTTAACTAGCGGGCACTTCGACTATCTAGGTTAATTAGCGGGCACTTGTACAATGCAGGTTCCCTAGCGGGCACTTTGACTATATAGGTTCCCTAGCGGGCACTTGGACTATATAGGTTCCCTACGGGCACTTGGACTATCTAGGTTCCCTAACGGGCACTTGGAATATGTAAGTTCCCTATCGGGCACTAGGACTATGTAGGTTCCTCAGCGGGCAATTGGACTTTGTAGGTTCCCTATTGGGTATTGGACTATGTAGGTTAACTAGCAGGACCTTGGACTATCTAGGTTACCTAGTGGGCACATGGACTATGTAGGTTAACTAGCGGACCCTTGGACAATCTAGGTTACCTAGCGGGCACTTGAAGTATGTACATACCCTAGCGGGCACTTGGACTATCTAGGTTACCTAGCGGGCACTTGGACTATGTACGTCCCCTAGTGGGCACTTGGACTATCTAGGTTAACTAGAGGGCCCTTGGACTATGTAGGTTAACTAGCGGGCCCTTGGACTATGTTGATTAACTAACGGCACTTGGACTATCTACATTAACTAGCGGGCCCTTGGACTATGTAGATTCCCTAGCGGGCACTTGGACTATGTATGTTCCAGAGCGGGCACTTGGACTATGTAGGTTCCCTAGCAGGCACTTGGACTATGTAAGTTCCCTAGCGGGCACTTGTACTATGTAGGTTAACTAGCGGACACTTGGACGATCTAGGTTAACTAGCGGGTAGTTGGACTATGTAGGTTAACTAGCGGGCCCTTGAACTATGTAGATTAACTAGCGGCACTTGGACTATCTACGTTAACTAGCGGGCCCTTGGACTATGTAGATTCCCTAGCGGGCACTTGGACTACGTAGGTTCCCTAGCGGGCACTTAGACTCTGTATGTTCCCTAGCGGGCACTTGGACTATATATTTTCCTTACGGATACTTGAACTATGTAATTTAACTACCGGGCACTTGGACTATGTAGGTTAACTAGCGGGCCCTTAGACTATCTAGGTTACCTAGCGGGCACTTGGACTATGTACGTTCCCTAGCGGGCACTTGGACTATCTATGTTAACTAGCGGGCACTTGGACTATGTAGGTTAACTAGGGGAGACTTGCACTATGTAGGTTACCTAGCGGCACTTGGACTATCTAGGTTAACTAGCGGGCACTTGGACTATCTGGGTTAACTAGCGTGCACTTGGACCATGTAGGTTCCTTAGCGGGCACTTGAACTATCTAGTTTACCTAGCGGGCACTTGGACTATGTAGGTTACCTAGCGGGCACTTGGACTATCTAGGTTAACTAACGGGCACTTGGACTATGTAGGTTCCCTAGCGGGCCCTTGGACTATGTAAGTTCCCTAGCGGGCACTTGGACTATGTGGGTCCCTAGTGGGCCCTTGGAATATGTAGGTTAACGAACGGGCACTTGGACTATGTACGTTCCCTAGCGGCCACTTGGACTATCTAGGTTACCTAGCGGGCACTTGGACTATGTACGTTACCTAGCGGGCACTTGGACTATGTACGTTTCCTAGCGGGTACTTGGACTATCTATGTTAACTAGCGGGCACTTGGACTATGTAGGTTCCCTATCGGGCACTTGGACTAGATAGGTTCCCTAGCGGGCACTTGGTCTATCTAGGTTAACTAGCGGGCACTTGGACTATCTATGTTAACTAGCGAGCACTTGGACTATCTAGGTTAACTAGCGGGCATTTGGACTATTAGGGTCCCTAGCGGGCATTTGGAGTATATTGGTTACCTAGCGGGCACTTGGATTATGTAGGTTAACGAACGGGCACTTGGACTATGTAGGTAACCTAGTGGTCACTTGAACAGTCTAGGTTACCTAGCGGGCACTTGGAGTATGTAGGTTAACTAGGGGGCAATTGGACTATCTAGGTTAACTAGCGGGCCCTTGGACGATGTAGGTTAACTAGCGGGCCCTTGGACTATGTAGGTTAACTAGCGGGCACTTGGATGATCTAGGTTACCTAGCGGGTACTTGGACTATGTAGGTTAACTAGCGGGCCCTTGGACTCTGTTGATTAACTAGCGGCACTTGGACTATCTACATTAACTAGCGGGCCCTTGGACTATGTAGATTCCCTAGCGGGCACTTGGACTATGTATGTTCCAGAGCGGGCACTTGGACTATGTAGGTTCCCTAGCAGGCACTTGGACTATGTAAGTTCCCTAGCGGGCACTTGTACTATGTAGGTTAACTAGCGGACACTTGGACGATCTAGGTTAACTAGCGGGTAGTTGGACTATGTAGGTTAACTAGCGGGCCCTTGAACTATGTAGATTAACTAGCGGCACTTGGACTATCTACGTTAACTAGCGGGCCCTTGGACTATGTAGATTCCCTAGCGGGCACTTGGACTACGTAGGTTCCCTAGCGGGCACTTAGACTCTGTATGTTCCCTAGCGGGCACTTGGACTATATATGTTCCTTACGGATACTTGAATTATGTAATTTAACTACCGGGCACTTGGACTATGTAGGTTAACTAGCGGGCCCTTAGACTATCTAGGTTACCTAGCGGGCACTTGGACTATACCTAGCGGGCACTTGAACTATGTACGTTCCCTAGCGGGCACTTGGACTATCTATGTTAACTAGCGGGCACTTGGACTATGTAGGTTAACTAGGGGAGACTTGCACTATGTAGGTTACCTAGCGGCACTTGGACTATCTAGGTTAACTAGCGGGCACTTGGACTATCTGGGTTAACTAGCGTGCAGTTGGACCATGTAGGTTCCTTAGCGGGCACTTGAACTATCTAGTTTACCTAGCGGGCACTTGGACTATGTAGGTTACCTAGCGGGCACTTGGACTATCTAGGTTAACTAACGGGCACTTGGACTATGTAGGTTCCCTAGCGGGCCCTTGGACTATGTAAGTTCCCTAGCGTGCACTTGGACTATGTGGGTCCCTAGTGGGCCCTTGGAATATGTAGGTTAACGAACGGGCACTTGGACTATGTACGTTCCCTAGCGGGCACTTGGACTATCTAGGTTACCTAGCGGGCACTTGGACTATGTACGTTACCTAGCGGGCACTTGGACTATGTACGTTTCCTAGCGGGTACTTGGACTATCTATGTTACCTAGCGGGCACTTGGACTATGTAGGTTCCCTATCGGGCACTTGGACTAGATAGGTTCCCTAGCGGGCACTTGGTCTATCTAGGTTAACTAGCGGGCACTTGGACTATCTATGTTAACTAGCGAGCACTTGGACTATCTAGGTTAACTAGCGGGCATTTGGACTATTAGGGTCCCTAGCGGGCATTTGGAGTATATTGGTTACCTAGCGGGCACTTGAATTATGTAGGTTAACGAACGGGCACTTGGACTATGTAGGTTAACTTGAGGGCACTTGGACTATCTAGGTTAACTAGCAGGTTCTTGGACTATGTAGGTTAACTAGCGGGCACTTGGACTATCTAGGTTAGCTAGCTGACCTTGGACTATGTAAGTTAACTATCGGGCACTTCGACTATCTAGGTTAACTAGCGGGCACTTGGACTCTCTAGGTTAACTTGCGGGCAATTGCACAATGCAGGTTCCCTAGCGGGCACTTTGACTATGTAGGTTCCCTAGCGGGCACTTTGACTATATAGGTTCCCTACGGGCACTTGGACTATCTAGGTTCCCTAACGGGCACTTGGACTATGTAGGTTCCTCTGCGGGCACTTGGACTATGTAGGTTCCCTATCAGGCACTTGGACTATGTAGGTTAACTAGCGGGCACTTGGATGATCAAGGTTAACTAGCGCGCACTTGGACTATCTAGGTTAACTAGCGGGCACTTCGACTATCTAGGTTAATTAGCGGGCACTTGTACAATGCAGGTTCCCTAGCGGGCACTTTGACTATATAGGTTCCCTAGCGGGCACTTGGACTATATAGGTTCCCTACGGGCACTTGGACTATCTAGGTTCCCTAACGGGCACTTGGAATATGTAAGTTCCCTATCGGGCACTAGGACTATGTAGGTTCCTCAGCGGGCAATTGGACTTTGTAGGTTCCCTATTGGGTATTGGACTATGTAGGTTAACTAGCAGGACCTTGGACTATCTAGGTTACCTAGTGGGCACATGGACTATGTAGGTTAACTAGCGGACCCTTGGACAATCTAGGTTACCTAGCGGGCACTTGAAGTATGTACATACCCTAGCGGGCACTTGGACTATCTAGGTTACCTAGTGGGCACTTGGACTATGTACGTCCCCTAGTGGGCACTTGGACTATCTAGGTTAACTAGAGGGCCCTTGGACTATGTAGGTTAACTAGCGGGCCCTTGGACTCTGTTGATTAACTAGCGGCACTTGGACTATCTACATTAACTAGCGGGCCCTTGGACTATGTAGATTCCCTAGCGGGCACTTGGACTATGTATGTTCCAGAGCGGGCACTTGGACTATGTAGGTTCCCTAGCAGGCACTTGGACTATGTAAGTTCCCTAGCGGGCACTTGTACTATGTAGGTTAACTAGCGGACACTTGGACGATCTAGGTTAACTAGCGGGTAGTTGGACTATGTAGGTTAACTAGCGGGCCCTTGAACTATGTAGATTAACTAGCGGCACTTGGACTATCTACGTTAACTAGCGGGCCCTTGGACTATGTAGATTCCCTAGCGGGCACTTGGACTACGTAGGTTCCCTAGCGGGCACTTAGACTCTGTATGTTCCCTAGCGGGCACTTGGACTATATATTTTCCTTACAGATACTTGAACTATGTAATTTAACTACCGGGCACTTGGACTATGTAGGTTAACTAGCGGGCCCTTAGACTATCTAGGTTACCTAGCGGGCACTTGGACTATACCTAGCGGGCACTTGAACTATGTACGTTCCCTAGCGGGCACTTGGACTATCTATGTTAACTAGCGGGCACTTGGACTATGTAGGTTAACTAGGGGAGACTTGCACTATGTAGGTTACCTAGCGGCACTTGGACTATCTAGGTTAACTAGCGGGCACTTGGACTATCTGGGTTAACTAGCGTGCACTTGGACCATGTAGGTTCCTTAGCGGGCACTTGAACTATCTAGTTTACCTAGCGGGCACTTGGACTATGTAGGTTACCTAGCGGGCACTTGGACTATCTAGGTTAACTAACGGGCACTTGGACTATGTAGGTTCCCTAGCGGGCCCTTGGACTATGTAAGTTCCCTAGCGGGCACTTGGACTATGTGGGTCCCTAGTGGGCCCTTGGAATATGTAGGTTAACGAACGGGCACTTGGACTATGTACGTTCCCTAGCGGGCACTTGGACTATCTAGGTTACCTAGCGGGCACTTGGACTATGTACGTTACCTAGCGGGCACTTGGACTATGTACGTTTCCTAGCGGGTACTTGGACTATCTATGTTAACTAGCGGGCACTTGGACTATGTAGGTTCCCTATCGGGCACTTGGACTAGATAGGTTCCCTAGCGGGCACTTGGTCTATCTAGGTTAACTAGCGGGCACTTGGACTATCTATGTTAACTAGCGAGCACTTGGACTATCTAGGTTAACTAGCGGGCATTTGGACTATTAGGGTCCCTAGCGGGCATTTGGAGTATATTGGTTACCTAGCGGGCACTTGGATTATGTAGGTTAACGAACGGGCACTTGGACTATGTAGGTAACCTAGTGGTCACTTGAACAGTCTAGGTTACCTAGCGGGCACTTGGAGTATGTAGGTTAACTAGGGGGCAATTGGACTATCTAGGTTAACTAGCGGGCCCTTGGACGATGTAGGTTAACTAGCGGGCTCTTGGACTATGTAGGTTAACTAGCGGGCACTTGGATGATCTAGGTTACCTAGCGGGTACTTGGACTATGTAGGTTAACTAGCGGGCCCTTGGACTATGTTGATTAACTAGCGGCACTTGGACTATCTACATTAACTAGCGGGCCCTTGGACTATGTAGATTCCCTAGCGGGCACTTGGACTATGTATGTTCCAGAGCGGGCACTTGGACTATGTAGGTTCCCTAGCAGGCACTTGGACTATGTAAGTTCCCTAGCGGGCACTTGTACTATGTAGGTTAACTAGCGGACACTTGGACGATCTCGGTTAACTAGCGGGTAGTTGGACTATGTAGGTTAACTAGCGGGCCCTTGAACTATGTAGATTAACTAGCGGCACTTGGACTATCTACGTTAACTAGCGGGCCCTTGGACTATGTAGATTCCCTAGCGGGCACTTGGACTACGTAGGTTCCCTAGCGGGCACTTAGACTCTGTATGTTCCCTAGCGGGCACTTGGACTATATATGTTCCTTACGGATACTTGAACTATGTAAGTTAACTACCGGGCACTTGGACTATGTAGGTTAACTAGCGGGCCCTTAGACTATCTAGGTTACCTAGCGGGCACTTGGACTATACCTAGCGGGCACTTGAACTATGTACGTTCCCTAGCGGGCACTTGGACTATCTATGTTAACTAGCGGGCACTTGGACTATGTAGGTTAACTAGGGGAGACTTGCACTATGTAGGTTACCTAGCGGCACTTGGACTATCTAGGTTAACTAGCGGGCACTTGGACTATCTGGGTTAACTAGCGTGCAGTTGGACCATGTAGGTTCCTTAGCGGGCACTTGAACTATCTAGTTTACCTAGCGGGCACTTGGACTATGTAGGTTACCTAGCGGGCACTTGGACTATCTAGGTTAACTAACGGGCACTTGGACTATGTAGGTTCCCTAGCGGGCCCTTGGACTATGTAAGTTCCCTAGCGGGCACTTGGACTATGTGGGTCCCTAGTGGGCCCTTGGAATATGTAGGTTAACGAACGGGCACTTGGACTATGTACGTTCCCTAGCGGGCACTTGGACTATCTAGGTTACCTAGCGGGCACTTGGACTATGTACGTTTCCTAGCGGGTACTTGGACTATCTATGTTAACTAGCGGGCACTTGGACTATGTAGGTTCCCTATCGGGCACTTGGACTAGATAGGTTCCCTAGCGGGCACTTGGTCTATCTAGGTTAACTAGCGGGCACTTGGACTATCTATGTTAACTAGCGAGCACTTGGACTATCTAGGTTAACTAGCGGGCATTTGGACTATTAGGGTCCCTAGCGGGCATTTGGAGTATATTGGTTACCTAGCGGGCACTTGGATTATGTAGGTTAACGAACGGGCACTTGGACTATGTAGGTAACCTAGTGGTCACTTGAACAGTCTAGGTTACCTAGCGGGCACTTGGAGTATGTAGGTTAACTAGGGGGCAATTGGACTATCTAGGTTAACTAGCGGGCCCTTGGACGATGTAGGTTAACTAGCGGGCCCTTGGACTATGTAGGTTAACTAGCGGGCACTTGGATGATCTAGGTTACCTAGCGGGTACTTGGACTATGTAGGTTAACTAGCGGGCCCTTGGACTATGTTGATTAACTAGCGGCACTTGGACTATCTACATTAACTAGTGGGCCCTTGGACTATGTAGATTCCCTAGCGGGCACTTGGACTATGTATGTTCCAGAGCGGGCACTTGGACTATGTAGGTTCCCTAGCAGGCACTTGGACTATGTAAGTTCCCTAGCGGGCACTTGTACTATGTAGGTTAACTAGCGGACACTTGGACGATCTCGGTTAACTAGCGGGTAGTTGGACTATGTAGGTTAACTAGCGGGCCCTTGAACTATGTAGATTAACTAGCGGCACTTGGACTATCTACGTTAACTAGCGGGCCCTTGGACTATGTAGATTCCCTAGCGGGCACTTGGACTACGTAGGTTCCCTAGCGGGCACTTAGACTCTGTATGTTCCCTAGCGGGCACTTGGACTATATATGTTCCTTACGGATACTTGAACTATGTAAGTTAACTACCGGGCACTTGGACTATGTAGGTTAACTAGCGGGCCCTTAGACTATCTAGGTTACCTAGCGGGCACTTGGACTATACCTAGCGGGCACTTGAACTATGTACGTTCCCTAGCGGGCACTTGGACTATCTATGTTAACTAGCGGGCACTTGGACTATGTAGGTTAACTAGGGGAGACTTGCACTATGTAGGTTACCTAGCGGCACTTGGACTATCTAGGTTAACTAGCGGGCACTTGGACTATCTGGGTTAACTAGCGTGCACTTGGACCATGTAGGTTCCTTAGCGGGCACTTGAACTATCTAGTTTACCTAGCGGGCACTTGGACTATGTAGGTTACCTAGCGGGCACTTGGACTATCTAGGTTAACTAACGGGCACTTGGACTATGTAGGTTCCCTAGCGGGCCCTTGGACTATGTAAGTTCCCTAGCGTGCACTTGGACTATGTGGGTCCCTAGTGGGCCCTTGGAATATGTAGGTTAACGAACGGGCACTTGGACTATGTACGTTCCCTAGCGGGCACTTGGACTATCTAGGTTACCTAGCGGGCACTTGGACTATGTACGTTACCTAGCGGGCACTTGGACTATGTACGTTTCCTAGCGGGTACTTGGACTATCTATGTTAACTAGCGGGCACTTGGACTATGTAGGTTCCCTATCGGGCACTTGGACTAGATAGGTTCCCTAGCGGGCACTTGGTCTATCTAGGTTAACTAGCGGGCACTTGGACTATCTATGTTAACTAGCGAGCACTTGGACTATCTAGGTTAACTAGCGGGCATTTGGACTATTAGGGTCCCTAGCGGGCATTTGGAGTATATTGGTTACCTAGCGGGCACTTGGACTATGTAGGTTAACGAACGGGAACTTGGACTATGTAGGTAACCTAGTGGTCACTTGAACAGTCTAGGTTACCTAGCGGGCACTTGGAGTATGTAGGTTAACTAGGGGGCACTTGGAGTATCTAGGTTAACTAGCAGGCCCTTGGACGATGTAGGTTAACTAGCGGGCCCTTGGACTATGTAGGTTAACTAGCGGGCCCTTGGAATATGTAGGTTAACTAGCGGGCACTTGGACTATGTAGGTTAACAAGCGGGCCCTTGGACTATGTTGATTAACTAGCGGCACTTGGACTTTCTACGTTAACTAGCGGGCCTTTGGACTATGTAGATTCCCTAGCGGGCACTTGGACTACGTAGGTTCCCTAGCGGGCACTTAGACTCTGTATGCTCCCTAGCGGGCACTTGGACTATATATGTTCCTTACGGACACTTGAACTATGTAAGTTAACTACCCGGCACTTGGACTATGTAGGTTAACTAGCGGGCCCTTAGACTATCTAGGTTACCTAGCGGGCACTTGGACTATACCTAGCGGGCACTTGAACTATGTACATTCCCTAGCGGGCACTTGGACTATCTATGTTAACTAGCGGGCACTTGGACTATGTAGGTTAACTAGGGGACACTTGCACTATGTAGGTTACCTAGCGGCACTTGGACTATCTAGGTTACTCGCCGGCACTTGGACTATCTGGGTTAACTAGCGTGCACTTGGACCATGTAGGTTCCTTAGCGGGCACTTGAACTATCTAGTTTACCTAGCGGGCACTTGGACTATGTAGGTTAACTAGCGGGCCCTTGGACTATCTAGGTTACATATCTGGAACTTGGACTATATAGGTTACCTTGCGGGCACTTGGACTATGTAGGTTAACCAAAGACACTTGGACGATCTAGGTTAAATAGTGGGCCCTTGGACTATGTAGGTTAACTAGAGGGCCCTTGGACTATGTAGGTTAACTAGCGGACACTTCGACTATCTAGGTTAGCTAACGGGCAATTGGACTATCTAGGTTACCTAGCGGGCACTTGCACTATGTAGGTTCCCTAGCGGGCACTTGGACCATTTAGGTTACCTAGCAGGCACTTTGACTATCTAGGTTAACTAACGGGCATTTGGACTATGTAAGTTGCCAAGCGAGCACTAGGACTATGTAGGTCCCCTAGCGAGCACTTGGACTATGTAGGTTCCCTATCGGGTACTTGGACTGTCTAGGTTAACAAACGGGCAATTGTACTGTCTAAGTTACCTAGTGGGCACTTGGACTATGTAGTTTACCTAGCAGGCACTTGGACTATGTAGGTTAACTAGCGGGCACTTGGACTATCTAGGTTACTTAGCGGGCACTTGGACTATGTACGTTCCCTAGCGGGCACTTGGGCTATCTACGTTACCTAGCGGGCACTTGGACTATGTAGGTAACCTAATGGTCACTTGGACTGTCTAGGTTACCTAGCGGGGACTTGGACTATGTAGGTTAACTAGCGGGCACTTTGACTATGTAGGTTAACTAGCAGGCCCTTGGTCTTTGTAGGTTAACTAGCAGGCCTTTGGACTATGTAAGTTAACTAGAGGGCACTTTGATGATCCTGGTTAACTAGCGGGCTCTTGGACTATCTAGGTTAACTAGTGGGCACTTGGACGATCTAGGTTCACTAGCGGGCACTAGGACGATATAGGTTAACTAGCGGGCACTTGGATTATCTAGGTTACCTACGGGGCACCTGGACTATGTAGGTTCCCTAGCGGGCATTTGGACTAAATAGATAAACTAGCGGGCACTTAGACTCTGTAGGTTACCTAGCGGGCACTTGGACTATGTATGTTCCAGAGCGGGCACTTGGACTATGTAGGTTCCCTAGCAGTCACTTGGACTATGTAGGTTCCAGAGCGGGCACTTAGACTATCTAGGTTCCCTAGCGGGCTCTTGTACTATGTAGGTTAATTAGCGGACACTTGGACGATCTAGGTTAACTAGCGGGTACTTGGATTATGTAGGTTAACTAGCGGGCCCTTGAACTATGTAGATTAACCAGCGGGCACTTGGACTATGTAGGTTCCCTAGCGGACACTTGGACTCTGTATGTTCCCTAGGGACACTTGAACTATGTAAGTTAACTATCGGGCACTTGGACTATGTAGGTTAACTAGCGGGCCCTTGGACTATCTAGGTTACCTAGCGGGCACTTGGACTATGTAGGTTAACTACCGGGCACTTGCACTATCTAGGTTACCGAACGGGCATTTGGACTATGTAGGTAACCTAGCGGGCACTTGGAGAGTCTAGGTTACCTAGCGGGCACTTGGACTTCTAGGTTAACGAACGGGCACTTGGACTATGTATGTTTCATAGCGGGCAATTGGACTATCTAGGTTAGGTAACGGGCACTTGGACTTTCTAGGTTTCTTAGTGGGCACTTGGACGATCTAGGTTTACTAGAGGGCACTTGGACTATCTAGGTTAGGTAACGGGCACTTGGACTATCTAGGTTTCTTAGCGGGTACTTGGACTATGTAGGTTAACTAGTGGGCCCTTGAACTATGTAGAATAAGTAGCGGCACTTGGACTATATACGTTAACTAGCGGGCCCTTGGACTATGTAGATACCCTAGCGGGCATTTGGACTATATAGATAACCTAGCGGGCACTTTGACTTTGTAGGTTACCTAGCGGCACATTGACTATCTAGGTTACCTAGCTGGCAATTGAACTATCTACGTTGCCTAGCCGGTTCTTGGAGTATGTAGGTTACCTAGCGGGCTGTTGGACTATCTAGGTTACCTAGCAGGCACTTGGACTATCTAGGTTAACTAACGGGCACTTGGACTATGTAGGTTCCCTAGCGGGCCCTTGGACTATGTAAGTTCCCTATCGGGCACTTGGACTAGGTAGGTTCCCTAGCGGGCACATGGTCTATCTAGGTTAACTAGCGGGCACTTGGAGTATCTAGGTTAACTAGCGAGCACTTGGACAATCTAGGATAACTAGCGGGCACTTGGACAATTAGGGTCCCTAGCGGGCATTTGGACTATATAGGTTACCTAGCGGACACTTGGACTATGTAGGTTAACGAACAGGCACTTGGACTATGTAAGTAACCTAGTGGTCACTTGAACTGTCTAGGTTACCTAGCGGGCACTAGGACTATGTAGTTTAACTAGCGGGCCCTTGGACGATGTAGGTTAACTAGCGGGCCCTTGGACTATGTAGGTTAACTAGCGGGCCCTTGGACTATGTAGGTTAAATAGCGTGCACTTGGATGATCCAGGTTAGCTAGCGGGTACTTGGACTATGTAGGTTAACTAGCGTGCACTTGGACTATCTATGTTTCTTAGTGGGCACTTGGACTATGTAGGTTACGAACGGGCACTTGAACTATGTAGGTAACCTAGTGGTCACTTGAAATGTCTAGGTTACCTAGCGGGCACTTGGACTATGTAGGTTAACTAGCGGGCTCTTGGACTATGTAGATTAACTAGCGGCACTTGGACTATCTACGTTAAGTAGCGTGCCTTGGACTATGTAGATTCCCTAGCGGGCACTTGGACTATGTATGTTCCAGAGCAGGCACTTGGACTATGTAGGTTCCCTAGCAGTCACTTGGACTATGTAGGTTCCAGAGCGGGCACTTAGACTATCTAGGTTCCCTAGCGGGCACTTGTACTATGTACGTTAATTAGCGGACACTTGGACGATCTAGGTTAACTAGCGGGTACTTGGATTATGTAGGTTAACTAGCGGGCCCTTGAACTATGTAGATTAACTAGCGGGCACTTGGACTATGTAGGTTCCCTAGCGGACACTTGGACTCTGTATGTTCCCTACGGACACTTGAACTATGTAAGTTAACTACCGGGCACTTGGACTATATAGGTTAACTAGCGGGCCCTTGGACTATCTAGGTTACCTAGCTGGCACTTGGACTATGTAGGGTAACTACCGGGCACTTGCACTATCTAGGTTACCAAACGGGCATTTGGACTATGTAGGTAACCTAGCGGGCACTTGGAGAGTCTAGGTTACCTAGCAGGCACTTGGACTTCTAGGTTAACGAACGGGCACTTGGACTATGTATGTTGCGTTGCGGGCAATTGGACTATCTAGGTTAGGTAACGGGCAATTGGACTATCTAGGTTTCTTAGCGGGCACTTGGACGATCTAGGTTAACTAGAGGGCACTTGGACTATCTAGGTTAGGTAACGGGCACTTGGACTATCTAGGTTTCTTAGCGGGTACTTGGACTATGTTGGTTAACTAAGGGGCCCTTGAACTATGTAGAATAACTAGCGGCACTTGGACTATATACGTTAACTAGCGGGCCCTTGGACTATGTAGATACCCTAACGGGCATTTGGACTATATAGATAACCTAGCGGGCACTTTGACTTTGTAGGTTACCTAGCGGCACATGGACTATCTAGGTTACCTAGCTGGCAATTGAACTATCTACGTTGCCTAGCGGGTTCTTGGAGTATGTAGGTTACCTAGAGGGCTGTTGGACTATCTAGGTTACCTAGCGGGCACTTGGACTATCTAGGTTAACTAACGGGCACTTGGACTATGTAGGTTCCCTAGCGGGCCCTTGGACTATGTAAGTTCCCTATCGGGCACTTGGACTAGGTAGGGTCCCTAGCGGGCACTTGGTCTATCTAGGTTAACTAGCGGGCACTTGGAGTATCTAGGTTAACTAGCGAGCACTTGGACTATCTAGGATAACTAGCGGGCACTTGGACTATTAGGGTCCCTAGCGGGCATTTGGACTATATAGGTTACCTAGCGGGCACTTGGACTATGTAGGTTAACGAACAGACACTTGGACTATGTAAGTAACCTAGTGGTCACTTGAACTGTCTAGGTTACCTAGCGGGCACTTGGACTATGTAGGTTAACTAGCGGGCCCTTGGACTATGTAGGTTAACTAGCGTGCACTTGGACAATCTAGGTTAACTAGCTGGTACTTGGACTACGTAGGTTAACTAGCGTGCACTTGGACTATCTAGGTTTCTTAGCGGGCACTTGGACGATCTATGTTAACTAGAGGGCACTTGGACTATCTAGGTTAACTAGCGTGCACTTGGACTATCTAGGTTTTTAGCGGGTACTTGGACTATGTAGGTTAACTAGCGGGCACTTGGACTATGTAGATTAACTAGCGGCACTTGGACTATCTACGTTAACTAGCGGGCCCTTGGACTATGTAGATTCCCTAGCTGGCATTTGTACTATATAGATAACCTAATGGGCACTTTGAATTTGTAGGTTACCTAGCGGCACATGGACTATCTAGGTTACCTAGCTGGCACTTGAACTATCTACGTTATAGCGGGTTCTTAGAGTACGTAGGTTACCTAGCGGGCTGTTGGACTATCTAGGTTAAGAAGAGGGGACATGGACTATGTTGGTTAACTAACGGGCACTGGGACTGTGTAGATTCCCAGCGGGCCCTTGGACTGTGTAAGTTCCCTAGCGGGCACTTGGACTATGTGGGTTTCCTGGCGGGCATTTGGACTATCTAGGTTACCTAACGGGCACTTGGACAATGTAGGTTCCCTAGCGGGCACTTGGATTATGTAGGTTACCTATCGGGCACTTGGACTATGTAGGTTAACTAGAGGGCATTTGGACTATGTAGGTTACCTAGCAGGCACTTGGACAATGTAGGTTCCCTATCGGGCACTTGGAAAATGTAGGTTAACTAGGGGGCACTAGGACTATGTAGGTTACCTAGCGGGCCCTTAAACTATCTAGGATACCTAGCGATCATTTGGACTATGTAGGCTCCCTAGCGGTCATTTGGACTATACAGATTACCTAGGGGGAACTTACACATTGTAGGTTACCCAGCGGGCACTTGGACTATCTAGGTTACCTAGCTGGCACTTGAACTATCTACGTTCCCTAGCGGGTACTTGGAGAATGTAGGTTACCTGCTGGGCTGTTGGACTATCTAGGTTACCTAGCCGGCACTGGGACTATCTAGGTTAACTGACGGGCACTTGGACTATGTAGGTTCCCTAGCGGGCCCTTGGACTATGTAAGTTCCATAGCGGGCACTTGGATTATGTGGGTTCCCTAGCGGGCATTTGGACTATCTAGGTTACCTAACAGGCACTTGGACTATGTAGGTTCCCTATCGGGCACTTGGACTATGTAGGTTACCTAGCGGGCACTTGTTCTATGTAGGTTCCCTATCGGGCACTTGGAGAATGTAGGTTAACTAGGGGGCACTAGGACAATGTAGGTTACCTAGCGGGCCCTTGGACTATCTAGGTTACCTAGGGGGAACCTGGACTATGTAGGTTAACTAGTGGGCACTTGGACTATCTAGGTTTCCTAGCGGGCACTTGGACTACGTACGTTCCCTAGCGGGCACTTGGACTATCTACGTTACCTAGCGGGCACTTGGACAATGTACGTTTCCTAGCGGGTACGTGGACTAGATAGGTTCCCTAGCGGGCACTTGGTCTATCTAGGTTAACTAGCGGGCACTTGGACTATCTAGGTTAAGTAGCGAGCACTTGGACTAACTAGGTTAACTAGCGGGCATTTGGAATATTAGGGCCCCTAGCGGGCATTTGGACTATATTGGTTACCTAGCGGGCACTTGGACTATGTAGGTTAACGAACGGGCACTTGGACTATGTAGGTAACCTAGTGGTCACTTGAACTGTCTAGGTTACCTAGCGGGCACTTAGACTATGTAGGTTAACAAGCGGGCACTTGGACTATCTAGGTTAACTAGCGGGCACTTGGACGATGTAGGTTAACTAGCGGGCCCTTGCACTATGTAGGCTAACTAGCGGGCCCATGGATTTTGTAGGTTTACTAGCAGGCACTTGGACTATCTTGGTTAACTAGCGGGCACATGGACTATGTAGTTTCCCTAGCGGGCATTTGGACTATTTAGGTTACCTAGCGGGCACTTGGACTATGTAGGTTACCTAGCAGGCACTTGGACTATCTAGGTTACCTAGCAGGCAATTTGACTATCTAGGTTAACTAACGGGCACTTGGAAAATGTAGGTTGCCTAGTGGGCACATGGATTATGTAGGTTCCCTATCGGGCACTTGGACTATGTAGGTTAACTAGCGGGCACTTGGACTGTCTAGGTTACCTAGTGGGCACTTGGATTATCTAGGTTAACAAACGGGCACTAGGACTATGTAGGTTACCTAGCCGCCACTTCGACTATCTATGTTAGCTAACAGGCACTTGGACTATCTAGGTTCCCTAGCGGGCACTTGTACTATTTAGGTTACCTAGCTGGCATGGACTATATAGGTCAACTAGCGGGCCCTTGGACTATCTAGGTTAGCCAACGGGCACTTAGATTATGTAGGTTAACTAGCGGGAACTTGGAATATGTAGGTTAAGTAGCGGACACTTGCACTATGAAGGTTCACTAGCGGGCCCATGGACTATGTAGGTTTACTAGTGGGCCCTTGGACTATCTAGGTTACCTAGCGGGCACTTGGACTATGTAGGCTAACTACTGGCCCTTTGACGATCTAGGTTTCCTAGCGGGTACTTGAACTATCTAGGTTAACTAGCGGGCACTTGCAGTATCTAGGTTACCTAGCGGGCACTTGGATTATGTACGTTCCCTAGCGGGCACTTGGACTATCTATGTTAACTAGCGGGCACTTGGATTATGTAGGTTAACTAGCGGACACTTGCACTATGTAGGTTACCTGGCAGTCACTTGGACTATCTAGGTTAACTAGCGGGCACTTGGACTATGTAGGTCAACGAGCGGGCCCTTGGACTATCTAGGTTAGCCAACGGGCACTTCGATTATGTAGGTTAACTAGCGGGCACTTGGAATATGTAGGTCAAATAGCGGACACTTGCACTATGAAGGTTAACTAGCAGGCCCATGGACTATGTAGGTTTACTAGTGGGCCCTTGGACTATCTAGGTTCCCTAAAGGGCACTTGGACTATCTAGGTTACCGAACGGGCACTTGGACTATCTAGGTTACCTAGCAGGCACTTGGACTATGTAGGCTAACTAAGGGGCCCTTGGACGATCTAGGTTACCTAGCGGGTACTTGGACTATCTAGGTTAACTAGCGTTCAATTGCAGTATCTAGGTTACCTAGCGGGCACTTGGACTATGTAAGTTCCCTAACAGGCACTTGGACTATCTATTTTAACTAGTGGGCACTTGGAATATGTAGGTCAACTAGCGGACACTTGCACTATGTAGGTTACCTAGCGGGCACTTGGACTATCTAGGTTAACTAGCGGGCACTTGGACAATCTAGGTTAACTAGCGTGCACTTGGACTATGTAGGTTCCCTAGGGGGCACTTGGACTATGTATGTTCCCTACGGACACTTGAAGTATGTAAGTTAACTAGCGGACACTTGGACTATGTAGGTTAACTAGCGGGCACTTGGACTATCTAGGTTACCTAGCGGGCACTTGGACTATGTACGTTCCCTAGCGGGCACTTGGACTATCTACCTTACCTAGCGGGCACTTGGACTATGTACGTTTCCTAGTGGGTACTTGGACTATCTATGTTAATTAGCGGGTACTTGGACTATCTAGGTTAACTAGCGGGCACTTGGACTATGTATGATGCATAGCGGGCAATTGGACTATCTAGGTTAGGTAACGGGCACTTGGACTATCTAGGTTTCTTTGCGGGCAATTGGACGATCTAGGTTAACTAGAGGGCACTTCGACTATCTAGGTTAACTAGCGTGCACTTGGAATATCTAGGTTTCATAGCGGGTACTTGGACTATGTAGGTTAACTAGCAGTCCATCGGACTATGTAGATTAACTAGTGGCACTTGGACTATCTACGTTAACTAGCGGGCCCTTGGACTATGTAGATTCCCTAGCTGGCATTTGGACTATATAGATAACCCAGCGGGCACTTTGACTTTGTAGGTTACATAGCGGCACATGGACTATCAAGGTTACCTAGCTGGCACTTGAACTATCTACGTTATAGCGGGTTTTTAGAGGATGTAGGTTACCTAGCGGGCTGTTGGACTATCTAGTTTACCAAGCAGGGACTTGGACTATCTAGGTTAACTAACGGGCACTTGGACAATGTAGGTTCCCTAGCGGGCACTTGGATTATGTAGGTTCCCTATCGGGCACTTGGACTATGTAGATTAACTAGAGGGCATTTGGACTATGGAGGTTACCTAGCGGGCACTTGGACTATGTAGGTTCCCTATCGGGCACTTGGACAATGTAGGTTAACTAGGGGGCACTAGGACTATGTTGTAGGTTACCTAGCGGGTCCTTGGACTATCTAGGTTACCTAGGGGAAACCTGGACTATGTAGGTTAACTAGTGGGCACTTGTACTATCTAGGTTACCTAGCAGGCACTTGGACTATGTACGTTCCCTAGCGGGCACTTGGACTATCTACGTTACCTAGCGGGCACTTGGACTATGTACGTTACCTAGCGGGCACTTGGACTATGTACTTTTCCTAGCGGGTACTTGGACTAGATATGTTCCCTAGCGGGCACTTGGTCTATCTAGGTTAACTAGCGTGCACTTGGACTATCTAGGTTAACTAGCCGACATATGGACTATTAGGGCCCCTAGCGGGCATATGGACTATATTGGTTACCTAGCGGGCACTTGGACTATGTAGGTTAACGAACGGGCACTTGGACTATGTAGGTAACCTAGTGGTCACTTGAAATGTCTAGGTTACCTAGCGGGCACTTTGACTATCTAGGTTAACTAGGGGGCCCTTGGACTATGTAGATTAACTAGCGGCACTTGGACTATCTACGTTAACTAGCGGGCCCTTGGACTATGTAGATTCCCTAGCGGGCACTTGGACTATGTATGTTCGAGAGCGGGCACTTGGACTATGTAGGTTCCCTAGCAGTCACTTGGACTATGTAGGTTCCAGAGCGGGCACTTAGACTATCTAGGATCCCTAGCGGGCACTTGTACTATGTAGGTTAATTAGCGGACACTTGGACGATCTAGGTTAACTAGCGGGTACTTGGATTATGTAGGTTAACTAGCGGGCCCTTGAACTATGTAGATTAACTAGCGGGCACTTGGACTATGTAGGTTCCCTAGCTGGCACTTGGACTCTGTATGTTCCCTACGGACACTTGAACTATGTAAGTTAACTACCGGGCACTTGGACTATGTAGGTTAACTAGCGGACACTTGCACTATGTAGGTTTACTAGCGGGCCCTTGGACTATCCAGTTTCCCTAAAGGGCACTTAGACTATCTTGTTACCGAACGGGCACTTGGACTATCTAGGTTACCTAGCGGGCACTTGGAATATGTAGGCTAACTAGGGGGCCCTTGGACGATCTAGGTTACCTAGCGGGCACTTGCACTATCTAGGTTACCTAGTGGGCACTTGGACTATGTAAGTTCCCTAGCGGGCACTTGGACTGTCTATGTTAACTAGCGGGCACTTGGAATATGTAGGTTAACTAGCGGACAATGGCACTATGTAGGTTACATAGCAGGCACTTGGACTATTTGGGTTAACTAGCGGGCACTTGGAATATCTAGGTTAACTACCGTGCACTTGGACTATGTAGGTTCCTCAGTGGGCACTTGGACCATCTAGGTTGCCTAGCGGGCACTTAGTCTATGTAGGTTAACTAGCGTGCCCTTGGACTATCTAGATTACGCAGCGGGCACTTGGTATATAGGTTAACTAGTGGGAACTTGGACTATGTAGGTTAACTAGAGGACACTTGGATTATCTAGGTTAACTAGTGGGCCCTTGGACTATGTAGGTTAACTAGCAGGCACTTGAACAATCTAGGTTAACTAGCGGGCACTTGGACGATCTAGGTTAACTAGCGGGCACTTGGACTATCAAAGTTAACAAGTGAGCCCTTGGACTATGTAGGTTACCTAGCGGGCAGTTGGACTATATAGGTTACCTAGCGGGCACTTGGACTATGTAGGTTACCTAGTGGGCACTTGGACTATCTAGGTTAACGAACGGGCACTTGTAATATGCAGGTAAGCTAGCGGGCACTTCTACTGTCTAGGTTACCTAGCGAGCACTTGGACTTCTAGGTCAAGGAACGGGCTCTTGGACTATGTAGGTTGCCTAGCGGGAACTTGGACTATCCAGGTTAGGTAACGAGCACTTGGACTATCTAGGTTAACTAACAGACCTTGGACTAAGTAGGTTAACTAGCGGGCCCTTGGACTATGTAGGTTCCCTATCGGGCACTTGGACTATGTAGGTTAACTAGCGGGCACTTGGACTGTCTACATTACCTAGCGGGCTCCTGGATTATCTAGGTTAACGAACGGGCACTTGGAGTATGTAGGTTACCTAGCCGCCACTTGAACTATCTAGGTTAGCTAACAGGCACTTGTACTATCTAGGTTACCTATCTGGCACTTGGACTATGTAGGTCAACTAGCGGGCCCTTGGACTACCTAGGTTAGCTAATGGGCACTTAGATTATGTAGGTTAACTAGGGGGCACTTGGAATATGTAGGTTAACTGGTGGACACTTGCACTATGTAGGTTAACTAGCGGGCCCATGGACTATGTAGGTTTAGTAGCGGGCCCTTGGACTATCTAGGTTACCGAACGGGCCCTTGGACTATCTAGGTTACCTAGTGGGCACTTGGACTATGTAGGCTAACTTGGGAGCCCTTGGATGATCTAGGTTACCTAGCGGGTACTTGAACTATCTAGGTTAACTAGCGGGTACTTGGAGTACGTAGGTTACCTACCGGGCTGTTGGACTATCTAGGTTACCTAGCGGGCACTTGGATTATCTAGGTTAACTCACGGGCACTTGGACTATGTAGGTTAACTAGCGGGCATTTGGACTATGTAGGTTACCTAGCGGGCACTTGGACTATGTATGTTAACTAGCGGGCACTTGGACTATGTACGTTCCCTAGCAGGCACTTGGACTATCTACCTTACCTAGCGGGCACTTGGACTATGTACCTTTCCTAGTGGGTACTTGGACTATCTATGTTAACTGGCGGGTACTTGGACTATCTAGGTTAACTAGCGGGCACTTGGACTATTTGGTTAACTAGCGGGCACTTGAACGATTAGGGTCACTAGCGGGCATTTGGACTATATAGGTTACCTAGCAGGCACTTGGACTATGAGGTTAACTAACAGGCACGTAGACTATGTAAGTAACCTAGTGGTCACTTGAACTGTCTAGGTTACCTAGCAGGCACTTGGACTGTGTAGGTTAACTAGCGGGCACTTGGACTATCTAGGTTAACTAGCGGGCCCTTGGACGATGTAGGTTAACTAGCGGGCCTTTGGACTATGTAGGTTAACTAGCGGGCCCTTGATCTTTGTAGGTTAACTAGCGGGCACTGGAAGATCTAGGTTAACTAGCGTGTACTTGGACAATGTAGGTTAACTAGCGGGCCCTTGGACTATGTAGATTCCCTAGCGGGCACTTGGACTATGCATGTTCCAGAGCGGGCACTTGGACTATGTAGGTTCCCTAGCAGGCACTTGGACTATGTAGATTCCAGAGCGGGCACTTGGACTATCTAGGCTCCCTAGCGGGCACTTGTACTATGTAAGTTAACTAGCGTGCCCTTGGAATATCTAGGTTAGGTAGCGGGCAAATGGTATATAGGTTAACTAGCTGGCACTTGGACTATGTAGGTTAACTAGCGGACACTTGCACGATCTAGGTTAACTAACGGGCCCTTGCACTATGTAGGTTATCTAGCGGGCCCATGGGTATGTAGGTTTACTACCAGGCACTTGGACAATCTAGGTTAACTAGCGGGCACTTGGACTCTGTACTTTCCCTAGCGGGCATTTGGACTATTTAGGTTACCTAGCGGGCACTTGGACTATGTAGGTTACCTAGCGGGCACTTGGACTATCTAGGTTACCTAGCAGGCAATTTGACTATCTAGGTTAACTAACGGGCACTTGGAGTATGTAGGTTGCCTAGCGGGCACTTGTATTATGTAGGTTCCCTATCGGGCACTTGGACTATGTAGGTTAACTAGCGGGCACTTGAACTGTCTGAGTTACCTAGCGGGCACTTGGATTATCTAGGTTAACGAACGGGCACTTGGACTATGTAGGTTACATAGCCGCCACTTGGACTATCTAGGTTAGCTAACAGGCACTTGGACTATCAAGGTTCCCTAGCGGGCACTTGTACTATCTAGGTTACCTAGCTGGCACTTGGAATATGTAGGTCAACTAGCGGGCCCTTGGACTATCTAGGTTAGCTAACGGGCACTTATATTATGTAGGTTAACTAGCGGGCACTTGGAATATGTAGGTTAACTGGCGGACACTTGCACTATGTAGGTTAACTAGCTGGCACATGGACTATGTAGGTTTAATAGCGGGCCCTTGGACTATCTAGGTTCTCTAAAGGGTACTTAGACTATCTAGGTTACCGAATGGGCCCTTAGACGATCTAGGTCACCTAGCGGGTACTTGAACTATCTAGGTTAACTAGCGGGCACTTGCACTATCTAGGTTACCTAGCGGGCACTTGGATTATGTACGTTCCCTAGCGGGCACTTGGACTATCTATGTTAACTAGCTTGCACTTGGAATATGTAGGTAACCTTGCGGGCACATCTACTGTCTAGGTTACCTAGTGGGCACTTGGACTTCTAGGTTAACGAACTGGCTATTGGACTATGTAGGTTGCCTAGCGGGCACTTGGACTATCTAGGTTAGGTAACGGGAACTTGGACTATCTAGGTTACCTAGCGGGAACTTGGACAATGTAAGTTACCTAGCAGGCACTTGGACTATCTAGGTTACATACGGGCACTTGGACTATGTAGGTTAACTAGCGAGCACTTGGACTCTAGGTTACCTAGCGGGTACTTGGACTATCTAGGTTACCTATCGGGCCCTTGGACTATGTAGGATTCCTAGCGGGCACTTGGACTATCTAGGTTAACGATTGGGCACTTAGACTATGTAGGTGACCTAGCGGGCACTTGGACAGTCTAGGTTACCTAGCGGGCTCTTCGATTATCTAGGTTAGCTAACAGGCACTTGGACTATCTAGGTTCCCTAGCGGGCACTTGTACTATCTAGGTTACCTAGCTGGCACTTGTACTATGTAGGTCAACTAGCGGGCCCTTGGAGTATCTAGGTTAGCTAACGGGCACTTAGATTATATAGGTTAACTAGCGGGCACTTGGAATATGTAGGTTAACTAGCGGACACTTGCACAATGTATGTTAACTAGCGGGCCCATGGACTATGTAGGTACTTGCGGGCCCTTGGACTATCCAGGTTATCTAAAGGGCACTTGGACAATCTAGTTACCGAACGGGCACTTGGACTATCTAGGTTACCTAGCGGGCACTTGCACTATGTAGGCTAACTAGGGGGCCCTTGGACGATCTAGGTTACCTAGCGGGCACTTGCACTATCTAGGTTACCTAGTGGGCACTTGGACTATGTAAGTTCCCTAGCGGGCACTTGGACTAACTATGCTAACTAGCGGGCACTTGGAATATGTAGGTTAACTAGCGGACACTTGCACTATGTAGGTTACCTAGCAGGCACTTGGACTATCTAGGTTAACTAGCGGGCACTTGGACTATCTAGGTTAACTAGCGTGCACTTGGACTATGTAGGTTAACTAGAGGTCACTTGGATTATCTAGGTTAACTAGTGGGCCCTTGGACTATGTAGGTTAACTAGCAGGCACTTGGATAATCTAGGTTAACTAGCGGGCACTTGGACAATCTAGGTTAACTAGCGGGCACTTGGACTATCAAAGTTAACAAGTGAGCCCTTGGACTATGTAGGTTACCTAGCGGGCACTTGGACTATATAGGTTACCTAGCGGGCACTTGAACTATGTAGGTTACCTAGTGGGCACTTGGACTATCTAGGTTAACGAACGGTCACTTGGAATATGCAGGTAACCTAGCGGGCACTTCTACTGTCTAGGTTACCTAGCGACCACTTGAACTTCTAGGTCAACGAACGGGCTCTTGGACTATGTAGGTTGCCTAGCGGGCACTTGGACTATCCAGTTTAGGTAACGGGCACATGGACTATCTAGGTTACCTAGCGGGAACTTCGTCAATGTAAGTTACCTAGCGGGCACTTGGACTATCTAGGTTACCTAACGGGCACTTTGACTATCTAGGTAACCTAGCGGGCACTTGGACAGTCTAGGTTACCTAGAGGGCACTTGGACTATCTAGGTTAACGAACGGGCACTTGGACTATGTAGGTTACCTAGCGGGAACTTGGACTATGTAGGATCCCTATCGGACATTTGGACTACTTAGGTTAACTAGCGGGCACTTGGACTATCTAGGTTAACGAACGGGCACTTGGACTATGTAGGTAACCTAGCGGGCACTTGGACAGTCTAGGTTACCTAGAGGGCTCTTGGACTATCTAGGTTAACGAAGGGGCACTTGGACTATGTAGGTTACCTAGGGGGCACTTGGACTGGGTAGGATTCCTGTCTTACATTTGGACTACTTAGGTTAACTAGCAGGCACTTGGACTATCTAGGTTAACTAGCGAGCACTTGGACTATCTAGGTTAACTAGCGGACCTTGGACTATGTAGGTTAACTAGCGGGCCCTTAGACTATGTAGTTTCCCTATCGGGCACTTGGACTATGTAGGTTAACTAACGGGCACTTGGACTGTCTACGTTACCTAGCGGGCACTTGGATTATCTAGGTTAACGAACGGGCACTTGGACTATCTAGCTTAACTAGCGGGCACTTGGACTATCAAAGTTAACAAGTGAGCCTATGGACTATGTAGGTTAACTAGCGGGCCCTTGGACTACCTAGGTTACCTAGCGGGCACTTGGACTATGTAGGTTAACTAGAGGACACTTGCACTATCTAGGTTACCTAGCGGGCACTTGGACTATGTACGTTCCCTAGGGGCACTTGGACTATCAATGTTAACTAGCGGGCACGAGGAATATGTAGGTTAACTAGCGGACACTTGCACTATGTAGGTTACCTAGCAGGCTCTTGGACTATCTAGGTTAACTTGCGGGCACTTGGACTATCTAGGTTAACTAGCGGGCATTTGGACTATCAAAGTTAACAAGTGAGCCTATGGACTATGTAGGTTAACTAGCGGGCCCTTGGACTACCTAGGTTACCTAGCGGGCACTTGGACTATGTAGGTTAACTAGAGGACACTTGCACTATCTAGGTTACCTAGCGGGCACTTGGACTATGTACGTTCCCTAGGGGCACTTGGACTATCTAGGTTAACTAGCGGGCACTTGGACTATCAAAGTTAACAAGTGAGCACTTGGACTATGTAGGTTAATTAGCGGGCCCTTGGACTACCTAGGTTACCTAGCGGGCACTTGGACTATGTAGGTTAACTAGAGGACACTTGGACTATCTAGGTTAACTAGTGGGCCCTTAGAATATGTAGGTTAAATAGCAGGCACTTGGACAATCTAGGTTAACTAGCGGGCACTTGGACGATCTAGGTTAACTAGCGGCCACTTGGAATATCTAAGTTAACAAGTGAGCCCTTGGACTATGTAGGTTAGCTAGCGGGCCCTTGGACTATCTAGGTTACCTAGCGGGCACTTGGACTATCTAGGTTACCTAGCGGGCCCTTGGACTATCTTGGTTAACGA
Source organism: Tenrec ecaudatus (assembly GCF_050624435.1). Classification (NCBI taxonomy): domain Eukaryota; kingdom Metazoa; phylum Chordata; class Mammalia; order Afrosoricida; family Tenrecidae; genus Tenrec; species Tenrec ecaudatus. The sequence goes on along the minus strand of NW_027457678.1, from coordinate 1,078,191 downwards.
ACGGGCACTTGGACTATCTAGGTCAACTAGCGGGCCCTTGTACTATGTAGGTTAATTAGCGAGCACTTGGACTATCTAGGTTAACTAGCGGACCTTGGACTATGTAGGTTAAAGAGCGGGCCCTTGGACGATGTAGGTTAACTAGTGGGCTCTTGGACGATCTAGGTTAACTAGAGGGCACTTGGACTATCTAGGTTACCTAGCGGGCACTTGGACTATGTAGGTTCCCTAGCGGGCATTTGGACTATATTGATAACCCGGCGGGCACTTAGATTTTGTAGGTTACCTAGCGGGCACTTGGAATATCTAGGTCAACTACGGGCCCTTGTACTATGTAGGTTAACTAGCGAGCACTTGGACTATCTAGGTTAACTAGCGGACCTTGGACTATGTAGGTTAACTAGCGGGCACTTGGACTGTCTACGTTACCTAGCGGGCACTTGGATTATCTCGGTTAACGAACGGGCACTTGGACTATGTAGGTTACCTAGCCGCCACTTGTACTATCTAGGTTAGCTAACAGGCACTTGGACTATCTAGGATCCCTAGCGGGCACTTGTACTATCTAGGTTACCTAGCTGGCACTTGGACTATGTAGGTCAACTAGCGGGCCCTTGGACTATCTAGGTTAGCTAACGGGCATTTAGATTATGTAGGTTAACTAGCGGGCACTTGGAATATGTAGGTTAACTGGCGGACACTTGCACTATGTAAGTTAACTAGCTGGCGCATGGACTATGTAGGTTTAGTAGCGGGCCCTTGGACTATCTAGGTTCCCTAAAGGGCACTTGGATTATGTAGGCTAACTAGGGGGCCCTTGGACGATCTAGTTTACCTAGGGGTACTTGAACTATCTAGGTTAACTAGCGGGTACTTGCAATACATAGGTTACCTACAGGGCTGTTGGACTATCTAGGTTACCTAGCGGGCACTTGGATTATCTAGGTTAACTAACGGGCACTTGGACTATGTAGGTTAACTAGCGGGCACTTGGACTATGTAGGTTCCCTATCGGGCACTTGGAGAATGTAGGTTAACTAGGGGGCACTAGGACAATGTAGGTTACCTAGCAGACCTTTGGACTATCTAGGTGACCTAGGGGGACATTGGACTATGTAGGTTAACTAGCGGGCACTTGGACTATGTACGTTTCCTAGTGGGTACTTGGACTATCTATGTTAACTAGCGGGCACTTGGACTATAGGTCCCCTATTGGGCACTTGGACTAGGTAGGTTCCCTAGCGGGCACTTGGTCTATCTAGGTTAACTAGCGGGCACTTGGACTATCTATGTTACCTAGCGGGCCCTTGGACTATGTAGGTTAACGAGCGGGCCCTTGGACTATGTAGGTTAACTAGCGGGCACTTGGACTGTCTACGTTACCTAGCGGGCACTTGTATTATCTAGGTTAACGAACGGGCACTTGGACTATGTAGGTTACCTAGCCGCCACTTGGACTATCTAGGTTAGCTAACAGGCACTTGGACTATCTAGGATCCCTACTGGGCACTTGTACTATCTAGGTTACCTAGCTGGCACTTGGACTATGTAGGTCAACTAGCGGACCCTTGGACTATCTAGGTTAGCTAACGGGCACTTAGATTATGTAGGTTAACTAGCGGGCACTTGGAATATGTAGGTTAACTCGCGGACACTTGCACTATGTAGGTTAACTAGCGGGCCCATGGACTATGTAGGTTTAGTAGCGGGCCCTTGGACTATCTAGGTTACTGAATGGGCCCTTGGACTATCTAGGTTACCTAGCGGGCACTTAGACTATGTAGGCTAACTTGGGAGCCCTTGGACGATCTAGGTTACCTAGCGGGTACTTGAACTATCTAGGTTAACTAGCGGGTACTTGGAGTACGTAGGTTACCTACCGGGCTGTTGGACTATCTAGGTTACCTAGCGGGCACTTGGATTATCTAGGTTAACTCACGGGCACTTGGACTATGTAGGTTAACTAGCGGGCATTTGGACTATGTAGGATACCTAGCGGGCACTTGGACTACGTAGGTTCCCTATCGGGCACTTGGAGAATTTTAGGTTAACTAGGGGGCACTAGGACAATGTAGGTTACCTAGCAGGCCTTTGGACTATCTAGGTTACCTAAGGGGACCTTGGACTATGTAGGTTAACTAGTGGGCACTTGGACTATCTAGGTTACCTAGCAGGCACTTGGACTATGTAGGTTAACTAGCGGGCACTTGGACTATCTAGGTTACCTAGCGGGCACTTGGACTATGTACGTTCCCTAGCGGGCACTTGGACTATCTACCTTACCTATCGGGCACTTGGACTATGTACGTTTCCTATTGGGTACTTGGACTATCTATGTTAACTAGCGGGTACTTGGACTATCTAGGTTAACTAGCGGGCACTTGGACTATCTTGGTTAACTAGCGGGCACTTGAACTATTAGGGTCACTAGCGGGCATTTGGACTATATAGGTTACCTAGCAGGCACTTGGACTATGAGGTTAACGAACAGGCACTTAGACTATGTAGGTAACCTAGTGGTCACTTGAACTGTCTAGGTTACCTAGCGGGCACTTGGACTGTGTAGGTTAACTAGCGGGCACTTGGACTATCTAGGTTAACTAGCGGGCCCTTGGACGATGTAGGTTAACTAGCGGGCCCTTGATCTAGGTAGGTTAACTACCGGGCACTTGGAAGATCTAGGTTAACTACCGGGCACTTGGAAGATCTAGGTTAACTAGCGTGTACTTGGACTATGTAGGTTAACTAGCGGGCCCTTGGACTATGTAGATTCCCAAGCGGGCACTTGGACTATGCATGTTCCAGAGCGGGCACTTGGACTATCTAGGCTCCCTAGCGGGCACTTGTACTATGTAGGTTAACTAGCGTGCCCTTGGACTATCTAGGTTAGGGAGCGGGCACTTGGTATATAGGTTAACTAGCGGGCACTTGGATTATGTAGGTTAACTAGCGGACACTTGCACGATCAAGGTTAACTAACGGGCACTTGCACTATGTAGGTTATCTAGCGGGCCCATGGGTATGTAGGTTTACTACCAGGCACTTGGACTATCTAGGTTAACTAGCGGGCACTTGGACTATGTAGTTTCCCTAGCGGGCATTTGGACTATTTAGGTTGCCTAGCGGGCACTTGGACTATGTAGGTTACCTAGCGGGCACTTGGAATATCTAGGTTACCTAGCAGGCACTTTGACTATCTAGGTTAACTAACGGGCACTTGGAGTATGTAGGTTGCCTAGCGGGCACTTGGATTATGTAGGTTCCCTATCGGGCACTTGGACTATGTAGGTTAACTAGCGGGCACTTGGACAGTCTAGGTTACCTAGCGGGCACTTGGATTATCTAGGTTAACGAACGGGCACTTGGACTATGTAGGTTAACTAGCCGCCACTTGGACTATCTAGGTTAGCTAACAGGCACTTGGACTATCTAGGTTACCTAGCGGGCACTTGGACTATGTAGGTTCCCTAGCGGGCATTTGGACTATATTGATAACCCAGCGGGCACTTAGATTTTGTAGGTTACCTAGCGGGCACTTGGAATATCTAGGTCAACTACGGGCCCTTGTACTATGTAGGTTAACTAGCGAGCACTTGGACTATGTAGGTTAACTAGCGTACCTTGGACTATGTAGGTTAACTAGCGGGCACTTGGACTGTCTACGTTACCTAGCGGGCACTTGGATTATCTCGGTTAACGAACGGGCACTTGGACTATGTAGGTTACCTAGCCGCCACTTGTACTATCTAGGTTAGCTAACAGGCACTTGGACTATCTAGGATCCCTAGCGGGCACTTGTACTATCTAGGTTACCTAGCTGGCACTTGGACTATGTAGGTCAACTAGCGGGCCCTTGGACTATCTAGGTTAGCTAACGGGCATTTAGATTATGTAGGTTAACTAGCGGGCACTTGGAATATGTAGGTTAACTGGCGGACACTTGCACTATGTAAGTTAACTAGCTGGCGCATGGACTATGTAGGTTTAGTAGCGGGCCCTTGGACTATCTAGGTTCCCTAAAGGGCACTTGGACTATCTAGGTTACCGAACGGGCCCTTGGACTATCTAGGTTACCTAGCGGGCACTTGGATTATGTAGGCTAACTAGGGGGCCCTTGGACGATCTAGGTTACCTAGCGGGCACTTGGACTATGTAGTTTCCCTAGCGGGCATTTGGACTATTTAGGTTGCCTAGCGGGCACTTGTACTATCTAGGTTACCTAGCTGGCACTTGGACTATGTAGGTCAACTAGCGGGCCCTTGGACCATCTAGGTTAGCTAACGGGCACTTAGATTATGTAGGTTAACTAGCGGGCACTTGGAATATGTAGGTTAACTGGCGGACACTTGCACTATGTAGGTTAACTAGCTGGCGCATGGACTATGTAGGTTTAATAGCGGGCCCTTGGACTATCTAGGTTCTCTAAAGGGCACTTAGACTATCTAGGTTACCGTCGGGCCCTTGGACGATCTAGGTTACCTAGCGGGTACTTGAACTATCTAGGTTAACCAGCGGGCACTTGCACTATCTAGGTTATCTAGCGGGCACTTGGACTATGTACGTTCCCTAGCGGGCACTTGGACTATCTATGTTAACTAGCTTGCACTTGGAATATGTACGTAACCTTGCGGGCACTTGTACTGTCTAGGTTACCTAGCGGGCACTTGAACTTCTAGGTTAATGAACGGGCTATTGGACTATGTAGGTTGCCTAGCGGGCACTTGGACTATCTAGGTTAGGTAACGGGAACTTTGACTATCTAGGTTACCTAGCGGGACTTGGACAATGTAAGTTACCTAGCAGGCACTTGGACTATCTAGGTTACATACGGGCACTTGGACTATGTAGGTTAACTAGCGAGCACTTGGACTCTAGGTTATCTAGCGGGTACTTGGACTATCTAGGTTACCTCTCGGGCCCTTGGACTATGTAGGTTTCCTAGCGGGCACTTGGACTATCTAGGTTAACGATTGGGCACTTAGACTATGTAGGTAACCTAGCGGGCACTTGGACAGTCTAGGTTACCTAGCGGCCTCTTGGATTATCTAGGTTAGCTAACAGGCACTTGGACTATCTAGGTTCCCTAGCGGGCACTTGTACTATCTTGGTTACCTAGCTGGCACTTGGACTATGTAGGTCAACTAGCGGCCCCTTGGACTATCTTGGTTAGCTAACGGGCACTTAGATTATGTAGGTTAACTAGCGGGCACTTGGAATATGTAGGTTAACTAGCGGACACTTGCACAATGTATGTTAACTAGCGGGCCCATGGACTATGTAGGTTTACTAGCGGGCCCTTGGACTATCCAGGTTCCCTAAAGGGTACTTGGAGTATCTAGTTACCGAACGGGCACTTGGACTATCTAGGCTACCTAGCGGGCACTTGGACTATGTAGGCTAACTAGGGGGCCCTTGGACAATCTAGGTTACCTAGCGGGCTCTTGCACTATGTGGGTTACCTAGTGGGCACTTGGACTATGTAAGTTCCCTAGCGGGCCCTTGGACTGTCTATGCTAACTCGCGGGCACTTGGAATATGTAGGTTAACTAGCGGACACTTGCACTATATAGGTTACCTAGCAGGCACTTGGACTATCTAGGTTAACTAGCAGGCACTTGGACTATCTAGGTTAACTAGCGTGCACTTGGACTATGTAGGTTAACTAGAGGACACTTGGATTATCTAGGTTAACTAGTGGGCCCTTGGACTATGTAGGTTAACTAGCAGGCACTTGGACAATCTAGGTTAACTAGCGGGCACTTGGACAATCTAGGTTAACTAGCGGGCACTTGGACTATCAAAGTTAACAAGTGAGCCCTTGGACTATGTAGGTTACCTAGCGGGCACTTGGACTATATAGGTTACCTAGCGGGCACTTGAACTATGTAGGTTACCTGGTGGGCACTTGGACTATCGAGGTTAACGAACGGGCACTTGGAATATGCAGGTAATCTAGCGGGCACTTCTACTGTCTAGGTTACCTAGCGAGCACTTGGACTTCTAGGTCAACGAACGGGCTCTTGGACTATGTAGGTTGCCTAGCGGGCACTTAGACTATCCAGGTTAGGTAACGGGCACTTGGACTATCTAGGTTACCTAGCGGGAACTTCGTCAATGTAAGTTACCTAGCAGGCACGTGGACTATCTAGGTTACCTAACGGGCACTTTGACTATCTTGGTTACCTAGCGGTTACTTGGACTCTAGGTTACCTAGCGGTTACTTGGACTATCTAGGTTACCTAGCGGGCCCTTGGAATATGTAGGTTTCCTAGCGGGCACTTGGACTATCTAGGTTAACGAACAGGCACTGCACTATGTAGGTAACCTAGCGGGCACTTGGATCGTCTAGGTTACCTAGAGGGCACTTGGACTATCTAGGTTAACGAACGGGCACTTGGACTATGTAGGTTACCTAGCGGGCACTTGGACTATGTAGGATCCCTATCAGACATTTGGACTACTTAGGTTAACTAGCGGGCACTTGGACTATCTAGGTTAACGAACGGGCACTTGGACTATGTAGGTAACCTAGCGGGCACTTGGACAGTCTAGGTTACCTAGAGCGCTCTTGGACTATCTAGGTTAACGAAGGGGCACTTGGACTATGTAGGTTACCTAGCGGGCACTTGGACTAGGTAGGATTCCTATCTTACATTTGGACTACTTAGGTTAACTAGCGGGCACTTGGACTATCTAGGTTAACTAGCGGGCACTTGGACTATCTAGGTCAACTAGCGGGCCCTTGTACTATGTAGGTTAACTAGCGAGCACTTGGACTATCTAGGTTAACTAGCGGACCTTGGACTATGTAGGTTAACTAGCGGGCCCTTAGTCTATGTAGTTTCCCTATCGGGCACTTGGACTATGTAGGTTAACTAACGGGCACTTGGACTGTCTACGTTACCTAGCGGGCACTTGGATTATCTAGGTTAACGAACGGGCACTTGGAGTATGTAGGTTACCTAGCCGCCACTTTGACTATCTAGGTTAGCTAACAGGCACTAGGACTATCTAGGTTCCCTAGGGGGCACTTTTACTATCTAGGTTACCTAGCTAGCACTTGGACTATGTAGGTCAACTAGCGGGCCCTTGGACTACCTAGGTTAGCTAACGGGCACTTAGATTATGTAGGTTAACTAGGGGGCACTTGGAATATGTACGTTAAGTAGCGGACACTTGCACTATATAGGTTAGCTAGCGGGCCCATGGACTATGTAGGTTTATTATCGGGCCCTTGGACTATCTAGGTTCCCTAAAGGGCACTTGGACTATCTAGGTTACCGAACGGGCCCTGGGACTATCTAGGTTACCTAGCGGGCTCTTGGACTATGTAGGCTAACTAGGGGGCCCTTGGACGATCTAGGTTACTTAGCGGGTACTTGAACTATCTAGGTTAACTAGCTGGCACTTGCACTATCTAGGATACCTAGCGGGCACTTGGACTATGTACGTTTCCTAGGGGCATTTGGACTATCTATGTTTACTAGCGGGTACGTGGAATATGTAGGTTAACTAGCGGACACTTGCACTATGTAGGTTACCTAGCAGGCACTTGGAGTATCTAGGTTAACTAGCGGCCACTTGGACTATCTAGGTTAACTAGCAGGCACTTGGACTACCTAGGTTACCTAGCGGGCACTTGGACTATGTAGGTTAACTAGAGGGCACTTGGACTATCTAGGTTAACTAGTGGGCCCTTAGACTATGTAGGTTAACTAGCAGGCACTGGAACAATCTAGGTTAACTAGCGGGCACTTGGGCGATCTAGGTTAACTAGCGGGCACTTGGACTCTCAAAGTTAACAAGTGAGCCCTTGGACTATGTAGGTTAACTAGCGGGCCCTTGGACTACTCTAGGTTACCTAGCGGGCACTTGGACTATGTAGGTTACCTAGCGGGCACTTGGACTATCTAGGTTAACGAACGGGCACTTGGAATATGCAGATAACCTAGCGGGCACTTGGACTATCCTGGTTAGGTAACGGGCACTTGGCCTATATAAGTTACCTATCGGGCACTTGGACTATGTAGGTTCCCTAGCGGGCACTTGGTCTATCTAGGTTAACTAGCGGGCACTTGGATTATCTAGGTTACCTAGCGGGCCTTTGGACTATGTAGGTTAACGAGCGGGCCCTTGGACTATGTAGGTTAACTAGCGGGCACTTGGACTGTCTACGTTACCTAGCGGGCACTTGGATTATCTAGGTTAACGAACGGGCACTTGGACTATGTAGGTTACCTAGCCGCCACTTGGACTATCTAGGTTAGCTAACAGGCACTTGGACTATCTAGGATCCCTAGCGGGCACTTGTACTATCTAGGTTACCTAGCTGGCACTTGGACTATGTAGGTCAACTAGCGGGCCCTTGGACTATCTAGGTTAGCTAATGGGCACTTAGATTATGTAGGTTAACTAGCTGACACTTGGAATATGTAGGTTAACTCGCGAACACTTGCACTATGTAGGTTAACTAGCGGGCCCATGGACTATGTAGGTTTAGTAGCGGGCCCATGGACTATCTAGGTTCTCTAAAGGGCACTTAGACTATCTAGGTTACCGAACGGGCCCTTGGACGATCTAGGTTACCTAGCGGGTACTTGAACTATCTAGGTTAACTAGCGGGCACTTGCACTATCTAGGTTACCTATCGGGCACATGGACTATGTACGTTCCCGAGCGGGCACTTGGACTATCTATGTTAACTAGCTTGCACTTGGAATATGTAGGTAACCTTGCGGGCACTTCTACTGTCTAGGTTACCTAGCGGGCACTTGGACTTCTAGGTTAACGAACGGGGTATTGTACTATGTAGGTTGCCTAGCGGGCACTTGGACTATCTAGGTTAGGTAACGGGAACTTGAACTATCTAGGTTACCTAGCGGGAACTTGGACAATATAAGTTACCAAGCAGGCACTTGGACTATCTAGGTTACATACGGGCACTTGGACTATGTAGGTTAACTAGCGAGCACTTGGACTCTAGGTTATCTAGCGGGTACTTCGACGATCTAGGTTACCTCTCGGGCCCTTGGACTATGTAGGTTTCCTAGCGGGCACTTGGACTATCTAGGTTAACGATTGGGCACTTAGACTATGTAGGTAACCTAGCGGGCACTTGGACAATCTAGGTTACCTAGCAGGCAATTGGACTATGTAGGTCAACTAGCGGGCCCTTGGACTATCTTGGTTAGCTAACGGGCACTTAGATTATATAGGTTATCTATCGGGCACTTGGAATATGTAGGTTAACTAGCGGACACTTGCACAATGTATTTTAACTAGCGGGCCCAAGGACTATGTAGGTTTCCTAGCGGGCACTTGGACTATCTAGGTTAACGATTGGGCACTTAGACTATGTAGGTAACCTAGCGGTCACTTGGACAATCTAGGTTACCTAGCGGGCTCTTGGATTATCTAGGTTAGCTAACAGGCACTTGGACTATCTAGGTTCCCTAGCGGGCACTTGTACTATCTAGGTTACCTAGCTGGCACTTGGACTATGTAGGTCAACTAGCGGGCCCTTGGACTATCTTGGCTAGCTAACGGGCACTTAGATTATATAGGTTATCTAACGGGCACTTGGAATATGTAGATTAACTAGCGGACACTTGCACAATGTATTTTAACTAGCGGGCCCATGGACTATGTAGGTTTACTAGTGGGCCCTTGGACTATCCAGGTTCCCTAAATGGCACTTGGACTATCTAGTTACCGAACGGGCACTTGGACTATCTAGGTTACCTAGCGGGCACTAGGATTATGTAGGCTAACTAGGGGGCCCTTGGACGATCTAGGTTACCTAGCGGGCACTTGCACTCTCTAGGTTACCTAGTGGGCACTTGGACTATGTAAGTTCGCTAGCGGGCACTTGGACTAACTATGCTAACTAGGGGGCACATGGAATATGTAGATTAACTAGCGGACACTTGCACAATGTATTTTAACTAGCGGGCCCATGGACTATGTAGGTTTACTAGTGGGCCCTTGGACTATCCAGGTTCCCTAAATGGCACTTGGACTATCTAGTTACCGAACGGGCACTTGGACTATCTAGGTTACCTAGCGGGCACTTGGATTATGTAGGCTAACTAGGGGGCCCTTGGACGATCTAGGTTACCTAGCGGGCACTTGCACTCTCTAGGTTACCTAGTGGGCACTTGGACTATGTAAGTTCGCTAGCGGGCACTTGGACTAACTATGCTAACTAGCGGGCACATGGAATATTTAGGTTAACTAGCGGACACTTGCACTATGTAGGTTACCTAGCAGGCACTTGGACTATCTAGGTTAACTAGCGGGCACTTGGACTATGTAGGTTAACTAGAGGACACTTGGATTATCTAGGTTAACTAGTGGGCCCTTGGACTATGTAGGTTAACTAGCAGGCACTTGGACAATCTAGGTTAACTAGCGGGCACTTGGACAATCTAGGTTAACTAGCGGGCACTTGGACTATCAAAGTTAACAAGTGAGCCCTTGGACTATGTAGGTTACCTAGCGGGCACTTGGACTATATAGGTTACCTAGCGGGCACTTGAACTATGTAGGTTACCTAGTGGGCACTTGGACTATCTAGGTTAACGAACGGGCACTTGGAATATGCAGGTAACCAAGCGGGCACTTCTACAGTCTAGGTTACCTAGCGAGCACTTGGACTTCTAGGTCAACGAACGAGCTCTTGGACTATGTAGGTTGCCTAGCAGGCACTTAGACTATCCAGGTTAGGAAACGGGCACTTGGACTATCTAGGTTACCTAACGGGAACTTCATCAATGTAAGTTACCTAGCGGGCACTTGGACTATCTAGGTTACCTAACGGGCACTTTGACTATCTAGGTTACCTAGCGGGCACTTGGACTCTAGGTTGCCTAGCGGGTACTTGAACTATCTAGGTTACCTAGCGGGCACTTGGACTATCTAGGTTACCTAGCGGGCCCTTGGACTATATAGGTTTCCTAGCGGGCACTTGGACTATGTAGGTTAACGAACGGGCACTTGGACTATGTAGGTAACCTAGCGGGCACATGGACAGTCTAGGTTACCTAGAGGGCACTTGGACTATCTAGGTTAACGAACGGGCACTTGGACTATATAGGTTACCTAGCGGGCACTTGGACTACGTAGGACCCCTATCGGACATTTGGACTACTTAGGTTAACTAGCGGGCACTTGGACTATCTAGGTTAACGAACGGGCACTTGGACTATGTAGGTAACCTAGCGGGCACTTGGACAGTCTAGGTTACCTAGAGGGCTCTTGGACTATCTAGGTTAACGAACGGGCACTTGGACTATGTAGGTTACCTAGCGGGCACTTGGACTATGTAGGATCCCTATCGGACATTTGGACTACTTAGGTTAACTAGCGGGCACTTGGACTATCTAGGTTAACGAAGGGGCACTTGGACTATGTAGGTTACCTAGCAGGCACTTGGACTAGGTAGGATTCCTATCTTACATTTGGACTACTTAGGTTAACTAGCGGGCACTTGGACTATCTAGGTCAACTAGCGGGCCCTTGTACTATGTAGGTTAACTAGCGAGCACTTGGACTATCTAGGTTAACTAGCGGACCTTGAACTATGTAGGTTAACTAGCGGGCCCTTAGACTATGTAGTTTCACTATCGGGCACTTGGACTATGTAGGTTAACTAACGGGCACTTGGACTGTCTACGTTACCTAGCGGGCACTTGGATTATCTAGGTTAACGAACGGGCACTTGGAGTATGTAGGTTACCTAGCCGCCACTTTGACTATCTAGGTTAGCTAACAGGCACTTGGACTATCTAGGTTCCCTAGGGGGCACTTGTACTATCTAGGTTACCTAGCTGGCACTTGGACTATGTAGGTCAACTAGCGGGCCCTTGGACTACCTAGGTTAGCTAACGGGCACTTAGATTATGTAGGTTAACTAGGGGGCACTTGGAATATGTACGTTAACTAGCGGACACTTGCACTATATAGGTTAACTAGCGGGCCCATGGACTATGTAGGTTTATTATCGGGCCCTTGGACTATCTAGGTTCCCTAAAGGGCACTTGCACTATCTAGGTTACCGAACGGGCACTTGGACTATCTAGGTTACCTAGCGGGCTCTTGGACTATGTAGGCTAACTAGGGGGCCCTTGCACGATCTAGGTTACTTAGCGGGTACTTGAACTATCTAGGTTAACTAGCTGGCACTTGCACTATCTAGGTTACCTAGCGGGCACTTGGACTATGTACGTTCCCTAGGGGCACTTGGACTATCTATGTTAACTAGCGGGCACGAGGAATATGTAGGTTAACTAGCGGACACTTGCACTATGTAGGTTACCTGGCAGGCACTTGGACTATCTAGGTTAACTTGCGGGCACTTGGACTATCTAGGTTAACTAGCGGGCACTTGCACTATCAAAGTTAACAAGTGAGCCATTGGACTATGTAGGTTAACTAGCAGGCCCTTGGACTACCTAGGTTACCTAGCGGGCACTTGGACTATGTATGTTAACGAGAGGCCACTTGGACTATCTAGGTTAACTAGTGGGCCGTAAGACTATGTAGGTTAAATAGCAGGCACTTGGACAATCTAGGTTAACTAGCGGGCACTGGACGATCTAGGTTAACTAGCGGCCACTTGGACTATCAAAGTTAACAAGTGAGCCCTTGGACTATGTAGGTTAACTAGCAGGCCCTTGGACTACCTAGGTTACCTAGCGGGCACTTGGACTATGTATGTTAACGAGAGGACACTTGGACTATCTAGGTTAACTAGTGGGCCCTTAGACTATGTAGGTTAAATAGCAGGCACTTGGACAATCTAGGTTAACTAGCGGGCACTGGACGATCTAGGTTAACTAGCGGCCACTTGGACTATCAAAGTTAACAAGTGAGCCCTTGGACTATGTAGGTTAGCTAGCGGGCCCTGGACTATCTAGGTTAACGAACGCGCACTTGGAATATGCAGGTAACCTAGCAGGCACTTGGACTATCTAGGTTAGGTAATGGGCACTTGGACAATCTAAGTTACCTAGCGGGCACTTGGACTATGTAGGTTACCTAGCAGGCACTTGGACTTCTAGATTAACGAACGGGCTCTTGGACAATGTAGGTTGCCTAACCGGCACGTGGACTATCTAGGTTAGGTAACGGGCACTTGGACTATCTAGGTTAACGAACGGGCACTTGGACTATGTAGGTAACCTAGCGGGAACTTGGACAGTCTAGGTTACCTAGCGGGCACTTGGACTATCTAGGTTAACGAACGGGCACATGGACTATGTAGGTTACCTAGCGGGCACTTGGACTATGTAGGATCCCTATCGGACATTTGGACTACTTAGGATACCTAGCGGGCACTTGGACTATCTATGTTAACTAGCGGGCACTTGGACTATCTAGGTCAACTAGCGGGCCCTTGTACTATGTACGTTAACTCGCGAGCACTTGGACTATCTAGGTTAACTAGCGGACCTTGGACTATGTAGGTTAACGAGCGGGCCCTTGGACTATGTAGGTTAACTAGCGGGCACTTGGACGATCTAGGTTAACTAGAGGGCACTTGGACTATCTAGGTTACCTAGCGGGCACTTGGACTATGTAGGTTCCCTAGCGGGCATTTGGACTATATTGATAACCTAGCGGGCACTTAGACTTTGTAGGTTACCTAGCGGGCACTTGGAATATCAAGGTCAACTACGGGCCCTTGTACTATGTAGGTTAACTAGCGAGCACTTGGACTATCTAGGTTAACTAGCGGACCTTGGTCTATGTAGGTTAACTATCGGGCACTTGGACTGTCTACGTTACCTAGCGGGCACTTGGATTATCTAGGTTAAAGAACGGGCACTTGGACTATATAGGTTACCTAACCGCCACTTGTACTATCTAGGTTAGCTAACAGGCACTTGGACTATCTAGGATCCCTAGCGGGCACTTGTACTATCTAGGTTACCTAGCTGACACTTGGACTATGTAGGTCAACTAGCGGGCCCTTGGACTATCTAGGTTAGCTAACGGGCACTTAGATTATGTAGGTTAACTAGCGGGCACTTGGAATATGTAGGTTAACTCGCGGACACTTGCACTATGTAGGTTAACTAGCGGGCCCATGGACTATGTAGGTTTAGTAGCGGGCCCTTGGACTATCTAGGTTCCCTAAAGGGCACTTGTACTATCTAGGTTACCTAACGGGCCTTTGGACTATCTAGGTTACCTAGCGGGGACTTGGACTATGTAGGCTAACTAGGGGACCCTTGGACGATCTAGGTTACCTAGCGGGTACGTGAACTATCTAGGTTAACTAGCGGGTACTTGCAGTACGTAGGTTACCTACCGGGCTGTTGGACTATCTAGGTTACCTAGCGGGCACTTGGATTATCTAGGTTAACTAACGGGCACTTGGACTATGTAGGTTGCTTACTGGGCACTTGGACAATCTAGGTTAGGTAACGGGCACTTGGACTATCTAGGTTAACTAGCGGACCTTGGACTATGTAGGTTAACTAGCGGGCACTTGGACTATGTAGGTTCCCTATCGGGCACTTGTAGAATGTAGGTTAACTAGGGGGCACTAGGACAATGTAGGTTACCTAGCAGACCTTTGGACTATCTAGGTTACCTAGGGGGACCTTGGACTATGTAGGTTAACTAGTGGGCACTTGGACTATCTAGGTTACCTAGCAGGCACTTGGACTATGTAGGTTAACTAGCGGGCACTTGGACTATCTAGGTTACCTAGCGGGCACTTGGACTATGTAAGTTCCCTAGCGGGCACTTGGACTATCTACCTTACCTAGCGGGCACTTGGACTATGTACGTTTCCTAGTGGGTACTTGGACTATCTATGTTAACTAGCGGGCACTTGGACTATGTAGGTTCCCTATTGGGCACTTGGACTAGGTAGGTTCCCTAGCGGGCACTTGGTCTATCTAGGTTAACTAGCGGGCACTTGGACTATCTAGGTTACCAGCGGGCCCTTGGACTATGTAGTTTAACGAGCGGGCCCTTGGACTATGTAGGTTAACTAGCGGGCACTTGGACTGTCTACGTTACCTAGGGGGCACTTGGATTATCTAGGTTAACGAACGGGCACTTGGACTATGTAGGTTACCTAGCCGCCACTTGGACTATCTAGGTTAGCTAACAGGCACTTGGACTATCTAGGATCCCTAGCGGGCACTTTTACTATCTAGGTTACCTAGCTGGCACTTGGACTATGTAGGTCAACTAGCGGACCCTTGGACTATCTAGGTTAGCTAACGGGCACTTATATTATGTAGGTTAACTAGGGGGCACTTGGAATATGTAGGTTAACTCGCAGACACTTGCACTATGTAGGTTAACTAGTGGGCCCATGGACTATGTAGGTTTAGTAGCGGCCCCTTGGACTATCTAGGTTACCGAACGGGCTCTTGGACTATCTAGGTTACCTAGCGGGCACTTGGACTATGTAGGCTAACTTGGGAGCCCTTGGACGATCTAGGTTACCTAGCGGGTACTTGAACTATCTAGGTTAACTAGCGGGTACTTGGAGTACGTAGGTTACCTACCGGGCTGTTGGACTATCTAGGTTACCTAGCGGGCACTTGGATTATCTAGGTTAACTCACGGGCACTTGGACTATGTAGGTTAACTAGCGGGCATTTGGACTATGTAGGTTACCTAGCGGTCACTTGGACTACGTAGGTTCCCTATCGGGCACTTGGAGAATGTAGGTTAACTAGGGGGCACTAGGACAATGTAGGTTACCTAGCAGGCCTTTGGACTATCTAGGTTACCTAGGGGGACCTTGGACTATGTAGGTTAACTAGTGGGCACTTGGACTATCTAGGTTACCTAGCAGGCACTTGGAATATGCAGGTAACCTTGCGGGCACTTGTACTGTCTAGGTTACCTAGAGGGCACTTGGACTTCTAGGTTTCAAACGGGCTATTGGACTATGTAGGTTGCATAGCGGGCACTTGGACTATCTAGGTTAGGTAATGGGAACTTGGACTATCTAGGTTACCTAGCGGGAACTTGGACAATGTAAGTTACCTAGCAGGCACTTGGACTATCTAGGTTACATACGGGCACTTGGACTATGTAGGTTAACCAGCGAGCACTTGGACTCTAGGTTACCTAGCGGGTACTTGGACTATCTAGGTTACCTATCGGGCCCTTGGACTATGTAGGTTTCCTAGCGGGCACTTGGACTATCTAGGTTAACGATTGGGCACTTAGACTATGTAGGTAACCTAGCGGTCACTTGGACAGTCTAGGTTACCTAGCGGGCTCTTGGAATATTTCGAAATTGCTGCGTGTGCCCGGTATACTGACAAACACCCACCTGTGCTAGTCCATGGCGTATTCAGCACAGGAATCGGCATCGATTGAGCCAAGACCAAGGAAAGCTCAGGGAGGCAGCACCCGTGTAGAAAAGCATTTGTACTTCAAAGATGAGGCCAATGAGGTGAAAGGACAAACCCATGGCAAATAGTTTTCATCATCGGCCGAATTTCACGGAGCAATATTGCTGGGAGAGAAAAGGCACCCCCAGAGGGAGGCACGCACAACAAAACTACCTAGGGCAGGAGCCGTGTTGCCCAAGGCACTAGGCGTGTGAGGCCTCATCATTGTAAGGAGGGTTCACTGAAGTCCCTGAGTGAAGTTTTCTCCGCTGTCTTACGTCTACGTTCCTAAAATTTACTCTGCGGTTTCTGTTGATCCAGGGTTATGAACGGCCACCATTCACCGTTCTCCTTACACTCGTGCGTCTCCATCGACCTTAAAATAAAGGGAGGACACGCAACTGCTGGCAGGTAAATTCAGCACACTTTGTCTCAACACAAAAGAGACAGCTCTGTGGTGACCCGTCTTCCACGGTAAAACATTTCCTAGCGAATAAGGAATCTTCCCATCGCAATGACAATATGAGAGAATTGCCCCCGATGGATTTGCCACTGGGCCTACAAACATCATCTTAAGGCCATACAGTAGTGAAGCACGGGAACCCAGTTGCTTCACCCTTTACCCTAGACCAGTTAAACACTGTCTCTAAAAATGCCCACATGCCTCTATCTATGCCCGTTTAAAGTTAACACTAAACCGAAATCTTCTGTCCCACTATTTTGCAGCATTTTAAAGAAGTACACTGCGAAAGATTTTTCTGCAAGGAAGAAACTGCAGGCGGCGTGGCTGAAATGAGAATATCATGCTGCACGAGCTCTTTGCCCTCAGATGTAGAAGTGTCATCAGTGGGCATCATAGAGAAACGGGACTTTAATAAGTGATCATCAACCTCTGTCAATTCCCTTTGTTCTAGACGCCTGGAATAAAGAGGTGTCCTGAGTCACATGAACCTCCACAGAGTGGTCTTAATGTGGCGCGGGAACATGCCGGTATAAGAGAATTCCGAAGAAGGCTGAACGTCCACAATTGAATGGTCATTGCCAGAAATGAAGTGGCCGCCGGATCAGACTGGGAAACTTCAGCTTCCATTAGACAATGTAGATGTGAGAATCTGGTATGTCCACAATTCACGGTTTCCTTAGATCCATGAAATTCCGTGTTGAATTTTAGTCAGAAAATGAAAACTCCGGAGCTTCTGTTCAGCAGGCCCTGGTGTAGCTCCCATAGGCACACTTGTGCTCCTCTAGAATTTGGATAAAAATCGTTTTCACTGGAATAAAGAACCTTGATAAAGCCAGGTGGGTCTTGACAAACGAAATTGCTGCGTGTGCCCGGTATACTGACAAGCACCTACCTGTGCTAGTCCATGGCGTATTCAGCACATGAATCGGCATCGATTGAGCCAAGACAAAGGAAAGCTCAGGGAGGCAACACCCGTGTAGAAAAGCATTTGTACTTCAAAGATGAGGCCAATGAGGTGAAAGGCCAAACCCATGGCAAATAGTTTTCATCATCGGCAGAATTTCACGGAGCAATATTGCTGGGAGAGAAAAGGCACCACCTGAGGGAGGCACGCTCAACAAAACTACCTAGGGCAGGAGCCGGGTTGCCCCCAGGCACTAGGCGTGTCAGGCCTCAGCATTGTAAGGATGGTTCACTGAAGTCCCTGAGTGAAGTTTTCTCCGCTGTCCTACGTCTACGTTCCTAAAATTTACACTGCGGTTTCTGATGATCCTGGGTTATGAACGGCCACCATTCACCGTTTTCCTTACACTCGTGCGTCCCCATCGACCTTAAAAGAAAGGGAGGACACGCAACTGCTGGCAGGTAAATTCAGCACACTTTGTCTCAACACAAAAGAGACAGCTCTGTGGTGACCCGTCTTCCACGGTAAAACATTTCCTAGCGAATAAGGAATCTTCCCATCGCAATGACAATATGAGAGAATTGCCACCGATGGATTTGCCGCTGTGCCTACAAACATCGTCTTGAGGCCATACAGTAGTGAAGCACGTGAACCCAGGCGCTTCACCCTTTACCCTAGACCAGTGAAACACTGTCTCTAAACATGCCCACATGCCTGTATCTATGCCCGTTTAAAGTTAACACTAAACCGAAATCTTCTGTCCCACTATTTTGCAGCATTTTAAAGAAGTACACTGCGAAAGATTTTTCTGCAAGGAAGAAACTGCAGGCGGCGTGGCTGAAATGAGAATATCATGCTGCACGAGCTCTTTGCCTTCAGATGTAGAAGTGTCATCAGTGGGCATCATAGAGAAACGGGACTTTAATAAGTGATCATCAACCTCTGTGAATTCCCTTTGTTCTAGACGCCTGAAATAAAGAGTTGTCCTGAGTCACATGAACCTCCACAGAGTGGTCTTAATGTGGCGCGGGAACATGCCGGTATAAGAGAATTCCGAAGAAGGCTGAACGTCCACAATTGAATGGTCATTGCCAGAAATGAAGTGGCAGCCAGATCAGACTGGGAAACTTCAGCTTCCATTAGACAATGAAGATGTGAGAATCTGGTACGTCCACAATTCACGGTTTCCTTAGATCCATGAAATTCCATGTAGAATTTTAGTCAGAAAATGAAAACTCCGGAGCCTCTGTTCAGCAGGCCCGGGTGTAGCTCCCAGAGGCACACTGGTGCTCCTCTAGAATTTGGATAAAAATCGTTTTCACTGGAATAAAGAACCTTGATCAAGCCAGGTGGGTCTTGACAAACGAAATTGCTGCGTGTGCCCGGTATACTGACAAGCACCCACCTGTGCTAGTCCATGGCGTATTCAGCACAGGAATCTGCATCGATTGAGCCAGGACAAAGGAAAGCTCAGGGAGGCAGCACCCGTGTAGAAAAGCATTTGTACTTCGAAGATGAGGCCAATGAGGTGAAAGGACAAACCCATGGCAAATAGTTTTCATCATCGGCCCAATTTCACGGAGCAATATTGCTGGGAGAGAAAAGGCACCCCCAGAGGGAGGCACGCTCAACGAAACTACCTAGGGCAGGAGCCGTGTTGCCCAAGGCACTAGGCGTGTGAGGCCTCAGCATTGTAAGGAGGGTTCACTGAAGTCCCTGAGTGAAGTTTTCTCCGCTGTCCTACGTCTACGTTCCTAAAATTTACACTGCGGTTTCTGATGATCCTGGGCTATGAACGGCCACCATTCACCGTTCTCCTTACACTCGTGCATCTCCATCGACCTTAAAAGAAAGGGAGGACGAGCAACTGCTGGCAGGTAAATTCAGCACACTTTGTCTCAACACAAAAGAGACAGCTCTGTGGTGACCCGTCTTCCACGGTAAAACATTTCCTAGCGAATAAGGAATCTTCCCATCGCAATGACAATATGAGAAAATTGCCACCGATGAATTTGCCTCTGTGCCAACAAACATCATCTTGAGGCCATACAGTAGTGAAGCACGGGAACCCAGGCGATTCACCCTTTACCCTAGACCAGTGAAACACTGTCTCTAAACATGCCCACATGCCTGTA
Organism: Tenrec ecaudatus; assembly: GCF_050624435.1. NCBI lineage: Eukaryota > Metazoa > Chordata > Mammalia > Afrosoricida > Tenrecidae > Tenrec > Tenrec ecaudatus. The sequence continues at coordinate 1,058,319 of NW_027457678.1, read as the reverse complement.
TCTATGCCCGTTTAAAGTTAACACTAAACCGAAATCTTGTGTCCCACTATTTTGCAGCATTTTAAAGAAGTACACTGGGAAAGATTTTTCTGCAAGGAAGAAACTGCAGGCGGCGTGGCTGAAATGAGAATATCATGCTGCACGAGCTCTTTGCCTTCAGATGTAGAAGTGTCATCAGTGGGCATCATAGAGAAACGGGACTTTAATAAGTGATCATCAACCTCTGTGAATTCCCTTTGTTCTAGACGCCTGAAATAAAGAGTTGTCCTGAGTCACATGAACCTCCACAGAGTGGTCTTAATGTGGCGCGGGAACATGCCGGTATAAGAGAATTCCGAAGAAGGCTGAACGTCCACAATTGAATGGTCATTGCCAGAAATGAAGTGGCAGCCAGATCAGACTGGGAAACTTCAGCTTCCATTAGACAATGAAGATGTGAGAATCTGGTACGTCCACAATTCACGGTTTCCTTAGATCCATGAAATTCCATGTAGAATTTTAGTCAGAAAATGAAAACTCCGGAGCCTCTGTTCAGCAGGCCCGGGTGTAGCTCCCAGAGGCACACTGGTGCTCCTCTAGAATTTGGATAAAAATCGTTTTCACTGGAATAAAGAACCTTGATCAAGCCAGGTGGGTCTTGACAAACGAAATTGCTGCGTGTGCCCGGTATACTGACAAGCACCCACCTGTGCTAGTCCATGGCGTATTCAGCACAGGAATCTGCATCGATTGAGCCAGGACAAAGGAAAGCTCAGGGAGGCAGCACCCGTGTAGAAAAGCATTTGTACTTCGAAGATGAGGCCAATGAGGTGAAAGGACAAACCCATGGCAAATAGTTTTCATCATCGGCCGAATTTCACGGAGCAATATTGCTGGGAGAGAAAAGGCACCCCCAGAGGGAGGCACGCTCAACAAAACTACCTAGGGCAGGAGCCGTGTTGCCCAAGGCACTAGGCGTGTGAGGCCTCAGCATTGTAAGGAGGGTTCACTGAAGTCCCTGAGTGAAGTTTTCTCCGCTGTCCTACGTCTACGTTCCTAAAATTTACACTGCGGTTTCTGATGATCCTGGGCTATGAACGGCCACCATTCACCGTTCTCCTTACACTCGTGCATCTCCATCGACCTTAAAAGAAAGGGAGGACGAGCAACTGCTGGCAGGTAAATTCAGCACACTTTGTCTCAACACAAAAGAGACAGCTCTGTGGTGACCCGTCTTCCACGGTAAAACATTTCCTAGCGAATAAGGAATCTTCCCATCGCAATGACAATATGAGAAAATTGCCACCGATGAATTTGCCTCTGTGCCAACAAACATCATCTTGAGGCCATACAGTAGTGAAGCACGGGAACCCAGGCGATTCACCCTTTACCCTAGACCAGTGAAACACTGTCTCTAAACATGCCCACATGCCTGTATCTATGCCCGTTTAAAGTTAACACTAAACCGAAATCTTGTGTCCCACTATTTTGCAGCATTTTAAAGAAGTACACTGGGAAAGATTTTTCTGCAAGGAAGAAACTGCAGGCGGCGTGGCTGAAATGAGAATATCATGCTGCACGAGCTCTTTGCCCTCAGATGTAGAAGTGTCATCAGTGGGCATCATAGAGAAACGGGACTTTAATAAGTGATCATCAACCTCTGTGAATTCCCTTTGTTCTAGACGCCTGAAATAAAGAGGTGTCCTGAGTCACATAAACCTCCACCGACTGGTCTTAATGTGGCGCGGGAACATGCCGGTATAAGAGAATTCCGAAGAAGGCTGAACGTCCACAATTGAATGGTCATTGCCAGAAATGAAGTGGCAGCCGGATCAGACTGGGAAACTTCAGCTTCCATTAGACAATGAAGATGTGAGAATCTGGTACGTCCACAATTCACGGTTTCCTTAGATCCATGAAAATCCATGTAGAATTTTAGTCAGAAAATGAAAACTCCGGAGGTCTGTTCAGCAGGCCCGGGTGTAGCTCCCAGAGGCACACTGGTGCTCCTCTAGAATTTGGATAAAAATCGTTTTCACTGGAATAAAGAACCTTGATCAAGCCAGGTGGGTCTTGACAAACGAAATTGCTGCGTGTACCCGGTATACTGACAAGCACCCACCTGTGCTAGTCCATGGCGTATTCAGCACAGGAATCGGCATCGATTGAGCCAAGACAAAGGAAAGCTCAGGGAGGCAGCACCCGTGTAGAAAAGCATTTGTACTTCAAAGATGAGGCCAATGAGGTGAAAGGCCAAACCCATGGCAAATAGTTTTCATCATCGGCCGAATTTCACGGAGCAATATTGCTGGGAGAGAAAAGGCACCCCCAGAGGGAGGCACGCTCAACAAAACTACCTAGGGCAGGAGCCGTGTTGCCCAAGGCACTAGGCGTGTGAGGCCTCAGCATTGTAAGGAGGGTTCACTGAAGTCCCTGAGTGAAGTTTTCTCCGCTGTCCTACGTCTACGTTCCTAAAATTTACTCTGCGGTTTCTGATGATCCTGGGTTATGAACGGCCACCATTCACCGTTCTCCTTACACTCGTGCGTCCCCATCGACCTTAAAAGAAAGGGAGGACACGCAACTGCTGGCAGGTAAATTCAGCACACTTTGTCTCAACACAAAAGAGACAGCTCTGTGGTGACCCGCCTTCCACGGTAAAACATTTCCTAGCGAATAAGGAATCTTCCCATCGCAATGACAATATGAGAGAATTGCCACCGATGAATTTGCCTCTGTGCCAACAAACATCATCTTGAGGCCATACAGTAGTGAAGCACGGGAACCCAGGCGATTCACCCTTTACCCTAGACCAGTGAAACACTGTCTCTAAACATGCCCACATGCCTGTATCTATGCCCGTTTAAAGTTAACACTAAACCGAAATCTTCTGTCCCACTATTTTGCAGCATTTTAAAGAAGTACACTGCGAAAGATTTTTCTGCAAGGAAGAAACTGCAGGCGGCGTGGCTGAAATGAGAATATCATGCTGCACGAGCTCTTTGCCTTCAGATGTAGAAGTGTCATCAGTGGGCATCATAGAGAAACGGGACTTTAATAAGTGATCATCAACCTCTGTGAATTCCCTTTGTTCTAGACGCCTGAAATAAAGAGTTGTCCTGAGTCACATGAACCTCCACAGAGTGGTCTTAATGTGGCGCGGGAACATGCCGGTATAAGAGAATTCCGAAGAAGGCTGAACGTCCACAATTGAATGGTCATTGCCAGAAATGAAGTGGCAGCCAGATCAGACTGGGAAACTTCAGCTTCCATTAGACAATGAAGATGTGAGAATCTGGTACGTCCACAATTCACGGTTTCCTTAGATCCATGAAATTCCATGTAGAATTTTAGTCAGAAAATGAAAACTCCGGAGCCTCTGTTCAGCAGGCCCGGGTGTAGCTCCCAGAGGCACACTGGTGCTCCTCTAGAATTTGGATAAAAATCGTTTTCACTGGAATAAAGAACCTTGATCAAGCCAGGTGGGTCTTGACAAACGAAATTGCTGCGTGTGCCCGGTATACTGACAAGCACCCACCTGTGCTAGTCCATGGCGTATTCAGCACAGGAATCTGCATCGATTGAGCCAGGACAAAGGAAAGCTCAGGGAGGCAGCACCCGTGTAGAAAAGCATTTGTACTTCGAAGATGAGGCCAATGAGGTGAAAGGACAAACCCATGGCAAATAGTTTTCATCATCGGCCCAATTTCACGGAGCAATATTGCTGGGAGAGAAAAGGCACCCCCAGAGGGAGGCACGCTCAACGAAACTACCTAGGGCAGGAGCCGTGTTGCCCAAGGCACTAGGCGTGTGAGGCCTCAGCATTGTAAGGAGGGTTCACTGAAGTCCCTGAGTGAAGTTTTCTCCGCTGTCCTACGTCTACGTTCCTAAAATTTACACTGCGGTTTCTGATGATCCTGGGCTATGAACGGCCACCATTCACCGTTCTCCTTACACTCGTGCATCTCCATCGACCTTAAAAGAAAGGGAGGACGAGCAACTGCTGGCAGGTAAATTCAGCACACTTTGTCTCAACACAAAAGAGACAGCTCTGTGGTGACCCGTCTTCCACGGTAAAACATTTCCTAGCGAATAAGGAATCTTCCCATCGCAATGACAATATGAGAAAATTGCCACCGATGAATTTGCCTCTGTGCCAACAAACATCATCTTGAGGCCATACAGTAGTGAAGCACGGGAACCCAGGCGATTCACCCTTTACCCTAGACCAGTGAAACACTGTCTCTAAACATGCCCACATGCCTGTATCTATGCCCGTTTAAAGTTAACACTAAACCGAAATCTTGTGTCCCACTATTTTGCAGCATTTTAAAGAAGTACACTGGGAAAGATTTTTCTGCAAGGAAGAAACTGCAGGCGGCGTGGCTGAAATGAGAATATCATGCTGCACGAGCTCTTTGCCTTCAGATGTAGAAGTGTCATCAGTGGGCATCATAGAGAAACGGGACTTTAATAAGTGATCATCAACCTCTGTGAATTCCCTTTGTTCTAGACGCCTGAAATAAAGAGTTGTCCTGAGTCACATGAACCTCCACAGAGTGGTCTTAATGTGGCGCGGGAACATGCCGGTATAAGAGAATTCCGAAGAAGGCTGAACGTCCACAATTGAATGGTCATTGCCAGAAATGAAGTGGCAGCCAGATCAGACTGGGAAACTTCAGCTTCCATTAGACAATGAAGATGTGAGAATCTGGTACGTCCACAATTCACGGTTTCCTTAGATCCATGAAATTCCATGTAGAATTTTAGTCAGAAAATGAAAACTCCGGAGCCTCTGTTCAGCAGGCCCGGGTGTAGCTCCCAGAGGCACACTGGTGCTCCTCTAGAATTTGGATAAAAATCGTTTTCACTGGAATAAAGAACCTTGATCAAGCCAGGTGGGTCTTGACAAACGAAATTGCTGCGTGTGCCCGGTATACTGACAAGCACCCACCTGTGCTAGTCCATGGCGTATTCAGCACAGGAATCTGCATCGATTGAGCCAGGACAAAGGAAAGCTCAGGGAGGCAGCACCCGTGTAGAAAAGCATTTGTACTTCGAAGATGAGGCCAATGAGGTGAAAGGACAAACCCATGGCAAATAGTTTTCATCATCGGCCGAATTTCACGGAGCAATATTGCTGGGAGAGAAAAGGCACCCCCAGAGGGAGGCACGCTCAACAAAACTACCTAGGGCAGGAGCCGTGTTGCCCAAGGCACTAGGCGTGTGAGGCCTCAGCATTGTAAGGAGGGTTCACTGAAGTCCCTGAGTGAAGTTTTCTCCGCTGTCCTACGTCTACGTTCCTAAAATTTACACTGCGGTTTCTGATGATCCTGGGCTATGAACGGCCACCATTCACCGTTCTCCTTACACTCGTGCATCTCCATCGACCTTAAAAGAAAGGGAGGACGAGCAACTGCTGGCAGGTAAATTCAGCACACTTTGTCTCAACACAAAAGAGACAGCTCTGTGGTGACCCGTCTTCCACGGTAAAACATTTCCTAGCGAATAAGGAATCTTCCCATCGCAATGACAATATGAGAAAATTGCCACCGATGAATTTGCCTCTGTGCCAACAAACATCATCTTGAGGCCATACAGTAGTGAAGCACGGGAACCCAGGCGATTCACCCTTTACCCTAGACCAGTGAAACACTGTCTCTAAACATGCCCACATGCCTGTATCTATGCCCGTTTAAAGTTAACACTAAACCGAAATCTTGTGTCCCACTATTTTGCAGCATTTTAAAGAAGTACACTGGGAAAGATTTTTCTGCAAGGAAGAAACTGCAGGCGGCGTGGCTGAAATGAGAGTATCATGCTGCACGAGCTCTTTGCCCTCAGATGTAGAAGTGTCATCAGTGGGCATCATAGAGAAACGGGACTTTAATAAGTGATCATCAACCTCTGTGAATTCCCTTTGTTCTAGACGCCTGAAATAAAGAGGTGTCCTGAGTCACATAAACCTCCACCGACTGGTCTTAATGTGGCGCGGGAACATGCCGGTATAAGAGAATTCCGAAGAAGGCTGAACGTCCACAATTGAATGGTCATTGCCAGAAATGAAGTGGCAGCCGGATCAGACTGGGAAACTTCAGCTTCCATTAGACAATGAAGATGTGAGAATCTGGTACGTCCACAATTCACGGTTTCCTTAGATCCATGAAAATCCATGTAGAATTTTAGTCAGAAAATGAAAACTCCGGAGGTCTGTTCAGCAGGCCCGGGTGTAGCTCCCAGAGGCACACTGGTGCTCCTCTAGAATTTGGATAAAAATCGTTTTCACTGGAATAAAGAACCTTGATCAAGCCAGGTGGGTCTTGACAAACGAAATTGCTGCGTGTACCCGGTATACTGACAAGCACCCACCTGTGCTAGTCCATGGCGTATTCAGCACAGGAATCGGCATCGATTGAGCCAAGACAAAGGAAAGCTCAGGGAGGCAGCACCCGTGTAGAAAAGCATTTGTACTTCAAAGATGAGGCCAATGAGGTGAAAGGCCAAACCCATGGCAAATAGTTTTCATCATCGGCCGAATTTCACGGAGCAATATTGCTGGGAGAGAAAAGGCACCCCCAGAGGGAGGCACGCTCAACAAAACTACCTAGGGCAGGAGCCGTGTTGCCCAAGGCACTAGGCGTGTGAGGCCTCAGCATTGTAAGGAGGGTTCACTGAAGTCCCTGAGTGAAGTTTTCTCCGCTGTCCTACGTCTACGTTCCTAAAATTTACTCTGCGGTTTCTGATGATCCTGGGTTATGAACGGCCACCATTCACCGTTCTCCTTACACTCGTGCGTCCCCATCGACCTTAAAAGAAAGGGAGGACACGCAACTGCTGGCAGGTAAATTCAGCACACTTTGTCTCAACACAAAAGAGACAGCTCTGTGGTGACCCGCCTTCCACGGTAAAACATTTCCTAGCGAATAAGGAATCTTCCCATCGCAATGACAATATGAGAGAATTGCCACCGATGAATTTGCCTCTGTGCCAACAAACATCATCTTGAGGCCATACAGTAGTGAAGCACGGGAACCCAGGCGATTCACCCTTTACCCTAGACCAGTGAAACACTGTCTCTAAACATGCCCACATGCCTGTATCTATGCCCGTTTAAAGTTAACACTAAACCGAAATCTTCTGTCCCACTATTTTGCAGCATTTTAAAGAAGTACACTGCGAAAGATTTTTCTGCAAGGAAGAAACTGCAGGCGGCGTGGCTGAAATGAGAATATCATGCTGCACGAGCTCTTTGCCTTCAGATGTAGAAGTGTCATCAGTGGGCATCATAGAGAAACGGGACTTTAATAAGTGATCATCAACCTCTGTGAATTCCCTTTGTTCTAGACGCCTGAAATAAAGAGTTGTCCTGAGTCACATGAACCTCCACAGAGTGGTCTTAATGTGGCGCGGGAACATGCCGGTATAAGAGAATTCCGAAGAAGGCTGAACGTCCACAATTGAATGGTCATTGCCAGAAATGAAGTGGCAGCCGGATCAGACTGGGAAACTTCAGCTTCCATTAGACAATGTAGATGTGAGAATCTGGTACGTCCACAATTCACGGTTTCCTTAGATCCATGAAATTCCGTGTTGAATTTTAGTCAAAAAATGAAAACTCCGGAGCCTCTGTTCAGCAGGCCCGGGTGTAGCTCCCAGAGGCACACTGGTGCTCCTCTAGAATTTGGATAAAAATCGTTTTCACTGGAATAAAGAACCTTGATCAAGCCAGGTGGGTCTTGACAAACGAAATTGCTGCGTGTGCCCGGTATACTGACAAGCACCCACCTGTGCTAGTCCATGGCGTATTCAGCACAGGAATCTGCATCGATTGAGCCAGGACAAAGGAAAGCTCAGGGAGGCAGCACCCGTGTAGAAAAGCATTTGTACTTCGAAGATGAGGCCAATGAGGTGAAAGGACAAACCCATGGCAAATAGTTTTCATCATCGGCCCAATTTCACGGAGCAATATTGCTGGGAGAGAAAAGGCACCCCCAGAGGGAGGCACGCTCAACAAAACTACCTAGGGCAGGAGCCGTGTTGCCCAAGGCACTAGGCGTGTGAGGCCTCAGCATTGTAAGGAGGGTTCACTGAAGTCCCTGAGTGAAGTTTTCTCCGCTGTCCTACGTCTACGTTCCTAAAATTTACTCTGCGGTTTCTGATGATCCTGGGTTATGAACGGCCACCATTCACCGTTCTCCTTACACTCGTGCGTCCCCATCGACCTTAAAAGAAAGGGAGGACACGCAACTGCTGGCAGGTAAATTCAGCACACTTTGTCTCAACACAAAAGAGACAGCTCTGTGGTGACCCGTCTTCCACGGTAAAACATTTCCTAGCGAATAAGCAATCTTCCCATCGCAATGACAATATGAGAGAATTGCCACCGAGGGATTTGCCGCTGTGCCTACAAACATCATCTTGAGGCCATACAGTAGTGAAGCACGGGAACCCAGGCGCTTCACCCTTTACCCTAGACCAGTGAAACACTGTCTCTAAACATGCCCACATGCCTGTATCTATGCCCGTTTAAAGTTAACACTAAACCGAAATCTTCTGTCCCACTATTTTGCAGCATTTTAAAGAAGTACACTGGGAAAGATTTTTCTGCAAGGAAGAAACTGCAGGCTGCGTGGTTGAAATGAGAATATCATGCTGCACGAGCTCATTGCCTTCAGATGTAGAAGTGTCATCAGTGGGCATCATAGAGAAACGGGACTTTAATAAGTGATCATCAACCTCTGTTAATTCCCTTTGTTCTAGACGCCTGAAATAAAGAGTTGTCCTGAGTCACATGAACCTCCACAGAGTGGTCTTAATGTGGCGCGGGAACGTGCCGGTATAAGAGAATTCCGAAGAAGGCTGAACGTCCACAATTGAATGGTCATTGCCAGAAATGAAGTGGCAGCCGGAACATACTGGGAAACTTCAGCTTCCATTAGACAATGAAGATGTGAGAATCTGGTACGTCCACAATTCACGGTTTCCTTAGATCCATGAAATTCCGTGTTGAATTTTAGTCAGAAAATGAAAACTCCGGAGCCTCTGTTCAGCAGGCCCGGGTGTAGCTCCCATAGGCACACTTGTGCTCCTCTAGAATTTGGATAAAAATCGTTTTCACTGGAATAAAGAACCTTGATCAAGCCAGGTGGGTCTTGACAAACGAAATTGCTGCGTGTGCCCGGTATACTGACAAGCACCCACCTGTGATAGTCCATGGCATATTCAGCACCGGAATCTGCATCGATTGAGCCAAGACAAAGGAAAGCTCAGGGAGGCAGCACCCGTGTAGAAAAGCATTTGTACTTCAAAGATGAGGCCAATGAGTTGAAAGGACAAACCCATGGCAAATAGTTTTCATCATCGGCAGAATTTCACGGAGCAATATTGCTGGGAGAGAAAAGGCACCCCCAGAGGGAGGCACGCTCAACAAAACTACCTAGGGCAGGAGCCGGGTTGCCCCCAGGCACTAGGCGTGTCAGGCCTCAGCATTGTAAGGAGGGTTCACTGAAGTCCCTGAGTGAAGTTTTCTCCGCTGTCCTACGTCTACGTTCCTAAAATTTACTCTGCGGTTTCTGATGATCCTGGGTTATGAACGGCCACCATTCACCGTTCTCCTTACACGCGTGCGTCCCCATCGACCTTAAAAGAAAGGGAGGACACGCAACTGTTGGCAGGTAAATTCAGCACACTTTGTCTTAACACAAAAGAGACAGCTCTGTGGTGACCCGTCTTCCACGGTAAAACATTTCCTAGCGAATAAGCAATCTTCCCATCGCAATGACAATATGAGAGAATTGCCACCGAGGGATTTGCCGCTGTGCCTACAAACATCATCTTGAGGCCATACAGTAGTGAAGCACGGGAACCCAGTTGCTTCACCCTTTACCCTAGACCAGTGAAACACTGTCTCTAAACATGCCCACATGCCTGTATCTATGCCCGTTTAAAGTTAACACTAAACCGAAATCTTCTGTCCCACTATTTTGCAGCATTTTAAAGAAGTACACTGGGAAAGATTTTTCTGCAAGGAAGAAACTGCAGGCGGCGTGGCTGTAATGAGAATATCATGCTGCACGAGCTCATTGCCTTCAGATGTAGAAGTGTCATCAGTGGGCATCATAGAGAAACGGGACTTTAATAAGTGATCATCAAACTCTGTGAATTCCCTTTGTTCTAGACGCCTGAAATAAAGAGTTGTCCTGAGTCACATGAACCTCCACAGAGTGGTCTTAATGTGGCGCGGGAACATGCCGGTATAAGCGAATTCCGAAGAAGGCTGAACGTCCACAATTGAATGGTCATTGCCAGAAATGAACTGGCAGCCGGATCAGACTGGGAAACTTCAGCTTCCATTAGACAATGAAGATGTGAGAAACTGGTACGTCCACAATTCACGGTTTCCTTAGATCCATGAAAATCCATGTAGAATTTTAGTCAGAAAATGAAAACCACGGAGCCTCTGTTCAGCAGGCCCGGGTGTAGCTCCCAGAGGCACACTGGTGCTCCTCTAGAATTTGGATAAAAATCGTTTTCACTGGAATAAAGAACCTTGATCAAGCCAGGTGGGTCTTGACAAACGAAATTGCTGCATGTGCCCGGTATACTTACAAGCACCCAACTGTGCTAGTCCATGGCGTATTCAGCACATGTATCGGCATCGATTGAGCCAAGACAAAGGAAAGCTCAGGGAGGCAGCACCCGTGTAGAAAAGCATTTGTACTTCAAAGATGAGGCCAATGAGGTGAAAGGACAAACCCATGGCAAATAGTTTTCATCATCGGCCGAATTTCACGGAGCAATATTGCTGGGAGAGAAAAGGCACCCCCAGAGGGAGGCACGCTCAACAAAACTACCCAGGGCAGGAGCCGTGTTGCCCCCAGGCACTAGGCGTGTGAGGCCTCAGCATTGTAAGGAGGGTTCACTGAAGTCCCTGAGTGAAGTTTTCTCCGCTGTCCTACGTCTACGTTCCTAAAATTTACTCTGCGGTTTCTGATGATCCTGGGTTATGAACGGCCACCATTCACCGCTCTCCTTACACTCGTGCGTCTCCATCGACCTTAAAAGAAAGGGAGGACAGGCAACTGCTGGCAGGTAAATTCAGCACACTTTGTCTCAACACAAAAGAGACAGCTCTGTGGTGACCCGTCTTCCACGGTAAAACATTTCCTAACGAATAAGCAATCTTCCCATCGCAATGACAATATGAGAGAATTGCCACCGATGGATTTGCCGCTGTGCCTACAAACATCATCTTGAGGCCATACAGTAGTGAAGCACGGGAACCCAGTTCCTTCACCCTTTACCCTAGACCAGTGAAACACTGTCTCTAAACATGCCCACATGCCTGTATCTATGCCCGTTTAAAGTTAACACTAAACCGAAATCTTCTGTCCCACTATTTTGCAGCATTTTAAAGAAGTACACTGAGAAAGATTTTTCTGCAAGGAAGAAACTGCAGGCGGCGTGGCTGAAATGAGAATATCATGCTGCACGAGCTCTTTGCCCTCAGATGTAGAAGTGTCATCAGTGGGCATCATAGAGAAACGGGACTTTAATAAGGGATCATCAACCTCTGTGAATTCCCTTTGTTCTAGACGCCTGAAATAAAGAGTTGTCCTGAGTCACATGAACCTCCACAGAGTGGTCTTAATGTGGCGCGGGAACATGCCGGTATAAGAGAATTCCGAAGAAGGCTGAACGTCCACAATTGAATGGTCATTGCCAGAAATGAAGTGGCAGCCGGAACATACTGGGAAACTTCAGCTTCCATTAGACAATGAAGATGTGAGAATCTGGTACGTCCACAATTCACGGTTTCCTTAGATCCATGAAATTCCGTGTTGAATTTTAGTCAGAAAATGAAAACTCCGGAGCCTCTGTTCAGCAGGCCCGGGTGTAGCTCCCATAGGCACACTTGTGCTCCTCTAGAATTTGGATAAAAATCGTTTTCACTGGAATAAAGAACCTTGATCAAGCCAGGTGGGTCTTGACAAACGAAATTGCTGCGTGTGCCCGGTATACTGACAAGCACCCACCTGTGCTAGTCCATGGCATATTCAGCACAGGAATCTGCATCGATTGAGCCAAGACAAAGGAAAGCTCAGGGAGGCAGCACCCGTGTAGAAAAGCATTTGTACTTCAAAGATGAGGCCAATGAGTTGAAAGGACAAACCCATGGCAAATAGTTTTCATCATCGGCAGAATTTCACGGAGCAATATTGCTGGGAGAGAAAAGGCACCACCTGAGGGAGGCACGCTCAACAAAACTACCTAGGGCAGGAGCCGGGTTGCCCCCAGGCACTAGGCGTGTCAGGCCTCAGCATTGTAAGGAGGGTTCACTGAAGTCCCTGAGTGAAGTTTTCTCCGCTGTCCTACGTCTACGTTCCTAAAATTTACTCTGCGGTTTCTGATGATCCTGGGTTATGAACGGCCACCATTCACCGTTCTCCTTACACTCGTGCGTCCCCATCGACCTTAAAAGAAAGGGAGGACACGCAACTGCTGGCAGGTAAATTCAGCACACTTTGTCTCAACACAAAAGAGACAGCTCTGTGGTGACCCGTCTTCCACGGTAAAACATTTCCTAGCGAATAAGCAATCTTCCCATCGCAATGACAATATGAGAGAATTGCCACCGAGGGATTTGCCGCTGTGCCTACAAACATCATCTTGAGGCCATACAGTAGTGAAGCACGGGAACCCAGTTGCTTCACCCTTTACCCTAGACCAGTGAAACACTGTCTCTAAACATGCCCACATGCCTGTATCTATGCCCGTTTAAAGTTAACACTAAACCGAAATCTTCTGTCCCACTATTTTGCAGCATTTTAAAGAAGTACTCTGGGAAAGATTTTTCTGCAAGGAAGAAACTGCAGGCGGCGTGGCTGAAATGAGAATATCATGCTGCACGAGCTCTTTGCCCTCAGATGTAGAAGTGTCATCAGTGGGCATCATAGAGAAACGGGACTTTAATAAGGGATCATCAACCTCTGTGAATTCCCTTTGTTCTAGACGCCTGAAATAAAGAGTTGTCCTGAGTCACATGAACCTCCACAGAGTGGTCTTAATGTGGCGCGGGAACATGCCGGTATAAGAGAATTCCGAAGAAGGCTGAACGTCCACAATTGAATGGTCATTGCCAGAAATGAAGTGGCAGCCGGAACATACTGGGAAACTTCAGCTTCCATTAGACAATGAAGATGTGAGAATCTGGTACGTCCACAATTCACGGTTTCCTTAGATCCATGAAATTCCGTGTTGAATTTTAGTCAGAAAATGAAAACTCCGGAGCCTCTGTTCAGCAGGCCCGGGTGTAGCTCCCATAGGCACACTTGTGCTCCTCTAGAATTTGGATAAAAATCGTTTTCACTGGAATAAAGAACCTTGATCAAGCCAGGTGGGTCTTGACAAACGAAATTGCTGCGTGTGCCCGGTATACTGACAAGCACCCACCTGTGCTAGTCCATGGCATATTCAGCACAGGAATCTGCATCGATTGAGCCAAGACAAAGGAAAGCTCAGGGAGGCAGCACCCGTGTAGAAAAGCATTTGTACTTCAAAGATGAGGCCAATGAGTTGAAAGGACAAACCCATGGCAAATAGTTTTCATCATCGGCAGAATTTCACGGAGCAATATTGCTGGGAGAGAAAAGGCACCACCTGAGGGAGGCACGCTCAACAAAACTACCTAGGGCAGGAGCCGGGTTGCCCCCAGGCACTAGGCGTGTCAGGCCTCAGCATTGTAAGGAGGGTTCACTGAAGTCCCTGAGTGAAGTTTTCTCCGCTGTCCTACGTCTACGTTCCTAAAATTTACTCTGCGGTTTCTGATGATCCTGGGTTATGAACGGCCACCATTCACCGTTCTCCTTACACGCGTGCGTCCCCATCGACCTTAAAAGAAAGGGAGGACACGCAACTGCTGGCAGGTAAATTCAGCACACTTTGTCTCAACACAAAAGAGACAGCTCTGTGGTGACCCGTCTTCCACGGTAAAACATTTCCTAGCGAATAAGCAATCTTCCCATCGCAATGACAATATGAGAGAATTGCCACCGATGGATTTGCCGCTGTGCCTACAAACATCATCTTGAGGCCATACAGTAGTGAAGCACGGGAACCCAGTTGCTTCACCCTTTACCCTAGACCAGTGAAACACTGTCTCTAAACATGCCCACATGCCTGTATCTATGCCCGTTTAAAGTTAACACTAAACCGAAATCTTCTGTCCCACTATTTTGCAGCATTTTAAAGAAGTACTCTGGGAAAGATTTTTCTGCAAGGAAGAAACTGCAGGCGGCGTGGCTGAAATGAGAATATCATGCTGCACGAGCTCTTTGCCCTCAGATGTAGAAGTGTCATCAGTGGGCATCATAGAGAAACGGGACTTTAATAAGGGATCATCAACCTCTGTGAATTCCCTTTGTTCTAGACGCCTGAAATAAAGAGTTGTCCTGAGTCACATGAACCTCCACAGAGTGGTCTTAATGTGGCGCGGGAACATGCCGGTATAAGAGAATTCCGAAGAAGGCTGAACGTCCACAATTGAATGGTCATTGCCAGAAATGAAGTGGCAGCCGGATCAGACTGGGAAACTTCAGCTTCCATTAGACAATGAAGATGTGAGAATCTGGTACGTCCACAATTCACGGTTTCCTTAGATCCATGAAATTCCGTGTTGAATTTTAGTCAGAAAATGAAAACTCCGGAGCCTCTGTTCAGCAGCCCCGGGTGTAGCTCCCATAGGCACACTTGTGCTCCTCTAGAATTTGGATAAAAATCGTTTTCACTGGAATAAAGAACCTTGATCAAGCCAGGTGGGTCTTGACAAACGAAATTGCTGCGTGTGCCCGGTATACTGACAAGCACCCACCTGTGATAGTCCATGGCATATTCAGCACAGGAATCTGCATCGATTGAGCCAAGACAAAGGAAAGCTCAGGGAGGCAGCACCCGTGTAGAAAAGCATTTGTACTTCAAAGATGAGGCCAATGAGTTGAAAGGACAAACCCATGGCAAATAGTTTTCATCATCGGAAGAATTTCACGGAGCAATATTGCTGGGAGAGAAAAGGCACCACCTGAGGGAGGCACGCTCAACAAAACTACCTAGGGCAGGAGCCGGGTTGCCCCCAGGCACTAGGCGTGTCAGGCCTCAGCATTGTAAGGAGGGTTCACTGAAGTCCCTGAGTGAAGTTTTCTCCGCTGTCCTACGTCTACGTTCCTAAAATTTACTCAGCGGTTTCTGATGATCCTGGGTTATGAACGGCCGCCATTCACCGTTCTCCTTACACTCGTGCGTCCCCATCGACCTTAAAAGAAAGGGAGGACACGCAACTGCTGGCAGGTAAATTCAGCACACTTTGTCTCAACACAAAAGAGACAGCTCTGTGGTGACCCGTCTTCCACGGTAAAACATTTCCTAGCGAATAAGCAATCTTCCCATCGCAATGACAATATGAGAGAATTGCCACCGATGGATTTGCCGCTGTGCCTACAAACATCATCTTGAGGCCATACAGTAGTGAAGCACGGGAACCCAGTTGCTTCACCCTTTACCCTAGACCAGTGAAACACTGTCTCTAAACATGCCCACATGCCTGTATCTATGCCCGTTTAAAGTTAACACTAAACCGAAATCTTCTGTCCCACTATTTTGCAGCATTTTAAAGAAGTACTCTGGGAAAGATTTTTCTGCAAGGAAGAAACTGCAGGCGGCGTGGCTGAAATGAGAATATCATGCTGCACGAGCTCTTTGCCCTCAGATGTAGAAGTGTCATCAGTGGGCATCATAGAGAAACGGGACTTTAATAAGGGATCATCAACCTCTGTGAATTCCCTTTGTTCTAGACGCCTGAAATAAAGAGTTGTCCTGAGTCACATGAACCTCCACAGAGTGGTCTTAATGTGGCGCGGGAACATGCCGGTATAAGAGAATTCCGAAGAAGGCTGAACGTCCACAATTGAATGGTCATTGCCAGAAATGAAGTGGCAGCCGGAACATACTGGGAAACTTCAGCTTCCATTAGACAATGAAGATGTGAGAAACTGGTACGTCCACAATTCACGGTTTCCTTAGATCCATGAAATTCCGTGTTGAATTTTAGTCAGAAAATGAAAACTCCGGAGCCTCTGTTCAGCAGCCCCGGGTGTAGCTCCCATAGGCACACTTGTGCTCCTCTAGAATTTGGATAAAAATCGTTTTCACTGGAATAAAGAACCTTGATCAAGCCAGGTGGGTCTTGACAAACGAAATTGCTGCGTGTGCCCGGTATACTGACAAGCACCCACCTGTGATAGTCCATGGCATATTCAGCACAGGAATCTGCATCGATTGAGCCAAGACAAAGGAAAGCTCAGGGAGGCAGCACCCGTGTAGAAAAGCATTTGTACTTCAAAGATGAGGCCAATGAAGTGAAAGGACAAACCCATGGCAA
The DNA here is from genome assembly GCF_050624435.1 of Tenrec ecaudatus. Lineage (NCBI taxonomy): Eukaryota > Metazoa > Chordata > Mammalia > Afrosoricida > Tenrecidae > Tenrec > Tenrec ecaudatus. The sequence goes on along the minus strand of NW_027457678.1, from coordinate 1,041,908 downwards.
ATAGTTTTCATCATCGGAAGAATTTCACGGAGCAATATTGCTGGGAGAGAAAAGGCACCACCTGAGGGAGGCACGCTCAACAAAACTACCTAGGGCAGGAGCCGGGTTGCCCCCAGGCACTAGGCGTGTCAGGCCTCAGCATTGTAAGGATGGTTCACTGAAGTCCCTGAGTGAAGTTTTCTCCGCTGTCCTACGTCTACGTTCCTAAAATTTACTCTGCGGTTTCTGATGATCCTGGGTTATGAACGGCCACCATTCACCGTTCTCCTTACACTCGTGCGTCTCCATTGCCCTTAAAAAAAGGGAGGACAGGCAACTGCTGGCAGGTAAATTCAGCACACTTTGTCTCAACACAAAAGAGACAGCTCTGTGGTGACCCGTCTTCCACGGTAAAACATTTCCTAGCGAATAAGCAATCTTCCCATCGCAATGACAATATGAGAGAATTGCCACCGATGGATTTGCCGCTGTGCCTACAAACATCATCTTGAGGCCATACAGTAGTGAAGCACGGGAACCCAGTTGCTTCACCCTTTACCCTAGACCAGTGAAACACTGTCTCTAAACATGCCCACATGCCTGTATCTATGCCCGTTTAAAGTTAACACTAAACCGAAATCTTCTGTCCCACTATTTTGCAGCATTTTAAAGAAGTACACTGGGAAAGATTTTTCTGCAAGGAAGAAACTGCAGGCGGCGTGGCTGAAATGAGAATATCATGCTGCACGAGCTCTTTGCCCTCAGATGTAGAAGTGTCATCAGTGGGCATCATAGAGAAACGGGACTTTAATAAGGGATCATCAACCTCTGTGAATTCCCTTTGTTCTAGACGCCTGAAATAAAGAGTTGTCCTGGTCACATGAACCTCCACAGAGTGGTCTTAATGTGGCGCGGGAACATGCCGGTATAAGAGAATTCCGAAGAAGGCTGAACGTCCACAATTGAATGGTCATTGCCAGAAATGAAGTGGCAGCCGGATCAGACTGGGAAACTTCAGCTTCCATTAGACAATGAAGATGTGAGAATCTGGTACGTCCACAATTCACGGTTTCCTTAGATCCATGAAATTCCGTGTTGAATTTTAGTCAGAAAATGAAAACTCCGGAGCCTCTGTTCAGCAGGCCCGGGTGTAGCTCCCATAGGCACACTTGTGCTCCTCTAGAATTTGGATAAAAATCGTTTTCACTGGAATAAAGAACCTTGATCAAGCCAGGTGGGTCTTGACAAACGAAATTGCTGCGTGTGCCCGGTATACTGACAAGCACCCACCTGTGCTAGTCCATGGCATATTCAGCACAGGAATCTGCATCGATTGAGCCAAGACAAAGGAAAGCTCAGGGAGGCAGCACCCGTGTAGAAAAGCATTTGTACTTCAAAGATGAGGCCAATGAGTTGAAAGGACAAACCCATGGCAAATAGTTTTCATCATCGGCAGAATTTCACGGAGCAATATTGCTGGGAGAGAAAAGGCACCACCTGAGGGAGGCACGCTCAACAAAACTACCTAGGGCAGGAGCCGGGTTGCCCCCAGGCACTAGGCGTGTCAGGCCTCAGCATTGTAAGGAGGGTTCACTGAAGTCCCTGAGTGAAGTTTTCTCCGCTGTCCTACGTCTACGTTCCTAAAATTTACTCAGCGGTTTCTGATGATCCTGGGTTATGAACGGCCACCATTCACCGTTCTCCTTACACTCGTGCGTCCCCATCGACCTTAAAAGAAAGGGAGGACACGCAACTGCTGGCAGGTAAATTCAGCACACTTTGTCTCAACACAAAAGAGACAGCTCTGTGGTGACCCGTCTTCCACGGTAAAACATTTCCTAGCGAATAAGCAATCTTCCCATCGCAATGACAATATGAGAGAATTGCCACCGATGGATTTGCCGCTGTGCCTACAAACATCATCTTGAGGCCATACAGTAGTGAAGCACGGGAACCCAGTTGCTTCACCCTTTACCCTAGACCAGTGAAACACTGTCTCTAAACATGCCCACATGCCTGTATCTATGCCCGTTTAAAGTTAACACTAAACCGAAATCTTCTGTCCCACTATTTTGCAGCATTTTAAAGAAGTACTCTGGGAAAGATTTTTCTGCAAGGAAGAAACTGCAGGCGGCGTGGCTGAAATGAGAATATCATGCTGCACGAGCTCTTTGCCCTCAGATGTAGAAGTGTCATCAGTGGGCATCATAGAGAAACGGGACTTTAATAAGGGATCATCAACCTCTGTGAATTCCCTTTGTTCTAGACGCCTGAAATAAAGAGTTGTCCTGAGTCACATGAACCTCCACAGAGTGGTCTTAATGTGGCGCGGGAACATGCCGGTATAAGAGAATTCCGAAGAAGGCTGAACGTCCACAATTGAATGGTCATTGCCAGAAATGAAGTGGCAGCCGGAACATACTGGGAAACTTCAGCTTCCATTAGACAATGAAGATGTGAGAATCTGGTACGTCCACAATTCACGGTTTCCTTAGATCCATGAAATTCCGTGTTGAATTTTAGTCAGAAAATGAAAACTCCGGAGCCTCTGTTCAGCAGGCCCGGGTGTAGCTCCCATAGGCACACTTGTGCTCCTCTAGAATTTGGATAAAAATCGTTTTCACTGGAATAAAGAACCTTGATCAAGCCAGGTGGGTCTTGACAAACGAAATTGCTGCGTGTGCCCGGTATACTGACAAGCACCCACCTGTGATAGTCCATGGCATATTCAGCACAGGAATCTGCATCGATTGAGCCAAGACAAAGGAAAGCTCAGGGAGGCAGCACCCGTGTAGAAAAGCATTTGTACTTCAAAGATGAGGCCAATGAGTTGAAAGGACAAACCCATGGCAAATAGTTTTCATCATCGGCAGAATTTCACGGAGCAATATTGCTGGGAGAGAAAAGGCACCACCTGAGGGAGGCACGCTCAACAAAACTACCTAGGGCAGGAGCCGGGTTGCCCCCAGGCACTAGGCGAGTCAGGCCTCAGCATTGTAAGGAGGGTTCACTGAAGTCCCTGAGTGAAGTTTTCTCCGCTGTCCTACGTCTACGTTCCTAAAATTTACTCTGCGGTTTCTGATGATCCTGGGTTATGAACGGCCACCATTCACCGTTCTCCTTACACTCGTGCGTCCCCATCGACCTTAAAAGAAAGGGAGGACACGCAACTGCTGGCAGGTAAATTCAGCACACTTTGTCTCAACACAAAAGAGACAGCTCTGTGGTGACCCGTCTTCCACGGTAAAACATTTCCTAGCGAATAAGCAATCTTCCCATCGCAATGACAATATGAGAGAATTGCCACCGAGGGATTTGCCGCTGTGCCTACAAACATCATCTTGAGGCCATACAGTAGTGAAGCACGGGAACCCAGTTGCTTCACCCTTTACCCTAGACCAGTGAAACACTGTCTCTAAACATGCCCACATGCCTGTATCTATGCCCGTTTAAAGTTAACACTAAACCGAAATCTTCTGTCCCACTATTTTGCAGCATTTTAAAGAAGTACTCTGGGAAAGATTTTTCTGCAAGGAAGAAACTGCAGGCGGCGTGGCTGAAATGAGAATATCATGCTGCACGAGCTCTTTGCCCTCAGATGTAGAAGTGTCATCAGTGGGCATCATAGAGAAACGGGACTTTAATAAGGGATCATCAACCTCTGTGAATTCCTTTGTTCTAGACGCCTGAAATAAAGAGTTGTCCTGAGTCACATGAACCTCCACAGAGTGGTCTTAATGTGGCGCGGGAACATGCCGGTATAAGAGAATTCCGAAGAAGGCTGAACGTCCACAATTGAATGGTCATTGCCAGAAATGAAGTGGCAGCCGGATCAGACTGGGAAACTTCAGCTTCCATTAGACAATGAAGATGTGAGAATCTGGTACGTCCACAATTCACGGTTTCCTTAGATCCATGAAATTCCGTGTTGAATTTTAGTCAGAAAATGAAAACTCCGGAGCCTCTGTTCAGCAGGCCCGGGTGTAGCTCCCATAGGCACACTTGTGCTCCTCTAGAATTTGGATAAAAATCGTTTTCACTGGAATAAAGAACCTTGATCAAGCCAGGTGGGTCTTGACAAACGAAATTGCTGCGTGTGCCCGGTATACTGACAAGCACCCACCTGTGATAGTCCATGGCATATTCAGCACAGGAATCTGCATCGATTGAGCCAAGACAAAGGAAAGCTCAGGGAGGCAACACCCGTGTAGAAAAGCATTTGTACTTCAAAGATGAGGCCAATGAGTTGAAAGGACAAACCCATGGCAAATAGTTTTCATCATCGGCAGAATTTCACGGAGCAATATTGCTGGGAGAGAAAAGGCACCACCTGAGGGAGGCACGCTCAACAAAACTACCTAGGGCAGGAGCCGGGTTGCCCCCAGGCACTAGGCGTGTCAGGCCTCAGCATTGTAAGGAGGGTTCACTGAAGTCCCTGAGTGAAGTTTTCTCCGCTGTCCTACGTCTACGTTCCTAAAATTTACTCTGCGGTTTCTGATGATCCTGGGTTATGAACGGCCACCATTCACCGTTCTCCTTACACTCGTGCGTCCCCATCGACCTTAAAAGAAAGGGAGGACACGCAACTGTTGGCAGGTAAATTCAGCACACTTTGTCTTAACACAAAAGAGACAGCTCTGTGGTGACCCGTCTTCCACGGTAAAACATTTCCTAGCGAATAAGCAATCTTCCCATCGCAATGACAATATGAGAGAATTGCCACCGAGGGATTTGCCGCTGTGCCTACAAACATCATCTTGAGGCCATACAGTAGTGAAGCACGGGAACCCAGTTGCTTCACCCTTTACCCTAGACCAGTGAAACACTGTCTCTAAACATGCCCACATGCCTGTATCTATGCCCGTTTAAAGTTAACACTAAACCGAAATCTTCTGTCCCACTATTTTGCAGCATTTTAAAGAAGTACACTGGGAAAGATTTTTCTGCAAGGAAGAAACTGCAGGCTGCGTGGCTGAAATGAGAATATCATGCTGCACGAGCTCATTGCCTTCAGATGTAGAAGTGTCATCAGTGGGCATCATAGAGAAACGGGACTTTAATAAGTGATCATCAACCTCTGTTAATTCCCTTTGTTCTAGACGCCTGAAATAAAGAGTTGTCCTGAGTCACATGAACCTCCACAGAGTGGTCTTAATGTGGCGCGGGAACATGCCGGTATAAGCGAATTCCGAAGAAGGCTGAACGTCCACAATTGAATGGTCATTGCCAAAAATGAACTGGCAGCCGGATCAGACTGGGAAACTTCAGCTTCCATTAGACAATGAAGATGTGAGAATCTGGTACGTCCACAATTCACGGTTTCCTTAGATCCATGAAATTCCGTGTTGAATTTTAGTCAGAAAATGAAAACTCCGGAGCCTCTGTTCAGCAGGCCCGGGTGTAGCTCCCATAGGCACACTTGTGCTCCTCTAGAATTTGGATAAAAATCGTTTTCACTGGAATAAAGAACCTTGATCAAGCCAGGTGGGTCTTGACAAACGAAATTGCTGCGTGTGCCCGGTATACTGACAAGCACCCACCTGTGATAGTCCATGGCATATTCAGCACAGGAATCTGCATCGATTGAGCCAAGACAAAGGAAAGCTCAGGGAGGCAGCACCCGTGTAGAAAAGCATTTGTACTTCAAAGATGAGGCCAATGAGTTGAAAGGACAAACCCATGGCAAATAGTTTTCATCATCGGCAGAATTTCACGGAGCAATATTGCTGGGAGAGAAAAGGCACCACCTGAGGGAGGCACGCTCAACAAAACTACCTAGGGCAGGAGCCGGGTTGCCCCCAGGCACTAGGCGAGTCAGGCCTCAGCATTGTAAGGAGGGTTCACTGAAGTCCCTGAGTGAAGTTTTCTCCGCTGTCCTACGTCTACGTTCCTAAAATTTACTCTGCGGTTTCTGATGATCCTGGGTTATGAACGGCCACCATTCACCGTTCTCCTTACACTCGTGCGTCCCCATCGACCTTAAAAGAAAGGGAGGACACGCAACTGCTGGCAGGTAAATTCAGCACACTTTGTCTCAACACAAAAGAGACAGCTCTGTGGTGACCCGTCTTCCACGGTAAAACATTTCCTAGCGAATAAGCAATCTTCCCATCGCAATGACAATATGAGAGAATTGCCACCGAGGGATTTGCCGCTGTGCCTACAAACATCATCTTGAGGCCATACAGTAGTGAAGCACGGGAACCCAGTTGCTTCACCCTTTACCCTAGACCAGTGAAACACTGTCTCTAAACATGCCCACATGCCTGTATCTATGCCCGTTTAAAGTTAACACTAAACCGAAATCTTCTGTCCCACTATTTTGCAGCATTTTAAAGAAGTACTCTGGGAAAGATTTTTCTGCAAGGAAGAAACTGCAGGCGGCGTGGCTGAAATGAGAATATCATGCTGCACGAGCTCTTTGCCCTCAGATGTAGAAGTGTCATCAGTGGGCATCATAGAGAAACGGGACTTTAATAAGGGATCATCAACCTCTGTGAATTCCCTTTGTTCTAGCCGCCTGAAATAAAGAGTTGTCCTGAGTCACATGAACCTCCACAGAGTGGTCTTAATGTGGCGCGGGAACATGCCGGTATAAGAGAATTCCGAAGAAGGCTGAACGTCCACAATTGAATGGTCATTGCCAGAAATGAAGTGGCAGCCGGAACATACTGGGAAACTTCAGCTTCCATTAGACAATGAAGATGTGAGAATCTGGTACGTCCACAATTCACGGTTTCCTTAGATCCATGAAATTCCGTGTTGAATTTTAGTCAGAAAATGAAAACTCCGGAGCCTCTGTTCAGCAGGCCCGGGTGTAGCTCCCATAGGCACACTTGTGCTCCTCTAGAATTTGGATAAAAATCGTTTTCACTGGAATAAAGAACCTTGATCAAGCCAGGTGGGTCTTGACAAACGAAATTGCTGCGTGTGCCCGGTATACTGACAAGCACCCACCTGTGATAGTCCATGGCATATTCAGCACAGGAATCTGCATCGATTGAGCCAAGACAAAGGAAAGCTCAGGGAGGCAACACCCGTGTAGAAAAGCATTTGTACTTCAAAGATGAGGCCAATGAGTTGAAAGGACAAACCCATGGCAAATAGTTTTCATCATCGGCAGAATTTCACGGAGCAATATTGCTGGGAGAGAAAAGGCACCACCTGAGGGAGGCACGCTCAACAAAACTACCTAGGGCAGGAGCCGGGTTGCCCCCAGGCACTAGGCGTGTCAGGCCTCAGCATTGTAAGGAGGGTTCACTGAAGTCCCTGAGTGAAGTTTTCTCCGCTGTCCTACGTCTACGTTCCTAAAATTTACTCTGCGGTTTCTGATGATCCTGGGTTATGAACGGCCACCATTCACCGTTCTCCTTACACTCGTGCGTCCCCATCGACCTTAAAAGAAAGGGAGGACACGCAACTGTTGGCAGGTAAATTCAGCACACTTTGTCTTAACACAAAAGAGACAGCTCTGTGGTGACCCGTCTTCCACGGTAAAACATTTCCTAGCGAATAAGCAATCTTCCCATCGCAATGACAATATGAGAGAATTGCCACCGAGGGATTTGCCGCTGTGCCTACAAACATCATCTTGAGGCCATACAGTAGTGAAGCACGGGAACCCAGTTGCTTCACCCTTTACCCTAGACCAGTGAAACACTGTCTCTAAACATGCCCACATGCCTGTATCTATGCCCGTTTAAAGTTAACACTAAACCGAAATCTTCTGTCCCACTATTTTGCAGCATTTTAAAGAAGTACACTGGGAAAGATTTTTCTGCAAGGAAGAAACTGCAGGCTGCGTGGCTGAAATGAGAATATCATGCTGCACGAGCTCATTGCCTTCAGATGTAGAAGTGTCATCAGTGGGCATCATAGAGAAACGGGACTTTAATAAGTGATCATCAACCTCTGTTAATTCCCTTTGTTCTAGACGCCTGAAATAAAGAGTTGTCCTGAGTCACATGAACCTCCACAGAGTGGTCTTAATGTGGCGCGGGAACATGCCGGTATAAGCGAATTCCGAAGAAGGCTGAACGTCCACAATTGAATGGTCATTGCCAGAAATGAACTGGCAGCCGGATCAGACTGGGAAACTTCAGCTTCCATTAGACAATGAAGATGTGAGAAACTGGTACGTCCACAATTCACGGTTTCCTTAGATCCATGAAAATCCATGTAGAATTTTAGTCAGAAAATGAAAACCACGGAGCCTCTGTTCAGCAGGCCCGGGTGTAGCTCCCAGAGGCACACTGGTGCTCCTCTAGAATTTGGATAAAAATCGTTTTCACTGGAATAAAGAACCTTGATCAAGCCAGGTGGGTCTTGACAAACGAAATTGCTGCATGTGCCCGGTATACTTACAAGCACCCACCTGTGCTAGTCCATGGCGTATTCAGCACATGTATCGGCATCGATTGAGCCAAGACAAAGGAAAGCTCAGGGAGGCAGCACCCGTGTAGAAAAGCATTTGTACTTCAAAGATGAGGCCAATGAGGTGAAAGGACAAACCCATGGCAAATAGTTTTCATCATCGGCCGAATTTCACGGAGCAATATTGCTGGGAGAGAAAAGGCACCCCCAGAGGGAGGCACGCTCAACAAAACTACCCAGGGCAGGAGCCGTGTTGCCCCCAGGCACTAGGCGTGTGAGGCCTCAGCATTGTAAGGAGGGTTCACTGAAGTCCCTGAGTGAAGTTTTCTCCGCTGTCCTACGTCTACGTTCCTAAAATTTACTCTGCGGTTTCTGATGATCCTGGGTTATGAACGGCCACCATTCACCGTTCTCCTTACACTCGTGCGTCTCCATCGACCTTAAAAGAAAGGGAGGACATGCAACAGCTGGCAGGTAAATTCAGCACACTTTGTCTCAACACAAAAGAGACAGCTCTGTGGTGACCCGTCTTCCACGGTAAAACATTTCCTAGCGAATAAGCAATCTTCCCATCGCAATGACAATATGAGAGAATTGCCACCGATGGATTTGCCGCTGTGCCTACAAACATCATCTTGAGGCCATACAGTAGTGAAGCACGGGAACCCAGTTGCTTCACCCTTTACCCTAGACCAGTGAAACACTGTCTCTAAACATGCCCACATGCCTGTATCTATGCCCGTTTAAAGTTAACACTAAACCGAAATCTTCTGTCCCACTATTTTGCAGCATTTTAAAGAAGTACACTGGGAAAGATTTTTCTGCAAGGAAGAAACTGCAGGCGGCGTGGCTGAAATGAGAATATCATGCTGCACGAGCTCTTTGCCCTCAGATGTAGAAGTGTCATCAGTGGGCATCATAGAGAAACGGGACTTTAATAAGGGATCATCAACCTCTGTGAATTCCCTTTGTTCTAGACGCCTGAAATAAAGAGTTGTCCTGAGTCACATGAACCTCCACAGAGTGGTCTTAATGTGGCGCGGGAACATGCCGGTATAAGAGAATTCCGAAGAAGGCTGAACGTCCACAATTGAATGGTCATTGCCAGAAATGAAGTGGCAGCCGGAACATACTGGGAAACTTCAGCTTCCATTAGACAATGAAGATGTGAGAATCTGGTACGTCCACAATTCACGGTTTCCTTAGATCCATGAAATTCCGTGTTGAATTTTAGTCAGAAAATGAAAACTCCGGAGCCTCTGTTCAGCAGGCCCGGGTGTAGCTCCCATAGGCACACTTGTGCTCCTCTAGAATTTGGATAAAAATCGTTTTCACTGGAATAAAGAACCTTGATCAAGCCAGGTGGGTCTTGACAAACGAAATTGCTGCGTGTGCCCGGTATACTGACAAGCACCCACCTGTGCTAGTCCATGGCATATTCAGCACAGGAATCTGCATCGATTGAGCCAAGACAAAGGAAAGCTCAGGGAGGCAGCACCCGTGTAGAAAAGCATTTGTACTTCAAAGATGAGGCCAATGAGTTGAAAGGACAAACCCATGGCAAATAGTTTTCATCATCGGAAGAATTTCACGGAGCAATATTGCTGGGAGAGAAAAGGCACCACCTGAGGGAGGCACGCTCAACAAAACTACCTAGGGCAGGAGCCGGGTTGCCCCCAGGCACTAGGCGTGTCAGGCCTCAGCATTGTAGGGAGGGTTCACTGAAGTCCCTGAGTGAAGTTTTCTCCGCTGTCCTACGTCTACGTTCCTAAAATTTACTCTGCGGTTTCTGATGATCCTGGGTTATGAACGGCCACCATTCACCGTTCTCCTTACACTCGTGCGTCTCCATCGACCTTAAAAGAAAGGGAGGACACGCAACTGCTGGCAGGTAAATTCAGCACACTTTGTCTCAACACAAAAGAGACAGCTCTGTGGTGACCCGTCTTCCACGGTAAAACATTTCCTAGCGAATAAGCAATCTTCCCATCGCAATGACAATATGAGAGAATTGCCACCGATGGATTTGCCGCTGTGCCTACAAACATCATCTTGAGGCCATACAGTAGTGAAGCACGGGAACCCAGTTGCTTCACCCTTTACCCTAGACCAGTGAAACACTGTCTCTAAACATGCCCACATGCCTGTATCTATGCCCGTTTAAAGTTAACACTAAACCGAAATCTTCTGTCCCACTATTTTGCAGCATTTTAAAGAAGTACACTGGGAAAGATTTTTCTGCAAGGAAGAAACTGCAGGCTGCGTGGCTGAAATGAGAATATCATGCTGCACGAGCTCTTTGCCCTCAGATGTAGAAGTGTCATCAGTGGGCATCATAGAGAAACGGGACTTTAATAAGGGATCATCAACCTCTGTGAATTCCCTTTGTTCTAGACGCCTGAAATAAAGAGTTGTCCTGAGTCACATGAACCTCCACAGAGTGGTCTTAATGTGGCGCGGGAACATCCGGTATAAGAGAATTCCGAAGAAGGCTGAACGTCCACAATTGAATGGTCATTGCCAGAAATGAACTGGCAGCCGGATCAGACTGGGAAACTTCAGCTTCCATTAGACAATGAAGATGTGAGAAACTGGTACGTCCACAATTCACGGTTTCCTTAGATCCATGAAAATCCATGTAGAATTTTAGTCAGAAAATGAAAACCACGGAGCCTCTGTTCAGCAGGCCCGGGTGTAGCTCCCAGAGGCACACTGGTGCTCCTCTAGAATTTGGATAAAAATCGTTTTCACTGGAATAAAGAACCTTGATCAAGCCAGGTGGGTCTTGATAAACGAAATTGCTGCATGTGCCCGGTATACTTACAAGCACCCACCTGTGCTAGTCCATGGCGTATTCAGCACAGGTATCGGCATCGATTGAGCCAAGACAAAGGAAAGCTCAGGGAGGCAGCACCGGTGTAGAAAAGCATTTGTACTTCAAAGATGAGGCCAATGAGGTGAAAGGACAAACCCATGGCAAATAGTTTTCATCATCGGCCGAATTTCACGGAGCAATATTGCTGGGAGAGAAAAGGCACCCCCAGAGGGAGGCACGCTCAACAAAACTACCCAGGGCAGGAGCCGTGTTGCCCCCAGGCACTAGGCGTGTGAGGCCTCAGCATTGTAAGGAGGGTTCACTGAAGTCCCTGAGTGAAGTTTTCTCCGCTGTCCTACGTCTACGTTCCTAAAATTTACTCTGCGGTTTCTGATGATCCTGGGTTATGAACGGCCACCATTCACCGTTCTCCTTACACTCGTGCGTCCCCATCGACCTTAAAAGAAAGGGAGGACACGCAACTGCTGGCAGGTAAATTCAGCACACTTTGTCTCAACACAAAAGAGACAGCTCTGTGGTGACCCGTCTTCCACGGTAAAACATTTCCTAGCGAATAAGCAATCTTCCCATCGCAATGACAATATGAGAGAATTGCCACCGAGGGATTTGCCGCTGTGCCTACAAACATCATCTTGAGGCCATACAGTAGTGAAGCACGGGAACCCAGTTGCTTCACCCTTTACCCTAGACCAGTGAAACACTGTCTCTAAACATGCCCACATGCCTGTATCTATGCCCGTTTAAAGTTAACACTAAACCGAAATCTTCTGTCCCACTATTTTGCAGCATTTTAAAGAAGTACTCTGGGAAAGATTTTTCTGCAAGGAAGAAACTGCAGGCGGCGTGGCTGAAATGAGAATATCATGCTGCACGAGCTCTTTGCCCTCAGATGTAGAAGTGTCATCAGTGGGCATCATAGAAAAACGGGACTTTAATAAGGGATCATCAACCTCTGTGAATTCCCTTTGTTCTAGCCGCCTGAAATAAAGAGTTGTCCGGAGTCACATGAACCTCCACAGAGTGGTCTTAATGTGGCGCGGGAACATGCCGGTATAAGAGAATTCCGAAGAAGGCTGAACGTCCACAATTGAATGGTCATTGCCAGAAATGAAGTGGCAGCCGGAACATACTGGGAAACTTCAGCTTCCATTAGACAATGAAGATGTGAGAATCTGGTACGTCCACAATTCACGGTTTCCTTAGATCCATGAAATTCCGTGTTGAATTTTAGTCAGAAAATGAAAACTCCGGAGCCTCTGTTCAGCAGGCCCGGGTGTAGCTCCCATAGGCACACTTGTGCTCCTCTAGAATTTGGATAAAAATCGTTTTCACTGGAATAAAGAACCTTGATCAAGCCAGGTGGGTCTTGACAAACGAAATTGCTGCGTGTGCCCGGTATACTGACAAGCACCCACCTGTGATAGTCCATGGCATATTCAGCACAGGAATCTGCATCGATTGAGCCAAGACAAAGGAAAGCTCAGGGAGGCAACACCCGTGTAGAAAAGCATTTGTACTTCAAAGATGAGGCCAATGAGTTGAAAGGACAAACCCATGGCAAATAGTTTTCATCATCGGAAGAATTTCACGGAGCAATATTGCTGGGAGAGAAAAGGCACCACCTGAGGGAGGCACGCTCAACAAAACTACCTAGGGCAGGAGCCGGGTTGCCCCCAGGCACTAGGCGTGTCAGGCCTCAGCATTGTAAGGAGGGTTCACTGAAGTCCCTGAGTGAAGTTTTCTCCGCTGTCCTACGTCTACGTTCCTAAAATTTACTCTGCGGTTTCTGATGATCCTGGGTTATGAACGGCCACCATTCACCGTTCTCCTTACACTCGTGCGTCCCCATCGACCTTAAAAGAAAGGGAGGACACGCAACTGTTGGCAGGTAAATTCAGCACACTTTGTCTTAACACAAAAGAGACAGCTCTGTGGTGACCCGTCTTCCACGGTAAAACATTTCCTAGCGAATAAGCAATCTTCCCATCGCAATGACAATATGAGAGAATTGCCACCGAGGGATTTGCCGCTGTGCCTACAAACATCATCTTGAGGCCATACAGTAGTGAAGCACGGGAACCCAGTTGCTTCACCCTTTACCCTAGACCAGTGAAACACTGTCTCTAAACATGCCCACATGCCTGTATCTATGCCCGTTTAAAATTAACACTAAACCGAAATCTTCTGTCCCACTATTTTGCAGCATTTTAAAGAAGTACACTGGGAAAGATTTTTCTGCAAGGAAGAAACTGCAGGCTGCGTGGCTGAAATGAGAATATCATGCTGCACGAGCTCATTGCCTTCAGATGTAGAAGTGTCATCAGTGGGCATCATAGAGAAACGGGACTTTAATAAGTGATCATCAACCTCTGTTAATTCCCTTTGTTCTAGACGCCTGAAATAAAGAGTTGTCCTGAGTCACATGAACCTCCACAGAGTGGTCTTAATGTGGCGCGGGAACATGCCGGTATAAGCGAATTCCGAAGAAGGCTGAACGTCCACAATTGAATGGTCATTGCCAGAAATGAACTGGCAGCCGGATCAGACTGGGAAACTTCAGCTTCCATTAGACAATGAAGATGTGAGAAACTGGTACGTCCACAATTCACGGTTTCCTTAGATCCATGAAAATCCATGTAGAATTTTAGTCAGAAAATGAAAACCACGGAGCCTCTGTTCAGCAGGCCCGGGTGTAGCTCCCAGAGGCACACTGGTGCTCCTCTAGAATTTGGATAAAAATCGTTTTCACTGGAATAAAGAACCTTGATCAAGCCAGGTGGGTCTTGACAAACGAAATTGCTGCATGTGCCCGGTATACTTACAAGCACCCACCTGTGCTAGTCCATGGCGTATTCAGCACATGTATCGGCATCGATTGAGCCAAGACAAAGGAAAGCTCAGGGAGGCAGCACCCGTGTAGAAAAGCATTTGTACTTCAAAGATGAGGCCAATGAGGTGAAAGGACAAACCCATGGCAAATAGTTTTCATCATCGGCCGAATTTCACGGAGCAATATTGCTGGGAGAGAAAAGGCACCCCCAGAGGGAGGCACGCTCAACAAAACTACCCAGGGCAGGAGCCGTGTTGCCCCCAGGCACTAGGCGTGTGAGGCCTCAGCATTGTAAGGAGGGTTCACTGAAGTCCCTGAGTGAAGTTTTCTCCGCTGTCCTACGTCTACGTTCCTAAAATTTACTCTGCGGTTTCTGATGATCCTGGGTTATGAACGGCCACCATTCACCGTTCTCCTTACACTCGTGCGTCTCCATCGACCTTAAAAGAAAGGGAGGACATGCAACAGCTGGCAGGTAAATTCAGCACACTTTGTCTCAACACAAAAGAGACAGCTCTGTGGTGACCCGTCTTCCACGGTAAAACATTTCCTAGCGAATAAGCAATCTTCCCATCGCAATGACAATATGAGAGAATTGCCACCGATGGATTTGCCGCTGTGCCTACAAACATCATCTTGAGGCCATACAGTAGTGAAGCACGGGAACCCAGTTGCTTCACCCTTTACCCTAGACCAGTGAAACACTGTCTCTAAACATGCCCACATGCCTGTATCTATGCCCGTTTAAAGTTAACACTAAACCGAAATCTTCTGTCCCACTATTTTGCAGCATTTTAAAGAAGTACACTGGGAAAGATTTTTCTGCAAGGAAGAAACTGCAGGCGGCGTGGCTGAAATGAGAATATCATGCTGCACGAGCTCTTTGCCCTCAGATGTAGAAGTGTCATCAGTGGGCATCATAGAGAAACGGGACTTTAATAAGGGATCATCAACCTCTGTGAATTCCCTTTGTTCTAGACGCCTGAAATAAAGAGTTGTCCTGAGTCACATGAACCTCCACAGAGTGGTCTTAATGTGGCGCGGGAACATGCCGGTATAAGAGAATTCCGAAGAAGGCTGAACGTCCACAATTGAATGGTCATTGCCAGAAATGAAGTGGCAGCCGGAACATACTGGGAAACTTCAGCTTCCATTAGACAATGAAGATGTGAGAATCTGGTACGTCCACAATTCACGGTTTCCTTAGATCCATGAAATTCCGTGTTGAATTTTAGTCAGAAAATGAAAACTCCGGAGCCTCTGTTCAGCAGGCCCGGGTGTAGCTCCCATAGGCACACTTGTGCTCCTCTAGAATTTGGATAAAAATCGTTTTCACTGGAATAAAGAACCTTGATCAAGCCAGGTGGGTCTTGACAAACGAAATTGCTGCGTGTGCCCGGTATACTGACAAGCACCCACCTGTGCTAGTCCATGGCATATTCAGCACAGGAATCTGCATCGATTGAGCCAAGACAAAGGAAAGCTCAGGGAGGCAGCACCCGTGTAGAAAAGCATTTGTACTTCAAAGATGAGGCCAATGAGTTGAAAGGACAAACCCATGGCAAATAGTTTTCATCATCGGAAGAATTTCACGGAGCAATATTGCTGGGAGAGAAAAGGCACCACCTGAGGGAGGCACGCTCAACAAAACTACCTAGGGCAGGAGCCGGGTTGCCCCCAGGCACTAGGCGTGTCAGGCCTCAGCATTGTAGGGAGGGTTCACTGAAGTCCCTGAGTGAAGTTTTCTCCGCTGTCCTACGTCTACGTTCCTAAAATTTACTCTGCGGTTTCTGATGATCCTGGGTTATGAACGGCCACCATTCACCGTTCTCCTTACACTCGTGCGTCTCCATCGACCTTAAAAGAAAGGGAGGACACGCAACTGCTGGCAGGTAAATTCAGCACACTTTGTCTCAACACAAAAGAGACAGCTCTGTGGTGACCCGTCTTCCACGGTAAAACATTTCCTAGCGAATAAGCAATCTTCCCATCGCAATGACAATATGAGAGAATTGCCACCGATGGATTTGCCGCTGTGCCTACAAACATCATCTTGAGGCCATACAGTAGTGAAGCACGGGAACCCAGTTGCTTCACCCTTTACCCTAGACCAGTGAAACACTGTCTCTAAACATGCCCACATGCCTGTATCTATGCCCGTTTAAAGTTAACACTAAACCGAAATCTTCTGTCCCACTATTTTGCAGCATTTTAAAGAAGTACACTGGGAAAGATTTTTCTGCAAGGAAGAAACTGCAGGCTGCGTGGCTGAAATGAGAATATCATGCTGCACGAGCTCTTTGCCCTCAGATGTAGAAGTGTCATCAGTGGGCATCATAGAGAAACGGGACTTTAATAAGGGATCATCAACCTCTGTGAATTCCCTTTGTTCTAGACGCCTGAAATAAAGAGTTGTCCTGAGTCACATGAACCTCCACAGAGTGGTCTTAATGTGGCGCGGGAACATGCCGGTATAAGAGAATTCCGAAGAAGGCTGAACGTCCACAATTGAATGGTCATTGCCAGAAATGAACTGGCAGCCGGATCAGACTGGGAAACTTCAGCTTCCATTAGACAATGAAGATGTGAGAAACTGGTACGTCCACAATTCACGGTTTCCTTAGATCCATGAAAATCCATGTAGAATTTTAGTCAGAAAATGAAAACCACGGAGCCTCTGTTCAGCAGGCCCGGGTGTAGCTCCCAGAGGCACACTGGTGCTCCTCTAGAATTTGGATAAAAATCGTTTTCACTGGAATAAAGAACCTTGATCAAGCCAGGTGGGTCTTGATAAACGAAATTGCTGCATGTGCCCGGTATACTTACAAGCACCCACCTGTGCTAGTCCATGGCGTATTCAGCACAGGTATCGGCATCGATTGAGCCAAGACAAAGGAAAGCTCAGGGAGGCAGCACCGGTGTAGAAAAGCATTTGTACTTCAAAGATGAGGCCAATGAGGTGAAAGGACAAACCCATGGCAAATAGTTTTCATCATCGGCCGAATTTCACGGAGCAATATTGCTGGGAGAGAAAAGGCACCCCCAGAGGGAGGCACGCTCAACAAAACTACCCAGGGCAGGAGCCGTGTTGCCCCCAGGCACTAGGCGTGTGAGGCCTCAGCATTGTAAGGAGGGTTCACTGAAGTCCCTGAGTGAAGTTTTCTCCGCTGTCCTACGTCTACGTTCCTAAAATTTACTCTGCGGTTTCTGATGATCCTGGGTTATGAACGGCCACCATTCACCGTTCTCCTTACACTCGTGCGTCCCCATCGACCTTAAAAGAAAGGGAGGACACGCAACTGCTGGCAGGTAAATTCAGCACACTTTGTCTCAACACAAAAGAGACAGCTCTGTGGTGACCCGTCTTCCACGGTAAAACATTTCCTAGCGAATAAGGAATCTTCCCATCGCAATGACAATATGAGAGAATTGCCACCGATGGATTTGCCGCTGTGCCTACAAACATCATCTTGAGGCCATACAGTAGTGAAGCACGGGAACCCAGTTGCTTCACCCTTTACCCTAGACCAGTGAAACACTGTCTCTAAACATGCCCACATGCCTGTATCTATGCCCGTTTAAAGTTAACACTAAACCGAAATCTTCTGTCCCACTATTTTGCAGCATTTTAAAGAAGTACACTGGGAAAGATTTTTCTGCAAGGAAGAAACTGCAGGCTGCGTGGCTGAAATGAGAATATCATGCTGCACGAGCTCTTTGCCCTCAGATGTAGAAGTGTCATCAGTGGGCATCATAGAGAAACGGGACTTTAATAAGGGATCATCAACCTCTGTGAATTCCCTTTGTTCTAGACGCCTGAAATAAAGAGTTGTCCTGAGTCACATGAACCTCCACAGAGTGGTCTTAATGTGGCGCGGGAACATGCCGGTATAAGAGAATTCCGAAGAAGGCTGAACGTCCACAATTGAATGGTCATTGCCAGAAATGAAGTGGCAGCCGGATCAGACTGGGACACTTCAGCTTCCATTAGACAATGAAGATGTGAGAAACTGGTACGTCCACAATTCACGGTTTCCTTAGATCCATGAAATTCCGTGTTGAATTTTAGTCAGAAAATGAAAACCACGGAGCCTCTGTTCAGCAGGCCCGGGTGTAGCTCCCATAGGCACACTTGTGCTCCTCTAGAATTTGGATAAAAATCGTTTTCACTGGAATAAAGAACCTTGATCAAGCCAGGTGGGTCTTGACAAACGAAATTGCTGCGTGTGCCCGGTATACTGACAAGCACCCACCTGTGATAGTCCATGGCATATTCAGCACAGGAATCTGCATCGATTGAGCCAAGACAAAGGAAAGCTCAGGGAGGCAGCACCCGTGTAGAAAAGCATTTGTACTTCAAAGATGAGGCCAATGAGTTGAAAGGACAAACCCATGGCAAATAGTTTTCATCATCGGCAGAATTTCACGGAGCAATATTGCTGGGAGAGAAAAGGCACCACCTGAGGGAGGCACGCTCAACAAAACTACCTAGGGCAGGAGCCGGGTTGCCCCCAGGCACTAGGCGTGTCAGGCCTCAGCATTGTAAGGAGGGTTCACTGAAGTCCCTGAGTGAAGTTTTCTCCGCTGTCCTACGTCTACGTTCCTAAAATTTACTCTGCGGTTTCTGATGATCCTGGGTTATGAACGGCCACCATTCACCGTTCTCCTTACACTCGTGCGTCCCCATCGACCTTAAAAGAAAGGGAGGACACGCAACTGTTGGCAGGTAAATTCAGCACACTTTGTCTCAACACAAAAGAGACAGCTCTGTGGTGACCCGTCTTCCACGGTAAAACATTTCCTAGCGAATAAGCAATCTTCCCATCGCAATGACAATATGAGAGAATTGCCACCGAGGGATTTGCCGCTGTGCCTACAAACATCATCTTGAGGCCATACAGTAGTGAAGCACGGGAACCCAGTTGCTTCACCCTTTACCCTAGACCAGTGAAACACTGTCTCTAAACATGCCCACATGCCTGTATCTATGCCCGTTTAAAGTTAACACTAAACCGAAATCTTCTGTCCCACTATTTTGCAGCATTTTAAAGAAGTACACTGGGAAAGATTTTTCTGCAAGGAAGAAACTGCAGGCTGCGTGGCTGTAATGAGAATATCATGCTGCACGAGCTCATTGCCTTCAGATGTAGCAGTGTCATCAGTGGGCATCATAGAGAAACGGGACTTTAATAAGTGATCATCAACCTCTGTGAATTTCCTTTGTTCTAGACGCCTGAAATAAAGAGTTGTCCTGAGTCACATGAACCTCCACAGAGTGGTCTTAATGTGGCGCGGGAACATGCCGGTATAAGAGAATTCCGAAGAAGGCTGAACGTCCACAATTGAATGGTCATTGCCAGAAATGAACTGGCAGCCGGATCAGACTGGGAAACTTCAGCTTCCATTAGACAATGAAGATGTGAGAAACTGGTACGTCCACAATTCACGGTTTCCTTAGATCCATGAAAATCCATGTAGAATTTTAGTCAGAAAATGAAAACCACGGAGCCTCTGTTCAGCAGGCCCGGGTGTAGCTCCCAGAGGCACACTGGTGCTCCTCTAGAATTTGGATAAAAATCGTTTTCACTGGAATAAAGAACCTTGATCAAGCCAGGTGGGTCTTGACAAACGAAATTGCTGCATGTGCCCGGTATACTTACAAGCACCCACCTGTGCTAGTCCATGGCGTATTCAGCACAGGTATCGGCATCGATTGAGCCAAGACAAAGGAAAGCTCAGGGAGGCAGCACCGGTGTAGAAAAGCATTTGTACTTCAAAGATGAGGCCAATGAGGTGAAAGGACAAACCCATGGCAAATAGTTTTCATCATCGGCCGAATTTCACGGAGCAATATTGCTGGGAGAGAAAAGGCACCCCCAGAGGGAGGCACGCTCAACAAAACTACCCAGGGCAGGAGCCGTGTTGCCCCCAGGCACTAGGCGTGTGAGGCCTCAGCATTGTAAGGAGGGTTCACTGAAGTCCCTGAGTGAAGTTTTCTCCGCTGTCCTACGTCTACGTTCCTAAAATTTACTCTGCGGTTTCTGATGATCCTGGGTTATGAACGGCCACCATTCACCGTTCTCCTTACACTCGTGCGTCCCCATCGACCTTAAAAGAAAGGGAGGACACGCAACTGCTGGCAGGTAAATTCAGCACACTTTGTCTCAACACAAAAGAGACAGCTCTGTGGTGACCCGTCTTCCACGGTAAAACATTTCCTAGCGAATAAGGAATCTTCCCATCGCAATGACAATATGAGAGAATTGCCACCGATGGATTTGCCGCTGTGCCTACAAACATCATCTTGAGGCCATACAGTAGTGAAGCACGGGAACCCAGTTGCTTCACCCTTTACCCTAGACCAGTGAAACACTGTCTCTAAACATGCCCACATGCCTGTATCTATGCCCGTTTAAAGTTAACACTAAACCGAAATCTTCTGTCCCACTATTTTGCAGCATTTTAAAGAAGTACACTGGGAAAGATTTTTCTGCAAGGAAGAAACTGCAGGCGGCGTGGCTGAAATGAGAATATCATGCTGCACGAGCTCTTTGCCCTCAGATGTAGAAGTGTCATCAGTGGGCATCATAGAGAAACGGGACTTTAATAAGGGATCATCAACCTCTGTGAATTCCCTTTGTTCTAGACGCCTGAAATAAAGAGTTGTCCTGAGTCACATGAACCTCCACAGAGTGGTCTTAATGTGGCGCGGGAACATGCCGGTATAAGAGAATTCCGAAGAAGGCTGAACGTCCACAATTGAATGGTCATTGCCAGAAATGAAGTGGCAGCCGGATCAGACTGGGAAACTTCAGCTTCCATTAGACAATGAAGATGTGAGAATCTGGTACGTCCACAATTCACGGTTTCCTTAGATCCATGAAATTCCGTGTTGAATTTTAGTCAGAAAATGAAAACTCCGGAGCCTCTGTTCAGCAGGCCCGGGTGTAGCTCCCATAGGCACACTTGTGCTCCTCTAGAATTTGGATAAAAATCGTTTTCACTGGAATAAAGAACCTTGATCAAGCCAGGTGGGTCTTGACAAACGAAATTGCTGCGTGTGCCCGGTATACTGACAAGCACCCACCTGTGATAGTCCATGGCATATTCAGCACAGGAATCTGCATCGATTGAGCCAAGACAAAGGAAAGCTCAGGGAGGCAGCACCCGTGTAGAAAAGCATTTGTACTTCAAAGATGAGGCCAATGAGTTGAAAGGACAAACCCATGGCAAATAGTTTTCATCATCGGCAGAATTTCACGGAGCAATATTGCTGGGAGAGAAAAGGCACCACCTGAGGGAGGCAGCTCAACAAAACTACCTAGGGCAGGAGCCGGGTTGCCCCCAGGCACTAGGCGTGTGAGGCCTCAGCATTGTAAGGAGGGTTCACTGAAGTCCCTGAGTGAAGTTTTCTCCGCTGTCCTACGTCTACGTTCCTAAAATTTACTCTGCGGTTTCTGATGATCCTGGGTTATGAACGGCCACCATTCACCGTTCTCCTTACACTCGTGCGTCCCCATCGACCTTAAAAGAAAGGGAGGACACGCAACTGCTGGCAGGTAAATTCAGCACACTTTGTCTCAACACAAAAGAGACAGCTCTGTGGTGACCCGTCTTCCACGGTAAAACATTTCCTAGCGAATAAGCAATCTTCCCATCGCAATGACAATATGAGAGAATTGCCACCGAGGGATTTGCCGCTGTGCCTACAAACATCATCTTGAGGCCATACAGTAGTGAAGCACGGGAACCCAGGCGCTTCACCCTTTACCCTAGACCAGTGAAACACTGTCTCTAAACATGCCCACATGCCTGTATCTATGCCCGTTTAAAGTTAACGCTAAACCGAAATCTTCTGTCCCACTATTTTGCAGCATTTTAAAGAAGTACACTGGGAAAGATCTTTCTGCAAAGAAGAAACTGCAGGCTGCGTGGCTGAAATGAGAATATCATGCTGCACGAGCTCTTTGCCTTCAGATGTAGAAGTGTCATCAGTGGGCATCATAGAGAAACGGGACTTTAATAAGTGATCATCAACCTCTGTGAATTCCCTTTGTTCTAGACGCCTGAAATAAAGAGTTGTCCTGAGTCACATGAACCTCCACAGAGTGGTCTTAATGTGGCGCGGGAACATGCCGGTATAAGAGAATTCCGAAGAAGGCTGAACGTCCACAATTGAATGGTCATTGCCAGAAATGAAGTGGCAGCCGGATCAGACTGGGAAACTTCAGCTTCCATTAGACAATGAAGATGTGAGAATCTGGTACGTCCACAATTCATGGTTTCCTTAGATCCATGAAATTCCGTGTTGAATTTTAGTCAGAAAATGAAAACTCCGGAGCCTCTGTTCAGCAGGCCCGGGTGTAGCTCCCATAGGCACACTGGTGCTCCTCTAGAATTTGGATAAAAATCGTTTTCACTGGAATAAAGAACATTGATCAAGCCAGGTGGGTCTTGAGAAACGAAATTGCTGCGTGTGCCCGGTATACTGACAAGCACCCACCTGTGCTAGTCCATGGCGTATTCAGCACAGGAATCTGCATCGATTGAGCCAAGACAAAGGAAAGCTCAGGGAGGCAGCACCCGTGTAGAAAAGCATTTGTACTTGAAAGATGAGGCCAATGAGGTGAAAGGACAAACCCATGGCAAATAGTTTTCATCATCGGCCGAATTTCACGGAGCAATATTGCTGGGAGAGAAAAGGCACCACCTGAGGGAGGCACGCTCAACAAAACTACCCAGGGCAGGAGCCGTGTTGCCCCCAGGCACTAGGCGTGTGAGGCCTCAGCATTGTAAGGAGGGTTCACTGAAGTCCCTGAGTGAAGTTTTCTCCGCTGTCCTACGTCTACGTTCCTAAAATTTACTCTGCGGTTTCTGATGATCCTGGGTTATGAACGGCCACCATTCACCGTTCTCCTTACACTCGTGCGTCTCCATCGACCTTAAAAGAAAGGGAGGACACGCAACTGTTGGCAGGTAAATTCAGCACACTTTGTCTCAACACAAAAGAGACAGCTCTGTGGTGACCCGTCTTCCACGGTAAAACATTTCCTAGCGAATAAGGAATCTTCCCATCGCAATGACAATATGAGAGAATTGCCACCAATGGATTTGCCGCTGTGCCTACAAACATCATCTTGAGGCCATACAGTAGTGAAGCACGGGAACCCAGTTGCTTCACCCTTTACCCTAGACCCGTGAAACACTGTCTCTGAACATGCCCACATGCCTGTATCTATGCCCGTTTAAAGTTAACACTAAACCGAAATCTTCTGTCCCACTATTTTGCAGCATTTTAAAGAAGTACACTGGGAAAGATTTTTCTGCAAGGAAGAAACTGCAGGCGGCGTGGCTGAAATGTGAATATCATGCTGCACGAGCTCTTTGCCCTCAGATGTAGAAGTGTCATCAGTGGGCATCATAGAGAAACGGGACTTTAATAAGTGATCATCAACCTCTGTGAATTCCCTTTGTTCTAGACTCCTGAAATAAAGAGGTGTCCTGAGTCACATGAACCTCCACAGAGTGGTCTTAATGTGGCGCGGGAACATGCCGGTATAAGAGATTTCCGAAGAAGGCTGAACGTCCACAATTGAATGGTCATTGCCAGAAATGAAGTGGCAGCCGGATCAGACTGGGAAACTTCAGCTTCCATTAGACAATGAAGATGTGAGAATCTGGTACGTCCACAATTCACGGTTTCCTTAGATCCATGAAATTCCGTGTTGAATTTTAGTCTGAAAATGAAAACTCCGGAGCCTCTGTTCAGCAGGCCCGGGTGTAGCTCCCATAGGCACACTTGTGCTCCTCTAGAATTTGGATAAAAATCGTTTTCACTGGAATAAAGAACCTTGATCAAGCCAGGTGGGTCTTGACAAACGAAATTGCTGCGTGTGCCCAGTATACTGACAAGCACCCACCTGTGCTAGTCCATGGCGTATTCAGCACAGGAATCGGCATCGATTGAGCCAAGACAAAGGAAAGCTCAGGGAGGCAGCATCCGTGTAAAAAAGCATTTGTACTTCAAAGATGAGGCCAATGAAGTGAAAGGACAAACCCATGGCAAATAGTTTTCATCATCGGCAGAATTTCACGGAGCAATATTGCTGGGAGAGAAAAGGCACCACCAGAGGGAGGCACGCTCAACAAAACTACCTAGGGCAGGAGCCGTGTTGCCCAAGGCACTAGGCGTGTGAGGCCTCAGCATTGTAAGGAGGGTTCACTGAAGTCCCTGAGTGAAGTTTTCTCCGCTGTCCTACGTCTACGTTCCTAAAATTTACTCTGCGGTTTCTGATGATCCTGGGTTATGAACGGCCACCATTCACCGTTCTCCTTACACTCGTGCGTCTCCATTGACCTTAAAAGAAAGGGAGGACAGGCAACTGCTGGCAGGTAAATTCAGCACACTTTGTCTCAACAAAAAAGAGACAGCTCTGTGGTACCCGTCTTCCACGGTAAAACATTTCCTAGCGAATAAGGAATCTTCACATCGCAATGACAATATGAGAGCATTGCCACCGATGGATTTGCCGCTGTGCCTACAAACATCATCTTGAGGCCATACAGTAGTGAAGCACGGGAACCCAGGCGCTTCACCCTTTACCCTAGACCAGTGAAACACTGTGTCTAAAATGCTCACATGCCTGTATCTATGCCCGTTTAAAGTTAACGCTAAACCGAAATCTTCTGTCCCACTATTTTGCAGCATTTTAAAGAAGTACACTGGGAAAGATTTTTCTGCAAGGACGAAACTGCAGGCGGCGTGGCTGAAATGAGAATATCATGCTGCACGAGCTCTTTGCCCTCAGATGTAGACGTGTCATCAGTGGGCATCATAGAGAAACGGGACTTTAATAAGTGATCATCAACCTCTGTGAATTCCATTTGTTCTAGACGCCTGAAATAAAGAGGTGTCCTGAGTCACATAAACCTCCACCGACTGGTCTTAATGTGGCACGGGAACATGCCGGTATAAGAGAATTCCGAAGAAGGCTGAACGTCCACAATTGAATGGTCATTGCCAGAAATGAAGTGGCAGCCGGATCAGACTGGGAAACTTCAGCTTCCATTAGACAATGAAGATGTGAGAATCTGGTACGTCCACAATTCACGGTTTCCTTAGATCCATAAAATTCCGTGTTGAATTTTAGTCAGAAAATGAAAACTCCGGAGCATCTGTTCAGCAGGCCCGGGTGTAGCTCCCATAGGCACACTTGTGCTCCTCTAGAATTTGGATAAAAATCGTTTTCACTGGAATAAAGAACCTTGATCAAGCCAGGTGGGTCTTGACAAACGAAATTGCTGCGTGTGCCCGGTATACTGACAAGCACCCACCTGTGATAGTGCATGGCATATTCAGCACAGGAATCTGCATCGATTGAGCCAAGACAAAGGAAAGCTCAGGGAGGCAGCACCCGTGTAGAAAAGCATTTGTACTTCAAAGATGAGGCCAATGAGGTGAAAGGACAAACCCATGGCAAATAGTTTTCATCATCGGCAGAATTTCACGGAGCAATATTGCTGGGAGAGAAAAGGCACCACCTGAGGGAGGCACGCTCAACAAAACTACCTAGGGCAGGAGCCGGGTTGCCCCCAGGCACTAGGCGTGTGAGGCCTCAGCATTGTAAGGAGGGTTCACTGAAGTCCCTGAGTGAAGTTTTCTCCGCTGTCCTACGTCTACGTTCCTAAAATTTACTCTGCGGTTTCTGATGATCCTGGGTTATGAACGGCCACCATTCACCATTCTCCTTACACTCGTGGGTCTCCATCGACCTTAAAAGAAAGGGAGGACACGCAACTGCTGGCAGGTAAATTCAGCACACTTTGTCTCAACACAAAAGAGACAGCTCTGTGGTGACCCGTCTTCCACGGTAAAACATTTCCTAGCGAATAAGGAATCTTCCCATCGCAATGACAATATGAGAGCATTGCCACCGATGGATTTGCCGCTGTGCCTACAAACATCATCTTGAGGCCATACAGTAGTGAAGCACGGGAACCCAGTTGCTTCACCCTTTACCCTAGACCAGTGAAACACTGTCTCTAAACATGCCCACATGCCTGTATCTATGCCCGTTTAAAGTTAACACTAAACCGAAATCTTCTGTCCCACTATTTTGCAGCATTTTAAAGAAGTACACTGGGAAAGATTTTTCTGCAAGGAAGAAACTGCAGGCGGCGTGGCTGAAATGAGAATATCATGCTGCACGAGCTCTTTGCCCTCAGATGTAGAAGTGTCATCAGTGGGCATCATAGAGAAACGGGACTTTAATAAGTGATCATCAACCTCTGTGAATTCCCTTTGTTCTAGACGCCTGAAATAAAGAGTTGTCCTGAGTCACATGAACCTCCACAGAGTGGTCTTAATGTGGCGCGGGAACATGCCGGTATAAGAGAATTCCGAAGAAGGCTGAACGTCCACAATTGAATGGTCATTGCCAGAAATGAAGTGGCAGCCGGATCAGACTGGGAAACTTCAGCTTCCATTAGACAATGAAGATGTGAGAATCTGGTACGTCCACAATTCACGGTTTCCTTAGATCCATGAAATTCCGTGTTGAATTTTAGTCAGAAAATGAAAACTCCGGAGCCTCTGTTCAGCAGGCCCGGGTGTAGCTCCCATAGGCACACTTGTGCTCCTCTAGAATTTGGATAAAAATCGTTTTCACTGGAATAAAGAACCTTGATCAAGCCAGGTGGGTCTTGACAAACGAAATTGCTGCGTGTGCCCGGTATACTGACAAGCACCCACCTGTGATAGTCCATGGCATATTCAGCACAGGAATCTGCATCGATTGAGCCAAGACAAAGGAAAGCTCAGGGAGGCAGCACCCGTGTAGAAAAGCATTTGTACTTCAAAGATGAGGCCAATGAGGTGAAAGGACAAACCCATGGCAAATAGTTTTCATCATCGGCAGAATTTCACGGAGCAATATTGCTGGGAGAGAAAAGGCACCACCTGAGGGAGGCACGCTCAACAAAACTACCTAGGGCAGGAGCCGTGTTGCCCCCAGGCACTAGGCGTGTGAGGCCTCAGCATTGTAAGGAGGGTTCACTGAAGTCCCTGAGTGAAGTTTTCTCCGCTGTCCTACGTCTACGTTCCTAAAATTTACTCTGCGGTTTCTGATGATCCTGGGTTATGAACGGCCACCATTCACCATTCTCCTTACACTCGTGGGTCTCCATCGACCTTAAAAGAAAGGGAGGACACGCAACTGCTGGCAGGTAAATTCAGCACACTTTGTCTCAACACAAAAGAGACAGCTCTGTGGTGACCCGTCTTCCACGGTAAAACATTTCCTAGCGAATAAGCAATCTTCCCATCGCAATGACAATATGAGAGAATTGCCACCGATGGATTTGCCGCTGTGCCTACAAACATCATCTTGAGGCCATACAGTAGTGAAGCACGGGAACCCAGTTGCTTCACCCTTTACCCTAGACCAGTGAAACACTGTCTCTAAACATGCCCACATGCCTGTATCTATGCCCGTTTAAAGTTAACACTAAACCGAAATCTTCTGTCCCACTATTTTGCAGCATTTTAAAGAAGTACACTGGGAAAGATTTTTCTGCAAGGAAGAAACTGCAGGCGGCGTGGCTGAAATGAGAATATCATGCTGCACGAGCTCTTTGCCCTCAGATGTAGAAGTGTCATCAGTGGGCATCATAGAGAAACGGGACTTTAATAAGTGATCATCAACCTCTGTGAATTCCCTTTGTTCTAGACGCCTGAAATAAAGAGTTGTCCTGAGTCACATGAACCTCCACAGAGTGGTCTTAATGTGGCGCGGGAACATGCCGGTATAAGAGAATTCCGAAGAAGGCTGAACGTCCACAATTGAATGGTCATTGCCAGAAATGAAGTGGCAGCCGGATCAGACTGGGAAACTTCAGCTTCCATTAGACAATGAAGATGTGAGAATCTGGTACGTCCACAATTCACGGTTTCCTTAGATCCATGAAATTCCGTGTAGAATTTTAGTCAGAAAATGAAAACTCCGGAGCCTCTGTTCAGCAGGCCCGGGTGTAGCTCCCATAGGCACACTTGTGCTCCTCTAGAATTTGGATAAAAATCGTTTTCACTGGAATAAAGAACCTTGATCAAGCCAGGTGGGTCTTGACAAACGAAATTGCTGCGTGTGCCCGGTATACTGACAAGCACCCACCTGTGATAGTCCATGGCATATTCAGCACAGGAATCTGCATCGATTGAGCCAAGACAAAGGAAAGCTCAGGGAGGCAGCACCCGTGTAGAAAAGCATTTGTACTTCAAAGATGAGGCCAATGAGGTGAAAGGACAAACCCATGGCAAATAGTTTTCATCATCGGCAGAATTTCACGGAGCAATATTGCTGGGAGAGAAAAGGCACCACCTGAGGGAGGCACGCTCAACAAAACTACCTAGGGCAGGAGCCGGGTTGCCCCCAGGCACTAGGCGTGTCAGGCCTCAGCATTGTAAGGAGGGTTCACTGAAGTCCCTGAGTGAAGTTTTCTCCGCTGTCCTACGTCTACGTTCCTAAAATTTACTCTGCGGTTTCTGATGATCCTGGGTTATGAACGGCCACCATTCACCGTTCTCCTTACACTCGTGCGTCCCCATCGACCTTAAAAGAAAGGGAGGACACGCAACTGCTGGCAGGTAAATTCAGCACACTTTGTCTCAACACAAAAGAGACAGCTCTGTGGTGACCCGTCTTCCACGGTAAAACATTTCCTAGCGAATAAGCAATCTTCCCATCGCAATGACAATATGAGAGAATTGCCACCGATGGATTTGCCGCTGTGCCTACAAACATCATCTTGAGGCCATACAGTAGTGAAGCACGGGAACCCAGTTGCTTCACCCTTTACCCTAGACCAGTGAAACACTGTCTCTAAACATGCCCACATGCCTGTATCTATGCCCGTTTAAAGTTAACACTAAACCGAAATCTTCTGTCCCACTATTTTGCAGCATTTTAAAGAAGTACACTGCGAAAGATTTTTCTGCAAGGAAGAAACTGCAGGCGGCGTGGCTGAAATGAGAATATCATGCTGCACGAGCTCTTTGCCCTCAGATGTAGAAGTGTCATCAGTGGGCATCATAGAGAAACGGGACTTTAATAAGTGATCATCAACCTCTGTGAATTCCCTTTGTTCTAGACGCCTGAAATAAAGACTTGTCCTGAGTCACATGAACCTCCACAGAGTGGTCTTAATGTGGCGCGGGAACATGCCGGTAAAAGAGAATTCCGAAGAAGGCTGAACGTCCACAATTGAATGGTCATTGCCAGAAATGAAGTGGCAGCCAGATCAGACTGGGAAACTTCAGCTTCCATTAGACAATGAAGATGTGAGAATCTGGTACGTCCACAATTCACGGTTTCCTTAGATCCATGAAATTCCGTGTTGAATTTTAGTCAGAAAATGAAAACTCCGGAGCCTCTGTTCAGCAGGCCCGGGTGTAGCTCCCATAGGCACACTTGTGCTCCTCTAGAATTTGGATAAAAATCGTTTTCACTGGAATAAAGAACCTTGATCAAGCCAGGTGGGTCTTGACAAACGAAATTGCTGCATGTGCCCGGTATACTGACAAGCACCCACCTGTGATAGTCCATGGCATATTCAGCACAGGAATCTGCATCGATTGAGCCAAGACAAAGGAAAGCTCAGGGAGGCAGCACCCGTGTAGAAAAGCATTTGTACTTCAAAGATGAGGCCAATGAGGTGAAAGGACAAACCCATGGGAAATAGTTTTCATCATCGGCAGAATTTCACGGAGCAATATTGCTGGGAGAGAAAAGGCACCACCTGAGGGAGGCACGCTCAACAAAACTACCTAGGGCAGGAGCCGGGTTGCCCCCAGGCACTAGGCGTGTGAGGCCTCAGCATTGTAAGGAGGGTTCACTGAAGTCCCTGAGTGAAGTTTTCTCCGCTGTCCTACGTCTACGTTCCTAAAATTTACTCTGCGGTTTCTGATGATCCTGGGTTATGAACGGCCACCATTCACCATTCTCCTTACACTCGTGGGTCTCCATCGACCTTAAAAGAAAGGGAGGACACGCAACTGCTGGCAGGTAAATTCAGCACACTTTGTCTCAACACAAAAGAGACAGCTCTGTGGTGACCCGTCTTCCACGGTAAAACATTTCCTAGCGAATAAGCAATCTTCCCATCGCAATGACAATATGAGAGAATTGCCACCGATGGATTTGCCGCTGTGCCTACAAACATCATCTTGAGGCCATACAGTAGTGAAGCACGGGAACCCAGTTGCTTCACCCTTTACCCTAGCCCAGTGAAACACTGTCTCTAAACATGCCCACATGCCTGTATCTATGCCCGTTTAAAGTTAACACTAAACCGAAATCTTCTGTCCCACTATTTTGCAGCATTTTAAAGAAGTACACTGGGAAAGATTTTTCTGCAAGGAAGAAACTGCAGGCGGCGTGGCTGAAATGAGAATATCATGCTGCACGAGCTCTTTGCCCTCAGATGTAGAAGTGTCATCAGTGGGCATCATAGAGAAACGGGACTTTAATAAGGGATCATCAACCTCTGTGAATTCCCTTTGTTCTAGACGCCTGAAATAAAGAGTTGTCCTGAGTCACATGAACCTCCACAGAGTGGTCTTAATGTGGCGCGGGAACATGCCGGTATAAGAGAATTCCGAAGAAGGCTGAACGTCCACAATTGAATGGTCATTGCCAGAAATGAAGTGGCAGCCGGATCAGACTGGGACACTTCAGCTTCCATTAGACAATGAAGATGTGAGAATCTGGTACGTCCACAATTCACGGTTTCCTTAGATCCATGAAATTCCGTGTTGAATTTTAGTCAGAAAATGAAAACCACGGAGCCTCTGTTCAGCAGGCCCGGGTGTAGCTCCCATAGGCACACTTGTGCTCCTCTAGAATTTGGATAAAAATCGTTTTCACTGGAATAAAGAACCTTGATCAAGCCAGGTGGGTCTTGACAAATGAAATTGCTGCATGTGCCCGGTATACTGACAAGCACCCACCTGTGATAGTCCATGGCATATTCAGCACAGGAATCTGCATCGATTGAGCCAAGACAAAGGAAAGCTCAGGGAGGCAGCACCCGTGTAGAAAAGCATTTGTACTTCAAAGATGAGGCCAATGAGGTGAAAGGACAAACCCATGGCAAATAGTTTTCATCATCGGCAGAATTTCACGGAGCAATATTGCTGGGAGAGAAAAGGCACCACCTGAGGGAGGCACGCTCAACAAAACTACCTAGGGCAGGAGCCGGGTTGCCCCCAGGCACTAGGCGTGTCAGGCCTCAGCATTGTAAGGATGGTTCACTGAAGTCCCTGAGTGAAGTTTTCTCCGCTGTCCTACGTCTACGTTCCTAAAATTTACTCTGCGGTTTCTGATGATCCTGGGTTATGAACGGCCACCATTCACCATTCTCCTTACACTCGTGGGTCTCCATCGACCTTAAAAGAAAGGGAGGACACGCAACTGCTGGCAGGTAAATTCAGCACACTTTGTCTCAACACAAAAGAGACAGCTCTGTGGTGACCCGTCTTCCACGGTAAAACATTTCCTAGCGAATAAGGAATCTTCCCATCGCAATGACAATATGAGAGCATTGCCACCGATGGATTTGCCGCTGTGCCTACAAACATCATCTTGAGGCCATACAGTAGTGAAGCACGGGAACCCAGTTGCTTCACCCTTTACCCTAGACCAGTGAAACACTGTCTCTAAACATGCCCACATGCCTGTATCTATGCCCGTTTAAAGTTAACACTAAACCGAAATCTTCTGTCCCACTATTTTGCAGCATTTTAAAGAAGTACACTGGGAAAGATTTTTCTGCAAGGAAGAAACTGCAGGCGGCGTGGCTGAAATGAGAATATCATGCTGCACGAGCTCTTTGCCCTCAGATGTAGAAGTGTCATCAGTGGGCATCATAGAGAAACGGGACTTTAATAAGTGATCATCAACCTCTGTGAATTCCCTTTGTTCTAGACGCCTGAAATAAAGAGTTGTCCTGAGTCACATGAACCTCCACAGAGTGGTCTTAATGTGGCGCGGGAACATGCCGGTATAAGAGAATTCCGAAGAAGGCTGAACGTCCACAATTGAATGGTCATTGCCAGAAATGAAGTGGCAGCCGGATCAGACTGGGAAACTTCAGCTTCCATTAGACAATGAAGATGTGAGAATCTGGTACGTCCACAATTCACGGTTTCCTTAGATCCATGAAATTCCGTGTTGAATTTTAGTCAGAAAATGAAAACTCCGGAGCCTCTGTTCAGCAGGCCCGGGTGTAGCTCCCATAGGCACACTTGTGCTCCTCTAGAATTTGGATAAAAATCGTTTTCACTGGAATAAAGAACCTTGATCAAGCCAGGTGGGTCTTGACAAACGAAATTGCTGCGTGTGCCCGGTATACTGACAAGCACCCACCTGTGATAGTCCATGGCATATTCAGCACAGGAATCTGCATCGATTGAGCCAAGACAAAGGAAAGCTCAGGGAGGCAGCACCCGTGTAGAAAAGCATTTGTACTTCAAAGATGAGGCCAATGAGGTGAAAGGACAAACCCATGGCAAATAGTTTTCATCATCGGCAGAATTTCACGGAGCAATATTGCTGGGAGAGAAAAGGCACCACCTGAGGGAGGCACGCTCAACAAAACTACCTAGGGCAGGAGCCGGGTTGCCCCCAGGCACTAGGCGTGTGAGGCCTCAGCATTGTAAGGAGGGTTCACTGAAGTCCCTGAGTGAAGTTTTCTCCGCTGTCCTACGTCTACGTTCCTAAAATTTACTCTGCGGTTTCTGATGATCCTGGGTTATGAACGGCCACCATTCACCGTTCTCCTTACACTCGTGCGTCCCCATCGACCTTAAAAGAAAGGGAGGACACGCAACTGCTGGAAGGTAAATTCAGCACACTTTGTCTCAACACAAAAGAGACAGCTCTGTGGTGACCCGTCTTCCACGGTAAAACATTTCCTAGCGAATAAGGAATCTTCCCATCGCAATGACAATATGAGAGCATTGCCACCGATGGATTTGCCGCTGTGCCTACAAACATCATCTTGAGGCCATACAGTACTGAAGCACGGGAACCCAGTTGCTTCACCCTTTACCCTAGACCAGTGAAACACTGTCTCTAAACATGCCCACATGCCTGTATCTATGCCCGTTTAAAGTTAACACTAAACCGAAATCTTCTGTCCCACTATTTTGCAGCATTTTAAAGAAGTACACTGGGAAAGATTTTTCTGCAAGGAAGAAACTGCAGGCGGCGTGGCTGAAATGAGAATATCATGCTGCACGAGCTCTTTGCCCTCAGATGTAGAAGTGTCATCAGTGGGCATCATAGAGAAACGGGACTTTAATAAGTGATCATCAACCTCTGTGAATTCCCTTTGTTCTAGACGCCTGAAATAAAGAGTTGTCCTGAGTCACATGAACCTCCACAGAGTGGTCTTAATGTGGCGCGGGAACATGCCGGTATAAGAGAATTCCGAAGAAGGCTGAACGTCCACAATTGAATGGTCATTGCCAGAAATGAAGTGGCAGCCGAATCAGACTGGGAAACTTCAGCTTCCATTAGACAATGAAGATGTGAGAATCTGGTACGTCCACAATTCACGATTTCCTTAGATCCATGAAATTCCGTGTTGAATTTTAGTCAGAAAATGAAAACTCCGGAGCCTCTGTTCAGCAGGCCCGGGTGTAGCTCCCATAGGCACACTTGTGCTCCTCTAGAATTTGGATAAAAATCGTTTTCACTGGAATAAAGAACCTTGATCAAGCCAGGTGGGTCTTGACAAACGAAATTGCTGCGTGTGCCCGGTATACTGACAAGCACCCACCTGTGATAGTCCATGGCATATTCAGCACAGGAATCTGCATCGATTGAGCCAAGACAAAGGAAAGCTCAGGGAGGCAGCACCCGTGTAGAAAAGCATTTGTACTTCAAAGATGAGGCCAATGAGGTGAAAGGACAAACCCATGGCAAATAGTTTTCATCATCGGCAGAATTTCACGGAGCAATATTGCTGGGAGAGAAAAGGCACCACCTGAGGGAGGCACGCTCAACAAAACTACCTAGGGCAGGAGCCGGGTTGCCCCCAGGCACTAGGCGTGTCAGGCCTCAGCATTGTAAGGATGGTTCACTGAAGTCCCTGAGTGAAGTTTTCTCCGCTGTCCTACGTCTACGTTCCTAAAATTTACTCTGCGGTTTCTGATGATCCTGGGTTATGAACGGCCACCATTCACCGTTCTCCTTACACTCGTGCGTCCCCATCGACCTTAAAAGAAAGGGAGGACACGCAACTGCTGGCAGGTAAATTCAGCACACTTTGTCTCAACACAAAAGAGACAGCTCTGTGGTGACCCGTCTTCCACGGTAAAACATTTCCTAGCGAATAAGCAATCTTCCCATCGCAATGACAATATGAGAGAATTGCCACCGATGGATTTGCCGCTGTGCCTACAAACATCATCTTGAGGCCATACAGTAGTGAAGCACGGGAACCCAGTTGCTTCACCCTTTACCCTAGACCAGTGAAACACTGTCTCTAAACATGCCCACATGCCTGTATCTATGCCCGTTTAAAGTTAACACTAAACCGAAATCTTCTGTCCCACTATTTTGCAGCATTTTAAAGAAGTACACTGGGAAAGATTTTTCTGCAAGGAAGAAACTGCAGGCGGCGTGGCTGAAATGAGAATATCATGCTGCACGAGCTCTTTGCCCTCAGATGTAGAAGTGTCATCAGTGGGCATCATAGAGAAACGGGACTTTAATAAGTGATCATCAACCTCTGTGAATTCCCTTTGTTCTAGACGCCTGAAATAAAGACTTGTCCTGAGTCACATGAACCTCCACAGAGTGGTCTTAATATGGCGCGGGAACATGCCGGTAAAAGAGAATTCCGAAGAAGGCTGAACGTCCACAATTGAATGGTCATTGCCAGAAATGAAGTGGCAGCCAGATCAGACTGGGAAACTTCAGCTTCCATTAGACAATGAAGATGTGAGAATCTGGTACGTCCACAATTCACGGTTTCCTTAGATCCATGAAATTCCGTGTTGAATTTTAGTCAGAAAATGAAAACTCCGGAGCCTCTGTTCAGCAGGCCCGGGTGTAGCTCCCATAGGCACACTTGTGCTCCTCTAGAATTTGGATAAAAATCGTTTTCACTGGAATAAAGAACCTTGATCAAGCCAGGTGGGTCTTGACAAACGAAATTGCTGCGTGTGCCCGGTATACTGACAAGCACCCACCTGTGATAGTCCATGGCATATTCAGCACAGGAATCTGCATCGATTGAGCCAAGACAAAGGAAAGCTCAGGGAGGCAGCACCCGTGTAGAAAAGCATTTGTACTTCAAAGATGAGGCCAATGAGGTGAAAGGACAAACCCATGGCAAATAGTTTTCATCATCGGCAGAATTTCACGGAGCAATATTGCTGGGAGAGAAAAGGCACCACCTGAGGGAGGCACGCTCAACAAAACTACCTAGGGCAGGAGCCGGGTTGCCCCCAGGCACTAGGCGTGTCAGGCCTCAGCATTGTAAGGATGGTTCACTGAAGTCCCTGAGTGAAGTTTTCTCCGCTGTCCTACGTCTACGTTCCTAAAATTTACTCTGCGGTTTCTGATGATCCTGGGTTATGAACGGCCACCATTCACCATTCTCCTTACACTCGTGGGTCTCCATCGACCTTAAAAGAAAGGGAGGACACGCAACTGCTGGCAGGTAAATTCAGCACACTTTGTCTCAACACAAAAGAGACAGCTCTGTGGTGACCCGTCTTCCACGGTAAAACATTTCCTAGCGAATAAGGAATCTTCCCATCGCAATGACAATATGAGAGCATTGCCACCGATGGATTTGCCGCTGTGCCTACAAACATCATCTTGAGGCCATACAGTAGTGAAGCACGGGAACCCAGTTGCTTCACCCTTTACCCTAGCCCAGTGAAACACTGTCTCTAAACATGCCCACATGCCTGTATCTATGCCCGTTTAAAGTTAACACTAAACCGAAATCTTCTGTCCCACTATTTTGCAGCATTTTAAAGAAGTACACTGGGAAAGATTTTTCTGGAAGGAAGAAACTGCAGGCGGCGTGGCTGAAATGAGAATATCATGCTGCACGAGCTCTTTGCCCTCAGATGTAGAAGTGTCATCAGTGGGCATCATAGAGAAACGGGACTTTAATAAGTGATCATCAACCTCTGTGAATTCCCTTTGTTCTAGACGCCTGAAATAAAGAGTTGTCCTGAGTCACATGAACCTCCACAGAGTGGTCTTAATGTGGCGCGGGAACATGCCGGTATAAGAGAATTCCGAAGAAGGCTGAACGTCCACAATTGAATGGTCATTGCCAGAAATGAAGTGGCAGCCGGATCAGACTGGGAAACTTCAGCTTCCATTAGACAATGAAGATGTGAGAATCTGGTACGTCCACAATTCACGGTTTCCTTAGATCCATGAAATTCCGTGTTGAATTTTAGTCAGAAAATGAAAACTCCGGAGCCTCTGTTCAGCAGGCCCGGGTGTAGCTCCCATAGGCACACTTGTGCTCCTCTAGAATTTGGATAAAAATCGTTTTCACTGGAATAAAGAACCTT
Organism: Tenrec ecaudatus; assembly: GCF_050624435.1. NCBI lineage: Eukaryota > Metazoa > Chordata > Mammalia > Afrosoricida > Tenrecidae > Tenrec > Tenrec ecaudatus. The sequence continues at coordinate 1,005,287 of NW_027457678.1, read as the reverse complement.
GATCAAGCCAGGTGGGTCTTGACAAACGAAATTGCTGCGTGTGCCCGGTATACTGACAAGCACCCACCTGTGATAGTCCATGGCATATTCAGCACAGGAATCTGCATCGATTGAGCCAAGACAAAGGAAAGCTCAGGGAGGCAGCACCCGTGTAGAAAAGCATTTGTACTTCAAAGATGAGGCCAATGAGGTGAAAGGACAAACCCATGGCAAATAGTTTTCATCATCGGCAGAATTTCACGGAGCAATATTGCTGGGAGAGAAAAGGCACCACCTGAGGGAGGCACGCTCAACAAAACTACCTAGGGCAGGAGCTGTGTTGCCCCCAGGCACTAGGCGTGTGAGGCCTCAGCATTGTAAGGAGGGTTCACTGAAGTCCCTGAGTGAAGTTTTCTCCGCTGTCCTACGTCTACGTTCCTAAAATTTACTCTGCGGTTTCTGATGATCCTGGGTTATGAACGGCCACCATTCACCATTCTCCTTACACTCGTGGGTCTCCATCGACCTTAAAAGAAAGGGAGGACAGGCAACTGCTGGCAGGTAAATTCAGCACACTTTGTCTCAACACAAAAGAGACAGCTCTGTGGTGACCCGTCTTCCACGGTAAAACATTTCCTAGCGAATAAGCAATCTTCCCATCGCAATGACAATATGAGAGAATTGCCACCGATGGATTTGCCGCTGTGCCTACAAACATCATCTTGAGGCCATACAGTAGTGAAGCACGGGAACCCAGTTGCTTCACCCTTTACCCTAGACCAGTGAAACACTGTCTCTAAACATGCCCACATGCCTGTATCTATGCCCGTTTAAAGTTAACACTAAACCGAAATCTTCTGTCCCACTATTTTGCAGCATTTTAAAGAAGTACACTGGGAAAGATTTTTCTGCAAGGAAGAAACTGCAGGCGGCGTGGCTGAAATGAGAATATCATGCTGCACGAGCTCTTTGCCCTCAGATGTAGAAGTGTCATCAGTGGGCATCATAGAGAAACGGGACTTTAATAAGGGATCATCAACCTCTGTGAATTCCCTTTGTTCTAGACGCCTGAAATAAAGAGTTGTCCTGAGTCACATGAACCTCCACAGAGTGGTCTTAATGTGGCGCGGGAACATGCCGGTATAAGAGAATTCCGAAGAAGGCTGAACGTCCACAATTGAATGGTCATTGCCAGAAATGAACTGGCAGCCGGATCAGACTGGGACACTTCAGCTTCCATTAGACAATGAAGATGTGAGAATCTGGTACGTCCACAATTCACGGTTTCCTTAGATCCATGAAATTCCGTGTTGAATTTTAGTCAGAAAATGAAAACCACGGAGCCTCTGTTCAGCAGGCCCGGGTGTAGCTCCCATAGGCACACTTGTGCTCCTCTAGAATTTGGATAAAAATCGTTTTCACTGGAATAAAGAACCTTGATCAAGCCAGGTGGGTCTTGACAAACGAAATTGATGCATGTGCCCGGTATACTGACAAGCACCCACCTGTGATAGTCCATGGCATATTCAGCACAGGAATCTGCATCGATTGAGCCAAGACAAAGGAAAGCTCAGGGAGGCAGCACCCGTGTAGAAAAGCATTTGTACTTCAAAGATGAGGCCAATGAGGTGAAAGGACAAACCGATGGCAAATAGTTTTCATCATCGGCAGAATTTCACGGAGCAATATTGCTGGGAGAGAAAAGGCATGACCTGAGGGAGGCACGCTCAACAAAACTACCAAGGGCAGGAGCCGGGTTGCCCCCAGGCACTAGGCGTGTCAGGCCTCAGCATTGTAAGGATGGTTCACTGAAGTCCCTGAGTGAAGTTTTCTCCGCTGTCCTACGTCTACGTTCCTAAAATTTACTCTGCGGTTTCTGATGATCCTGGGTTATGAACGGCCACCATTCACCGTTCTCCTTACACTCGTGCGTCCCCATCGACCTTAAAAGAAAGGGAGGACACGCAACTGCTGGCAGGTAAATTCAGCACACTTTGTCTCAACACAAAAGAGACAGCTCTGTGGTGACCCGTCTTCCACGGTAAAACATTTCCTAGCGAATAAGCAATCTTCCCATCGCAATGACAATATGAGAGAATTGCCACCGAGGGATTTGCCGCTGTGCCTACAAACATCATCTTGAGGCCATTCAGTAGTGAAGCACGGGAACCCAGGCGCTTCACCCTTTACCCTAGACCCGTGAAACACTGTCTCTGAACATGCCCACATGCCTGTATCTATGCCCGTTTAAAGTTAACACTAAACCGAAATCTTCCGTCCCACTATTTTGCAGCATTTTAAAGAAGTACACTGGGAAAGATTTTTCTGCAAGGAAGAAACTGCAGGCGGCGTGGCTGAAATGTGAATATCATGCTGCACGAGCTCTTTGCCCTCAGATGTAGAAGTGTCATCAGTGGGCATCATAGAGAAACGGGACTTTAATAAGTGATCATCAACCTCTGTGAATTCCCTTTGTTCTAGACGCCTGAAATAAAGAGGTGTCCTGAGTCACATGAACCTCCACAGAGTGGTCTTAATGTGGCGCGGGAACATGCCGGTATAAGAGAATTCCTAAGATGGCTGAACGTCCACAATTGAATGGTCATTGCCAGAAATGAAGTGGCAGCCGGATCAGACTGGGAAACTTCAGCTTCCATTAGACAAAGAAGATGTGAGAATCTGGTACGTCCACAATTCACGGTTTCCTTAGATCCATGAAATTCCGTGTCGAATTTTAGTCAGAAAATGAAAACTCCGGAGCCTCTGTTCAGCAGGCCCGGGTGTAGCTCCCAGAGGCACACTGGTGCTCCTCTAGAATTTGGATAAAAATCGTTTTCACTGGAATAAAGAACCTTGATCAAGCCAGGTGGGTCTTGACAAACGAAATTGCTGCGTGTGCCCGGTATACTGACAAGCACCCACCTGTGCTAGTCCATGGCGTATTCAGCACAGGAATCGGCATCGATTGAGCCAAGACAAAGGAAAGCTCAGGGAGGCAGCACCCGTGTAGAAAAGCATTTGTACTTCAAAGATGAGGCCAATGAAGTGAAAGGACAAACCCATGGCAAATAGTTTTCATCATCGGCAGAATTTCACGGAGCAATATTGCTGGGAGAGAAAAGGCACCACCAGAGGGAGGCACGCTCAACAAAACTACCTAGGGCAGGAGCCGTGTTGCCCAAGGCACTAGGCGTGTGAGGCCTCAGCATTGTAAGGAGGGTTCACTGAAGTCCCTGAGTGAAGTTTTCTCCGCTGTCCTACGTCTACGTTCCTAAAATTTACTCTGCGGTTTCTGATGATCCTGGGTTATGAACGGCCACCATTCACCGTTCTCCTTACACTCGTGCGTCTCCATTGCCCTTAAAAAAAGGGAGGACAGGCAACTGCTGGCAGGTAAATTCAGCACACTTTGTCTCAACACAAAAGAGACAGCTCTGTGGTGACCCGTCTTCCACGGTAAAACATTTCCTAGCGAATAAGGAATCTTCACATCGCAATGACAATATGAGAGCATTGCCACCGATGGATTTTCCGCTGTGCCTACAAACATCATCTTGAGGCCATACAGTAGTGAAGCACGGGAACCCAGGCGCTTCACCCTATACACTAGACCAGTGAAACACTGTGTCTAAAATGCCCACATGCCTGTATCTATGCCCGTTTAAAGTTAACGCTAAACCGAAATCTTCTGTCCCACTATTTTGCAGCATTTTAAAGAAGTACACTGGGAAAAATTTTTCTGCAAGGAAGAAACTGCAGGCGGCATGGCTGAAATGAGAATAGCATGCTGCACGAGCTCTTTGCCCTCAGATGTAGAAGTGTCATCAGTGGGCATCATAGAGAAACGGGTCTTTAATAAGTGATCATCAACCTCTGTGAATTCCCTTTGTTTTAGACGCCTGAAATAAAGAGGTGTCCTGAGTCACATGAACCTCCACAGAGTGGTCTTAATGTGGCGCGGGAACATGCCGGTATAAGAGATTTCCGAAGAAGGCTGAACGTCCACAATTGAATGGTCATTGCCAGAAATGAAGTGGCAGCCGGATCAGACTGGGAAACTTCAGCTTCCATTAGACAATGAAGATGTGAGAATCTGGTACGTCCACAATTCACGGTTTCCTTAGATCCATGAAATTCCGTGTTGAATTTTAGTCAGAAAATGAAAACTCCGGAGCCTCTGTTCAGCAGGCCCGGGTGTAGCTCCCATAGGCACACTTGTGCTCCTCTAGAATTTGGATAAAAATCGTTTTCACTGGAATAAAGAACCTTGATCAAGCCAGGTGGGTCTTGACAAACGAAATTGCTGCGTGTGCCCAGTATACTGACAAGCACCCACCTGTGCTAGTCCATGGCGTATTCAGCACAGGAATCGGCATCGATTGAGCCAAGACAAAGGAAAGCTCAGGGAGGCAGCATCCGTGTAGAAAAGCATTTGTACTTCAAAGATGAGGCCAATGAAGTGACGGACAAACCCATGGCAAATAGTTTTCATCATCGGCAGAATTTCACGGAGCAATATTGCTGGGAGAGAAAAGGCACCACCAGAGGGAGGCACGCTCAACAAAACTACCTAGGGCAGGAGCCGTGTTGCCCAAGGCACTAGGCGTGTGAGGCCTCAGCATTGTAAGGAGGGTTCACTGAAGTCCCTGAGTGAAGTTTTCTCCGCTGTCCTACGTCTACGTTCCTAAAATTTACTCTGCGGTTTCTGATGATCCTGGGTTATGAACGGCCACCATTCACCGTTCTCCTTACACTCGTGCGTCTCCATTGACCTTAAAAGAAAGGGAGGACAGGCAACTGCTGGCAGGTAAATTCAGCACACTTTGTCTCAACAAAAAAGAGACAGCTCTGTGGTACCCGTCTTCCACGGTAAAACATTTCCTAGCGAATAAGGAATCTTCACATCGCAATGACAATATGAGAGCATTGCTACCGATGGATTTGCCGCTGTGCCTACAAACATCATCTTGAAGCCATACAGTAGTGAAGCACGGGAACCCAGGCGCTTCACCCTTTACCCTAGACCAGTGAAACACTGTCTCTAAACATGCCCACATGCCTGTATCTATGCCCGTTTAAAGTTAACATTAAACCGTTTAAAGTTAACATTAAACCGAAATCTTCTGTCCCACTATTTTGCAGCATTTTAAAGAAGTACACTGGGAAAGATTTTTCTGCAAGGAAGAAACTGCAGGCGGCGTGGCTGAAATGAGAATATCATGCTGCACGAGCTCTTTGCCCTCAGATGTAGACGTGTCATCAGTGGGCATCATAGAGAAACGGGACTTTAATAAGTGATCATCAACCTCTGTGAATTCCATTTGTTCTAGACGCCTGAAATAAAGAGGTGTCCTGAGTCACATAAACCTCCACCGACTGGTCTTAATGTGGCACGGTAACATGCCGGTATAAGAGAATTCCGAAGAAGGCTGAACGTCCACAATTGAATGGTCATTGCCAGAAATGAAGTGGCAGCCGGATCAGACTGGGAAACTTCAGCTTCCATTAGACAATGAAGATGTGAGAATCTGTTACGTCCACAATTCACGGTTTCCTTAGATCCATAAAATTCCGTGTAGAATTTTAGTCAGAAAATGAAAACTCCGGAGCCTCTGTTCAGCAGGCCCGGGTGTAGCTCCCAGAGGCACACTTGTGCTCCTCTAGAATTTGGATAAAAATCGTTTTCACTGGAATAAAGAACCTTGATCAAGCCAGGTGGGTCTTGACAAACGAAATTGCTGCATGTGCCCGGTATACTTACAAGCACCCACCTGTGCTAGTCCATGGCGTATTCAGCACAGGTATCGGCATCAATTGAGCCAAGACAAAGGAAAGCTCTGGGAGGCAGCACCCGTGTAGAAAAGCATTTGTACTTCAAAGATGAGGCCAATGAGGTGAAAGGACAAACCCATGGCAAATAGTTTTCATCATTGGCCGAATTTCACGGAGCAATATTGCTGGGAGAGAAAAGGCACCACCAGAGGGAGGCACGCTCAACAAAACTACCCAGGGCAGGAGCCGTGTTGCCCCCAGGCACTAGGCGTGTGAGGCCTCAGCATTGTAAGGAGGGTTCACTGAAGTCCCTGAGTGAAGTTTTCTCCGCTGTCCTACGTCTACGTTCCTAAAATTTACTCTGCGGTTTCTGATGATCCTGGGTTATGAACGGCCACCATTCACCGTTCTCCTTACACTCGTGCGTCTCCATCGACCTTAAAAGAAAGGGAGGACACGCAACTGCTGGCAGGTAAATTCAGCACACTTTGTCTCAACACAAAAGAGACAGCTCTGTGGTGACCCACCCGTCTTCCACGGTAAAACATTTCCTAGCGAATAAGGAATCTTCCCATCGCAATGACAATATGAGAGAATTGCCACCGATGGATTTGCCGCTGTGCCTACAAACATCATCTTGAGGCCATACAGTAGTGAAGCACGGGAACCCAGTTGCTTCACCCTTTACCCTAGACCCGTGAAACACTGTCTCTGAACATGCCCACATGCCTGTATCTATGCCCGTTTAAAGTTAACACTAAACCGAAATCTTCTGTCCCACTATTTTGCAGCATTTTAAAGAAGTACACTGGGAAAGATTTTTCTGCAAGGAAGAAACTGCAGGCGGCGTGGCTGAAATGTGAATATCATGCTGCACGAGCTCTTTGCCCTCAGATGTAGAAGTGTCATCAGTGGGCATCATAGAGAAACGGGACTTTAATAAGTGATCATCAACCTCTGTGAATTCCCTTTGTTCTAGACGCCTGAAATAAAGAGTTGTCCTGAGTCACATGAACCTCCACAGAGTAGTCTTAATGTGGCGCGGGAACATGCCGGTATAAGAGAATTCCGAAGAAGGCTGAACGTCCACAATTGAATGGTCATTGCCAGAAATGAAGTGGCAGCCGGATCAGACTGGGAAACTTCAGCTTCCATTAGACAATGAAGATGTGAGAATCTGGTACGTCCACAATTCACGGTTTCCTTAGATCCATGAAATTCCGTGTTGAATTTTAGTCAGAAAATGAAAACTCCGGAGCCTCTGTTCAGCAGGCCCGGGTGTAGCTCCCATAGGCACACTTGTGCTCCTCTAGAATTTGGATAAAAATCGTTTTCACTGGAATAAAGAACCTTGATCAAGACAGGTGGGTCTTGACAAACGAAATTGCTGCGTGTGCCCAGTATACTGACAAGCACCCACCTGTGCTAGTCCATGGCGTATTCAGCACAGGAATCTGCATCGATTGAGCCAAGACAAAGGAAAGCTCAGGGAGGCAGCATCCGTGTAGAAAAGCATTTGTACTTCAAAGATGAGGCCAATGAGGTGAAAGGACAAACCCATGGCAAATAGTTTTCATCATTGGCCGAATTTCACGGAGCAATATTGCTGGGAGAGAAAAGGCACCACCAGAGGGAGGCACGCTCAACAAAACTACCCAGGGCAGGAGCCGTGTTGCCCCCAGGCACTAGGCGTGTGAGGCCTCAGCATTGTAAGGAGGGTTCACTGAAGTCCCTGAGTGAAGTTTTCTCCGCTGTCCTACGTCTACGTTCCTAAAATTTACTCTGCGGTTTCTGATGATCCTGGGTTATGAACGGCCACCATTCACCGTTCTCCTTACACTCGTGCGTCTCCATCGACCTTAAAAGAAAGGGAGGACACGCAACTGCTGGCAGGTAAATTCAGCACACTTTGTCTCAACACAAAAGAGACAGCTCTGTGGTGACCCGTCTTCCACGGTAAAACATTTCCTAGCGAATAAGGAATCTTCCCATCGCAATGACAATATGAGAGAATTGCCACCGATGGATTTGCCGCTGTGCCTACATACATCATCTTGAGGCCATACAGTAGTGAAGCACGGGAACCCAGTTGCTTCACCCTTTACCCTAGACCAGTGAAACACTGTCTCTAAACATGCCCACATGCCTGTATCTATGCCCGTTTAAAGTTAACACTAAACCGAAATCTTCTGTCCCACTATTTTGCAGCATTTTAAAGAAGTACACTGGGAAAGATTTTTCTGCAAGGAAGAAACTGCAGGCGGCGTGGCTGAAATGAGAATATCATGCTGCACGAGCTCTTTGCCCTCAGATGTAGAAGTGTCATCAGTGGGCATCATAGAGAAACGGGACTTTAATAAGTGATCATCAACCTCTGTGAATTCCCTTTGTTCTAGACGCCTGAAATAAAGAGTTGTCCTGAGTCACATGAACCTCCACAGAGTGGTCTTAATGTGGCGCGGGAACATGCCGGTATAAGAGAATTCCGAAGAAGGCTGAACGTCCACAATTGAATGGTCATTGCCAGAAATGAAGTGGCAGCCGGATCAGACTGGGAAACTTCAGCTTCCATTAGACAATGAAGATGTGAGAATCTGGTACGTCCACAATTCACGGTTTCCTTAGATCCATGAAATTCCGTGTTGAATTTTAGTCAGAAAATGAAAACTCCGGAGCCTCTGTTCAGCAGGCCCGGGTGTAGCTCCCATAGGCACACTTGTGCTCCTCTAGAATTTGGATAAAAATCGTTTTCACTGGAATAAAGAACCTTGATCAAGCCAGGTGGGTCTTGACAAACGAAATTGCTGCGTGTGCCCGGTATACTGACAAGCACCCACCTGTGATAGTCCATGGCATATTCAGCACAGGAATCTGCATCGATTGAGCCAAGACAAAGGAAAGCTCAGGGAGGCAGCACCCGTGTAGAAAAGCATTTGTACTTCAAAGATGAGGCCAATGAGTTGAAAGGACAAACCCATGGCAAATAGTTTTCATCATCGGCAGAATTTCACGGAGCAATATTGCTGGGAGAGAAAAGGCACCACCTGAGGGAGGCACGCTCAACAAAACTACCTAGGGCAGGAGCCGTGTTGCCCCCAGGCACTAGGCGTGTGAGGCCTCAGCATTGTAAGGAGGGTTCACTGAAGTCCCTGAGTGAAGTTTTCTCCGCTGTCCTACGTCTACGTTCCTAAAATTTACTCTGCGGTTTCTGATGATCCTGGGTTATGAACGGCCACCATTCACCATTCTCCTTACACTCGTGGGTCTCCATCGACCTTAAAAGAAAGGGAGGACACGCAACTGCTGGCAGGTAAATTCAGCACACTTTGTCTCAACACAAAAGAGACAGCTCTGTGGTGACCCGTCTTCCACGGTAAAACATTTCCTAGCGAATAAGGAATCTTCCCATCGCAATGACAATATGAGAGAATTGCCACCGATGGATTTGCCGCTGTGCCTACAAACATCATCTTGAGGCCATACAGTAGTGAAGCACGGGAACCCAGGCGCTTCACCCTTTACCCTAGACCCGTGAAACACTGTCTCTGAACATGCCCACATGCCTGTATCTATGCCCGTTTAAAGTTAACACTAAACCGAAATCTTCTGTCCCACTATTTTGCAGCATTTTAAAGAAGTACACTGGGAAAGATTTTTCTGCAAGGAAGAAACTGCAGGCGGCGTGGCTGAAATGTGAATATCATGCTGCACGAGCTCTTTGCCCTCAGATGTAGAAGTGTCATCAGTGGGCATCATAGAGAAACGGGACTTTAATAAGTGATCATCAACCTCTGTGAATTCCCTTTGTTCTAGACGCCTGAAATAAAGAGTTGTCCTGAGTCACATGAACCTCCACAGAGTAGTCTTAATGTGGCGCGGGAACATGCCGGTATAAGAGAATTCCGAAGAAGGCTGAACGTCCACAATTGAATGGTCATTGCCAGAAATGAAGTGGCAGCCGGATCAGACTGGGAAACTTCAGCTTCCATTAGACAATGAAGATGTGAGAATCTGGTACGTCCACAATTCACGGTTTCCTTAGATCCATGAAATTCCGTGTTGAATTTTAGTCAGAAAATGAAAACTCCGGAGCCTCTGTTCAGCAGGCCCGGGTGTAGCTCCCATAGGCACACTTGTGCTCCTCTAGATTTGGATAAAAATCGTTTTCACTGGAATAAAGAACCTTGATCAAGACAGGTGGGTCTTGACAAACGAAATTGCTGCGTGTGCCCAGTATACTGACAAGCACCCACCTGTGCTAGTCCATGGCGTATTCAGCACAGGAATCTGCATCGATTGAGCCAAGACAAAGGAAAGCTCAGGGAGGCAGCATCCGTGTAGAAAAGCATTTGTACTTCAAAGATGAGGCCAATGAAGTGAAAGGACAAACCCATGGCAAATAGTTTTCATCATCGGCAGAATTTCACGGAGCAATATTGCTGGGAGAGAAAAGGCACCCCCAGAGGGAGGCACGCTCAACAAAACTACCTAGGGCACGAGCCGTGTTGCCCAAGGCACTAGGCGTGTGAGGCCTCAGCATTGTAAGGAGGGTTCACTGAAGTCCCTGAGTGAAGTTTTCTCCGCTGTCCTACGTCTACGTTCTTAAATTTTACACTGCGGTTTCTGATGATCCTGGGTTATGAACGGCCACCATTCACCGTTCTCCTTACACTCGTGCGTCTCCATCGACCTTAAAAGAAAGGGAGGACACGCAACTGCTGGCAGGTAAATTCAGCACACTTTGTCTCAACAAAAAAGAGACAGCTATGTGGTGGCCCGTCTTCCACGGTAAAACATTTCCTAGCGAATAAGGAATCTTCCCATCGCAATGACAATATGAGAGAATTGCCACCGATGGATTTGCCGCTGTGCCTACAAACATCATCCTGAGGCCATACAGTAGTGAAGCACGGGAACCCAGTTGCTTCACCCTTTACCCTAGACCAGTGAAACACTGTCTCTAAACATGCCCACATGCCTGTATCTATGCCCGTTTAAAGTTAACACTAAACCGAAATCTTCTGTCCCACTATTTTGCAGCATTTTAAAGAAGTACACTGGGAAAGATTTTTCTGCAAGGAAGAAACTGCAGGCGGCGTGGCTGAAATGAGAATATCATGCTGCACGAGCTCTTTGTCCTCAGATGTAGAAGTGTCATCAGTGGGCATCATAGAGAAACGGGACTTTAATAAGTGATCATCAACCTCTGTGAATTCCCTTTGTTCTAGACGCCTGAAATAAAGAGTTGTCCTGAGTCACATGAACCTCCACAGAGTGGTCTTAATGTGGCGCGGGAACATGCCGGTATAAGAGAATTCCGAAGAAAGCTAAACGTCCATAATTGAATGGTCATTGCCAGAAATGAAGTGGCCGCCGGATCAGACTGGGAAACTTCAGCTTCCATTAGACAATGAAGATGTGAGAATCTGGTACGTCCACAATTCACGGTTTCCTTAGATCCATGAAATTCCGTGTTGAATTTTAGTCAGAAAATGAAAACTCCGGAGCCTCTGTTCAGCAGGCCCGGGTGTAGCTCCCATAGGCACACTGGTGCTCCTCTAGAATTTGGATAAAAATCGTTTTCACTGGAATAAAGAACCTTGATCAAGCCAGGTGGGTCTTGACAAACGAAATTGCTGCGTGTGCCCGGTATACTGACAACACCCACCTGTGCTAGTCCATGGCGTATTCAGCACAGGAATCGGCATCGATTGAGCCAAGACAAAGGAAAGCTCAGGGAGGCAGCACCCGTGTAGAAAAGCATTTGTACTTCAAAGATGAGGCCAATGAGGTGAAAGGACAAACCCATGGCAAATAGTTTTCATCATCGGCAGAATTTCACGGAGCAATATTGCTGGGAGAGAAAAGGCACCCCCAGAGGGAGGCACGCTCAACAAAACTACCTAGGGCACGAGCCGTGTTGCCCAAGGCACTAGGCGTGTGAGGCCTCAGCATTGTAAGGAGGGTTCACTGAAGTCCCTGAGTGAAGTTTTCTCCGCTGTCCTACGTCTACGTTCCTAAATTTTACTCTGCGGTTTCTGATGATCCTGGGTTATGAACGGCCACCATTCACCGTTCTCCTTACACTCGTGCGTCTCCATCGACCTTAAAAGAAAGGGAGGACACGCAACTGCTGGCAGGTAAATTCAGCACACTTTGTCTCAACAAAAAAGAGACAGCTATGTGGTGGCCCGTCTTCCACGGTAAAACATTTCCTAGCGAATAAGGAATCTTCCCATCGCAATGACAATATGAGAGAATTGCCACCGATGGATTTGCCGCTGTGCCTACAAACATCATCCTGAGGCCATACAGTAGTGAAGCACGGGAACCCAGTTGCTTCACCCTTTACCCTAGACCAGTGAAACACTGTCTCTAAACATGCCCACATGCCTGTATCTATGCCCGTTTAAAGTTAACACTAAACCGAAATCTTCTGTCCCACTATTTTGCAGCATTTTAAAGAAGTACACTGGGAAAGATTTTTCTGCAAGGAAGAAACTGCAGGCGGCGTGGCTGAAATGAGAATATCATGCTGCACGAGCTCTTTGTCCTCAGATGTAGAAGTGTCATCAGTGGGCATCATAGAGAAACGGGACTTTAATAAGGGATCATCAACCTCTGTGAATTCCCTTTGTTCTAGACGCCTGAAATAAAGAGTTGTCCTGAGTCACATGAACCTCCACAGAGTGGTCTTAATGTGGCGCGGGAACATGCCGGTATAAGAGAATTCCGAAGAAAGCTAAACGTCCATAATTGAATGGTCATTGCCAGAAATGAAGTGGCCGCCGGATCAGACTGGGAAACTTCAGCTTCCATTAGACAATGAAGATGTGAGAATCTGGTACGTCCACAATTCACGGTTTCCTTAGATCCATGAAATTCCGTGTAGTATTTTAGTCAGAAAATGAAAACTCCGGAGCCTCTGTTCAGGAGGCCCGGGTGTAGCTCCCATAGGCACACTGGTGCTCCTCTAGAATTTGGATAAAAATCGTTTTCACTGGAATAAAGAACCTTGATCAAGCCAGGTGGGTCTTGACAAACGAAATTGCTGCGTGTGCCCGGTATACTGACAACACCCACCTGTGCTAGTCCATGGCGTATTCAGCACAGGAATCGGCATCGATTGAGCCAAGACAAAGGAAAGCTCAGGGAGGCAGCACCCGTGTAGAAAAGCATTTGTACTTCAAAGATGAGGCCAATGAGGTGAAAGGACAAACCCATGGCAAATAGTTTTCATCATCGGCAGAATTTCACGGAGCAATATTGCTGGGAGAGAAAAGGCACCCCCAGAGGGAGGCACGCTCAACAAAAATACCTGGGGCAGGAGCCGTGTTGCCCAAGGCACTAGGCGTGTCAGGCCTCAGCATTGTAAGGAGGGTTCACTGAAGTCCCTGAGTGAAGTTTTCTCCGCTGTCCTACGTCTACGTTCCTAAAATTTACTCTGCGGTTTCTGATGATCCTGGGTTATGAACGGCCACCTTTCACCGTTCTCCTTACACTCGTGCGTCTCCATCGACCTTAAAAGAAAGGGAGGACACGCAACTGCTGGCAGGTAAATTCAGCACACTTTGTCTCAACACAAAAGAGACAGCTCTGTGGTGACCTGTCTTCCACGGTAAAACAATTCCTAGCGAATAAGGAATCTTCCCATCGCAATGACAATATGAGAGAATTGCCACCGATGGATTTGCCGCTGTGCCTACAAACATCATCCTGAGGCCATACCGTAGTGAAGCACGGGAACCCAGTTGCTTCACCCTTTACCCTAGACCAGTGAAACACTGTCTCTAAACATGCCCACATGCCTGTATCTATGCCCGTTTAAAGTTAACACTAAACCGAAATCTTCTGTCCCACTATTTTGCAGCATTTTAAAGAAGTACACTGGGAAAGATTTTTCTGCAAGGAAGAAACTGCAGGCGGCGTGGCTGAAATGAGAATATCATGCTGCACGAGCTCTTTGCCTTCAGATGTAGAAGTGTCATCAGTGGGCATCATAGAGAAACGGGACTTTAATAAGTGATCATCAACCTCTGTGAATTTCCTTTGTTCTAGACGCCTGAAATAAAGAGTTGTCCTGAGTCACATGAACCTCCACAGAGTGGTCTTAATGTGGCGTGGGAACATGCCGGTATAAGAGAATTCCGAAGAAGGCTGAACGTCCACAATTGAATGGTCATTGACAGACCCACCTGGCTTGATCAAGGTTCTTTATTCCAGTGAAAACGATTTTTATCAAAATTCTAGAGGAGCACCAGTGTGCCTCTGGGAGCTACACCCGGGCCTGCTGAACAGAGGCTCCGGAGTTTTCATTTTCTGACTAAAATTCAACACGGAATTTCATGGATCTAAGGAAACCGTGAATTGTGGACGTACCAGATTCTCACATCTACATTGTCTAATGGAAGCTGAAGTTTCCCAGTCTGATCCGGCTGCCACTTCATTTCTGGCAATGACCATTCAATTGTGGACGTTCAGCCTTCTTCGGAATTCTCTTATACCGGCATGTTCCCGCGCCACATTAAGACCACTCTGTGGAGGTTCATGTGACTCAGGACAACTCTTTATTTCAGGCGTCTAGAACAAAGGGAATTCACAGAGGTTGATGATCACTTATTAAAGTCCCGTTTCTCTATGATGCCCACTGATGACACTGATGACACTTCTACATCTGAGGGCAAAGAGCTCGTGCAGCATGATATTCTCATTTCAGCCACGCCGCCTGCAGTTTCTTCCTTGCAGAAAAATCTTTCCCAGTGTACTTCTTTAAAATGCTGCAAAATAGTGGGACAGAAGATTTCGGTTTAATGTTAACTTTAAACGGTTTAATGTTAACTTTAAACGGGCATAGATACAGGCATGTGGGCATGTTTAGAGACAGTGTTTCACTGGTCTAGGGTAAAGGGTGAAGCGCCTGGGTTCCCGTGCTTCACTACTGTATGGCTTCAAGATGATGTTTGTAGGCACAGCGGCAAATCCATCGGTGGCAATTCTCTCATATTGTCATTGCGATGGGAAGATTCCTTGTCCGATAGGGATCCTAATTAGTCCAAGAGCCCGCTAGGTAACCTACATAGTCCAAGTGCCCGTTCGTTAACCTAGATAGTCAAAGTGCCCGCTAGGTAACCTAGACAGTTCAAGTGACCACTAGGTTACTTACATAGTCCAAGAGCCTGTTCGTTAACCTACATAGTCCAAGTGCCCGCTAGGTAACCTATATAGTCCAAATGCCCGCTAGGGACCCTAATAGTCCAAGTGCCCGCTAGTTATCCTAGATTGTCCAAGTGCCCGCTAGTTAACCTAGATAGACCAAGTGCCCGCTACGGACCCTACCTAGTCCAAGTGCTCGATAGGGAACTTACATAGTCCAAGGGCCCGCTAGGGAACCTACATAGTCCAAGTGCACGTTAGTTAACCTAGATAGTCCAAGTGCCCGCTAGGTAACCTAGATAGTCCAACAGCCCGCTAGGTAACCTACATACTCCAAGAACCCGCTAGGCAACGTAGATAGTTCAAGTGCCAGCTAGGTAACCTAGATAGTCCATGTGCCGCTAGGTAACCTACAAAGTCAAAGTGCCCGCTAGGTTATCTATATAGTCCAAATGCCCGCTAGGGTTTCTACATAGTCCAAGGGCCCGCTAGTTAACGTAGATTGTCCAAGTGCCGCTAGTTATTCTACATAATTCAAGGGCCCACTAGTTAACCTACATAGTCCAAGTACCCGCTAAGAAACCTAGATAGTCCAAGTGCCCGTTACCTAACCTAGATAGTCCAAGTGCCCTCTAGTTAACCTAGATCGTCCAAGTGCCCGCTAAGAAACCTAGATAGTTCAAGTGCCTGTTTCCTAACCTAGATAGTCCAATTGCCCGCTATGCAACATACATAGTCCAAGTGCCCGTTCGTTAACCTAGAAGTCCAAGTGCCTGCTAGGTAACCTAGACTCTCCAAGTGCCCGCTAGGTTACCTACATAGTCCAAATGCCCGTTCGGTAACCTAGATAGTGCAAGTGTCCGGTAGTTAACCTACATAGTCCAAGTGCCCGCTAGGTAACCTAGATTGTCCAAAGGCCCGCTAGTTAACCTACATAGTCCAAGTGCCCGGTAGTTAACTTACATAGTTCAAGTGTCCGTAGGGAATATACAGAGTCCAAGTGCCCGCTAGAGAACCTACACAGTCCAAGTGCCCGCTAGTTAACCTATATAGTCCAAGTGCCCGCTAAGAAACCAAGATAGTCCAAGTGCCCGTTAGGTAACCTAGATAGTCCAAGTGCCCGCTAGGTAACCTACATAGTCCAAGTTCCCGCTAGGTAACCTAGATAGTCCAAGTGCCCGTTACCTAACCTAGATAATCCAATTGCCCGCTATGCAACATACATAGTTCAAGTGCCCATTCGTTAACCTAGATGTCCAAGTGCCCGCTAGGTAACCTATAGTCAAAATGCCCGTTCGGTAACCTAGATAGTCCAAGTGCCCGCTAATTAACCTACATAGTCCAAGTGCCTGCTAGGTAACCTAGATAGTGCAAGTACCCGCTAGGTAACCTACATAGTCCAAGTGCCCGGTAGTTAACCTAGGTAGTCCAAGTGCCCGTTCGTTAACCTAGATAGTCCAAGTGCCCGCCAGGTAACCTAGACAGTCCAAGTGCCTGCTAGGTAACTTACATAGTCCAAAAGCCCGTTCGTTAACCTACATAGTCCAAGGGCCCACTATTTAACCTAGATCGTCCAAGTGTCTTTGGTTAACCTACATAGTCCAAGTGCCCGCAAGATAACCTAGATAGTCCAACAGACCGCTAGGTAACCTACATACTCGAAGAACCCGATAGGTAACGTAGATATTTCAAGTGCCAGCTAGGTAACCTAGATAGTCCAAGTGCCCGCTAGGTAACCTACAGATTCTAAGTGCCCGCTAGGTTATCTATATAGTCCAAATGCCCGCTAGGGAACCTACATAGTCCAAGTGCCCGCTAGGTAACCTAGATAATCCAAGTGCCTGCTAATTAACCTATATCGTCCAAGTGCCCGCTAGTTAACCTAGATCGTCCAAGTGCCCACTAGTTAACCTACATAGTGCAAGAGCCCGCTAGTTAACCTAGATCGTGCAAGTGTCCGCTAGTTAACCTACATAGTCCAAGTGTTACTTAGCTAACCTAGATAGTCCAAGGGCCTGCTAGTTAACCTACATAGTCCAAGTGCCCGCTAGGTAACCTACATAGTCCAAGTGCCCGTTCGGTAACCTAGATAGTCCAAGTGCCCTTTAGGGAACCTACATAGTCCAAGTGCCCGTTAGGGAACCTACATAGTCCAATTGCCCGCTCTGGAACATACATAGTCCAAGTGCCTGTTAGTTAACCTAGATAATCCAAGTGCCCGCTAGTTAACCTAGATAGTCCAAGTGCCCGCTAGTTAACCTAGATAGTCCAAGTGCCCGCTAGGAAACCTATATAGTCCAAGTGCCCGCTAGGTAACCTATATAGTCCAAATGCCCGCTAGGGAACCTACATAGTCCAAGTGCCCGCTAGTTAACCTAGATAGCCAAGTGCCCGCTAGGTAACCTAGACAGTCCAAGTGTCTGCTAGGTAACCTACATAGTGCAAATGCCCGTTTGTTAACCTACATAGTCCAAGGGCCCACTAGTTAACCTAGATCGTCTAAGTGTTCTCTAGTTAACCTATATAGTCCAAATGCACCCTAGTTAACCTACATAGTCCAAGTGCCGCTAGGTAACCTACATAGTGCAAGTGTCCCCTAGTTAACCTACATAGTCCAAGTGCCCGGTAGTTAACATAGATAGTCCAAGTGCCCACTAGTTAACATAGATAGTCCAAGTGCCCGCTAGGGAACGTACATAGTCCAAGTTCTGGCTAGGTAACCTAGACAGTCCAAGTGACCATTAGGTTACCTACATAGTCCAAGTGCCCGTTCATTAACCTACATAGTCCAAGTGCCCGCTAGGTAACGTAGATAGCCCAAGTGCCCGCTCGGGAACGTACATAGTCCAAGTGCCCGCTAGGTAACCTAGATAGTCCAAGTGCCCGCTAGTTAACCAACATAGTCCAAGTGCCTCCTAGGTAAACTACATAGTCCAAGTGCCCACTAGGTAATCTAGACTGTCCAATTGCCCGCTAGTTAACCTAGACAGTCCAAGTACCCGATAGGGAACCTACATAGTCCAAGTGCCTGCTAGGTAACCTAGATAGTCCAATTGCCCGTTAGCTAACCTAGATAGTCGAAGTGTCCGCTAGTTAACCTACATAGTCCAAGTGCTAGTTAGCTAACCTAGATAGTCAAAGCCCCCCTAGTTGACTTACATAGTCCTAGTGCCCGTTAGTTAACCTAGATAGTCCAAGTGCCCACTAGGGGACATACATAGTCCAAGTGCCCGCTAGGTAACCAAGATAGTCCAAGTGCGCGCTAGGGTATGTACATAGTCCGAGTGCCTGCTAGGAAACCTAGATAGTCCACGTGCCCGCTAGTTAACCTACATAGTCCAAGGGCCCGCTAGTTAACCTACATAGTCCAAGGTCCGTTAGTTAACCTAGATAGTCCAAGTGCTCGCTAGTTAACCTACATAGTAAAAGGGCCCGCTAGTTGACCTAGATAGTCCAAGTGCCCGCTAGTTAACCTAGATAGTCAAAGTGCCCGCTAGTTAACCTAAGTAGTACAAATGTCCGATAGGGATCCTACATAGTCCAAGTGCCCGCTAGTTAACCTACATAGTCCAAGTCCCCGGTAGGTAACCTAGACAGTCCAAGTGACCATTATGTTACCTACATAGTCCAAGTGCCCGCTAGGTAACCTAGATAGTCCAAGTGCCCGCTAGTTAACCTACATAGTCCAAGTGCCCACTAGGTAACCTAGACTGTCCAATTGCCCGCTAGTTAACCTGGACAGTCCAAGTACCCGATAGGGAACCTACATAGTCCAAGTGCCCGCTAGGGAACCTACATAGTCGAAGTGCTCACTAGGCAACCAACATAATCCAAGTGCCCGTTAGTTAACCTAGATTGTCAAAGTGCCTGCTAGGTAACCTAAATAGTCCAAGTGCCCTCTAGGGAAAATACATAGTCCAAGTGCCCGCTAGGTAACCTAGATAGTCCAATTGCCCGTTAGCTAACCTAGATAGTCGAAGTGTCTGCTAGTTAACCTACATAGTCTAAGTGCCCGTTCGTTAACCCAGATTGTCCAAGTGCCCGCTGGTAACCTACATAGTCCAAGGGCCCGCTAGGTAACCTACATAGTCCAAGTGCCCGTTCGGTAACCTAGATAGTCCAAGTGCCCTTTAGGGAACCTACATAGTCCAAGTGCCCGTTAGGGAACCTACATAGTCCAATTGCCCGCTCTGGAACATACATAGTCCAAGTGCATGTTAGTTAACCTAGATAATCCAAGTGCCCGCTAGTTAACCTAGATAGTCCAAGTGCCCGCTAGTTAACCTAGATAGTCCAAGTGCCCGCTAGGAAACCTATATAGTCCAAGTGCCCGCTAGGTAACCTATATAGTCCAAATGCCCGCTAGGGAACCTACATAGTCCAAGTGCCCGCTAGTTAACCTAGATAGCCAAGTGCCCGCTAGGTAACCTAGACAGTCCAAGTGTCTGCTAGGTAACCTACATAGTGCAAATGCCCGTTTGTTAACCTACATAGTCCAAGGGCCCACTAGTTAACCTAGATCGTCTAAGTGTTCTCTAGTTAACCTATATAGTCCAAATGCACCCTAGTTAACCTACATAGTCTAAGTGCCGCTAGGTAACCTACATAGTGCAAGTGTCCCCTAGTTAACCTACATAGTCCAAGTGCCCGGTAGTTAACATAGATAGTCCAAGTGCCCACTAGTTAACATAGATAGTCCAAGTGCCCGCTAGGGAACGTACATAGTCCAAGTTCTGGCTAGGTAACCTAGACAGTCCAAGTGACCATTAGGTTACCTACATAGTCCAAGTGCCCGTTCATTAACCTACATAGTCCAAGTGCCCGCTAGGTAACGTAGATAGCCCAAGTGCCCGCTCGGGAACGTACATAGTCCAAGTGCCCGCTAGGTAACCTAGATAGTCCAAGTGCCCGCTAGTTAACCAACATAGTCCAAGTGCCTCCTAGGTAAACTACATAGTCCAAGTGCCCACTAGGTAATCTAGACTGTCCAATTGCCCGCTAGTTAACCTAGACAGTCCAAGTACCCGATAGGGAACCTACATAGTCCAAGTGCCTGCTAGGTAACCTAGATAGTCCAATTGCCCGTTAGCTAACCTAGATAGTCGAAGTGTCCGCTAGTTAACCTACATAGTCCAAGTGCTAGTTAGCTAACCTAGATAGTCAAAGCCCCCCTAGTTGACTTACATAGTCCAAGTGCCCGCTAGTTAACCTAGATAGTCCTAGTGCCCGTTAGTTAACCTAGATAGTCCAAGTGCCCACTAGGGGACATACATAGTCCAAGTGCCCGCTAGGTAACCAAGATAGTCCAAGTGCGCGCTAGGGTATGTACATAGTCCGAGTGCCTGCTAGGAAACCTAGATAGTCCACGTGCCCGCTAGTTAACCTACATAGTCCAAGGGCCCGCTAGTTAACCTACATAGTCCAAGGTCCGTTAGTTAACCTAGATAGTCCAAGTGCTCGCTAGTTAACCTACATAGTAAAAGGGCCCGCTAGTTGACCTAGATAGTCCAAGTGCCCGCTAGTTAACCTAGATAGTCAAAGTGCCCGCTAGTTAACCTAAGTAGTACAAATGTCCGATAGGGATCCTACATAGTCCAAGTGCCCGCTAGTTAACCTACATAGTCCAAGTCCCCGGTAGGTAACCTAGACAGTCCAAGTGACCATTATGTTACCTACATAGTCCAAGTGCCCGCTAGGTAACCTAGATAGTCCAAGTGCCCGCTAGTTAACCTACATAGTCCAAGTGCCCACTAGGTAACCTAGACAGTCCAATTGCCCGCTAGTTAACCTGGACAGTCCAAGTACCCGATAGGGAACCTACATAGTCCAAGTGCCCGCTAGGGAACCTACATAGTCGAAGTGCTCACTAGGCAACCAACATAATCCAAGTGCCCGTTAGTTAACCTAGATTGTCAAAGTGCCTGCTAGGTAACCTAAATAGTCCAAGTGCCCTCTAGGGAAAATACATAGTCCAAGTGCCCGCTATGTAACCTAGATAGTCCAATTGCCCGTTAGCTAACCTAGATAGTCGAAGTGTCTGCTAGTTAACCTACATAGTCCAAGTGCCCGTTCGTTAACCCAGATTGTCCAAGTGCCCGCTGGTAACCTACATAGTCCAAGGGCCCGCTAGGTAACCTTGATAGTCCAAGTGCCTACTAGTTAACCTACAAAGTCCAAGTGCCCGCTAGGTAACCTACACAGTCCAAGTGCCACAAGGTAACCTAAATAATCCAAATGCCCGCTTGGGAAACTACATAGTCCATGTGCCCGCTAGTTAATTTAGATAGTCCAAGGGCCCGCTAGTGAATCTAGATAGTCCAAGTGCCCGCTAGTTAACCTAGATAGTCCAAGTGCCCGCTAGTTAACCTAGATAGTCCAAGGGCCCGCTAGTTAATCTAGATAATCCAAGTGCCCGCTAGTTAACCTAGATAGTCCAAGTGCCCGCTATTAACCTAGATCGTCCAACTGCCCGCTAATTAACCTAGATAATCCAAGTGCCCGATAGTTAACCTACATAGTCCAAGGACCCTCTAGTTAACCTAGATAGTCCAAGTGCCCGCTAGGGGACGTACATAGTCCAAGTGCTCGCTAGGCAACCTACATAGTCCAACTGCCCGTTAGTTAATCTAGATAGTCAAAGTGCCTGCTAGGTAACGTAAATAGTCCAAGTGCCCGCTAGGGAACCTACATAGTCCAAGTGCCCGCTAGGTAACCTAGATAGTCCAATTGCCCGTTAGCTAACCTAGATAGTCGAAGTGTCCGATAGTTAACCTACATAGTCCAAGTGCCCGTTCGTTAACCTAGATTGTCCAAGTGCCCGCTAGGTAACCTAGACAGTCCAAGTGCCTGCTATGTTACCTACATAGTCCAAGTGCACGTTCGTTAACCTAGATAGTCCAAGTGCCCGCTGGTAACCTACATAGTCCAAGGGCCCGCTAGGTAACCTACAAAGTCCAAGTGCCTTCTAGTTAACCTACATAGTCCAAGTGCCCGCTAGGTAACCTACATAGTGCAAGTGCCCACTAGGTAACCTAAATAATCCAAATGCCCGCTAGGGAAACTACATAGTCCAAGTGCCCGTTAGTTAACCTAGATTGTCCAAGTGCCCACTAGGGGACGTACATAGTCCAAGTGCCCGCTAGGTAACCTAGATAGTCCAAGTGCGCGCTAGGGTATGTACATAGTCCGAGTGCCGGCTAGGAAACCTAGATACTCCAAGTGCCTGCTAGTTAACTTACATAGTCCAACGGCCCGCTAGTTAACCTACATAGTCCAAGGTCCGCTAGTTAACCTATATAGTCCAAGTGCCCGCTAGTTAACCTACATAGTACAAGGGCCCGCTAGTTGACCTAGATATTCCAAGTGCCCGCTAGTTAACTTAGATTGTCCAAGTGCCCGCTAGTTAACCTAAGTAGTCCAAATGTCCGATAGGGATCCTAATTAGTCCAAGAGCCCGCTAGGTAACCTACATAGTCCAAGTGCCCGTTCGTTAACCTAGATAGTCAAAGTGCCCGCTAGGTAACCTAGACAGTCAAGCGCCCGCTAGGTTACCTACATAGTCCAAGTGCCCCTTCGTTAACCTAGATAGTCCAAGTGCCCGCTAGGTTACCTAGACAGTCCAAGTGCCCGCTAGTTAACCTCCATAATCCAAGTGCCCAATAGGGAACCTACATAATCCAAGTGCCCGCTAGGGAACCTACATAGTCCAAGTGCCCGCTAGGCAACCTACATAGTCCAAGTGCCCGTTAGTTAACCTAGATAGTCCAAGAGCCCACTAGGGGACGTACATAGTCCAAGTGCCCGCTAGGTAACCTACAATGTCCAAGTTCCCGATGGTAACCTAAATAGTCCAAATGCCCGCTAGGAAAACTACATAGTCCAAGTGCCTGCTAGTTAACCTAGATAGTCCAAGTGCCTCCAAGTAAACCTACATTATCCATGGGCCCGCTAGTTAACCTACATAGTCCAAGGGCCTGCTAGTTAACCTAGATCGTGCAAGTGTCCGCTAGTTAACATACATAGTCCACGTGACTGCTAGGTAACCTAGATAGTCCAAGTGCCCGCTAGGCATCCTTCATAATCCAAGTGCCTGGTAGGTAACCTAGATAGTCCAAGTGCCCACTAGGGGACGTATATAGACCAAGTGCCCGCTAGTTAACCTACATAGTCCAAGGTCCGTTAGTTAACCTAGATAGTCCAAGTGCCCGCTTGTTAACCTACATAGTACAAGGGCCCACTAGTTGACCTAGATAGTCCAAGTGCCAGCTAGTTAACCTAGATTGTCCAAGTGCCCGCTGGTTAACCTAGATAGTCCTAGTGCCCGTTAGTTAACCTAGATAGTCCAAGTGCCCACTAGGGGACGTACATAGACCAAGGGCCCGCTAGTTAACCTACATAGTGCAAGGGCCCGCAAGTTAACCTAGATCGTCCAAGTGCCCGCTAGTTAACCTACATAGTCCAAGGTCCGTTAGTTAACCTAGATAGTCCAAGTGCCCGCTAGTTAACCTACATAGTACAAGGGCCCGCTAGTTGACCTAGATAGTCAAAGTGCCCGCTAGTTAACCTAAGTAGTACAAATGTCCCACAGGGATCCTACATAGTCCAAGTGCCCGCTAGTTAACCTACATAGTCCAAGTCCCCGCTAGGTAACCTAGACAGTCCAATTGACCATTAGGTTACCTACATAATCCACATGCCCGTTCCTTAACCTACATAGTCCAAGTGCCCGCTAGGTAACGTAGATAGCCCAAGTGCCCGGTAGGGAACGTGCATAGTTCAAGTGCCCTCTAGGTAACCTAGATAGTCCAAGTGCCCGCTAGTTAACCTACATAGTCCAAGTGCCCGCTAGTTAACCTAGATAGTCCAAGTGCCCGCTAGTAAACCTATATAGACCAAGGACCCGGTAGTTAATCTAGATGGTCCAAGTGCCTGCTAGTTAACCAGGATAGTCCAATGGCCCGCTAGTTAATCTAGATAGTCCAAGTGCCCGCTAGTTAACCTAACTAATCCAAGTGCCCGCTAGTTAACCTACATAGTCCAAGGGCCCTCTAGTTAATCTAGATAGTCCAAGTGCCCGGTAGGGTACGTACATAGTCCAAGTGCCCGCTAGGTAACCTAGATAATCCAAGTGCCCGCTAGGGTATGTACATAGTTCAAGTGCCCGCTAGGTAACCTAAGTAGTCCAAATGTCTGATAGGGATCCTACATAGTCCAAGTGCCCGCTTGGTAACCTACATAGTCCAAGTGCCCGTTCGTTAACCTAGATAAGCCAAGTGCCCGCTAGGTAACCTAGACAGTCCAAGTGCCTGCTATGTTACCTACATAGTCCAAGTGCACGTTCGTTAACCTAGATAATCCAAGTGCCCTCTGGTAACCTACATAGTCCAAGGGCCCGCTAGGTAACCTAGGTAGTCCAAGTGCCTTCTAGTTAACCTACATAGTCCAAGTGCCCGCTAGGTAACCTACATAGTGCAAGTGCCCACTAGGTAACCTAAATAATCCAAATGCCCGCTAGGGAAACTACATAGTCCAAGTGCCCGTTAGTCAACCTAGATTGTCCAAGTGCCCACTAGGGGACGTACATAGTCCAAGTGCCCGCTAGGTAACCTAGATAGTCCAAGTGCGCGCTAGGGTATGTACATAGTCCGAGTGCCGGCTAGGAAACCTAGATAGTCCAAGTGCCTGCTGGTTAACTTACATAGTCCAAGGGCCCGCTAGTTAACCTACATAGTCCAAGGTCCGCTAGTTAACCTATATAGTCCAAGTGCCCGCTAGTTAACCTACATAGTAAAAGGGCCCGCTAGTTGACCTAGATAGTCCAAGTGCCCGCTAGTTAACCTAGATAGTCCAAGTGCCCGCTAGTTAACCTTAGTAGTCCAAATGTCCGATAGGGATCCTACATAGTCCAAGTGCCCGTTCGTTAACCTAGATAGTCCAAGTGCCCGCTAGGTTACCTAGACAGTCCAAGTGCCCGCTAGTTAACCTACATAGTCCAAGTGCCCGATAGGGAACCTACATAATCCAAGTGCCCAATAGGGAACCTACATAATCCAAGTGCCCGCTAGGGAACCTACATAGTCCAAGTGCCCGCTAGGCAACCTACATAGTCAAAGTGCCCGTTAGTTAACCTAGATAGTCCAAGTGCCCACTAGGGGACGTACATAGTCCAAGTGCCCGCTAGGTAACCTACATAGTCCAAGTTCCCGATGGTAACCTAAATAGTCCAAATGCCCGCTAGGGAAACTACATTGTCCAAGTGCTTGCTAGTTAGCCTAGATAGTCCAAGTGCCTGCAAGTAAACCTACATAATCCATGGGCCTGCTGTTTAACCTAGATCGTGCAAGTGTCTGCTAGTTAACCTACATAGTCTACGTGCCTGCTAGGTAACCTAGATAGTCCAAGTGCCCGCTAGGCATCCTTCATAATCCAAGTGCCTGCTAGGTAACCTAGATAGTCCAAGTGCCCGCTAGTTAACCTAGATAGTCCTAGTGCCCGTTAGTTAACCTAGACAGTCCAAGTGCCCACTAGGGGACGTATATAGACCAAGTGTCGGCTAGTTAACCTACATAGTGCAAGGTCCGTTAGTTAACCTAGATAGTCCAAGTGCCCGCTAGTTAACCTACATAATAAAAAGGCCCGCTAGTTGACCTAGATAGTCCAATTGCCCGCTAATTAACCTAGATAGCCCAAATGCCCGCTAGTTAACCTAGATAGTCCTAGTGCCCGTTAGTTAACCTAGATAGTCCAAGTGCCCACTAGGGGACGTACATAGACCAAGTGCCCGCTAGTAAACCTACATAGTGCAAGGGCCCGCAAGTTAACCTAGATCGTGCAAGTGTCCACTAGTTAACCTACATAGTCCAAGTGCCTGCTAGGTAACCTAGATAGTCCAAGTGCCCGCTACTTAACCTAGAGAGTCCAAGTGCCCACTAGGGGATGTACATAGTCCAAGTGCCCGCTAGTTAACCTACATAGTCCAAGGTCCGTTAGTTAACCTAGATAGTCCAAGTTCCCGCTAGTTAACCTACATAGTACAAGGGCCCGCTAGTTGACCTAGATAGTCAAAGTGCCCACTAGTTTACCTAAGTAGTACAAATGTCCGATAGGGATCCTACATAGTCCAAGTGCCCGCTAGTTAACCTACATAGCCCAAGTGCCCGCTAGGTAACCTACATAGTCCAAGTGCCCGTTCGTTAACCTAGATAGTCCAAGTGCCCGCTAGGTTACCTAGACAGTCCAAGTGCCCGCTAGTTAACCTCCATAATCCAAGTGCCCAATAGGGAACCTACATAATCCAAGTGCTCGCTAGGGAACCTACATAGACCAAGTGCCCGCTAGGCAACCTACATAGTCCAAGTGCCCGTTAGTTAACCTAGATAGTCCAAGTGCCCACTAGGGGACGTACATAGTCCAAGTGCCCGCTAGGTAACCTACATAGTCCAAGTTCCCGATGGTAACCTAAATAGTCCAAATGCCCGCTAGGGAAACTACATAGTCCAAGTGCCTGCTAGTTAACCTAGATAGTCCAAGTGCCTGCAAGTAAACCTACATAATCCATGGGCCCGCTAATTAACCTACATAGTCCAAGGGCCCGCTAGTTAACCTAGATAGTGCAAGTGTCCGCTAGTTAACATACATAGTCCACGTGACTGCTAGGTAACCTAGATAGTCCAAGTGCCCGCTAGGCATCCTTCATAATCCAAGTGCCTGGTAGGTAACCTAGATATTCCAAGTGCCCGCTAGGTAACCTAGATAGTCCTAGTGCCCGTTAGTTAACCTAGATAGTCCAAGTGCCCGCTAGTTAACCTACATAGTCCAAGTCCCCGCTAGGTAACCTAGACAGTCCAATTGATCATTAGGTTACCTACATAATCCACATGCCCGTTCCTTAACCTACATAGTCCAAGTGCCCGCTAGGTAACGTAGATAGCCCAAGTGCCCGGTAGGGAACGTGCATAGTTCAAGTGCCCTCTAGGTAACCTAGATAGTCCAAGTGCCCGCTAGTTAACCTACATAGTCCAAGTGCCCGCTAGTTAACCTAGATAGTCCAAGTGCCCGCTAGTAAACCTAGATAGACCAAGGACCCGGTAGTTAATCTAGATGGTCCAAGTGCCTGCTAGTTAACCTAGATAGTCCAATGGCCCGCTAGTTAATCTAGATAGTCCAAGTGCCCGCTAGTTAACCTAACTAATCCAAGTGCCCGCTAGTTAACCTACATAGTCCAAGGGCCCTCTAGTTAATCTAGATAGTCCAAGTGCCCGCTAGGGTACGTACATAGTCCAAGTGCCCGCTAGGTAACCTAGACAATCCAAGTGCCCGCTAGGGTATGTACATAGTTCAAGTGCCCGCTAGGTAACCTAAGTAGTCCAAATGTCTGATAGGGATCCTACATAGTCCAAGTGCCCGCTAGGTAACCTACATAGTCCAAGTGCCCGCTTCGTTAACCTAGATAAGCCAAGTGCCCGCTAGGTAACCTAGACAGTCCAAGTGCCTGCTATGTTACCTACATAGTCCAAGTGCACGTTCGTTAACCTAGATAATCCAAGTGCCCTCTGGTAACCTACATAGTCCAAGGGCCCGCTAGGTAACCTAGGTAGTCCAAGTGCCTTCTAGTTAACCTACATAGTCCAAGTGCCCGCTAGGTAACCTACATAGTGCAAGTGCCCACTCGGTAACCTAAATAATCCAAATGCCCGCTAGGGAAACTACATAGTCCAAGTGCCCGTTAGTTAACCTAGATTGTCAAAGTGCCCACTAGGGGACGTACATAGTCCAAGTGCCCGCTAGGTAACCTAGATAGTCCAAGTGCGCGCTAGGGTATGTACATAGTCCGAGTGCCGGCTAGGAAACCTAGATAGTCCAAGTGCCTGCTGGTTAACTTACATAGTCCAAGGGCCGCTAGTTAACCTACATAGTCCAAGGTCCGCTAGTTAACCTATATAGTCCAAGTGCCCGCTAGTTAACCTACATAGTACAAGGGCCCGCTAGTTGACCTAGATAGTCCAAGTGCCCGCTAGTTAACCTAAGTAGTCCAAATGTCCGATAGGGATCCTACATAGTCCAAGTGCCCGCTAGGTAACCTACATAGTCCAAGTGCCCGTTCGTTAACCTAGATAGTCCAAGTGCCCGCTAGGTTACCTAGACAGTCCAAGTGCCCGCTAGTTAACCTACATAGTCCAAGTGCCCGATAGGGAACCTACATAATCCAAGTGCCCAATAGGGAACCTACATAATCCAAGTGCCCGCTAGGGAACCTACATAGTCCAAGTGCCCGCTAGGCAACCTACATAGTCCAAGTGCCCGTTAGTTAACCTAGATAGTCCAAGTGCCCACTAGGGGACATACATAGGCCAAGTGCCCGCTAGGTAACCTACATAGCCCAAGTTCCCGATGGTAACCTAAATAGTCCAAATGCCCGCTAGGGAAACTACATAGTCCAAGTGCCTGTTCGTTAACCTAGATAGGCCAAGTGCCCGCTAGGTAACCTAGACAGTCCAAGTGCCTGCTATGTTACCTACATAGACCAAGTGCACGTTCGTTAACCTAGATAATCCAACTGCCCGCTGGTAACCTAAATAGTCCAAGGGCCCGCTAGTTAAACTACATAGTCCAAGGTCCGCTAGTTAACCTATATAGTCCAAGTGCCCGCTAGTTAACCTACATAGTACAAGGGCCCGCTAGTTGACCGAGATAGTCCAAGTGGCCGCTAGTTAACCTAGATAGTCCAAGTGCCCGCTAGTTAACCTAAGTAGTCCAAATGTCCGATAGGGATCCTTCATAGTCCAAGTGCCCGCTAGGTAACCTACATAGTCCAAGTGCCCGTTCGTTAACCTAGATAGTCAAAGTGCCCGCTAGGTAATCTAGACAGTGAAGTGCCCGCTAGGTTACCTACATAGTCCAAGTGCCCGTTCGTTAACCTAGATAGTCCAAGTGCCCGCTAGGTTACCTAGACAGTCCAAGTGTCCGCTAGTTAACCTACATAGTCCAAGTGCCCGATAGGGAACCCAAATAATCCAAGTGCCCAATAGTGAACCAACATAATCCAAATGCCCGCTAAGGAACCTACATAGTCCAAGTGCCCGCTAGGAAACCTACATAGTCCAAGTGCCCGTTAGTTAACCTAGATAGTCCAAGTGCCCACTACGGGACGTACATAGTCCAAGTGCCCGCTAGGTAACCTACATAGTGCATGTTCCCGATGGTAACCTAAATAGTCCAAATGCCCGCTAGGGAAACAACATAGTCCAAGTGCCTGCTAGTTAACCTAGATAGTCCAAGTGCCTGCAAGTAAACCTACATAATCCATGGGCGCGCTAGTTAACCTACATAGTCCAAGGGCCCGCTAGTTAACCTAGATCGTGCAAGTGTCCGCTAGTTAACATACATAGTCCACGTGCCTGCTAGGTAACCAAGATAGTCCAAGTGCCCGCTAGGCATCCTTCATAATCCAAGTGCCTGCTAGGTAAGCTAGATATTCCAAGTGCCCGCTAGGTAACCTAGATAGTCCTAGTGCCCGTTAGTCAACCTAGATAGTCCAAGTGCCCACTAGGGGACGTATATAGACCAAGTGCCCGCTAGTTAACCTACATAGTCCAAGGTCCGTTAGTTAACCTAGATAGTCCAAGTGCCCGCTAGTTAACCTACATAGTACAAGGGCCCGCTAGTTGACCTAGATAATCCAAGTGCCCGCTAGTTAACCTATATAGTCCAAGTGCCCGCTGGTTAACCTAGATAGTCCTAGTGCCCGTTAGTTAACCTAGATAGTCCAAGTGCCCACTAGGGGACGTACATAGACCAAGGGCCCGCTAGTTAACCTACATAGTGCAAGGGCCCGCAAGTTAACCTAGATCATGCAAGTGTCCACAAGTTAACCTACATAGTCCAGGGGCCCGCTAGTTGACCTAGATAGTCAAAGTGCCCGCTAGTTAACCTAAGTAGTACAAATGTCCGATAGGGATCCTACATAGTCCAAGTGCCCGCTAGTTAACCTACATAGTCCAAGTCCCCGCTAGGTAACCTAGACAGTCCAAGTGACCATTAGGTTACCTACATAGTCCACATGCCCGTTCGTTAACCTACATAGTCCAAGTGCCCGCTAGGTAACGTAGATAGCCCAAGTGCCCGCTAGGGAAGGTGCATAGTTCAAGTGCCCTCTAGGTAACCTAGATAGTCCAAGTGCCCGCTAGTTAACCTACATAGTCCAAGAGCCCGCTAGGGTATGTACATAGTTCAAGTGCCCGCCAGGTAACCTAAGTAGTCCAAATGTCCAATAGGGATCCTACATAGTCCAAGTGCCCGCTAGGTAACCTACATAGTCCAAGTGCCCATTCGTTAACCTAGATAGGCCAAGTGCCCGCTAGGTAACCTAGACAGTCCAAGTGCCTGCTATGTTACCTACATAGTCCAAGTGCACGTTCGTTAATCTAGATAATCCAAGTTCCCGCTGGTAACCTACATAGTCCAAGGGCCCGCTAGGTAACCTACATAGTCCAAGTGCCTTCTAGTTAACCTACATAGTCCAAGTGCCCGCTAGGTAACCTACATAGTGCAAGTGCCCACTAGGTAACCTAAATAATCCAAATGCCCGCTAGGGAAACTACATAGTCCAAGTGCCCGTTAGTTAACCTAGATTGTCCAAGTGCCCACTAGGGGACGTACATAGTCCAAGTGCCCGCTAGGTAACCTAGATAGTCCAAGTGCGCGCTAGGGTATGTACCTAGTCCGAGTGCCGGCTAGGAAACCTAGATAGTCCAAATGCCTGCTAGTTAACTTACATAGTCCAAGGGCCCGCTAGTTAAACTACATAGTCCAAAGTCCGCTAGTTAACCTATATAGTCCAAGTGCCCGCTAGTTAACCTACATAGTACAAGGGCCCGCTAGTTGACCTAGATAGTCCAAGTGCCCGCTAGTTAACCTAGATAGTCCATGTGCCCGCTAGTTAACCTAAGTAGTCCAAATGTCCGATAGGGATCCTACATAGTCCAAGTGCCCGCTAGGTAACCTACATAGTCCAAGTGCCCGTTCGTTAACCTAGATAGTCAAAGTGCCCGCTAGGTAACTTAGACAGTCAAGTGCCCGCAAGGTTACCTACATAGTCCAAGTGCCCGCTAGTTAACCTATATAGTCCAAGTGCCCGCTGGTTAACCTAGATAGTCCTAGTGCCCGTTAGTTAACCTAGATAGTCCAAGTGCCCACTAGGGGACGTACATAGACCAAGGGCCAGCTAGTTAACCTACATAGTGCAAGGGCCCGCAAGTTAACCTAGATCGTGCAAGTGTCCACTAGTTAACCTACATAGTCCAAGTGCCTGCTAGGTAAGCTAGATAGTCCAAGTGCCCGCTACTTAACCTAGATAGTCCAAGTGCCCACTAGGGGATGTACATTGTCCAAGTGCCCGCTAGTTAACCTACATAATCCAAAGTCCGTTAGTTAACCTAGATAGTCCAAGTGCTCGCTAGTTAACCTACATAGTACAAGGGCCCGCTAGTTGACCTAGATCGTCAAAGTGCCCGCTAGTTAACCTAAGTAGTACAAATGTCCGATAGGGATCCTACATAGTCCAAGTGCCCGCTAGTTAACCTACATAGTCCAAGTCCCCGTTAGGTAACCTAGACAGTCCATGTGACCATTAGGTTACCTACATAGTCCACATGCCCGTTCGTTAACCTACATAGTCCAAGTGCCCGCTAGGTAACGTAAATAGCCCAAGTGCCCGCTAGGGAACGTGCATAGTTCAAGTGCCCATAGGTAACCTAGATAGTCCAAGTGCCCGCTAGTTAACCTACATAGTCCAAGTGCCCGCTAGTTAACCTAGATAGTCCATGTGCCCGCTAGTAAACCTAGATAGACCAAGGACCCGGTAGTTAATCTAGATGGTCCAAGTGCCTGCTAGTTAACCTAGATAGTCCAATGGCCCGCTAGTTAATCTAGATAGTCCAAGTGCCCGCTAGTTAACCTAACTAATCCAAGTGCCCGCTAGTTAACCTACATAGTCCAAGGGCCCTCTAGTTAATCTAGATAGTCCAAGTGTCCGCTAGGGTACGTACATAGTATAAGTGCCCGCTAGGTAACCTAGATAGTCCAAGTGCCCGCTAGGGTATGTACATAGTTCAAGTGCCCGCTAGGTAACCTAAGTAGTCCAAATGTCTGATAGGGATCCTACATAGTCCAAGTGCCCGCTAGGTAACCTAATCAGTCCAAGTGCCTGCTATGTTACCTACATAGTCCAAGTGCACGTTCGTTAACCTAGATAGTCCAAGTGCCCGCTGGTAACCTACATAGTCCAAGGGCCCGCTAGGCAACCTTGATAGTCCAAGTGCCTTCTAGTTAACCTACAAAGTCCAAGTGCCCGCTAGGTAACCTACATAGTCCAAGTGCCCACTAGGTAACCTAAGTAATCCAAATGCCCGCTAGGAAAACTACATAGTCCAAGTGCCCGCTAGTTAACCTAGATAGTCCAAGTGCCCGCTAGTAATCCTAGATAGTCCAAGGGCCCGCTAGTTAATCTAGATAGTCCAAGTGCCCTCTAGTTAACCTAGATAGTCCAAGGGCCCGCTAGTTAACCTAGATAGTCCAAGTGCCCGCTAGGGGACGTACATAGTCCAAGTGCCTGCTAGGTAACCTAGATAGTCCAAGTGCCCGATAGGGTATGTACATAGTTCAAGTGCCCAATAGGTAACCTAGATTGTCCAAGTGTCCGCTAGTTAACCTACATAGTTCAAGTGCCCGCTAGGTAACCTAGATAGTCCAAGGGCCTGCTAGTTAACCTACATAGTCCAATGCCCGATAGGGAACCTACATAGTCCAAGTGCCCGATAGGGAACCTATATATTCCAAGTGCCCGTTAGGGAAACTAGATAGTCCAAGTGCCCATAGGGAACGTATATAGTCCAAGTGCCCGCTAGGGAACCTACATAGTCAAAGTGCCCGCTAGGGAACCTGCATTGTGCAAGTGCCTGCTAGTTAACCTAGATAGTCCAAGTGCCCGCTAGTTAACCTACATACTCCAAGGTCAGCTAGTTAAACTAGATAGTCTAAGTGCCCGCTAGTTAACCTACATTGTCCAAGGTCAGCTAGTTAACCTAGATATTCCAAGTGTCCGCTAGTTAACCTACATAGTCCAAGTTCCCGTTTGGTAACCTAGATTGTATAAGTGCCCGCAAGGTAACCTACATAGTCCAAGTGCCTGATAGGTAACCTAGATTGTCCAATGCCCGTTACCTAACCTAGATAGTCCAATTGCCCGCTATGCAACATACATAGTCCAAGTGCCCGTTCGTTAACCTTGAAGTCCAAGTGCCCGCTAGGTAACCTAGACTGCCCAAGTTCACGCTCGGTTACCTACATAGTCCAAATGCCCGTTCGGTTACCTAGATAGTCCAAGTGCCCGCTAGTTAACCTACATAGTCCAAGTGCCCGCTAGGTAACCTAGATAGTCCAAGTGCCCGCTAGGTAACTTACATAGTCCAAGTGCCCGCTAGGTAACCTAGATAGTCCAAGTGCCCGTTCGTTAACCTAGATAGTCCAATTGCCCGCTAGGTAACCTAGATGTCCAAGTGTCCACCAGGTTACCTACATAGTCCAAGTGCCCGTTCGTTAACCTAGATAGTCCAAGTGCCTGCTAGGTAACCTAGACTGTCCATGTGCTCGCAAGGTTACCTA
The DNA here is from genome assembly GCF_050624435.1 of Tenrec ecaudatus. NCBI lineage: Eukaryota > Metazoa > Chordata > Mammalia > Afrosoricida > Tenrecidae > Tenrec > Tenrec ecaudatus. The sequence continues at coordinate 971,723 of NW_027457678.1, read as the reverse complement.
CATAGTCCAAGTGCCCGTTCGTTAACCTAGATAGTCCAGGTGCCCGCTAGGAAACCTACATAGTCCAAGGGCCCGCTAGGTAACCTAGATAGTCCAAGTGCCCGCTAGGTAACCTAGAGTCCAAGTGCTTGCTAGTTAACCTACATCGTCCAAGTGCCCGCTATGTAACCTAGATAGTCAAAGTGCCCGTTCGTTAACCTAGATAGGCCAAGTGCCCTCTAGGTAACCTAGACAGTCCAAGTTCCCGCTAGGTTACCTACATAGTCCAAGTGCACGTTCGTTAACCTAGATAGTCCAAGTGCCCGCTGGTAACCTACATAGTCCAAGGGCCCGCTAGGTAACCTTGATAGTCCAAGTGCCTTCTAGTTAACCTACATAGTCCAAGTGCCTGCTAGGTAACCTACATAGTCCTAGTGGCCACTAGGTAACCTAAGTAATCCAAATGCCCGCTAAGGAAACTACATAGTCCAAGTGCCCGCTAGTTAACCTAGATAGTCCAAGTGCCCGCTAGTAAACCTAGATAGTCCAAGGGCCCGCTAGTTAATCTAGATAGTCCAAGTGCCCGCTAGTTAACCTTGATCGTCCAAGTGCCCGCTAGTTAACCTAGATAATCCATGTGCCCTCTAGTTATCCTACATAGTCCAAGTCCCTCTAGTTAACCTAGATAGTCCAAGTGCCCGCTAGGGGACGTACATAGTCCAAGTGCCCGCTAGGGGACGTACATAGTCCAAGTGCCCACTCGGGTATGTACATAGTTCAAGTGCCCGCTAGGTAACCTAGATTGTCCAAGTGTCAGCTAGTTAACCTACATAGTCCAAGTGCCCGCTAGGTAACCTAGATAGTCCAAGGGCCTGCTAGTTAACCTACATAGTCCAATGCCCGTTAGGGAAACTACATAGTCCAAGTGCCCGCAGAGGAACCTACATAGTCCAAGTGCCCGATAGGGAACCTATATATTCCAAGTGCCCGTTAGGGAACCTAGATAGTCCAAGTGCCCGTAGGGAACCTATATAGTCCAAGTGCCCGCTAGGGAACCTACATAGTCAAAGTGTCCGCTAGGGAACCTGCATTGTGCAAGTGCCCGCTAGTTAACCTAGATAGTCCAAGTGCCCGCTAGTTAACCTACATAGTCCAAGGGCCCGCTAGTTAACCTAGATATTCCAAGTGTCCGCTAGTTAACCTACATAGTCCAAGTTCCCGTTAGGTAACCTAGATAGTACAAGTGCCCGCAACGTAACCTACATAGTCTAAGTGCCCGCTAGGTAACCTAGATATTCCAAGTTCCTGTTAGCTAACCAAGATAATCCAATTGCCCGCTAGGTAACCTACATAATCCAAGTGCTCTTTCGTTAACCTAGATAGTCCAAGTGCCCGCTAGGTAACCTAGACTGTCCAATTGTCCGCTAGGTTACCTACATAGTCCAAGGGCACGTTCATTAACCTTGATATTCCAAGTGCCCGCTAGGTAACCTACATAGTCCAAGTTCCCGCTAGGTAACCTAGATAGTCCAATGCCCGTTACCTAACCTAGATAGTCCAATTGCCCGCTATGCAACATACATAGTCCAAGTGCCTGTTCGTTAACCTAGAAGTCCAAGGGCCCGCTAGGTAACCTAGACTGTCCAAGTTAACGCTAGGTTACCTACATAGTCCAAATGCCCATTCGTTATCCTAGATAGTCCAAGTGCCCGCTAGTTAACCTACATAGTCCAAGTGCCCGCTAGATAACCTAGATAGTCCATGTGCCCGCTAAGCAACTTACATAGTCCAAGTGCCCGCTAGGTAACCTAGATAGTCCAAGTGCCCGCTAGTTATCCTACATAGTCCAAGTGCCCGCTAGGTAACCTAGATAGTCCAAGTGCCCGCTAGGCAAATTACATAGACCAAGTGTCCGCTAGGTTACCTACATATTCCAAGTGCCCGTTCGTTAACCTAGATAGTCCAAGTGCCTGCTAAGAAACCTACATAGTCCAAGGGCCCTCTAGGTAACCTAGATAATCCAAGTGCCCGCTAGGTAACCTAGACTGTCCAAGTGCCCGCTAGGTTACCTACATAGTCCAAGTGTCCGTTCGTTAACCTAGATAGTCAAAGTGCCCGTTAGGTAACCTAGATAGTCCAAGAGCCCGCTAGGTAACTTACATTGTCCATGTTACAGCTAGGTAACCTAGATAGTCCAAGTACCCGTTCGTTAACCTACAAAGTCCAAGTGCCCGCTAGGTAACCTAGACAGTCCAAGTGACCATTAGGTTACCTACATAGTCCAAGTGCCCGTTCGTTAACCTACATAGTCCAAGTGCCCTCTAGGTAACGTAGATAACCCAAGTGCCCGCTAGGGAACGTACATAGTCCAAGTGCCCTCTAGGTAACCTAGATAGTCCAAGTGCCCGCTAGTTAACCTACATAGTCCAAGTGCCTGCTAGGTAAACTACATAGTCCAAGTGCCCACTAGGTAACCTAGACAGTCCAATTGCCCGCTAGTTAACCTAGACAGTCCAAGTACCCGATAGGGAACCTACATAGTCCAAGTGCCCGCTAGGGAACCTACATAGTCCAAGTGCTCGCTAGGCAACCTACAGAGTCCAAGTGCCCGTTAGTTAACCTAGATAGTCAAAGTGCCTGCTAGGTAACCTAAATTGTCCAAGTGCTCGCTAGGGAACCTACATAGTCCAAGTGCCCTCTAGGTAACCTAGTTAGTCCAATTGCCCGTTAGCTAACATAGATAGTCGAAGTGTCCGCTAGTTAACCTACATCGTCCAAGTGCCCGCTAGTTAACCTAGATAGTCCAAGTGCCCGCTAGTTAACCTAGCTAATCCAAGTGCCCGCTAGTTAACCTACATAGTCCAAGGGCCCTCTAGTTAACCTAGATACTCCAAGTGCCCGCTAGGGTACGTACATAGTCCAAGTGCCCGCTAGGTAACCTAGATAGTCCAAGTGCCCGCTAGGGTATGTACATAGTTCAAGTGCCCGCTAGGTAACCTAGATTGTCCAAGTGTCAGCTAGTTAACCTACATAGTCCAAGTGCCCGCTAGGTAACCTAGATAGTCCAAGGTCCTGCTGGTTAACCTACATAGTCCAATGCCCGATAGGGAACCTACATAGTCCAAGTGCCCGCTGAGGAACCTACATAGTCCAATTGCCCGATAGGGAACCTATATATTCCAAGTGCCCTTTAGGGAACATAGATAGTCAGAGTGCCCATAGGGAACCTTTATAGTCCAATTGCCCGCTAGGCAACCTACATATTCAAAGTGCCCGCTAGGGAACCTGCATTGTGCAAGTGCCGTTAGTTAACCAAGATAGTCCAAGTGTCCGCTAGTTAACCTACATAGTCCAAGGTCAGCTAGTTAACCTAGATAGTCCTAGTACCCGCTAGTTAACCTACATTGTCCAAGGTCAGCTTGTTAACCTAGATAGTCCATGGGCCCGCTAGTTAACCTAGATATTCCAAGTGCCCTCTTGTTAACCTAGATCGTCCAAGTGTCTGCTAGTTAACCTACATAGTCCAAGTTCCCGTTAGGTAACCTAGATAGTCCAAGTGCCCGCTAGGTAACCTAGATATTCCAAGTTCGTGTTAGCTAACCTAGATAATCCACGTGCCCGCTAGGTAACCTACTTAGTCCAAGTGCCCTTTCGTTAACCTAGATAGTCAAAGTGCCCGCTAGGTAACCTAGACAGTCCAAGTGCCCGCTAGGTTACCTACATAGTCCAAGTGCCCGTTCGTTAACCTAGACAGTCCAAGTGCCCGCTAGTTAACCTACATAGTCCAAGTGCCCGATAGGGAACCTACATAATCCAAGTGCCCGATAGGGAACCTCCATAATCCCAGTGCCCGCTAGGGAACCTACATAGCCCAAGTGCCCGCTAGGCAACCTACATAGTCCAAGTGCCCGTTAGTTAACCTAGATAGTCCAAGTGCCCACTATGGTACGTACATAGTCCAATTGCCCGCTAGGCAACCTACATATTTAAAGGGCCCGATAGGGAACCTACATAATCCAAGTGCCCGATAGGGAACGTACATAGTCCAAGTGCCCTCTAGGTAACCTAGATAGTCCAAGTGCCCGCTAGTTAACCTACATAGTCCAAGTGCCTGCTAGGTAAACTACATAGTCCAAGTGCCCACTAGGTAACCTAGACAGTCCAAGTGCCCGCTAGGGAACCTACATAGTCCAAGTGCTCGCTAGGCAACCTACAGAGTCCAAGTGCCCGTTAGTTAACCTAGATAGTCCAAGTGCCTGCTAGTTAACCTAGATAGTCCAAGTGCCTGCTAGTAAACCTACATAATCCATGGGCCCGCTAGTTAACCTACATAGTGCAAGGGCCCGCTAGTTAACCTAGATCGTGTAAGTGTCCACTAGTTAACCTACATAGTCCACGTGCCTGCTAGGTAACCTAGATAGTCCAAGTGCCTGCTAGTTATCCTAGATAGTCCCAGTGCCCGTTAGTTAACCTAGATAGTCCAAGTGCCTACTAGGGGCCGTACATAGTCCAAGTGCCCGCTAGTTAACCTACATACTCCAAGGTCCGTTAGTTAACCTAGATAGTCAAAGTGCCTGTTAGGTAACCTAAATAGTCCAAGTGCCCGCTAGGGTACCTACATAGTCCAAGTGCCCGCTAGGTAACCTAGATAGTCCAATGGCCCGTTAGCTAACCTAGATAGTCGAAGTGTCCGCTAGTTAACCTACGTAGTCCAAGTGCCCGTTGGTTAACCTCGATAGGCCAAGTGCCCCTGGTAACCTACATAGTCCAAGGGCCCGCTAGGTAACCTTGATAGTCCAAGTGCCTTCTAGTTAACCTACATAGTCCAAGTGCCGACTAGGTAACCTAAGTAATCCAAATGCCCGCTAGGGAAACTACATAGTCCAAGTGCCCGCTAGTTAACCTAGATTGTCCAAGTGCCCGCTAGTAAACCTAGATGGTCCAAGGGCCCAGTAGTTAATCTAGATGGTCCAAGTGCCCGCTAGTTAACCTAGATAGTCCAAGTGCCCGCTAGTTTACCTAGATAGTCCAAGGGCCCGCTAGTTAATCTAGATAGTCCAAGTGCCCGCTAGTTAACCTAGCTAATCCAAGTGCCCGCTAGTTAACCTACATAGTCCAAGGGCCCGCTAGTTAACCTACAGAGTCCAAGTGCCCGCTAGTTAACCTACATTGTCTAAGTGCCCGCTAGTTAACCTAGATATTCCAAGTGCCCGCTAGGTAATCTAGATAGTCCAAGTGCCCGCTAGGGTATGTACATAGTTTAAGTACCCGGTAGGTTACCTACATAGTCCAAGTGCCCGTTCGTTAACCTAGATAGTCCAAGTGCCCGCTAGGTTACCTAGACAGTCCAAGTGCCCGCTAGTTAACCTACATAGTCCAAGTGCCCTATACGGAACCTAAATAATCCAAGTGCCCGATAGGGAACCTACATAATCCAAGTGCCCGCTAGAAACCTACATAGTCCAAGTGCCCACTAGGCAACCTACATAGTCCAAGTGCCCGTTAGTTAACCTAGATAGTCCAAGTGCTCACTAGGGTGCGTACATAGTCCAAGTGCCCGCTAGGTAACCTCCTTAGTCCAAGTTCCCGATGGTAACATAAATAGTCCAAATGCCCGCTAGGGAGAGTACATAGTCCAAGTGCCCGCTAGGGAACTTACATAGTCCAAGTGCTCGCTAGTTAACCTAGATAGTCAAAGTGCCTGCTAGGTAACATAAATTGTCCATGTGCCCGCTAGGGAACCTACATAGTCCAAGTGCCCGCTAGGTAACCTAGATAGTCCAATTGCCCGTTAGCTAACCTAGATAGTCGAAGTGTCCTCTAGTTAACCTACATAGTCCAAGTGCCCGTTCTTTAACCTAGATAGGCCAAGTGCCCGCTAGGTAACCTAGACAGTCCAAGTGCCCGCTAGGTTACCTACATAGTCCAAGTGCACGTTCGTTAACCTAGATAGTCCAAGAGTCCGCTGGTAAACTACATAGTCCAAGGGCCCGCTAGGTAACCTTGATAGTCCAAGTGCCTTCTAGTTAATCTACATAGTCCAAGTGCCCGCTAGGTAACCTACATAGTCCCCGTGCCCACTAGGTAACCTAAGTAATCCAAAAGCCCGCTAGGGAAACTACATAGTCCCAGTGCCCGCTAGTTAACCTAGATAGTCCAAGTGCCCGCTAGTAAACCTAGATAGTCCAAGGGCCCGCTAGTTAATCTAGATAGTCCATATGCCCTCTAGTTAACCTAGATAGTCCAAGTGCCCGCTAGTTAACCTTGATCGTCCAAGTGTCCGCTAGTTAACCTAGATAATCCAAGTGCCCGCTAGTTAACCTACATAGTCCACGTCCCTCTAGTTAACCTAGATAGTCCAAGTGCCCGCTAGGGTACGTACATAGTCCAAGTGCCCGCTAGGTAACCTAGATAGTCCAAGTGCCCGCTAGGGTATGTACATAGTCCAAGTGCCCCCTAGGTTACCTACATAGTCCAAGTGCCCGTTCGTTAACCTAGATAGTCCAAGTGCCCGCTAGGTTACCTAGACAGTCCAAGTGCCCGCTAGTTTACCTACATAGTCCAAGTGCCCTATAGGGAACCTACATAATCCAAGTGCCCTATAGGGAACCTACATAATCCAAGTGCCCGCTAGGGAACCTACATAGCCCAAGTGCCCGCTAGGCAACCTACATAGTCCAAGTGCCCGTTAGTTAACCTAGATAGTCCAAGTGCCCACTATGGTACGTACATAGTCCAAGTGCCCGCTAGTTAACCTACATAGTCCAAGTTCCCGATGGTAACATAAATAGTCCAAATGCCAGCTAGGGAAACTACAGAGTCCAAGTGCCTGCTAGTTAACCTAGATAGTCCAAGTGCCTGCTAGTAAACCTACATAATCCATGGGCCCACTAGTTAACCTACATAGTGCAAGGGCCCGCTAGTTAACCTAGATCGTGTAAGTGTCCACTAGTTAACCTACATAGTCCACGTGCCTGCTAGGTAACCTAGATAGTCCAAGTGCCCGCTAGTTATCCTAGATAGTCCAAGTGCCCGTTAGTTAACCTACATAGTCCAAGTGCCTACTAGGGGCCGTACATAGTCCAAGTGCCCGCTAGTTAACCTACATAGTCCAAGGTCCGTTAGTTAACCTAGATAGTCAAAGTGCCTGTTAGGTAACCTAAATTGTCCAAGTGCCCGCTAGGGTACCTACATAGTCCAAGTGCCCGCTAGGTAACCTAGATAGTCCAAGTGCCCGCTAGGTTACCTAGACAGTCCAAGTGCCCGCTAGTTAACCTACATAGTCCAAGTGCCCTATAGGGAACCTACATAATCCAAGTGCCCGATAGGGAATCTACATAATCCAAGTGCCCGCTAGAAACCTACATAGTCCAAGTGCCCACAAGGTAACCTACATAGTCCAAATGCCCGTTAGTTAACCTAGATTGTCCAAGTGCTCACTAGGGTACGTACATAGTCCAAGTGCCCGCTAGGTAACCTACATAGTCCAAGTTCCCGATGGTAACATAAATAGTCCAAATGCCCGCTAGGGAGAGTACATAGTCCAAGTGCCTGCTAGTTAACCTAGATAGTCCAAGTGCCCACTAGGGGACGTACATAGTCCAAGTGCCCGCAGTTAACCTACATACTCCAAGGTCCGTTAGTTAACCTAGATATTCCAAGTGCACGCTAGTTAACCTACATAGTACAAGGGCCCGCTAGTTGACCTAGATAGTCAAAGTGCCTGCTAGTTAACCTAAGTAGTCCAAGTCCCCGCTAGGTAATCTAGACAGTCCAAGTGACCATTAGGTTACATACATAGTCCAAGTGCCCGTTAGTTAACCTACATAGTCCAAGTGCCCGTAGGTAACCTACATAGTCCAAGTGCCTGCTAGGTAAACTACAGAGTCCAAATGCCCACTAGGTAACCTAGACAGTCCAATTGCGCGCTAATTAACCTAGACAGTCCAAGTACCCGATAGGGAACCTACATAGTCCAAGTGCCGCTAGGGAACCTACATAGTCCAAGTGCTCGCTAGTTAACCTAGATAGTCAAAGTGCCTGCTAGGTAACATAAATTGTCCAAGTGCCCGCTAGGGAACCTACATAGTCCAAGTGCCCGCTAGGTAACCTAGATAGTCCAATTGCCCGTTAGCTAACCTAGATAGTCGAAGTGTCCTCTAGTTAACCTACATAGTCCAAGTGCCCGTTCTTTAACCTAGATAGGCCAAGTGCCCGCTAGGTAACCTAGACAGTCCAAGTGCCCGCTAGGTTACCTACATAGTCCAAGTGCACGTTCGTTAACCTAGATAGTCCAAGAGCCCGCTGGTAAACTACATAGTCCAAGGGCCCGCTAGGTAACCTTGATAGTCCAAGTGCCTTCTAGTTAACCTACATAGTCCAAGTGCCCGCTAGGTAACCTACATAGTCCAAGTGCCCACTAGGTAACCTAAGTAATCCAAAAGCCCGCTAGGAAAACTACATAGTCCCAGTGCCCGCTAGTTAACCTAGATAGTCCAAGTGCCCGCTAGTAAACCTAGATAGTCCAAGGGCCCGCTAGTTAATCTAGATAGTCCATATGCCCTCTAGTTAACCTAGATAGTCCAAGTGCCCGCTAGTTAACCTTGATCGTCCAAGTGTCCGCTAGTTAACCTAGATAATCCAAGTGCCCGCTAGTTAACCTACATAGTCCACGTCCCTCTAGTTAACCTAGATAGTCCAAGTGCCCGCTAGGGTACGTACATAGTCCAAGTGCCCGCTAGGTAACCTAGATAGTCCAAGTGCCCGCTAGGGTATGTACATAGTCCAAGTTCCCGCTAGGTTACCTACATAGTCCAAGTGCCCGTTCGTTAACCTAGGTAGTCCAAGTGCCCGCTAGGTTACCTAGACAGTCCAAGTGCCCGCTAGTTAACCTACATAGTCCAAGTGCCCTATAGGGAACCTACATAATCCAAGTGCCCGATAGGGAATCTACATAATCCAAGTGCCCGCTAGAAACCTACATAGTCCAAGTGCCCACAAGGCAACCTACATAGTCCAAATGCCCGTTAGTTAACCTAGATTGTCCAAGTGCTCACTAGGGTACGTACATAGTCCAAGTGCCCGCTAGGTAACCTACATAGTCCAAGTTCCCGATGGTAACATAAATAGTCCAAATGCCCGCTAGGGAGAGTACATAGTCCAAGTGCCTGCTAGTTAACCTAGAAAGTCCAAGTGCCCACTAGGGGACGTACATAGTCCAAGTGCCCGCAGTTAACCTACATACTCCAAGGTCCGTTAGTTAACCTAGATAGTCCAAGTGCACGCTAGTTAACCTACATAGTACAAGGGCCCGCTAGTTGACCTAGATAGTCAAAGTGCCTGCTAGTTAACCTAAGTAGTCCAAGTCCCCGCTAGGTAATCTAGACAGTCCAAGTGACCATTAGGTTACATACATAGTCCAAGTGCCCGTTAGTTAACCTACATAGTCCAAGTGCCCGCTAGGTAACCTACATAGTCCAAGTGCCTGCTAGGTAAACTACAGAGTCCAAATGCCCACTAGGTAACCTAGACAGTCCAATTGCGCGCTAATTAACCTAGACAGTCCAAGTACCCGATAGGGAACCTACATAGTCCAAGTGCCGCTAGGGAACCTACATAGTCCAAGTGCTCGCTAGTTAACCTAGATAGTCAAAGTGCCTGCTAGGTAACATAAATTGTCCAAGTGCCCGCTAGGGAACCTACATAGTCCAAGTGCCCGCTAGGTAACCTAGATAGTCCAATTGCCCGTTAGCTAACCTAGATAGTCGAAGTGTCCTCTAGTTAACCTACATAGTCCAAGTGCCCGTTCTTTAACCTAGATAGGCCAAGTGCCCGCTAGGTAACCTAGACAGTCCAAGTGCCCGCTAGGTTACCTACATTGTCCAAGTGCACGTTCGTTAACTTAGATAGTCCAAGAGCCCGCTGGTAAACTACATAGTCCAAGGGCCCGCTAGGTAACCTTGATAGTCCAAGTGCCTTCTAGTTAACCTACATAGTCCAAGTGCCCGCTAGGTAACCTACATAGTCCCAGTGCCCACTAGGTAACCTAAGTAATCCAAAAGCCCGCTAGGGAAACTACATAGTCCCAGTGCCCGCTAGTTAACCTAGATAGTCCAAGTGCCCGCTAGTAAACCTCGATAGTCCAAGGGCCCGCTAGTTAATCTAGATAGTCCATATGCCCTCTAGTTAACCTAGATAGTCCAAGTGCCCGCTAGTTAACCTTGATCGTCCAAGTGTTCGCTGGTTAACCTAGATAATCCAAGTGCCCGCTAGTTAACCTACATAGTCCACGTCCCTCTAGTTAACCTAGATAGTCCAAGTGCCCGCTAGGGTACGTACATAGTCCAAATGCCCGCTAGGTAACCTAGATAGTCCAAGTGCCCGCTAGGGTATGTACATAGTCCAAGTGCCCGCTAGGTTACCTACATAGTCCAAGTGCCCGTTCGTTAACCTAGATAGTCCAAGTGCCCGCTAGGTTACCTAGACAGTCCAAGTGCCCGCTAGTTAACCTACATAGTCCAAGTGCCCTATAGGGAACCTACATAATCCAAGTGCCCGATAGGGAACCTACATAATCCAACTGCCCGCTAGAAACCTACATAGTCCAAGTGCCCACTAGGCAACCTACATAGTCCAAGTGCCCGTTAGTTAACCTAGATAGTCCAAGTGCTCACTAGGGTACGTACATAGTCCAAGTGCCTGCTAGGTAACCTACATAGTCCAAGTTCCCGATGGTAACATAAATAGTCCAAATGCCCGCTAGGGAGAGTACATAGTCCAAGTGCCTGCTAGTTAACCTAGATAGTCCAAGTGCCCACTAGGGGACGTACATAGTCCAAGTGCCCGCAGTTAACCTACATACTCCAAGATCCGTAAGTTAACCTAGATAGTCCAAGTGCCCGCTAGTTAACCTACATAGTACAAGGGCCCGCTAGTTGACCTAGATAGTCAAAGTGCCCGCTAGTTAACCTAAGTAGTCCAAGTCCCCGCTAGGTAACCTAGACAGTCCAAGTGACCATTAGGTTACATACATAGTCCAAGTGCCCGTTAGTTAACCTACATAGTCCAAGTGCCCGCTAGGTAACCTACATAGTCCAAGTGCCTGCTAGGTAAACTACAGAGTCCAAATGCCCACTAGGTAACCTAGACAGTCCAATTGCGCGCTAATTAACCTAGACAGTCCAAGTACCCGATAGGGAACCTACATAGTCCAAGTGCCGCTAGGGAACCTACATAGTCCAAGTGCTCGCTAGTTAACCTAGATAGTCAAAGTGCCTGCTAGGTAACATAAATTGTCCAAGTGCCCGCTAGGGAACCTACATAGTCCAAGTGCCCGCTAGGTAACCTAGATAGTCCAATTGCCCGTTAGCTAACCTAGATAATCGAACTGTCCTCTAGTTAACCTACATAGTCCAAGTGCCCGTTCTTTAACCTAGATAGGCCAAGTGCCCGCTAGGTAACCTAGACAGTCCAAGTGCCCGCTAGGTTACCTACATAGTCCAAGTGCACGTTCGTTAACCTAGATAGTCCAAGAGCCCGCTGGTAAACTACATAGTCCAAGGGCCTGCTAGGTAACCTTGATAGTCCAAGTGCCTTCTAGTTAACCTACATAGTCCAAGTGCCCGCTAGGTAACCTACATAGTCCAAGTGCCCACTAGGTAACCTAAGTAATCCAAAAGCCCGCTAGGGAAACTACATAGTCCCAGTGCCCGCAAGTTAACCTAGATAGTCCAAGTGCCCGCTAGTAAACCTAGATAGTCCAAGGGCCCGCTAGTTAATCTAGATAATCCAAGTGCCCTCTAGTTAACCTAGATAGTCCAAGTGCCCGCTAGTTAACCTTGATCGTCCAAGTGCCCGCTAGTTAACCTACATAGTCCACGTTCCTCTAGTTAACCTAGATAGTCCAAGTGCCCGCTAGGGGACGTACATAGTCCAAGTGCCTGCTAGGTAACCTAGATAGTCCAAGTGCCTGCTAGGTTATGTAAATAATTCAAGTGCCCGCTAGGTAAGCTAGATTGTCCAAGTGTCCGCTAGTTAACCTACATAGTCCAAGGGCCCGCTAGTTAACCTACAGAGTCCAAGTGCCCGCTAGTTAACCTACATTGTCTAAGTGCCCGCTAGTTAACCTAGATATTCCAAGTGCCCGCTAGGTAATCTAGATAGTCCAAGTGCCCGCTAGGGTATGTACATAGTTTAAGTACCCGGTAGGTTACCTACATAGTCCAAGTGCCCGTTCGTTAACCTAGATAGTCCAAGTGCCCGCTAGGTTACCTAGACAGTCCAAGTGCCCGCTAGTTAACCTACATAGTCCAAGTGCCCTATACGGAACCTAAATAATCCAAGTGCCCGATAGGGAACCTACATAATCCAAGTGCCCGCTAGAAACCTACATAGTCCAAGTGCCCACTAGGCAACCTACATAGTCCAAGTGCCCGTTAGTTAACCTAGATAGTCCAAGTGCTCACTAGGGTGCGTACATAGTCCAAGTGCCCGCTAGGTAACCTCCTTAGTCCAAGTTCCCGATGGTAACATAAATAGTCCAAATGCCCGCTAGGGAGAGTACATAGTCCAAGTGCCCGCTAGGGAACTTACATAGTCCAAGTGCTCGCTAGTTAACCTAGATAGTCAAAGTGCCTGCTAGGTAACATAAATTGTCCATGTGCCCGCTAGGGAACCTACATAGTCCAAGTGCCCGCTAGGTAACCTAGATAGTCCAATTGCCCGTTAGCTAACCTAGATAGTCGAAGTGTCCTCTAGTTAACCTACATAGTCCAAGTGCCCGTTCTTTAACCTAGATAGGCCAAGTGCCCGCTAGGTAACCTAGACAGTCCAAGTGCCCGCTAGGTTACCTACATAGTCCAAGTGCACGTTCGTTAACCTAGATAGTCCAAGAGTCCGCTGGTAAACTACATAGTCCAAGGGCCCGCTAGGTAACCTTGATAGTCCAAGTGCCTTCTAGTTAATCTACATAGTCCAAGTGCCCGCTAGGTAACCTACATAGTCCCCGTGCCCACTAGGTAACCTAAGTAATCCAAAAGCCCGCTAGGGAAACTACATAGTCCCAGTGCCCGCTAGTTAACCTAGATAGTCCAAGTGCCCGCTAGTAAACCTAGATAGTCCAAGGGCCCGCTAGTTAATCTAGATAGTCCATATGCCCTCTAGTTAACCTAGATAGTCCAAGTGCCCGCTAGTTAACCTTGATCGTCCAAGTGTCCGCTAGTTAACCTAGATAATCCAAGTGCCCGCTAGTTAACCTACATAGTCCACGTCCCTCTAGTTAACCTAGATAGTCCAAGTGCCCGCTAGGGTACGTACATAGTCCAAGTGCCCGCTAGGTAACCTAGATAGTCCAAGTGCCCGCTAGGGTATGTACATAGTCCAAGTGCCCCCTAGGTTACCTACATAGTCCAAGTGCCCGTTCGTTAACCTAGATAGTCCAAGTGCCCGCTAGGTTACCTAGACAGTCCAAGTGCCCGCTAGTTTACCTACATAGTCCAAGTGCCCTATAGGGAACCTACATAATCCAAGTGCCCTATAGGGAACCTACATAATCCAAGTGCCCGCTAGGGAACCTACATAGCCCAAGTGCCCGCTAGGCAACCTACATAGTCCAAGTGCCCGTTAGTTAACCTAGATAGTCCAAGTGCCCACTATGGTACGTACATAGTCCAAGTGCCCGCTAGTTAACCTACATAGTCCAAGTTCCCGATGGTAACATAAATAGTCCAAATGCCAGCTAGGGAAACTACAGAGTCCAAGTGCCTGCTAGTTAACCTAGATAGTCCAAGTGCCTGCTAGTAAACCTACATAATCCATGGGCCCACTAGTTAACCTACATAGTGCAAGGGCCCGCTAGTTAACCTAGATCGTGTAAGTGTCCACTAGTTAACCTACATAGTCCACGTGCCTGCTAGGTAACCTAGATAGTCCAAGTGCCCGCTAGTTATCCTAGATAGTCCAAGTGCCCGTTAGTTAACCTACATAGTCCAAGTGCCTACTAGGGGCCGTACATAGTCCAAGTGCCCGCTAGTTAACCTACATAGTCCAAGGTCCGTTAGTTAACCTAGATAGTCAAAGTGCCTGTTAGGTAACCTAAATTGTCCAAGTGCCCGCTAGGGTACCTACATAGTCCAAGTGCCCGCTAGGTAACCTAGATAGTCCAAGTGCCCGCTAGGTTACCTAGACAGTCCAAGTGCCCGCTAGTTAACCTACATAGTCCAAGTGCCCTATAGGGAACCTACATAATCCAAGTGCCCGATAGGGAATCTACATAATCCAAGTGCCCGCTAGAAACCTACATAGTCCAAGTGCCCACAAGGTAACCTACATAGTCCAAATGCCCGTTAGTTAACCTAGATTGTCCAAGTGCTCACTAGGGTACGTACATAGTCCAAGTGCCCGCTAGGTAACCTACATAGTCCAAGTTCCCGATGGTAACATAAATAGTCCAAATGCCCGCTAGGGAGAGTACATAGTCCAAGTGCCTGCTAGTTAACCTAGATAGTCCAAGTGCCCACTAGGGGACGTACATAGTCCAAGTGCCCGCAGTTAACCTACATACTCCAAGGTCCGTTAGTTAACCTAGATATTCCAAGTGCACGCTAGTTAACCTACATAGTACAAGGGCCCGCTAGTTGACCTAGATAGTCAAAGTGCCTGCTAGTTAACCTAAGTAGTCCAAGTCCCCGCTAGGTAATCTAGACAGTCCAAGTGACCATTAGGTTACATACATAGTCCAAGTGCCCGTTAGTTAACCTACATAGTCCAAGTGCCCGTAGGTAACCTACATAGTCCAAGTGCCTGCTAGGTAAACTACAGAGTCCAAATGCCCACTAGGTAACCTAGACAGTCCAATTGCGCGCTAATTAACCTAGACAGTCCAAGTACCCGATAGGGAACCTACATAGTCCAAGTGCCGCTAGGGAACCTACATAGTCCAAGTGCTCGCTAGTTAACCTAGATAGTCAAAGTGCCTGCTAGGTAACATAAATTGTCCAAGTGCCCGCTAGGGAACCTACATAGTCCAAGTGCCCGCTAGGTAACCTAGATAGTCCAATTGCCCGTTAGCTAACCTAGATAGTCGAAGTGTCCTCTAGTTAACCTACATAGTCCAAGTGCCCGTTCTTTAACCTAGATAGGCCAAGTGCCCGCTAGGTAACCTAGACAGTCCAAGTGCCCGCTAGGTTACCTACATAGTCCAAGTGCACGTTCGTTAACCTAGATAGTCCAAGAGCCCGCTGGTAAACTACATAGTCCAAGGGCCCGCTAGGTAACCTTGATAGTCCAAGTGCCTTCTAGTTAACCTACATAGTCCAAGTGCCCGCTAGGTAACCTACATAGTCCAAGTGCCCACTAGGTAACCTAAGTAATCCAAAAGCCCGCTAGGAAAACTACATAGTCCCAGTGCCCGCTAGTTAACCTAGATAGTCCAAGTGCCCGCTAGTAAACCTAGATAGTCCAAGGGCCCGCTAGTTAATCTAGATAGTCCATATGCCCTCTAGTTAACCTAGATAGTCCAAGTGCCCGCTAGTTAACCTTGATCGTCCAAGTGTCCGCTAGTTAACCTAGATAATCCAAGTGCCCGCTAGTTAACCTACATAGTCCACGTCCCTCTAGTTAACCTAGATAGTCCAAGTGCCCGCTAGGGTACGTACATAGTCCAAGTGCCCGCTAGGTAACCTAGATAGTCCAAGTGCCCGCTAGGGTATGTACATAGTCCAAGTTCCCGCTAGGTTAACTACATAGTCCAAGTGCCCGTTCGTTAACCTAGGTAGTCCAAGTGCCCGCTAGGTTACCTAGACAGTCCAAGTGCCCGCTAGTTAACCTACATAGTCCAAGTGCCCTATAGGGAACCTACATAATCCAAGTGCCCGATAGGGAATCTACATAATCCAAGTGCCCGCTAGAAACCTACATAGTCCAAGTGCCCACAAGGCAACCTACATAGTCCAAATGCCCGTTAGTTAACCTAGATTGTCCAAGTGCTCACTAGGGTACGTACATAGTCCAAGTGCCCGCTAGGTAACCTACATAGTCCAAGTTCCCGATGGTAACATAAATAGTCCAAATGCCCGCTAGGGAGAGTACATAGTCCAAGTGCCTGCTAGTTAACCTAGAAAGTCCAAGTGCCCACTAGGGGACGTACATAGTCCAAGTGCCCGCAGTTAACCTACATACTCCAAGGTCCGTTAGTTAACCTAGATAGTCCAAGTGCACGCTAGTTAACCTACATAGTACAAGGGCCCGCTAGTTGACCTAGATAGTCAAAGTGCCTGCTAGTTAACCTAAGTAGTCCAAGTCCCCGCTAGGTAATCTAGACAGTCCAAGTGACCATTAGGTTACATACATAGTCCAAGTGCCCGTTAGTTAACCTACATAGTCCAAGTGCCCGCTAGGTAACCTACATAGTCCAAGTGCCTGCTAGGTAAACTACAGAGTCCAAATGCCCACTAGGTAACCTAGACAGTCCAATTGCGCGCTAATTAACCTAGACAGTCCAAGTACCCGATAGGGAACCTACATAGTCCAAGTGCCGCTAGGGAACCTACATAGTCCAAGTGCTCGCTAGTTAACCTAGATAGTCAAAGTGCCTGCTAGGTAACATAAATTGTCCAAGTGCCCGCTAGGGAACCTACATAGTCCAAGTGCCCGCTAGGTAACCTAGATAGTCCAATTGCCCGTTAGCTAACCTAGATAGTCGAAGTGTCCTCTAGTTAACCTACATAGTCCAAGTGCCCGTTCTTTAACCTAGATAGGCCAAGTGCCCGCTAGGTAACCTAGACAGTCCAAGTGCCCGCTAGGTTACCTACATTGTCCAAGTGCACGTTCGTTAACTTAGATAGTCCAAGAGCCCGCTGGTAAACTACATAGTCCAAGGGCCCGCTAGGTAACCTTGATAGTCCAAGTGCCTTCTAGTTAACCTACATAGTCCAAGTGCCCGCTAGGTAACCTACATAGTCCCAGTGCCCACTAGGTAACCTAAGTAATCCAAAAGCCCGCTAGGGAAACTACATAGTCCCAGTGCCCGCTAGTTAACCTAGATAGTCCAAGTGCCCGCTAGTAAACCTCGATAGTCCAAGGGCCCGCTAGTTAATCTAGATAGTCCATATGCCCTCTAGTTAACCTAGATAGTCCAAGTGCCCGCTAGTTAACCTTGATCGTCCAAGTGTTCGCTGGTTAACCTAGATAATCCAAGTGCCCGCTAGTTAACCTACATAGTCCACGTCCCTCTAGTTAACCTAGATAGTCCAAGTGCCCGCTAGGGTACGTACATAGTCCAAATGCCCGCTAGGTAACCTAGATAGTCCAAGTGCCCGCTAGGGTATGTACATAGTCCAAGTGCCCGCTAGGTTACCTACATAGTCCAAGTGCCCGTTCGTTAACCTAGATAGTCCAAGTGCCCGCTAGGTTACCTAGACAGTCCAAGTGCCCGCTAGTTAACCTACATAGTCCAAGTGCCCTATAGGGAACCTACATAATCCAAGTGCCCGATAGGGAACCTACATAATCCAACTGCCCGCTAGAAACCTACATAGTCCAAGTGCCCACTAGGCAACCTACATAGTCCAAGTGCCCGTTAGTTAACCTAGATAGTCCAAGTGCTCACTAGGGTACGTACATAGTCCAAGTGCCTGCTAGGTAACCTACATAGTCCAAGTTCCCGATGGTAACATAAATAGTCCAAATGCCCGCTAGGGAGAGTACATAGTCCAAGTGCCTGCTAGTTAACCTAGATAGTCCAAGTGCCCACTAGGGGACGTACATAGTCCAAGTGCCCGCAGTTAACCTACATACTCCAAGATCCGTAAGTTAACCTAGATAGTCCAAGTGCCCGCTAGTTAACCTACATAGTACAAGGGCCCGCTAGTTGACCTAGATAGTCAAAGTGCCCGCTAGTTAACCTAAGTAGTCCAAGTCCCCGCTAGGTAACCTAGACAGTCCAAGTGACCATTAGGTTACATACATAGTCCAAGTGCCCGTTAGTTAACCTACATAGTCCAAGTGCCCGCTAGGTAACCTACATAGTCCAAGTGCCTGCTAGGTAAACTACAGAGTCCAAATGCCCACTAGGTAACCTAGACAGTCCAATTGCGCGCTAATTAACCTAGACAGTCCAAGTACCCGATAGGGAACCTACATAGTCCAAGTGCCGCTAGGGAACCTACATAGTCCAAGTGCTCGCTAGTTAACCTAGATAGTCAAAGTGCCTGCTAGGTAACATAAATTGTCCAAGTGCCCGCTAGGGAACCTACATAGTCCAAGTGCCCGCTAGGTAACCTAGATAGTCCAATTGCCCGTTAGCTAACCTAGATAATCGAACTGTCCTCTAGTTAACCTACATAGTCCAAGTGCCCGTTCTTTAACCTAGATAGGCCAAGTGCCCGCTAGGTAACCTAGACAGTCCAAGTGCCCGCTAGGTTACCTACATAGTCCAAGTGCACGTTCGTTAACCTAGATAGTCCAAGAGCCCGCTGGTAAACTACATAGTCCAAGGGCCTGCTAGGTAACCTTGATAGTCCAAGTGCCTTCTAGTTAACCTACATAGTCCAAGTGCCCGCTAGGTAACCTACATAGTCCAAGTGCCCACTAGGTAACCTAAGTAATCCAAAAGCCCGCTAGGGAAACTACATAGTCCCAGTGCCCGCAAGTTAACCTAGATAGTCCAAGTGCCCGCTAGTAAACCTAGATAGTCCAAGGGCCCGCTAGTTAATCTAGATAATCCAAGTGCCCTCTAGTTAACCTAGATAGTCCAAGTGCCCGCTAGTTAACCTTGATCGTCCAAGTGCCCGCTAGTTAACCTACATAGTCCACGTTCCTCTAGTTAACCTAGATAGTCCAAGTGCCCGCTAGGGGACGTACATAGTCCAAGTGCCTGCTAGGTAACCTAGATAGTCCAAGTGCCTGCTAGGTTATGTAAATAATTCAAGTGCCCGCTAGGTAAGCTAGATTGTCCAAGTGTCCGCTAGTTAACCTACATAGTCCAAGGGCCCGCTACGTAACCTAGATAGTCCAAGGGCCTGCTAGTTAACCTACATAGTCCAATGCCCAATAGGGGACCTACATAGTCCAAGTGCCCGCTGAGGAACCTACATAGTCCAAGTGCCCGATAGGGAACCTATATATTCCAAGTGCCCGTTAGGGAACCTAGATAATCCAAGTGCCCACAGGGAACCTATATAGTCCAAGTGCCCGCTAGGGAACCTACATAGTCAAAGTGCCCATAGGGAACCTGCATTGTGCAAGTGCCCGCTAGTTAACCTAGATAGTCCAAGTGCCCGCTAGTTAACCTACATAGTCCAAGGTCAGCTAGTTAACCTAGATAGTCCAAGTGCCCGCTAGTTAACCTACATAGTCCAAGGTCAGCTAATTAACCTAGATAGTCCAATTGCCCGCTAGTTAACCTACATAGTCCAAGGGCCCGCTAGTTAACCTAGATCTTCCAAGTGTCCGCTAGTTAACCTACATAGTCCAAGTTCCCGTTAGGTAACCTAGATAGTGCAAGTGCCCGCAAGGTATCCTACATAGTCCATGTACCCGTTAGGTAACCTAGATAGTACAAGTGCCCGCAAGGTAACCTACATAGTCCAAGTGCCAACTAGGTAACCTAGATATTCCAAGTTCCTGTTAGCTAACCTAGATAATCCAAGTGCCCGCTAGGTAACCTACATAGTCCAAGTGCCCTTTCGTTAACCTAGATAGTCCAAGTGCCCGCTAGGTAACCTAGACTGTCCAATTGTCCGCTAGGTTACCTACATAGTCCAAGTGCACGTTCGTTAACCTAGATAGTCCAAGTGCCCGCTAGGTAACCTACATAGTCCAAGTTCCCGCTAGGTAACCCAGATAGTCCAATGCCCGTTACCTAACCTAGATAGTCCAATTGCCCGCTGTGCAACATACATAGTCCAAGTGCCCGTTCGTTAACCTAGAAGTCCAAGTGCTCGCTAGGTAACCAAGACTGTCCAAGTTCATGCTAGGTTACCTCCATAGTCCAAATGCCCGTTCGGTAACCTAGATAGTCCTAGTGCCCGCTAGTTAACCTACATAGTCCAAGTGCCCTTTCGTTAACCTAGATATTCCAATTGCCCGATAGGTAACCTAGATGTCCAAGTGTCCGCTAGGTTACCTACATAGTCCAAGTGCCCGTTCGTTAACCTAGATAGTCCAAGTGCCCGCTAGGAAACCTACATAGTCCTGGGGCCCGCTAGGTAACCTAGATAATCCAAGTGCCCGCTAGGTAACCTAGACTGTCCAAGTGCCTGCTAGGTTACCTACATAGTCCAAGTGCCCGTTCGTTAACCTAGATAGTCAAAGTGCCCGTTAGGTAACCTAGATAGTCCAAGTGCCCGCTAGGTAACTTACATTGTCCATGTTACAGCTAGGTAACCTAGATAGTCCAAGTTCCCTTTACCTAAACTATATAGTCCAAGTGCCCGCTAAACAACCTACATAGTCCAAGTGCCCGTTAGTTAACCTAGATAGTCAAAGTGCCCGTTAGGTAACCTAGATAGTCCAAGTGCCCGCTAGGTAACTTACATTGTCCATGTTACAGCTAGGTAACCTAGATAGTCCAAGTTCCCGTTACCTAAACTATATAGTCCAAGTGCCCGCTAAACAACCTACATAGTCCAAGTGCCCGTTAGTTAACCTAGAAGTCCAAGTGCCCGCTAGGTAACCTAGACAGTCCAAGTGCCCACTAGGTTACCTGCTTATTCCAAGTGCCCGTTCGTTAACTAAGATAGTCCAAGTGCCCACCAGGTAACCTACATAGTCCAAGTGCCGGCTAGGTATCCTATATAGTCCAAGGGCCCGCTAGTTAACCTACATAGTCCAAGGGCTCACTTGTTAACTTTGATAGTCCAAGTGCCCGTTAGTTAACCTAGATTGTCCAAGTGCCCGCTAGTTAAACTAGATTGTCCAAGTGCCCGCTAGGGATCCTTCATAATCCATGTGCCTGCTAGGTAACCTAGATAGTCCAAGTGACAGCTAGTTAACCTAGATAGTCCTAGTGCCCGTTAGTTAACCTAGATAGTCCAATTGCCCACTAGGGGACGTACATAGTCCAAGTGCCCGCTAGGTAACCTAAATAGTCCATGTGCGCGCTAGGGTATGTACATAGTCCAAGTCCCTGCTAGGAAACCTAGATAGTCCAAGTGCCCGCTAGTTAACCTACATAGTCCAAGGGCCCGCTAGTTAACCGACATAGTCCCAGGTCCGTTAGTTAAGCTAGATAGTCCAAGTGCCCACTGCTTAACCTACATAGTACAAGGGCCCGCTAGTTGACCTAGATAGTCAAAGTGCCCGCTAGTTAACCTAAGTAGTACAAATGTCCGAAAGGGATCCTACATAGTCCAAGTGCCCGCTAGGTAACCTACATAGTCCAAGTGCCCATTCGTTAACCTAGATAGTCAAAGTGCACGCAAGGTAACCTAGACAGTCCAAGTGCCCGCTAGGTTACCTACATAGTCCAAGTGCCCATTCGTTAACCTAGATAGTCCATGTGCCCGCTAGGTTACCTAGACAGTCCAAGTGCCCGCTAGTTAACGTACATAGTCCAATTGCCCGATATGGAACCTACATAATCCAAGTGCCCAAGAGGGAACCTACATAATCCAAGTGCCCGCTAGGGAACCTACATAGTCCAAGTGCCCATTAATTAACCTAGATAGTCAAAGTGCCTGCTAGGTAACCTAGATAGTCCAAGTGCCCGCTAGGTAACCTACATAGTCCAAGTTCCCGCTTGGTAACCTAAATAGTCCAAATACCCGCTAGGGAAACTACATATTCCAAGTGCCCGCTAGTTAACCTAGATAGTCCAAGTGCCTGCTAGTAAACCTACATAATCCATGGGCCCGCTAGTTAACCTACATAGTGCAAGGGCCCGCTAGTTAACCTAGATAGTCAAAGTGCCCGCTAGTTAACCTAGGTAGTACAAATGTCCGATAGGTATCCTACATAGTCCATGTGCCCGCTAGTTAACCTACATAGTCCAAGTCCCCGCTAGGTAACCTAGACAGTCCAAGTGACCATTAGGTTACCTACATAGTCCAAGTGCCCGTTCGTTAACCTACATAGTCCAAGTGCCCGCTAGGTAACCTAGACAGTCCAATTGCTCGCTAGTTAACCTAGACAGTCCAAGTACCCGATAGGGAACCTACATAGTTCAAGTGCCCGCTAGGGAACCTACATAGTCCAAGTGCTCGCTATGCAACCTACATAGTCCAAGTGCCCGTTAGTTAACCTAGATGGTCAAAGTGCCTGCTAGGTGACCTAAATTGTCCAAGTGCCCACTAGGGAACCTACATAGTCCAAGTGCCCGCTAGGTAACCTAGATAGTCCAATTGCCCGTAAGCTAACCTAGATAGTCCCAGTGTCCGCTAGTTAACCTACGTAGTCCAAGTGCCCGCTAGTTAACCTACATAGTCCAAGTGCCCGCTAGTTAACCTAGCTAATCCAAGTGCCCGCTAGTTAACCTACATAGTCCAAGGGCCCTCTAGTTAACCTAGATAGTCAAAGTGCCCGCTAGGTTATGTACATAGTTCAACTGCCCGCTAGGTAACCTAGATTGTCCAAGTGTCCGCTAGTTAACCAACATAGTACAAGTGCCCGCTAGGTAACCTAGATAGTCCAAGGTCCTGCTAGTTAACGTACATAGTCCAATGCCCGTTAGGGAACCTACATAGTCCAAGTGCCCGCTGAGGAACCTACATAGTCCAAGTGCCCGATAGGGAACCTATATATTCCAAGTGCCCGTTAGGGAACCTAGATAGTCCAAGTGCCCATAGGGAACCCATATAGTCCAAGTGCCCGCTAGGGAACCTACATATTCAAAGTGCCCGCTAGGGAACCTGCAATGTGCAAGTGCCCGTTAGTTAACCTAGATAGTCCAAGTGCCCGCTAATTAACCTACATAGTCCAAGGTCAGCTAGTTAACCTATATAGTCCTAGTGATCGCTAGTTAACCTACATTGTCCAAGGTCAGCTAGTTAACCTAAATAGTCCAAGTGCCCGCTAGTTAACCTACATAGTCCAAAGGCCCGCTAGTTAACCTAGATATTCCAAGTGCCCGCTAGTTAACCTAGATCGTCCAAGTGTCCGCTAGTTAACCTACATAGTCCAAGTTCCCGTTTGGTAACCTAGATAGTACAAGTGCCCGCAAGGTAACCTACATTGTCCAAGTGCCCGCTAGGTAACCTAGATATTCCAAGTTCCTGTTAGCTAACCTAGATAATCCAAGTGCCCGCTAGGTAACCTACATAGTCCAAGTGCCCTTTCGTTAACCTAGATAGTCAAAGTGCCCGCTAGGTAACCTAGACAGTCCAAGTGCCCCCTAGGTTA
Organism: Tenrec ecaudatus; assembly: GCF_050624435.1. Lineage (NCBI taxonomy): Eukaryota > Metazoa > Chordata > Mammalia > Afrosoricida > Tenrecidae > Tenrec > Tenrec ecaudatus. Next base: position 948,410 of record NW_027457678.1, on the reverse strand, counting down.
CCTACATAGTCCAAGTGCCCGTTCGTTAACCTAGACAGTCCAAGTGCCCGCTAGTTAACCTACATAGTCCAAGTGCCCGATAGGGAACCTACATAATCCAAGTGCCCGATAGGGAACCTACATAATCCAAGTGCCCGCTAGGGAACCTACATAGTCCAAGTGCCCGCTAGGCAACCTACATAGTCCAAGTGCCCGTTAGTTAACCTAGATAGTCCAAGTGCCCACTATGGTACGTACATAGTCCAAGTGCCCGCTAGGTAACCTACATAGTCCAAGTTCCCAATGGTAACATAAATAGTCTAAATTCCAGCTAGGGAAACTACATAGTCCAAGTGCCTGCTAGTTAACCTAGATAGTCTAAGTGCCTGCTAGTAAACCTACATAATCCATGGGCCCGCTAATTAACCTACATAGTGCAAGGGCCCGCTAGTTAACCTACATCGTGCAAATGTCCACTAGTTAACCTACATACTCCACGTGCCTGCTAAGTAACCTAGATAGTCCAAGTGCCCGCTAGTTAACCTAGATAGTCCAATGCCCGTTAGTTAACGTAGATAGTCCAAGTGCCCACAAGGGGACGTACATAGTCCAAGTGCCCGCTTGTTAACCTACATAGTCCAAGGTCCGTTAGTTAACCTAGATAGTCAAAGTGCCTGCTAGGTAACCTAAATTGTCCAAGTGCCCGCTAGGGAATCTATATAGTCCAAGTGCCCGCTAGGTAACCTAGATAGTCCAATTGCCCGTTAGCTAACCTAGATAGTCGAAGTGTCCGCTAGTTAACCTACATAGTCCAAGTGCCCGTTGGTTAACCTAGATAGGCCAAGTGCCCGCTAGGTAACCTAGACCGTCCAAGTGCCCGCTAGGTTACCTACATAGTCCAAGTGAACGTTCGTTAACCTAGATAGTCCAAGTGCCCGCTGGTAACCTACATAGTCCAAGGGCCCGCTAGGTAACCTTGATAGTCCAAGTGCCTTCTAGTTAACCTACATAGTCCAAATGGCCTCTAGATAACCTACATAGTCCAAGTGCCGACTAGGTAAACTAAGTAATCCAAAAGCCCGCTAGGGAAACTACATAGTCCCAGTGCCCGCTAGTTAACCTAGATAATCCAAGTGCCCGCTAGTAAACCTAGATAGTCCAAGGGCCCACTAGTTAATCTAGATGGTCCAAGTGCCCGCTAGTTAACCTAGATAGTCCAAGTGTCCGCTAGTTAACCTAGATAATCCAAGGGCCCGCTAGTTAATCTAGATAGTCCAGGTGCCCGCTAGTTAACCTAGCTAATCCAAGTGCCCGCTAGTTAACCTACATAGTCCAAGGGCCCTCTAGTTAACCTAGATAGTCCAAGTGCCCGCTAGGGTACGTACATAGTCCAAGTGCCCGCTAGGTAACCTAGATAGTCCAAGTGCCCGCTAGGGTATGTACATAGATCAAGTGCCCGCTAGGTTACCTACATAGTCCAAGTGCCCGTTCGTTAACCTAGATAGTTCAAGTGCCCGCTAGGTTACCTAGACAGTCCAAGTGCCCGCTAGTTAACCTACATAGTCCAAGTGCCCGATAGGGAACCTACATAATCCAAGTGCCCGATAGGGAACCTACATAATCCAAGTGCCCGCTAGAAACCTACATAGTCCAAGTGCCCACTTGGTAACCTACATAGTCCAAGTGCCCGTTAGTTAACCTAGATAGTCCAAGTGCCCACTAGGGTACGTACATAGTCCAAGTGCCCGCTAGGTAACCTACATAGTCCAAGTTCCCGATGGTAACATAAATAGTCCAAATGCCCACTAGGGGACGTACATAGTCCAAGTGCCCGCAGTTAACCTACATACTCCAAGGTCCGTTAGTTAACCTAGATAGTCCAAGTGCCAGCTAGTTAACCTACATAATACAAGGGCCCGCTAGTTGACCTTGATAGTCAAAGTGCCCGCTAGTTAACCTAAGTAGTCCAAATGTCCGATAGGGATCCTACATAGTCCAAGTGCCCGCTAGTTAACCTACATAGTCCAAGTCCCCGCTAGGTAACCTAGACAGTCCAAGTGACCATTAGGTTACATACATAGTCCAAGTGCCCGTTCGTTAACCTTCATAGTCCAAGTGCCCGGTAGGTAACCTACATAGTCCAAGTGCCTGCTAGGTAAACTACATAGTCCAAGTGCCCGTTACCTAACCTAGATAGTCCAATTGCCCTCTATGCAACATACATAGTCCAAGTGCCCGTTCGTTAACCTAGAAGTCCAAGAACCCGCTAGGTTACCTACATAGTCCAAATGCCCGTTCGGTAACCTAGATAGTCCAAGTGCCCGCTAGTTAACCTACATAGTCCAAGTGCCCGCTAGGTAACCTAGATAGTCCAAGGGCCCGCTAGGTAACTTACATAGTCCAAGTGCCCGCTAGGTAACCTAGATAGTCCAAGTGCCTGCTAGGTAACCTAGATTGTCCAAGTGTCCGCTAGGTTACCTACATAGTCCAAGTGCACGTTCGTTAACCTAGATATTCCAAGGGTCCGCTAGGTAACCTATATAGTCCAAGTGCCCATTAGTTAACCTACATAGTCCAAGTGCCCGCTAAGAAACCTAGATGGTCCATGTGTCCGTTAGGTAACCTAGATAGTCCAAGTGCCCGCTAGGTAAACTACATAGTCCAATTTCCCGCTAGGTAACCTAGATAGTGCAAGTGCCCGTTACGTAACCTAGATAGTCCAATTGCCCGCTATGCAACATACATAGTTCAAGTGCCCGTTCGTTAACCTAGTAGTCCACGAACCCGCTAGGTAACCTAGACTGTCCATGTTCCCGCTAGGTTACCTACATAGTCCAAATGCCCGCTAGGTAACCTATATAGTCCCAGGGCCCGCTAGGTAACTTACATAGTCCAAGTGCCCGCTAGGTAACCTAGATAGTCCAAGTGCCCGTTCGTTAACCTAGATAGTCCAATTGCCCGCTACGTAACCTAGATTGTCCAAGTGTCCGCTAGGTTACCTACATAGTCAAAGGGCACGTTCGTTAACCTATATAGTCCAAGTGCCCGCTAGGTAACCTACATAGTCCAAGTGCCCGCAAGGTAACCTATATAGTCCAAGTTCTAGCTATGTAACCTAGATCGTGCAACTGTCCTCTAGTTAACCTACATAGTCCAAGTGCCCGCTAGTTAACCTAGATAGTCCAAGTGCCGCTAGGTAACCTACATAGTGCAAGTGTCCCCTAGTTAACCTACATAGTCCTAGTGCCCGCTAGGTAACCTAGATAGTGCAAGTGCCCGTTACGTAACCTAGATAGTCCAATTGCCCGCTATGCAACATACATAGTTTAAGTGCCCGTTAGTTAACCTAGAAGTCCACGAACCCGCTAGGTAACCTAGACTGTCCATGTTCCCGCTAGGTTACCTACATAGTCCAAATGCCTGTTCGGTAACCTAGATAGTCCAAGTGCCCGCTAGTTAACCTACATAGTCCAAGTGCCCGCTAGGTAATCTAGATAGTCCCAGGGCCCGCTAGGTAACTTACATAGTCCAAGTGCCCGCTAGGTAACCTAGATAGTCCAAGTGACCGTTCGTTAACCTAGATAGTCCAATTGCCCGCTAGGTAACCTAGATTGTCCAAGTGTCCGCTAGGTTACCTACATAGTCAAAGGGCACGTTCGTTAACCTAGATAGTCCAAGTGCCCGCTAGGTAACCTACATAGTCCAAGTGCCCGCAAGGTAACCTATATAGTCCAAGTTCCAGCTATGTAACCTAGATCGTGCAACTGTCCGCTAGTTAACCTACATAGTGCAAGTGCCCGCTAGTTAACCTAGATCGTCCAAGTGCCCGGTAATTAACCCAGATTTTCCAAGTGCCCGCTAGGGATCCTTCATAATCCAAGTGACTGCTAGATAACCTAGATAGTCCAAGTGCCCACTAGTTAACCTAGATAGTCCTAGTGCCCGTTAGTTAACCTAGATAGTCCAAGCGCGCGCTAGGTTATGTACATAGTCCAAGTGCCTGCTAGGAAACCTAGATAGTCCAAGTGTCCCCTAGTTAACCTACATAGTACAAGGGCCCGCTAGTTGACCTAGATAGTCCAAGTGCCCGCTAGTTAACCTAGAGTCAAAGTGCCCGCTAGTTAACCTAAGTACTACAATTGTCCGATAGGGATCCTACATAGTCCAAGTGCCCGCTAGGTAACCTACATAGTCCAAGTGCCCATTCGTTAACCTAGATAGTCAAAGTGCCCGCTAGGTAACCTAGACAGTCCAAGTGCCCGCTAGGTTACCTACATAGTCCAAATGCACGTTCGTTAACCTAGATAGTCCAAGTGCCCGCTAGGTTACCTAGACAGTCCAAGTGCCTGCTAGTTAACCTACATAGTCCAAGTGCCCGATAGGGAACCCACATAATCCAAGTGCCCGATAGGGAATCTACATAATCCAAGTGCCCGCTAGGGAACTTACATAGTCCAAGTGCCCGCTAGGCAACCTACATAGTCCAAGTGCCCGTTAGTTAACCTACATAGTCAAAGTGCCTGCTAGGTAACCTACATAGTCCAAGTTCCCGCTTGGTAACCTAAATAGTCCAAATGCCCGCTAGGGAAACTACATAGTCCAAGTGCCCGCTAGTTAACCTAGATAGTCCAAGTGCCTGCTAGAAACCTACATAATCCATGGGCCCGCTAGTTAACCAACATAGTGCAAGGGCCCGCTAGTTAACCTAGATCTTGCAAGTGTCCGCTAGTTAACCTACATAGTCCAAATGCCCGCTAGGTAACCTAGATAGTCCAAGTGCCCGCTAGGGATCCTTCATTATCCAAGTGCCTGCTAGATAACCTAGATAGTCCAAGTGCCCGTTAGTTAACCTAGATAGTCCTAGTGCCCGTTAGTTAACCTAGATAGTCCAAGTGCCCACTAGGGGACGTATATAGTCCAAGTGCCCGCTGGGTAACCTAAGTAGTACAAATGTCCGATAGGGATCCTACATAGTCCAAGTGCCCGTTCATTAACCTACATAGTCCAAGTGCCTGCTAGGTAACGTATATAGCCCAAGTGCCCGCTAGGGAACGTACATAGTCCAAGTCCCCTCGAGGTAACCTAGATAGTCCAAGTGCCTGCTACTTAACCTAGATTGTACAAGTGCCCGCTAGGGATCCTTCATAATCCAAGTGCCTGCTAGGTAAGCTAGATAGTCCAAGTACCCGCGAGTTAACCTAGATAGTGCTAGTGCCCGTTAGTTAACCTAGATAGTCCATGTGCGCGCTAGGGTATGTACATACTCCAAGTGCCTGCTAGTTAACCTAGATAGTCCAAGTGCCCGCTAGTTAACCTACATAGTCCAAATGCCCGCTAGGTAACCTAGATAGTCCAAGTGCCCGCTAGGGATCCTTCATTATCCAAGTGCCTGCTAGATAACCTAGATAGTCCAAGTGCCCGTTAGTTAACCTAGATAGTCCTAGTGCCCGTTAGTTAACCTAGATAGTCCAAGTGCCCACTAGGGGACGTATATAGTCCAAGTGCCCGCTGGGTAACCTAAGTAGTACAAATGTCCGATAGGGATCCTACATAGTCCAAGTGCCCGTTCATTAACCTACATAGTCCAAGTGCCTGCTAGGTAACGTATATAGCCCAAGTGCCCGCTAGGGAACGTACATAGTCCAAGTCCCCTCGAGGTAACCTAGATAGTCCAAGTGCCTGCTACTTAACCTAGATTGTACAAGTGCCCGCTAGGGATCCTTCATAATCCAAGTGCCTGCTAGGTAAGCTAGATAGTCCAAGTACCCGCGAGTTAACCTAGATAGTGCTAGTGCCCGTTAGTTAACCTAGATAGTCCATGTGCGCGCTAGGGTATGTACATACTCCAAGTGCCTGCTAGTTAACCTAGATAGTCCAAGTGCCCGCTAGTTAACCTACATAGTACAAGGGCCCGCTAGTTGACCTAGATAGTCCAAGTGCCCGCTAGTTAACCTAGATAGTCAAAGTGCCCGCTAGTTATCCTAAGTAGTACAAATGTCCGTTAGGGATCCTACATAGTCCAAGTGCCCGCTAGGTAACCTACATAGTCCAAGTGCCCATTCGTTAACCTAGATAGTCCAAGTGCCCGCTAGGTTACCTACATAGTCCAAGTGCCCGTTCGTTAACCTAGATAGTCCAAGTGCCCGCTAGGTTACCTAGACAGTCCAAGTGCCCGCTAGTTAACCTACATAGTCCAAGTGCCCAATAGGGAACCTACATAATCAAAGTGCCTGATAGGGAACCTACATAATCCAAGTGCCCGCTAGGGAACCTACATAGACCAAGTGCCCGCTAGGCAACCTACATAGTCCAAGTGCCCGTTATTTAACCCAAATAGTCCAAGTGCCTGCTAGGTAAGTTAAATAGTCCAAGTTCCCGCTTGGTAACCTAAATAGTCCAAATGCCCGCTAGGGAAATTACATAGTCCAAGTGCCCGCTAGTTAACCTAGATAGTCCAAGTGCCTGCTAGTAAACCTACATAATCCATGGGCCCGCTTGTTAACCTACATAGTGCAAGGGCCCGCTAGTCAACCTAGATCGTGCAAGTGTCCGCTAGTTAACCTACATAGTCCAAGTGCCCGATGGGGAACCTACATATTCCAAGTGCCCCTTAGGGAAACTAGATAGTCCAAGTGCCCGTAGGGAACCTATATAGTCCAAGTGCCCGCTAGGGAACATACATAGTCAAAATGCCCGCTAGGGAACCTGCGTTGTGCAAGTGCCCGCTGGTTAACCTACATAGTCCAAGGTCAGCTAGTTAACCTAGATAGTCAAAGTGCCCGCTAGTCAACCTACATAGTCCAAGAACCCGCTAGTTAACCTAGATAGTCCAAGTTCCCCCTAGTTAACCTACATAGTCCAAGGGCCATCTAGTTAACCTAGATATTCCAAGTGCCCGCTAGTTAACCTAGATCATCCAAGTGTCCGCTAGGTAACCTACATAGTCCAAGTTCCCGTTAGGTAACCTAGATAGTACAAGTGCCCCCAAGGTAACCTACAAAGTCTACGTGTCCGCTAGGTAACCTAGATATTCCAAGTTCCTGTTAGCTAACCTAGATAATCCAAGTGCCCGCTAGGTAACCTACATAGTCCAAGTGCCCTTTCGTTAACCTAGATAATCCAAGTGCCTTATGGTAACCTAGAATGTCCAATTGTCCGCTGGGTTACCTACATAGTCCAAGTGCACATTCGTTAACCTAGATAGTCCAAGTGCCCGCTAGGTAACCTACATAGTCCAAGGGTCCGCTAGGTAACCTATATAGTCCAAGTGCCCGTTAGTTAACCTACATAGTTCAAGTGCCCGCTAAGAAACCTAGATGGTCCAAGTGTCCGTTAGGTAACCTAGATAGTCCACGTGCCCGCTAGGTAAACTACATAGTCCAAGTTCCCGCTAGGTAACCTAGATAGTCCAAGTGCCAGTTACCTAACCTAGGTAGTCCAATTGCCCTCTATGCAACATACATAGTCCAAGTGCCCGTTCGTTAACCTAGAAGTCCAAGAACCCGCTAGGTTACCTACATAGTCCAAATGCCCGTTCGGTAACCTAGATAGTCCAAGTGCCCGCTAGTTAACCTACATAGTCCAAGTGCCCGCTAGGCAACCTAGATAGTCCAAGGGCCCGCTAGGTAACTTACATAGTCCAAGTGCCCGCTAGGTAACCTAGATAGTCCAAGTGCCTGCTAGGTAACCTAGATTGTCCAAGTGTCCGCTAGGTTACCTCCATAGTCCAAGTGCACGTTCGTTAACCTAGATATTCCAAGGGTCCGCTAGGTAACCTATATAGTCCAAGTGCCCGTTAGTTAACCTACATAGTCAAAGTGCCCGCTAAGAAACCTAGATGGTCCATGTGTCCGTTAGGTAACCTAGATAGTCCAAGTGCCCGCTAGGTAAACTACATAGTCCAAGTTCCCGCTAGGTAACCTAGATAGTGCAAGTGCCCGTTACGTAACCTAGATAGTCCAATTGCCCGCTATGCAACATACATAGTTCAAGTGCCCGTTCGTTAACCTAGAAGTCCACGAACCCGCTAGGTAACCTAGACTGTCCATGTTCCCGCTAGGTTACATACATAGTCCAAATGCCCGCTAGGTAACCTAGATAGTCCCAGGGCCCGCTAGGTAACTTACATAGTCCAAGTGCCCGCTAGGTATCCTAGATAGTCCAAGTGCCCTTTCGTTAACCTAGATAGTCCAATTGCCCGCTAGGTAACCTAGATTGTCCAAGTGTCCGCTAGGTTACCTACAAAGTCAAAGGGCACGTTCGTTAACCTAGATAGTCCAAGTGCCCGCTAGGTAACCTACATAGTCCAAGTGCCCGCAAGGTAACCTATATAGTCCAAGTTCCAGCTATGTAACCTAGATCGTGCAACTGTCCGCTAGTTAACCTACATAGTCCAAGTGCCCGCTAGTTAACCTAGATAGTCCAAGTGCCGCTAGGTAAGCTACATAGTGCAAGTGTCCCCTAGTTAACCTACATAGTCCAAGTGCCCGCTAGGTAACCTAGATAGTGCAAGTGCCCGTTACGTATCCTAGATAGTCCAATTGCCCGCTATGCAACATACATAGTTCAAGTGCCCGTTAGTTAACCTAGAAGTCCACGAACCCGCTAGGTAACCTAGACTGTCCATGTTCCCGCTAGGTTACCTACATAGTCCAAATGCCCGTTCGGTAACCTAGATAGTCCAAGTGCCCGCTAGGTAACCTACATAGTCCAAGTGCCCGCTAGGTAACCTAGATAGTCCTAGGGCCCGCTAGGTAACTTACATAGTCCAAGTGCCCGCTAGGTAACCTAGATAGTCCAAGTGCCCGTTCGTTAACCTAGATAGTCCAATTGCCCGCTAGGTAACCTAGATTGTCCAAGTGTCCGCTAGGTTACCTACATAGTCAAAGGGCACGTTCGTTAACCTAGATAGTCCAAGTGCCCGCTAGGTAACCTACATAGTCCATGTGCCCGCAAGGTTACATATATAGTCCAAGTGCCTGTTCGTTAACCTAGATAGTCCAACTGCCGCTAGGTAACCGACATAGTGCAAGTGTCCCCTAGTTAACCTACATAGTCCAAGTGCCCGCTAGTTAACATAGATAGTCCAAGTGCCCGCTAGGGAACGTACATAGTCCAAGTGCCCGCTAGGTAACCTAGATAGTCCAAGTGTCCGTTCGTTAACCTAGATAGTCCAATTGCCCGCCTGGTAACCTAGACTGTCCAAGTGTCCGCTAGGTTACCTACATAGTCAAAGGGCACGTTCGTTAACCTAGATAGTCCAAGTGCCCGCTAGGTAACCTACATAGTCCAAGTGCCCGCAAGGTAACCTATATAGTCCAAGTTCCAGCTATGTAACCTAGATCGTGCAACTGTCCTCTAGTTAACCTTCATAGTCCAAGTGCCCGCTCGTTAACCTAGATAGTCCAAGTGCCGCTAGGTAACCTACATAGTGCAAGTGTCCCCTAGTTAACCTACATAGTCCAAGTGCCCGCTAGTTAACATAGATAGTCCAAGTGCCCGCTAGGGAACGTACATAATCCAAGTGCCCGCTAGGTAACCTAGATAGTGTACGTGCCCGGTAGTTAACCTACATAGTCCAAGTGCCCGCTAGGTAACCTAGATAGTCCAAGGGCCCGCTAGTTAACCTACATAGTCCAAGTGCCCGGTAGTTAACTTACATAGTTCAAGTGTCTGTAGGGAACATACAGAGTCCAAGTGCCCCCTAGGGAACCTATGTAGTTCAAGTGCCCGCTAGGGAATCTACATTGTCCTAGGGCCTGCTAGTTAACGTAGATAGTCCAAGTGCCGCTAGTTAATCTACACTGTTCAAGGGCCCGCTAGTTAACCTACATAGTACAAGTGCCCGCTAGGGAACCGATATAGTCCAAGTGCCCGCTCTGGAACCAACATAGTCCAAGTGCCAGCTCTGGAACATACATAGTCCAAGAGCCCGCTAGGGAATCTACATTTTCCAAGGGCCCGCTAGTAACCTACATAGTCCAAGTACCCGCTAGTTAACCTATATCGTCCAAGGGCCCGCTAGTTAACCTACATAGTCCAAGGGCCCTCTAGTTAACCTATATCGTCCAAGGGCCCGCTAGTTAACCTACATCGTCCAAGGGCCCGCTAGTTAACCTAAATAGTCCAAGAGCCCGCTAGTTAACCTACATAGTCCAAGTGCCCGCTAGGTAACCTAGACAGTTCAAGTGACCACTAGGTTACCTACATAGTCCAAGTGCCCGTTCCTTAACCTACATAGTCCAAGTGACCGCTAGGTAACCAATATAGTCCAAATGCCCGCTAGGGACCCTAATAGTCTAAGTGTCCGCTAGTTATCCTAGATAGTCCAATTGCCCACTAGTTAACCTACATAATCCAAGTGCCTGCTAGGTAACCTAGATAGTCCTAGTGCCCACTAGTTAACCTACATAGTCCAGGTTCCCCCTAGGTAACCTAGATAGTCCAAGGGCCCAGTAGGTAACCTACATTGTCCTAGTGCCCCCGAGTTAACCTACATCCTCCAAGTGCCCGATAGGGAACCTACATAGTCCAAGTGCCCGCTAGGTAACCTACATAGTCCAAATGCCCGCTACTTAACCTACATAGTCCAAGTGCCCGCTTGGGAACCTACATAATCCAAGTGCCCGCTAGGGAACCTACATAGTCCAAGTGCCCGTTAGGTAACCTAGATAGTCCAACAGCCCGCTAGGTAACCTACATATTCCAAGAACCCGCTAGGTAACGTAGATAGTTCAAGTGCCAGCTAGGTAACCTAGATAGTCCAAGTGCCCGCTAGGTAACCTACAAAGTCTAAGTGCCCCTAGGTAATCTATATAGTCCAAATGCCAGCTAGGGAGCCTACATAGTCCAAATTCCCGTTAGGTAACCCAGATACTCCAAGGGCCCGCTAGGTAACCTACATAGTCGTAGGGCCCCCTAGTTAACCTACATTCTCCAAGTGCCCGATAGGGAACCTGCATAGTCCAAGTGCCCGTTAGTTAACCTAGAAAGTCCAAGTGCCCGCTTGGTAACCTAGATAGTGCAACATCCCTCTAGGTAACCTACATACTCCAAGAACCCGCTAGGTAACGAAGATAGTTCAAGTACCACCTAGGTAACTTAGATAGTCCAAGTGACCGCTAGGTAACCTACAGAGTCTAAGTGCCCGATAGCTTATCTATATAGTCCAAATGCCCGCTAGGGAACCTACATAATCCAAGTGCCCGCTAGGAAACAAAGATTATCCAAGTGCCGGCTAGTTAACCCATATCGTCCAAGTGCCCGTTCGTTAACCTAGATAATCCAAGTGCCCGCTAGGTAACCTAAGTAGTCCAAATGTCCGATAGGGATCCTACATAGTCCAAGTGCCCGCTAGGTAACCTGCATAGTCCAAGTGCCCGTTCGTTAACCTAGATAGTCCAAGTGCCCGCTAGGTAACCTAGACTTTCCAAGTGCCCGCTAGGTTACCTATATAGTCCAAGTGCCTGTTCGTTAACCTAGATAGTCCAAGTGCCCGCTAGGAAACCTACATAGTCCAAGGGCCCGCTAGGTAACGTAGATAGTCCAAGTGCCCTCTAGGTAACCTAGAGTCCAAGTACTTGCTAGTTAACCTACATAGTCCATGTTCATGCTAGGTAAACTAGATAGTCCAAGTGCCCGCTAAGGAAGCTACATAGTCCAAGTGCACGCTAGGTAACCAAGATAGTCCAAGTGCCCGCTAGATAACCTACATAGTGCAAGTGTCCCCTAGTTAACCTACATAGTCCAAGTGCCCGCTAGGTAACCTAGATAGTCAAACAGCCCGCTAGGTAACTTAGATAGTCCAAGGGCCCGCTAGTTAACCTACATAGTCCAAGTGCCTGGTAGTTAACTTACATAGTTCAAGTGTCCGTAGGGAACATACATAGTCCAAGTGCCCGCTAGGGAACCTATATATTCCAAGTGCCCGTTAGGTAACCTAGATAGTCCAAATGCCCGCTAGGGAACCCACATAGTCCAAGTGCACGCTAGGGAACTTACATAGTCCAAGGGCCCGCTAGGGAACCTACATAGTCCAAGTGCCCATTTGTTAACCTAGATAGTCCAAGTGCCCGCTAGGTAACCTAGATAGTCAAACAGCCCGCTAGGTAACCTAGATAGTCCAAGGGCCCGCTAGTTAACCTACATAGTCCAAGTGCCTGGTAGTTAACTTACATAGTTCAAGTGTCCGTAGGGAACATACATAGTCCAAGTGCCCGCTAGGGAACCTATATAGTCCAAGTGCCCGTTAGGTAACCTAGATAGTCCAAATGCCCGCTAGGGAACCCACATAGTCCAAGTGCCCGCTAGGGAACTTACATAGTCCAAGGGCCTGCTGTGGAACCTACATAGTCCAAGTGCCCGTTAGTTAACCTAGATAGTCCAAGTGCCCACGAGGGAGCCTACATAGTCCAAATGCCCGCTAGGTAACCTAGATAGTCCAAGGGCCCGCTAGGTAACCTACATAGTCCTAGTGCCCCCTAGTTAACCTACATTCTCCAAGTGCCCGATAGTGAACCTACATAGTCCAAGTGCCCGTTAGTTAACCTAGATAGTCCAAGTGCCCGCTTGGTAACCTAGATAGTCCAACAGCCCGCTAAGTAAACTACGTACTCCAAGAACCCGCTAGGTAACATAGATAGTTCAAGTGCCAGCTAGGTAACCTAGATAGTCCAAGTGCCCGCTAGGTAACATACAGAGTCTAAGTTCCCGGTAGGTTATCTATATAGTCCAAAGGCCCGCTAGGGAACCTACATAGTCCAAGTGCCCGGAAGGTAACCTAGATAATACAAGTGTCCGCTAGTTAACCTATATCGTCCAAATGCCCGCTAGTTAACCTAGATCGTCCAAGTGCCCGCTAGTTAACCTACATAGTCAATGGGCCCGCTAGTTTACCTACATAGTGCAAGAGCCCGCTAGTTAACCTAGATCGTGCAAGTGTCCGCTAGTTAACCTACATAGTCCAATTGCCAGTTAGCTAACCTAGATAGTCCAAGGGCCCGCTAGTTGACCTACATAATCCAAGTGCCCGCTAGGTAACCTAGGTAATCCAATTGCCCGCTAGGGAACATTCATAGTCCTAGTGCCAGCTAGGTAACCTAGATAGTCCAAGTGCCCGCTAGTTAACCTAGATAGTTCTAGTGCCCGTTAGTTAATCTAGATAGTCCATGTGCCCACTAGGGGACGTACTTAGTCCAAGTGCCCGTTAGCTAACCTAGATAGTCAAAGTACCCGCTAGTTAACATTGATCATCCAAGTGCCCTCTAGTTAACCTAGATCGTCCAAGTGCCCGCTAGTTAACCTACATAGTCCAAGGACCCGCTAGGTGACCTACTTAGTCCAGGTTCCGCTGGTTAACCTAGATAGTCCAAGTGCTCGCTAGTTAACCTACATAGTACCTGGGCCCGCTAGTTGACCTAGATAGTCCAAGTGCCCGCTAGGTAACCTAAGTAGTCCAAATGTCCGATAGGGATCCTACATAATCCAAGTGCGCGCTCGGTAACCTACATAGTCCAAGTGCCCGTTCGTTAACCTAGATAGTCCAAGTGCCCGCTAGGTAACCTAGACTGTCGAAGTGACCGCTAGGTAACCTAGATAGTCCAAGTGCCCGCTAGGTAACCTACATAGTCCAAGTGCCCGCTATGAAACCTAGATAGTCAAAGTGCCCGCTAGGTAACTTACATTGTCCAAGTTCCCGCTAGGTAACCTAGATAGTCCAAGTGCCCATTACCTAACCTAGATAGTCCAAGTGCCCGGTAAGCAACCTACATAGACCAAGTGCCCGTTCGTTAACCTAGAAGTCCAAGTGCCCGTTCGTTAACCTAGATAGTTCAAGTGCCCACTAGGTAACCTACATAGTCCAATTGCCCGCTAGGTAACCTATATAGTCCAAGTGCCCGCTAGTTAACCTAGATAGTCCAAGTGCCCGCTAGTAAACCTAGATAGTCCAAGGGCCCGCTAGTTAATCTAGATAGTCCATATGCCTTCTAGTTAACCTAGATAGTCCAAGTGCCCGCTAGTTAACCTTGATCGTCCAAGTGTCCTCTAGTTAACCTAGGTAATCCAAGTGCCCGCTAGTTAACCTACATAGTCCACGTCCCTCTAGTTAACTTAGATAGTCCAAGTGCCTGCTAGGGTACGTACATAGTCCAAGTGCCCGCTAGGTAACCTAGATAGTCCAAGTGCCCGCTAGGGTATGTACATAGTTCAAGTGCCCGATAGGTTACCTACATAGTCCAAGTGCCCTATAGGGAACCTACATAATCCAAGTGCCCGATAGGGAACCTACATAATCCAAGTGCCCGATAGGGAACCTACATAGCCCAAGTGCCCGCTAGGCAACCTACATAGTCCAAGTGCCCGTTAGTTAACCTAGATAGTCCAAGTGCCCACTATGGTACGTACATAGTCCAAGTGCCCGCTAGGTAACCTACATAGTCCAAGTTCCCGATGGTAACATAAATAGTCCAAATGCCAGCTAGGGAAACTACAGAGTCCAAGTGCCTGCTAGTTAACCTAGATAGTCCAAGTGCCTGCTAGTAAACCTACATAATCCATGGGCCCGCTAGTTAACCTACATAGTGCAAGGGCCCGCTAGTTAACCTAGATCGTGTAAGTGTCCACTAGTTAACCTACATAGTCCACGTGCCTGCTAGGTAACCTAGATAGTCCAAGTGCCCGCTAGTTATCCTAGATAGTCCAAGTGCCCGTTAGTTAACCTAGATAGTCCAAGTGCCTACTAGGGGCCGTACATAATCCAAGTGCCCGCTACTTAACCTACATAGTCCAAGGTCCGTTAGTTAACCTAGATAGTCAAAGTGCCTTTTAGGTAACCTAAATTGTCCAAGTGCCCGCTAGGGTACCTACATAGTCCAAGTGCCCGCTAGGTAACCTAGATAGTCCAATTGCCCGTTAGCTAACCTAGATAGTCGAAGAGTCCGCTAGTTAACCTACGTAGTCCAAGTGCCCGTTGGTTAACCTCGATAGGCCAAGTGCCCCTGGTAACCTACATAGTCCAAGGGCCCGCTAGGTAACCTTGATAGTCCAAGTGCCTTCTAGTTAACTTACATAGTCCAAGTGCCGACTAGGTAACCTAAGTAATCCAAATGCCCGCTAGGGAAACTACATAGTCCAAGTGCCCGCTAGTTAACCTAGATAGTCCAAGTGCCCGCTAGTAAACCTAGATGGTCGAAGGGCCCGCTAGTTAATCTAGATGGTCCAAGTGCCCGCTAGTTAACCTAGATAGTCCAAGTGCCCGCTAGTTAACCTAATAGTCCAAGGGCCCGCTAGTTAATCTAGATAGTCCAAGTGCCCGCTAGCTAACCTACAGAGTCCAAGTGCCCGCTAGTTAACCTACATAGTCTAAGTGCCCGCTAGTTAACCTAGATATTCCAAGTGCCCGCTAGAAACCTACATTGTCCAAGTGCCCGTTAGTTAACCTAGATAGTCCAAGTGCTCACTAGGGTACGTACATAGTCCAAGTGCCCGCTAGGTAACCTAGACAGTCCAAGTGCCCGCTAGGTTACCTAGACAGTCCAAGTGCCCGCTAGTTAACTCACATAGTCCAAGTGCCCTATAGGGAACCTACATAATCCAAGTACCCGATAGGGAACCTACATAATCCAAGTGCCCGCTAGAAACCTACATAGTCCAAGTGCCCGTTAGTTAACCTAGATAGTCCAAGTGCTCACTAGGGTAAGTACATAGTCCAAGTGCCCGCTAGGTAACCTCCTTAGTCCAAGTTCCTGATGGTAACATAAATAGTCCAAAAGCCCGCTAGGGAGAGTACATAGTCCAAGTGCCCGCTAGGGAACCTACATAGTCCAAGTGCTCGCTAGTTAACCTAGATAGTCAAAGTGCCTGCTAGGTAACATAAATTGTCCAAGTGCCCGCTAGGGAACCTACATAGTCCAAGTGCCCGCTAGGTAACCTAGATAGTCCAATTGCCCGTTAGCTAACCTAGATAGTCGAAGTGTCCTCTAGTTAACCTACATAGTCCAAGTGCCCGTTCTTTAACCTAGATAGGCCAAGTGCCCGCTAGGTAACCTAGACAGTCCAAGTGCCCGCTAGGTTACCTACATAGTCCAAGTGCACGTTCGTTAACCTAGATAGTCCAAGAGCCCGCTGGTAAACTACATAGTCCAAGGGCCCGCTAGGTAACCTTGATAGTCCAAGTGCCTTCTAGTTAACCTACATAGTCCAAGTGCCCGCTAGGTAACCTACATAGTCCAAGTGCCCACTAGGTAACCTAAGTAATCCAAAAGCCCGCTAGGGAAACTACATAGTCCCAGTGCCCGCTAGTTAACCTAGATAGTCCAAGTGCCCGCTAGTAAACCTAGATAGTCCAAGGGCCCGCTAGTTAATCTAGATAGTCCATATGCCCTCTAGTTAACCTAGATAGTCCAAGTGCCCGCTAGTTAACCTTGATCGTCCAAGTGTCCGCTAGTTAACCTAGATAATCCAAGTGCCCGCTAGTTAACCTACATAGTCCACGTCCCTCTAGTTAACCTAGATAGTCCAAGTGCCCGCTAGGGTACGTACATAGTCCAAGTGCCCGCTAGGTAACCTAGATAGTCCAAGTGCCCGCTAGGGTATGTACATAGTTCAAGTGCCCGCTAGGTTACCTACATAGTCCAAGTGCCCGTTCGTTAACCTAGATAGTCCAAGTGCCCGCTAGGTTACCTAGACAGTCCAAGTGCCCGCTAGTTAACCTACATAGTCCAAGTGCCCTATAGGGAACCTACATAATCCAAGTGCCTGATAGGGAACCTACATAATCCAAGTGCCCGCTAGAAACCTACATAGTCCCAGTGCCCACTAGGCAACCTACATAGTCCAAGTGCCCGTTAGTTAACCTAGATAGTCCAAGTGCTCACTAGGGTACGTACATAGTCCAAGTGCCCGCTAGGTAACCTACATAGTCCAAGTGCCCGTTCGTTAACCTAGATAGTCCAAGTGCCCGCTAGGTTACCTAGACAGTCCAAGTGCCCGCTAGTTAACCTACATAGTCCAAGTGCCCTATAGGGAACCTACATAATCCAAGTGCCCGATAAGGAACCTACATAATCCAAGTGCCCGCTAGAAACCTACATAGTCCAAGTGCCCACTAGGCAACCTACATAGTCCAAGTGCCCATTATTAACCTAGATAGTCCAAGTGCTCACTAGGGTACGTACATAGTCCAAGTGCCCGCTAGGTAACCTACATAGTCCAAGTTCCCGATGGTAACATAAATTGTCCAAATGCCCGCTAGGGAGAGTACATAGTCCAAGTGCCTGCTAGTTAACCTAGATAGTCCAAGTGCCCACTAGGGGACGTACATAGTCCAAGTGCCCGCAGTTAACCTACATACTCCAAGGTCCGTTAGTTAACCTAGATAGTCCAAGTGCCCGCTAGTTAACCTACATAGTACAAGGGCCCGCTAGTTGACCTAGATAGTCAAAGTGCCTGCTAGTTAACCTAAGTAGTCCAAGTCCCCGCTAGGTAATCTAGACAGTCCAAGTGACCATTAGGTTACATACATAGTCCAAGTGCCCGTTAGTTAACCTACATAGTCCAAGTGCCCGCTAGGTAACCTACATAGTCCAAGTGCCTGCTAGGTAAACTACAGAGTCCAAATGCCCACTAGGTAACCTAGACAGTCCAATTGCGCGCTAATTAACCTAGACAGTCCAAGTACCCGATAGGGAACCTACATAGTCCAAGTGCCCGCTAGGGAACCTACATAGTCCAAGTGCTCGCTAGTTAACCTAGATAGTCAAAGTGCCTGCTAGGTAACATAAATTGTCCAAGTGCCCGCTAGGGAACCTACATAGTCCAAGTGCCCGCTAGGTAACCTAGATAGTCCAATTGCCCGTTTGCTAACCTAGATAGTCGAAGAGTCCTCTAGTTAACCTACATAGTCCAAGTGCCCGTTCTTTAACCTAGATAGGCCAAGTGCCCGCTAGGTAACCTAGACAGTCCAAGTGCCCGCTAGGTTACCTACATTGTCCAAGTGCACGTTCGTTAACTTAGATAGTCCAAGAGCCCGCTGGTAAACTACATAGTCCAAGGGCCCGCTAGGTAACCTTGATAGTCCAAGTGCCTTCTAGTTAACCTACATAGTCCAAGTGCCCGCTAGGTAACCTACATAGTCCAAGTGCCCACTAGGTAACCTAAGTAATCCAAAAGCCCGCTAGGGAAACTACATAGTCCCAGTGCCCGCTAGTTAACCTAGATAGTCCAAGTGCCCGGTAGCAAACCTAGATAGTCCAAGGGCCCACTAGTTAATCTAGATAGTCCATATGCCCTCTAGTTAACCTAGATAGTCCAAGTGCCCGCTAGTTAACCTTGATCGTCCAAGTGTCCGCTAGTTAACCTAGATAATCCAAGTGCCCGCTAGTTAACCTACATAGTCCACGTCCCTCTAGTTAACCTAGATAGTCCATGTGCCCGCTAGGGTACGTACATAGTCCAAGTGCCCGCTAGGTAACCTAGATAGTCCAAGTGCCCGCTAGGGTATGTACATAGTCCAAGTGCCCGCTAGGTTACCTACATAGTCCAAGTGCCTGTTCGTTAAGCTAGATAGTCCAAGTGCCCGCTAGGTTACCTAGACATTCCAAGTGCCCGCTAGTTAACCTACATAGTCCAAGTGCCCTATAGGGAACCTACATAATCCAAGTGCCCGATAGGGAACCTACATAATCCAAGTGCCCGCTAGAAACCTACATAGTCCAAGTGCCCACTAGGCAACCTACATAGTCCAAATGCCCGTTAGTTAACCTAGATAGTCCAAGTGCTCACTAGGGTACGTACATAGTCCAAGTGCCCGCTAGGTAACCTACATAGTCCAAGTTCCCGATGGTAACATAAATAGTCCAAATGCCCGCTAGGGAGAGTACATAGTCCAAGTGCCTGCTAGTTAACCTAGATAGTCCAAGTGCCCACTAGGGGACGTACACAGTCCAAGTGCCCGCAGTTAACCTACATACTCCAAGATCCGTAAGTTAACCTAGATAGTCCAAGTGCCCGTTAGTTAACCTACATAGTCCAAGTGCCCGCTAGGTAACCTACATAGTCCAAGTGCCTGCTAGGTAAACTACAGAGTCCAAATGCCCACTAGGTAACCTAGACAGTCCAATTGCGCGCTAATTAACCTAGACAGTCCAAGTAACCGATAGGGAACCTACATAGTCCAAGTGCCGCTAGGGAACATACATAGTCCAAGTGCTCGCTAGTTAACCTAGATAGTCAAAGTGCCTGCTAGGTAACATAAATTGTCCAAGTGCCCGCTAGGGAACCTACATAGTCCAAGTGCCCGCTAGGTAACCTAGATAGTCCAATTGCCCGTTGGCTAACCTAGATAATCGAACTGTCCTCTAGTTAACCTACATAGTCCAAGTGCCCGTTCTTTAACCTAGATAGGCCAAGTGCCCGCTAGGTAACCTAGACAGTCCAAGTGCCCGAAAGGTTACCTACATAGTCCAAGTGCACGTTCGTTAACCTAGATAGTCCAAGAGCCCGCTGGTAAACTACATATTCCAAGGGCCTGCTACGTAAGCTTGATAGTCCAAGTGCCTTCTAGTTAACCTACATAGTCCAAGTGCCCGCTAGGTAACCTACATAGTCCAAGTGCCCACTAGGTAACCTAAGTAATCCAAAAGCCCGCTAGGGAAACTACATAGTCCCAGTGCCCGCAAGTTAACCTAGATAGTCCAAGAGCCCGCTAGTAAACCTAGATAGTCCAAGGGCCCGCTAGTTAATCTAGATAGTCCAAGTGCCCTCTAGTTAACCTAGATAGTCCAAGTGCCCGCTAGTTAACCTTGATCGTCCAAGTGCCCTCTAGTTAACCTACATAGTCCACGTTCCTCTAGTTAACCTAGATAGTCCATGTGCCCGCTAGGGGACGTACATAGTCCAAGTGCCTGCTAGGTAACCTAGATAGTCCAAGTGCCTGCTAGGTTATGTAAATAATTCAAGTGCCCGCTAGGTAACCTAGATTGTCCAAGTGTCCGCTAGTTAACCTACATAGTCCAAGGGCCCGCTACGTAACCTAGATAGTCCAAGGGTCTGCTAGTTAACCTACATAGTCCAATGCCCCATAGGGGACCTACATAGTCCAAGTGCCCGCTGAGGAACCTACATAGTCCAAGTGCCCGATAGGGAACCTACATATTCCAAGTGCCCGTTAGGGAACCTAGATAATCCAAGTGCCCACAGGGAACCTATATAGTCCAAGTGCCCGCTAGGGAACCTACATAGTCAAAGTGCCCGTAGGGAACCTGCATTGTGCAAGTGCCCGCTAGTTAACCTAGATAGTCCAAGTGCCCGCTAGTTAACCTACATAGTCCAAGGTCAGCTAGTTAACCTAGATAGTCCAAGTGCCCGCTAGTTAACCTACATAGTCCAAGGTCAGCTAATTAACCTAGATAGTCCAATTGCCCGCTAGTTAACCTAGATCTTCCAAGTGTCCGCTAGTTAACCTACATAGTCCAAGTTCCCGTTAGGTAACCTAGATAGTGCAAGTGCCCGCAAGGTATCCTACATAGTCCATGTACCCGTTAGGTAACCTAGATAGTACAAGTGCCCGCAAGGTAACCTACATAGTCCAAGTGCCCGCTAGGTAACCTAGATATTCCAAGTTCCTGTGAGCTAACCTAGATAATCCAAGTGCCCGCTAGGTAACCTACATTGTCCAAGTGACCTTTCGTTAACCTAGATAGTCAAAGTGCCCGCTAGGTAACCTAGACAGTCCAAGTGCCCGCTAGGTAACCTAGACTGTCCAATTGTCCGCTAGGTTACCTACATAGTCCAAGTGCACGTTCGTTAACCTAGATAGTCCAAGTGCCCGCTAGGTTACCTAGACAGTCCAAGTGCCCGCTAGTTAACCTACATAGTCCAAGTGCCCTATAGGGAACCTACATAATCCAAGTGCCCGATAGGGAACCTACATAATCCAAGTGCCCGCTAGAAACCTACATAGTCGAAGTGCCCGTTAGTTAACCTAGATAGTCCAAGTGCTCACTAGGGTACGTACATAGTCCAAGTGCCCGCTAGGTAACCTCCTTAGTCCAAGTTCCTGATGGTAACATAAATAGTCCAAAAGCCCGCTAGGGAGAGTACATAGTCCAAGTGCCCGCTAGGGAACCTACATAGTCCAAGTGCTCGCTAGTTAACCTAGATAGTCAAAGTGCCTGCTAGGTAACATAAATTGTCCAAGTGCCCGCTAGGGAACCTACATAGTCCAAGTGCCCGCTAGGTAACCTAGATAGTCCAATTGCCCGTTAGCTAACCTAGATAGTCGAAGTGTCCTCTAGTTAACCTACATAGTCCAAGTGCCCGTTCTTTAACCTAGATAGGCCAAGTGCCCGCTAGGTAACCTAGACAGTCCAAGTGCCCGCTAGGTTACCTACATAGCCCAAGTGCACTTTCGTTTACCTAGATAGTCCAAGTGCCCGCTGGTAACGTACATAGTCCAAGGGCCCGCTAGGTAACCTTGATAGTCCAAGTGCCTTCTAGTTAACCTACATAGTCCAAGTGCCCGCTAGGTAACCTACATAGTCCAAGTGCCCACTAGGTAACCTAAGTAATCCAAAAGCCCGTTAGGGAAACTACATAGTCCCAGTGCCCGCTAGTTAACCTAGATAGTCCAAGTGCCCGCTGGTAAACCTAGATAGTCCAAGGGCCCGCTAGTTAATCTAGATAGTCCATATGCCCTCTAGTTAACCTAGATAGTCCAAGTGCCCGCTAGTTAACCTTGATCGTCCAAGTGTCCGCTAGTTAACCTAGATAATCCAAGTGCCCGCTAGTTAACCTACATAGTCCACGTCCCTCTAGTTAACCTAGATAGTCCAAGTGCCCGCTAGGGTACGTACATAGTCCAAGTGCCCGCTAGGTAACCTAGATAGTCCAAGTGCCCGCTAGGGTATGTACATAGTTCAAGTGCCCGCTAGGTTACCTACATAGTCCAAGTGCCCGTTCGTTAACCTAGATAGTCCAAGTGCCCGCTAGGTTACCTAGACAGTCCAAGTGCCCGCTAGTTAACCTACATAGTCCAAGTGCCCTATAGGGAACCTACATAATCCAAGTGCCCGATAGGGAATCTACATAATCCAAGTGCCCGCTAGAAACCTACATAGTCCAAGTGCCCACTAGGCAACCTACATAGTCCAAATGCCCGTTAGTTAACCTAGATAGTCCAAGTGCTCACTAGGGTACGTACATAGTCCAAGTGCCCGCTAGGTAACCTACATAGTCCAAGTTCCCGATGGTAACATAAATAGTCCAAATGCCCGCTAGGGAGAGTACATAGTCCAAGTGCCTGCTAGTTAACCTAGATAGTCCAAGTGCCCACTAGGGGACGTACATAGTCCAAGTGCCCGCAGTTAACCTACATACTCCAAGGACCGTTAGTTAACCTAGATAGTCCAAGTGCCCGCTAGTTAACCTACATAGTACAAGGGCCCGCTAGTTGACCTAGATAGTCAAAGTGCCTGCTAGTTAACCTAAGTAGTCCAAGTCCCCGCTAGGTAATCTAGACAGTCCAAGTGACCATTAGGTTACATACATAGTCCAAGTGCCCGTTAGTTAACCTACATAGTCCAAGTGCCCGCTAGGTAACCTACATAGTCCAAGTGCCTGCTAGGTAAACTACAGAGTCCAAATGCCCACTAGGTAACCTAGACAGTCCAATTGCGCGCTAATTAACCTAGACAGTCCAAGTACCCGATAGGGAACCTACATAGTCCAAGTGCCCGCTAGGGAACATACATAGTCCAAGTGCTCGCTAGTTAACCTAGATAGTCAAAGTGCCTGCTAGGTAACATAAATTGTCCAAGTGCCCGCTAGGGAACCTACATAGTCCAAGTGCCCGCTAGGTAACCTAGATAGTCCAATTGCCCGTTAGCTAACCTAGATAATCGAACTGTCCTCTAGTTAACCTACATAGTCCAAGTGCCCGTTCTTTAACCTAGATAGGCCAAGTGCCCGCTAGGTAACCTAGACAGTCCAAGTGCCCGCTAGGTTACCTACATTGTCCAAGTGCACGTTCGTTAACTTAGATAGTCCAAGAGCCCGCTGGTAAACTACATAGTCCAAGGGCCCGCTAGGTAACCTTGATAGTCCAAGTGCCTTCTAGTTAACCTACATAGTCCAAGTGCCCGCTAGGTAACCTACATAGTCCCAGTGCCCACTAGGTAACCTAAGTAATCCAAAAGCCCGCTAGGGAAACTACATAGTCCCAGTGCCCGCTAGTTAACCTAGATAGTCCAAGTGCCCGCTAGTAAACCTAGATAGTCCAAGGGCCCGCTAGTTAATCTAGATAGTCCATATGCCCTCTAGTTAACCTAGATAGTCCAAGTGCCCGCTAGTTAACCTTGATCGTCCAAGTGTCCGCTAGTTAACCTAGATAATCCAAGTGCCCGCTAGTTAACCTACATAGTCCACGTCCCTCTAGTTAACCTAGATAGTCCATGTGCCCGCTAGGGTACGTACATAGTCCAAGTGCCCGCTAGGTAACCTAGATAGTCCAAGTGCCCGCTAGGGTATGTACATAGTCCAAGTGCCCGCTAGGTTACCTACATAGTCCAAGTGCCCGTTCGTTAACCTAGATAGTCCAAGTGCCCGCTAGGTTACCTAGACAGTCCAAGTGCCCGCTAGTTAACCTACATAGTCCAAGTGCCCTATAGGGAACCTACATAATCCAAGTGCCCGATAGGGAACCTACATAATCCAAGTGCCCGCTAGAAACCTACATAGTCCAAGTGCCCACTAGGCAACCTACATAGTCCAAGTGCCCGTTAGTTAACCTAGATAGTCCAAGTGCTCACTAGGGTACGTACATAGTCCAAGTGCCCGCTAGGTAACCTACATAGTCCAAGTTCCCGATGGTAACATAAATAGTCCAAATGCCCGCTAGGGAGAGTACATAGTCCAAGTGCCTGCTAGTTAACCTAGATAGTCCAAGTGCCCACTAGGGGACGTACATAGTCCAAGTGCCCGCAGTTAACCTACATACTCCAAGATCCGTAAGTTAACCTAGATAGTCCAAGTGCCCGCTAGTTAACCTACATAGTACAAGGGCCCGCTAGTTGACCTAGATAGTCAAAGTGCCCGCTAGTTAACCTAAGTAGTCCAAGTCCCCGCTAGGTAACCTAGACAGTCCAAGTGACCATTAGGTTACATACATAGTCCAAGTGCCCGTTAGTTAACCTACATAGTCCAAGTGCCCGCTAGGTAACCTACATAGTCCAAGTGCCTGCTAGGTAAACTACAGAGTCCAAATGCCCACTAGGTAACCTAGACAGTCCAATTGCGCGCTAATTAACCTAGACAGTCCAAGTACCCGATAGGGAACCTACATAGTCCAAGTGCCGCTAGGGAACCTACATAGTCCAAGTGCTCGCTAGTTAACCTAGATAGTCAAAGTGCCTGCTAGGTAACATAAATTGTCCAAGTGCCCGCTAGGGAACCTACATAGTCCAAGTGCCCGCTAGGTAACCTAGATAGTCCAATTGCCCGTTAGCTAACCTAGATAATCGAACTGTCCTCTAGTTAACCTACATAGTCCAAGTGCCCGTTCTTTAACCTAGATAGGCCAAGTGCCCGCTAGGTAACCTAGACAGTCCAAGTGCCCGCTAGGTTACCTACATAGTCCAAGTGCACGTTCGTTAACCTAGATAGTCCAAGAGCCCGCTGGTAAACTACATAGTCCAAGGGCCTGCTAGGTAACCTTGATAGTCCAAGTGCCTTCTAGTTAACCTACATAGTCCAAGTGCCCGCTAGGTAACCTACATAGTCCCAGTGCCCACTAGGTAACCTAAGTAATCCAAAAGCCCGCTAGGGAAACTACATAGTCCCAGTGCCCGCTAGTTAACCTAGATAGTCCAAGTGCCCGCTAGTAAACCTCGATAGTCCAAGGGCCCGCTAGTTAATCTAGATAGTCCATATGCCCTCTAGTTAACCTAGATAGTCCAAGTGCCCGCTAGTTAACCTTGATCGTCCAAGTGTCCGCTAGTTAACCTAGATAATCCAAGTGCCCGCTAGTTAACCTACATAGTCCACGTCCCTCTAGTTAACCTAGATAGTCCATGTGCCCGCTAGGGTACGTACATAGTCCAAGTGCCCGCTAGGTAACCTAGATAGTCCAAGTGCCCGCTAGGGTATGTACATAGTCCAAGTGCCCGCTAGGTTACCTACATAGTCCAAGTGCCCGTTCGTTAACCTAGATAGTCCAAGTGCCCGCTAGGTTACCTAGACAGTCCATGTGCCCGCTAGTTAACCTACATAGTCCAAGTGCCCTATAGGGAACCTACATAATCCAAGTGCCCGATAGGGAACCTACATAATCCAAGTGCCCGCTAGAAACCTACATAGTCCAAGTGCCCACTAGGCAACCTACATAGTCTAAGTGCCCGTTAGTTAACCTAGATAGTCCAAGTGCTCACTAGGGTACGTACATAGTCCAAGTGCCCGCTAGGTAACCTACATAGTCCAAGTTCCCGATGGTAACATAAATAGTCCAAATGCCCGCTAGGGAGAGTACATAGCCCAAGTGCCTGCTAGTTAACCTAGATAGTCCAAGTGCCCACTAGGGGACGTACATAGTCCAAGTGCCCGCAGTTAACCTACATACTCCAAGATCCGTAAGTTAACCTAGATAGTCCAAGTGCCCGCTAGTTAACCTACATAGTACAAGGGCCCGCTAGTTGACCTAGATAGTCAAAGTGCCCGCTAGTTAACCTAAGTAGTCCAAGTCCCCGCTAGGTAACCTAGACAGTCCAAGTGACCATTAGGTTACATACATAGTCCAAGTGCCCGTTAGTTAACCTACATAGTCCAAGTGCCCGCTAGGTAACCTACATAGTCCAAGTGCCTGCTAGGTAAACTTCAGAGTCCAAATGCCCACTAGGTAACCTAGACAGTCCAATTGCGCGCTAATTAACCTAGACAGTCCAAGTACCCGATAGGGAACCTACATAGTCCAAGTGCCGCTAGGGAACCTACATAGTCCAAGTGCTCGCTAGTTAACCTAGATAGTCAAAGTGCCTGCTAGGTAACATAAATTGTCCAAGTGCCCGCTAGGGAACCTACATAGTCCAAGTGCCCGCTAGGTAACCTAGATAGTCCAATTGCCCGTTAGCTAACCTAGATAATCGAACTGTCCTCTAGTTAACCTACATAGTCCAAGTGCCCGTTCTTTAACCTAGATAGGCCAAGTGCCCGCTAGGTAACCTAGACAGTCCAAGTGCCCGCTAGGTTACCTACATAGTCCAAGTGCACGTTCGTTAACCTAGATAGTCCAAGTGCCCGCTGGTAAACTACATAGTCCAAGGGCCTGCTAGGTAACGTTGATAGTCCAAGTGCCTTCTAGTTAACCTACATAGTCCAAGTGCCCGCTAGGTAACCTACATAGTCCAAGTGCCCACTAGGTAACCTAAGTAATCCAAAAGCCCGCTAGGGAAACTACATAGTCCCAGTGCCCGCAAGTTAACCTAGATAGTCCAAGTGCCCGCTAGTAAACCTAGATAGTCCAAGGGCCCGCTAGTTAATCAGATAGTTCAAGTGCCCTCTAGTTAACCTAGATAGTCCAAGTGCCCGCTAGTTAACCTTGATCGTCCAAGTGCCCGCTAGTTAACCTACATAGTCCACGTTCCTCTAGTTAACCTAGATAGTCCAAATGCCCGCTAGGGGACGTACATAGTTCAAGTGCCTGCTAGGTAACCTAGATAGTCCACGTGCCTGCTAGGTTATGTAAATAATTCAAGTGCCCGCTAGGTAACCTAGATTGTCCAAGTGTCCGCTAGTTAACCTACATAGTCCAAGGGCCCGCTACGTAACCTAGATAGTCCAAGGGCCTGCTAGTTAACCTACATAGTCCAATGCCCAATAGGGGACCTACATAGTCCAAGTGCCCGCTGAGGAACCTACATAGTCCAAGTGCCCGATAGGGAACCTATATATTCCAAGTGCCCGTTAGGGAACCTAGATAATCCAAGTGCCCACAGGGAACCTATATAGTCCAAGTGCCCGCAAGGGAACCTACATAGTCAAAGTGCCCGTAGGGAACCTGCATTGTGCAAGTGCCCGCTAGTTAACCTAGATAGTCCAAGTGCCCGCTAGTTAACCTACATAGTCCAAGGTCAGCTAGTTAACCTAGATAGTCCGAGTGCCCGCCAGTTAACCTACATAGCCCAAGGTCAGCTAATTAACCTAGATAGTCCAATTGCCCGCTAGTTAACCTACATAGTCCAAGGGCCCGCAAGTTAACCTAGATCTTCAAAGTGTCCGCTAGTTAACCTACATAGTCCAAGTTCCCGTTAGGTAACCTAGATAGTGCAAGTGCCCGCAAGGTATCCTACATAGTCCATGTACCCGTTAGGTAACCTAGATAGTACAAGTGCCCGCAAGGTAACCTACATAGTCCAAGTGCCCGCTAGGTAACCTAGATATTCCAAGTTCCTGTTAGCTAACCTAGATAATCCAAGTGCCCGCTAGGTAACCTACATAGTCCAAGTGCCCTTTCGTTAACCTAGATAGTCCAAGTGCCCGCTAGGTAACCTAGACTGTCCAATTGTCCGCTAGGTTACCTACATAGTCCAAGTGCACGTTCGTTAACCTAGATAGTCCAAGTGCCCGCTAGGTAACCTACATAGTCCAAGTTCCCGCTAGGTAACCCAGATAGTCCAATGCCCGTTACCTAACCTAGATAGTCCAATTGCCCGCTGTGCAACATACATAGTCCAAGTGCCCGTTCGTTAACCTAGAAGTCCAAGTGCCCGCTAGGTAACCAAGACTGTCCAAGTTCATGCTAGGTTACCTCCATAGTCCAAATGCCCGTTCGGTAACCTAGATAGTCCTAGTGCCCGCTAGTTAACCTACATAGTCCAAGTGCCCTTTCGTTAACCTAGATATTCCAATTGCCCGCTAGGTAACCTAGATGTCCAAGTTTCCACTAGGTTACCTACATAATCCAAGTGCCCGTTCGTTAACCTAGATAGTCCAAGTGCCCGCTAGGAAACCTACATAGTCCTGGGGCCCGCTAGGTAACCTAGATAATCCAAGTGCCCGCTAGGTAACCTAGACTGTCCAAGTGCCTGCTAGGTTACCTACATAGTCCAAGTGCCCGTTCGTTAACCTAGATAGTCAAAGTGCCCGTTAGGTAACCTAGATAGTCCAAGTGCCCGCTAGGTAACTTACATTGTCCATGTTACAGCTAGGTAACCTAGATATTCCAAGTTCCCGTTACCTAAACTATATAGTCCAAGTACCCGCTAAACAACCTACATAGTCCAAGTGCCCGTTAGTTAACCTAGATATTCAAAGTGCCCGTTAGGTAACCTAGATAGTCCAAGTGCCCGCTAGGTAACTTACATTGTCCATGTTACAGCTAGGTAACCTAGATAGTCCAAGTTCCCGTTACCTAAACTATATAGTCCAAGTGCCCGCTAAACAACCTACATAGTCCAAGTGCCCGTTAGTTAACCTAGAAGTCCAAGTGCCCGCTAGGTAACCTAGACAGTCCAAGTGCCCGCTAGGTTACCTGCTTATTCCAAGTGCCCGTTCGTTAACTAAGATAGTCCAAGTGCCCACCAGGTAACCTACATAGTCCAAGTGCCGGCTAGGTATCCTATATAGTCCAAGGGCCCGCTAGTTAACCTACATAGTCCAAGGGCTCACTTGTTAACTTTGATAGTCCAAGTGCCCGTTAGTTAACCTAGATTGTCCAAGTGCCCGCTAGTTAAACTAGATTGTCCAAGTGCCCGCTAGGGATCCTTCATAATCCATGTGCCTGCTAGGTAACTTAGATAGTCCAAGTGACAGCTAGTTAACCTAGATAGTCCTAGTGCCCGTTAGTTAACCTAGATAGTCCAATTGCCCACTAGGGGACGTACATAGTCCAAGTGCCCGCTAGGTAACCTAAATAGTCAAAGTGCGCGCTAGGGTATGTACATAGTCCAAGTCCCTGCTAGGAAACCTAGATAGTCCAAGTGCCCGCTAGTTAACCTACATAGTCCAAGGGCCCGCTAGTTAACCTACATAGTCCAAGGTCCGTTAGTTAAGCTAGATAGTCCAAGTGCCCACTACTTAACCTACATAGTACAAGGGCCCGCTAGTTGACCTAGATAGTCAAAGTGCCCGCTAGTTAACCTAAGTAGTACAAATGTCCCACAGGGATCCTACATAGTCCAAGTGCCCGCTAGGTAACCTACATAGTCCAAGTGCCCATTCGTTAACCTAGATAGTCAAAGTGCACGCAAGGTAACCTAGACAGTCCAAGTGCCCGCTAGGTTACCTACATAGTCCAAGTGCCCATTCGTTAACCTAGATAGTCCAAGTGCCCGCTAGGTTACCTAGACAGTCCAAGTGCCCGCTAGTTAACGTACATAGTCCAAGTGCCCGATATGGAACCTACATAATCCAAGTGCCCAAGAGGGAACCTACATAATCCAAGTGCCCGCTAGGGAACCTACATAGTCCAAGTGCCCATTAGTTAACCTAGATAGTCAAAGTGCCTGCTAGGTAACCTAGATAGTCCAAGTGCCCGCTAGGTAACCTACATAGTCCAAGTTCCCGCTTGGTAACCTAAATAGTCCAAATACCCGCTAGGGAAACTACATAGTCCAAGTGCCCGCTAGTTAACCTAGATAGTCCAAGTGCCTGCTAGTAAACCTACATAATCCATGGGCCCGCTTGTTAACCTACATAGTGCAAGGGCCCGCTAGTTAACCTAGATAGTCAAAGTGCCCGCTAGTTAACCTAGGTAGTACAAATGTCCGATAGGTATCCTACATAGTCCATGTGCCCGCTAGTTAACCTACATAGTCCAAGTCCCCGCTAGGTAACCTAGACAGTCCAAGTGACCATTAGGTTACCTACATAGTCCAAGTGCCCGTTCGTTAACCTACGTAGTCCAAGTGCCCGCTAGGTAACCTAGACAGTCCAATTGCTCGCTAGTTAACCTAGACAGTCCAAGTACCCGATAGGGAACCTACATAGTTCAAGTGCCCGCTAGGGAACCTACATAGTCCAAGTGCTCGCTATGCAACCTACATAGTCCAAGTGCCCGTTAGTTAACCTAGATGGTCAAAGGGCCTGCTAGGTGACCTAAATTGTCCAAGTGCCCACTAGGGAACCTACATAGTCCAAGTGCCCGCTAGGTAACCTAGATAGTCCAATTGCCCGTTAGCTAACCTAGATAGTCCCAGTGTCCGCTAGTTAACCTACGTAGTCCAAGTGCCCGCTAGTTAACCTACATAGTCCAAGTGCCCGCTAGTTAACCTAGCTAATCCAAGTGCCCGCTAGTTAACCTACATAGTCCAAGGGCCCTCTAGTTAACCTAGATAGTCAAAGTGCCCGCTAGGTTATGTACATAGTTCAACTGCCCGCTAGGTAACCTAGATTGTCCAAGTGTCCGCTAGTTAACCAACATAGTCCAAGTGCCCGCTAGGTAACCTAGATAGTCCAAGGTCCTGCTAGTTAACGTACATAGTCCAATGCCCGTTAGGGAACCTACATAGTCCAAGTGCCCGCTGAGGAACCTACATAGTCCAAGTGCCCGATAGGGAACCTATATATTCCAAGTGCCCGTTAGGGAACCTAGATCGTCCAAGTGCCCATAGGGAACCCATATAGTCCAAGTGCCCGCTAGGGAACCTACATATTCAAAGTGCCCGCTAGGGAACCTGCAATGTGCAAGTGCCCGTTAGTTAACCTAGATAGTCCAAGTGCCCGCTAATTAACCTACATAGTCCAAGGTCAGCTAGTTAACCTATATAGTCCTAGTGCCCGCTAGTTAACCTACATTGTCCAAGGTCAGCTAGTTAACCTAGATAGTCCAAGTGCCCGCTAGTTAACCTACATAGTCCAAGGGCCCGCTAGTTAACCTAGATATTCCAAGTGCCCGCTAGTTAACCTAGATCGTCCAAGTGTCCGCTAGTTAACCTACATAGTCCAAGTTCCCGTTTGGTAACCTAGATAGTACAAGTGCCCGCAAGGTAACCTACATTGTCCAAGTGCCCGCTAGGTAACCTAGATATTCCAAGTTCCTGTTAGCTAACCTAGATAATCCAAGTGCCCGCTAGGTAACCTACATAGTCCAAGTGCCCTTTCGTTAACCTAGATAGTCAAAGTGCCCGCTAGGTAACCTAGACAGTCCAAGTGCCCCCTAGGTTACCTACATAGTCCAAGTGCCCGTTCGTTAACCTAGACAGTCCAAGTGCCCGCTAGTTAACCTACATAGTCCAAGTGCCCGATAGGGAACCTACATAATCCAAGTGCCCGATAGGGAACCTACATAATCCAAGTGCCCGCTAGGGAACCTACATAGTCCAAGTGCCCGCTAGGCAACATACATAGTCCAAGTGCCCGTTAGTTAACCTAGATAGTCCAAGTGCCCACTATGGTACGTACATAGTCCAAGTGCCCGCTAGGTAACCTACATAGTCCAAGTTCCCGATGGTAACATAAATAGTCTAAATTCCAGCTAGGGAAACTACATAGTCCAAGTGCCTGCTAGTTAACCTAGATAGTCTAAGTGCCTGCTAGTAAACCTACATAATCCATGGGCCCGCTAATTAACCTACATAGTGCAAGGGCCCGCTAGTTAACCTACATCGTGCAAATGTCCACTAGTTAACCTACATAGTCCACGTGCCTGCTAAGTAACCTAGATAGTCCAAGTGCCCGCTAGTTAACCTAGATAGTCCAATGCCCGTTAGTTAACCTAGATAGTCCAAGTGCCCACTAGGGGACGTACATAGTCCAAGTGCCCGCTTGTTAACCTACATAGTCCAAGGTCCGTTAGTTAACCTAGATAGTCAAAGTGCCTGCTAGGTAACCTAAATTGTCCAAGTGCCCGCTAGGGAATCTATATAGTCCAAGTGCCCGCTAGGTAACCTAGATAGTCCAATTGCCCGTTAGCTAACCTAGATAGTCGAAGTGTCCGCTAGTTAACCTACATAGTCCAAGTGCCCGTTGGTTAACCTAGATAGGCCAAGTGCCCGCTAGGTAACCTAGACCGTCCAAGTGCCCGCTAGGTTACCTACATAGTCCAAGTGAACGTTCGTTAACCTAGATAGTCCAAGTGCCCGCTGGTAACCTACATAGTCCAAGGGCCCGCTAGGTAACCTTGATAGTCCAAGTGCCTTCTAGTTAACCTACATAGTCCAAATGGCCTCTAGATAACCTACATAGTCCAAGTGCCGACTAGGTAAACTAAGTAA
The DNA here is from genome assembly GCF_050624435.1 of Tenrec ecaudatus. Taxonomy (NCBI): domain Eukaryota; kingdom Metazoa; phylum Chordata; class Mammalia; order Afrosoricida; family Tenrecidae; genus Tenrec; species Tenrec ecaudatus. The sequence continues at coordinate 916,233 of NW_027457678.1, read as the reverse complement.
TCCAAAAGCCCGCTAGGGAAACTACATAGTCCCAGTGCCCGCTAGTTAACCTAGATAATCCAAGTGCCCGCTAGTAAACCTAGATAATCCAAGGGCCCACTAGTTAATCTAGATGGTCCAAGTGCCCGCTAGTTAACCTAGATAGTCCAAGTGTCCGCTAGTTAACCTAGATAATCCAAGGGCCCGCTAGTTAATCTAGATAGTCCAGGTGCCCGCTAGTTAACCTACCTAATCCAAGTGCCCGCTAGTTAACCTACATAGTCCAAGGGCCCTCTAGTTAACCTAGATAGTCCAAGTGCCCGCTAGGGTACGTACATAGTCCAAGTGCCCGCTAGGTAACCTAGATAGTCCAAGTGCCCGCTAGGTAACCTAGATAGTCCAAGTGCCTGCTAGGTAGCCTAGATTGTCCAAGTGTCCGCTAGGTTACCTACATATTCCAAGTGCACGTTCGTTAACCTAGATATTCCAAGGGTCCGCTAGGTAACCTATATAGTCCAAGTGCCCGTTAGTTAACCTACATAGTCCAAGTGCCCGCTAAGAAACCTAGATGGTCCATGTGTCCGTTAGGTAACCTAGATAGTCCAAGTGCCCGCTAGGTAAACTACATAGTCCAAGTTCCCGCTAGGTAACCTAGATAGTGCAAGTGCCCGTTACGTAACCTAGATAGTCCAATTGCCCGCTATGCAACATACATAGTTCAAGTGCCCGTTCGTTAACCTAGAAGTCCACGAACCCGCTAGGTAACCTAGACTGTCCATGTTCCCGCTAGGTTACCTACATAGTCCAAATGCCCGCTAGGTAACCTAGATAGTCCCAGGGCCTGCTAGGTAACTTACATAGTCCAAGTGCCCGCTAGGTAACCTAGATAGTCCAAGTGCCCGTTCGTTAACCTAGATAGTCCAATTGCCCGCTAGGTAACCTAGATTGTCCAAGTGTCCGCTAGGTTACCTACATAGTCAAAGGGCATGTTCGTTAACCTATATAGTCCAAGTGCCCGCTAGGTATCCTACATAGTCCAAGTGCCCGCAAGGTAACCTATATAGTCCAAGTTCCAGCTATGTAACCTAGATCGTGCAACTGTCCGCTAGTTAACCTACATAGTCCAAGTGCCCGCTAGTTAACCTAGATAGTCCAAGTGCCGCTAGGTAACCTACATAGTGCCAGTGTCCCCTAGTTAACCTACATAGTCCAAGTGCCCGCTAGGTAACCTAGATAGTGCAAGTGCCCGTTACGTAACCTAGATAGTCCAATTGCCCGCTATGCAACATACATAGTTTAAGTGCCCGTTAGTTAACCTAGAAGTCCACGAACCCGCTAGGTAACCTAGACTGTCCATGTTCCCGCTAGGTTACCTACATAGTCCAAATGCCCGTTCGGTAACCTAGATAGTCCAAGTGCCCGCTAGTTAACCTACATAGTCCAAGTGCCCGCTAGGTAACCTAGATAGTCCCAGGGCCCGCTAGGTAACTTACATAGTCCAAGTGCCCGCTAGGTAACCTAGATAGTCCAAGTGACCGTTCGTTAACCTAGATAGTCCAATTGCCCGCTAGGTAACCTAGATTGTCCAAGTGTCCGCTAGGTTACCTACATAGTCAAAGGGCACGTTCGTTAACTTAGATAGTCCAAGTGCCCGCTAGGTAACCTACATAGTCCAAGTGCCCGCAAGGTAACCTATATAGTCCAAGTTCCAGCTATGTAACCTAGATCGTGCAACTGTCCGCTAGTTAACCTACATAGTGTAAGTGCCCGCTAGTTAACCTAGATCGTCCAAGTGCCCGGTAATTAACCTAGATTGTCCAAGTGCCCGCTAGGGATCCTTCATAATCCAAGTGACTGCTAGATAACCTAGATAGTCCAAGTGCCCGCTAGTTAACCTAGATAGTCCTAGTGCCCGTTAGTTAACCTAGATAGTCCAAGTGCGCGCTAGGGTATGTACATAGTCCAAGTGCCTGCTAGGAAACCTAGATAGTCCAAGTGTCCCCTAGTTAACCTACATAGTACAAGGGCCCGCTAGTTGACCTAGATAGTCCAAGTGCCCGCTAGTTAACCTAGAGTCAAAGTGCCCGCTAGTTAACCTAAGTACTACAATTGTCCGATAGGGATCCTACATAGTCCAAGTGCCCGCTAGGTAACCTACATAGTCCAAGTGCCCATTCGTTAACCTAGATAGTCAAAGTGCCCGCTAGGTAACCTAGACAGTCCAAGTGCCCGCTAGGTTACCTACATAGTCCAAATGCACGTTCGTTAACCTAGATAGTCCAAGTGCCCGCTAGGTTACCTAGACAGTCCAAGTGCCTGCTAGTTAACCTACATAGTCCAAGTGCCCGATAGGGAACCCACATAATCCAAGTGCCCGATAGGGAATCTACATAATCCAAGTGCCCGCTAGGGAACTTACATAGTCCAAGTGCCCGCTAGGCAACCTACATAGTCCAAGTGCCCGTTAGTTAACCTAGATAGTCAAAGTGCCTGCTAGGTAACCTACATAGTCCAAGTTCCCGCTTGGTAACCTAAATAGTCCAAATGCCCGCTAGGGAAACTACATAGTCCAAGTGCCCGCTAGTTAACCTAGATAGTCCAAGTGCCTGCTAGTAAACCTACATAATCCATGGGCCCGCTAGTTAACCAACATAGTGCAAGGGCCCGCTAGTTAACCTAGATCTTGCAAGTGTCCGCTAGTTAACCTACATAGTCCAAATGCCCGCTAGGTAACCTAGATAGTCCAAGTGCCCGCTAGGGATCCTTCATTATCCAAGTGCCTGCTAGATAACCTAGATAGTCCAAGTGCCCGTTAGTTAACCTAGATAGTCCTAGTGCCCGTTAGTTAACCTAGATAGTCCAAGTGCCCACTAGGGGACGTATATAGTCCAAGTGCCCGCTGGGTAACCTAAGTAGTACAAATGTCCGATAGGGATCCTACATAGTCCAAGTGCCCGTTCATTAACCTACATAGTCCAAGTGCCTGCTAGGTAACGTATATAGCCCAAGTGCCCGCTAGGGAACGTACATAGTCCAAGTCCCCTCGAGGTAACCTAGATAGTCCAAGTGCCTGCTACTTAACCTAGATTGTACAAGTGCCCGCTAGGGATCCTTCATAATCCAAGTGCCTGCTAGGTAAGCTAGATAGTCCAAGTACCCGCTAGTTAACCTAGATAGTGCTAGTGCCCGTTAGTTAACCTAGATAGTCCATGTGCGCGCTAGGGTATGTACATACTCCAAGTGCCTGCTAGTTAACCTAGATAGTCCAAGTGCCCGCTAGTTAACCTACATAGTACAAGGGCCCGCTAGTTGACCTAGATAGTCCAAGTGCCCGCTAGTTAACCTAGATAGTCAAAGTGCCCGCTAGTTATCCTAAGTAGTACAAATGTCCGTTAGGGATCCTACATAGTCCAAGTGCCCGCTAGGTAACCTACATAGTCCAAGTGCCCATTCGTTAACCTAGATAGTCCAAGTGCCCGCTAGGTTACCTACATAGTCCAAGTGCCCGTTCGTTAACCTAGACAGTCCAAGTGCCCGCTAGTTAACCTACATAGTCCAAGTGCCCAATAGGGAACCTACATAATCCAAGTGCCCGATAGGGAACCTACATAATCCAAGTGCCTGCTAGGGAACCTACATAGACCAAGTGCCCGCTAGGCAACCTACATAGTCCAAGTGCCCGTTATTTAACCCAAATAGTCCAAGTGCCTGCTAGGTAACTTAAATAGTCCAAGTTCCCGCTTGGTAACCTAAATAGTCCAAATGCCCGCTAGGGAAATTACATAGTCCAAGTGCCCGCTAGTTAACCTAGATAGTCCAAGTGCCTGCTAGTAAACCTACATAATCCATGGGCCCGCTTGTTAACCTACATAGTGCAAGGGCCCGCTAGTCAACCTAGATCGTGCAAGTGTCCGCTAGTTAACCTACATAGTCCAAGTGCCCGATGGGGAACCTACATATTCCAAGTGCCCCTTAGGGAAACTAGATAGTCCAAGTGCCCGTGGGGAACCTATATAGTCCAAGTGCCCGCTAGGGAACCTACATAGTCAAAATGCCCGCTAGGGAACCTGCGTTGTGCAAGTGCCCGCTGGTTAACCTACATAGTCCAAGGTCAGCTAGTTAACCTAGATAGTCAAAGTGCCCGCTAGTCAACCTACATAGTCCAAGAACCCGCTAGTTAACCTAGATAGTCCAAGTTCCCCCTAGTTAACCTACATAGTCCAAGGGCCATCTAGTTAACCTAGATATTCCAAGTGCCCGCTAGTTAACCTAGATCATCCAAGTGTCCGCTAGGTAACCTACATAGTCCAAGTTCCCGTTAGGTAACCTAGATAGTACAAGTGCCCCCAAGGTAACCTACAAAGTCTACGTGTCCGCTAGGTAACCTAGATATTCCAAGTTCCTGTTAGCTAACCTAGATAATCCAAGTGCCCGCTAGGTAACCTACATAGTCCAAGTGCCCTTTCGTTAACCTAGATAATCCAAGTGCCTTATGGTAACCTAGAATGTCCAATTGTCCGCTGGGTTACCTACATAGTCCAAGTGCACATTCGTTAACCTAGATAGTCCAAGTGCCCGCTAGGTAACCTACATAGTCCAAGGGTCCGCTAGGTAACCTATATAGTCCAAGTGCCCGTTAGTTAACCTACATAGTTCAAGTGCCCGCTAAGAAACCTAGATGGTCCAAGTGTCCGTTAGGTAACCTAGATAGTCCACGTGCCCGCTAGGTAAACTACATAGTCCAAGTTCCCGCTAGGTAACCTAGATAGTCCAAGTGCCAGTTACCTAACCTAGGTAGTCCAATTGCCCTCTATGCAACATACATAGTCCAAGTGCCCGTTCGTTAACCTAGAAGTCCAAGAACCCGCTAGGTTACCTACATAGTCCAAATGCCCGTTCGGTAACCTAGATAGTCCAAGTGCCCGCTAGTTAACCTACATAATCCAAGTGCCCGCTAGGTAACCTAGATAGTCCAAGGGCCCGCTAGGTAACTTACATAGTCCAAGTGCCCGCTAGGTAACCTAGATAGTCCAAGTGCCTGCTAGGTAACCTAGATTGTCCAAGTGTCCGCTAGGTTACCTCCATAGTCCAAGTGCACGTTCGTTAACCTAGATATTCCAAGGGTCCGCTAGGTAACCTATATAGTCCAAGTGCCCGTTAGTTAACCTACATAGTCAAAGTGCCCGCTAAGAAACCTAGATGGTCCATGTGTCCGTTAGGTAACCTAGATAGTCCAAGTGCCCGCTAGGTAAACTACATAGTCCAAGTTCCCGCTAGGTAACCTAGATAGTGCAAGTGCCCGTTACGTAACCTAGATAGTCCAATTGCCCGCTATGCAACATACATAGTTCAAGTGCCCGTTCGTTAACCTAGAAGTCCACGAACCCGCTAGGTAACCTAGACTGTCCATGTTCCCGCTAGGTTACCTACATAGTCCAAATGCCCGCTAGGTAACCTAGATAGTCCCAGGGCCCGCTAGGTAACTTACATAGTCCAAGTGCCCGCTAGGTATCCTAGATAGTCCAAGTGCCCGTTCGTTAACCTAGATAGTCCAATTGCCCGCTAGGTAACCTAGATTGTCCAAGTGCCCGCTAGGTTACCTACAAAGTCAAAGGGCACGTTCGTTAACCTAGATAGTCCAAGAGCCCGCTAGGTAACCTACATAGTCCAAGTGACCGCAAGGTAACCTATATAGTCCAAGTTCCAGCTATGTAACCTAGATCGTGCAACTGTCCGCTAGTTAGCCTACATAGTCCAAGTGCCCGCTAGTTAACCTAGATAGTCCAAGTGCCGCTAGGTAACCTACATAGTGAAAGTGTCCCCTAGTTAACCTACATAGTCCAAGTGCCCGCTAGGTAACCTAGATAGTGCAAGTGCCCGTTACGTAACCTAGATAGTCCAATTGCCCGCTATGCAACATACATAGTTCAAGTGCCCGTTAGTTAACCTAGAAGTCCACGAACCCGCTAGGTAACCTAGACTGTCCATGTTCCCGCTAGGTTACCTACATAGTCCAAATGCCCGTTCGGTAACCTAGATAGTCCAAGTGCCCGCTAGTTAACCTACATAGTCCAAGTGCCCGCTAGGTAACCTAGATAGTCCCAGGGCCCGCTAGGTAACTTACATAGTCCAAGTGCCCGCTAGGTAACCTAGATAGTCCAAGTGCCCGTTCGTTAACTTAGATAGTCCAATTGCCCGCTAGGTAACCTAGATTGTCCAAGTGTCCGCTAGGTTACCTACATAGTCAAAGGGCACGTTCGTTAACCTAGATAGTCCAAGTGCCCGCTAGGTAACCTACATAGTCCATGTGCCCGCAAGGTTATCTATATAGTCCAAGTGCCTGTTCGTTAACCTAGATAGTCCAACTGCCGCTAGGTAACCGACATAGTGCAAGTGTCCCCTAGTTAACCTACATAGTCCAAGTGCCCGCTAGGGAACGTACATAGTCCAAGTGCCCGCTAGGTAACCTAGATAGTCCAAGTGTCCGTTCGTTAACCTAGATAGTCCAATTGCCCGCCTGGTAACCTAGATTGTCCAAGTGTCCGCTAGGTTACCTACATAGTCAAAGGGCACGTTCGTTAACCTAGATAGTCCAAGTGCCCGCTAGGTAACCTACATAATCCAAGTGCCCGCAAGGTAACCTATATAGTCCAAGTTCCAGCTATGTAACCTAGATCGTGCAACTGTCCTCTAGTTAACCTTCATAGTCCAAGTGCCCGCTAGTTAACCTAGATAGTCCATGTGCCGCTAGGTAACCTACATAGTGCAAGTGTCCCCTAGTTAACCTACATAGTCCAAGTGCCCGCTAGTTAACATAGATAGTCCAAGTGCCCGCTAGGGAACGTACATAATCCAAGTGCCCGCTAGGTAACCTAGATAGTGTACGTGCCCGGTAGTTAACCTACATAGTCCAAGTGCCCGCTAGGTAACTTACATAGTTCAAGTGTCTGTAGGGAACATACAGAGTCCAAGTGCCCCCTAGGGAACCTATGTAGTTCAAGTGCCCGCTAGGGAATCTACATTGTCCTAGGGCCTGCTAGTTAACGTAGATAGTCCAAGTGCCGCTAGTTAATCTACACTGTTCAAGGGCCCGCTAGTTAACCTACATAGTACAAGTGCCCGCTAGGGAACCGATATAGTCCAAGTGCCCGCTCTGGAACCAACATAGTCCAAGTGCCAGCTCTGGAACATACATAGTCCAAGAGCCCGCTAGGGAATCTACATTGTCCAAGGGCCCGCTAGTAACCTACATAGTCCAAGTACCCGCTAGTTAACCTATATCGTCCAAGGGCCCGCTAGTTAACCTACATAGTCCAAGGGCCCTCTAGTTAACCTATATCGTCCAAGGGCCCGCTAGTTAACCTACATCGTCCAAGGGCCCGCTAGTTAACCTAAATAGTCCAAGAGCCCGCTAGTTAACCTACATAGTCCAAGTGCCCGCTAGGTAACCTAGACAGTTCAAGTGACCACTAGGTTACCTACATAGTCCAAGTGCCCGTTCCTTAACCTACATAGTCCAAGTGACCGCTAGGTAACCAATATAGTCCAAATGCCCGCTAGGGACCCTAATAGTCTAAGTGTCCGCTATTTATCCTAGATAGTCCAATTGCCCACTAGTTAACCTACATAATCCAAGTGCCTGCTAGGTAACCTAGATAGTCCTAGTGCCCACTAGTTAACCTACATAGTCCAGGTTCCCCCTAGGTAACCTAGATAGTCCAAGGGCCCAGTAGGTAACCTACATTGTCCTAGTGCCCCCGAGTTAACCTACATCCTCCAAGTGCCCGATAGGGAACCTACATAGTCCAAGTGCCCGCTAGGTAACCTACATAGTCCAAATGCCCGCTACTTAACCTACATAGTCCAAGTGCCCGCTTGGGAACCTACATAATCCAAGTGCCCGCTAGGGAACCTACATAGTCCACGTGCCCGTTAGGTAATCTAGATAGTCCAACAGCCCGCTAGGTAACCTACATATTCCAAGAACCCGCTAGGTAACGTAGATAGTTCAAGTGCCAGCTAGGTAACCTAGATAGTCCAAGTGCCCGCTAGGTAACCTACAAAGTCTAAGTGCCCCTAGGTAATCTATATAGTCCAAATGCCAGCTAGGGAGCCTACATAGTCCAAATTCCCGTTAGGTAACCTAGATAGTCCAAGGGCCCGCTAGGTAACCTACATAGTCGTAGGGCCCCCTAGTTAACCTACATTCTCCAAGTGCCCGATAGGGAACCTGCATAGTCCAAGTGCCCGTTAGTTAACCTAGAAAGTCCAAGTGCCCGCTTGGTAACCTAGATAGTGCAACATCCCTCTAGGTAACCTACATACTCCAAGAACCCGCTAGGTAACGAAGATAGTTCAAGTACCATCTAGGTAACTTAGATAGTCCAAGTGCCCGCTAGGTAACCTACAGAGTCTAAGTGCCCGATAGCTTATCTATATAGTCCAAATGACCGCTAGGGAACCTACATAATCCAAGTGCCCGCTAGGAAACAAAGATTATCCAAGTGCCGGCTAGTTAACCCATATCGTCCAAGTGCCCGTTCGTTAACCTAGATAATCCAAGTGCCCGCTAGGTAACCTAAGTAGTCCAAATGTCCGATAGGGATCCTACATAGTCCAAGTGCCCGCTAGGTAACCTGCATAGTCCAAGTGCCCGTTCGTTAACCTAGATAGTCCAAGTGCCCGCTAGGTAACCTAGACTTTCCAAGTGCCCGCTAGGTTACCTATATAGTCCAAGTGCCTGTTCGTTAACCTAGATAGTCCAAGTGCCCGCTAGGAAACCTACATAGTCCAAGGGCCCGCTAGGTAACGTAGATAGTCCAAGTGCCCTCTAGGTAACCTAGAGTCCAAGTACTCGCTAGTTAACCTACATAATCCATGTTCATGCTAGGTAAACTAGATAGTCCAAGTGCCCGCTAAGGAAGCTACATAGTCCAAGTGCACGCTAGTTAACCAAGATAGTCCAAGTGCCCGCTAGATAACCTAGATAGTCAAACAGCCCGCTAGGTAACTTAGATAGTCCAAGGGCCCGCTAGTTAACCTACATAGTCCAAGTGCCTGGTAGTTAACTTACATAGTTCAAGTGTCCGTAGGGAACATACATAGTCCAAGTGCCCGCTAGGGAACCTATATATTCCAAGTGCCCGTTAGGTAACCTAGATAGTCCAAATGCCCGCTAGGGAACCCACATAGTCCAAGTGCCCGCTAGGGAACTTACATAGTCCAAGGGCCTGCTAGGGAACCTACATAGTCCAAGTGCCCATTTGTTAACCTAGATAGTCCAAGTGCCCGCTAGGTAACCTAGATAGTCAAACAGCCCGCTAGGTAACCTAGATAGTCCAAGGGCCCGCTAGTTAACCTACATAGTCCAAGTGCCTGGTAGTTAACTTACATAGTTCAAGTGTCCGTAGGGAACATACATAGTCCAAGTGCCCGCTAGGGAACCTATATAGTCCAAGTGCCCGTTAGGTAACCTAGATAGTCCAAATGCCCGCTAGGGAACCCACATAGTCCAAGTGCCCGCTAGGGAACTTACATAGTCCAAGGGCCTGCTGTGGAACCTACATAGTCCAAGTGCCCGTTAGTTAACCTAGATAGTCCAAGTGCCCACTAGGGAGCCTACATAGTCCAATTGCCCGCTACATAACCTAGAGAGTCCAAGGGCCCGCTAGGTAACCTACATAGTCCTAGTGCCCCCTAGTTAACCTACATTCTCCAAGTGCCCGATAGTGAACCTACATAGTCCAAGTGCCCGTTAGTTAACCTAGATAGTCCAAGTGCCCGCTTGGTAACCTAGATAGTCCAACAGCCCGCTAAGTAAACTACGTACTCCAAGAACCCGCTAGGTAACATAGATAGTTCAAGTGCCAGCTAGGTAACCTAGATAGTCCAAGTGCCCGCTAGGTAACCTACAGAGTCTAAGTTCCCGGTAGGTTATCTATATAGTCCAAAGGCCCGCTAGGGAACCTACATAGTCCAAGTGCCCGCTAGGTAACCTAGATAACCCAAGTGTCCGCTAGTTAACCTATATCGTCCAAATGCCCGCTAGTTAACCTAGATCGTCCAAGTGCCCGCTAGTTAACCTACATAGTCAATGGGCCCGCTAGTTTACCTACATAGTGCAAGAGCCCGCTAGTTAACCTAGATCGTGCAAGTGTCCGCTAGTTAACCTACATAGTCCAATTGCCAGTTAGCTAACCTAGATAGTCCAAGGGCCCGCTAGTTGACCTACATAATCCAAGTGCCCGCTAGGGAACCTAGATAATCCAATTGCCCGCTAGGGAACATTCATAGTCCAAGTGCCAGCTAGGTAACCTAGATAGTCCAAGTGCCCGCTAGTTAACCTAGATAGTTCTAGTGCCCATTAGTTAATCTAGATAGTCCATGTGCCCACTAGGGGACATACTTAGTCCAAGTGCCCGTTAGCTAACCTAGATAGTCAAAGTACCCGCTAGTTAACATTGATCATCCAAGTGCCCTCTAGTTAACCTAGATCGTCCAAGTGCCCGCTAGTTAACCTAAATAGTCCAAGGACCCGCTAGTTGACCTACTTAGTCCAGGGTCCGCTGGTTAACCTAGATAGTCCAAGTGCTCGCTAGTTAACCTACATAGTACCTGGGCCCGCTAGTTGACCTAGATAGTCCAAGTGCCCGCTAGGTAACCTAAGTAGTCCAAATGTCCGATAGGGATCCTACATAATCCAAGTGCGCGCTAGGTAACCTACATAGTCCAAGTGCCCGTTCGTTAACCTAGATAGTCCAAGTGCCCGCTAGGTAACCTAGACTGTCGAAGTGACCGCTAGGTAACCTAGATAGTCCAAGTGCCCGCTAGGTAACCTACATAGTCCAAGTGCCCGCTATGTAACCTAGATAGTCAAAGTGCCCGCTAGGTAACTTACATTGTCCAAGTTCCCGCTAGGTAACCTAGATAGTCCAAGTGCCCATTACCTAACCTAGATAGTCCAAGTGCCCGGTAAGCAACCTACATAGACCAAGTGCCCGTTCGTTAATCTAGAAGTCCAAGTGCCCGTTCGTTAACCTAGATAGTTCAAGTGCCCACTAGGTAACCTACATAGTCCAATTGCCCGCTAGGTAACCTATATAGTCCAAGTGCCCGCTAGTTAACCTAGACAGTCCAAGTCCCCGCTAGTAAACCTAGATAGTCCAAGGGCCTGCTAGTTAATCTAGATAGTCCATATGCCTTCTAGTTAACCTAGATAGTCCAAGTGCCCGCTAGTTAACCTTGATCGTCCAAGTGTCCGCTAGTTAACCTAGATAATCCAAGTGCCCGCTAGTTAACCTACATAGTCCACGTCCCTCTAGTTAACCTAGATAGTCCAAGTGCCCGCTAGGGTACGTACATAGTCCAAGTGCCCGCTAGGTAACCTAGATAGTCCAAGTGCCCGCTAGGGTATGTACATAGTTCAAGTGCCCGCTAGGTTACCTACATAGTCCAAGTGCCCTATCGGGAACCTACATAATCCAAGTGCCCGATAGGGAACCTACATAATCCAAGTGCCCGCTAGGGAACCTACATAGCCCAAGTGCCCGCTAGGCAACCTACATAGTCCAAGTGCCCGTTAGTTAACCTAGATAGTCCAAGTGCCCACTATGGTACGTACATAGTCCAAGTGCCCGCTAGGTAACCTACATAGTCCAAGTTCCCGATGGTAACATAAATAGTCCAAATGCCAGCTAGGGAAACTACAGAGTCCAAGTGCCTGCTAGTTAACCTAGATAGTCCAAGTGCCTGCTAGTAAACCTACATAATCCATGGGCCCGCTAGTTAACCTACATAGTGCAAGGGCCCGCTAGTTAACCTAGATCGTGTAAGTGTCCACTAGTTAACCTACATAGTCCACGTGCCTGCTAGGTAACCTAGATAGTCCAAGTGCCCGCTAGTTATCCTAGATAGTCCAAGTGCCCGTTAGTTAACCAAATAGTCCAAGTGCCTACTAGGGGCCGTACATAATCCAAGTGCCCGCTCCTTAACCTACATAGTCCAAGGTCCGTTAGTTAACCTAGATAGTCAAAGTGCCTGTTAGGTAACCTAAATTGTCCAAGTGCCCGCTAGGGTACCTACATAGTCCAAGTGCCCGCTAGGTAACCTAGATAGTCCAATTGCCCGTTAGCTAACCTAGATAGTCGAAGTGTCCGCTAGTTAACCTACGTAGTCCAAGTGCCCGTTGGTTAACCTCGATAGGCCAAGTGCCCCTGGTAACCTACATAGTCCAAGGGCCCGCTAGGTAACCTTGATAGTCCAAGTGCCTTCTAGTTAACTTACATAGTCCAAGTGCCGACTAGGTAACCTAAGTAATCCAAATGCCCGCTAGGGAAACTACATAGTCCAAGTGCCCGCTAGTTAACCTAGATAGTCCAAGTGCCCGCTAGTAAACCTAGATGGTCCAAGGGCCCGCTAGTTAATCTAGATGGTCCAAGTGCCCGCTAGTTAACCTAGATAGTCCAAGTGTCCGCTAGTTAACCTAGATAGTCCAAGGCCCCGCTAGTTAATCTAGATAGTCCAAGTGCCCGCTAGCTAACCTACAGAGTCCAAGTGCCCGCTAGTTAACCTACATAGTCTAAGTGCCCGCTAGTTAACCTAGATATTCCAAGTGCCGGCTAGGTAATCTAGATAGTCCAAGTGCCCGCTAGGATATGTACATAGTTCAAGTACCCGCTAGGTTACCTACATAGTCCAAGTGCCCGTTCGTTAACCTAGATAGTCCAAGTGCCCGCTAGGTTACCTAGACAGTCCAAGTGCCCGCTAGTTAACCTACATAGTCCAAGTGCCCTATAGGGAACCTACATAATCCAAGTGCCCGAAAGGGAACCTACATAATCCAAGTGCCCGCTAGAAACCTACATAGTCCAAGTGCCCGTTAGTTAACCTAGATAGTCCAAGTGCTCACTAGGGTACGTACATAGTCCAAGTGCCCGCTAGGAAACCTCCTTAGTCCAAGTTCCTGATGGTAACATAAATAGTCCAAAAGCCTGCTAGGGAGAGTACATAGTCCAAGTGCCCGCTAGGGAACCTACATAGTCCAAGTGCTCGCTAGTTAACCTAGATAGTCAAAGTGCCTGCTAGGTAACATAAATTGTCCAAGTGCCCGCTAGGGAACCTACATAGTCCAAGTGCCCGCTAGGTAACCTAGATAGTCCAATTGCCCGTTAGCTAACCTAGATAGTCGAAGTGTCCTCTAGTTAACCTACATAGTCCAAGTGCCCGTTCTTTAACCTAGATAGGCCAAGTGCCCGCTAGGTAACCTAGACAGTCCAAGTGCCCGCTAGGTTACCTACATAGTCCAAGTGCACGTTCGTTAACCTAGATAGTCCAAGAGCCCGCTGGTAAACTACATAGTCCAAGGGCCCGCTAGGTAACCTTGATAGTCCAAGTGCCTTCTAGTTAACCTACATAGTCCAAGTGCCCGCTAGGTAACCTACATAGTCCCAGTGCCCACTAGGTAACCTAAGTAATCCAAAAGCCCGCTAGGGAAACTATATAGTCCCAGTGCCCGCTAGTTAACCTAGATAGTCCAAGTGCCCGCTAGTAAACCTAGATAGTCCAAGGGCCCGCTAGTTAATCTAGATAGTCCATATGCCCTCTAGTTAACCTAGATAGTCCAAGTGCCCGCTAGTTAACCTTGATCGTCCAAGTGTCCGCTAGTTAACCTAGATAATCCAAGTGCCCGCTAGTTAACCTACATAGTCCACGTCCCTCTAGTTAACCTAGATAGTCCAAGTGCCCGCTAGGGTACGTACATAGTCCAAGTGCCCGCTAGGTAACCTAGATAGTCCAAGTGCCCGCTAGGGTATGTACATAGTTCAAGTGCCCGCTAGGTTACCTACATAGTCCAAGTGCCCGTTCGTTAACCTAGATAGTCCAAGTGCCCGCTAGGTTACCTAGACAGTCCAAGTGCCCGCTAGTTAACCTACATAGTCCAAGTGCCCTATAGGGAACCTACATAATCCAAGTGCCTGATAGGGAACCTACATAATCCAAGTGCCCGCTAGAAACCTACATAGTCCCAGTGCCCACTAGGCAACCTACATAGTCCAAGTGCCCGTTAGTTAACCTAGATAGTCCAAGTGCTCACTAGGGTACGTACATAGTCCAAGTGCCCGCTAGGTAACCTACATAGTCCAAGTTCCCGATGGTAACATAAATTGTCCAAATGCCCGCTAGGGAGAGTACATAGTCCAAGTGCCTGCTAGTTAACCTAGATAGTCCAAGTGCCCACTAGGGGACGTACATAGTCCAAGTGCCCGCAGTTAACCTACATACTCCAAGGTCCGTTAGTTAACCTAGATAGTCCAAGTGCCCGCTAGTTAACCTACATAGTACAAGGGCCCGCTAGTTGACCTAGATAGTCAAAGTGCCTGCTAGTTAACCTAAGTAGTCCAAGTCCCCGCTAGGTAATCTAGACAGTCCAAGTGACCATTAGGTTACATACATAGTCCAAGTGCCCGTTAGTTAACCTACATAGTCCAAGTGCCCGCTAGGTAACCTACATAGTCCAAGTGCCTGCTAGGTAAACTACAGAGTCCAAATGCCCACTAGGTAACCTAGACAGTCCAATTGCGCGCTAATTAACCTAGACAGTCCAAGTACCCGGTAGGGAACCTACATAGTCCAAGTGCCCGCTAGGGAACCTACATAGTCCAAGTGCTCGCTAGTTAACCTAGATAGTCAAAGTGCCTGCTAGGTAACATAAATTGTCCAAGTGCCCGCTAGGGAACCTACATAGTCCAAGTGCCCGCTAGGTAACCTAGATAGTCCAATTGCCCGTTAGCTAACCTAGATAGTCGAAGTGTCCTCTAGTTAACCTACATAGTCCAAGTGCCCGTTCTTTAACCTAGATAGGCCAAGTGCCCGCTAGGTAACCTAGAGAGTCCAAGTGCCCGCTAGGTTACCTACATTGTCCAAGTGCACGTTCGTTAACTTAGATAGTCCAAGAGCCCGCTGGTAAACTACATAGTCCAAGGGCCCGCTAGGTAACCTTGATAGTCCAAGTGCCTTCTAGTTAACCTACATAGTCCAAGTGCCCGCTAGGTAACCTACATAGTCCACGTACCCACTAGGTAACCTAAGTAATCCAAAAGCCCGCTAGGGAAACTACATAGTCCCAGTGCCCGCTAGTTAACCTAGATAGTCCAAGTGCCCGCTAGCAAACCTAGATAGTCCAAGGGCCCGCTAGTTAATCTAGATAGTCCATATGCCCTCTAGTTAACCTAGATAGTCCAAGTGCCCGCTAGTTAACCTTGATCGTCCAAGTGTCCGCTAGTTAACCTAGATAATCCAAGTGCCCGCTAGTTAACCTACATAGTCCACGTCCCTCTAGTTAACCTAGATAGTCCATGTGCCCGCTAGGGTACGTACATAGTCCAAGTGCCCGCTAGGTAACCTAGATAGTCCAAGTGCCCGCTAGGGTATGTACATAGTCCAAGTGCCCGCTAGGTTACCTACATAGTCCAAGTGCCCGTTCGTTAAGCTAGATAGTCCAAGTGCCCGCTAGGTTACCT
This sequence comes from Tenrec ecaudatus, assembly GCF_050624435.1. NCBI lineage: Eukaryota > Metazoa > Chordata > Mammalia > Afrosoricida > Tenrecidae > Tenrec > Tenrec ecaudatus. Next base: position 900,736 of record NW_027457678.1, on the reverse strand, counting down.
AGACAGTCCAAGTGCCCGCTAGTTAACCTACATAGTCCAAGTGCCCTATAGGGAACCTACATAATCCAAGTGCCCGATAGGGAACCTACATAATCCAAGTGCCCGCTAGAAACCTACATAGTCCAAGTGCCCACTAGGCAACCTACATAGTCCAAGTGCCCGTTAGTTAACCTAGATAGTCCAAGTGCTCACTAGGGTACGTACATAGTCCAAGTGCCCGCTAGGTAGCCTACATAGTCCAAGTTCCCGATGGTAACATAAATAGTCCAAATATCTGCTAGGGAGAGTACATAGTCCAAGTGCCTGCTAGTTAACCTAGATAGTCCAAGTGCCCACTAGGGGACATACATAGTCCAAGTGCCCGCAGTTAACCTACATACTCCAAGATCCGTAAGTTAACCTAGATAGTCCAAGTGCCCGCTAGTTAACCTACATAGTACAAGGGCCCGCTAGTTGACCTAGATAGTCAAAGTGCCCGCTAGTTAACCTAAGTAGTCCAAGTCCCCGCTAGGAAACCTAGACAGTCCAAGTGACCATTAGGTTACATACATAGTCCAAGTGCCCGTTAGTTAACCTACATAGTCCAAGTGCCCGCTAGGTAACCTACATAGTCCAAGTGCTTGCTAGGTAAACTACAGAGTCCAAATGCCCACTAGGTAACCTAGACAGTCCAATCGCGCGCTAATTAACCTAGACAGTCCAAGTAACCGATAGGGAACCTACATAGTCCAAGTGCCGCTAGGGAACATACATAGTCCAAGTGCTCGCTAGTTAACCTAGATAGTCAAAGTGCCTGCTAGGTAACATAAATTGTCCAAGTGCCCGCTAGGGAACCTACATAGTCCAAGTGCCCGCTAGGTAACCTAGATAGTCCAATTGCCCGTTAGCTAACCTAGATAATCGAACTGTCCTCTAGTTAACCTACATAGTCCAAGTGCCCGTTCTTTAACCTAGATAGGCCAAGTGCCCGCTAGGTAACCTAGACAGTCCAAGTGCCCGCTAGGTTACCTACATAGTCCAAGTGCACGTTCGTTAACCTAGATAGTCCAAGAGCCCGCTGGTAAACTACATAGTCCAAGGGCCTGCTACGTAAGCTTGATAGTCCAAGTGCCTTCTAGTTAACCTACATAGTCCAAGTGCCCGCTAGGTAACCTACATAGTCCAAGTGCCCACTAGGTAACCTAAGTAATCCAAAAGCCCGCTAGGGAAACTACATAGTCCCAGTGCCCGCAAGTTAACCTAGATAGTCCAAGTGCCCGCTAGTAAACCTAGATAGTCCAAGGGCCCGCTAGTTAATCTAGATAGTCCAAGTGCCCTCTAGTTAACCTAGATAGTCCAAGTGCCCGCTAGTTAACCTTGATCGTCCAAGTGCCCGCTAGTTAACCTACATAGTCCACGTTCCTCTAGTTAACCTAATTAGTCCAAGTGCCCGCTAGGGGACGTACATAGTCCAAGTGCCTGCTAGGTAACCTAGATAGTCCAAGTGCCTGCTAGGTTATGTAAATAATTCAAGTGCCCGCTAGGTAACCTAGATTGTCCAAGTGTCCGCTAGTTAACCTACATAGTCCAAGGGCCCGCTTCGTAACCTAGATAGTCCAAGGGCCTGCTAGTTAACCTACATAGTCCAATGCCCAATAGGGGACCTACATAGTCCAAGTGCCCGCTGAGGAACCTACATATTCCAAGTGCCCGTTAGGGAACCTAGATAATCCAAGTGCCCACAGGGAACCTATATAGTCCAAGTGCCCGCTAGGGAACCTCCATAGTCAAAGTGCCCGTAGGGAACCTGCATTGTGCAAGTGCCCGCTAGTTAACCTAGATAGTCCAAGTGCCCGCTAGTTAACCTACATAGTCCAAGGTCAGCTAGTTAACCTAGATAGTCCAAGTGCCCGCTAGTTAACCTAGATCTTCCAAGTGTCCGCTAGTTAACCTACATAGTCCAAGTTCCCGTTAGGTAACCTAGATAGTGCAAGTGCCCGCAAGGTATCCTACATAGTCCATGTACCCGTTAGGTAACCTAGATAGTACAAGTGCCCGCAAGGTAACCTACATAGTCCAAGTGCCCGCTAGGTAACCTAGATATTCCAAGTTCCTGTTAGCTAACCTAGATAATCCAAGTGCCCGCTAGGTAACCTACATAGTTTAGTGACCTTTCGTTAACCTAGATAGTCAAAGTGCCCGCTAGGTAACCTAGACAGTCCAAGTGCCCGCTAGGTAACCTAGACTGTCCAATTGTCCGCTAGGTTACCTACATAGTCCAAGTGCACGTTCGTTAACCTAGATAGTCCAAGTGCCCGCGAGGTAACCTACATAGTCCAAGTTCCCGCTAGGTAACCCAGATAGTCCAATGCCCGTTACCTAACCTAGATAGTCCAATTGCCCGCTGTGCAACATACATAGTCCAAGTGCCCGTTCGTTAACCTAGAAGTCCAAGTGCCCGCTAGGTAACCAAGACTGTCCAAGTTCATGCTAGGTTACCTCTATAGTCCAAATGCCCGTTCGGTAACCTAGATAGTCCTAGTGCCCGCTAGTTAACCTACATAGTCCAAGTGCCCTTTCGTTAACCTAGATAGTCCAATTGCCCGCTAGGTAACCTAGATGTCCAAGTGTCCTCTAGGTTACCTACATAGTCCAAGTGCCCGTTCGTTAACCTAGATAGTCCAAGTGCCCGCTAGGAAACCTACATAGTCCTGGGGCCCGCTAGGTAACCTAGATAATCCAAGTGCCCGCTAGGTAACCTAGACTGTCCAAGTGCCTGCTAGGTTACCTACATAGTCCAAGTGCCCGTTCGTTAACCTAGATAGTCAAAGTGCCCGTTAGGTAACCTAGATAGTCCAAGTGCCCGCTAGGTAACTTACATTGTCCATGTTACAGCTAGGTAACCTAGATAGTCCAAGTTCCCTTTACCTAAACTATATAGTCCAAGTGCCCGCTAAACAACCTACATAGTCCAAGTGCCCGTTAGTTAACCTAGATAGTCAAAGTGCCCGTTAGGTAACCTAGATAGTCCACGTGCCCGCTAGGTAACTTACATTGTCCATGTTACAGCTAGGTAACCTAGATAGTCCAAGTTCCCGTTACCTAAATTATATAGTCCAAGTGCCCGCTAAACAACCTACATAGTCCAAGTGCCCGTTAGTTTACCTAGAAGTCCAAGTGCCCGCTAGGTAACCTAGACAGTCCAAGTGCCCGCTAGGTTACCTGCTTATTCCAAGTGCCCGTTCGTTAACTAAGATAGTCCAAGTGCCCACCAGGTAACCTACATAGTCCAAGTGCCCGCTAGGTATCCTATATAGTCCAAGGGCCCGCTAGTTAACCTACATAATCCAAGGGCTCACTTGTTAACTTTGATAGTCCAAGTGCCCGTTAGTTAACCTAGATCCTCCAAGTGCCCGCTAGTTAAACTAGATTGTCCAAGTGCCCGCTAGGGATCCTTCATAATCCATGTGCCTGCTAGGTAACCTAGATAGTCCAAGTGACAGCTAGTTAACCTAGATAGTCCTAGTGCTCGTTAGTTAACCTAGATAGTCCAATTGCCCACTTGGGGACGTACATAGTCCAAGTGCCCGCTAGGTAACCTAAATAGTCCAAGTGCGCGCTAGGGTATGTACATAGTCCAAGTCCCTGCTAGGAAACCTAGATAGTCCAAGTGCCCGCTAGTTAACCTACATAGTCCAAGGGCCCGCTAGGTAACCTACATAGTTCAAGGTCCGTTAGTTAAGCTAGATAGTCCAAGTGCCCACTACTTAACCTACATAGTACAAGGCCCGCTAGTTGACCTAAATTGTCAAAGTGCCCGCTAGTTAACCTAAGTAGTACAAATGTCCGAAAGGGATCCTACATAGTCCAAGTGCCCGCTAGGTAACCTACATAGTCCAAGTGCCCATTCGTTAACCTAGATAGTCAAAGTGCACGCAAGGTAACCTAGACAGTCCAAGGGCCCGCTAGGTTACCTACATAGTCCAAGTGCCCATTCGTTAACCTAGATAGTTCAAGTGCCCACTAGGTTACCTAGACAGTCCAAGTGCCCGCTAGTTAACGTACATAGTCCAAGTGCCCGATATGTTACCTACATAATCCAAGTGCCCAAGAGGGAACCTACATAATCCAAGTGCCCGCTAGGGAACCTACATAGTCCAAGTGCCAGCTAGGCAACCTACATAGTCCAAGTGCCCATTAGTTAACCTAGATAGTCAAAGTGCCTGCTAGGTAACCTAGATAGTCCAAGTGCCCGCTAGGTAACCTACATAGTCCAAGTTCCCGCTTGGTAACCTAAATAGTCCAAATACCCGCTAGGGAAACTACATAGTCCAAGTGCCCGCTAGTTAACCTAGATAGTCCAAGTGCCTGCTAGTAAACCTTCATAATCCATGGGCCCGCTATTTAACCTACATAGTGCAAGGGCCCGCTAGTTAACCTAGATAGTCAAAGTGCCCGCTAGTTAACCTAGGTAGTACAAATGTCCGATAGGTATCCTACATAGTCCAAGTGCCCGCTAGTTAACCTACATAGTCCAAGTCCCCGCTAGGTAACCTAGACAGTCCAAGTGACCATTAGGTTACCTACATAGTCCAAGTGCCCGTTCGTTAACCTACATAGTCCAAGTGCCCGCTAGGTAACCTAGACAGTCCAATTGCTCGCTAGTTAACCTAAACAGTCCAAGTACCCGATAGGGAACCTACATAGTTCAAGTGCCCGCTAGGGAACCTACATAGTCCAAGTGCTCGCTAGGCAACCTACATAGTCCAAGTGCCCGTTAGTTAACCTAGATGGTCAAAGTGCCTGCTAGGTGACCTAAATTGTCCAAGTGCCCACTAGGGAACCTACATAGTCCAAGTGCCCGCTAGGTAACCTAGATAGTCCAATTGCCCGTTAGCTAACCTAGATAGTCCCAGTGTCCGCTAGTTAACCTACGTAGTCCAAGTGCCCGCTAGTTAACCTAGCTAATCCAAGTGCCCGCTAGTTAACCTACATAGTCCAAGGGCCCTCTAGTTAACCTAGATAGTCAAAGTGCCCGCTAGGTTATGTACATAGTTCAACTGCCCGCTAGGTAACCTAGATTGTCCAAGTGTCCGCTAGTTAACCAACATAGTCCAAGTGCCCGCTAGGTAACCTAGATAGTCCAAGGTCCTGCTAGTTAACCTACATAGTGCAATGCCCGTTAGGGAACCTACATAGTCCAAGTGCCCGCTGAGGAACCTACATAGTCCAAGTGCCCGATAGGGAACCTATATAGTCCAAGTGCCCGTTAGGGAACCTAGATAGTCCAAGTGCCCATAGGGAACCCATATAGTCCAAGTGCCCGCTAGGGAACCTACATATTCAAAGTGCCCGCTAGGGAACCTGGAATGTGCAAGTGCCCGTTAGTTAACCTAGATAGTCCAAGTGCCCGCTAATTAACCTACATAGTCCAAGGTCAGCTAGTTAACCTATATAGTCCTAGTGCCCGCTAGTTAACCTACATTGTCCAAGGTCAGCTAGTTAACCTAGATAGTCCAAGTGCCCGCTAGTTAACCTACATAGTCCAAGGGCCCGCTAGTTAACCTAGATATTCCAAGTGCCCGCTAGTTAACCTAGATCGTCCAAGTGTCCGCTAGTTAACCTACATAGTCCAAGTTCCCGTTTGGTAACCTAGATAGTACAAGTGCCCGCAAGGTAACCTACATTGTCCAAGTGCCCGCTAGGTAACCTAGATATTCCAAGTTCCTGTTAGCTAACCTAGATAATCCAAGTGCCCGCTAGGTAACCTACATAGTCCAAGTGCCCTTTCGTTAACCTAGATAGTCAAAGTGCCCGCTAGGTAACCTAGACAGTCCAAGTGCCCCCTAGGTTACCTACATAGTCCAAGTGCCCGTTCGTTAACCTAGACAGTCCAAGTGCCCGCTAGTTAACCTACATAGTCCAAGTGCCCGATAGGGAACCTACATAATCCAAGTGCCCGATAGGGAACCTACATAATCCAAGTGCCCGCTAGGGAACCTACATAGTCCAAGTGCCCGCTAGGCAACCTACATAGTCCAAGTGCCCGTTAGTTAACCTAGATAGTCCAAGTGCCCACTATGGTACGTACATAGTCCAAGTGCCCGCTAGGTAACCTACATAGTCCAAGTTCCCGATGGTAACATAAATAGTCTAAATTCCAGCTAGGGAAACTACATAGTCCAAGTGCCTGCTAGTTAACCTAGATAGTCTAAGTGCCTGCTAGTAGACCTACATAATCCATGGGCCCGCTAATTAACCTACATAGTGCAAGGGCCCGCTAGTTAACCTACATCGTGCAAATGTCCACTAGTTAACCTACATAGTCCACGTGCCTGCTAAGTAACCTAGATAGTCCAAGTGCCCGCTAGTTAACCTAGATAGTCCAATGCCCGTTAGTTAACCTAGATAGTCCAAGTGCCCACTAGGGGACGTACATAGTCCAAGTGCCCGCTTGTTAACCTACATAGTCCAAGGTCCGTTAGTTAACCTAGATAGTCAAAGTGCCTGCTAGGTAACCTAAATTGTCCAAGTGCCCGCTAGGGAATCTATATAGTCCAAGTGCCCGCTAGGTAACCTAGATAGTCCAATTGCCCGTTAGCTAACCTAGATAGTCGAAGTGTCCGCTAGTTAACCTACATAGTCCAAGTGCCCGTTGGTTAACCTAGATAGGCCAAGTGCCCGCTAGGTAACCTAGACCGTCCAAGTGCCCGCTAGGTTACCTACATAGTCCAAGTGAACGTTCGTTAACCTAGATAGTCCAAGTGCCCGCTGGTATCCTACATAGTCCAAGGGCCCGCTAGGTAACTTTGATAGTCCAAGTGCCTTCTAGTTAACCTACATAGTCCAAGTGGCCTCTAGATAACCTACATAGTCCAAGTGCCGACTAGGTAAACTAAGTAATCCAAAAGCCCGCTAGGGAAACTACATAGTCCCAGTGCCCGCTAGTTAACCTAGATAATCCAAGTGCCCGCTAGTAAACCTAGATAGTCCAAGGGCCCACTAGTTAATCTAGATGGTCCAAGTGCCCGCTAGTTAACCTAGATAGTCCAAGTGTCCGCTAGTTAACCTAGATAATCCAAGGGCCCGCTAGTTAATCTAGATAGTCCAGGTGCCCGCTAGTTAACCTAGCTAATCCAAGTGCCCGCTAGTTAACCTACATAGTCCAAGTGCCCGCTAGTTAACCTAGATAGTCCAAGTGCCCGCTAGGGTACGTACACAGTCCAAGTGCCCGCTAGGTAACCTAGATAGTCCAAGTGCCCGCTAGGGCATGTACATAGATCAAGTGCCCGCTAGGTTACCTACATAGTCCAAGTGCCCGTTCGTTAACCTAGATAGTTCAAGTGCCCGCTAGGTTACCTAGACAGTCCAAGTGCCCGCTAGTTAACCTACATAGTCCAAGTGGCCGATAGGGAACCTACATAATCCAAGTGCCCGATAGGGAACCTACATAATCCAAGTGCCCGCTAGGGAACCTACATAGTCCAAGTGCCCGCTAGGCAACCTACATAGTCCAAGTGCCCGTTAGTTAACCTAGATAGTCCAAGTGCCCACTATGGTACGTACATAGTCCAAGTGCCCGCTAGGTAATCTACATAGTCCAAGTTCCCGATGGTAACATAAATAGTCTAAATTCCAGCTAGGGAAACTACATATTCCAAGTGCCTGCTAGTTAACCTAGATAGTCTAAGTGCCTGCTAGTAGACCTACATAATCCATGGGCCCGCTAATTAACCTACATAGTGCAAGGGCCCGCTAGTTAACCTACATCGTGCAAATGTCCACTAGTTAACCTACATAGTCCACGTGCCTGCTAAGTAACCTAGATAGTCCAAGTGCCCGCTAGTTAACCTAGATAGTCCAATGCCCGTTAGTTAACCTAGATAGTCCAAGTGCCCACTAGGGGACGTACATAGTCCAAGTGCCCGCTTGTTAACCTACATAGTCCAAGGTCCGTTAGTTAACCTAGATAGTCAAAGTGCCTGCTAGGTAACCTAAATTGTCCAAGTGCCCGCTAGGGAATCTATATAGTCCAAGTGCCCGCTAGGTAACCTAGATAGTCCAATTGCCCGTTAGCTAACCTAGATAGTCGAAGTGTCCGCTAGTTAACCTACATAGTCCAAGTGCCCGTTGGTTAACCTAGATAGGCCAAGTGCCCGCTAGGTAACCTAGACCGTCCAAGTGCCCGCTAGGTTACCTACATAGTCCAAGTGAACGTTCGTTAACCTAGATAGTCCAAGTGCCCGCTGGTATCCTACATAGTCCAAGGGCCCGCTAGGTAACTTTGATAGTCCAAGTGCCTTCTAGTTAACCTACATAGTCCAAGTGGCCTCTAGATAACCTACATAGTCCAAGTGCCGACTAGGTAAACTAAGTAATCCAAAAGCCCGCTAGGGAAACTACATAGTCCCAGTGCCCGCTAGTTAACCTAGATAATCCAAGTGCCCGCTAGTAAACCTAGATACTCCAAGGGCCCACTAGTTAATCTAGATGGTCCAAGTGCCCGCTAGTTAACCTAGATAGTCCAAGTGTCCGCTAGTTAACCTAGATAATCCAAGGGCCCGCTAGTTAATCTAGATAGTCCAGGTGCCCGCTAGTTAACCTAGCTAATCCAAGTGCCCGCTAGTTAACCTACATAGTCCAAGGGCCCTCTAGTTAACCTAGATAGTCCAAGTGCCCGCTAGGGTACGTACATAGTCCAAGTGCCCGCTAGGTAACCTAGATAGTCCAAGTGCCCGCTAGGGTATGTACATAGATCAAGTGCCCGCTAGGTTACCTACATAGTCCAAGTGCCCGTTCGTTAACCTAGATAGTTCAAGTGCCCGCTAGGTTACCTAGACAGTCCAAGTGCCCGCTAGTTAACCTACATAGTCCAAGTGCCCGATAGGGAACCTACATAATCCAAGTGCCCGATAGGGAACCTACATAATCCAAGTGCCCGCTAGAAACCTACATAGTCCAAGTGCCCACTTGGTAACCTACATAGTCCAAGTGCCCGTTAGTTAACCTAGATAGTCCAAGTGCCCACTAGGGTACGTACATAGTCCAAGTGCCCGCTAGGTAACCTACATAGTCCAAGTTCCCGATGGTAACATAAATAGTCCAAATGCCCACTAGGGGACGTACATAGTCCAAGTGCCCGCAGTTAACCTACATACTCCAAGGTCCGTTAGTTAACCTAGATAGTCCAAGTGCCAGCTAGTTAACCTACATAATACAAGGGCCCGCTAGTTGACCTTGATAGTCAAAGTGCCCGCTAGTTAACCTAAGTAGTCCAAATGTCCGATAGGGATCCTACATAGTCCAAGTGCCCGCTAGTTAACCTACATAGTCCAAGTCCCCGCTAGGTAACCTAGACAGTCCAAGTGACCATTAGGTTACATACATAGTCCAAGTGCCCGTTCGTTAACCTTCATAGTCCAAGTGCCCGGTAGGTAACCTACATAGTCCAAGTGCCTGCTAGGTAAACTACATAGTCCAAGTGCCCGTTACCTAACCTAGATAGTCCAATTGCCCTCTATGCAACATACATAGTCCAAGTGCCCGTTCGTTAACCTAGAAGTCCAAGAACCCGCTAGGTTACCTACATAGTCCAAATGCCCGTTCGGTAACCTAGATAGTCCAAGTGCCCGCTAGTTAACCTACATAGTCCAAGTGCCCGCTAGGTAACCTAGATAGTCCCAGGGCCCGCTAGGTAACTTACATAGTCCAAGTGCCCGCTAGGTAACCTAGATAGTCCAAGTGCCCGTTCGTTAACCTAGATAGTCCAATTGCCCGCTAGGTAACCTAGATTGTCCAAGTGTCCGCTAGGTTACCTACATAGTCAAAGGGCACGTTCGTTAACCTAGATAATCCAAGTGCCCGCTAGGTAACCTACATAGTCCAAGTGCCCGCAAGGTAACCTATATAGTCCAAGTTCCAGCTATGTAACCTAGATCGTGCAACTGTCCGCTAGTTAACCTACATAGTGCAAGTGCCCGCTAGTTAACCTAGATCGTCCAAGTGCCCGGTAATTAACCTAGATTGTCCAAGTGCCCGCTAGGGATCCTTCATAATCCAAGTGACTGCTAGATAACCTAGATAGTCCAAGTGCCCGCTAGTTAACCTAGATAGTCCTAGTGCCCGTTAGTTAACCTAGATAGTCCAAGTGCGCGCTAGGGTATGTACATAGTCCAAGTGCCTGCTAGGAAACCTAGATAGTCCAAGTGCCCGCTAGTTAACCTACATAGTACAAGGGCCCGCTAGTTGACCTAGATAGTCCAAGTGCCCGCTAGTTAACCTAGAGTCAAAGTGCCCGCTAGTTAACCTAAGTACTACAATTGTCCGATAGGGATCCTACATAGTCCAAGTGCCCGCTAGGTAACCTACATAGTCCAAGTGCCCATTCGTTAACCTAGATAGTCAAAGTGCCCGCTAGGTAACCTAGACAGTCCAAGTGCCCGCTAGGTTACCTACATAGTCCAAATGCACGTTCGTTAACCTAGATAGTCCAAGTGCCCGCTAGGTTACCTAGACAGTCCAAGTGCCTGCTAGTTAACCTACATAGTCCAAGTGCCCGATAGGGAACCCACATAATCCAAGTGCCCGATAGGGAATCTACATAATCCAAGTGCCCGCTAGGGAACTTACATAGTCCAAGTGCCCGCTAGGCAACCTACATAGTCCAAGTGCCCGTTAGTTAACCTAGATAGTCAAAGTGCCTGCTAGGTAACCTACATAGTCCAAGTTCCCGCTTGGTAACCTAAATAGTCCAAATGCCCGCTAGGGAAACTACATAGTCCAAGTGCCCGCTAGTTAACCTAGATAGTCCAAGTGCCTGCTAGTAAACCTACATAATCCATGGGCCCGCTAGTTAACCAACATAGTGCAAGGGCCCGCTAGTTAACCTAGATCTTGCAAGTGTCCGCTAGTTAACCTACATAGTCCAAATGCCCGCTAGGTAACCTAGATAGTCCAAGTGCCCGCTAGGGATCCTTCATTATCCAAGTGCCTGCTAGATAACCTAGATAGTCCAAGTGCCCGTTAGTTAACCTAGATAGTCCTAGTGCCCGTTAGTTAACCTAGATAGTCCAAGTGCCCACTAGGGGACGTATATAGTCCAAGTGCCCGCTGGGTAACCTAAGTAGTACAAATGTCCGATAGGGATCCTACATAGTCCAAGTGCCCGTTCATTAACCTACATAGTCCAAGTGCCTGCTAGGTAACGTATATAGCCCAAGTGCCCGCTAGGGAACGTACATAGTCCAAGTCCCCTCGAGGTAACCTAGATAGTCCAAGTGCCTGCTACTTAACCTAGATTGTACAAGTGCCCGCTAGGGATCCTTCATAATCCAAGTGCCTGCTAGGTAAGCTAGATAGTCCAAGTACCCGCTAGTTAACCTAGATAGTGCTAGTGCCCGTTAGTTAACCTAGATAGTCCATGTGCGCGCTAGGGTATGTACATACTCCAAGTTCCTGCTAGGAAACCTAGATAGTCCAAGTGCCCGCTAGTTAACCTACATAGTCCAAGGGCACGCTATGTAACCTACATAGTCCAAGGTCTGCTAGTTAACCTAGATAGTCCAAGTGCCCCCTAGTTAACCTACATAGTACAAGGGCCCGCTAGTTGACCTAGATAGTCCAAGTGCCCGCTAGTTAACCTAGATAGTCAAAGTGCCCGCTAGTTATCCTAAGTAGTACAAATGTCGGTTAGGGATCCTACATAGTCCAAGTGCCCGCTAGGTAACCTACATAGTCCAAGTGCCCATTCGTTAACCTACATAGTCCAAGTGCCCGTTCGTTAACCTAGATAGTCCAAGTGCCCGCTAGGTTACCTAGACAGTCCACGTGCCCGCTAGTTAACCTACATAGTCCAAGTGCCCAATAGGGAACCTACATAATCCAAGTGCCCGATAGGGAACCTACATAATCCAAGTGCCCGCTAGGGAACCTACATAGACCAAGTGCCCGCTAGGCAACCTACATAGTCCAAGTGCCCGTTATTTAACCCAAATAGTCCAAGTGCCTGCTAGGTAACTTAAATAGTCCAAGTTCCCGCTTGGTAACCTAAATAGTCCAAATGCCCGCTAGGGAAATTACATAGTCCAAGTGCCCGCTAGTTAACCTAGATAGTCCAAGTGCCTGCTAGTAAACCTACATAATCCATGGGCCCGCTTGTTAACCTACATAGTGCAAGGGCCCGCTAGTCAACCTAGATCGTGCAAGTGTCCGCTAGTTAACCTACATAGTCCAAGTGCCCGATGGGGAACCTACATATTCCAAGTGCCCCTTAGGGAACCTAGATAGTCCAAGTGCCCGTAGGGAACCTATATAGTCCAAGTGCCCGCTAGGGAACCTACATAGTCAAAATGCCCGCTAGGGAACCTGCGTTGTGCAAGTGCCCACTAGTTAACCTACATAGTCCAAGGTCAGCTAGTTAACCTAGATAATCCAAGTGCCCGCTAGTCAACCTACATAGTCCAAGAACCCGCTAGTTAACCTAGATAGTCACAGGGCCCGCTAGGTAACTTACATAGTCCAAGTGCCCGCTAGGTAACCTAGATAGTCCAAGTGCCCGTTCGTTAACCTAGATAGTCCAATTGCCCGCTAGGTAACCTAGATTGTCCAAGTGTCCGCTAGGTTACCTACATAGTCAAAGGGCACGTTCGTTAACCTAGATAGTCCAAGTGCCCGCTAGGTAACCTACATAGTCCATGTGCCCGCAAGGTTACCTATATAGTCCAAGTGCCTTTTCGTTAACCTAGATAGTCCAAGTGCCGCTAGGTAACCGACATAGTGCAAGTGTCCCCTAGTTAACCTACATAGTCCAAGTGCCCGCTAGTTAACATAGATAGTCCAAGTGCCCGCTAGGGAACGTACATAGTCCAAGTGCCCGTTAGGTAACCTAGATAGTCCAAGTGTCCGTTCGTTAACCTAGATAGTCCAATTGCCCGCCTGGTAACCTAGATTGTCCAAGTGTCCGCTAGGTTACCTACATAGTCAAAGGGCACATTCGTTAACCTAGATAGTCCAAGTGCCCGCTAGGTAACCTACATAGTCCAAGTGCCCGCAAGGTAACCTATATAGTCCAAGTTCCAGCTATGTAACTAGATCGTGCAACTGTCCTCTAGTTAACCTTCATAGTCCAAGTGCCCGCTAGTTAACCTAGATAGTCCAAGTGCCGCTAGGTAAACTACATAGTGCAAGTGTCCCCTAGTTAACCTACATAGTCCAAGTGCCCGCTAGTTAACATAGATAGTGTACGTGCCCGGTAGTTAACCTACATAGTCCAAGTGCCCGCTAGGTAACCTAGATAGTCCAAGGGCCCGCTAGTTAACCTACATAGTCCAAGTGCCCGCTAGTTAACCTAGATAGTCCAAGTGCCGCTAGGTAACCTACATAGTGCAAGTGTCCCCTAGTTAACCTACATAGTCCAAGTGCCCGCTAGTTAACATAGATAGTGTACGTGCCCGGTAGTTAACCTACATAGTCCAAGTGCCCGCTAGGTAACCTAGATAGTCCAAGGGCCCGCTAGTTAACCTACATAGTCCAAGTGCCCGGTAGTTAACTTACATAGTTCAAGTGTCTGTAGGGAACATACAGAGTCCAAGTGCCCCCTAGGGAACCTATGTAGTTCAAGTGCCCGCTAGGGAATCTACATTGTCCTAGGGCCTGCTAGTTAACGTAGATAGTCCAAGTGCCGCTAGTTAATCTAAACTGTTCAAGGGCCCGCTTGTTAACCTACATAGTACAAGTGCCCGCTAGGGTACCGATATAGTCCAAGTGCCCGCTCTGGAACCTACATAGTCCAAGTGCCAGCTTTGGAACATACATAGTCCAAGAGCCCGCTAGGGAATCTACATTGTCCAAGGGCCCGCTAGTAACCTACATAGTCCAAGTACCCGCTAGTTAACCTATATCGTCCTAGGGCCCGCTAGTTAACCTACATAGTCCAAGGGCCCTCTAGTTAACCTATATCGTCCAAGGGCCCGCTAGTTAACCTACATCGTCCAAGGGCCCGCTAGTTAACCTAAATAGTCCAAGAGCCCGCTAGTTAACCTACATAGTCCAAGTGCCCGCTAGGTAACCTAGACAGTTCAAGTTACCACTAGGTTACCTACATAGTCCAAGTGCCCGTTCCTTAACCTACATAGTCCAAGTGACCGCTAGGTAACCAATATAGTCCAAATGCCCGTTAGGGACCCTAATAGTCCAAATGCCCGCTAGTTAACCTAGATAGATCAAGTGCTCGCTTATTAACCTAGATAGTCCAAGTGCCTGCTAGTTAACCTAGGTAGACCAAGTGCCCGCTAGGGAACCAATCTAGTCCACGTGCCCGATAGGGAACCTACATAGTCCAAGTGCCTGCTAGTTAACATAGATAGTCCAAGAGCCCGCTAGGTAACGTACATAGTCCAAGTGCCCGCTAGGTAACGTACATAGTCCAAGTGCCCGCTAGGTAACCTAGATAGTCCAATTGCCCACTAGTTAACCTACATAATCCAAGTGCCTGCTAGGTAACCTAGATAGTCCTAGTGCCCACTAGTTAACCTACATAGTCCAGGTTCCCCCTAGGTAACCTAGATAGTCCAAGGGCCCAGTAGGTAACCTACATTGTCCTAGTGCCCCCGAGTTAACCTACATCCTCCAAGTGCCCGATAGGGAACCTAAATAGTCCAAGTGCCCGCTAGGTAACCTACATAGTCCAAATGCCCGATACTTAACCTACATAGTCCAAGTGCCCGCTTGGGAACCTACATAGTCCAAGTGCCCGTTAGGTAACCTAGATAGTCCAAATGCCCGCTAGGGAACCTACATATTCCAAGAACCCGCTAGGTAACGTAGATAGTTCAAGTGCCAGCTAGGTAACCTAGATAGTCCAAGTGCCCGCTAGGTAACCTACAAAGTCTAAGTGCCCCTAGGTAATCTATATAGTCCAAATGCCCGCTAGGGAGCCTACATAGTCCAAATTCCCGTTAGGTAACCTAGATAGTCCAAGGGCCCGCTAGGTAACCTACATAGTCGTAGGGCCCCCTAGTTAACCTACATTCTCCAAGTGCCCGATAGGGAACCTACATAGTCCAAGTGCCCGTTAGTTAACCTAGAAAGTCCAAGTGCCCGCTTGGTAACCTAGATAGTGCAACATCCCTCTATGTAACCTACATACTCCAAGAACCCGCTAGGTAACGAAGATAGTTCAAGTACCATCTAGGTAACTTAGATAGTCCAAGTGCCCGCTAGGTAACCTACAGAGTCTAAGTGCCCGATAGTTTATCTATATAGTCCAAATGCCCGCTAGGGAACTTAGATAATCCAAGTGCCCGCTAGGTAACCCAGATAATCCAAGTGCCAGCTAGTTAACCCATATCGTCCAAGTGCCCGTTCGTTAACCTAGATAATCCAAGTGCCCGCTAGGTAACCTAAGTAGTCCAAATGTCCGATAGGGATCCTACATAGTCCAAGTGCCCGCTAGGTAACCTGCATAGTCCAAGTGCCCGTTCGTTAACCTAGATAGTCCAAGTGCCCGCTAGGTAACCTAGACTTTCCACGTGCCCGCTAGGTTACCTATATAGTCCAAGTGCCTGTTCGTTAACCTAGATAGTCCAAGTGCCCGCTAGGAAACCTACATAGTCCAAGGGCCCGCTAGGTAACGTAGATAGTCCAAGTGCCCTCTAGGTAACCTAGAGTCCAAGTACTCGCTAGTTAACCTACATAGTCCATGTTCATGCTAGGTAAACTAGATAGTCCAAGTGCCCGCTAAGGAAGCTACATAGTCCAAGTGCACGCTAGTTAACCAAGATTGTCCAAGTGCCCGCTAGATAACCTACATAGTGCAAGTGTCCCCTAGTTAACCTACATAGTCCAAGTGCCCGCTAGGTAACCTAGATAGTCAAACAGCCCGCTAGGTAACTTAGATAGTCCAAGGGCCCGCTAGTTAACCTACATAGTCCAAGTGCCTGGTAGTTAACTTACATAGTTCAAGTGTCCGTAGGGAACATACATAGTCCAAGTGCCCGCTAGGGAACCTATATATTCCAAGTGCCCGTTAGGTAACCTAGATAGTCCAAATGCCCGCTAGGGAACCCACATAGTCCAAGTGCCCGCTAGGGAACTTACATAGTCCAAGGGCCCGCTAGGGAACCTACATAGTCCAAGTGCCCATTTGTTAACCTATATAGTCCAAGTGCCCGCTAGGTAACCTAGATAGTCAAACAGCCCGCTAGGTAACCTAGATAGTCCAAGGGCCCGCTAGTTAACCTACATAGTCCAAGTGCCTGGTAGTTAACTTACATAGTTCAAGTGTCCGTAGGGAACATACAGAGTCCAAGTGCCCGCTAGGGAACCTATATAGTCCAAGTGCCCGTTAGGTAACCTAGATAGTCCAAATGCCCGCTAGGGAACCCACATAGTCCAAGTGCCCGCTAGGGAAATTACATAGTCCAAGGGCCTGCTGTGGAACCTACATCGTCCAAGTGCCCGTTAGTTAACCTAGATAGTCCAAGTGCCCACTAGGGAGCCTACATAGTCCAAATGCCCGCTACGTAACCTAGATAGTCCAAGGGCCCGCTAGGTAACCTACATAGTCCTAGTGCCCCCTAGTTAACCTACATTCTCCAAGTGCCCGATAGTGAACCTACATAGTCCAAGTGCCCGTTAGTTAACCTAGATAGTCCAAGTGCCCGCTTGGTAACCTAGATAGTCCAACAGCCCGCTAAGTAAACTACGTACTCAAAGAACCCGCTAGGTAACATAGATAGTTCAAGTGCCAGCTAGGTAACCTAGATAGTCCAAGTGCCCGCTAGGTAACCTACAGAGTCTAAGTTCCCGGTAGGTTATCTATATAGTCCAAATGCCCGCTAGGGAACCTACATAGTCCAAGTGCCCGCTAGGTAACCTAGATAATCCAAGTGTCCGCTAGTTAACCTATATCGTCCAAATGCCCGCTAGTTAACCTAGATCGTCCAAGTGCCCGCTACTTAACCTACATAGTCAATGGGCCCGCTAGTTTACCTACATAATGCAAGAGCCCGCTAGTTAACCTAGATCGTGCAAGTGTCCGCTAGTTAACCTACATAGTCCAATTGCCAGTTAGCTAACCTAGATAGTCCAAGGGCCCGCTAGTTGACCTACATAATCCAAGTGCCCGCTAGGTAACCTAGATAATCCAATTGCCCGCTAGGGAACATTCATAGTCCAAGTGCCAGCTAGGTAACCTAGATAGTCCAAGTGCCCGCTAGTTAACCTAGATAGTTCTAGTGCCCGTTAGTTAATCTA
The DNA here is from genome assembly GCF_050624435.1 of Tenrec ecaudatus. Taxonomy (NCBI): domain Eukaryota; kingdom Metazoa; phylum Chordata; class Mammalia; order Afrosoricida; family Tenrecidae; genus Tenrec; species Tenrec ecaudatus. The sequence goes on along the minus strand of NW_027457678.1, from coordinate 883,504 downwards.
GATAGTCCATCTGCCCACTAGGGGATGTACTTAGTCCAAGTGCCCGTTAGCTAAACTAGATAGTCAAAGTACCCGCTAGTTAACATTGATCATCCAAGTGCCCTCTAGTTAACCTAGATCGTCCAAGTGCCCGCTAGTTAACCTACATAGTCCAAGGACCCGCTAGTTGACCTACTTAGTCCAGGGTCCGCTGGTTAACCTAGATAGTCCAAGTGCTCGCTAGTTAACCTACATAGTACCTGGGCCCGCTAGTTGACCTAGATAGTCCAAGTGCCCGCTAGGTAACCTAAGTAGTCCAAATGTCCGATAGGGATCCTACATAATCCAAGTGCCCGCTAGGTAACCTACATAGTCCAAGTGCCCGTTCGTTAACCTAGATAGTCCAAGTGCCCGCTAGGTAACCTAGACTGTCGAAGTGACTGCTAGGTAACCTAGGTAGTCCAAGTGCCCGCTAGGTAACCTACATAGTCCAAGTGCCCACTATGTAACCTAGATAGACAAAGTGCCTGCTAGGTAACTTACATTGTCCAAGTTCCCGCTAGGTAACCCAGATAGTCCAAGTGCCCATTACCTAACCTAGATAGTCCAAGTGCCCGGTAAGCAACCGACATAGACCAAGTGCCCGATCGCTAACGTAGAAGTCCAAGTGCCCGTTCGTTAACCTAGATAGTCCAAGTGCCCACTAGGTAACCTACATAGTCCAAGTGCCCGCTAGGTAACCTATATAGTCCAAGTGCCCGCTATGTAACCTAGATAGTCCAAGGGCCCACTAGTTAACCTACATAGTCCAAGTGCGCGCTAAGTAACCTACATAGTCCAAGTGCCCGTTCGTTAACCTAGATAGTCCAAGTGCCAGCTAGGTAACCTAGACTGTCGAAGTGACCGCTAGGTAACCTAGATAGTCCAAGTGCCCGCTAGGTAACCTACATAGTCCAAGTGCCCGCTATGTAACCTAGATAGTCAAAGTGCCCGCTAGGTAAGCTACATAGTCCAAGTTCCCGCTAGGTAACCTAGATAGTCCAAGTGCCCATTACCTAACCTAGATAGTCCAAGTGCCCGGTAAGCAACTTACATAGACCAAGTGCCCGTTCGTTAACATAGAAGTCCAAGTGCCCGTTCGTTAACCTAGATAGTCCAAGTGCCCACTAGGTAACCTACATAGTCCAAGTGCCCGCTAGGTAACCTATATAGTCCAAGTGCCCGCTAGTTAACCCAGATAGTCCAAGGGCCCGCTAGTTAACCTACATAGTCCAAGTGCCCGCTATGTAACCTAGATAGTCAAAGTGCCCGCTAGGTAACTTACATTGTTCAAGTTCCCGCTAGGTAACCTAGATAGTCCAAGTGCCCATTACCTAACCTAGATAGTCCAAGTGCCCGGTAAGCAACCGACATAGACCAAGTGCCCGATCGTTAACCTAGAAGTCCTAGTGCCCGTTCGTTAACCTAGATAGTCCAAGTGCCCACTAGGTAACCTACATAGTCCAAGTGCCCGCTAGGTAACCTATATAGTCCAAGTGCCCGCTAGGTAACCTAGATAGTCCAAGGGCCCGCTAGTTAACCTACATAGTCCAAGTGCCGGCTAAGGAACCTACATAGTCCAAGTGCACCCTAGTTAACCTAGATAGTCCAAGTGCCTGCTAGGTAACCTACATAGTGTAAGTGTCCGCTAGTTAACCTACATATTCCAAGTGCCCGCTAGTTAACATAGATAGTCCAAGTGCCCGCTAGGGACCGTACATAGTCCAAGGGCCCGCTAGTTGACCTACGTAGTCCAAGGTCCGCTAGTTAACCTAGATAGTCCAAGTGCTCGCTAGTTAACCTACATAGTACCTGGGCCCGCTAGTTGACCTAGATAGTCCAAGTGCCCTCTAGTTAACCTAGATAGTCCAAGTGCCCGCTAGGTAACCGAAGTAATCCAAATGTCCGATAGGGATCCTACATAGTCCAAGTGCCCGCTAGGTAACCTACATAGTCCATGTGCCCGTTCGTTAACCTAGATAGTCCAAGTGCCTTCGAGGTAACCTAGACTGTCGAAGTGACCGCTAGGTAACCTAGATAGTCCAAGTGCCCGCTAGGTAACTTACATAGTCCAAGTGCCCGCTATGTAACCTAGATAGTCAAAGTGCCCGTTAGGTAACCTAGATAGTCCAAGTGCCCGCTAGGTAACTTACATTGTCCAAGTTCCCGCTAGGTAACCTAGATAGTCCAAGTGCCCATTACCTAACCTAGATAGTCCTAGTGCCCGGTAAGCAACCTACATAGACCAAGGGCCCGTTCGTTAACCTAGAAGTCAAAGTGCCCGTTCGTTAACCTAGATAATCCAAGTTCCCCATAGGTAACCTACATAGTCCAAGTGCCCGCTAGGTAACCTATATAGTCCAAGTGCTCGCTAGGTAACCTACATAGTACCTGGGCCCGCTAGTTGACCTAGATAGTCCAAGTGCCCTCTAGTTAACCTAGATAGTCCAAGTGCCCGCTAGGTAACCGAAGTAATCCAAATGTCCGATAGGGATCCTACATAGTCCAAGTGCCCGCTAGGTAACCTACATAGTCCATGTGCCCGTTCGTTAACCTAGACAGTCCAAGTGCCTTCGAGGTAACCTAGACTGTCGAAGTGACCGCTAGGCAACCTAGATAGTCCATGTGCCCGCTAGGTAACTTACATAGTCCAAGTGCCCGCTATGTAACCTAGATAGTCAAAGTGCCCGTTAGGTAACCTAGATAGTCCAAGTGCCCGCTAGGTAACTTACATTGTCCAAGTTCCCGCTAGGTAACCTAGATAGTCCAAGTGCCCATTACCTAACCTAGATAGTCCTAGTGCCCGGTAAGCAACCTACATAGACCAAGGGCCCGTTCGTTAACCTAGAAGTCAAAGTGCCCGTTCGTTAACCTAGATAATCCAAGTTCCCCATAGGTAACATACATAGTCCAAGTGCCCGCTAGGTAACCTATATAGTCCAAGTGCTCGCTAGGTAACCTAGATAGTCCAAAGGCCCGCTAGTTAACCTACATTCTCCAAGTGCCCGCTAGGAAACCTACATAGTCCAAGGGCCCGCTAGGTAAACTACATAGTCCAAGTGCCCTCTAGGTAACCTAGAGTCCAAGTACTCGCTAGTTAACCTACATAGTCCATGTGCATGCTAGGTAAACTAGATAGTCCAAGTGCCCGCTAAGGAAGCTACATAGTCCAAGTGCACGCTAGTTAACCAAGATAGTCCAAGTGCCCGCTAGATAACCTACATAGCGCAAGTGTCCCGTAGTTAACCTACATAGTCCAAGTGCCCGCTAGGTAACCTAGATAGTCAAACAGCCCGCTAGTTAACCTACATAGTCCAAGTGCCTGGTAGTTAACTTACATAGTTCAAGTGTCCGTAGGGAACACACATAGTCCAAGTGCCCGCTAGGGAACCTATATATTCCAAGTGCCCGTTAGGTAAGCTAGATAGTCCAAATGCCCGCTAGGGAACCCACATAGTCCAAGTGCCCGCTAGGGAACTTACATAGTCCAAGGGCCCGCTGTGGAACCTACATAGTCCAAGTGCCCGTTAGTTAACCTAGATAGTCCAAGTGCCCGCTAGGGAGCCTACATAGTCCAAATGCCCGCTAGGTAACCTAGATAGTCCAAGGGCCCGCTAGGTAACCTACATAGTCCTAGTGCCCCCTAGTTAACCTACATTCTCCAAGTGCCCGATAGTGAACCTACATAGTCCAAGTGCCCGTTAGTTAACCTAGATAGTTCAAGTGCCCGCTTGGTAAACTAGATTGTCCAACAGCCCGCTAAGTAGCCTACATACTCCAAGAACCCGCTAGGTAATGTAGATAGTTCAAGTGCCAGCTAGGTAACCTAGATAGTCCAAGTGCCCGCTAGGTAACCTACAGAGTCTAAGTTCCCGGTAGGTTATCTATATAGTCCAAATGCCCGCTAGGGAACCTACATAGTCCAAGTGCCCGCTAGGTAACCTAGATAATCCAAGTGTCCGCTAGTTAACCTATATCGTCCAAATGCCCGCTAGTTAACCTAGATCGTCCAAGTGCCCGCTAGTTAACCTACATAGTCAATGGACCCGCTAGTTTACCTACATAGTGCAAGAGCCCGCTAGTTAACCTAGATCGTGCAAGTGTCCGCTAGTTAACCTACATAGTCCAATTGCCAGTTAGCTAACCTAAATAGTCCAAGGGCCCGCTAGGTAAACTAGATAATCCAATTGCCGCTAGGGAACATTCATAGTCCAAGTGCCAGCTAGGTAACCTAGATAGTCCAAGTGCCCGCTAGTTAACCTAGATAGTTCTAGTGCCCGTTAGTTAATCTAGATAGTCCATGTGCCCACTAGGGGACATACTTAGTCCAAGTGCCCGTTAGCTAACCTAGATAGTCCAAGTGCCCTCTAGTTAACATTGATCATCCAAGTGCCCTCTAGTTAACCTAGATCATCCAAGTGCCCGCTAGTTAACCTACATAGTCCAGGGACCAGCTAGTTGACCTACTTAGTCCAGAGTCCGCTGGTTAACCTAGATAGTCCAAGTGCTCGCTAGTTAACCTACATAGTACCTGGGCCCGCTAGTTGACCTAGATCGTCCAAGTGCCCGCTAGGTAACCTAAGTAGTCCAAATGTCCGATAGGGATCCTACATAGTCCAAGGTCCCGCTAGGTAACCTACATAGTCCAAGTGCCCGTTCGTTAACCTAGATAGTCCAAGTGCCAGCTAGGTAACCTAGACTGTCGAAGTGACTGTTAGGTAACCTAGATAGTCCAAGTGCCCGCTAGGTAACCTACATAGTCCAAGTGCCCGCTATGTAACCTAGATAGTCAAAGTGCACGCTAGGTAACTTACATTGTCCAAGTTCCCACTAGGTAACCTAGATAGCCCAAGTGCCCATTACCTAACCTAGATAGTCAAAGTGCCCGGTAAGCAACCTACATAGACCAAGTGCCCGTTCGTTAAATTAGAAGTCCAAGTGCCCGTTCGTCAATCTAGATAGTCCAAGTGCCCACTAGGTAACCTACATAGTCCAAGTGCCCGCTAGGTAACCTATATAGTCCAAGTGCCCGCTAGGTAACCTAGATAGTCCAAGGGCCCGCTAGTTAACCTACATAGTCCAAGTGCCCGCTAGGTAACCTACATTGTCCAAGTGCCCGTTCGTTAACCTAGATAGTCCAAGTGCCCACTAGGTAACCTAGACTGTCCAAGTGACCGCTTAGAAACCTACATAGTCCAAGTGCCCGCTAGGTAACCTATATAGTCCAAGTGCCCGCTATGTAACCTAGATAGTCCAAGTGCCCGCTAGGTAACTTACATTGTCCAAGTTCCCGCTAGGTAACCTAGATAGTCCAAGTGCCCATTACCTAACCTAGATAGTCCAAGTGCCCGGTAAGCAACCTACATAGACCAAGTGCCCGTTCGTTAACCTAGAAGTCCAAGTGCGCGTTCGTTAACCTAGATAGTCCAAGTGCCCACTAGGTAACCTACATAGTCCAAGTGCCCGCTAGGTAACCTATATAGTCCAAGTGCCCGCTAGGTTACCTAGATAGTCCAAGGGACCGCTACTTAACCTACGTAGTCCAAGTGCCCGCTAAGGAACCTACATAGTCCAAGTGCACGCTAGTTAACCTAGATATTCCAAGTGCCTGCTAGGTAACCTACATAGTGCAAGTGTCCGCTAGTTAACCTACATATTCCAAGTGCCCGCTAGTTAACATAGATAGTCCAAGTGCCCACTAGGGAACGCACATAGTCCAAGTGCCCGCTAGTTAACCTACATAGTCAATGGGCCCGCTAGTTAACTTACATAGTGCAAGAGCCTGCTAGTTAACCTAGATCGTGCAAGTGTCCGCTAGTTAACCTACATAGTCCAAGTGCCAGTTAGCTAACCTAGATAGTCCAAGGACCCGCTCATTGACCTACATAGTCCAAGTGCCCGCTAGGTAACCTCGATAATCCAATTGCCCGCTAGGGAACATTCATAGTCCAAGTGCCAGCGAGGTAACCTAGATAGTCCAAGTGCCCGCTAGGTAACCTAGACTGTCGAAGTGAATGCTAGGTAACCTAGATAGTCCAAGTGCCTGCTAGGTAACCTACATAGTCCAAGTGCCCGCTATGTAACCTAGATAGTCAAAGTGAACGCTAGGTAACTTACATTGTCCAAGTTCCCGCTAGGTAACCTAGATAGTCCAAGTGCCCATTACCTAACCTAGATAGTCCAAGTGCCCGGTAAGCAACCTACATAGACCAAGTGCCCGTTCGTTAACCTAGAAATCCAAGTGCCCGTTCGTCAACCTAGATAGTCCAAGTGCCCCCTAGGTAACCGACATAGTCCAAGTGCCCGCTAGGTAACCTATATAGTCCAAGTGCCCGCTAGGTAACCTAGATAGTCCAAGGGCCCGCTAGTTAACCTACATAGTCCAAGTGCCCGCTAGGTAACCTACATAGTCCAAGTGCCCGTTCGTTAACCTAGATAGTCTAAGTGCCCGCTAGGTAACCTAGACTGTCGAAGTGACCGCTAAGTAACCTAGATAGTCCAAGTGCCCGCTAGGTAACCTATATGGTCCAAGTGCCCGCTATGTAACCTAGATAGTCAAAGTGCCCGCGAGGTATCTTACATTGTCCAAGTTCCCGCTAGGTAACCTAGATAGTCCAAGTGCCCATTATCTAACCTAGATAGTCCAAGTGCCCGGTAAGCAACCTACATAGACCAAGTGCCCGTTCGTTAACCTAGAAGTCCAAGTGCCCGTTCGTTAACCTAGATAGTCTAAGTGCCCACTAGGTAACCTACAGAGTCCAAGTGCCCGCTAGGTAACCTATATAGTCCAAGTGCCCGCTAGGTAACCTAGATAGTCCAAGGGCCCGATAGTTAACCTACATAGTCCAAGTGCCCGCTAAGGAACCTACATAGTCCAAGTGCACGCTAGTTAACCTAGATAGTCCAAGTGCCCGCTAGGGAGCCTACATAGTCCAAATGCCCGCTAGGTAACCTAGATAGTCCAAGGGCCCGCTAGGTAACCTACATAGTCCTAGTGCCCCCTAGTTAACCTACATTCTCCAAGTGCCCGATAGTGAACCTACATAGTCCAAGTGCCCGTTAGTTAACCTAGATAGTTCAAGTGCCCGCTTGGTAAACTAGATTGTCCAACAGCCCGCTAAGTAGCCTACATACTCCAAGAACCCGCTAGGTAATGTAGATAGTTCAAGTGCCAGCTAGGTAACCTAGATAGTCCAAGTGCCCGCTAGGTAACCTACAGAGTCTAAGTTCCCGGTAGGTTATCTATATAGTCCAAATGCCCGCTAGGGAACCTACATAGTCCAAGTGCCCGCTAGGTAACCTAGATAATCCAAGTGTCCGCTAGTTAACCTATATCGTCCAAATGCCCGCTAGTTAACCTAGATCGTCCAAGTGCCCGCTAGTTAACCTACATAGTCAATGGACCCGCTAGTTTACCTACATAGTGCAAGAGCCCGCTAGTTAACCTAGATCGTGCAAGTGTCCGCTAGTTAACCTACATAGTCCAATTGCCAGTTAGCTAACCTAAATAGTCCAAGGGCCCGCTAGGTAAACTAGATAATCCAATTGCCGCTAGGGAACATTCATAGTCCAAGTGCCAGCTAGGTAACCTAGATAGTCCAAGTGCCCGCTAGTTAACCTAGATAGTTCTAGTGCCCGTTAGTTAATCTAGATAGTCCATGTGCCCACTAGGGGACATACTTAGTCCAAGTGCCCGTTAGCTAACCTAGATAGTCCAAGTGCCCTCTAGTTAACATTGATCATCCAAGTGCCCTCTAGTTAACCTAGATCGTCCAAGTGCCCGCTAGTTAACCTACATAGTCCAGGGACCAGCTAGTTGACCTACTTAGTCCAGAGTCCGCTGGTTAACCTAGATAGTCCAAGTGCTCGCTAGTTAACCTACATAGTACCTGGGCCCGCTAGTTGACCTAGATCGTCCAAGTGCCCGCTAGGTAACCTAAGTAGTCCAAATGTCCGATAGGGATCCTACATAGTCCAAGGTCCCGCTAGGTAACCTACATAGTCCAAGTGCCCGTTCGTTAACCTAGATAGTCCAAGTGCCAGCTAGGTAACCTAGACTGTCGAAGTGACTGTTAGGTAACCTAGATAGTCCAAGTGCCCGCTAGGTAACCTACATAGTCCAAGTGCCCGCTATGTAACCTAGATAGTCAAAGTGCACGCTAGGTAACTTACATTGTCCAAGTTCCCACTAGGTAACCTAGATAGCCCAAGTGCCCATTACCTAACCTAGATAGTCAAAGTGCCCGGTAAGCAACCTACATAGACCAAGTGCCCGTTCGTTAAATTAGAAGTCCAAGTGCCCGTTCGTCAATCTAGATAGTCCAAGTGCCCACTAGGTAACCTACATAGTCCAAGTGCCCGCTAGGTAACCTATATAGTCCAAGTGCCCGCTAGGTAACCTAGATAGTCCAAGGGCCCGCTAGTTAACCTACATAGTCCAAGTGCCCGCTAGGTAACCTACATTGTCCAAGTGCCCGTTCGTTAACCTAGATAGTCCAAGTGCCCGCTAGGTAACCTAGACTGTCCAAGTGACCGCTTAGAAACCTACATAGTCCAAGTGCCCGCTAGGTAACCTATATAGTCCAAGTGCCCGCTATGTAACCTAGATAGTCCAAGTGCCCGCTAGGTAACTTACATTGTCCAAGTTCCCGCTAGGTAACCTAGATAGTCCAAGTGCCCATTACCTAACCTAGATAGTCCAAGTGCCCGGTAAGCAACCTACATAGACCAAGTGCCCGTTCGTTAACCTAGAAGTCCAAGTGCGCGTTCGTTAACCTAGATAGTCCAAGTGCCCACTAGGTAACCTACATAGTCCAAGTGCCCGCTAGGTAACCTATATAGTCCAAGTGCCCGCTAGGTTACCTAGATAGTCCAAGGGACCGCTACTTAACCTACGTAGTCCAAGTGCCCGCTAAGGAACCTACATAGTCCAAGTGCACGCTAGTTAACCTAGATATTCCAAGTGCCTGCTAGGTAACCTACATAGTGCAAGTGTCCGCTAGTTAACCTACATATTCCAAGTGCCCGCTAGTTAACATAGATAGTCCAAGTGCCCACTAGGGAACGCACATAGTCCAAGTGCCCGCTAGTTAACCTACATAGTCAATGGGCCCGCTAGTTAACTTACATAGTGCAAGAGCCTGCTAGTTAACCTAGATCGTGCAAGTGTCCGCTAGTTAACCTACATAGTCCAAGTGCCAGTTAGCTAACCTAGATAGTCCAAGGGCCCGCTCATTGACCTACATAGTCCAAGTGCCCGCTAGGTAACCTCGATAATCCAATTGCCCGCTAGGGAACATTCATAGTCCAAGTGCCAGCGAGGTAACCTAGATAGTCCAAGTGCCCGCTAGGTAACCTAGACTGTCGAAGTGAATGCTAGGTAACCTAGATAGTCCAAGTGCCTGCTAGGTAACCTACATAGTCCAAGTGCCCGCTATGTAACCTAGATAGTCAAAGTGAACGCTAGGTAACTTACATTGTCCAAGTTCCCGCTAGGTAACCTAGATAGTCCAAGTGCCCATTACCTAACCTAGATAGTCCAAGTGCCCGGTAAGCAACCTACATAGACCAAGTGCCCGTTCGTTAACCTAGAAATCCAAGTGCCCGTTCGTCAACCTAGATAGTCCAAGTGCCCCCTAGGTAACCGACATAGTCCAAGTGCCCGCTAGGTAACCTATATAGTCCAAGTGCCCGCTAGGTAACCTAGATAGTCCAAGGGCCCGCTAGTTAACCTACATAGTCCAAGTGCCCGCTAGGTAACCTACATAGTCCAAGTGCCCGTTCGTTAACCTAGATAGTCTAAGTGCCCGCTAGGTAACCTAGACTGTCGAAGTGACCGCTAAGTAACCTAGATAGTCCAAGTGCCCGCTAGGTAACCTATATGGTCCAAGTGCCCGCTATGTAACCTAGATAGTCAAAGTGCCCGCGAGGTATCTTACATTGTCCAAGTTCCCGCTAGGTAACCTAGATAGTCCAAGTGCCCATTATCTAACCTAGATAGTCCAAGTGCCCGGTAAGCAACCTACATAGACCAAGTGCCCGTTCGTTAACCTAGAAGTCCAAGTGCCCGTTCGTTAACCTAGATAGTCTAAGTGCCCACTAGGTAACCTACAGAGTCCAAGTGCCCGCTAGGTAACCTATATAGTCCAAGTGCCCGCTAGGTAACCTAGATAGTCCAAGGGCCCGATAGTTAACCTACATAGTCCAAGTGCCCGCTAAGGAACCTACATAGTCCAAGTGCACGCTAGTTAACCTAGATAGTCCAAGTGCCCGCTAGGGAGCCTACATAGTCCAAATGCCCGCTAGGTAACCTAGATAGTCCAAGGGCCCGCTAGGTAACCTACATAGTCCTAGTGCCCCCTAGTTAACCTACATTCTCCAAGTGCCCGATAGTGAACCTACATAGTCCAAGTGCCCGTTAGTTAACCTAGATAGTTCAAGTGCCCGCTTGGTAAACTAGATTGTCCAACAGCCCGCTAAGTAGCCTACATACTCCAAGAACCCGCTAGGTAATGTAGATAGTTCAAGTGCCAGCTAGGTAACCTAGATAGTCCAAGTGCCCGCTAGGTAACCTACAGAGTCTAAGTTCCCGGTAGGTTATCTATATAGTCCAAATGCCCGCTAGGGAACCTACATAGTCCAAGTGCCCGCTAGGTAACCTAGATAATCCAAGTGTCCGCTAGTTAACCTATATCGTCCAAATGCCCGCTAGTTAACCTAGATCGTCCAAGTGCCCGCTAGTTAACCTACATAGTCAATGGACCCGCTAGTTTACCTACATAGTGCAAGAGCCCGCTAGTTAACCTAGATCGTGCAAGTGTCCGCTAGTTAACCTACATAGTCCAATTGCCAGTTAGCTAACCTAAATAGTCCAAGGGCCCGCTAGGTAAACTAGATAATCCAATTGCCGCTAGGGAACATTCATAGTCCAAGTGCCAGCTAGGTAACCTAGATAGTCCAAGTGCCCGCTAGTTAACCTAGATAGTTCTAGTGCCCGTTAGTTAATCTAGATAGTCCATGTGCCCACTAGGGGACATACTTAGTCCAAGTGCCCGTTAGCTAACCTAGATAGTCCAAGTGCCCTCTAGTTAACATTGATCATCCAAGTGCCCTCTAGTTAACCTAGATCGTCCAAGTGCCCGCTAGTTAACCTACATAGTCCAGGGACCAGCTAGTTGACCTACTTAGTCCAGAGTCCGCTGGTTAACCTAGATAGTCCAAGTGCTCGCTAGTTAACCTACATAGTACCTGGGCCCGCTAGTTGACCTAGATCGTCCAAGTGCCCGCTAGGTAACCTAAGTAGTCCAAATGTCCGATAGGGATCCTACATAGTCCAAGGTCCCGCTAGGTAACCTACATAGTCCAAGTGCCCGTTCGTTAACCTAGATAGTCCAAGTGCCAGCTAGGTAACCTAGACTGTCGAAGTGACTGTTAGGTAACCTAGATAGTCCAAGTGCCCGCTAGGTAACCTACATAGTCCAAGTGCCCGCTATGTAACCTAGATAGTCAAAGTGCACGCTAGGTAACTTACATTGTCCAAGTTCCCACTAGGTAACCTAGATAGCCCAAGTGCCCATTACCTAACCTAGATAGTCAAAGTGCCCGGTAAGCAACCTACATAGACCAAGTGCCCGTTCGTTAAATTAGAAGTCCAAGTGCCCGTTCGTCAATCTAGATAGTCCAAGTGCCCACTAGGTAACCTACATAGTCCAAGTGCCCGCTAGGTAACCTATATAGTCCAAGTGCCCGCTAGGTAACCTAGATAGTCCAAGGGCCCGCTAGTTAACCTACATAGTCCAAGTGCCCGCTAGGTAACCTACATTGTCCAAGTGCCCGTTCGTTAACCTAGATAGTCCAAGTGCCCGCTAGGTAACCTAGACTGTCCAAGTGACCGCTTAGAAACCTACATAGTCCAAGTGCCCGCTAGGTAACCTATATAGTCCAAGTGCCCGCTATGTAACCTAGATAGTCCAAGTGCCCGCTAGGTAACTTACATTGTCCAAGTTCCCGCTAGGTAACCTAGATAGTCCAAGTGCCCATTACCTAACCTAGATAGTCCAAGTGCCCGGTAAGCAACCTACATAGACCAAGTGCCCGTTCGTTAACCTAGAAGTCCAAGTGCGCGTTCGTTAACCTAGATAGTCCAAGTGCCCACTAGGTAACCTACATAGTCCAAGTGCCCGCTAGGTAACCTATATAGTCCAAGTGCCCGCTAGGTTACCTAGATAGTCCAAGGGACCGCTACTTAACCTACGTAGTCCAAGTGCCCGCTAAGGAACCTACATAGTCCAAGTGCACGCTAGTTAACCTAGATATTCCAAGTGCCTGCTAGGTAACCTACATAGTGCAAGTGTCCGCTAGTTAACCTACATATTCCAAGTGCCCGCTAGTTAACATAGATAGTCCAAGTGCCCACTAGGGAACGCACATAGTCCAAGTGCCCGCTAGTTAACCTACATAGTCAATGGGCCCGCTAGTTAACTTACATAGTGCAAGAGCCTGCTAGTTAACCTAGATCGTGCAAGTGTCCGCTAGTTAACCTACATAGTCCAAGTGCCAGTTAGCTAACCTAGATAGTCCAAGGGCCCGCTCGTTGACCTACATAGTCCAAGTGCCCGCTAGGTAACCTCGATAATCCAATTGCCCGCTAGGGAACATTCATAGTCCAAGTGCCAGCGAGGTAACCTAGATAGTCCAAGTGCCCGCTAGGTAACCTAGACTGTCGAAGTGAATGCTAGGTAACCTAGATAGTCCAAGTGCCTGCTAGGTAACCTACATAGTCCAAGTGCCCGCTATGTAACCTAGATAGTCAAAGTGAACGCTAGGTAACTTACATTGTCCAAGTTCCCGCTAGGTAACCTAGATAGTCCAAGTGCCCATTACCTAACCTAGATAGTCCAAGTGCCCGGTAAGCAACCTACATAGACCAAGTGCCCGTTCGTTAACCTAGAAATCCAAGTGCCCGTTCGTCAACCTAGATAGTCCAAGTGCCCCCTAGGTAACCGACATAGTCCAAGTGCCCGCTAGGTAACCTATATAGTCCAAGTGCCCGCTAGGTAACCTAGATAGTCCAAGGGCCCGCTAGTTAACCTACATAGTCCAAGTGCCCGCTAGGTAACCTACATAGTCCAAGTGCCCGTTCGTTAACCTAGATAGTCTAAGTGCCCGCTAGGTAACCTAGACTGTCGAAGTGACCGCTAAGTAACCTAGATAGTCCAAGTGCCCGCTAGGTAACCTATATGGTCCAAGTGCCCGCTATGTAACCTAGATAGTCAAAGTGCCCGCGAGGTATCTTACATTGTCCAAGTTCCCGCTAGGTAACCTAGATAGTCCAAGTGCCCATTATCTAACCTAGATAGTCCAAGTGCCCGGTAAGCAACCTACATAGACCAAGTGCCCGTTCGTTAACCTAGAAGTCCAAGTGCCCGTTCGTTAACCTAGATAGTCTAAGTGCCCACTAGGTAACCTACAGAGTCCAAGTGCCCGCTAGGTAACCTATATAGTCCAAGTGCCCGCTAGGTAACCTAGATAGTCCAAGGGCCCGATAGTTAACCTACATAGTCCAAGTGCCCGCTAAGGAACCTACATAGTCCAAGTGCACGCTAGTTAACCTAGATAGTCCAAGTGCCCGCTAGGGAGCCTACATAGTCCAAATGCCCGCTAGGTAACCTAGATAGTCCAAGGGCCCGCTAGGTAACCTACATAGTCCTAGTGCCCCCTAGTTAACCTACATTCTCCAAGTGCCCGATAGTGAACCTACATAGTCCAAGTGCCCGTTAGTTAACCTAGATAGTTCAAGTGCCCGCTTGGTAAACTAGATTGTCCAACAGCCCGCTAAGTAGCCTACATACTCCAAGAACCCGCTAGGTAATGTAGATAGTTCAAGTGCCAGCTAGGTAACCTAGATAGTCCAAGTGCCCGCTAGGTAACCTACAGAGTCTAAGTTCCCGGTAGGTTATCTATATAGTCCAAATGCCCGCTAGGGAACCTACATAGTCCAAGTGCCCGCTAGGTAACCTAGATAATCCAAGTGTCCGCTAGTTAACCTATATCGTCCAAATGCCCGCTAGTTAACCTAGATCGTCCAAGTGCCCGCTAGTTAACCTACATAGTCAATGGAACCGCTAGTTTCCCTACATAGTGCAAGAGCCCGCTAGTTAACCTAGATCGTGCAAGTGTCCGCTAGTTAACCTACATAGTCCAATTGCCAGTTAGCTAACCTAAATAGTCCAAGGGCCCGCTAGGTAAACTAGATAATCCAATTGCCGCTAGGGAACATTCATAGTCCAAGTGCCAGCTAGGTAACCTAGATAGTCTAAGTGCCCGCTAGTTAACCTAGATAGTTCTAGTGCCCGTTAGTTAATCTAGATAGTCCATGTGCCCACTAGGGGACATACTTAGTCCAAGTGCCCGTTAGCTAACCTAGATAGTCCAAGTGCCCTCTAGTTAACATTGATCATCCAAGTGCCCTCTAGTTAACCTAGATCGTCCAAGTGCCCGCTAGTTAACCTACATAGTCCAGGGACCAGCTAGTTGACCTACTTAGTCCAGAGTCCGCTGGTTAACCTAGATAGTCCAAGTGCTCGCTAGTTAACCTACATAGTACCTGGGCCCGCTAGTTGACCTAGATCGTCCAAGTGCCCGCTAGGTAACCTAAGTAGTCCAAATGTCCGATAGGGATCCTACATAGTCCAAGGTCCCGCTAGGTAACCTACATAGTCCAAGTGCCCGTTCGTTAACCTAGATAGTCCAAGTGCCAGCTAGGTAACCTAGACTGTCGAAGTGACTGTTAGGTAACCTAGATAGTCCAAGTGCCCGCTAGGTAACCTACATAGTCCAAGTGCCCGCTATGTAACCTAGATAGTCAAAGTGCACGCTAGGTAACTTACATTGTCCAAGTTCCCACTAGGTAACCTAGATAGCCCAAGTGCCCATTACCTAACCTAGATAGTCAAAGTGCCCGGTAAGCAACCTACATAGACCAAGTGCCCGTTCGTTAAATTAGAAGTCCAAGTGCCCGTTCGTCAATCTAGATAGTCCAAGTGCCCACTAGGTAACCTACATAGTCCAAGTGCCCGCTAGGTAACCTATATAGTCCAAGTGCCCGCTAGGTAACCTAGATAGTCCAAGGGCCCGCTAGTTAACCTACATAGTCCAAGTGCCCGCTAGGTAACCTACATTGTCCAAGTGCCCGTTCGTTAACCTAGATAGTCCAAGTGCCCGCTATGTAACCTAGATAGTCCAAGTGCCCGCTAGGTAACTTACATTGTCCAAGTTCCCGCTAGGTAACCTAGATAGTCCAAGTGCCCATTACCTAACCTAGATAGTCCAAGTGCCCGGTAAGCAACCTACATAGACCAAGTGCCCGTTCGTTAACCTAGAAGTCCAAGTGCGCGTTCGTTAACCTAGATAGTCCAAGTGCCCACTAGGTAACCTACATAGTCCAAGTGCCCGCTAGGTAACCTATATAGTCCAAGTGCCCGCTAGGTTACCTAGATAGTCCAAGGGACCGCTACTTAACCTACGTAGTCCAAGTGCCCGCTAAGGAACCTACATAGTCCAAGTGCACGCTAGTTAACCTAGATATTCCAAGTGCCTGCTAGGTAACCTACATAGTGCAAGTGTCCGCTAGTTAACCTACATATTCCAAGTGCCCGCTAGTTAACATAGATAGTCCAAGTGCCCACTAGGGAACGCACATAGTCCAAGTGCCCGCTAGTTAACCTACATAGTCAATGGGCCCGCTAGTTAACTTACATAGTGCAAGAGCCTGCTAGTTAACCTAGATCGTGCAAGTGTCCGCTAGTTAACCTACATAGTCCAAGTGCCAGTTAGCTAACCTAGATAGTCCAAGGGCCCGCTCGTTGACCTACATAGTCCAAGTGCCCGCTAGGTAACCTCGATAATCCAATTGCCCGCTAGGGAACATTCATAGTCCAAGTGCCAGCGAGGTAACCTAGATAGTCCAAGTGCCCGCTAGGTAACCTAGACTGTCGAAGTGAATGCTAGGTAACCTAGATAGTCCAAGTGCCTGCTAGGTAACCTACATAGTCCAAGTGCCCGCTATGTAACCTAGATAGTCAAAGTGAACGCTAGGTAACTTACATTGTCCAAGTTCCCGCTAGGTAACCTAGATAGTCCAAGTGCCCATTACCTAACCTAGATAGTCCAAGTGCCCGGTAAGCAACCTACATAGACCAAGTGCCCGTTCGTTAACCTAGAAATCCAAGTGCCCGTTCGTCAACCTAGATAGTCCAAGTGCCCCCTAGGTAACCGACATAGTCCAAGTGCCCGCTAGGTAACCTATATAGTCCAAGTGCCCGCTAGGTAACCTAGATAGTCCAAGGGCCCGCTAGTTAACCTACATAGTCCAAGTGCCCGCTAGGTAACCTACATAGTCCAAGTGCCCGTTCGTTAACCTAGATAGTCTAAGTGCCCGCTAGGTAACCTAGACTGTCGAAGTGACCGCTAAGTAACCTAGATAGTCCAAGTGCCCGCTAGGTAACCTATATGGTCCAAGTGCCCGCTATGTAACCTAGATAGTCAAAGTGCCCGCGAGGTATCTTACATTGTCCAAGTTCCCGCTAGGTAACCTAGATAGTCCAAGTGCCCATTATCTAACCTAGATAGTCCAAGTGCCCGGTAAGCAACCTACATAGACCAAGTGCCCGTTCGTTAACCTAGAAGTCCAAGTGCCCGTTCGTTAACCTAGATAGTCTAAGTGCCCACTAGGTAACCTACAGAGTCCAAGTGCCCGCTAGGTAACCTATATAGTCCAAGTGCCCGCTAGGTAACCTAGATAGTCCAAGGGCCCGATAGTTAACCTACATAGTCCAAGTGCCCGCTAAGGAACCTACATAGTCCAAGTGCACGCTAGTTAACCTAGATAGTCCAAGTGCCCGCTAGGGAGCCTACATAGTCCAAATGCCCGCTAGGTAACCTAGATAGTCCAAGGGCCCGCTAGGTAACCTACATAGTCCTAGTGCCCCCTAGTTAACCTACATTCTCCAAGTGCCCGATAGTGAACCTACATAGTCCAAGTGCCCGTTAGTTAACCTAGATAGTTCAAGTGCCCGCTTGGTAAACTAGATTGTCCAACAGCCCGCTAAGTAGCCTACATACTCCAAGAACCCGCTAGGTAATGTAGATAGTTCAAGTGCCAGCTAGGTAACCTAGATAGTCCAAGTGCCCGCTAGGTAACCTACAGAGTCTAAGTTCCCGGTAGGTTATCTATATAGTCCAAATGCCCGCTAGGGAACCTACATAGTCCAAGTGCCCGCTAGGTAACCTAGATAATCCAAGTGTCCGCTAGTTAACCTATATCGTCCAAATGCCCGCTAGTTAACCTAGATCGTCCAAGTGCCCGCTAGTTAACCTACATAGTCAATGGACCCGCTAGTTTACCTACATAGTGCAAGAGCCCGCTAGTTAACCTAGATCGTGCAAGTGTCCGCTAGTTAACCTACATAGTCCAATTGCCAGTTAGCTAACCTAAATAGTCCAAGGGCCCGCTAGGTAAACTAGATAATCCAATTGCCGCTAGGGAACATTCATAGTCCAAGTGCCAGCTAGGTAACCTAGATAGTCCAAGTGCCCGCTAGTTAACCTAGATAGTTCTAGTGCCCGTTAGTTAATCTAGATAGTCCATGTGCCCACTAGGGGACATACTTAGTCCAAGTGCCCGTTAGCTAACCTAGATAGTCCAAGTGCCCTCTAGTTAACATTGATCATCCAAGTGCCCTCTAGTTAACCTAGATCGTCCAAGTGCCCGCTAGTTAACCTACATAGTCCAGGGACCAGCTAGTTGACCTACTTAGTCCAGAGTCCGCTGGTTAACCTAGATAGTCCAAGTGCTCGCTAGTTAACCTACATAGTACCTGGGCCCGCTAGTTGACCTAGATCGTCCAAGTGCCCGCTAGGTAACCTAAGTAGTCCAAATGTCCGATAGGGATCCTACATAGTCCAAGGTCCCGCTAGGTAACCTACATAGTCCAAGTGCCCGTTCGTTAACCTAGATAGTCCAAGTGCCAGCTAGGTAACCTAGACTGTCGAAGTGACTGTTAGGTAACCTAGATAGTCCAAGTGCCCGCTAGGTAACCTACATAGTCCAAGTGCCCGCTATGTAACCTAGATAGTCAAAGTGCACGCTAGGTAACTTACATTGTCCAAGTTCCCACTAGGTAACCTAGATAGCCCAAGTGCCCATTACCTAACCTAGATAGTCAAAGTGCCCGGTAAGCAACCTACATAGACCAAGTGCCCGTTCGTTAAATTAGAAGTCCAAGTGCCCGTTCGTCAATCTAGATAGTCCAAGTGCCCACTAGGTAACCTACATAGTCCAAGTGCCCGCTAGGTAACCTATATAGTCCAAGTGCCCGCTAGGTAACCTAGATAGTCCAAGGGCCCGCTAGTTAACCTACATAGTCCAAGTGCCCGCTAGGTAACCTACATTGTCCAAGTGCCCGTTCGTTAACCTAGATAGTCCAAGTGCCCGCTAGGTAACCTAGACTGTCCAAGTGACCGCTTAGAAACCTACATAGTCCAAGTGCCCGCTAGGTAACCTATATAGTCCAAGTGCCCGCTATGTAACCTAGATAGTCCAAGTGCCCGCTAGGTAACTTACATTGTCCAAGTTCCCGCTAGGTAACCTAGATAGTCCAAGTGCCCATTACCTAACCTAGATAGTCCAAGTGCCCGGTAAGCAACCTACATAGACCAAGTGCCCGTTCGTTAACCTAGAAGTCCAAGTGCGCGTTCGTTAACCTAGATAGTCCAAGTGCCCACTAGGTAACCTACATAGTCCAAGTGCCCGCTAGGTAACCTATATAGTCCAAGTGCCCGCTAGGTTACCTAGATAGTCCAAGGGACCGCTACTTAACCTACGTAGTCCAAGTGCCCGCTAAGGAACCTACATAGTCCAAGTGCACGCTAGTTAACCTAGATATTCCAAGTGCCTGCTAGGTAACCTACATAGTGCAAGTGTCCGCTAGTTAACCTACATATTCCAAGTGCCCGCTAGTTAACATAGATAGTCCAAGTGCCCACTAGGGAACGCACATAGTCCAAGTGCCCGCTAGTTAACCTACATAGTCAATGGGCCCGCTAGTTAACTTACATAGTGCAAGAGCCTGCTAGTTAACCTAGATCGTGCAAGTGTCCGCTAGTTAACCTACATAGTCCAAGTGCCAGTTAGCTAACCTAGATAGTCCAAGGGCCCGCTCGTTGACCTACATAGTCCAAGTGCCCGCTAGGTAACCTCGATAATCCAATTGCCCGCTAGGGAACATTCATAGTCCAAGTGCCAGCGAGGTAACCTAGATAGTCCAAGTGCCCGCTAGGTAACCTAGACTGTCGAAGTGAATGCTAGGTAACCTAGATAGTCCAAGTGCCTGCTAGGTAACCTACATAGTCCAAGTGCCCGCTATGTAACCTAGATAGTCAAAGTGAACGCTAGGTAACTTACATTGTCCAAGTTCCCGCTAGGTAACCTAGATAGTCCAAGTGCCCATTACCTAACCTAGATAGTCCAAGTGCCCGGTAAGCAACCTACATAGACCAAGTGCCCGTTCGTTAACCTAGAAATCCAAGTGCCCGTTCGTCAACCTAGATAGTCCAAGTGCCCCCTAGGTAACCGACATAGTCCAAGTGCCCGCTAGGTAACCTATATAGTCCAAGTGCCCGCTAGGTAACCTAGATAGTCCAAGGGCCCGCTAGTTAACCTACATAGTCCAAGTGCCCGCTAGGTAACCTACATAGTCCAAGTGCCCGTTCGTTAACCTAGATAGTCTAAGTGCCCGCTAGGTAACCTAGACTGTCGAAGTGACCGCTAAGTAACCTAGATAGTCCAAGTGCCCGCTAGGTAACCTATATGGTCCAAGTGCCCGCTATGTAACCTAGATAGTCAAAGTGCCCGCGAGGTATCTTACATTGTCCAAGTTCCCGCTAGGTAACCTAGATAGTCCAAGTGCCCATTATCTAACCTAGATAGTCCAAGTGCCCGGTAAGCAACCTACATAGACCAAGTGCCCGTTCGTTAACCTAGAAGTCCAAGTGCCCGTTCGTTAACCTAGATAGTCTAAGTGCCCACTAGGTAACCTACAGAGTCCAAGTGCCCGCTAGGTAACCTATATAGTCCAAGTGCCCGCTAGGTAACCTAGATAGTCCAAGGACCCGCTAGTTAACCTACATAGTCCAAGTGCCCGCTAAGGAACCTACATAGTCCAAGTGCACGCTAGTTAACCTAGATAGTCCAAGTGCCTGCTAGGTAACCTACATAGTGCAAGTGTCCGCTAGTTAACCTACATATTCCAAGTGCCCGCTAGTTAACAGAGATAGTCCAAGTGCCCGCTAGGGAAAGTACATAGTCCACGTGCCCGCTAGTTAACCTACATAGTCAATGGGCCCGCTAGTTAACCTACATAGTGCAAGAGCCCTCTAGTTAACCTAGATCGTGCAAGTGTCCGCTAGTTAACCTACATAGTCCAAGTGCCAGTTAGCTAACCTAGATAGTCCAAGGGCCCGCTAGTTGACCTACATAGTCCAAGTGCCCGCTAGGTAACCTCGATAATCCAATTGACCGCTAGGGAACATTCATAGTCCAAATGCCAGCTAGGTAACCTAGATAGACCAAGTGGCCGCTAGTTAACCTAGATAGTCCTAGTGCCCGTTAGCTAATCTAGATAGTCCATGTGCCCACTAGGGGACGTACTTAGTCCAAGTGCCCTTTAGCTAACCTAGATAGTCCATGTGCCCGCTAGTTAACATTGATCATCCAAGTGCCTTCTAGTTAACCTAGATCGGCCAAGTGCCCGCTAGTTAACCTCCATAGTCCAAGGGCCCGCTAGTTGACCTACGTAGTCCAAGGTCCGCTAGTTAACCTAGATAGTCCAAGTGCTCGCTAGTTAACCTACATAGTACCTGGGCCCGCAGGTTGACCTAGATAGTCCAAGTGCCCTCTAGTTAACCTAGATAGTCCAAGTGCCCGCTAGGTAACCGAAGTAGTCCAAATGTCCGATAGGGATCCTACATAGTCCAAGTGCCCGTTCGTTAACCTAGATAGTCCAAGTACCCGCTAGGTAACCTAGACTGTCGAAGTGACCGCTAGGTAACCTAGATAGTCCAAGTGCCCTCTTGGTAACTTACATAGTCCAAGTGCCCGCTATGTAACCTACATAGTCAACGTGCCCGTTAGGTAACCTAGATTGTCCAAGTGCCCGCTAGGTAACTTACATTGTCCAAGTTCCCGGTAGGTAACCTAGATAGTCCAAGTGTGCATTACCTAACCTAGATAGTCCAAGTGCCCGGTAAGCAACCTACATAGACCAAGTGCCCATTCGTTAACCTAGAAGTCCAACTGCCCGTTCGTTAACCTAGATAGTCCAAGTGCCCAGTAGGTAACCTACATAGTCCAAGTGCCCGCTAGGTAACCTGTATAGTCCAAGTGCTCGCTAGGTAACCTAGATAGTCCAAAGGCCCGCTAGTTAACCTACATTCTCCAAGTACCCGATAGGGAACCTACATAGTCCAAGTGCCCGTTAGTTAACCTAGAAAGTCCAAGTGCCCGATGGTAACCTAGACTGTCCAATTGTCCGCTAGGTACCTACATAGTCCAAGTGCAGGTTCGTTAACCTAGATAGTCCAAGTGCCCGCTAGGTAACCTACATAGTCCAAGGGTCCGCTAGGTAACCTATATAGTCCAAGTGCCCGTTAGTTAACCTACATAGTCCAAGTGCCCGCTAAGAAACCTAGATGTTCCAAGTGTCCCTTAGGTAACCTAGATAGTCCAAGTGCCCGCTACGTAAACTACATAGTCCAAGTTCCCGCTAGGTAACCTAGATAGTCAAAGTGCCCGTTACCTAACCTAGATAGTCCAATTGCCCGCTTTGCAACATACATAGTCCAAGTGCCCCTTCGTTAACCTAGAAGTCCAAAAACCCGCTAGGTAAACTAGACTGTCCAAGTTCCCGCTAGGTTACCTACATAGTCCAAATGCCCGTTCGGTAACCTAGATAGTCCAAGTGCCCGCTAGTTAACCTACATAGTCCAAGTGCCTGCTAGGTAAGCTAGATAGTCCAAGGGCCCGCTAGGTAACTTACATATTCCAAGTGCCCGCTAGGTAACCTGGATAGTCCAAGTGCCCGTTCGTTAACCTAGATGGTCCAATTGCCCGCTAGGTAACCTAGATTGTCCATGTGTCCGCTAGGTTACCTACATAGTCCAAGTGCACGTTCGTTAACCTAGATAGTCCAAGTGCCCGCTAGGTAACCTACATAGTCCAAGTGCCCGCAAGGTAACCTATATTGTCCAAGTTCCACCTATGTAACCTAGATCGTGCAACTGTCCGCTAGTTAACCTACATAGTCCAAGTGCCCGCTAGGTAAACTAGTTAGTCCAAGTGCCCGCTAAGGAACCTACATAGTCCAAGTGCACGCTAGTTAACCTAGATAGTCCAAGTGCCGCTAGGTAACCTACATAGTGCAAGTGTCCCCTAGTTAACCTACATAGTCCAAGTGCCCGCTAGTTAACATAGATAGTCCAAGTGCCCGCTAGGGAACGTACATAGTCCATGTGGCCGCTAGGTAACCTAAAAAGTGCATGTGCCCGTTAGTTAACCTACACTGTCCTAGTGCCCGCTAGGTAACCTAGATAGTCCAAGGGCCCGCTAGTTAACGTACATAGTCCAAGTGCCCGGTAGTTAACTTACATAGTTCAAGTGTCTGTAGGGAACATACAGTGTCCAAGTGCCCACTAGGGAACCTATGTAGTCCAAGTGCCCGCTAGGGAATCTACATTGTCCTAGGGCCCGCTAGTTAACGTAGATAGTCCAAGTGCCGCTAGTTAATCTACACTGTTCAAGGGCCCGCTAGTTAACCTACGTCGTCCAAGTACCCGCTAGTTAACCTAGATCGTCCAAGTGTCCGCTAGTTAACCTACATAATACAAGTGCCCACTAGGGAACCAAGATAGTCCAAGTTCCCGCTCTGGAACCTACATAGTCCAAGTGCCCGCTCTGGAACATACATAGTCCAAAATCCCGCTAGGGAATCTACATAGTCCAAGGGCCCGCTAGTTAACGTAGATAGTCCAAGTGCCGCTAGTTAATCTACATAGTCCAAGGGCCCGCTAGTTAACCTACATAGTCCAAGTACCCGCTAGTTAACCTAGATCGTCCAAGTGCACGCTAGTTAACCTACATAGTCCAAGGGTCCGCTAGTTAACTTACATTGTCCAAGGGCCCGCTAGTTAACCTACATAGTCCAAGTGCCCGCAAGGTAACCTAGACAGTTCAAGTGACCACTAGGTTACCTACATAATCCAAGTGCCCATTCATTAACTTACATAGTCCAAGTGCCCGCTAGGTAACCAATATAGTCCAAATGCCCGTTAGGGACCCTAATAGTCCAAATGCCCGCTAGTTTACCTAGATAGATCAAGTGCTCGCTAGTGAACCTAGATAGTCCAAGTGCCCGCTAGTTAACCTAGATAGACCAAGTGCCCGCTAGGGAACCAATCTAGTCCACGTGCCCGATAGGGAACCTACATAGTCCAAGTGCCCGCTAGTTAACATGGATAGTCCAAGTGCCCGCTAGGTAACGTACATAATCCAAGTGCCCACTAGGGAACGTAGATAGTCCAAGTGCCCGCTAGGGAACGTACATCGTCCAAGTGCCCGCCAGGTAACCTAGATAGTGCAAGTGCCGGGTAGTTAACCTAGATAGTCCAAGTGCCTGCTAGGAAACCTAGATAGTCAAACAGCCCGCTAGGTAACCTAGATAGACCAAGGGCCCGCTAGTTAACCTAAATAGTCCAAGTGCCTGGTAGTTAACTTACATAGTTCAAGTGTCCGTAGGGAACATACATAGTCCCAGTGCCCACCAGGGAACCTATATAGTCCAAGTGCCTGTTAGGTAACCTAGATAGTCCAAATGCCTGCTAGGGAACCCACATAGTCCAAGTGCCCGCTGGGGAACTAACATAGTCCAAGGGCCCGCTAGGGAACCTACATAGTCCAAGTGCCCGTTAGTTAACCTAGATAGTCCAAGTGCCCGCTAGGTAACCTAGATAGTCAAATAGCACGCTAGGTAACCTAGATAGTCCAAGGGCCCGCTAGTTAACCTACATAGTCCAAGTGCCTGGTAGTTAACTTACATAGTTCAAGTGTCCGTAGGGAACATACATAGTCCAAGTGCCCGCTAGGGAACCTATATATTCCAAGTGCCCGTTAGGTAACCTAGATAGTCCAAATGCCCGCTAGGGAACCCACATAGTCCATGTGCCCGCTAGGGAACTTACATAGTCCAAGGGCCCGCTAGGGAACCTACATAGTCCAAGTGCCCGTTAGTTAACCTAGATAGTCCAAGTGCCCGCTAGTGAGCCTACATAGTCCAAATGCCCGCTAGGTAACCTAGATAGTCCAAGGGCCTGCTAGGTAACCTACATAGTCCTAGTGCCCCCTAGTTAACCTACATTCTCCAAGTGCCCGATAGTGAACCAACATAGTCCAAGTGCCAGTTAGTTAACCTAGATAGTCCAAGTGCCCGCTTGGTAACCTAGATAGTCCAAGAGCCCGCTAAGTAACCTACATACTCCAAGAACCTTCTAGGTAACATAGATAGTTCATGTGCCAGCTAGGCACCCTAGATAGTCCAAGTGCCCGCTAGGTAACCTACAGAATCTAAGTTCCCGCTAGGTTATCTATATAGTCCAAATGCCCGCTAGGGAACCTATATAGTCCAAGTGCCCGCTAGGTAACCTAGATAATCCAAGTGCCCGCTAGTTAACCTATATCGTCCAAGTGCCCTCTAGGTAACCTAGATAGTCCAAGTGCCCGCTAGGTAACCTAAGTAGTCCAAATGTCCGATAGGGATCCTACATAGTCCAAGTGCCCCCTAGGTAACCTATATAGTCCAAATGCCCGTTCGTTAACCTAGATAGTCCTAGTGCCCGCTAGGTAAGCTAGACTGTCGAAGTGACCGCTAGGTAACCTAGATAGTCCAAGTGCCCGCTAGGTAACCTACATAGTCCAAGGGCCCGCTATGTAACCTAGATAGTCAAAGTGCCCGTTAGGTAACCTCGATAGTCCAAGTGCCCGCTAGGTAACTTACATTGTCCAAGTTCCCGCTAGGTAACCTAGATAGTCCAAGTGCCCATTACCTAACCTAGATAGTCCAAGTGCCTGGTAAGCAACCTACATAGACCAAGTGCCCGTTCGTTAACCTAGAAGTCCTAGTGCCCGTTCGTTAACCTAGATAGTCCAAGTGCCCACTAGGTAACCTACATAGTACAAGTGCCCGCTAGGTAACCTATATAGTCCAAGTGCCCGCTAGGTAACCAAGATAGTCCAAGGGCCCGTTAGTTAACCTAGATAGTCCAAGTGCCCGCTAGTTAACCTACATACCAAGTGCCCGCTACGTAACCTAGATAGTCCAAGGCACGCTAGTTAACCTACATAGTCCAAGTGCCCGCTAAGGAACCTACATAGTCCAAGTGCACACTAGTTAACCTAGATAGTCCAAGTGCCCGCTAGGTAACCTAGATAGTCCAAGTGCCTGCTAGGTAACCTACATAGTGCAAGTCTCCGCTAGTTAACCTACATATTCCAAGTGCCCGCTAGTTAACAGAGATATTCCAAGTGCCCGCTAGGGAACGTACATAATCCAAGTGCCCGCTAGTTAACCTACATAGTCAATGGGCCTGCTAGTTAACCTACATAGTGCATGAGCCCGCTAGTTAACCTAGATCGTGCAAGTGTCCGCTAGTTAACCTACATAGTCCAAGTGCCAGTTAGCTAACCTAGATTGTCCAAGGGCCCGCTAGGTAACCTAGATAATCCAATTGCCCGCTAGAGAACATTCATAGTCTAAGTGCCAGCTAGGTAACCTAGATAGTCCAAGTGCCCGCTAGTTAACCTAGATAGTCCTAGTGCCCGTTAGTTAATCTAGATAGTCCATGTCCCCACTAGGGGACGTACTTAGTCCAAGTGCCCTTTAGCTAACCTAGATAGTCCAAGTGCCCGCTAGTTAACATTGATCATCCAAGTGCCCTCTAGTTAACCTAGATCGTCCAAGTGCCCGCTAGTTAACCTACATAGTCCAAGGGCCCGCTAGTTGACCTACGTAGTCCAAGGTCCGCTAGTTAACCTAGATAGTCCAAGTGCTCGCTAGTTAACCTACCTAGTACCTGGGACCGCTAGTTGACCTAGATAGTCCAAGTGCCCTCTAGTTAACCTAGATAGTCCAAGTGCCCGCTAGGTAACTTAAGTAGTCCAAATGTCCGATAGGTATCCTACATAGTCCAAGTGCCCGCTAGGTAACCTACATAGTCCAAGTGCCCGTTCTTTAACCTAGATAGTCCAAGTGCCCGCTAGGTAACCTAGACTGTCGAAGTGACCGCTAGGTAACGTAGATAGTCCAAGTGCCCGCTAGGTAACCTAGACAGTCCAAGTGCCCGCTAGGTTACCTGCATATTCCAAGTGCCCGTTCGTTATCCTAGATAGTCCAAGTGCCCAGTAGGTAACCTACATAGTCCAAGTGCCCGCTAGGTAACCTATATAGTCCAAGTGCCCGCTAGGTAACCTAGATAGTCCAAGGGCCCGCACGTTAACCTACATTCTCCAAGTGCCCGATAGGGAACCTACATAGTCCAAGTGCCCGTTAGTTAACCTAGAAAATCCAAGTGCCCGATGGTAACCTAGACTGTCCAATTGTCTGCTAGGTTACCTACATAGTCCAAGTGCACGTTCGTTAACCTAGATAGTCCAAGTGCCCGCTAGGTAACCTACATAGTCCAAGGGTACACTAGGTAACCTATATAGTCCAAGTGCCCGTTAGTTAACCTACATAGTCCAAGTGCCCGCTAAGAAACCTAGATGTTCCACGTGTACGTTAGGTAACCTAGATAGTCCAAGTGCCCGCTAGGTAAACTACATAGTCCAAGTTCCCGCTAGGTAACCTAGATAGTCCAAGAGCCCGCTAAGTAACCTACATACTCCAAGAACCTTCTAGGTAACATAGATAGTTCATGTGCCAGCTAGGCACCCTAGATAGTCCAAGTGCCCGCTAGGTAACCTACAGAATCTAAGTTCCCGCTAGGTTATCTATATAGTCCAAATGCCCGCTAGGGAACCTATATAGTCCAAGTGCCCGCTAGGTAACCTAGATAATCCAAGTGCCCGCTAGTTAACCTATATCGTCCAAGTGCCCTCTAGGTAACCTAGATAGTCCAAGTGCCCGCTAGGTAACCTAAGTAGTCCAAATGTCCGATAGGGATCCTACATAGTCCAAGTGCCCGCTAGGTAACCTATATAGTCCAAATGCCCGTTCGTTAACCTAGATAGTCCTAGTGCCCGCTAGGTAACCTAGACTGTCGAAGTGACCGCTAGGTAACCTAGATAGTCCAAGTGCCCGCTAGGTAACCTACATAGTCCAAGGGACCGCTATGTAACCTAGATAGTCAAAGTGCCCGTTAGGTAACCTAGATAGTCCAAGTACCCGCTAGGTAACTTACATTGTCCAAGTTCCCGCTAGGTAACCTAGATAGTCCAAGTGCCCATTACCTAACCTAGATAGTCCAAGTGCCTGGTAAGCAACCTACATAGACCAAGTGCCCGTTCGTTAACCTAGAAGTCCTAGTGCCCGTTCGTTAACCTAGATAGTCCAAGTGCCCACTAGGTAACCTACATAGTCCAAGTGCCCGCTAGGTAACCTATATAGTCCAAGTGCCCGCTGGTAAACCAGATAGTCCAAGGGCCCGTTAGTTAACCTAGATAGTCCAAGTGCCCGCTGGTAAACCAGATAGTCCAAGGGCCCGTTAGTTAACCTAGATAGTCCAAGTGCCCGCTAGTTAACCTACATACCAAGTGCCCGCTACGTAACGTAGATAGTCCAAGGGCACGCTAGTTAACCTACATAGTCCAAGTGCCCGCTAAGGAACCTACATAGTCCAAGTGCACGCTAGTTAACCTAGATAGTCCAAGTGCCCGCTAGTTAACCTAGATAGTCCAAATGCCTGCTAGGTAACCTACATAGTGCAAGTCTCCGCTAGTTAACCTACATATTCCAAGTGCCCGCTAGTTAACAGAGATAGTCCAAGTGCCCGCTAGGGAACGTACATAATCCAAGTGCCCGCTAGTTAACCTACATAGTCAATGGGCCTGCTAGTTAACCTACATAGTGCATGAGCCCGCTAGTTAACCTAGATCGTGCAAGTGTCCGCTAGTTAACCTACATAGTCCAAGTGTCAGTTAGCTAACCTAGATAGTCGAAGGGCCCGCTAGGTAACCTAGATAATCCAATTGCCCGCTAGGGAACATTCATAGTCTAAGTGCCAGCTAGGTAACCTAGATAGTCCTAGTGCCCGTTAGTTAACATTGATCATCCAAGTGCCCTCTAGTTAACCTAGATCGTCCAAGTGCCCGCTAGTTAACCTACATAGTCCAAGGGCCCGCTAGTTGACCTACGTAGTCCAAGGTCCGCTAGTTAACCTAGATAGTCCAAGTGCTCGCTAGTTAACCTACCTAGTACCTGGGCCCGCTAGTTGACCTAGATAGTCCAAGTGCCCTCTAGTTAACCTAGATAGTCCAAGTGCCCGCTAGGTAACCTAAGTAGTCCAAATGTCCGATAGGGATCCTACATAGTCCAAGTGCCCGCTAGGCAACCTACATAGTCTAAGTGCCCGTTACTTAACCTAGATAGTCCAAGTGCCCGCTAGGTAACCTAGACTGTCGAAGTGACCGCTAGGTAACCTAGATAGTCCAAGTGCCCGCTAGGTAACCTACATAGTCCAAGTGCCCACTATGTAACCTAGATAGTCAAAGTGCCCGTTAGGTAACCTAGATAGTCCAAGTGCCCGCTAGGTAACTTACATTGTCCAAGTCCCGCTAGGTAACCTAGACAGTCCAAGTGCCCATTACCTAACCTAGATAGTCCAAGTGCCCGGTAAGCCACCTACATAGACCAAATGCCCGTTCGTTAACCTAGAAGTCCATGTGCCCGTTCGTTAACCTAGATAGTCCAAGTGCCCAGTAGGTAACCTACATAGTCCAAGTGCCCGCTAGGTAACCTATATAGTCCAAGTGCCCTCTAGGTAACCTAGATAGTCCAAGGGCCCGCAAGTTAACCTACATTCTCCAAGTGCCCGATAGGGAACCTACATAGTCCAAGTGCCCGTTAGTTAACCTAGAAAGTCCAAGTGCCCGATGGTAACCTAGACTGTCCAATTGTCTGCTAGGTTACCTACATAGTCCAAGTGCACGTTGGTTAACCTAGATAGTCCAAGTGCCCGCTAGGTAACCTACATAGTCCAAGGGTACGCTAGGTAACCTATATAGTCCAAGTGACCGTTAGTTAACCTACATAGTCCAAGTGCCCGCTAAGAAACCTAGATGTTCCACGTGTCCGTTAGGTAACCTAGATAGTCCAAGTGCCCGCTAGGTAAACTACATAGTCCAAGTTCCCGCTAGGTAACCTAGATAGTCCAAGTGCCCGTTACCTAACCTAGATAGTCCAATTGCCCGCTATGCAACATACATAGTCGAAGTGCCCGTTCGTTAACCTAGAAGTCCAGGAACCCGCTAGGTAACCTAGACTGTCCAAGTTCCCGCTAGGTTACCTACATAGTCCAAATGCCCGTTCAGTAACCTAGATAGTCCAAGTGCCCGCTAGTTAACCTACATAGTCCAAGTGCCAGCTAGGTAACCTAGATAGTCCAAGGGCCCGCTAGGTAACTTACATATTCCAAGTGCCTGCTAGGTAACCTACATAGTCCAAGTGCACGTTCGTTAACCTAGATAGTCCAAGTGCCCGCTAGGTAACCTACATAGTCCAAGTGCCCGCAAGGTAACCTATATAGTCCAAGATCCAGTTACGTGACCTAGATCGTGCAACTGTCCGCTAGTTAACCTACATAGTCCAAGTGCATGCTAGGTAAACTAGTTAGTCCAAGTGCCCGCTAAGGAACCTACATAGTCCAAGTGCACGCTAGTTAACCTAGATAGTCCAAGTGCCGCTAGGTAATCTACATAGTGCAAGTGTCCCCTAGTTAACCTACATAGTCCAAGTGCCCGCTAGTTAACATAGATAGTCCAAGTGCCCGCTAGGGAACGTACATAGTCCAAGTGCCCGCTAGGTAACCTAGATTGTGCATGTGCCCTGTAGTTAACCTACATAGTCCAAGTGCCCGGTAGTTAACTTACATAGTTCAAGTGTCTGTAGGGAACATACAGAGTCCACGTGCCCCCTAGGGAACCTATGTAGTCCAAGTGCCCGCTAGGGAATCTACATAGTCCTAGGGCTCGCTAGTTAACGTAGATAGTCCAAGTGCCGCTAGTTAATCTACACTGTTCAAGGGCCCGCTAGTTAACCTACATAGTCCAAGTACCCGCTAGTTAACCTAGATCGTCCAAGTGTCCGCTAGTTAACCTACATAGTACAAGTGCCCGCTAGGGAACCTAGATAGTCCAAGTGCCGCTCTGGAACCTGTATAGTCCAAGTGCCCGCCCTGGAACATACATAGTCCAATAGCCCGCTAGGGAATCTATATAGTCCAAGGGCCGGCTAGTTAATGTAGATAGTCCAAGTGCCGCTAGTTAATCTACATAGTCCAAGGGCCCGCTAGTTAACCTACATAGTCCAAGTACCCGCTAGTTAACCTTGATCGTCCAAGTGCACGCTAGTTCACCTACATAGTCCAAGGGCCCGCTAGCTAACCTACATCGTCCAAGGGCCCGCTAGTTAACCTAGATAGTCCAAGTGCCCGCTAGTTAACCTACATAGTCCAAGTGCCCGCTAGTTAACCTAGACAGTTCAAGTGACCACTAGGTTACCTACATAATCCAAGTGCCCGTTCGTTAACCTACATAGTCCAAGTGCCCGCTAGGTAACCAATATAGTCCAAATGCCCGTTAGGGACCCTAATAGTCCAAATGCCCGCTAGTTTACCTAGATAGATCAAGTGCTCGCTAGTTAACCTAGATAGTCCAAGTGCCCGCTAGTTAACCTAGATAGACCAAGTGCCCGCTAGGGAACCAATCTAGTCCACGTGCCCGATAGGGAACCTACATAGTCCACTGCCCGCTAGTTAACATAGATAGTCCAAGTGCCTGCTAGGTAACGTACATAGTCCAAGTGCCCGTTAGGTAACGTAGATAGTCCAAGTGCCCGCTAGGGAACGTACATAGTCCAAGTGCCCGCTAGGTAACCTAGATAGTCCAAGTACCCACTAGTTAACCTACATAGTCCAAGTGCCTGCTAGGTAACCTAGATAGTCCAAGTGCCCACTAGTTAACCTACATAGTCCAGGTTCACCCTAGGTAACCTAGATAGTCCAAGGGCCCAGTAGGTAACCTACATTGTCCTAGTGCCCCCTAGTTAAACTACATCCTCCAAGTGCCCGATAGGGAACCTACATAGTCCAATTGCCCGCTAGGTAACCTATATAGTCCAAATGCCCGCTAGTTAACCTACATAGTCCAAGTGCCCGATAGGGAACCTATATAATCCAAGTGCCCGCTAGGGAACCTATATAGTCCAAGTGCCCGCTAGGGAACCCACATAGTCCAAGTGCCCACTAGGGAACTTACATAGTCCAAGGACCCCTCTAGGGAACCTACATATTCTTAGAACCCGCAAGGTAACGTAGATAGTTCAAGTGCCAACTAGGTAACCTAGATAGTCCAAGTGCTGCTAGGTAACCTACAAAGTCTAAGTGCCCCTAGGTAATCTATATAGTCCAAATGCCCGCTAGGGAGCCTACATAATCCACATGCCCGTTAGGTAACCTAGATAGTCCAAGGGCCCGCTAGGTAACCTACATAGTCCTAGTGCCCCCTAGTTAACCTACATTCTCCAAGTGCCCGATAGGGAACCTACATAGTCCAAGTGCCCGTTCGTTTACCTAGAAAGTCCAAGTGACCGCTTGGTAACCTAGATAGTCCAACATCCCGCTAGGTGACCTACATACTCCAAGAACCCGCTAGGTAACGTAGATAGTTCAAGTACCATCTAGGTAACCTAGATAGTCTAAGTGCCCGCTAGGTAACCTACAGTGTCTAATGCCCGCTAGCTTATCTATATAGTCCAAATGCTGCAAGGGAACCTACATAATCCAAGTGCCCGCTAGGTAACCCAGATAATCCAAGTGCCCGCTAGTTAACCTATATCGTCCAAGTGCCCGCTCGTTAACCTAGATCGTCGAAGTGCCCGCTAGTTAACCTACATAATGCAAGAGCCCGCTAGTTAACCTAGATCGTGGAAGTGTCCGTTGGTTAACCTACATAGTCCAAGTGCCACTTAACTAACCTAGATAGTCCAAGGACCCGCTAGTTGACCTACATAGTCCAAGTGCCCGCTAGGTAACCTAGATAATCCAAGTGTCCGCTAGGGAACATTCATAGTCCAAGTGCCCGCTAGTTAACCTAGATAGTCCTAGAGCCCGTTAGTTAACCTAGATAGTCCAAGTGCCCAGTAGGGGACGTACTTAGTCCAAGTGCCCGTTAGCTAACCTAGATAGTCCAAGTGCCCGCTGGTTAACATTGATCATCCAAGTGCCCGCTATTTATCCTAGATAGTCCAAGTGCACGCTAGTTAACCTAGATTGTCCAAGTGCCCTCTAGTTAACCTAGATCGTTCAAGTGCCCGCTAGTTAACCTACATAGACCAAGGGCCCGCTAGTTAACCTACGTAGTCCAAGGTCCGCTAGTTATCCTAGATAGTCCAAGTGCTCGCTAGTTAACCTACATAGTACAAGGGCCCGCTAGTTGACCTAGATAGTCCAAGTGCCCGCTAGGTAACCTAAGTAGTCCAAATGTCCCATAGGGATCCTACATAGTCTAAGTGCCGCTAGGTAACCTGCATAGTCCAAATGCCCGTTCGTTAACCTAGATAGTCCAAGTGCCCGCTAGGTAACCTAGACTGTCCAAGTGCCCGCTAGGTTACCTATATAGTCCAAGTGCCTGTTCGTTAACCTAGATAGTCCAAGTGCCCGCTAGGAAACCTACATAGTCCAAGGGCCCTCTAGGTAACCTAGAGTCCAAGTACTCGCTAGTTAACCTACATAGTCCATGTGCCTGCTAGGTAAACTAGATAGTCCAAGTGCCCGCTAAGGAAGCTACATAGTCCAAGTGCACGCTAGTTAAACAAGATAGTCCAAGTGCCCGCTAGTTAACCTAGATAGTCCAAGTGCCGCTAGGTAACCTACATAGTGCAAGTGTCCCCTAGTTAACCTACATAGTCCAAGTGCCCGCTAGTTAACATAGATAGTCCAAGTGCCCGCTAGGGAACGTACATAGTCCAAGTGCCCGCCAGGTAACCTAGATAGTGCAAGTGCCCGGTAGTTAACCTACGTAGTCCAAGTGCCCGCTAGGTAACCTAGATAGTCCAAGGGCCCGCTAGTTAACCTACATAGTCCAAGTGCCTGGTGGTTAACTTACACAGTTCAAGTGTCCATAGGGAACATACATAGTCCAGGTGTCCACGTGGGAACCTACATAGTCCAAGTGTCCGTTAGTTAACCTAGATAGTCCAAGTGCCCGCTAGGTAACCTAGATAGTCAAACAGCCCGCTAGGTAACCTAGATAGTCCAAGGACCCGCTAGTTAACCTACATAGTCCAAGTGCCTGGTAGTTAACTTACATAGTTCAAGTGTCCGTAGGGAACATACATAGTCCAAGTGCCCGCTTGGGAACCTATATATTCCAAGTGCCCGTTAGGTAACCTAGATAGTCCAAATGCCCGCTAGGGAACTCACATAGTCCAAGTGCCCGCTAGGGAACTTACATAGTCCAAGGGCCCGCTAGGGAACCTACATAGTCCAAGTGCCCGTTAGTTAACCTAGATAGTCCAAGTGCCCGCTAGTGAGCCTACATAGTCCAAATGCCCGCTAGGTAACCTAGATAGTCCAAGGGCCTGCTAGGTAACCTACATAGTCCTAGTGCCCCCTAGTTAACCTACATTCTCCAAGTGCCCGATAGTGAACCAACATAGTCCAAGTGCCCGTTAGTTAACCTAGATAGTCCAAGTGCCCGCTTGGTAACCTAGATAGTCCAAGAGCCCGCTAAGTAACCTACATACTCCAAGAACCTTCTAGGTAACATAGATAGTTCATGTGCCAGCTAGGCACCCTAGATAGTCCAAGTGCCCGCTAGGTAACCTACAGAATCTAAGTTCCCGCTAGGTTATCTATATAGTCCAAATGCCCGCTAGGGAACCTATATAGTCCAAGTGCCCGCTAGGTAACCTAGATAATCCAAGTGCCCGCTAGTTAACCTATATCGTCCAAGTGCCCTCTAGGTAACCTAGATAGTCCAAGTGCCCGCTAGGTAACCTAAGTAGTCCAAATGTCCGATAGGGATCCTACATAGTACAAGTGCCCGCTAGGTAACCTATATAGTCCAAATGCCCGTTCGTTAACCTAGATAGTCCTAGTGCCCGCTAGGTAAGCTAGACTGTCGAAGTGACCGCTAGGTAACCTAGATAGTCCAAGTGCCCGCTAGGTAACCTACATAGTCCAAGGGCCCGCTATGTAACCTAGATAGTCAAAGTGCCCGTTAGGTAACCTCGATAGTCCAAGTGCCCGCTAGGTAACTTACATTGTCCAAGTTCCCGCTAGGTAACCTAGATAGTCCAAGTGCCCATTACCTAACCTAGATAGTCCAAGTGCCTGGTAAGCAACCTACATAGACCAAGTGCCCGTTCGTTAACCTAGAAGTCCTAGTGCCCGTTCGTTAACCTAGATATTCCAAGTGCCCACTAGGTAACCTACATAGTACAAGTGCCCGCTAGGTAACCTATATAGTCCAAGTGCCCGCTAGGTAACCCAGATAATCCAAGTGCCCGCTAGTTAACCTATATCGTCCAAGTGCCCGCTCGTTAACCTAGATCGTCGAAGTGCCCGCTAGTTAACCTACATAATGCAAGAGCCCGCTAGTTAACCTAGATCGTGGAAGTGTCCGTTGGTTAACCTACATAGTCCAAGTGCCACTTAACTAACCTAGATAGTCCAAGGACCCGCTAGTTGACCTACATAGTCCAAGTGCCCGCTAGGTAACCTAGATAATCCAAGTGTCCGCTAGGGAACATTCATAGTCCAAGTGCCCGCTAGTTAACCTAGATAGTCCTAGAGCCCGTTAGTTAACCTAGATAGTCCAAGTGCCCAGTAGGGGACGTACTTAGTCCAAGTGCCCGTTAGCTAACCTAGATAGTCCAAGTGCCCGCTGGTTAACATTGATCATCCAAGTGCCCGCTATTTATCCTAGATAGTCCAAGTGCACGCTAGTTAACCTAGATTGTCCAAGTGCCCTCTAGTTAACCTAGATCGTTCAAGTGCCCGCTAGTTAACCTACATAGACCAAGGGCCCGCTAGTTAACCTACGTAGTCCAAGGTCCGCTAGTTATCCTAGATAGTCCAAGTGCTCGCTAGTTAACCTACATAGTACAAGGGCCCGCTAGTTGACCTAGATAGTCCAAGTGCCCGCTAGGTAACCTAAGTAGTCCAAATGTCCCATAGGGATCCTACATAGTCTAAGTGCCGCTAGGTAACCTGCATAGTCCAAATGCCCGTTCGTTAACCTAGATAGTCCAAGTGCCCGCTAGGTAACCTAGACTGTCCAAGTGCCCGCTAGGTTACCTATATAGTCCAAGTGCCTGTTCGTTAACCTAGATAGTCCAAGTGCCCGCTAGGAAACCTACATAGTCCAAGGGCCCTCTAGGTAACCTAGAGTCCAAGTACTCGCTAGTTAACCTACATAGTCCATGTGCCTGCTAGGTAAACTAGATAGTCCAAGTGCCCGCTAAGGAAGCTACATAGTCCAAGTGCACGCTAGTTAAACAAGATAGTCCAAGTGCCCGCTAGTTAACCTAGATAGTCCAAGTGCCGCTAGGTAACCTACATAGTGCAAGTGTCCCCTAGTTAACCTACATAGTCCAAGTGCCCGCTAGTTAACATAGATAGTCCAAGTGCCCGCTAGGGAACGTACATAGTCCAAGTGCCCGCCAGGTAACCTAGATAGTGCAAGTGCCCGGTAGTTAACCTACGTAGTCCAAGTGCCCGCTAGGTAACCTAGATAGTCCAAGGGCCCGCTAGTTAACCTACATAGTCCAAGTGCCTGGTGGTTAACTTACACAGTTCAAGTGTCCATAGGGAACATACATAGTCCAGGTGTCCACGTGGGAACCTACATAGTCCAAGTGTCCGTTAGTTAACCTAGATAGTCCAAGTGCCCGCTAGGTAACCTAGATAGTCAAACAGCCCGCTAGGTAACCTAGATAGTCCAAGGACCCGCTAGTTAACCTACATAGTCCAAGTGCCTGGTAGTTAACTTACATAGTTCAAGTGTCCGTAGGGAACATACATAGTCCAAGTGCCCGCTTGGGAACCTATATATTCCAAGTGCCCGTTAGGTAATCTAGATAGTCCAAATGCCCGCTAGGGAACCCACATAGTCCAAGTGCCCGCTAGGGAACTTACATAGTCCAAGGGCCCGCTAGGGAACCTACATAGTCCAAGTGCCCGTTAGTTAACCTAGATAGTCCAAGTGCCCGCTAGTGAGCCTACATAGTCCAAATGCCCGCTAGGTAACCTAGATAGTCCAAGGGCCTGCTAGGTAACCTACATAGTCCTAGTGCCCCCTAGTTAACCTACATTCTCCAAGTGCCCGATAGTGAACCAACATAGTCCAAGTGCCCGTTAGTTAACCTAGATAGTCCAAGTGCCCGCTTGGTAACCTAGATAGTCCAAGAGCCCGCTAAGTAACCTACATACTCCAAGAACCTTCTAGGTAACATAGATAGTTCATGTGCCAGCTAGGCACCCTAGATAGTCCAAGTGCCCGCTAGGTAACCTACAGAATCTAAGTTCCCGCTAGGTTATCTATATAGTCCAAATGCCCGCTAGGGAACCTATATAGTCCAAGTGCCCGCTAGGTAACCTAGATAATCCAAGTGCCCGCTAGTTAACCTATATCGTCCAAGTGCCCTCTAGGTAACCTAGATAGTCCAAGTGCCCGCTAGGTAACCTAAGTAGTCCAAATGTCCGATAGGGATCCTACATAGTCCAAGTGCCCCCTAGGTAACCTATATAGTCCAAATGCCCGTTCGTTAACCTAGATAGTCCTAGTGCCCGCTAGGTAAGCTAGACTGTCGAAGTGACCGCTAGGTAACCTAGATAGTCCAAGTGCCCGCTAGGTAACCTACATAGTCCAAGGGCCCGCTATGTAACCTAGATAGTCAAAGTGCCCGTTAGGTAACCTCGATAGTCCAAGTGCCCGCTAGGTAACTTACATTGTCCAAGTTCCCGCTAGGTAACCTAGATAGTCCAAGTGCCCATTACCTAACCTAGATAGTCCAAGTGCCTGGTAAGCAACCTACATAGACCAAGTGCCCGTTCGTTAACCTAGAAGTCCTAGTGCCCGTTCGTTAACCTAGATAGTCCAAGTGCCCACTAGGTAACCTACATAGTACAAGTGCCCGCTAGGTAACCTATATAGTCCAAGTGCCCGCTAGGTAACCAAGATAGTCCAAGGGCCCGTTAGTTAACCTAGATAGTCCAAGTGCCCGCTAGTTAACCTACATACCAAGTGCCCGCTACGTAACCTAGATAGTCCAAGGCACGCTAGTTAACCTACATAGTCCAAGTGCCCGCTAAGGAACCTACATAGTCCAAGTGCACACTAGTTAACCTAGATAGTCCAAGTGCCCGCTAGGTAACCTAGATAGTCCAAGTGCCTGCTAGGTAACCTACATAGTGCAAGTCTCCGCTAGTTAACCTACATATTCCAAGTGCCCGCTAGTTAACAGAGATAGTCCAAGTGCCCGCTAGGGAACGTACATAATCCAAGTGCCCGCTAGTTAACCTACATAGTCAATGGGCCTGCTAGTTAACCTACATAGTGCATGAGCCCGCTAGTTAACCTAGATCGTGCAAGTGTCCGCTGGTTAACCTACATAGTCCAAGTGCCAGTTAGCTAACCTAGATTGTCCAAGGGCCCGCTAGGTAACCTAGATAATCCAATTGCCCGCTAGAGAACATTCATAGTCTAAGTGCCAGCTAGGTAACCTAGATAGTCCAAGTGCCCGCTAGTTAACCTAGATAGTCCTAGTGCCCGTTAGTTAATCTAGATAGTCCATGTCCCCACTAGGGGACGTACTTAGTCCAAGTGCCCTTTAGCTAACCTAGATAGTCCAAGTGCCCGCTAGTTAACATTGATCATCCAAGTGCCCTCTAGTTAACCTAGATCGTCCAAGTGCCCGCTAGTTAACCTACATAGTCCAAGGGCCCGCTAGTTGACCTACGTAGTCCAAGGTCCGCTAGTTAACCTAGATAGTCCAAGTGCTCGCTAGTTAACCTACCTAGTACCTGGGACCGCTAGTTGACCTAGATAGTCCAAGTGCCCTCTAGTTAACCTAGATAGTCCAAGTGCCCGCTAGGTAACCTAAGTAGTCCAAATGTCCGATAGGTATCCTACATAGTCCAAGTGCCCGCTAGGTAACCTACATAGTCTAAGTGCCCGTTCTTTAACCTAGATAGTCCAAGTGCCCGCTAGGTAACCTAGACTGTCGAAGTGACCGCTAGGTAACGTAGATAGTCCAAGTGCCCGCTAGGTAACCTAGACAGTCCAAGTGCCCGCTAGGTTACCTGCATATTCCAAGTGCCCGTTCGTTAACCTAGATAGTCCAAGTGCCCAGTAGGTAACCTACATAGTCCAAGTGCCCGCTAGGTAACCTATATAGTCCAAGTGCCCGCTAGGTAACCTAGATAGTCCAAGGGCCCGCACGTTAACCTACATTCTCCAAGTGCCCGATAGGGAACCTACATAGTCCAAGTGCCCGTTAGTTAACCTAGAAAGTCCAAGTGCCCGATGGTAACCTAGACTGTCCAATTGTCTGCTAGGTTACCTACATAGTCCAAGTGCACGTTCGTTAACCTAGATAGTCCAAGTGCCCGCTAGGTAAGCTACATAGTCCAAGGGTACACTAGGTAACCTATATAGTCCAAGTGCCCGTTAGTTAACCTACATAGTCCAAGTGCCCGCTAAGAAACCTAGATGTTCCACGTGTCCGTTAGGTAACCTAGATAGTCCAAGTGCCCGCTAGGTAAACTACATAGTCCAAGTTCCCGCTAGGTAACCTAGATAGTCCAAGAGCCCGCTAAGTAACCTACATACTCCAAGAACCTTCTAGGTAACATAGATAGTTCATGTGCCAGCTAGGCACCCTAGATAGTCCAAGTGCCCGCTAGGTAACCTACAGAATCTAAGTTCCCGCTAGGTTATCTATATAGTCCAAATGCCCGCTAGGGAACCTATATAGTCCAAGTGCCCGCTAGGTAACCTAGATAATCCAAGTGCCCGCTAGTTAACCTATATCGTCCAAGTGCCCTCTAGGTAACCTAGATAGTCCAAGTGCCCGCTAGGTAACCTAAGTAGTCCAAATGTCCGATAGGGATCCTACATAGTCCAAGTGCCCGCTAGGTAACCTATATAGTCCAAATGCCCGTTCGTTAACCTAGATAGTCCTAGTGCCCGCTAGGTAAGCTAGACTGTCGAAGTGACCGCTAGGTAACCTAGATAGTCCAAGTGCCCGCTAGGTAACCTACATAGTCCAAGGGCCCGCTATGTAACCTAGATAGTCAAAGTGCCCGTTAGGTAACCTCGATAGTCCAAGTGCCCGCTAGGTAACTTACATTGTCCAAGTTCCCGCTAGGTAACCTAGATAGTCCAAGTGCCCATTACCTAACCTAGATAGTCCAAGTGCCTGGTAAGCAACCTACATAGACCAAGTGCCCGTTCGTTAACCTAGAAGTCCTAGTGCCCGTTCGTTAACCTAGATAGTCCAAGTGCCCACTAGGTAACCTACATAGTACAAGTGCCCGCTAGGTAACCTATATAGTCCAAGTGCCCGCTAGGTAACCAAGATAGTCCAAGGGCCCGTTAGTTAACCTAGATAGTCCAAGTGCCCGCTAGTTAACCTACATACCAAGTGCCCGCTACGTAACCTAGATAGTCCAAGGCACGCTAGTTAACCTACATAGTCCAAGTGCCCGCTAAGGAACCTACATAGTCCAAGTGCACACTAGTTAACCTAGATAGTCCAAGTGCCCGCTAGGTAACCTAGATAGTCCAAGTGCCTGCTAGGTAACCTACATAGTGCAAGTCTCCGCTAGTTAACCTACATATTCCAAGTGCCCGCTAGTTAACAGAGATAGTCCAAGTGCCCGCTAGGGAACGTACATAATCCAAGTGCCCGCTAGTTAACCTACATAGTCAATGGGCCTGCTAGTTAACCTACATAGTGCATGAGCCCGCTAGTTAACCTAGATCGTGCAAGTGTCCGCTGGTTAACCTACATAGTCCAAGTGCCAGTTAGCTAACCTAGATTGTCCAAGGGCCCGCTAGGTAACCTAGATAATCCAATTGCCCGCTAGAGAACATTCATAGTCTAAGTGCCAGCTAGGTAACCTAGATAGTCCAAGTGCCCGCTAGTTAACCTAGATAGTCCTAGTGCCCGTTAGTTAATCTAGATAGTCCATGTCCCCACTAGGGGACGTACTTAGTCCAAGTGCCCTTTAGCTAACCTAGATAGTCCAAGTGCCCGCTAGTTAACATTGATCATCCAAGTGCCCTCTAGTTAACCTAGATCGTCCAAGTGCCCGCTAGTTAACCTACATAGTCCAAGGGCCCGCTAGTTGACCTACGTAGTCCAAGGTCCGCTAGTTAACCTAGATAGTCCAAGTGCTCGCTAGTTAACCTACCTAGTACCTGGGACCGCTAGTTGACCTAGATAGTCCAAGTGCCCTCTAGTTAACCTAGATAGTCCAAGTGCCCGCTAGGTAACCTAAGTAGTCCAAATGTCCGATAGGTATCCTACATAGTCCAAGTGCCCGCTAGGTAACCTACATAGTCTAAGTGCCCGTTCTTTAACCTAGATAGTCCAAGTGCCCGATAGGTAACCTAGACTGTCGAAGTGACCGCTAGGTAACGTAGATAGTCAAAGTGCCCGCTAGGTAACCTAGACAGTCCAAGTGCCCGCTAGGTTACCTGCATATTCCAAGTGCCCGTTCGTTAACCTAGATAGTCCAAGTGCCCAGTAGGTAACCTACATAGTCCAAGTGCCCGCTAGGTAACCTATATAGTCCAAGTGCCCGCTAGGTAACCTAGATAGTCCAAGGGCCCGCACGTTAACCTACATTCTCCAAGTGCCCGATAGGGAACCTACATAGTCCAAGTGCCCGTTAGTTAACCTAGAAAGTCCAAGTGCCCGATGGTAACCTAGACTGTCCAATTGTCTGCTAGGTTACCTACATAGTCCAAGTGCACGTTCGTTAACCTAGATAGTCCAAGTGCCCGCTAGGTAAGCTACATAGTCCAAGGGTACACTAGGTAACCTATATAGTCCAAGTGCCCGTTAGTTAACCTACATAGTCCAAGTGCCCGCTAAGAAACCTAGATGTTCCACGTGTCCGTTAGGTAACCTAGATAGTCCAAGTGCCCGCTAGGTAAACTACATAGTCCAAGTTCCCGCTAGGTAACCTAGATAGTCCAAGAGCCCGCTAAGTAACCTACATACTCCAAGAACCTTCTAGGTAACATAGATAGTTCATGTGCCAGCTAGGCACCCTAGATAGTCCAAGTGCCCGCTAGGTAACCTACAGAATCTAAGTTCCCGCTAGGTTATCTATATAGTCCAAATGCCCGCTAGGGAACCTATATAGTCCAAGTGCCCGCTAGGTAACCTAGATAATCCAAGTGCCCGCTAGTTAACCTATATCGTCCAAGTGCCCTCTAGGTAACCTAGATAGTCCAAGTGCCCGCTAGGTAACCTAAGTAGTCCAAATGTCCGATAGGGATCCTACATAGTCCAAGTGCCCGCTAGGTAACCTATATAGTCCAAATGCCCGTTCGTTAACCTAGATAGTCCTAGTGCCCGCTAGGTAACCTAGACTGTCGAAGTGACCGCTAGGTAACCTAGATAGTCCAAGTGCCCGCTAGGTAACCTACATAGTCCAAGGGACCGCTATGTAACCTAGATAGTCAAAGTGCCCGTTAGGTAACCTAGATAGTCCAAGTACCCGCTAGGTAACTTACATTGTCCAAGTTCCCGCTAGGTAACCTAGATAGTCCAAGTGCCCATTACCTAACCTAGATAGTCCAAGTGCCTGGTAAGCAACCTACATAGACCAAGTGCCCGCTACGTAACCTAGATAGTCCAAGGGCACGCTAGTTAACCTACATAGTCCAAGTGCCCGCTAAGGAACCTACATAGTCCAAGTGCACGCTAGTTAACCTAGATAGTCCAAGTGCCCCCTAGTTAACCTAGATAGTCCAAATGCCTGCTAGGTAACCTACATAGTGCAAGTCTCCGCTAGTTAACCTACATATTCCAAGTGCCCGCTAGTTAACAGAGATAGTCCAAGTGCCCGCTAGGGAACGTACATAATCCAAGTGCCCGCTAGTTAACCTACATAGTCAATGGGCCTGCTAGTTAACCTACATAGTGCATGAGCCCGCTAGTTAACCTAGATCGTGCAAGTGTCCGCTAGTTAACCTACATAGTCCAAGTGTCAGTTAGCTAACCTAGATAGTCGAAGGGCCCGCTAGGTAACCTAGATAATCCAATTGCCCGCTTGGGAACATTCATAGTCTAAGTGCCAGCTAGGTAACCTAGATAGTCCTAGTGCCCGTTAGTTAACATTGATCATCCAAGTGCCCTCTAGTTAACCTAGATCGTCCAAGTGCCCGCTAGTTAACCTACATAGTCCAAGGGCCCGCTAGTTGACCTACGTAGTCCAAGGTCCGCTAGTTAACCTAGATAGTCCAAGTGCTCGCTAGTTAACCTACCTAGTACCTGGGCCCGCTAGTTGACCTAGATAGTCCAAGTGCCCTCTAGTTAACCTAGATAGTCCAAGTGCCCGCTAGGTAACCTAAGTAGTCCAAATGTCCGATAGGGATCCTACATAGTCCAAGTGCCCGCTAGGCAACCTACATAGTCTAAGTGCCCGTTCGTTAACCTAGATAGTCCAAGTGCCCGCTAGGTAACCTAGACTGTCGAAGTGACCGCTAGGTAACCTAGATAGTCCAAGTGCCCGCTAGGTAACCTACATAGTCCAAGTGCCCACTATGTAACCTAGATAGTCAAAGTGCCCGTTAGGTAACCTAGATAGTCCAAGTGCCCGCTAGGTAACTTACATTGTCCAAGTCCCGCTAGGTAACCTAGACAGTCCAAGTGCCCATTACCTAACCTAGATAGTCCAAGTGCCCGGTAAGCCACCTACAAAAACCAAATGCCCGTTCGTTAACCTAGAAGTCCATGTGCCCGTTCGTTAACCTAGATAGTCCAAGTGCCCAGTAGGTAACCTACATAGTCCAAGTGCCCGCTAGGTAACCTATATAGTCCAAGTGCCCGCTAGGTAACCTAGATAGTCCAAGGGCCCGCAAGTTAACCTACATTCTCCAAGTGCCCGATAGGGAACCTACATAGTCCAAGTG
Source organism: Tenrec ecaudatus (assembly GCF_050624435.1). Taxonomy (NCBI): domain Eukaryota; kingdom Metazoa; phylum Chordata; class Mammalia; order Afrosoricida; family Tenrecidae; genus Tenrec; species Tenrec ecaudatus. Next base: position 840,012 of record NW_027457678.1, on the reverse strand, counting down.
CCCGTTAGTTAACCTAGAAAGTCCAAGTGCCCGATGGTAACCTAGACTGTCCAATTGTCTGCTAGGTTACCTACATAGTCCAAGTGCATGTTGGTTAACCTAGATAGTCCAAGTGCCCGCTAGGTAACCTACATAGTCCAAGGGTACGCTAGGTAACCTATATAGTCCAAGTGACCGTTAGTTAACCTACATAGTCCAAGTGCCCGCTAAGAAACCTAGATGTTCCACGTGTCCGTTAGGTAACCTAGATAGTCCAAGTGCCCGCTAGGTAAACTACATAGTCCAAGTTCCCGCTAGGTAACCTAGATAGTCCAAGTGCCCGTTACCTAACCTAGATAGTCCAATTGCCCGCTATGCAACATACATAGTCGAAGTGCCCGTTCGTTAACCTAGAAGTCCAGGAACCCGCTAGGTAACCTAGACTGTCCAAGTTCCCGCTAGGTTACCTACATAGTCCAAATGCCCGTTCAGTAACCTAGATAGTCCAAGTGCCCGCTAGTTAACCTACATAGTCCAAGTGCCAGCTAGGTAACCTAGATAGTCCAAGGGCCCGCTAGGTAACTTACATATTCCAAGTGCCCGCTAGGTAACCTAGATAGTTCAAGTGCCCGTTCGTTAACCTAGATAGTCCAATTGCCCGCTAGGTAACCTAGATTGTCCAAGTGTCCACTAGGTTACCTACATAGTCCAAGTGCACGTTCGTTAACCTAGATAGTCCAAGTGCCCGCTAGGTAACCTACATAGTCCAAGTGCCCGCAAGGTAACCTATATAGTCCAAGATCCAGTTACGTAACCTAGATCGTGCAACTGTCCGCTAGTTAACCTACATAGTCCAAGTGCATGCTAGGTAAACTAGTTAGTCCAAGTGCCCGCTAAGGAACCTACATAGTCCAAGTGCACGCTAGTTAACCTAGATAGTCCAAGTGCCGCTAGGTAATCTACATAGTGCAAGTGTCCCCTAGTTAACCTACATAGTCCAAGTGCCCGCTAGTTAACATAGATAGTCCAAGTGCCCGCTAGGGAACGTACATAGTCCAAGTGCCCGCTAGGTAACCTAGATTGTGCATGTGCCCTGTAGTTAACCTACATAGTCTAAGTGCCCGGTAGTTAACTTACATAGTTCAAGTGTCTGTAGGGAACATACAGAGTCCAAGTGCCCCCTAGGGAACCTATGTAGTCCAAGTGCCCGCTAGGGAATCTACATAGTCCTAGGGCCCGCTAGTTAACGTAGATAGTCCAAGTGCCGCTAGTTAATCTACACTGTTCAAGGGCCCGCTAGTTAACCTACATAGTCCAAGTACCCGCTAGTTAACCTAGATCGTCCAAGTGTCCGCTAGTTAACCTACATAGTACAAGTGCCCGCTAGGGAACCTAGATAGTCCAAGTGCCGCTCTGGAACCTATATAGTCCAAGTGCCCGCCCTGGAACATACATAGTCCAATAGCCCGCTAGGGAATCTATATAGTCCAAGGGCCGGCTAGTTAATGTAGATAGTCCAAGTGCCGCTAGTTAATCTACATAGTCCAAGGGCCCGCTAGTTAACCTACATAGTCCAAGTACCCGCTAGTTAACCTTGATCGTCCAAGTGCACGCTAGTTCACCTACATAGTCCAAGGGCCCGCTAGCTAACCTACATCGTCCAAGGGCCCGCTAGTTAACCTAGATAGTCCAAGTGCCCGCTAGTTAACCTACATAGTCCAAGTGCCCGCTAGTTAACCTAGACAGTTCAAGTGACCACTAGGTTACCTACATAATCCAAGTGCCCGTTCGTTAACCTACATAGTCCAAGTGCCCGCTAGGTAACCAATATAGTCCAAATGCCCGTTAGGGACCCTAATAGTCCAAATGCCCGCTAGTTTACCTAGATAGATCAAGTGCTCGCTAGTTAACCTAGATAGTCCAAGTGCCCGCTAGTTAACCTAGATAGACCAAGTGCCCGCTAGGGAACCAATCTAGTCCACGTGCCCGATAGGGAACCTACATAGTCCACTGCCCGCTAGTTAACATAGATAGTCCAAGTGCCTGCTAGGTAACGTACATAGTCCAAGTGCCCGTTAGGTAACGTAGATAGTCCAAGTGCCCGCTAGGGAACGTACATAGTCCAAGTGCCCGCTAGGTAACCTAGATAGTCCAAGTACCCACTAGTTAACCTACATAGTCCAAGTGCCTGCTAGGTAACCTAGATAGTCCAAGTGCCCACTAGTTAACCTACATAGTCCAGGTTCACCCTAGGTAACCTAGATAGTCCAAGGGCCCAGTAGGTAACCTACATTGTCCTAGTGCCCCCTAGTTAAACTACATCCTCCAAGTGCCCGATAGGGAACCTACATAGTCCAATTGCCCGCTAGGTAACCTATATAGTCCAAATGCCCGCTAGTTAACCTACATAGTCCAAGTGCCCGATAGGGAACCTATATAATCCAAGTGCCCGCTAGGGAACCTATATAGTCCAAGTGCCCGCTAGGGAACCCACATAGTCCAAGTGCCCACTAGGGAACTTACATAGTCCAAGGACCCCTCTAGGGAACCTACATATTCTTAGAACCCGCAAGGTAACGTAGATAGTTCAAGTGCCAACTAGGTAACCTAGATAGTCCAAGTGCTGCTAGGTAACCTACAAAGTCTAAGTGCCCCTAGGTAATCTATATAGTCCAAATGCCCGCTAGGGAGCCTACATAATCCACATGCCCGTTAGGTAACCTAGATAGTCCAAGGGCCCGCTAGGTAACCTACATAGTCCTAGTGCCCCCTAGTTAACCTACATTCTCCAAGTGCCCGATAGGGAACCTACATAGTCCAAGTGCCCGTTCGTTTACCTAGAAAGTCCAAGTGACCGCTTGGTAACCTAGATAGTCCAACATCCCGCTAGGTGACCTACATACTCCAAGAACCCGCTAGGTAACGTAGATAGTTCAAGTACCATCTAGGTAACCTAGATAGTCTAAGTGCCCGCTAGGTAACCTACAGTGTCTAATGCCCGCTAGCTTATCTATATAGTCCAAATGCTGCAAGGGAACCTACATAATCCAAGTGCCCGCTAGGTAACCCAGATAATCCAAGTGCCCGCTAGTTAACCTATATCGTCCAAGTGCCCGCTCGTTAACCTAGATCGTCGAAGTGCCCGCTAGTTAACCTACATAATGCAAGAGCCCGCTAGTTAACCTAGATCGTGGAAGTGTCCGTTGGTTAACCTACATAGTCCAAGTGCCACTTAACTAACCTAGATAGTCCAAGGACCCGCTAGTTGACCTACATAGTCCAAGTGCCCGCTAGGTAACCTAGATAATCCAAGTGTCCGCTAGGGAACATTCATAGTCCAAGTGCCCGCTAGTTAACCTAGATAGTCCTAGAGCCCGTTAGTTAACCTAGATAGTCCAAGTGCCCAGTAGGGGACGTACTTAGTCCAAGTGCCCGTTAGCTAACCTAGATAGTCCAAGTGCCCGCTGGTTAACATTGATCATCCAAGTGCCCGCTATTTATCCTAGATAGTCCAAGTGCACGCTAGTTAACCTAGATTGTCCAAGTGCCCTCTAGTTAACCTAGATCGTTCAAGTGCCCGCTAGTTAACCTACATAGACCAAGGGCCCGCTAGTTAACCTACGTAGTCCAAGGTCCGCTAGTTATCCTAGATAGTCCAAGTGCTCGCTAGTTAACCTACATAGTACAAGGGCCCGCTAGTTGACCTAGATAGTCCAAGTGCCCGCTAGGTAACCTAAGTAGTCCAAATGTCCCATAGGGATCCTACATAGTCTAAGTGCCGCTAGGTAACCTGCATAGTCCAAATGCCCGTTCGTTAACCTAGATAGTCCAAGTGCCCGCTAGGTAACCTAGACTGTCCAAGTGCCCGCTAGGTTACCTATATAGTCCAAGTGCCTGTTCGTTAACCTAGATAGTCCAAGTGCCCGCTAGGAAACCTACATAGTCCAAGGGCCCTCTAGGTAACCTAGAGTCCAAATACTCGCTAGTTAACCTACATAGTCCATGTGCCTGCTAGGTAAACTAGATAGTCCAAGTGCCCGCTAAGGAAGCTACATAGTCCAAGTGCACGCTAGTTAAACAAGATAGTCCAAGTGCCCGCTAGTTAACCTAGATAGTCCAAGTGCCGCTAGGTAACCTACATAGTGCAAGTGTCCCCTAGTTAACCTACATAGTCCAAGTGCCCGCTAGTTAACATAGATAGTCCAAGTGCCCGCTAAGGAACGTACATAGTCCAAGTGCCCGCCAGGTAACCTAGATAGTGCAAGTGCCCGGTAGTTAACCTACGTAGTCCAAGTGCCCGCTAGGTAACCTAGATAGTCCAAGGGCCCGCTAGTTAACCTACATAGTCCAAGTGCCTGGTGGTTAACTTACACAGTTCAAGTGTCCATAGGGAACATACATAGTCCAGGTGTCCATTTGGGAACCTACATAGTCCAAGTGTCCGTTAGTTAACCTAGATAGTCCAAGTGCCCGCTAGGTAACCTAGATAGTCAAACAGCCCGCTAGGTAACCTAGATAGTCCAAGGACCCGCTAGTTAACCTACATAGTCCAAGTGCCTGGTAGTTAACTTACATAGTTCAAGTGTCCGTAGTGAACATACATAGTCCAAGTGCCCGCTAGGGAACCTATATAGTCCAAGTGCCCGTTAGGTAACCGAGATAGTCCAAATGCCCGCTAGGGAACCCACATAGTCCAAGTGCCCGCTAGGGAACTTACATAGTCCAAGGGCCCGCTAGGGAACCTACGTAGTCCAAGTGCCGGTTAGTTAACCTAGATAGTCCAAGGGCCCGCTAGGGAGCCTACATAGTCCAAATGCCCGCTAGGTAACCTAGATAGTCCAAGGGCCCGCTAGGTAACCTACATAGTCCTAGTGCCCCCTAGTTAGCCTACATTCTCCAAGTGCCCGATAGTGAACCTACATAGTCCAAGTGCCCGTTAGTTAACCTAGATAGTCCAAGTGCCCGCTTGGTAACCTAGATAGTCCAAAAGCCCGATTAGTAGCCTACATACTCCAAGAACCCGCTAGGTAACATAGATAGTTCAAGTGCCAGCTAGGTAACCTAGATAGTCCAAGTGCCCGCTATGTAACCTATATAGTCCAAGTGCCCGCTAGGTAACCTATTTAATCCAAGTGACCGCTAGTTTACCTATATCGTCCAAGTGCCCGCTAGTTAACCTAGATCGTCCAAATGCCCGCTAGTTAACCTACATAGTCAATGGGCCCGCTATTTTACCTACATAGTGCAAGAGCCCGCTAGTTAACCTAGATCGTGCAAGTGTCCGCTAGTTAACCTACATAGTCCAAGTGCCAGTTAGCTAACCTAGATAGTCCAAGGGCCCGCTAGTTGACCTACATAGTACAAGTGCCCGCTACGTAACCTAGATAATCTATTTGCCCGCTAGGGAACATTCATAGTCCAAGTGCCAGCTAGGAAACCTAGTTAGTCCCAGTGCCCTCTAGTTAACCTAGATAGTCTTAGTGCCCGTTAGTTAATCCAGATAGTCCATGTGCCCACTACGGGACGTATTTAGTCCAAGTGCCCGTTAGCTAACCTAGATAGTCCAAGTGCCCGCTAGTTAACATTGATCATCCAAGTGCCCTCTAGTTAACCTAGATCGTCCAAGTGCCTGCTAGTTAACCTACATAGTCCAAGGGCCCGCTAGTTGACCTACGTAGTCCAAGGTCCGCTAGTTAACCTAGATAGTCCAAGTGCTCGCTAGTTAACCTACATAGTACCTGGGCCCGCTAGTTGACCTAGATAGTCCAAGTGCCCTGTAGTTAACCTAGATAGTCCAAGTGGCCGCTAGGTAACCTAAGTAGTCCAAATGTCCCATAGGGATCCTACATAGTCTAAGTGCCCGTTAGGTAACCTACATAGTGCAAGAGCCCGTTCGTTAACCTAGATAGTCCAAGTGCCCGCTAGGTAACCTAGACTGTCGAAGTGACCGCTAGGTAACATAGATAGTCCAAGTGCCCGCTAGGTAACCTACATAGTCCAAGTGCCCGCTATGTAACCTAGATAGTCAAAGTGCCCGTTAGGTAACCTAGATAGTCCAAGTGCCCTCTAGGTAACTTACATTGTCCAAGTTCCCGCTAGGTAACCTATATAGTCCAAGTGCCCGCTAGGTAACCTAGATAGTCCAAGGGCCCTCTAGGTAACTTACATAGTCCAAGTGCCCGCTAGGTAACCTATATAGTCCAAGTGCCCGCTAGGTAATCTAGATAGTCCAAGGGCCCGCTAGTTAACCTAGATAGTCCAATGCCCGCTAGTTAACCTACATACCAAGTGCCCGCTACGTAACCTAGATAGTCCAAGGGCACGCTAGTTAACCTACATAGTCCAAGTGCCCGCTAAGGAACCTACAGAGTCCAAGTGCACGCTAGTTAACCTAGATAGTCCACGTGCCCGCTAGTTAACCTAGATAGTCCAAGTGCCTGCTAGGTAACCTACATAGTCCAAGTGCCCGCTAGTTAATCTACATAGTCAATGGGCCCGCTAGTTAACCTACATAGTGCAAGAGCCCGCTAGTTAACCTAGATCGTGCAAGTGTCCGCTAGTTTACCTACATCGTCCAAGTGTCAGTTACCTAACCTAGATAGTCCAAGGGCCTGCTAGTTGACCTACATAGTCCAAGTGCCCGATAGGTAACCTAGATAATCCAATTGCCCGCTAGGGAACATTCATAGTCCAAGTGCCAGCTAGGTAACCTAGATAGTCCAAGTGGCCGCTAGTTAACCTAGATAGTCCTAGTGCCCGTTAGTTAATCTAGATAGTCCATGTGCCCCTAGGGGACGTACTTAGTCCAAGTGCCCTTTAGCTAACCTAGATAGTCCAAGTGCCCGCTAGTTAACATTGATCATCCAAGTGCCCGCTAGTTAACCTAGATAGTCCAAGTGCATGCTAGTTAACCTAGATAGTCCAAGTGTCCTCTAGTTCACCTAGATCGTCCAAGTGCCTGCTAGTTAACCTAGATTGTCCAAGTGCCCGCTAGGTAACCTAAGTAGTCCAAATGTCCGATAGGGATCCTACATAGTCCAAGTGCCCTCTAGGTAACCTACATAGTCCTAGTGCCCGTTCGTTAACCTAGATCGTCCAAGTGCCCTCTAGGAAACCTAGACTGTCGAAGTGACCGCTAGGTAACCTAGATAGTCCAAGTGCCCGCTTGGTAACCTAGAGTCCAAGTGCTCGCTAGTTAACCTACATAGTCCAAGTGCCCGCTATGTAACCTAGATAGTCAAAGTGCCCGTTAGGTAACCTAGATAGTCCAAGTGCCCGCTAGGTAACTTACATTGTCCAAGTTCCCGCTAGGTAACCTAGATAGTCCAAGTGCCCGTTACCTAACCTAGATAGTCCAAGTGCCCGGTAAGCAACCTACATAGTCCAAGTGCCCGTTCGTTAACCTAGAAGTCCAAGTGCCCGCTAGGTAACCTAGACAGTCCAAATGCCCGCTAGGTTACCTGCATATTCCAAGTGCCCGTTCGTTAACCTAGATAGTCCAAGTGCCCACTAGGTAACCTAGATAGTCCAAGTGCCTGTTAGCTAACATAGATAGTCCAAGTGGCGGCTAGGTAACCTACATAGTCCAAGTGCCCGTTCGTTAACCTAGATAATCCAAATGCCCGCTAGGTAACCTAGACAGTCCAAGTGCCCGCTAGTTAACCTACATAATCCAAGTGCCCGATAGGTAACCTAGATAATCCAATTGCCCGCTAGGGAACATTCATAGTCCAAGTGCCAGCTAGGTAACCTAGATAGTCCAAGTGGCCGCTAGTTAACCTAGATAGTCCTAGTGCCCGTTAGTTAATCTAGATTGTCCATGTGCCCACTAGGGGACGTACTTAGTCCAAGTGCCCTTTAGCTAACCTAGATAGTCCAAGTGCCCGCTAGTTAACATTGATCATCCAAGTGCCCGCTAGTTAACCTAGATAGTCCAAGTGCATGCTAGTTAACCTAGATAGTCCAAGTGTCCTCTAGTTCACCTAGATCGTCCAAGTGCCTGCTAGTTAACCTAGATTGTCCAAGTGCCCGCTAGGTAACCTAAGTAGTCCAAATGTCCGATAGGGATCCTACATAGTCCAAGTGCCCTCTAGGTAACCTACATAGTCCTAGTGCCCGTTCGTTAACCTAGATCGTCCAAGTGCCCTCTAGGAAACCTAGACTGTCGAAGTGACCGCTAGGTAACCTAGATAGTCCAAGTGCCCGCTTGGTAACCTAGAGTCCAAGTGCTCGCTAGTTAACCTACATAGTCCAAGTGCCCGCTATGTAACCTAGATAGTCAAAGTGCCCGTTAGGTAACCTAGGTAGTCCAAGTGCCCGCTAGGTAACTTACATTGTCCAAGTTCCCGGTAGGTAACCTAGATAGTCCAAGGGCACGCTAGTTAACCTACATAGTCCAAGTGCCCGCTATGTAACCTACAGAGTCCAAGTGCACGCTAGTTAACCTAGATAGTCCAAGTGCCCGCTAGTTAACCTAGATAGTCCAAGTGCCTGCTAGGTAACCTACATAGTCCAAGTGCCCGCTAGTTAATCTACATAGTCAATGGGCCCGCTAGTTAACCTACATAGTGCAAGAGCCCGCTAGTTAACCTAGATCGTGCAAGTGTCCGCTAGTTTACCTACATAGTCCAAGTGTCAGTTAGCTAACCTAGATAGTCCAAGGGCCTGCTAGTTGACCTACATAGTCCAAGTGCCCGATAGGTAACCTAGATAATCCAATTGCCCGCTAGGGAACATTCATAGTCCAAGTGCCAGCTAGGTAACCTAGATAGTCCAAGTGGCCGCTAGTTAACCTAGATAGTCCTAGTGCCCGTTAGTTAATCTAGATAGTCCATGTGCCCACTAGGGGACGTACTTAGTCCAAGTGCCCTTTAGCTAACCTAGATAGTCCAAGTGCCCGCTAGTTAACATTGATCATCCAAGTGCCCGCTAGTTAACCTAGATAGTCCAAGTGCATGCTAGTTAACCTAGATAGTCCAAGTGTCCTCTAGTTCACCTAGATCGTCCAAGTGCCTGCTAGTTAACCTAGATTGTCCAAGTGCCCGCTAGGTAACCTAAGTAGTCCAAATGTCCGATAGGGATCCTACATAGTCCAAGTGCCCTCTAGGTAACCTACATAGTCCTAGTGCCCGTTCGTTAACCTAGATCGTCCAAGTGCCCTGTAGGAAACCTAGACTGTCGAAGTGACCGCTAGGTAACCTAGATAGTCCAAGTGCCCGCTTGGTAACCTAGAGTCCAAGTGCTCGCTAGTTAACCTACATAGTCCAAGTGCCCGCTATGTAACCTAGATAGTCAAAGTGCCCGTTAGGTAACCTAGGTAGTCCAAGTGCCCGCTAGGTAACTTACATTGTCCAAGTTCCCGGTAGGTAACCTAGATAGTCCAAGTGCCCGTTACCTAACCTAGATAGTCCAAGTGCCCGGTAAGCAACCTACATAGTCCAAGTGCGGGTTCGTTAACCTAGAAGTCCAAGTGCCCGCTAGGTAACCTAGACAGTCCAAGTGCCCGCTAGGTTACCTGCATATTCCAAGTGCCCGTTCGTTAACCTAGATAGTCCAAGTGCCCACTAGGTAACCTACATAGTCCAAGTGCCCGCTAGGTAACCTATATAGTCCAAGTGCCCGCTAGGTAACCTAGATAGTCCAAGGGCCCGCTAGTTAACCTAGATAGACCAAGTGTCCTCTAGTTAACCTACATAGTCCAAGTGCCCGCTAGTTAACCTACATACCAAGTTCCCGCTACGTAACCTAGATAGTCCAGGGCACGCTAGTTAAGCTACATAGTCCAAGTGCCCGCTAAGGAACCTACAAAGTCCAAGTGCATGCTAGTTAACCTAGATAGTCCAAGTGCCAGCTAATTAACCTAGATAGTCCAAGTGCCTGCTAGGTAACCTACATAGTGCAAGTGTCCGCTAGTTAACCTACATATTCCAAGTGCCCGCTAGTTAACATAGATAGTCCAAGTGCCCGCTAGGGAACGTACATAGTCCAAGTGCCCGCTAGGTAACGTAGATAGTGCAAGTGTCCGCTAGTTAACCTAGATAGTTCAAGTACCCGCTAGGTAACCTAGATCGTCCAAGGACCCCCTAGTTAGCCTACATAGTCCAAGTGCCCGCTAGGTAACCTAGATAATCCAAGTGCCCGTTCGTTCACCTAGATAGTCCAAGTGCCCTTTAGGGAACCTAGATAGTCCAAGGGCCCGCTAGTAAACCTACATAGTCCATGGGCCCACTAGTTAACCTACATAGTGCAAGTGTCCTCTAGTTAACCTACATATTCCAAGTGCCCGCTAGTTAACCTACATAATCTAAGTGCCCGTTAGCTAACCTAGGTAGTCCAAGGGCCCGCGAGTTGACCTACATAGTCCAAGTGCCAGCTCGGTATCCTAGATAGTACAAGTGCCCGCTAGGGAACCTAGATAGTCCAAGTGCCTGTTAGCTAACATAGATAGTCCAAGTGGCGGCTAGGTAACCTACATAGTCCAAGTGCCCGTTTGTTAACCTAGATAATCCAAATGCCCGCTAGGTAACCTAGACAGTCCAAGTGCCCGCTAGTTAACCTACATAATCCAAGTGCCCGATAGGTAACCTAGATAATCCAATTGCCCGCTAGGGAACATTCATAGTCCAAGTGCCAGCTAGGTAACCTAGATAGTCCAAGTGGCCGCTAGTTAACCTAGATAGTCCTAGTGCCCGTTAGTTAATCTAGATTGTCCATGTGCCCACTAGGGGACGTACTTAGTCCAAGTGCCCTTTAGCTAACCTAGATAGTCCAAGTGCCCGCTAGTTAACCTACATAGTCCAAGGGTTCGCTAGTTGTCCTACGTAGTCCAAGGTCCGCTAGTTGACCTAGATAGTCCAAGTGCCTGCTAGTTATCCTAGATTGTCCAAGTGCCCGCTAGGCAACCTAAGTAGTCCAAATGTCCGATAGGGATCCTACATAGTCCAAGTGCCCGCTAGGTAACCTACATAGTCCTAGTGCCCGTTCGTTAACCTAGATAGTCCAAGTGCCCTCTAGGAAACCTAGACTGTCGAAGTGACCGCTAGGTAACCTAGATAGTCCAAGTGCCCGCTTGGTAACCTAGAGTCCAAGTGCTCACTAGTTAACCTACATAGTCCAAGTGCCCGCTAAGTAACCTAGATAGTCAAAGTGCCCGTTAGGTAACCTAGGTAGTCCAAGTGCCCGCTAGGTAACTTACATTGTCCAAGTTCCCGGTAGGTAACCTAGATAGTCCAAGTGCCCGTTACCTAACCTAGATAGTCCAAGTGCCCGGTAAGCAACCTACATAGTCCAAGTGCCCGTTCGTTAACCTAGAAGTCCAAGTGCCCGCTAGGTAACCTAGACAGTCCAAGTGCCCGCTAGGTTACCTGCATATTCCAAGTGCCCGTTCGTTAACCTAGATAGTCCAAGTGCCCACTAGGTAACCTACATAGTCCAAGTGCCCGCTAGGCAACCTAGATAGTCCAAGGGCCCGCTAGTTAACCTAGATAGACCAAGTGTCCTCTAGTTAACCTACATAGTCCAAGTGCCCGTTAGTTAACCTACATACCAAGTTCCCGCTACCTAACCTAGATAGTCCAGGGCACGCTAGTTAAGCTACATCGTCCAAGTGCCCGCTAAGGAACCTACATAGTCCAAGTGCATGCTAGTTAACCTAGATAGTCCAAGTGCCCGCTAATTAACCTAGATAGTCCAAGTGCCTGCTAGGTTACCTACATAGTGCAAGTGTCCGCTAGTTAACCTACATATTCCAAGTGCCCGCTAGTTAACATAGATAGTCCAAGTGCCCGCTAGGGAACGTACATAGTGCAAGTGCCCGCTAGGCACCCTAGATAGTGCAAGTGTCCGCTAGTTAACCTAGATAGTTCAAGTACCCGCTAGGTAACCTAGATCGTCCAAGGGCCCCCTAGTTAGCCTAGATAGTCCATGTGCCCGCTAGGTAACCTAGATAGTCCAAGTGCCCCTTCGGTCACCTAGATAGTCCAAGTGCCCTTTAGGGAACCTAGATAGTCCAAGGGCCCGCTAGTAAAACTACATAGTCCATGGGCCCACTAGTTAACCTACATAGTGCAAGTGTCCGCTAGTTAACCTACATATTTCAAGTGCCCGCTAGTTAACCTACCTAATCTAAGTGCCCGTTAGCTAACCTAGATAGTCCAAGGGCCCGCGAGTTGACCTACATAGTCCAAGTGCCAGCTCGGTATCCTAGATAGTACAAGTGCCTGCTAGGGAACATAGATAGTCCAAATGCCTGTTAGCTAACATGGATAGTCCAATTGGCGGCTAGGTAACCTACATAGTCCAAGTGCCCGTTCGTTAACCTAGATAATCCAAATGCCCGCTAGGTAACCTAGACAGTCCAAGTGCCCGCTAGTTAACCTACATAGTCCAAGTGCCCGATAGGGAACCTACATAATCCAAGTTCCCGCTAGGGAACCTACATAGTCCAAGTGCCCGCTAGGCAACCTACACAGTCCAAGTGCCTGTGAGTTAACCTAGATAGTCAAAGTGCCTGCTAGGTAAGCTAGATAGTCCAAGTGCTCGCTAGGTAACCTACATAGTCCAAGTGCCCGCTTGGTAACCTAAATAGTCCAAATGCCTGCTAGGGAAACTACATAGTCCAAGTGCCCGCTAGTTAACCTAGATAGTCCAAGTGCCTGCTAGTAAACCTACATAATCCATGGGCCCGTTAGTTAACCTATATAGTGCAAGGGCCCGCTAGTTAACCTAGACAGTCCAAGTGCCCGCTAGGGATCCTTCATAATCCAAGTACCTGCTAGGTAACCTAGATAGTCCAAGTGCCCGCTAGTTAACCTAGATAGTCCTAGTGCCCGTTAGTTAACCTAGATAGTCCAAGTGCCCACTAGGGGACGTACATAGTCCAAGTGCCCGCTAGGGATCCTTCATAATCCAAGTGCCTGCTAGGTAACCTAGATAATCAAAGTGCCCGCTAGTTAACCTAGATAATCCTAGTGCCCGTTAGTTAACCTAGATAGTCAAAGTGCCCACTAGGTAACCTAGATAGTCCAAGTGTGCGCTAGGGTATGTACATAGCCCAAGTGCCTGCTAGGAAACCTAGATTGTCCAAGTGCCCACTAGTTAACCTACATAGTCCAAGGTCCGCTAGTTAACCTAGATAGTCCATGTGCCCGCTAGTTAACCTACATAGTCCAAGTGCCCGTTAGTTAACTTACATACCAAGTTCCCGCTACCTAACCTAGATAGTCCAGGGCACGCTAGTTAAGCTACATCGTCCAAGTGCCCGCTAAGGAACCTACATAGTCCAAGTGCACGCTAGTTAACCTAGATAGTCCAAGTGCCCGCTAATTAACCTAGACCGTCCAAGTGCCTGCTAGGTTACCTACATAGTGCAAGTGTCCGCTAGTTAACCTACATATTCCAAGTGCCCGCTAGTTAACATAGATAGTCCAAGTGCCCGCTAGGGAACGTACATAGTCCAAGTGCCCGCTAGGTACCCTAGATAGTGCAAGTGTCCGCTAGTTAACCTAGATAGTTCAAGTACCCGCTAGGTAACCTAGATCGTCCAAGGGCCCCCTAGTTAGCCTAGATAGTCCATGTGCCCGCTAGGTAACCTAGATAGTCCAAGTGCCCCTTCGGTCACCTAGATAGTCCAAGTGCCCTTTAGGGAACCTAGATAGTCCAAGGGCCCGCTAGTAAACCTACATAGTCCATGGGCCCACTAGTTAACCTACATAGTGCAAGTGTCCGCTTGTTAACCTACATATTCCAAGGGCCCGCTAGTTAACCTACCTAATCTAAGTGCCCGTTAGCTAACCTAGATAGTCCAAGGGCCCGCGAGTTGACCTACATAGTCCAAGTGCCAGCTCGGTATCCTAGATAGTACAAGTGCCCGCTAGGGAACATAGATAGTCCAAATGCCTGTTAGCTAACATGGATAGTCCAATTGGCGGCTAGGTAACCTACATAGTCCAAGTGCCCGTTCGTTAACCTAGATAATCCAAATGCCCGCTAGGTAACCTAGACAGTCCAAGTGCCCGCTAGTTAACCTACATAGTCCAAGTGCCCGATAGGGAACCTACATAATCCAAGTTCCCGCTAGGGAACCTACATAGTCCAAGTGCCCGCTAGGCAACCTACACAGTCCAAGTGCCTGTGAGTTAACCTAGATAGTCAAAGTGCCTGCTAGGTAACCTAGATAGTCCAAGTGCTCGCTAGGTAACCTACATAGTCCAAGTGCCCGCTTGGTAACCTAAATAGTCCAAATGCCCGCTAGGGAAACTACATAGTCCAAGTGCCCGCTAGTTAACCTAGATAGTCCAAGTGCCTGCTAGTAAACCTACATAATCCATGGGCCCGTTAGTTAACCTATATAGTGCAAGGGCCCGCTAGTTAACCTAGACAGTCCAAGTGCCCGCTAGGGATCCTTCATAATCCAAGTACCTGCTAGGTAACCTAGATAGTCCAAGTGCCCGCTAGTTAACCTAGATAGTCCTAGTGCCCGTTAGTTAACCTAGATAGTCCAAGTGCCCACTAGGGGACGTACATAGTCCAAGTGCCCGCTAGGGATCCTTCATAATCCAAGTGCCTGCTAGGTAACCTAGATAATCAAAGTGCCCGCTAGTTAACCTAGATAATCCTAGTGCCCGTTAGTTAACCTAGATAGTCAAAGTGCCCACTAGGTAACCTAGATAGTCCAAGTGTGCGCTAGGGTATGTACATAGCCCAAGTGCCTGCTAGGAAACCTAGATTGTCCAAGTGCCCACTAGTTAACCTACATAGTCCAAGGTCCGCTAGTTAACCTAGATAGTCCAAGTGCCCGCTAGTTAACCTACATAGTCCAAGTGCCCGTTAGTTAACTTACATACCAAGTTCCCGCTACCTAACCTAGATAGTCCAGGGCACGCTAGTTAAGCTACATCGTCCAAGTGCCCGCTAAGGAACCTACATAGTCCAAGTGCACGCTAGTTAACCTAGATAGTCCAAGTGCCCGCTAATTAACCTAGACCGTCCAAGTGCCTGCTAGGTTACCTACATAGTGCAAGTGTCCGCTAGTTGACCTACATATTCCAAGTGCCCGCTAGTTAACATAGATAGTCCAAGTGCCCGCTAGGGAACGTACATAGTCCAAGTGCCCGCTAGGTACCCTAGATTGTGCAAGTGTCCGCTAGTTAACCTAGATAGTTCAAGTACCCGCTAGGTAACCTAGATCGTCCAAGGGCCCCCTAGTTAGCCTAGATAGTCCATGTGCCCGCTAGGTAACCTAGATAGTCCAAGTGCCCCTTCGGTCACCTAGATAGTCCAAGTGCCCTTTAGGGAACCTAGATAGTCCAAGGGCCCGCTAGTAAACCTACATAGTCCATGGGCCCACTAGTTAACCTACATAGTGCAAGTGTCCGCTTGTTAACCTACATATTCCAAGGGCCCGCTAGTTAACCTACCTAATCTAAGTGCCCGTTAGCTAACCTAGATAGTCCAAGGGCCCGCGAGTTGACCTACATAGTCCAAGTGCCAGCTCGGTATCCTAGATAGTACAAGTGCCCGCTAGGGAACATAGATAGTCCAAATGCCTGTTAGCTAACATGGATAGTCCAATTGGCGGCTAGGTAACCTACATAGTCCAAGTGCCCGTTCGTTAACCTAGATAATCCAAATGCCCGCTAGGTAACCTAGACAGTGCAAGTGCCCGCTAGTTAACCTACATAGTCCAAGTGCCCGATAGGGAACCTACATAATCCAAGTTCCCGCTAGGGAACCTACATAGTCCAAGTGCCCGCTAGGCAACCTACACAGTCCAAGTGCCTGTGAGTTAACCTAGATAGTCAAAGTGCCTGCTAGGTAAGCTAGATAGTCCAAGTGCTCGCTAGGTAACCTACATAGTCCAAGTGCCCGCTTGGTAACCTAAATAGTCCAAATGCCCGCTAGGGAAACTACATAGTCCAAGTGCCCGCTAGTTAACCTAGATAGTCCAAGTGCCTGCTAGTAAACCTACATAATCCATGGGCCCGTTAGTTAACCTATATAGTGCAAGGGCCCGCTAGTTAACCTAGACAGTCCAAGTGCCCGCTAGGGATCCTTCATAATCCAAGTACCTGCTAGATAACCTAGATAGTCCAAGTGCCCGCTAGTTAACCTAGATAGTCCTAGTGCCCGTTAGTTAACCTAGATAGTCCAAGTGCCCACTAGGGGACGTACATAGTCCAAGTGCCCGCTAGGGATCCTTCATAATCCAAGTGCCTGCTAGGTAACCTAGATAATCAAAGTGCCCGCTAGTTAACCTAGATAATCCTAGTGCCCGTTAGTTAACCTAGATAGTCAAAGTGCCCACTAGGTAACCTAGATAGTCCAAGTGTGCGCTAGGGTATGTACATAGCCCAAGTGCCTGCTAGGAAACCTAGATTGTCCAAGTGCCCACTAGTTAACCTACATAGTCCAAGGTCCGCTAGTTAACCTAGATAGTCCAAGTGCCCGCTAGTTAACCTACATAGTACAAGGGCCCGCTAGTTGACCTAGATAGTCAAAGTGCCCGTTAGTTAACCTAAGTAGTACAAATGTCCTATAGTGATCCTACATAGTCCAAGTGCCCGCTAGGTAACCTACATAGTCAAAGTGCCCATTCGTTAACCTGGATAGTCAAAAAGCCCGCTAGGTAACCTAGACAGTCCAAGTGCCCGCAAGGTTACCTACATAGTCCAAGGGTCCGCTA
This sequence comes from Tenrec ecaudatus, assembly GCF_050624435.1. Classification (NCBI taxonomy): domain Eukaryota; kingdom Metazoa; phylum Chordata; class Mammalia; order Afrosoricida; family Tenrecidae; genus Tenrec; species Tenrec ecaudatus. Next base: position 823,352 of record NW_027457678.1, on the reverse strand, counting down.
GGTAAACTAGATAGTCCAAGTGCCCTCTAGGTAACCTAGATAGTCCAAGTGACGGCTAGTTAACCTACATAGTCCAAGTGTCCGCTAGTTAACCTACATAGTCCATGTGCCCTCTAGTTAACCTAGATAGTCCAAGTGCCCGCTAGGGATCCTTCATAATCCAAGTGCCTGCTAGGTAACCTAGATATTCCAAGTGCCCGCTAGTTAACCTAGATAGTCCTAGTGGCCATTAGTTACTCTAGATAGTCCAAGTGCCCACTAGGGAACGTACATAGTCCAAGTGCCCGCTAGATAACCTAGATAGTCCCAGTGCACGCTAGGGTATGTACATAGTCCAAGTGCCTGCTAGGAAACCTAGATAATCCAAGTGCCCGCTAGGGATCCTTCATAATCCAAGTGCCTGCTAGGTAACCTAGATATTCCAAGTGCCCGCTAGTTAACCTAGATAGTCCTGGTGCCCGTTAGTTAACCTAGATAGTCCAAGTGCCCACTAGGGAACGTACATAGTCCAAGTGCGCGCTGGGGTATGTACATAGTCCAAGGGCCTGCTAGTTAACCTTCATAGTCCAAGTGCCCGCTAGGTAACCTACATAGTCCAAGTGCCCGCTAAAGAACATACATTGTCCAAATGTCCGCTAGGGAACCTACGTAGTCCAAGTGCCCGCTAGGGAATCTACATAGTCCAAGGGCCCGCTAGTTAACGTATATAGTCCAAGTGCCGCTAGTTAATCTACATAGTCCAAGGGCCCGCTAGTTAACCTACATAGTCCAAGTGCCCGCTAGTTAACCTAGATAGTCCTGGTGCCCGTTAGTTAACCTAGATAGTGCAAGTGCCCACTAGGTAACCTAGATAGTCCATTTGCGAGCTGGGGTATGTACATAGTCCAAGGGCCTGCTAGTTAACCTTCATAGTCCAAGTGCCCGCTAGGTAACCTACATAGTACAAGTGTCCGCTAGTTAACCTACATAGTCCAAGTGCCCGCTAGTTAACTTACATAGTTCAAGTGTCCGTAGGGTACATACATAATCGAAGTGCCCGCTAGCGAACATACATAGTCCAAATGCCCGCTAGGGAACCTACGTAGTCCACGTGCCCGCTAGGGAATCTACATAGTCCAAGGGCCCGCTAGTTAACGTAGATAGTCCAAGTGCCGCTATTAATCTACATAGTCCAAGGGCCCGCTAGTTAACCTACATAGTCCAAGTACCCGCTAGTTGACCTAGATCGTCCAAGTGTCCGCTAGTTAACCTACATAGTCCAAGTGCTAGTTAGGGAACCTAGATAGTCCAAGTGCCCGCTCTGGAACATACATAGTCCAAGTGCCCGCTAGGGAATCTACATAGTCCAAGGGCCCGCTAGTTAACGTAGATAGTCCAAGTGCCGCTAGTTAATCTACATAGTCCAAGGGCCTGCTAGTTAGCCTACATAGTCCAAGTACCCGCTAGTTAACCTAGATCATCCAAGTGTCCGCTCGTTAACCTACATAGTCCAAGGGCCCGCTAGTTAACCTATATAGTCCAAGGGCCCTCTAGTAAACCTAAATCGTCCAAGGGCCCGCTAGTTAACCTAGATAGTCCAAGTGCCCGCTTGTTAACCTACATAGTCCAAGTGCCCGCTAGGTAACCTAGACAGTTCAAGTGAACACTAGGTTACCTACATAGTCCAAGTGCCTGTTCGTTAACCTACATAGTCCACGTGCCCGCTAGGTAACCTATATAGTCCAAATGCCCGCTAGGGACCCTAATAGTCCAAGTGCCCGCTAGGTAACATATATAGTCCAAGTGCCCGCTAGGTAACCTACATACCAAGTTCCCGCTACGTAACCTAGATAGTCCAGGGCACGCTAGTTAACCTACATCGTCCAAGTGCCTGCTAAGGAACCTACATAATCCAAGTGCACGCTAGTTAACCTAGATAGTCCAAGTCACCGCTTGTTAACCTAGATAGTCCAAGTGCCTGCTAGGTAACCTACATAGTGCAAGTGTCCGCTAGTTAACCTACATATTCCAAGGGCCCGCTAGTTAACCTAGATAGTCCAAGTGTCCTCTAGTTAACCTACATAGTCTAAGTGCCCGCTAGTTAACCTACATATCAAGTTCCCGCTACGTAACCTAGATAGTCCAGGGCACGCTAGTTAACCTACATCGTCCAAGTGTCCGCTAAGGAACCTACATAGTCCAAATGCACGCTAGTTAACCTAGATAGTCCAAGTGCCCGCTAGTTAACCTAGATAGTCCAAGTGCCTGCTAGGTAACCTACATAGTGCAAGTGTCCGCTAGTTAACCTACATATTCCAAGTGTCCGCTAGTTAACATAGATAGTCCAAGTGCCCGCTAGGGAACGTACATAGTCCAAGTGCCCGCTAGGTAACCTAGATAGTGCATGTGTCCGCTAGTTAACCTAGATAGTTCTAAGTACCCGCTAGGTAACCTAGATCGTCCAAGGGCCCCCTAGTTAGCCTACATAGTCCAATTGTCCGCTAGGTAACCTAGATAGTCCAAGTGCCCGTTCGGTCACCTAGATAGTCCAAGTGCCCTTTAGGGAACCTAGATAGTCCAAGGGCCCGCTAGTAAACCTACATAGTCCATGGGCCCACTAGTTAACCTACATCGTGCAAGTGTCCGCTAGTTAACCTACATATTCCAAGGGCCCGCTAGTTAACCTATATAATCTAAGTGCCTGTTAGCTAACCTAGGTAGTCCAAGGGCCCGCGAGTTGATCTACATAGTCCAAGTGCCAGCTAGGTATCCTAGATAGTCCAAGTGCCCGCTAGTTAACCTACATACCAAGTGCCCGCTACGTAACCTAGATAGTCCAAGGGCACGCTAGTTAACCTACATAGTCCAAGTGCCCGCTAAGGAACCTACATAGTCCAAGTGCACGCTAGTTAACCTAGATAGTCCAAGTGCCCGCTAGTTAACCTAGATAGTCCAAGTGCCTGCTAGGTAACCTACATAGTGCAAGTGTCCGCTAGTTAACCTACATATTCCAAGTGACCGCTAGTTAACATAGATAGTCCAAGTGCCCGCTAGGGAACGTACATAGTCCAAGTGCCCGCTAGTTAACCTACATAGTCAATGGGCCCGCTAGTTAACCTACATAGTGCAAGAGCCCGCTAGTTAACCTAGATCGTGCAAGTGTCCGCTAGTTTACCTACATAGTCCAAGTGTCAGTTAGCTAACGTAGATAGTCCAAGGGCCCGCTTGTTGACCTACATAGTACAAGTGTCCGATAGGTAACCTAGATAATCCTATTGCCCGCTAGGGAACATTCATAGTCCAAGTGCCAGCTAGGTAACCTAGATAGTCCAAGTGGCCGCTAGTTAACCTAGATAGTCCTAGTGCCCGTTAGTTAATCTAGATAGTCCATGTGCCCACTAGGGGACGTACTTAGTCCAAGTGCCCTTTAGCTAACCTAGATAGTCCAAGTGCCCGCTAGTTAACATTGATCATCCAAGTGCCCGCTAGTTACCCTAGATAGTCCAAGTGAAAGCTAGTTAACCTAGATAGTCCAAGTGTCCTCTAGTTAACCTAGATCGTCCAAGTGCCCGCTAGTTAACCTACATAGTCCAAGGGTTCGCTAGTTGTCCTACGTAGTCCAAGGTCCGCTAGTTGACCTAGATAGTCCAAGTGCCTGCTAGATAACCTAGATTGTCCAAGTGCCCGCTAGGTAACCTAAGTAGTCCAAATGTCCGATAGGGATCCTACATAGTCCAAGTGCCCGCTAGGCAACCTACATAGTCCTAGTGCCCGTTCGTTAACCTAGATAGTCCAAGTGCCCTCTAGGAAACCTAGACTGTCCAAGTGCCCGCTATGTAACCTAGATAGTCCAAGTGCCCGCTTGGTAACCTAGAGTCCAAGTGCTCGCTAGTTAACCTACATAGTCCAAGTGCCCGCTATGTAACCTAGATAGTCAAAGTGCCCGTTAGGTAACCTAGGTAGTCCAAGTGCCCGCAAGGTAACTTACATTGTCCAAGTTCCCGGTAGGTAACCTAGATAGTCCAAGTGCCCGTTACCTAACCTAGATAGTCCAAGTGCCCGGTAAGCAACCTACATAGTCCAAGTGCCCGTTCGTTAACATAGAAGTCCAAGTGCCCGCTAGGTAACCTAGACAGTCCAAGTGCCCGCTAGGTTACCTGCATATTCCAAGTGCCCGTTCGTTAACCTAGATAGTCCAAGTGCCCACTAGGTAACCTACATAGTCCAAGTGCCCGCTAGGTAACCTATATAGTCCAAGTGCCCGCTAGGTAACCTAGATAGTCCAAGGGCCCGCTAGTTAACCTAGATAGACCAAGTGTCCTCTAGTTAACCTACATAGTCCAAGTGCCCGCTAGTTAACCTACATACCAAGTTCCCGCTACGTAACCTAGATAGTCCAGGGCACGCTAGTTAAGCTACATCGTCCAAGTGCCCGCTAAGGAACCTACAAAGTCCAAGTGCATGCTAGTTAACCTAGATAGTCCAAGTGCCCGCTAATTAACCTAGATAGTCCAAGTGCCTGCTAGGTAACCTACATAGTGCAAGTGTCCGCTAGTTAACCTACATATTCCAAGTGCCCGCTAGTTAACATAGATAGTCCAAGTGCCCGCTAGGGAACCTACATAGTCCAAGTGCCCGCTAGGTAACCTAGATAGTGCAAGTGTCCGCTAGTTAACCTAGATAGTTCAAGTAACCGCTAGGTAACCTAGATCGTCCAAGGACCCCCTAGTTAGCCTACATAGTCCAAGTGCCCGCTAGGTAACCTAGATAATCCAAGTGCCCGTTCGTTCACCTAGATAGTCCAAGTGCCCTTTAGGGAACCTAGATAGTCCAAGTGTTCGCTAGGTAACCTACATAGTTCAAGTGCCCGCTTGGTAACCTAAGTAGTCCAAATGCCCGCTAGGGAAACTACATAGTCCAAGTGCCCGCTAGTTAACCTAGATAGTCCAAGTGCCTGCTAGTAAACCTACATAATCCATGGGCCCGTTAGTTAACCTACATAGTGCAAGAGCCCGCTAGTTAACCTAGATCGTGCAAGTGTCCGCTAGTTAACCTACATAGTCCAAGTGTCAGTTAGCTAACCTAGATAGTCCAAGGGCCCGCTAGTTGACCTACATAGTCCAAGTGCCCGATAGGTAACCTGGATAATCCAATTGCCCGCTAGGGAACATTCATAGTCCAAGTGCCAGCTAGGTAACCTAGATAGTCCAAGTGGCCGCTAGTTAACCTAGATAGTCCTAGTGCCCGTTAGTTAATCTAGATAGTCCATGTGCCCACTAGGGGACGTACTTAGTCCAAGTGCCCTTTAGCTAACCTAGATAGTCTAAGTGCCCGCTAGTTAACATTGATCGTCCAAGTGCCCGCTAGTTAACCTACATAGTCCAAGGGTTCGCTAGTTGTCCTACGTAGTCCAAGGTCCGCTAGTTGACCTAGATAGTCCAAGTGCCTGCTAGTTATCCTAGATTGTCCAAGTGCCCGCTAGGTAACCTAAGTAGTCCAAATGTCCGATAGGGATCCTACATAGTCCAAGTGCCCGCTAGGTGACCTACATAGTCCTAGTGCCCGTTCGTTAACCTAGATAGTCCAAGTGCCCTCTAGGAAACCTAGACTGTCAAAGTGCCCGCTATGTAACCTAGATAGTCCAAGTGCCCGCTTGGTAACCTAGAGTCCAAGTGCTCGCTAGTTAACCTACATAGTCCAAGTGCCCGCTATGTAACCTAGATAGTCAAAGTGCCCGTTAGGTAACCTAGGCAGTCCAAGTGCCCGCTAGGTAACTTACATTGTCCAAGTTCCCGGTAGGTAACCTAGATAGTCCAAGTGCCTGTTACCTAACCTAGATAGTCCAAGTGCCCGGTAAGCAACCTACATAGTCCAAGTGCACGTTCGTTAACCTAGAAGTCCAAGTGCCCGCTAGGTAACCTAGACAGTCCAAGTGCCCGCTGGGTTACCTGCATATTCCAAGTGCCCGTTCGTTAACCTAGATAGTCCAAGTGCCCACTAGGTAACCTACATAGTCCAAGTGCCCGCTAGTTAACCTAGATAGTCCAAGTGTCCTCTAGTTAACCTACATTGTCCAAGTGCCCGCTAGTTAACCTACATACCAAGTTCCCGCTACGTAACCTAGATAGTCCAGGGAACGCTAGTTAACCTACATCGTCCAAGTGCCCGCTAAGGAACCTACATAGTCCAAGTGCACGCTAGTTAACCTAGATAGTCCAAGTGCCCCTAATTAACCTAGACAGTCCAAGTGCCTGCTAGGTTACCTACATAGTGCAAGTGTCCGCTAGTTAACCTACATATTCCAAGTGCCCGCTAGTTAACATAGATAATCCAAGTGCCCGCTAGGGAAAGTACATAGTCCAAGTGCCCGCTAGGTAACCTAGATAGTGCAAGTGTCCGCTAGTTAACCTAGATAGTTCAAGTACCCGCTAGGTAACCTAGATCGTCCAAGGGCCCCCTAGTTAGCCTACATAGTCCAAGTGCCCGCTAGGTAACCTAGATAATCCAAGTGCCCGTTCGTTCACCTAGATAGTCCAAGTGCCCTTTAGGGAACCTAGATAGTCCAAGGGCCCGCTAGTAAACCTACATAGTCCATGGGCCCACTAGTTAACCTACATAGTGCAAGTGTCCGATAGTTAACCTACATATTCCAAGTGCCCGCTCGTTAACCTACATAATCTAAGTGCTCGTTAGCTAACCTAGGTAGTCCAAGGGCCCGCGAGTTGACCTACATAGTCCAAGTGCCAGCTCGGTATCCTAGATAGTACAAGTGCCCGCTAGGGAACCTAGATAATCCAAATGCCTGTTAGCTAACATAGATAGTCCAAGTGGCGGCTAGGTAACCTACATAGTCCAAGTGCCCGTTCGTTAACCTAGATAATCCAAATGCCCGCTAGGTAACCTAGACTGTCCAAGTGCCCGCTAGTTAACCTGCATAGTCCAAGTGCCCGATAGGGAACCTACATAATCCAAGTTCCCGCTAGGGAACCTACATAGTCCAAGTGGCCGCTAGGCAACCTACACAGTTCAAGTGCCTGTGAGTTAACCTAGATAGTCAAAGTGCCTGCTAGGTAACCTAGATAGTCCAAGTGCTCGCTAGGTAACCTACATAGTTCAAGTGCCCCCTTGGTAACCTAAATAGTCCAAATGCCCACTAGGGAAACTACATAGTCCAAGTGCCCGCTAGTTAACCTAGATAGTCCAAGTGCCTGCTAGTAAACCTACATAATCCATGGGCCCGTTAGTTAACCTATATAGTGCAAGGGTCCGCTAGTTAACCTAGATAGTCCAAGTGCCCGCTAGGGATCCTTCATAATCCAAGTACCTGCTAGGTAACCTAGATAGTTCAAGTGCCCGCTAGTTAACCTAGATAGTCCTAGTGCCCGTTAGTTAACCTAGATAGTCCAAGTGCCCACTAGGGGACGTACATAGTCCAAGTGCCCGCTAGGGATCCTTCATAATCCAAGTGCCTGCTAGGTAACCTAGATAGTCAAAGTGCCCGCTAGTTTACCTAGATAGTCCTAGTGCCCGTTAGTTAACCTAGATAGTCAAAGTGCCCACTAGGTAACCTAGATAGTGCAAGTGTGTGCTAGGGTATGTACATAGCCCAAGTGCCTGCTAGGAAACCTAGATTGTCCAAGTGCCCACTAGTTAACCTACATATCCAAGGTCCGCTAGTTAACCTAGATAATCCAAGTGCCCGCTAGTTAACCTACATAGTACAAGGGCCCGCTAGTTGACCTAGATAGTCCAAGTGCCTGCTAGTTAACCTAGATAGTCAAAGTGCCCGTTAGTTAACCTAAGTAGTACAAATGTCCTATAGTGATCCTACATAGTCCAAGTGCCCGCTAGGTAACCTATATAGTCCAAGTGCCCATTCGTTAACCTAGATAGTCAAAAAGCCCGCTAGGTAACCTAGACAGTCCAAGTGCCCGCAAGGTTACCTACATAGTCCAAGGGCCCGCTAGGTAACCTAGATAGTCCAAGTGCCCGCTAGGTAACCTAGATAGTCCAAGTGACGGCTAGTTAACCTACATAGTCCAAGTGTCTGCTAGTTAACCTACATAGTCAAAGTGCCCTCTAGTTAACCTAGATAGTCCAAGTGCCCGCTAGGGATCCTTCATAATCCAAGTGCCTGCTAGGTAACCTAGATATTCCAAGTGCCCGCTAGTTAACCTAGATAGTCCTAGTGGCCGTTAGTTACCCTAGATAGTCCAAGTGCCCACTAGGGAACGTACATAGTCCAAGTGCCCGCTAGATAACCTAGATAGTCCCAGTGCCCGCTAGGTCACCTACATAGTCCAAGTGCCCGCTAAAGAACATACATAGTCCAAATGCCGCTAGGGAACCTACGTAGTCCAAGGGCCCGCTAGTTAACGTATATAGTCCAAGTGCCGCTAGTTAATCTACATAGTCCAAGGGCCCGCTAGTTAACCTACATAGTCCAAGTGCCCGCTAGTTAACCTAGATAGTCCTGGTGCCCGTTAGTTAACCTAGATAGTCCAAGGGCCCACTAGGTAACCTAGATAGTCCATTTGCGCGCTGGGGTATGTACATAGTCCAAGGGCCTGCTAGTTAACCTTCATAGTCCAAGTGCCCGCTAGGTAACCTACATAGTACAAGTGTCCGCTAGTTAACCTACATAGTCCAAGTGCCCGCTAGTTAACTTACATAGTTCAAGTGTCCGTAGGGTACATACATAATCGAAGTGCCTGCTAGCGAACATACATAGTCCAAATGCCCGCTAGGGAACCTACGTAGTCCAAGTGCCCGCTAGGGAATCTACAGAGTCCAAGTGCACGCTAGTTAACCTAGATAGTCCAAGTGCCCGCTAGTTAACCTAGATAGTCCAAGTGCCTGCTAGGTAACCTACATAGTGCAAGTGTCCGCTAGTTAACCTACATATTCCAAGTGCCCGCTAGTTAACATAGATAGTCCAAGTGCCCGCTAGGGAACGTACATAGTCCAAGTGCCCGCTAGTTAACCTACATAGTCAATGGGCCCGCTAGTTAACCTACATAGTGCAAGAGCCCGCTAGTTAACCTAGATCGTGCAAGTGTCCGCTAGTTTACCTACATAATCCAAGGGTCAGTTAGCTAACCTAGATAGTCCAAGGGCCCGCTAGTTGACCTACATAGTCCAAGTGCCCGATAGGTAACCTAGATAATCCAATTGCCCGCTAGGGAACATTCATAGTCCAAGTGCCAGCTAGGTAACCTAGATAGTCCAAGTGGCCGCTAGTTAACCTAGATAGTCCTAGTGCCCGTTAGTTAATCTAGATAGTCCATGTGCCCACTAGGGGACGTACTTAGTCCAAGTGCCCTTTAGCTAACCTAGATAGTCCAAGTGCCCGCTAGTTAACATTGATCATCCAAGTGCCCGCTAGTTAACCTAGATAGTCCAAGTGCATGCTAGTTAACCTAGATAGTCCAAGTGTCCTCTAGTTAACCTAGATCGTCCAAGTGCCCGCTAGTTAACCTACATAGTCCAAGGGTTCGCTAGTTGTCCTACGTAGGCCAAGGTCCGCTAGTTGACCTAGATAGTCCAAGTGCCTGCTAGTTAACCTAGATTGTCCAAGTGCCCGCTAGGTAACCTAAGTAGTCCAAATGTCCGATAGGGATGTCCTCTATTTAACCTACATAGTCCAAGTGCCCGCTAGTTAACCTACATACCAAGTTCCCGCTACGTAACCTAGATAGTCCAGGGCACGCTAGTTAAGCTACATCGTCCAAGTGCCCTCTAAGGAACCTACAAAGTCCAAGTGCATGCTAGTTAACCTAGATAGTCCAAGTGCCCGCTAATTAACCTAGATAGTCCAAGTGCCTGCTAGGTAACCTACATAGTGCAAGTGTCCGCTAGTTAACCTACATATTCCAAGTGCCCGCTAGTTAACATAGATAGTCCAAGTGCCCGCTAGGGAACGTACATAGTCCAAGTGCCCGCTAGGTAACCTAGATAGTGCAAGTGTCCGCTAGTTAACCTAGATAGTTCAAGTACCCGCTAGGTAACCTAGATCGTCCAAGGACCCCCTAGTTAACCTACATAGTCCAAGTGCCCGCTAGGTAACCTAGATAATCCAAGTGCCCGTTCGTTCACCTAGATAGTCCAAGTGCCCTTTAGGGAACCTAGATAGTCCAAGGGCCCGCTAGTAAACCTACATAGTCCATGGGCCCACTAGTTAACCTATATAGTGCAAGTGTCCGCTAGTTAACCTACATATTCCAAGTGCCCGCTAGTTAACCTACATAATCTAAGTGCCCGTTAGCTAACCTAGGTAGTCCAAGGGCCCGCGAGTTGACCTACATAGTCCAAGTGCCAGCTCGGTATCCTAGATAGTACAAGTGCCCACTAGGGAACCTAGATAGTCCAAGTGCCTGTTAGCTAACATAGATAGTCCAAGTGGCGGCTAGGTAACCTACATAGTCCAAGTGCCCTTTCGTTAACCTAGATAATCCAAATGCCCGCTAAGTAACCTAGACAGTCCAAGTGCCTGCTAGGTTACCTATATAGTGCAGGTGTCCGCTAGTTAACCTACATATTCCAAGTGCCCGCTAGTTAACATAGATAGTCCATGTGCCCGCTAGGGAAAGTACGTAGTCCAAGTGCCCGCTAGGTAACCTAGATAGTGCAAGTGTCCGCTAGTTAACCTAGATAGTTCAAGTACCCGCTAGGTAACCTAGATCGTCCAAGGGCCCCCTAGTTAGCCTACATAGTCCAAGGGTCCACAAGGTAACCTAGATAGTCCAAGTGCCCGTTCGGTCACCTAGATAGTCCAAGTGCCCTTTAGGGAACCTAGATAGTCCAAGGGCCCGCTAGTAAACCTACATAGTCCATGGGCCCACTAGTTAACCTACATCGTGCAAGTGTCCGCTAGTTAACCTACATATTCCAAGGGCCTGCTAGTTAACCTATATAATCTAAGTGCCTGTTAGCTAACCTAGGTAGTCCAAGGGCCCGCGAGTGACCTACATAGTCCAAGTGCCAGCTAGGTATCCTAGATAGTCCAAGTGCCCGCTAGTTAACCTACATACCAAGTGCCCGCTACGTAACCTAGATAGTCCAAGGGCACGCTAGTTAACCTACATAGTCCAAGTGCCCGCTAAGGAACCTACATAGTCCAAGTGCACGCTAGTTAACCTAGATAGTCCAAGTGCCCGCTAGTTAACCTAGATAGTCCAAGTGCCTGCTAGGTAACCTACATAGTGCAAGTGTCCGCTAGTTAACCTACATATTCCAAGTGCCCGCTAGTTAACATAGATAGTCCAAGTGCCCGCTAGGGAACGTACATAGTCCAAGTGCCCGCTAGTTAACCTACATAGTCAATGGGCCCGCTAGTTAACCTACATAGTGCAAGAGCCCGCTAGTTAACCTAGATCGTGCAAGTGTCTGCTAGTTTACCTACATAGTCCAAGTGTCAGTTAGCTAACCTAGATAGTCCAAGGGCCCGCTAGTTGACCTACATAGTACAAGTGTCCGATAGGTAACCTAGATAATCCAATTGCCCGCTAGGGAACATTCATAGTCCAAGTGCCAGCTAGGTAACCTAGATAGTCCAAGTGGCCGCTAGTTAACCTAGATAGTCCTAGTGCCCGTTAGTTAATCTAGATAGTCCATGTGCCCACTAGGGGACGTACTTAGTCCAAGTGCCCTTTAGCTAACCTAGATAGTCCAAGTGCCCGCTAGTTAACATTGATCATCCAAGTGCCCGCTAGTTAACCTAGATAGTCCAAGTGCATGCTAGTTAACCTAGATAGTCCAAGTGTCCTCTAGTTAACCTAGATCGACCAAGTGCCCGCTAGTTAACCTACATAGTCCAAGGGTTCGCTAGTTGTCCTACGTAGTCCAAGGTCCCCTAGTTGACCTAGATAGTCCAAGTGCCTGCTAGATAACCTAGATTGTCCAAGTGCCCGCTAGGTAACCTAAGTAGTCCAAATGTCCGATAGGGATCCTACATAGTCCAAGTGCCCGCTAGGTAACCTACATAGTCCTAGTGCCCGTTCGTTAACCTAGATAGTCCAAGTGCCCTCTAGGAAACCTAGACTGTCCAAGTGACCGCTATGTAACCTAGATAGTCCAAGTGCCCGCTTGGTAACCTAGAGTCCAAGTGCTCGCTAGTTAACCTACATAGTCCAAGTGCCCGCTATGTAACCTAGATAGTCAAAGTGCCCGTTAGGTAACCTACGTAGTCCAAGTGCCCGCAAGGTAACTTACATTGTCCAAGTTCCCGGTAGGTAACCTAGATAGTCCAAGTGCCCGTTACCTAACCTAGATAGTCCAAGTGCCCGGTAAGCAACCTACATAGTCCAAGTGCCCGTTCGTTAACCTAGAAGTCCAAGTGCCCGCTAGGTAACCTAGACAGTCCAAGTGCCCGCTAGGTTACCTGCATATTCCAAGTGCCCGTTCGTTAACCTAGATAGTCCAAGTGCCCACTAGGTAACCTACATAGTCCAAGTGCCCGCTAGGTAACCTATATAGTCCAAGTGCCCGCTAGGTAACCTAGATAGTCCAAGGGCCCGCTAGTTAACCTAGATAGACCAAGTGTCCTCTAGTTAACCTACATAGTCCAAGTGCCCGCTAGTTAACCTACATACCAAGTTCCCGCTACGTAACCTAGATAGTCCAAGTGCATGCTAGTTAACCTAGATAGTCCAAGTGCCCGCTAATTAACTTAGATAGTCCAAGTGCCTGCTAGGTAACCTACATAGTGCAAGTGTCCGCTAGTTAACCTACATATTCCAAGTGCCCGCTAGTTAACATAGATAGTCCAAGTGCCCGCTAGGGAACGTACATAGTCCGAGTGCCCGCTAGGTAACCTAGATAGTGCAAGTGTCCGCTAGTTAACCTAGATAGTTCAAGTACCCGCTAGGTAACCTAGATCGTCCAAGGACCCCCTAGTTAGCCTACATAGTCCAAGTGCCCGCTAGGTAACCTAGATAATCCAAGTGCCCGTTCGTTCACCTAGATAGTCCAAGTGCCCTTTAGGGAACCTAGATAGTCCAAGTGTTCGCTAGGTAACCTACATAGTTCAAGTGCCCGCTTGGTAACCTAAATAGTCCAAATGCCCGCTAGGGAAACTACATAGTCCAAGTGCCCGCTAGTTAACCTAGATAGTCCAAGTGCCTGCTAGTAAACCTACATAATCCATGGGCCCGTTAGTTAACCTACATAGTGCAAGGGCCCGCTAGTTAACCTAGATCATGCAAGTGTCCGCTAGTTAACCTACATAGTCCAAGTGCCCGCTAGTTAATGTAGATAGTCCAAGTGCCCGCTAGGGATCCTTCATAATCCAAGTACCTGCTAGGTAACCTAGATAGTTCAAGTGCCCGCTAGTTAATATAGATAGTCCAAGTTCCCCCTAGGGAACGTACATAGTCCAAGTGCCCGATAGTTAACCTACATAGTCAATTGGCCCGCTAGTTAACCTACATAGTCAATTGGCCCGCTAGTTAACCTACATAGTGCAAGAGCCCGCTAGTTAACCTAGATCGTGCAAGTGTCCGCTAGTTAACCTACATAGTCCAAGTGTCAGTTAGCTAACCTAGATAGTCCAAGGGCCCGCTAGTTGACCTACATAGTCCAAGTGCCCGATAGGTAACCTAGATAATCCAATTGCCCGCTAGGGAACATTCATAGTCCAAGTGCCAGCTAGGTAACCTAGATAGTCCAAGTGGCCGCTAGTTAACCTAGATAGTCCTAGTGCCCGTTAGTTAATCTAGATAGTCCATGTGCCCACTAGGGGACGTACTTAGTCCAAGTGCCCTTTAGCTAACCTAGATAGTCCAAGTGCCCGCTAGTTAACATTGATCGCCCAAGTGCCCGCTAGTTAACCTACATAGTCCAAGGGTTCGCTAGTTGTCCTACGTAGTCCAAGGTCCGCTAGTTGACCTAGATAGTCCAAGTGCCTGCTAGTTATCCTAGATTGTCCAAGTGCCCGCTAGGTAACCTAAGTAGTCCAAATGTCCGATAGGGATCCTACATAGTCCAAGTGCCCGCTAGGTGACCTACATAGTCCTAGTGCCCGTTCATTAACCTAGATAGTCCAAGTGCCCTCTAGGAAACCTAGACTGTCAAAGTGCCCGCTATGTAACCTAGATAGTCCAAGTGCCCGCTTGGTAACCTAGAGTCCAAGTGCTCGCTAGTTAACCTACATAGTCCAAGTGCCCGCTATGTAACCTAGATAGTCAAAGTGCCCGTTAGGTAACCTACGTAGTCCAAGTGCCTGCTAGGTAACTTACATTGTCCAAGTTCCCGGTAGGTAACCTAGATAGTCCAAGTGCCCGTTACCTAACCTAGATAGTCCAAGTGCCCGGTAAGCAACCTACATAGTCCAAGTGCACGTTCGTTAACCTAGAAGTCCAAGTGCCCGCTAGGTAACCTAGACAGTCCAAGTGCCCGCTGGGTTACCTGCATATTCCAAGTGCCCGTTCGTTAACCTAGATAGTCCAAGTGCCCACTAGGTAACCTACATAGTCCAAGTGCCCGCTAGGTAACCTAGATAGTCCAAGGGCCCGCTAGTTAACCTAGATAGTCCAAGTGTCCTCTAGTTAACCTACATAGTCCAAGTGCCCGCTAGTTAACCTACATACCAAGTTCCCGCTACGTAACCTAGATAGTCCAGGGAACGCTAGTTAACCTACATCGTCCAAGTGCCCGCTAAGGAACCTACATAGTCCAAGTGCACGCTAGTTAACCTAGATAGTCCAAGTGCCCGCTAATTAACCTAGACAGTCCAAGTGCCTGCTAGGTTACCTACATAGTGCAGGTGTCCGCTAGTTAACCTACATATTCCAAGTGCCCGCTAGTTAACATAGATAGTCCATGTGCCCGCTAGGGAAAGTACATAGTCCAAGTGCCCGCTAGGTAACCTAGATAGTGCAAGTGTCCGCTAGTTAACCTAGATAGTTCAAGTACCCGCTAGGTAACCTAGATCGTCCAAGGGCCCCCTAGTTAGCCTACATAGTCCAAGTGCCCGCTAGGTATCCTAGATAATCCAAGTGCCCGTTCGTTCACCTAGATAGTCCAAGTGCCCTTTAGGGAACCTAGATAGTCCAAGGGCCCGCTAGTAAACCTACATAGTCCATGGGCCCACTAGTTAACCTACATAGTGCAAGTGTCTGCTAGTTAACCTACATATTCCAAGTGCCCGCTCGTTAACCTACATAATCTAAGTGCTCGTTAGCTAACCTAGGTAGTCCAAGGGCCCGCGAGTTGACCTACATAGTCCAAGTGCCAGCTCGGTATCCTAGATAGTACAAGTGCCCGCTAGGGAACCTAGATAGTCCAAATGCCTGTTAGCTAACATAGATAGTCCAAGTGGCGGCTATGTAACCTACATAGTCCAAGTGCCCGTTCGTTAACCTAGATAATCCAAATGCCCGCTAGGTAACCTAGACAGTCCAAGTGCCCGCTAGTTAACCTACATAGTCCAAGTGCCCGATAGGGAACCTACATAATCCAAGTTCCCGCTAGGGAACCTACATAGTCCAAGTGGCCGCTAGGCAACCTACACAGTCCAAGTGCCTGTGAGTTAACCTAGATAGTCCAAGTGCCTGCTAGGTAACCTAGATAGTCCAAGTGCTCGCTAGGTAACCTACATAGTCCAAGTGCCCGCTTGGTAACCTAAATAGTCCAAATGCCCGCTAGGGAAACTACATAGTCCAAGTGCCCGCTAGTTAACCTAGATAGTCCAAGTGCCTGCTAGTAAACCTACATAATCCATGGGCCCGTTAGTTAACCTATATAGTGCAAGGGCCCGCTAGTTAACCTAGATAGTCCAAGTGCCCGCTAGGGATCCTTCATAATCCAAGTACCTGCTAGGTAACCTAGATAGTCCAAGTGCCCGCTAGTTAACCTAGATAGTACTAGTGCCCGTTAGTTAACCTAGATAGTCCAAGTGCCCACTAGGGGACGTACATAGTCCAAGTGCCCGCTAGGGATCCTTCATAATCCAAGTGCCTGCTAGGTAACCTAGATAGTCAAAGTGCCCGCTAGTTTACCTAGATAGTCCTAGTGCCCGTTAGTTAACCTAGATAGTCAAAGTGCCCACTAGGTAACCTAGATAGTCCAAGTGTGCGCTAGGGTATGTACATAGCCCAAGTGCCTGCTAGGAAACCTAGATTGTCCAAGTGCCCACTAGTTAACCTACATATCCAAGGTCGGCTAGTTAACCTAGATAGTCCAAGTGCCCGCTAGTTAACCTACATAGTACAAGGGCCCGCTAGTTGACCTAGATAGTCCAAGTGCCTGCTAGTTAACCTAGATAGTCAAAGTGCCCATTAGTTAACCTAAGTAGTACAAATGTCCTATAGTGATCCTACATAGTCCAAGTGTCCGCTAGGTAACCTACATAGTCCAAGTGCCCATTCGTTAACCTAGATAGTCAAAAAGCCCGCTAGGTAACCTAGACAGTCCAAGTGCCCGCAAGGTTACCTACATAGTCCAAGGGCCCGCTAGGTAACCTAGATAGTCCAAGTGCCCGCTAGGTAACCTAGATAGTCCAAGTGACGGCTAGTTAACCTACATAGTCCAAGTGTCCGCTAGTTAACCTACATAGTCAAAGTGCCCTCTAGTTAACCTAGATAGTCCAAGTGCCCGCTAGGGATCCTTCATAATCCAAGTGCCTGCTAGGTAACCTAGATATTCCAAGTGCCCGCTAGTTAACCTAGATAGTCCTAGTGGCCGTTAGTTACCCTAGATAGTCCAAGTGCCCACTAGGGAACGTACATAGTCCAAGTGCCCGCTAGATAACCTAGATAGTCCCAGTGCCCGCTAGGGAACCTACGTAGTCCAAGTGCCCGCTAGGGAATCTACATAGTCCAAGGGCCCGCTAGTTAACGTATTTAGTCCAAGTGCCGCTAGTTAATCTACATAGTCTAAGGGCCCGCTAGTTAACCTACATAGTCCAAGTGCCCGCTAGTTAACCTAGATAGTCCTGGTGCCCGTTAGTTAACCTAGATAGTCCAAGGGCCCACTAGGTAACCTAGATAGTCCATTTGCGCGCTGGGGTATGTACATAGTCCAAGGGCCTGCTAGTTAACCTTCATAGTCCAAGTGCCCGCTAGGTAACCTACATTGTACAAGTGTCCGCTAGTTAACCTACATAGTCCAAGTGCCCGCTAGTTAACTTACATAGTTCAAGTGTCCGTAGGGTACATACATAGTCGAAGTGCCCGCTAGCGAACATACATAGTCCAAATGCCCGCTAGGGAACCTACGTAGTCCAAGTGCCCGCTAGGGAATCTACATAGTCCAAGGGCCCGCTAGTTAACGTAGATAGTCCAAGTGCCGCTATTAATCTACATAGTCCAAGGGCCCGCTAGTTAACCTACATAGTCCAAGTACCCACTAGTTGACGTAGATCGTCCAAGTGTCCGCTAGTTAACCTACATAGTCCAAGTGCTAGTTAGGGAACCTAGATAGTCCAAGTGCCCGCTCTGGAACATACATAGTCCAAGTGCCCGCTTGGGAATCTACATAGTCCAAGGCCCCGCTAGTTAACGTAGATAGTCCAAGTGCCGCTAGTTAATCTACATAGTCCAAGGGCCTGCTACTTAGCCTACATAGTCCAAGTACCCGCTAGTTAACCTAGATCATCCAAGTGCCGCTCGTTAACCTACATAGTCCAAGGGCCCGCTAGTTAACCTATATAGTCCAAGGGCCCGCTACTTAACCTAAATCGTCCAAGGGCCCGCTAGTTAACCTAGATAGTCCAAGTGCCCGCTTGTTAACCTACATAGTCCAAGTGCCCGCTAGGTAACCTGGACAGTTCAAGTGAACACTAGGTTACCTACATAGTCCAAGTGCCTGTTCGTTAACCTACATAGTCCAAGTGCCCGCTAGGTAACCTATATAGTCCAAATGCCCGCTAGGGACCCTAATAGTCCAAGTGCCCGCTAGGTAACCTATATAGTCCAAGTGCCCGCTAGGTAACCTACATACCAATTTCCCGCTACGTAACCTAGATAGTCCAGGGCACGCTAGTTAACCTACATCGTCCAAGTGCCCGCTAAGGAACCTACATAATCCAAGTGCACGCTAGTTAACCTAGATAGTCCAAGTGACCGCTTGTTAACCTAGATAGTCCAAGTGCCTGCTAGGTAACCTACATAGTGCAAGTGTACGCTAGTTAACCTACATATTCCAAGGGCCCGCTAGTTAACCTAGATAGTCCAAGTGTCCTCTAGTTAACCTACATGGTCCAAGTGCCCGCAAGTTAACCTACATACCAAGTTCCCGCTACGTAACCTAGATAGTCCAGGGCACGCTAGTTAACCTACATCGTCCAAGTGCCCGCTAAGGAACCTACATAGTCCAAGTGCACGCTAGTTAACCTAGATAGTCCAAGTGCCCGCTACTTAACCTAGATAGTCCAAGTGCCTGCTAGGTAACCTACATAGTGCAAGTGTCCGCTAGTTAACCTACATATTCCAAGTGCCCGCTAGTTAACATAGATAGTCCAAGTGCCCGCTAGGGAACGTACATAGTCCAAGTGCCCGCTAGGTAACCTAGATAGTGCAAGTGTCCGCTAGTTAACCTAGATAGTTCTAAGTACCCGCTAGGTAACCTAGATCGTCCAAGGGCCCCCTAGTTAGCCTACATAGTCCAAGTGTCCGCTAGGTAACCTAGATAGTCCAAGTGCCCGTTCGGTCACCTAGATAGTCCAAGTGCCCTTTATGGAACCTAGATAGTCCAAGGGCCCGCTAGTACACCTACATAGTCCATGGGCCCACTAGTTAACCTACATCGTGCTAGTGTCCGCTAGTTAACCTACATATTCCAAGGGCCCGCTAGTTAACTTATATAATCTAAGTGCCTGTTAGCTAACCTAGGTAGTCCAAGGGCCCGCGAGTTGACCTACATAGTCCAAGTGCCAGCTAGGTATCCTAGATAGTACAAGTGCCCGCTAGGGTACCTAGATAGTCCAAGTGCCTGTTAGCTAACATAGATAGTCCAAGTGGCGGCTAGGTAACCTACATAGTCCAAGTGCCCGTTCGTTAACCTAGATAATCCAAATGACCGCTAGGTAACCCAGAGAGTCCAAGTGCACGCTAGTTAACCTACATAGTCCAAGTTCCCCCAAGGGAACCTACATAATCCAAGTTCCCGCTAGGGAACCTACATAGTCCGAGTGCCCGCTAGGCAACTTACGCAGTCCAAGTGCCCGTTAGTTAACCTAGATAGTCAAAGTGCCTGCTAGGTAACCTAGATAGTCCAAGTGCTCGCTAGGTAACCTACATAGTCCAAGTGCCCGCTTGGTAACCTAAATAGTCCAAATGCCCGCTAGGGAAACTACATAGTCCAAGTGTCCGCTAGTTAACCTAGAAAGTCCAAGTGCCTGCTAGTAAACCTACATAAACCATGGGCCCGTTAGTTAACCTACATAGTGCAAGGGCCCGCTAGTTAACCTAGATTGTGCAAGTGTCCCCTAGTTAACCTACATAGTCCAAGTGCCCACTAGGTAACCTAGATAGTCCAAGTGCCCGCTAATTAACCTAAATAGTCCAAGTGCCCGATAGGGAACCAACATAATCCAAGTGCCCGCTCGGGAACCTACATAGTCCAAGTGCCAGTTAGGTATCCTAGATAGTCCAAATGCCTGCCAGGAAACCCACATAGTCCATGTGCCCGCTAAGGAACTTACATAGTCCAAGGGCCCGTTAGGGAGCCTACATAGTCCAAGTGCCCGTTAGTTAACCTAGATTGTCCAAATGCCCGCTAGGTAACCTAGATAATCAAACAGCCCGCTAGGTAACCTACATATTCCAAGAACCCGCTAGGCAACGTAGATAGTTCAAGTGCCAGCTAGGTAACCTAGATAGTCCATGTGCCCTCTAGTTAACCTAGATCGTCCAAGTGCCCGCTAGTTAACCTACATAGTCCAAGGTCTGCTAGTTAACCTAGATAGTCCAAGTGCTCGCTAGTTAACCTACATAGTACAAGGGCCCGCTAGTCGACATAGATAGTCCAAGTGCCCGCTAGTTAACCTAGATAGTCAAAGTGCCCGCTAGTTAACCTAAGTAGTACAAATGTCTGATAGGCATCCTACATAGTCCAAGTGCCCGCTAGTTAACCTAGATCGTCCAAGTGCACGCTAGTTAACCTACATAGTACAATGGCCTGCTAGTTGACCTAGATAGTCCAAGTTCCCGCTCGTTAACCTAGATAGTCAAAGTGCCCGCTAGTTAACCTAAGTAGTACAAATGTCCGATAGGCATCCTACATAGTCCAAGTACCCGCTAGTTAACCTAGATCGTCCAAGTGCACGCTAGTTAACCTACATAGTCCAAGGGCCCGCTAGTTAACCTATATATTCCAAGTACCCGCTAGGGAACCTACATAGTAAAAGTGCCCGCTAGGGAACCTACATAGTCCAAGTCCCCGCTAGTTAACCTAGATAGTCCAAGTGCCCGCTAGATAACCTAGATATTCCAAGTGCCCGCTAGTTAATCAGGATCATCAAAGTGCCCTCTAGTTAACTTACATAGTCCAAAGGCCTGCTAGTTAACCTACATAGAGCAAGGACCCCCTAGTTAACCTTGATAGTCCAAGTGCCCGCAAGTTAACCTACAGAGTCAAAGTTCACGCTAGGTAACCTAGACAGTCCAAGTGACCATTAGGTTACCTACATAGTCCAAGTGCCCGTTCGTTAACCTACATAGTCCAAGTGCCCGTTCGTTAACCTACATAGTCCAAGTGCCCGCTAGGTAACCTAGATAGTCCAAGTGCCCGCTAGTTAACCTACATAGTCCAAGTGCATCCTAGGTAAACTACATAGTCCATGTGCCCACTAGGTAACCTAGACTATCCAATTACCCCCTTGTTAACCTAGACAGTCCAAGTACCCGATAGGGAAGCTAAATATCCAAGTGCTCGCTAGGGAACCTACATAGTCCAAGGGCCCGCTAGGTAACCTAGATAGTCAAAGTGCCCGATAGGTAACCTAGATAGTCCAAGTGCCCGCTAGATAACTTACTTTGTCCAAGTTCCCACGAGGTAACCTAGATAGTCCAAGTGTCCGTTACCTAACCTAGATAGTCCAAGTGCCTGCTAGGCAACCTACATAGTCCAAGAGCCCATTCGTTAACCTAGAAGTCCAAGTGCCCGCAAGGTAACCTAGAGAGTCCAAGTGCCCGCTAGGTTACCTGGATATTCCAAGTGCCCGTTCGTTAACCTACATATTCCAAGTGCCCACTAGGTAACCTACATAATCCAAGTGACCACTAGGTAACCTATATAGTCCATGTGCCCGCAAGGTAACCTACATAGTCCAAGGGCTCACTTGTTAACTTTGATAGTCCAAGTGCCCGCTAGTTAACCTAGATTTTCCAAGTGTCTTCTAGTTAACCTACATAGTCCAAGTGTCAGTTAGCTAACCTAGATAGTCCAAGGGCCCGCTAGTTGACCTACATAGTCCAGTGCCCGCTAGGTAACCTAGATAATTCAATTGCCCGCTAGGGAACATTCATAGTCCAAGTGCCAGCTAGGTAACCGAGATAGTCCAAGTGCCCGCTAGTTAACCTAGATAGTCCTAGTGCCCGTTAGTTAATCTAGATAGTCCATGTGCCCACTACGGGACGTACTTAGTCCAAGTGCCCGTTAGCTAACCTAGATAGTCCAAGTGCCCGCTAGTTAACCTACATAGTCCAAGTGCATGCTAGTTAACCTAGATAGTCCAAGTGTCCTCTAGTTAACCTAGATCGTCCAAGTGCCCGTTAGTTAACCTACATAGTCCAAGGGTTCGCTAGTTGACCTACGTAGTCCAAGGTCCGCTAGTTGACCTAGATAGTCCATGTGCCTGCTAGTTAACCTAGATAGTCCAAGTGCCCGCTAGGTAACCTAAGTAGTCCAAATGTCCGATAGGGATCCTACATAGTCCCAGTGCCCGCTAGGTAACCTACATAGTCCTAGTGCCCGTTCGTTAACCTAGAGAGTCCAAGTGCCCGCTAGGTAACCTAGACTGTCCAAGTGCCCGCTAGGTAACCTAGATAGTCCAAGTGCTCGCTAGGTAACCTAGAGTCCAAGTGCTTGCTAGTTAACCTACATAGTCCAAGTGCCCGCTATGTAACCCAGATAGTCAAAGTGCCCGTTAGGTAACCTAGGTAGTCCAAGTGCCCGCTAGGTAACTTACATTGTCCAAGTTCCCGCTAGGTAACCTAGATAGTCCAAGTGCCCGTTACCTAACCTAGATAGTCCAAGTGCCCGGTAAGCAACCTACATAGTCCAAGTGCCCGTTCGTTAACCTAGAAGTCCAAGTGCCCGCTAGGTAACCTAGACAGTCCAAATGCCCGCTAGGTTACCTGCATATTCCAAGTGCCCGTTCGTTAACCTAGATAGTCCAAGTGCCCACTAGGTAACCTTCACAGTCCAAGTGCCCGCTAGGTAACCTATATAGTCCAAATGCCCGCTAGGTAACCTAGATAGGCCAAGTGACCGCTAGTTAACCTAGATAGTCCAAGTGCCCGCTAGTTAACCTACATAGTACAAGGGCCCGCTAGTTTAACTAGATAGCCCAAGTGCCTGCTAGTTAACCTATATAGTCAAAGTGCCCGCTAGTTAACCTAAGTAGTACAAATGTCCAATAGTGATCCTACATAGTCCAAGTGCCCGCTAGGTAACCTACATAGTCCAAGTGCCCATTCGTTAACCTAGATAGTCAAAAAGCCCGCTAGGTAACCTACACAGTCCAAGTGCCCGTAAGGTTACCTACATAGTCCAAGGGCCCGCTAGGTAACCTATATAGTCCAAGTGCCCGCTAGGTAACCTAGATAGTCCAAGTGACCGCTAGTTAACCTACATAGTCCAAGTGTCCGCTAGTTAACCTACATAGTCCAAGTGCCCTCTAGTAAACCTAGATAGTCCAAGTGCCCGCTAGGGATCCTTCATAATCCAAGTGCCTGCTAGGTAACCTAGATAGTCCAAGTGCCCGCTAGTTAACCTAGATAGTCCTAGTGCCCGTTAGTTACCCTAGATAGTCCAAGTGCCCACTAGGGAACGTACATAGTCCAAGTGCCCGCTAAATAACCTAGATAGTCCCAGTGCACGCTAGGGTATGTACATAGTCCAAGTGCCTGCTAGGAAACCTAGATACTCCAAGTGCCCACTAGGGATCCTTCATAATCCAAGTGCCTGCTAGGTAACCTAGATAGTTCTGGTGCCCGTTAGTTAACCTAGATAGTCCAAGTGCCCACTAGGTAACCTAGATAGTCCAAATGCACGCTGGGGTATGTACATAGTCCAAGGGCCTGCTAGTTAACCTTCATAGTCCAAGTGCCCGCTAGGTAACCTACATAGTCCAAGTGCCCGCTAAGGAACATACATAGTCCAAATGCCCGCTAGGGAACCTACGTAGTCCAAGTGCCCGCTAGGGAATCTACATAGTCCAAGGGCCCACTAGTTAACGTAGATAGTCCAAGTGCCGTTGGTTAATCTACATAGTCCAACGGCCCGCTAGTTAACCTATATAGTCCAAGTGCCCGCTAGTTAACCTAGATAGTCCTGGTGCCCGTTAGTTTACCTAGATAGTCCAAGGGCCCACTAGTTAACCTAGATAGTCCAAGTACGCGCTGGGGTATGTACATAGTCCAAGGGCCTGCTACTTAACCTTCATAGTCCAAGTGCCCGCTAGGTAACCTACATAATGCAAGTGTCCGCTAGTTAACCTACATAGTCCAAGTGCCCGCTAGTTAACCTAGATAGTCCAAGTGTCCGCTAGTTAACCTACATAGTCCAAGTGCCCGGTAGTTAACTTACATAGTTCAAGTGTCCGTAGGGTACATACATAATCCAAGTGCCCGCTAGGGAACATACATAGTCCAAATGCCCGCTAGGGAACCTACGTAGTCCAAGTGCCCGCTAGGGAATCTACATAGTGCAAGGGCCCGCTAGTTAACGTAGGTAGTCCAAGTGCCGTTAGTTAATCTACATAGTCCAAGGGCCCCCTAGTTAACCTACATAGTCCAAGTACCCGCTAGTTGACCTAGATCGTCCAAGTGTCCGCTAGTTAACCTACATAGTCCAAGTGCTAGTTAGGGAACCTAGATAGTCCATGTGCCCGCTCTGGAACATAAATAGTCCAAGTGCCCACTAGGGAATCTACATAGTCCAAGGGCCCGCTAGTTAACGTAGATAGTCCAAGTGCCGCTAGTTAATCTACATAGTCCAAGGGCCCGCTAGTTAGCCTACATAGTCCAAGTACCCGCTAGTTAACTTAGATCGTCCAAGTGCCCGCTAGTTAACCTACATAGTCCAAGGGCCCGCTAGTTAACCTATATAGTCCAAGGGCCCGCTAGTTAACCTACATCATCCAAGGGCCCGCTATTAACCTAGATAGTCCAAGTACCCGCTGGTTAACCTACATAGTCCAAGTGCCCGCTAGGTAACCTAGACAGTTCAAGTGAACACTAGGTTACCTACTTAGTCCAAGTGCCTGTTCGTTAACCTACATAGTCCAAGTGCCCGCTAGGTAACCTATATAGTCCAAATGCCCGCTAGGGACCCTAATAGTCCAATTGCCCGCTAGTGAACCTAGATAGTCCAAGAGCTCGCTAGTTAACCTACATAGTCCAAGTGCGCGCTAGGTAACCTAGACAGTTCAAGTGACCACGAGGTTACCTACATAGTCCAAGTGCCCGATAGGGAATCTACATAGTCCAAGTGCCCGCTAGTTAACATAAATAGTCCAAGTACCCGCTAGGAAACGTACATAGTCCAAGTGCCTGCTAGGTAACCTAGATAGTCCAAGTGCCCGCTAGTTAACCTACATAGTCCAAGTGCCTGCTAGGCAACCTAGATAGTCCAAGTGGCCACTAGTAAACCTACATAGTCCAACTTCCCCCTAGGTAACCTAGATAGTCCAAAGGCCCGCTAGGTAACCTACATTCTCCTAGTGCCCCTTAGTTAACCTACATTCTCCAAGTGAACGATAGGGAACCTACATAGTCCAAGTGTCTACTAGGTAACCTACATAGTCCAAAGACCGCTAGTTAACCTACATAGTCCAAGTGCCCATTAGGTAACCCAGATAGTCCTAATGCCCGCTAGGGAACCCACATAGTCCAAGTGCCCGCTAGGGAACCTAGATAGTCCAAGTGCCTGTTAGCTAACATAGATAGTCCAAGTGGCGGCTAGGTAACCTACATAGTCCAGTGCCCGTTCGTTAACCTAGATAATCCAAATGCCCGCTAGGTAACCTAGACAGTCCAAGTGCCCGCTAGTTAACCTACATAGTCCAAGTTCCTGCTAGGGAACCTACATAATCCAAGTTCCCGCTAGGGAACCTACATAGTCCGAGTGCCCGCTAGGCAACTTACGCAGTCCAAGTGCCCGTTAGTTAACCTAGATAGTCAAAGTGCCTGCTAGGTAACCTAGATAGTCCAAGTGCTCGCTAGGTAACCTACATAGTCCAAGTGCCCGCTTGGTAACCTAAATAGTCCAAATGCCCGCTAGGGAAACTACATAGTCCAAGTGCCCGCTAGTTAACCTAGATAGTCCAAGTGCCTGCTAGTAAACCTACATAATCCATGGGCCCGTTAGTTAACCTACATAGTGCAATCGCCCGCTAGTTAACCTAGATTGTGCAAGTGTCCCCTAGTTAACCTACATAGTCCAAGTGCCCGCTAGGTAACCTAGATAGTCCAAGTGCCTGCTAATTAACCTAAGTAGTCCAAGTGCCCGATAGGGAACCAACATAATCCAAGTGCCAGCTAGGGAACCTACATAGTCCAAGTGCCAGTTAGGTAACCTAGATAGTCCAAATGCCCGCCAGGAAACCCATATAGTCCATGTGCCCGCTAGGGAACTTACATAGTCCAAGTGCCCGATAGGGAATCTACATAGTCCAAGTGCCCGCTAGTTAACATAAATAGTCCAAGTACCCGCTAGGAAACGTATATAGTCCAAGTGCCTGCTAGGTAACCTAGATAGTCCAAGTGCCCGCTAGTTAACCTACATAGTCCAAATGCCTGCTAGGCAAACTAGATAGTCCAAGTGCCCACTAGTAAACCTACATAGTCCAACTTCCCCCTAGGTAACCTAGATAGTCCAAAGGCCCACTAGGTAACTTACATTGTCCTAGTGCCCCTTAGTTAACCTACATTCTCCAAGTGAACGATAGGGAACCTACATAGTCCAAGTGTCTACTAGGTAACCTACATAGTCCAAAGCCCGCTAGTTAACCTACATAGTCCAAGTGCCCATTAGGTAACCCAGATAGTGCTAATGCCCGCTAGGGAACCCACATAGTCCAAGTGCCCTCTAGGGAACTTACATAGTCCAAGGGCCCGCTAGGGAACCTACATAGTCCAAGTGCCCGTTAGTTAACCTAGATAGTCCAAATGCCCGCTAGGTAACGTAGATAGTCCAACAGCCCGGTAGGTAACCTACATACTCCAAGTAACCGCTAGGTAACGTAGATAGTTCAAGTGCCAGCTAGGTAACCTAGATAGTCAAAGTGCCCGCTAGATAACCTACAAAGTCTAATTGCCCGCTAGGTAATCAATATAGTCCAAATGCCCGCTAGGGAGCCTACATAATCCAACAGCCCGCTAGGTAACCTACATACTCCAAGAACCCGCTAGGCAACGTAGATAGTTCAAGTGCCAGCTAGGTAACCTAGATAGTCCATGTGCCCTCTAGTTAACCTAGATCGTCCAAGTGCCCGCTAGTTAACCTACATAGTCCAAGGTCTGCTAGTTAACCTAGATAGTCCAAGTGCTCGCTAGTTAACCTACATAGTACAAGGGCCCGCTAGTTGACCTAGATAGTCCAAGTGCCCGCTAGTTAACGTAGATAGTCCAAGTGCCCGCTAGTTTACCTAAGTAGTCCAAATGTCCGATAGGGATCCTACATAGTCCAAGTGCCCGCTAGGTAACCTACATAGTCCAAGTGCCCGTTCGTTAACCTAGATAGTCCAAGTGCCCTCTAGGTAACCTGGACTGTCCAAGTGCCCGCTAAGTTACCTACATAGTCCAAGTGCCCGTTCGTTAACCTAGATAGTCCAAGTGCCCGCTAGGAAACCTACATAGTCCAAGGGCCCGCTAGGTAACCTATATAGTCAAAGTGCCCGTTAGGTAACCTAGATAGTCCAAGTGCCCGCTAGATAACTTACTTTGTCCAAGTTCCCACGAGGTAACCTAGATAGTCCAAGTGCCCGTTACCTAACCTAGATAGTCCAAGTGCCCGCTAGGCAACCTACATAGTCCAAGAGCCCATTCGTTAACCTAGAAGTCCAAGTGCCCGCAAGGTAACCTAGAGAGTCCAAGTGCCCGCTAGGTTACCTGGATATTCCAAGTGCCCGTTCGTTAACCTAGATATTCCAAGTGCCCACTAGGTAACCTACATAATCCAAGTGACCGCTAGTTAACCTAGATTTTCCAAGTGTCTTCTAGTTAACCTACATAGTCCAAGTGTCAGTTAGCTAACCTAGATAGTCCAAGGGCCCGCTAGTTGACCTACATAGTCCAAGTGCCCGCTAGGTAACCTAGATAATTCAATTGCCCGCTAGGGACCATTCATAGTCCAAGTGCCAGCTAGGTAACCGAGATAGTCCAAGTGCCCGCTAGTTAACCTAGATAATCCTAGTGCCCGTTAGTTAATCTAGATAGTCCATGTGCCCACTACGGGACGTACTTAGTCCAAGTGCCCGTTAGCTAACCTAGATAGTCCAAGTGCCCGCTAGTTAACCTACATAGTCCAAGTGCCCGCTATGTAACCCAGATAGTCAAAGTGCCCGTTAGGTAACCTAGGTAGTCCAAGTGCCCGCTAGGTAACTTACATTGTCCAAGTTCCCGCTAGGTAACCTAGATAGTCCAAGTGCCCGTTACCTAACCTAGATAGTCCAAGTGCCCAGTAAGCAACCTACATAGTCCAAGTGCCCGTTCGTTAACCTAGAAGTCCAAGTGCCCGCTAGGTAACCTAGACAGTCCAAATGCCCGCTAGGTTACCTGCATATTCCAAGTGCCCGTTCGTTAACCTAGATAGTCCAAGTGCCCACTAGGTAACCTCCATAGTCCAAGTGCCCGCTAGGTAACCTATATAGTCCAAATGCCCGCTAGGTAACCTAGATAGGCCAAGTGACCGCTAGTTAACCTAGATAGTCCAAGTGCCCGCTAGTTAACCTACATAGTACAAGGGCCCGCTAGTTTAACTAGATAGCCCAAGTGCCTGCTAGTTAACCTATATAGTCAAAGTGCCCGCTAGATATTCCAAGTGCCCACTAGGTAACCTACATAATCCAAGTGACCGCTAGTTAACCTAGATTTTCCAAGTGTCTTCTAGTTAACCTACATAGTCCAAGTGTCAGTTAGCTAACCTAGATAGTCCAAGGGCCCGCTAGTTGACCTACATAGTCCAAGTGCCCGCTAGGTAACCTAGATAATTCAATTGCCCGCTAGGGAACATTCATAGTCCAAGTGCCAGCTAGGTAACCGAGATAGTCCAAGTGCCCGCTAGTTAACCTAGATAGTCCATGTGCCCACTACGGGACGTACTTAGTCCAAGTGCCCGTTAGCTAACCTAGATAGTCCAAGTGCCCGCTAGTTAACCTACATAGTCCAAGTGCATGCTAGTTAACCTAGATAGTCCAAGTGTCCTCTAGTTAACCTAGATCGTCCAAGTGCCCGCTAGTTAACCTACATAGTCCAAGGGTTCGCTAGTTGACCTACGTAGTCCAAGGTCCGCTAGTTGACCTAGATAGTCCATGTGCCTGCTAGTTAACCTTGATAGTCCAAGTGCCCGCTAGGTAACCTAAGTAGTCCAAATGTCCGATAGGGATCCTACATAGTCCAAGTGCCCGCTAGGTAACCTATATAGTCCTAGTGCCCGTTCGTTAACCTAGAGAGTCCAAGTGCCCGCTAGGTAACCTAGACTGTCCAAGTGCCCGCTAGGTAACCTAGATAGTCCAAGTGCTCGCTAGGTAACCTAGAGTCCAAGTGCTTGCTAGTTAACCTACATAGTCCAAGTGCCCGCTATGTAACCCAGATAGTCAAAGTGCCCGTTAGGTAACCTAGGTAGTCCAAGTGCCCGCTAGGTAACTTACATTGTCCAAGTTCCCGCTAGGTAACCTAGATAGTCCAAGTGCCCGTTACCTAACCTAGATAGTCCAAGTGCCCGGTAAGCAACCTACATAGTCCAAGTGCCCTTTCGTTAACCTAGAAGTCCAAGTGCCCGTTGGTAACCTAGACAGTCCAAATGCCCGCTAGGTTACCTGCATATTCCAAGTGCCCGTTCGTTAACCTAGATAGTCCTAGTGCCCACAAGGTAACCTTCATAGTCCAAGTGCCCGCTAGGTAACCTATATAGTCCAAATGCCCGCTAGGTAACCTAGATAGGCCAAGTGACCGCTAGTTAACCTAGATAGTCCAAGTGCCCGCTAGTTAACCTACATAGTACAAGGGCCCGCTAGTTTAACTAGATAGCCCAAGTGCCTGCTAGTTAACCTATATAGTCAAAGTGCCCGCTAGTTAACCTAAGTAGTACAAATGTCCAATAGTGATCCTACATAGTCCAAGTGCCCGCTAGGTAACCTACATATTCCAAGTGCCCATTCGTTAACCTAGATAGTCAAAAAGCCCGCTAGGTAACCTACACAGTCCAAGTGCCCGTAAGGTTACCTACATAGTCCAAGGGCCCGCTAGGTAACCTATATAGTCCAAGTGCCCGCTAGGTAACCTAGATAGTCCAAGTGACCGCTAGTTAACCTACATAATCCAAGTGTCCGCTAGTTAACCTACATAGTCCAAGTGCCCTCTAGTAAACCTAGATAGTCCAAGTGCCCGCTAGGGATCCTTCATAATCCAAGTGCCTGCTAGGAATCCTAGATAGTCCAAGTGCCCGCTAGTTAACCTAGATAGTCCTAGTGCCCGTTAGTTAACCTAGATAGTCCAAGTGCCCACTAGGGAACGTACATAGTCCAAGTGCCCGCTAGATAACCTAGATAATCCCAGTGCACGCTAGGGTATGTACATAGTCCAAGTGCCTGCTAGGAAACCTAGATAGTCCAAGTGCCCACTAGGGATCCTTCATAATCCAAGTGCCTGCTAGGTAACCTAGATAGTCCAAGTGCCCGCTAGTTAACCTAGATAGTTCTGGTGCCCGTTAGTTAACCTAGATAGTCCAAGTGCCCACTAGGTAACCTAGATAGTCCAAATGCACGCTGGGGTATGTACATAGTCCAAGGGCCTGCTAGTTAACCTTCATAGTCCAAGTGCCCGCTAGGTAACCTACATAGTCCAAGTGCCCGCTAAGGAACATACATAGTCCAAATGCCCGCTAGGGAACCTACGTAGTCCAAGTGCCCGCTAGGGAATCTACATAGTCCAAGGGCCCACTAGTTAACGTAGATAGTCCAAGTGCCGTTGGTTAATCTACATAGTCCAACGGCCCGCTAGTTAACCTATATAGTCCAAGTGCCCGCTAGTTAACCTAGATAGTCCTGGTGCCCGTTAGTTTACCTAGATAGTCCAAGTGTCCGCTAGTTAACCTACATAGTCCAAGTGCCCGGTAGTTAACTTACATAGTTCAAGTGTCCGTAGGGTACATACATAGTCCAAGTGCCCGCTAGGGAACATACATAGTCCAAATGCCCGCTAGGGAACCTACGTAGTCCAAGTGCCCGCTAGGGAATCTACATAGTGCAAGGGCCCGCTAGTTAACGTAGATAGTCCAAGTGCCGTTAGTTAATCTACATAGTCCAAGGGCCCCCTAGTTAACCTACATAGGCCAAGTGCGCGCTAGGTAACCTAGACAGTTCAAGTGACCACGAGGTTACCTACATAGTCCAAGTGCCCGATAGGGAATCTACATAGTCCAAGTGCCCGCTAGTTAACATAAATAGTCCAAGTACCCGCTAGGAAACGTACATAGTCCAAGTGCCTGCTAGGTAACCTAGATAGTCCAAGTACCCGCTAGGAAACGTACATAGTCCAAGGACCCGCTAGTTAACCTAGATAGTCCAAGTGCCCGCTAGTTAACCTACATCGTCCAAGGGCCCGCTAGTTAACCTAGATAGTCCAAGTACCCGCTTGTTAACCTACATAGTCCAAGTGCCCGCTAGGTAACCTAGACCGTTCAAGTGAACAATAGGTTACCTACTTAGTCCAAGTGCCTGTTCGTTAACCTACATAGTACAAGTGCCCGCTAGGTAACCTATGTAGTCCAAATGCTCGCTAGGGACCCTAATAGTCCAATTGCCCGCTAGTGAACCTAGATAGTCCAAGAGCTCGCTAGTTAACCTACATAGTCCAAGTGCGCGCTAGGTAACCTAGACAGTTCAAGTGACCACTAGGTTACCTACATAGTCCAAGTGCCCGATAGGGAATCTACATAGTCCAAGTGCCCGCTAGTTAACATAAATAGTCCAAGTACCCGCTAGGAAACGTACATAGTCCAAGTGCCTGCTAGGCAACCTAGATAGTCCAAGTGGCCACTAGTAAACCTACATAGTCCAACTTCCCCCTAGGTAACCTAGATAGTCCAAAGGCCCGCTAGGTAACCTACATTCTCCTAGTGCCCCTTAGTTAACCTACATTCTCCAAGTGAACGATAGGGAACCTACATAGTCCAAGTGTCTACTAGGTAACCTACATAGTCCAAAGACCGCTAGTTAACCTACATAGTCCAAGTGCCCATTAGGTAACCCAGATAGTCCTAATGCCCGCTAGGGAACCCACATAGTCCAAGTGCCCGCTAGGGAACCCAGATAGTCCAAGTGCCTGTTAGCTAACATAGATAGTCCAAGTGGCGGCTAGGTAACCTACATAGTCCAGTGCCCGTTCGTTAACCTAGATAATTCAAATGCCCGCTAGGTAACCTAGACAGTCCAAGTGCCCGCTAGTTAACCTACATAGTCCAAGTTCCTGCTAGGGAACCTACATAATCCAAGTTCCCGCTAAGGAACCTACATAGTCCGAGTGCCCGCTAGGCAACCTACGCAGTCCAAGTGCCCGTTAGTTAACCTAGATAGTCAAAGTGCCTGCTAGGTAACCTAGATAGTCCAAGTGCTCGCTAGGTAACCTACATAGTCCAAGTGCCCGCTTGGTAACCTATATAGTCCAAATGCCCGCTAGGTAACCTAGATAGGCCAAGTGACCGCTAGTTAACCTAGATAGTCCAAGTGCCCGCTAGTTAACCTACATAGTACAAGGGCCCGCTAGTTTAACTAGATAGCCCAAGTGCCTGCTAGTTAACCTATATAGTCAAAGTGCCCGCTAGTTAACCTAAGTAGTACAAATGTCCAATAGTGATCCTACATAGTCCAAGTGCCCGCTAGGTAACCTACATATTCCAAGTGCCCATTCGTTAACCTAGGTAGTCAAAAAGCCCGCTAGGTAACCTACACAGTCCAAGTGCCCGTAAGGTTACCTACATAGTCCAAGGGCCCGCTAGGTAACCTATATAGTCCAAGTGCCCGCTAGGTAACCTAGATAGTCCAAGTGACCGCTAGTTAACCTACATAATCCAAGTGTCCGCTAGTTAACCTACATAGTCCAAGTGCCCTCTAGTAAACCTAGACAGTCCAAGTGCCCGCTAGGGATCCTTCATAATCCAAGTGCCTGCTAGGAATCCTAGATAGTCCAAGTGCCCGCTAGTTAACCTAGATAGTCCTAGTGCCCGTTAGTTAACCTAGATAGTCCAAGTGCCCACTAGGGAACGTACATAGTCCAAGTGCCCGCTAGATAACCTAGATAATCCCAGTGCACGCTAGGGTATGTACATAGTCCAAGTGCCTGCTAGGAAACCTAGATAGTCCAAGTGCCCACTAGGGATCCTTCATAATCCAAGTGCCTGCTAGGTAACCTAGATAGTCCAAGTGCCCGCTAGTTAACCTAGATAGTTCTGGTGCCCGTTAGTTAACCTAGATAGTCCAAGTGCCCACTAGGTAACCTAGATAGTCCAAATGCACGCTGGGGTATGTACATAGTCCAAGGGCCTGCTAGTTAACCTTCATAGTCCAAGTGCCCGCTAGGTAACCTACATAGTCCAAGTGCCCGCTAAGGAACATACATAGTCCAAATGCCCGCTAGGGAACCTACGTAGTCCAAGTGCCCGCTAGGGAATCTACATAGTCCAAGGGCCCACTAGTTAACGTAGATAGTCCAAGTGCCGTTGGTTAATCTACATAGTCCAACGGCCCGCTAGTTAACCTATATAGTCCAAGTGCCCGCTAGTTAACCTAGATAGTCCTGGTGCCCGTTAGTTTACCTAGATAGTCCAAGGGCCCACTAGTTAACCTAGATAGTCCAAGTACGCGCTGGGGTATGTACATAGTCCAAGGGCCTGCTACTTAACCTTCATAGTCCAAGTGCCCGCTAGGTAACCTACATAGTACAAGTGTCCGCTAGTTAACCTACATAGTCCAAGTGCCCGCTAGTTAACCTAGATAGTCCAAGTGTCCGCTAGTTAACCTACATAGTCCAAGTGCCCGGTAGTTAACTTACATAGTTCAAGTGTCCGTAGGGTACATACATAGTCCAAGTGCCCGCTAGGGAACATACATAGTCCAAATGCCCGCTAGGGAACCTACGTAGTCCAAGTGCCCGCTAGGGAATCTACATAGTGCAAGGGCCCGCTAGTTAACGTAGGTAGTCCAAGTGCCGTTAGTTAATCTACATAGTCCAAGGGCCCCCTAGTTAACCTACATAGTCCAAGTACCCGCTAGTTGACCTAGATCGTCCAAGTGTCCGCTAGTTAACCTACATAGTCCAAGTGCTAGTTAGGCAACCTAGATAGTCCATGTGCCCGCTCTGGAACATAAATAGTCCAAGTGCCCACTAGGGAATCTACATAGTCCAAGGGCCCACTAGTTAACGTAGATAGTCCAAGTGCCGCTAGTGAATCTACATAGTCCAAGGGCCCGCTAGTTAGCCTACATAGTCCAAGTACCCGCTAGTTAACTTAGATCGTCCAAGTGCCCGCTAGTTAACCTACATAGTCCAAGGGCCCGCTAGTTAACCTATATAGTCCAAGGGCCCGCTAGTTAACCTACATCATCCAAGGGCCCGCTAGTTAACCTAGATAGTCCAAGTACCCGCTGGTTAACCTACATAGTCCAAGTGCCCGCTAGGTAACCTAGACAGTTCAAGTGAACACTAGGTTACCTACTTAGTCCAAGTGCCTGTTCGTTAACCTACATAGTCCAAGTGCCCGCTAGGTAACCTATATAGTCCAAATGCCCGCTAGGGACCCTAATAGTCCAATTGCCCGCTAGTGAACCTAGATAGTCCAAGAGCTCACTAGTTAACCTACATAGTCCAAGTGCGCGCTAGGTAACCTAGACAGTTCAAGTGACCACGAGGTTACCTACATAGTCCAAGTGCCCGATAGGGAATCTACATAGTCCAAGTGCCCGCTAGTTAACATAAATAGTCCAAGTACCCGCTAGGAAACGTACATAGTCCAAGTGCCTGCTAGGTAACCTAGATAGTCCAAGTGCCCGCTAGTTAACCTACATAGTCCAAGTGCCTGCTAGGCAACCTAGATAGTCCAAGTGGCCACTAGTAAACCTACATAGTCCAACTTCCCCCTAGGTAACCTAGATAGTCCAAAGGCCCGCTAGGTAACCTACATTCTCCTAGTGCCCCTTAGTTAACCTACATTCTCCAAGTGAACGATAGGGAACCTACATAGTCCAAGTGTCTACTAGGTAACCTACATAGTCCAAAGACCGCTAGTTAACCTACATAGTCCAAGTGCCCATTAGGTAACCCAGATAGTCCTAATGCCCGCTAGGGAACCCACATAGTCCAAGTGCCCGCTAGGGAACCTAGATAGTCCAAGTGCCTGTTAGCTAACATAGATAGTCCAAGTGGCGGCTAGGTAACCTACATAGTCCAGTGCCCGTTCGTTAACCTAGATAATCCAAATGCCCGCTAGGTAACCTAGACAGTCCAAGTGCCCGCTAGTTAACCTACATAGTCCAAGTTCCTGCTAGGGAACCTACATAATCCAAGTTCCCGCTAGGGAACCTACATAGTCCGAGTGCCCGCTAGGCAACCTACGCAGTCCAAGTGCCCGTTAGTTAACCTAGATAGTCAAAGTGCCTGCTAGGTAACCTAGATAGTCCAAGTGCTCGCTAGGTAACCTACATAGTCCAAGTGCCCGCTTGGTAACCTAAATAGTCCAAATGCCCGCTAGGGAAACTACATAGTCCAAGTGCCCGCTAGTTAACCTAGATAGTCCAAGTGCCTGCTAGTAAACCTACATAATCCATGGGCCCGTTAGTTAACCTACATAGTGCAATGGCCCGCTAGTTAACCTAGATTGTGCAAGTGTCCCCTAGTTAACCTACATAGTCCAAGTGCCCGCTAGGTAACCTAGATAGTCCAAGTGCCTGCTAATTAACCTAAGTAGTCCAAGTGCCCGATAGGGAACCAACATAATCCAAGTGCCCGCTAGGGAACCTACATAGTCCAAGTGCCAGTTAGGTAACCTAGATAGTCCAAATGCCCGCCAGGAAACCCATATAGTCCATGTGCCCGCTAGGGAACTTACATAGTCCAAGTGCCCGATAGGGAATCTACATAGTCCAAGTGCCCGCTAGTTAACATAAATAGTCCAAGTACCCGCTAGGAAACGTATATAGTCCAAGTGCCTGCTAGGTAACCTAGATAGTCCAAGTGCCCGCTAGTTAACCTACATAGTCCAAGTGCCTGCTAGGCAAACTAGATAGTCCAAGTGCCCACTAGTAAACCTACATAGTCCAACTTCCCCCTAGGTAACCTAGATAGTCCAAAGGCCCACTAGGTAACTTACATTGTCCTAGTGCCCCTTAGTTAACCTACATTCTCCAAGTGAACGATAGGGAACCTACATAGTCCAAGTGCCCGTTAGGTAACCCAGATAGTCCTAATGCCCGCTAGGGAACCCACATAGTCCAAGTGCCCTCTAGGGAACTTACATAGTCCAAGGGCCCGCTAGGGAACCTACATAGTCCAAGTGCCCGTTAGTTAACCTAGATAGTCCAAATGCCCGCTAGGTAACGTAGATAGTCCAACAGCCCGGTAGGTAACCTACATACTCCAAGTAACCGCTAGGTAACGTAGATAGTTCAAGTGCCAGCTAGGTAACCTAGATAGTCAAAGTGCCCGCTAGATAACCTACAAAGTCTAATTGCCCGCTAGGTAATCAATATAGTCCAAATGCCCGCTAGGGAGCCTACATAATCCAACAGCCCGCTAGGTAACCTACATACTCCAAGAACCCGCTAGGCAACGTAGATAGTTCAAGTGCCAGCTAGGTAACCTAGATAGTCCATGTGTCCTCTAGTTAACCTAGATCGTCCAAGTGCCCGCTAGTTAACCTACATAGTCCAAGGTCTGCTAGTTAACCTAGATAGTCCAAGTGCTCGCTAGTTAACCTACATAGTACAAGGGCCCGCTAGTTGACCTAGATAGTCCAAGTGCCCGCTAGTTAACGTAGATAGTCCAAGTGCCCGCTAGTTTACCTAAGTAGTCCAAATGTCCGATAGGGATCCTACATAGTCCAAGTGCCCGCTAGGTAACCTACATAGTCCAAGTGCCCGTTCGTTAACCTAGATAGTCCAAGTGCCCTCTAGGTAACCTGGACTGTCCAAGTGCCCGCTAAGTTACCTACATAGTCCAAGTGCCCGTTCGTTAACCTAGATAGTCCAAGTGCCCGCTAGGAAACCTACATAGTCCAAGGGCCCGCTAGGTAACCTATATAGTCAAAGTGCCCGTTAGGTAACCTAGATAGTCCAAGTGCCCGCTAGATAACTTACTTTGTCCAAGTTCCCACGAGGTAACCTAGATAGTCCAAGTGCCCGTTACCTAACCTAGATAGTCCAAGTGCCCGCTAGGCAACCTACATAGTCCAAGAGCCCATTCGTTAACCTAGAAGTCCAAGTGCCCGCCAGGTAACCTAGAGATTCCAAGTGCCCGCTAGGTTACCTGGATATTCCAAGTGCCCGTTCGTTAACCTAGATATTCCAAGTGCCCACTAGGTAACCTACATAATCCAAGTGACCACTAGTTAACCTAGATTTTCCAAGTGTCTTCTAGTTAACCTACATAGTCCAAGTGTCAGTTAGCTAACCTAAATAGTCCAAGGGCCCGCTAGTTGACCTACATAGTCCATGTGCCCGCTAGGTAACCTAGATAATTCAATTGCCCGCTAGGGAACATTCATAGTCCAAGTGCCAGCTAGGTAACCGAGATAGTCCAAGTGCCCGCTAGTTAACCTAGATAGTCCTAGTGCCCGTTAGTTAATCTAGATAGTCCATGTGCCCACTACGGGACGTACTTAGTCCAAGTGCCCGTTAGCTAACCTAGATAGTCCAAGTGCCCGCTAGTTAACCTACATAGCCCAAGTGCATGCTAGTTAACCTAGATAGTCCAAGTGTCCTCTAGTTAACCTAGATCGTCCAAGTGCCCGCTAGTTAACCTACATAGTCCAAGGGTTCGCTAGTTGACCTACGTAGTCCAAGGTCCGCTAGTTGACCTAGATAGTCCATGTGCCTGCTAGTTAACCTAGATAGTCCAAGTGCCCGCTAGGTAACCTAAGTAGTCCAAATGTCCGATAGGGATCCTACATAGTCCAAGTGCCCGCTAGGTAACCTACATAGTCCTAGTGCCCGTTCGTTAACCTAGAGAGTCCAAGTGCCCGCTAGGTAACCTAGACTGTCCAAGTGCCCGCTAGGTAACCTAGATAGTCCAAGTGCTCGCTAGGTAACCTAGAGTCCAAGTGCTTGCTAGTTAACCTACATAGTCCAAGTGCCCGCTATGTAACCCAGATAGTCAAAGTGCCCGTTAGGTAACCTAGGTAGTCCAAGTGCCCGCTAGGTAACTTACATTGTCCAAGTTCCCGCTAGGTAACCTAGATAGTCCAAGTGCCCGTTACCTAACCTAGATAGTCCAAGTGCCCGGTAAGCAACCTACATAGTCCAAGTGCCCGTTCGTTAACCTAGAAGTCCAAGTGCCCGCTAGGTAACCTAGACAGTCCAAATGCCCGCTAGGTTACCTGCATATTTCAAGTGCCCGTTCGTTAACCTAGATAGTCCAAGTGCCCACAAGGTAACCTTCATAGTCCAAGTGCCCGCTAGGTAACCTATATAGTCCAAATGCTCGCTAGGTAACCTAGATAGGCCAAGTGACCGCTAGTTAACCTAGATAGTCCAAGTGCCCGCTAGTTAACCTACATAGTACAAGGGCCCGCTAGTTTAACTAGATAGCCCAAGTGCCTGCTAGTTAACCTATATAGTCAAAGTGCCCGCTAGTTAACCTAAGTAGTACAAATGTCCAATAGTGATCCTACATAGTCCAAGTGCCCGCTAGGTAACCTACATATTCCAAGTGCCCATTCGTTAACCTAGATAGTCAAAAAGCCCGCTAGGTAACCTACACAGTCCAAGTGCCCGTAAGGTTACCTACATAGTCCAAGGGCCCGCTAGGTAACCTATATAGTCCAAGTGCCCGCTAGGTAACCTAGATAGTCCAAGTGACCGCTAGTTAACCTACATAATCCAAGTGTCCGCTAGTTAACCTACATAGTCCAAGTGCCCTCTAGTAAACCTAGATAGTCCAAGTGCCCGCTAGGGATCCTTCATAATCCAAGTGCCTGCTAGGTATCCTAGATAGTCCAAGTGCCCGCTAGTTAACCTAGATAGTCCTAGTGCCCGTTAGTTAACCTAGATAGTCCAAGTGCCCACTAGGGAACGTACATAGTCCAAGTGCCCGCTAGATAACCTAGATAGTCCCAGTGCACGCTAGGGTATGTACATAGTCCAAGTGCCTGCTAGGAAACCTAGATAGTCCAAGTGCCCACTAGGGATCCTTCATAATCCAAGTGCCTGCTAGGTAACCTAGATAGTCCAAGTGCCCGCTAGTTAACCTAGATAGTTCTGGTGCCCGTTAGTTAACCTAGATAGTCCAAGTGCCCACTAGGTAACCTAGATAGTCCAAATGCACGCTGGTGTATGTACATAGTCCAAGGGCCTGCTAGTTAACCTTCATAGTCCAAGTGCCCGCTAGGTAACCTACATAGTCCAAGTGCCCGCTAAGGAACATGCATAGTCCAAATGCCCGCTAGGGAACCTACGTAGTCCAAGTGCCCGCTAGGGAATCTACATAGTCCAAGGGCCCACTAGTTAACGTAGATAGTCCAAGTGCCGTTCGTTAATCTACATAGTCCAACGGCCTGCTAGTTAACCTATATAGTCCAAGTGCCCGCTAGTTAACCTAGATAGTCCTGGTGCCCGTTAGTTAACCTAGATAGTCCAAGGGCCCACTAGGTAACCTAGATAGTCCAAGTACGCGCTGGGGTATGTACATAGTCCAAGGGCCTGCTACTTAACCTTCATAGTCCAAGTGCCCGCTAGGTAACCTACATAATGCAAGTGTCCGCTAGTTAACCTACATAGTCCAAGTGCCCGCTAGTTAACCTAGATAGTCCAAGTGTCCGCTAGTTAACCTACATAGTCCAAGTGCCCGGTAGTTAACTTACATAGTTCAAGTGTCCGTAGGGTACATACATAGTCCAAGTGCCCGCTAGGGAACATACATAGTCCAAATGCCCGCTAGGGAACCTACGTAGTCCAAGTGCCCGCTAGGGAATCTACATAGTGCAAGGGCCCGCTAGTTAACGTAGATAGTCCAAGTGCCGTTAGTTAATCTACATAGTCCAAGGGTCCCCTAGTTAACCTACATAGGCCAAGTGCGCGCTAGGTAACCTAGACAGTTCAAGTGACAACGAGGTTACCTACATAGTCCAAGTGCCCGATAGGGAATCTACATAGTCCAAGTGCCCGCTAGTTAACATAAATAGTCCAAGTACCCGCTAGGAAACGTACATAGTCCAAGTGCCTGCTAGGTAACCTAGATAGTCCAAGTGCCCGCTAGTTAACCTACATCGTCCAAGGGCCCGCTAGTTAACCTAGATAGTCCAAGTACCCGCTTGTTAACCTACATAGTCCAAGTGCCCGCTAGGTAACCTAGACCGTTCAAGTGAACAATAGGTTACCTACTTAGTCCAAGTGCCTGTTCGTTAACCTACATAGTACAAGTGCCCGCTAGGTAACCTATGTAGTCCAAATGCCCGCTAGGGACCCTAATAGTCCAATTGCCCGCTAGTGAACCTAGATAGTCCAAGAGCTCGCTAGTTAACCTACATAGTCCAAGTGCGCGCTAGGTAACCTAGACAGTTCAAGTGACCACTAGGTTACCTACATAGTCCAAGTGCCCGATAGGGAATCTACATAGTCCAAGTGCCCGCTAGTTAACATAAATAGTCCAAGTACCCGCTAGGAAACGTACATAGTCCAAGTGCCTGCTAGGTAACCTAGATAGTCCAAGTGCCCGCTAGTTAACCTACATAGAACAAGTGCCTGCTAGGCAACCTAGATAGTCCAAGTGCCCACTAGTAAACCTACATAGTCCAACTTCCCCCTAGGTAACCTAGATAGTCCAAAGGCCCGCTAGGTAACCTACATTCTCCTAGTGCCCCTTAGTTAACCTACATTCTCCAAGTGAACGATAGGGAACCTACATAGTCCAAGTGTCTACTAGGTAACCTACATAGTCCAAAGACCGCTAGTTAACCTACATAGTCCAAGTGCCCATTAGGTAACCCAGATAGTCCTAATGCCCGCTAGGGAACCCACATAGTCCAAGTGCCCGCTAGGGAACCCAGATAGTCCAAGTGCCTGTTAGCTAACATAGATAGTCCAAGTGGCGGCTAGGTAACCTACATAGTCCAGTGCCCGTTCGTTAACCTAGATAATCCAAATGCCCGCTAGGTAACCTAGACAGTCCAAGTGCCCGCTAGTTAACCTACATAGTCCAAGTTCCTGCTAGGGAACCTACATAATCCAAGTTCCCGCTAGGGAACCTACATAGTCCGAGTGCCCGCTAGGCAACCTACGCAGTCCAAGTGCCCGTTAGTTAACCTAGATAGTCAAAGTGCCTGCTAGGTAACCTAGATAGTCCAAGTGCTCGCTAGGTAACCTACATAGTCCAAGTGCCCGCTTGGTAACCTAAATAGTCCAAATGCCCGCTAGGGAAACTACATAGTCCAAGTGCCCATTCGTTAACCTAGATAGTCAAAAAGCCCGCTAGGTAACCTACATAGTCCAAGTGCCCGTAAGGTTACCTACATAGTCCAAGGGCCCGCTAGGTAACCTATATAGTCCAAGTGCCCGCTAGGTAACCTAGATAGTCCAAGTGACCGCTAGTTAACCTACATAGTCCAAGTGTCCGCTAGTTAAACTACATAATCCAAGTGCCCTCTAGTAAACCTAGATAGTCCAAGTGCACGCTAGGGTATGTACATAGTCCAAGTGCCTGCTAGGAAACCTAGATAGTCCAAGTGCCCACTAGGGATCCTTCATAATCCAAGTGCCTGCTAGGTAACCTAGATAGTCCAAATGCCCGCTAGTTAACCTAGATAGTTCTGGTGCCCGTTAGTTAACCTAGAGAGTCCAAGTGCCCACTAGGTAACCTAGATAGTCCAAATGCACGCTGGGGTATGTACATAGTCCAAGGGCCTGCTAGTTAACCTTCATAGTCCAAGTGCCCGCTAGGTAACCTACATAGTCCAAGTGCCCGCTAAGGAACATACATAGTCCAAATGCCCGCTAGGGAACCTACGTAGTCCAAGTGCCCGCTAGGGAATCTACATAGTCCAAGGGCCCACTAGTTAACGTAGATAGTCCAAGTGCCGTTGGTTAATCTACATAGTCCAACGGCCCGCTAGTTAACCTATATAGTCCAAGTGCCCGCTAGTTAACCTAGATAGTCCTGGTGCCCGTTAGTTTACCTAGATAGTCCAAGGGCCCACTAGTTAACCTAGATAGTCCAAGTACGCGCTGGGGTATGTACATAGTCCAAGGGCCTGCTACTTAACCTTCATAGTCCAAGTGCCCGCTAGGTAACCTACATAGTACAAGTGTCCGCTAGTTAACCTACATAGTCCAAGTGCCCGCTAGTTAACCTAGATAGTCCAAGTGTCCGCTAGTTAACCTACATAGTCCAAGTGCCCGGTAGTTAACTTACATAGTTCAAGTGTCCGTAGGGTACATACATAGTCCAAGTGCCCGCTAGGGAACATACATAGTCCAAATGCCCGCTAGGGAACCTACGTAGTCCAAGTGCCCGCTAGGGAATCTACATAGTGCAAGGGCCCGCTAGTTAACGTAGGTAGTCCAAGTGCCGTTAGTTAATCTACATAGTCCAAGGGCCCCCTAGTTAACCTACATAGTCCAAGTACCCGCTAGTTGACCTAGATCGTCCAAGTGTCCGCTAGTTAACCTACATAGTCCAAGTGCTAGTTAGGGAACCTAGATAGTCCATGTGCCCGCTCTGGAACATAAATAGTCCAAGTGCCCACTAGGGAATCTACATAGTCCAAGGGCCCACTAGTTAACGTAGATAGTCCAAGTGCCGCTAGTGAATCTACATAGTCCAAGGGCCCGCTAGTTAGCCTACATAGTCCAAGTACCCGCTAGTTAACTTAGATCGTCCAAGTGCCCGCTAGTTAACCTACATAGTCCAAGGGCCCGCTAGTTAACCTATATAGTCCAAGGGCCCGCTAGTTAACCTACATCATCCAAGGGCCCGCTAGTTAACCTAGATAGTCCAAGTACCCGCTGGTTAACCTACATAGTCCAAGTGCCCGCTAGGTAACCTAGACAGTTCAAGTGAACACTAGGTTACCTACTTAGTCCAAGTGCCTGTTCGTTAACCTACATAGTCCAAGTGCCCGCTAGGTAACCTATATAGTCCAAATGCCCGCTAGGGACCCTAATAGTCCAATTGCCCGCTAGTGAACCTAGATAGTCCAAGAGCTCACTAGTTAACCTACATAGTCCAAGTGCGCGCTAGGTAACCTAGACAGTTCAAGTGACCACGAGGTTACCTACATAGTCCAAGTGCCCGATAGGGAATCTACATAGTCCAAGTGCCCGCTAGTTAACATAAATAGTCCAAGTACCCGCTAGGAAACGTACATAGTCCAAGTGCCTGCTAGGTAACCTAGATAGTCCAAGTGCCCGCTAGTTAACCTACATAGTCCAAGTGCCTGCTAGGCAACCTAGATAGTCCAAGTGGCCACTAGTAAACCTACATAGTCCAACTTCCCCCTAGGTAACCTAGATAGTCCAAAGGCCCGCTAGGTAACCTACATTCTCCTAGTGCCCCTTAGTTAACCTACATTCTCCAAGTGAACGATAGGGAACCTACATAGTCCAAGTGTCTACTAGGTAACCTACATAGTCCAAAGACCGCTAGTTAACCTACATAGTCCAAGTGCCCATTAGGTAACCCAGATAGTCTTAATGCCCGCTAGGGAACCCACATAGTCCAAGTGCCCGCTAGGGAACCTAGATAGTACAAGTCCCTGTTAGCTAACATAGATAGTCCAAGTGGCGGCTAGGTAACCTACATAGTCCAGTGCCCGTTCGTTAACCTAGATAATCCAAATGCCCGCTAGGTAACCTAGACAGTCCAAGTGCCCGCTAGTTAACCTACATAGTCCAAGTTCCTGCTAGGGAACCTACATAATCCAAGTTCCCGCTAGGGAACCTACATAGTCCGAGTGCCCGCTAGGCAACCTACGCAGTCCAAGTGCCCGTTAGTTAACCTAGATAGTCAAAGTGCCTGCTAGGTAACCTAGATAGTCCAAGTGCCCGCTTGGTAACCTAAATAGTCCAAATGCCCGCTAGGGAAACTACATAGTCCAAGTGCCCGCTAGTTAACCTAGATAGTCCAAGTGCCTGCTAGTAAACCTACATAATCCATGGGCCCGTTAGTTAACCTACATAGTGCAATGGCCCGCTAGTTAACCTAGATTGTGCAAGTGTCCCCTAGTTAACCTACATAGTCCAAGTGCCCGCTAGGTAACCTAGATAGTCCAAGTGCCTGCTAATTAACCTAAGTAGTCCAAGTGCCCGATAGGGAACCAACATAATCCAAGTGCCCGCTAGGGAACCTACATAGTCCAAGTGCCAGTTAGGTAACCTAGAGAGTCCAAATGCCCGCCAGGAAAGCCATATAGTCCATGTGCCCGCTAGGGAACTTACATAGTCCAAGTGCCCGATAGGGAATCTACATAGTCCAAGTGCCCGCTAGTTAACATAAATAGTCCAAGTACCCGCTAGGAAACGTATATAGTCCAAGTGCCTGCTAGGTAACCTAGATAGTCCAAGTGCCCGCTAGTTAACCTACATAGTCCAAGTGCCTGC
The DNA here is from genome assembly GCF_050624435.1 of Tenrec ecaudatus. Lineage (NCBI taxonomy): Eukaryota > Metazoa > Chordata > Mammalia > Afrosoricida > Tenrecidae > Tenrec > Tenrec ecaudatus. Next base: position 779,191 of record NW_027457678.1, on the reverse strand, counting down.
TAGGCAAACTAGATAGTCCAAGTGCCCACTAGTAAACCTACATAGTCCAACTTCCCCCTAGGTAACCTAGATAGTCCAAAGGCCCACTAGGTAACTTACATTGTCCTAGTGCCCCTTAGTTAACCTACATTCTCCAAGTGAACGATAGGGAACCTACATAGTCCAAGTGTCTACTAGGTAACCTACATAGTCCAAAGCCCGCTAGTTAACCTACATAGTCCAAGTGCCCGTTAGGTAACCCAGATAGTCCTAATGCCCGCTAGGGAACCCACATAGTCCAAGTGCCCTCTAGGGAACTTACATAGTCCAAGGGCCCGCTAGGGAACCTACATAGTCCAAGTGCCCGTTAGTTAACCTAGATAGTCCAAATGCCCGCTAGGTAACGTAGATAGTCCAACAGCCCGGTAGGTAACCTACATACTCCAAGTAACCGCTAGGTAACGTAGATAGTTCAAGTGCCAGCTAGGTAACCTAGATAGTCAAAGTGCCCGCTAGATAACCTACAAAGTCTAATTGCCCGCTAGGTAATCAATATAGTCCAAATGCCCGCTAGGGAGCCTACATAATCCAACAGCCCGCTAGGTAACCTACATACTCCAAGAACCCGCTAGGCAACGTAGATAGTTCAAGTGCCAGCTAGGTAACCTAGATAGTCCATGTGCCCTCTAGTTAACCTAGATCGTCCAAGTGCCCGCTAGTTAACCTACATAGTCCAAGGTCTGCTAGTTAACCTAGATAGTCCAAGTGCTCGCTAGTTAACCTACATAGTACAAGGGCCCGCTAGTTGACCTAGATAGTCCAAGTGCCCGCTAGTTAACCTAGATAGTCCAAGTGCCCGCTAGTTAACCTAAGTAGTCCAAATGTCCGATAGGGATCCTACATAGTCCAAGTGCCCGCTAGGTAACCTACATAGTCCAAGTGCCCGTTCGTTAACCTAGATAGTCCAAGTGCCCGCTAGGAAACCTACATAGTCCAAGGGCCCGCTAGGTAACCTAGATAGTCAAAGTGCCCGTTAGGTAACCTAGATAGTCCAAGTGCCCGCTAGGTAACTTACATTGTCCAAGTTCCCACGAGGTAACCTAGATAGTCCAAGTGCCCGTTACCTAACCTAGATAGTCCAAGTGCCCGCTAGGCAACCTACATAGTCCAAGAGCCCATTCGTTAACCTAGTAGTCCAAGTGCCCGCAAGGTAACCTAGAGAGTCCAAGTGCCCGCTAGGTTACCTGCATATTCCAAGTGCCCGTTCGTTAACCTAGATATTCCAAGTGCCCACTAGGTAACCTACATAGTCCAAGTGACCGCTAGGTAACCTATATAGTCCATGTGCCCGCAAGGTAACCTACATAGTCCAAGTGCTCACTTGTTAACTTTGATAGTCCAAGTGCCCTCTAGTTAACCTAGATTTTCCAAGTGTCTTCTAGTTAACCTACATAGTCCAAGTGTCAGTTAGCTAACCTAGATAGTCCAAGTGCCCGCTAGGTAACCTAAGTAGTCCAAATGTCCGATAGGGATCCTACATAGTCCATGTGCCCGCTAGGTAACCTACATAGTCCTAGTGCCCGTTTGTTAACCTAGATAGTCCAAGTGCCCGCTAGTTAACCTAAGTAGTCCAAATGTCTGATAGGGATCCTACATAGTCCAAGTGCTTGCTAGTTAACCTACATAGTCCAAGTGCCCGCTATGTAACCCAGATAGTCAAAGTGCCCGTTAGGTAACCTAGGTAGTCCAAGTGCCCGCTAGGTAACTTACATTGTCCAAGTTCCCGCTAGGTAACCTAGATAGTCCAAGTGCCCGTTACCTAACCTAGATAGTCCAAGTGCCCGGTAAGCAACCTACATAGACCAAGTGCCCGTTCGTTAACCTAGAAGTCCAAGTGCGCGCTAGGTAACCTAGACAGTCCATATGCCCGCTAGGTTACCTGCATATTCCAAGTGCCCGTTCGTTAACCTAGATAGTCCAAGTGCCCACTAGGTAACCTTCATAGTCCAAGTGCCCGCTGGGTAACCTAAATAGTCCAAGTGCCCGCTAGGTAACCTAGATAGGCCAAGGGCCCGCTAGTTAACCTAGATAGTCCAAGTGCCCGCTAGTTAACCTACATAGTACAAGGGCCCGCTAGTTTAACTAGATAGCCCAAGTGCCTGCTAGTTAACCTATATAGTCAACGTGCCCGCTAGTTAACCTAAGTAGTACAAATGTCCAATAGTGATCCTACATAGTCCAAGTGCCCGCTAGGTAACCTACATAGTCCAAGTGCCCATTCGTTAACCTAGATAGTCAAAAAGCCCGCTAAGTAACCTACACAGTCCAAGTGCCCGTAAGGTTACCTACATAGTCCAAGGGCCCGCAAGGTAACCTAGATAGTCCAAGTGCACGCTAGGTAACCTAGATAGTCCAAGTGACCGCTAGTTAACCTACATAGTCCACGTGGCCGCTAGTTAACCTACATAGTCCAAGTGCCCTCTAGTAAACCTAGATAGTCCAAGTCCCGCTAGGGATCCTTCATAATCCAAGTGTCTGCTAGGTGACCTATATAGTCCAAGTGCCCGCTAGGTAACCTAGATAGTCCAAGTGACCGCTAGTTAACCTACATAATCCAAGTGTCCGCTAGTTAACCTACATAGTCCAAGTGCCCTCTAGTAAACCTAGATAGTCCAAGTGCCCGCTAGGGATCCTTCATAATCCAAGTGCCTGCTAGGTATCCTAGATAGTCCAAGTGCCCGCTAGTTAACCTAGATAGTCCTAGTGCCCGTTAGTTAACCTAGATAGTCCAAGTGCCCACTAGGGAACGTACATAGTCCAAGTGCCTGCTAGATAACCTAGATAGTCCCAGTGCACGCTAGGGTATGTACATAGTCCAAGTGCCTGCTAGGAAACCTAGATAGTCCAAGTGCTCACTAGGGATCCTTCATAATCCAAGTGCCTGCTAGGTAACCTAGATAGTCCAAGTGCCCGCTAGTTAACCTAGATAGTTCTGGTGCCCGTTAGTTAACCTAGATAGTCCAAGTGCCCACTAGGTAACCTAGATAGTCCAAGTGCACGCTGGGGTATGTACATAGTCCAAGGGCCTGCTAGTTAACCTTCATAGTCCAAGTGCCCGCTAGGTAACCTACGTAGTCCAAGTGCCCGCTAGGGAATCTACATAGTCCAAGGGCCCGCTAGTTAACGTAGATAGTCCAAGTGCCGCTATTTAATCTACATAGTTCAACGGCCCGCTAGTTAACCTATATAGTCCAAGTGCCCGCTAGTTAACCTAGATAGTCCTGGTGCCCGTTAGTTAACCTAGATAGTCCAAGGGCCCACTAGGTAACCTAGATAGTCCACGTACGCGCTGGGGTATGTACACAGTCCAAGGGACTGCTACTTAACCTTCATAGTCCAAGGGCCCGCTAGTTAACCTACATAGTCCAAGTACCCGCTAGTTGACCTAGATCGTCCAAGTGTCCGCTAGTTAACCTACATAGTCCAAGTGCTAGTTAGGGAACCTAGATAGTCCAAGTGCCCCCTCTGGAACATAAATAGTCCAAATGCCCGCTAAGGAATCTACATAGTCCAAGGGCCCGCTAGTTAACGTAGATAGTCCAAGTGCCGCTAGTTAATCTACATAGTCCAAGGGCCCGCTAGTTAGCCTACATAGTCCAAGTACCCGCTACTTAACCTAGATCGTCCAAGTGCCCGCTAGTTAACCTACATAGTCCAAGGGCCCGCTAGTTAACCTATATAGTCCAAGGGCCCGCTAGTTAACCTACATCGTCCAAGGGCCCGCTAGTTAACCTAGATAGTCCAAGTGCCCGCTAGGTAACCTAGACCGTTCAAGTGAACACTAGGTTACCTACTTAGTCCAAGTGCCTGTTCGTTAACCTACATAGTCCAAGTGCCCGCTAGGTAACCTATATAGTCCAAATGCCCGCTAGGGACCCTAATAGTGCAATTGCCCGCTAGTGAACCTAGATAGTCCAAGAGCCCGCTAGTTAACCTACATAGTCCAAGTGCGCGCTAGGTAACCTAGACAGTTCAAGTGACCACTAGTTTACCTACATAGTCCAAGTGCCCGATAGGGAATCTACATAGTCCAAGTGCCCGCTAGTTAACATAAATAGTCCAAGTACCCGCTAGGAAACGTACATAGTCCCAGTGCCTGCTAGGTAACCTAGATAGTCCAAGTGCCCGCTAGTTAACCTACATAGTCCAACTGAGTGCTAGGCAACCTAGATAGTCCAAGTGCCCACTAGTAAACCTACATAGTCCAACTTCCCCCTAGGTAACCTAGATAGTCCAAAGGCCCGCTAGGTAACCTACATTATCTTCGTGCCCCTTAGTTAACCTACATTCTCCAAGTGAACGATAGGAAACCTGCATAGTCCAAGTGTCTACTAGGTAACTTACATAGTCCAAAGCCCGCTAGTTAACCTACATAGTCCAAGTGCCCGTTAGGTAACCCAGATAGTCCTAATGCCCGCTAGGGAACCCACATATTCCAAGTGCCCTCTAGGGAACTTACATAGTCCAAGGGCCCGCTAGGGAACCTACATAGTCCAAGTGCCCGTTAGTTAACCTAGATAGTCCAAATGCCCGCTAGGTAACGTAGATAGTCCAACAGCCCGGTAGGTAACCTACACACTCCAAGTAACCGCTAGGTAACGTAGGTAGTTCAAGTGCCAGATAGGTAACCTAGATAGTCAAAGTGCCCGCTAGATAACCTACAAAGTCTAATTGCCCGCTAGGTAATCAATATAGTCCAAATGCCCGCTAGGGAGCCTACATAATCCAAATGCCCGCTAGGTAACCTAGATAGTCCAAGGGCCCGCTAGGTAACCTACATAGTCCTAGTGCCCCTAGTTAACCTACATTCTCCAAGTGCCCGATAGGTAACCTACATAGTCCTAGTGCCCCTAGTTAACCTACATTCTCCAAGTGCCCGCTAGGTAACCTACATAGTCCAAATACCCTCTAGTTAACCTACATAGTCCAAGTGCCCGATAGGGAATCAATATAATCCAAGTGCCCGCTAGGGAACCTACATAGTCCAAGTGCCAGTTAGGTAACCTAGATAGTCCAAATGCCCGCCAGGAAACCCACATAGTCCATGTGCCCGCTAGGGAACTTACATAGTCCAAGGGCCCGCTAGGGAGCCTACATAGTCCACGTGCCCGCTAGGTAACCTAGATAATCCAACAGCCCGCAAGGTAACCTACATACTCCAAGAACCCGCTAGGCAACGTAGATAGTTCAAGTGCCAGCTAGGTAACCTAGATAGTCCAAGTGCCCGCTAGTTAACCTAAGTAGTCAAAGTGCCCGATAGGGAACCAACATAATCCAAGTGCCCGCTAGGGAACCTACATAGTCCAAGTGCCAGTTAGGTAACCTAGATAGTCCAAATGCCTGCCAGGAAACCCACATAGTCCATGTGCCCGCTAGGGAACTTACATAGTCCAAGGGCCTCCTAGGGAGCCTACATAGTCCAATGCCCGTTAGTAAACCTAGATTATCCAAGTGCCCGCTAGGTAACCTAGATAATCCAACAGCCCGATAGGTAACCTACATACTCCAAGAACCCGCTAGGCAACGTAGATTGTTCAAGTGCCAGCTAGGTAACCTAGATAGTCCATGTGCCCTCTAGTTAACCTAGATCGTCCAAGTGCCCGCTAGTTAACCTACATAGTCCAAGGGCCCGCTAGTTAACCTACATAGTCCAAGGTCCGCTAGTCAACCTAGATAGTCCAAGTGCTCGCTAGTTAACCTACATAGTACAAGGGCCCGTTAGTTGACCTAGATAGTCCAAGTGCCCGCTAGTTAACCTAGATAGTCCAAGTGCCCGCTAGTTAACCTAAGTAGTCCAAATGTCCGATAGGGATCCACATAGTCCAAGTGCCCGCTAGGTAACCTACATAGTCCAAGTGCCCGTTCGTTAACCTAGATAGTCCAAGTGCCCTCTAGGTAACCTAGACTGTCCAAGTGCCCGCTAGGTTACCTACATAGTCCAAGTGCCCGTTCGTTAACCTAGATAGCCCAAGTGCCCGCTAGGGAACCTACATAATCCAAGGGCCCTCTAGGTAACCTAGATAGTCCAAGTGCCCGCTAGGTAACCTAGATAGTCCAAGTGCCCGCTAGGTAACTTAGAGTCCAAGTGCTCGCTAGTTAACCTACATAGTCCAAGTGCCTGCTATGTAACCTAGATACTCAAAGTGCCCGTTAGGTAACCTAGATAGTCCAAGTGCCCGCTAGGTAACTTACATTGTCCAAGTTCCCACTAGGTAACCTAGATAGTCCAAGTGCCCGTTACCTAACCTAAATAGACCAAGGGTCCGCTAGGCAACCTACATAGTCCAAGAGCCCGTTCGTTAACATAGAAGTCCAAGTGCCCGCTAGGTAACCTAGAGAGTCCAAGTGCCCGCTAGGTTACCTGCATATTCCAAGTGCCTGTTCGTTAACCTAGATATTCCAAGTGTCCACTAGGTAACCTACATAGTCCAAGTGACCGCTAGGTAACCTATATAGTCCAAGTGCCCGCTAGGTAACCTACATAGTCCAAGGGCTCACTTGTTAACTTTGATAGTCCAAGTGCCCGCTAGTTAACCTAGATTATCCAAGTGTCTTCTAGTTAACCTACATAGTCCAAGTGTCAGATAGCTAACCTAGATAGTCCAAAGGCCCGCTAGTTGACCTACATAGTCCAAGTGCCCGCTAGGTTACCTAGATAATCCAATTGCCCGCTAGGGAACATTCATAGTCCAAGTGCCAGCTAGGTAACCTAGATAGTCCAAGTGCCCGCTAGTTAACCTAGATAGTCCTAGTGCCCGTTAGTTAATCTAGATAGTCCATGTGCCCACTACGGGACGTACTTAGTCCAAGTGCCCGTTAGCTAACCTAGATAGTCCAAGTGCCCGCTAGTTAACATTGATCATCCAAGTGCCCGCTAGTAAACCTAGATAGTCCAAGTGCATGCTAGTTAACCTAGATAGTCCAAGTGTCCTCTAGTTAACCTAGATCGTCCAAGTGCCCGCTATTTAACCTACATAGACCAAGGGTTCGCTAGTTGACCTACGTAGTCCAAGGTCCGCTAGTTGGCCTAGATAGTCCGGGTGCCTGCTAATTAACCTAGATAGTCCAAGTGCCCGCTAGGTTACCTGCATATTCCAAGTGCCCGTTCGTTAACCTAGATATTCCAAGTGTCCACTAGGTAACCTACATAGTCCAAGTGACCGCTAGGTAACCTATGTAGTCCAAGTGCCCGCTAGGTAACCTACATAGTACAAGGGCTCACTTGTTAACTTTGATAGTCCAAGTGCCCGCTAGTTAACCTAGATTATCCAAGTGTCTTCTAGTTAACCTACATAGTCCAAGTGTCTGTTAGCTAACCTAGATAGTCCAAGGACCCGCGAGGTGACCTACATAGTCCAAGTGCCTGCTAGTTAGCCTAGATAGTCCAAGTGCCCACTAGGTAACCTAAGTAGTACAAATGTCCGATAGGGATCCTACATAGTCCAAGTGCCCGCTGGGTAACCTACATAGTCCTAGTGCCCGTTCGTTAACCTAGATAGTCCAAGTGCCCGCTAGGTAACCTAGACTGTCCAAGTGCCCGCTAGGTAACCTAGATAGTCCAAGTGCTCGCTAGGTAACCTAGAGTCCAAGTGCTTGCTAGTTAACCTACATAGTCCAAGTGCCCGCTATGTAACCCAGATAGTCAAAGTGCCCGTTAGATAACCTAGGTAGTCCAAGTGCCCGCTAGGTAACTTACATTGTCCAAGTTTCCGCTAGGTAACCTAGATAGTCCAAGTGCCCGTTACCTAACCTAGATAGTCCAAGTGCCCGGTAAGCAACCTACATAGTCCAAGTGCCCGTTCGTTAACCTAGAAGTCCAAGTGCCCGCTAGGTACCCTAGACAGTCCAAGTGCCCGCTAGGTTACCTGAATATTCCAAGTGCCCGTTCGTTAACCTAGATAGTCCAAGTGCCCGCTAGGTAACCTATATAGTCCAAGTGCCCGCTAGGTAACCTAGATAGTCCAAGGGCCCGCTAGTTAACCTAGATAGTCCAAGTGTCCTCTAGTTAACCTACATAGTCCAAGTGCCCGCTAGTTAACCTACATACCAAGTTCCCGCTACGTAACCTAGATAGTCCAAGGGCACGCTAGTTAACCTACATCGTCCAAGTGCCCGCTAAGGAACCTACATAGTCCAAGTGCACGCTAGTTAACCTAGATAGTCCAAGTTCCCGCTAGTTAACCTAGATAGTCCAAGTGCCTGCTAGGTAACCTACATAGTGCAAGTGTCCGCTAGTTAACCTACATATTCCAAGTGCCCGCTAGTTAACATAGATAGTCCAAGTGCCCGCTAGGGAACGTACATAGTCCAAGTGCCCGCTAGGTACCCTAGATAATGCAAGTGTCCGCTAGTTAACCTAGATAGTTTAAGTACCCGCTAGGTAACCTAGATCGTCCAAGGGCCCCCTAGTTAGCCTACATAGTCCATGTGCCCGCTAGGTAACCTAGATAGTCCAAGTGCCCGTTCAGTCACCTAGATAGTCCAAGTGCCCTTTAGGGAACCTACATAGTCCATGGGCCCACTAGTTAAACTACTTAGTGCAAGTGTCCGCTAGTTAAGCTACATATTCCAAGTGCCCGATAGTTAACCTACCTAATCTAAGTGCCCGTTAGCTAAACTAGATAGTCCAAGGGCCCGCGAGTTGACCTACATAGTCCAAGTGCCAGCTAGGTATCCTAGATAGTACAAGTGCCCGCTAGGGAACCTAGATAGTCCAAGTGCCTGTTAGCTAACATAGATAGTCCAAGTGGCGGCTAGGTAACCTACATAGTCAAAGTACCCGTTCGTTAACCTAGATAATCCAAATGCCCGCTAGGTAACCTAGACAGTCCAAGTGCCCGCTAGTTAACCTACATAGTCCAAGTGCCCGATAGGGAACCTACATAATCCAAGTTCCCGCTAGGGAACCTACATAGTCCAAGAGCCCGCTAGGCAACCTATACAGTCCAAGTGGCCGTTAGTTAACCTAGATAGTCAAAGTGCCTGCTAGGTAACCTAGATAGTCCAAGTGCTCGCTAGGTAACCTACATAGTCCAAGTGCCTGCTTCGTAACCTAAATAGTCCAAATGCCCGCTAGGGAAACTACATTGTCCAAGTGCCCGCTAGTTAACCTAGATAGTCCAAGTGCCTGCTAGTAAACCTACATAATCCATGGGCCCGTAAGTTAACCTACATAGTGCAAGTGTCCGCTAGTTAACCTACATATTCCAAGTGCCTGCTAGTTAACATAGATAGTCCAAGTGCCCGCTAGGGAACGTACATAGTCCAAGGGCTCACTTGTTAACTTTGATAGTCCAAGTGCCCGCTAGTTAACCTAGATTATCCAAGTGTCTTCTAGTTAACCTACATAATCCAAGTGTCAGATAGCTAACCTAGATAGTCCAAAGGCCCGCTAGTTGACCTACATAGTCCAAGTGCCCGCTAGGTTACCTAGATAATCCAATTGCCCGCTAGGGAACATTCATAGTCCAAGTGCCAGCTAGGTAACCTAGATAGTCCAAGTGCCCGCTAGTTAACCTAGATAGTCCTAGTGCCCGTTAGTTAATCTAGATAGTCCATGTGCCCACTACGGGACGTACTTAGTCCAAGTGCCCGTTAGCTAACCTAGATAGTCCAAGTGCCCGCTAGTTAACATTGATCATCCAAGTGCCCGCTAGTAAACCTAGATAGTCCAAGTGCATGCTAGTTAACCTAGATAGTCCAAGTGTCCTCTAGTTAACCTAGATCGTCCAAGTGCCCGCTATTTAACCTACATAGACCAAGGGTTCGCTAGTTGACCTACGTAGTCCAAGGTCCGCTAGTTGGCCTAGATAGTCCGGGTGCCTGCTAATTAACCTAGATAGTCCAAGTGCCCGCTAGGTTACCTGCATATTCCAAGTGCCCGTTCGTTAACCTAGATATTCCAAGTGTCCACTAGGTAACCTACATAGTCCAAGTGACCGCTAGGTAACCTATGTAGTCCAAGTGCCCGCTAGGTAACCTACATAGTACAAGGGCTCACTTGTTAACTTTGATAGTCCAAGTGCCCGCTAGTTAACCTAGATTATCCAAGTGTCTTCTAGTTAACCTACATAGTCCAAGTGTCTGTTAGCTAACCTAGATAGTCCAAGGACCCGCGAGGTGACCTACATAGTCCAAGTGCCTGCTAGTTAGCCTAGATAGTCCAAGTGCCCACTAGGTAACCTAAGTAGTACAAATGTCCGATAGGGATCCTACATAGTCCAAGTGCCCGCTGGGTAACCTACATAGTCCTAGTGCCCGTTCGTTAACCTAGATAGTCCAAGTGCCCGCTAGGTAACCTAGACTGTCCAAGTGCCCGCTAGGTAACCTAGATAGTCCAAGTGCTCGCTAGGTAACCTAGAGTCCAAGTGCTTGCTAGTTAACCTACATAGTCCAAGTGCCCGCTATGTAACCCAGATAGTCAAAGTGCCCGTTAGATAACCTAGGTAGTCCAAGTGCCCGCTAGGTAACTTACATTGTCCAAGTTTCCGCTAGGTAACCTAGATAGTCCAAGTGCCCGTTACCTAACCTAGATAGTCCAAGTGCCCGGTAAGCAACCTACATAGTCCAAGTGCCCGTTCGTTAACCTAGAAGTCCAAGTGCCCGCTAGGTACCCTAGACAGTCCAAGTGCCCGCTAGGTTACCTGAATATTCCAAGTGCCCGTTCGTTAACCTAGATAGTCCAAGTGCCCGCTAGGTAACCTATATAGTCCAAGTGCCCGCTAGGTAACCTAGATAGTCCAAGGGCCCGCTAGTTAACCTAGATAGTCCAAGTGTCCTCTAGTTAACCTACATAGTCCAAGTGCCCGCTAGTTAACCTAAGTAGTCAAAGTGCCCGATAGGGAACCAACATAATCCAAGTGCCCGCTAGGGAACCTACATAGTCCAAGTGCCAGTTAGGTAACCTAGATAGTCCAAATGCCTGCCAGGAAACCCACATAGTCCATGTGCCCGCTAGGGAACTTACATAGTCCAAGGGCCTCCTAGGGAGCCTACATAGTCCAATGCCCGTTAGTAAACCTAGATTATCCAAGTGCCCGCTAGGTAACCTAGATAATCCAACAGCCCGATAGGTAACCTACATACTCCAAGAACCCGCTAGGCAACGTAGATTGTTCAAGTGCCAGCTAGGTAACCTAGATAGTCCATGTGCCCTCTAGTTAACCTAGATCGTCCAAGTGCCCGCTAGTTAACCTACATAGTCCAAGGGCCCGCTAGTTAACCTACATAGTCCAAGGTCCGCTAGTCAACCTAGATAGTCCAAGTGCTCGCTAGTTAACCTACATAGTACAAGGGCCCGTTAGTTGACCTAGATAGTCCAAGTGCCCGCTAGTTAACCTAGATAGTCCAAGTGCCCGCTAGTTAACCTAAGTAGTCCAAATGTCCGATAGGGATCCACATAGTCCAAGTGCCCGCTAGGTAACCTACATAGTCCAAGTGCCCGTTCGTTAACCTAGATAGTCCAAGTGCCCTCTAGGTAACCTAGACTGTCCAAGTGCCCGCTAGGTTACCTACATAGTCCAAGTGCCCGTTCGTTAACCTAGATAGCCCAAGTGCCCGCTAGGGAACCTACATAATCCAAGGGCCCTCTAGGTAACCTAGATAGTCCAAGTGCCCGCTAGGTAACCTAGATAGTCCAAGTGCCCGCTAGGTAACTTAGAGTCCAAGTGCTCGCTAGTTAACCTACATAGTCCAAGTGCCTGCTATGTAACCTAGATACTCAAAGTGCCCGTTAGGTAACCTAGATAGTCCAAGTGCCCGCTAGGTAACTTACATTGTCCAAGTTCCCACTAGGTAACCTAGATAGTCCAAGTGCCCGTTACCTAACCTAAATAGACCAAGGGTCCGCTAGGCAACCTACATAGTCCAAGAGCCCGTTCGTTAACCTAGAAGTCCAAGTGCCCGCTAGGTAACCTAGAGAGTCCAAGTGCCCGCTAGGTTACCTGCATATTCCAAGTGCCTGTTCGTTAACCTAGATATTCCAAGTGTCCACTAGGTAACCTACATAGTCCAAGTGACCGCTAGGTAACCTATATAGTCCAAGTGCCCGCTAGGTAACCTACATAGTCCAAGGGCTCACTTGTTAACTTTGATAGTCCAAGTGCCCGCTAGTTAACCTAGATTATCCAAGTGTCTTCTAGTTAACCTACATAGTCCAAGTGTCAGATAGCTAACCTAGATAGTCCAAAGGCCCGCTAGTTGACCTACATAGTCCAAGTGCCCGCTAGGTTACCTAGATAATCCAATTGCCCGCTAGGGAACATTCATAGTCCAAGTGCCAGCTAGGTAACCTAGATAGTCCAAGTGCCCGCTAGTTAACCTAGATAGTCCTAGTGCCCGTTAGTTAATCTAGATAGTCCATGTGCCCACTACGGGACGTACTTAGTCCAAGTGCCCGTTAGCTAACCTAGATAGTCCAAGTGCCCGCTAGTTAACATTGATCATCCAAGTGCCCGCTAGTAAACCTAGATAGTCCAAGTGCATGCTAGTTAACCTAGATAGTCCAAGTGTCCTCTAGTTAACCTAGATCGTCCAAGTGCCCGCTATTTAACCTACATAGACCAAGGGTTCGCTAGTTGACCTACGTAGTCCAAGGTCCGCTAGTTGGCCTAGATAGTCCGGGTGCCTGCTAATTAACCAAGATAGTCCAAGTGCCCGCTAGGTTACCTGCATATTCCAAGTGCCCGTTCGTTAACCTAGATATTCCAAGTGTCCACTAGGTAACCTACATAGTCCAAGTGACCGCTAGGTAACCTATGTAGTCCAAGTGCCCGCTAGGTAACCTACATAGTACAAGGGCTCACTTGTTAACTTTGATAGTCCAAGTGCCCGCTAGTTAACCTAGATTATCCAAGTGTCTTCTAGTTAACCTACATAGTCCAAGTGTCTGTTAGCTAACCTAGATAGTCCAAGGACCCGCGAGGTGACCTACATAGTCCAAGTGCCTGCTAGTTAGCCTAGATAGTCCAAGTGCCCACTAGGTAACCTAAGTAGTACAAATGTCCGATAGGGATCCTACATAGTCCAAGTGCCCGCTGGGTAACCTACATAGTCCTAGTGCCCGTTCGTTAACCTAGATAGTCCAAGTGCTCGCTAGGTAACCTAGAGTCCAAGTGCTTGCTAGTTAACCTACATAGTCCAAGTGCCCGCTATGTAACCCAGATAGTCAAAGTGCCCGTTAGATAACCTAGGTAGTCCAAGTGCCCGCTAGGTAACTTACATTGTCCAAGTTTCCGCTAGGTAACCTAGATAGTCCAAGTGCCCGTTACCTAACCTAGATAGTCCAAGTGCCCGGTAAGCAACCTACATAGTCCAAGTGCCCGTTCGTTAACCTAGAAGTCCAAGTGCCCGCTAGGTACCCTAGACAGTCCAAGTGCCCGCTAGGTTACCTGAATATTCCAAGTGCCCGTTCGTTAACCTAGATAGTCCAAGTGCCCGCTAGGTAACCTATATAGTCCAAGTGCCCGCTAGGTAACCTAGATAGTCCAAGGGCCCGCTAGTTAACCTAGATAGTCCAAGTGTCCTCTAGTTAACCTACATAGTCCAAGTGCCCGCTAGTTAACCTACATACCAAGTTCCCGCTACGTAACCTAGATAGTCCAAGGGCACGCTAGTTAACCTACATCGTCCAAGTGCCCGCTAAGGAACCTACATAGTCCAAGTGCACGCTAGTTAACCTAGATAGTCCAAGTTCCCGCTAGTTAACCTAGATAGTCCAAGTGCCTGCTAGGTAACCTACATAGTGCAAGTGTCCGCTAGTTAACCTACATATTCCAAGTGCCCGCTAGTTAACATAGATAGTCCAAGTGCCCGCTAGGGAACGTACATAGTCCAAGTGCCCGCTAGGTACCCTAGATAATGCAAGTGTCCGCTAGTTAACCTAGATAGTTTAAGTACCCGCTAGGTAACCTAGATCGTCCAAGGGCCCCCTAGTTAGCCTACATAGTCCATGTGCCCGCTAGGTAACCTAGATAGTCCAAGTGCCCGTTCAGTCACCTAGATAGTCCAAGTGCCCTTTAGGGAACCTACATAGTCCATGGGCCCACTAGTTAAACTACTTAGTGCAAGTGTCCGCTAGTTAAGCTACATATTCCAAGTGCCCGATAGTTAACCTACCTAATCTAAGTGCCCGTTAGCTAAACTAGATAGTCCAAGGGCCCGCGAGTTGACCTACATAGTCCAAGTGCCAGCTAGGTATCCTAGATAGTACAAGTGCCCGCTAGGGAACCTAGATAGTCCAAGTGCCTGTTAGCTAACATAGATAGTCCAAGTGGCGGCTAGGTAACCTACATAGTCAAAGTACCCGTTCGTTAACCTAGATAATCCAAATGCCCGCTAGGTAACCTAGACAGTCCAAGTGCCCGCTAGTTAACCTACATAGTCCAAGTGCCCGATAGGGAACCTACATAATCCAAGTTCCCGCTAGGGAACCTACATAGTCCAAGAGCCCGCTAGGCAACCTATACAGTCCAAGTGGCCGTTAGTTAACCTAGATAGTCAAAGTGCCTGCTAGGTAACCTAGATAGTCCAAGTGCTCGCTAGGTAACCTACATAGTCCAAGTGCCTGCTTCGTAACCTAAATAGTCCAAATGCCCGCTAGGGAAACTACATTGTCCAAGTGCCCGCTAGTTAACCTAGATAGTCCAAGTGCCTGCTAGTAAACCTACATAATCCATGGGCCCGTAAGTTAACCTACATAGTGCAAGTGTCCGCTAGTTAACCTACATATTCCAAGTGCCTGCTAGTTAACATAGATAGTCCAAGTGCCCGCTAGGGAACGTACATAGTCCAAGTGCCCGCTAGGTACCCTAGATAGTGCAAGTGTCCGCTAGTTAACCTAGATAGTTCCAGTACCCGCTAGGTAACCTAGATCGTCCAAGGGCCCCCTAGTTAGCCTACATAGTCCATGTGCCCGCTAGGTAACCTAGATAGTCTAAGTGCCCGTTCGGTCACCTAGATAGTCCAAGTGCCCTTTAGGGAACCTAGATAGTCCAAGGGCCCGCTAGTAAACCTACATAGTGCAAGTGTCCGCTAGTTAACCTACATATTCCAAGTGCCCGCTAGTTAACCTACCTAATCTAAGTGCCCGTTAGCTAACCTAGATAGTCCAAGGGCCCGCGAGTTGACCTACATAGTCCAAGTGCCAGCTAGGTATCCTAGATAGTACAAGTGCCCGCTAGGGAACCTACATAGTCCAAGTGCCCGATAGGGAAGCTACATAATCCAAGTTCCCGCTAGGGAACCTACATAGTCCAAGAGCCCGCTAGGCAACCTATACAGTCCAAGTGGCCGTTAGTTAACCTAGATAGTCAAAGTGCCTGCTAGGTAACCTAGATAGTCCAAGTGCTCGCTAGGTAACCTACATAGTCCAAGTGCCCGCTTCATAACCTAAATAGTCCAAATGCCCGCTAGGGAAACTAAATAGTCCAAGTGCCCGCTAGTTAACGAAGATAGTACAAGTGCCTGCTAGTAAACCTACATAATCCACGGGCCCGTTAATTAACCTACATAGTGCAAGGGCCCGCTAGTTAACCTAGGTAGTCCAAGTGCCCACTAGGGATCCTTCAAAATCCAAGTGCCTGCTAGGTAACCTAGATTGTCCAAGTGCCCGCTAGTTAACCTAGATAGTCCTAGTGCCCGTTAGTTAACCTTGATAGTCCAAGTGCCCAGTAGGGGACGTACATAGTCCAAGTGCCCGCTAGATAACCTAGATAGTCCCAGTGTGCGCTAGGGTATGTACATAGTCCAAGTGTCTGCTAGGAAACCTGGATAGTCCAAGTGACCGCTAGGGATCCTTCATAATCCAAGTGCCTGCTAGGTCACCTAGATAGTCCAAGTGCCCGCTAGTTAACCTAGATAGTCCTAGTGCCCGTTAGTTAACCTAGATAGTCCAAGTGCCCACTAGGTAACCTAGATAGTCCAAGTGCGCGCTAGGGTATGTACATAGTCCAAGTGCCTGCTAGGAAACCTGGATAGTCCAAGTGACCGCTAGGGATCCTTCATAATCCAAGTGCCTGCTAGGTAACCTAGATAGTCCAAGTGCCCGCTAGTTAACCTAGATAGTCCTAGTGCCCGTTAGTTAACCTAGATAGTCCCAGTGCCCACTAGGTAACCTAGATAGTCCAAGTGCGCGCTAGGGTATGTACATAGTCCAAGTGCCTGCTAGGAAACCTAGATAGTCCAAGTGCCCGCTAATTAACCTACATAGTCCAAGGGCCCGCTAGTTAACCTACATAGTCAAAGGTCCGCTAGTTAACCTAGATAGTCCAAGTGCCCGCTAGTTAACCTACATAGTACAAGGGCCCGCTAGTTGACCTAGATAGTCAAAGTGCCCGCTAGTTAACCTAAGTAGTACAAATGTCCTATAGTGATCCTACATAGTCCAAGTGCCCGCTAGGTAACCTACATAGTCCAAGTGCCCGTTCGTTAACCTAGATAGTCAAAAAGCCCGCTAGGTAACCTAGACAGTCCAAGTGCCCGCAAGGTTACCTACATAGTCCAAGGGCCCGCTAGGTAACCTAGATAGTCCAAGTGCTCGCTAGGTAACCTACATAGTCCAAGTGCCCGCTTCGTAAGCTAAATAGTCCAAATGCCCGCTAGGGAAACTACATAGTCCAAGTGCCCGCTAGTTAACCTAGATAGTCCAAGTGCCTGCTAGTAAACCTACATAATACATGGGCCCGTTAGTTAACCTACATAGTGCAAGGGCCCTCTAGTTAACCTAGATAGTCCAAGTGCCCGCTAGGGATCCTTCAAAATACAAGTGCCTGCTAGGTAACCTAGATAGTCCAAGTGCCCACTAGTTAACCTAGATAGTCCAAGTGCCCTCTAGTTAACCTAGATAGTACAAGTGCCCGCTAGGGATCCTTCATAATCCAAGTGCCTGCTAGGTAACCTAGATAGTCCAAGTGGCCGCTAGTTAACCTAGATAGTCCTAGTGCCCGTTAGTTAACCTAGATAGTCCAAGTGTCCACTAGGGAACGTACATAGTCCAAGTGCCCGCTAGATAACCTACATAGTCCCAGTGCACGCTAGGGTATGTACATAGTCCAAGTACCTGCTATGAAACCAAGATAGTCCAAGTGCCCGCTAGGGATCCTTCATAATCCAAGTGCCTGCTAGGTAACCTAGATAGTGCAAGTGCCCACTAGTTAGCCTAGATAGTCCTGGTGCCCGTTAGTTAACCTAGATAGTCCAAGTGCCCACTAGGTAACCTAGATAGTCCAAGTGCGCGCTGGGGTATGTACATAGTGCAAGGGCCTGCTAGTTAACCTTCATAGTCCAAGTGTCCGCTAGTTAACCTACATAGTCCAAGTGCCCGCTAGTTAACCTAGATAGTCCAAGTGTCTGTTAGTTAACCTACGTAGTCCAAGTGCCCGGTAGTTAACTTACATAGTTCAAGTGTCCGTAGGGTACATACAAAGTCCAAGTGTCCGCTAAGGATCATACATAGTCCAAATGCCCGCTAGGGAACCTACGTAGTCCATGTGCCCGCTAGGGAATCTACATAGTCCAAGGGCCCGCTAGTTAACGTAGATAGTCCAAGTGCCGCTAGTTAATCTACATAGTCCAAGGGCCCGCTACTTAACCTAGATAGTCCAAGTGTCCTCTAGTTAACCTACATAGTCCAAGTGCCCGCTAGTTAACCTACATACCAAGTTCCCGCTACGTAACCTAGATAGTCTAGGGAACGCTAGTTAACCTACATCGTCCAAGTGCCCGCTAAGGAACCTACATAGTCCAAGTGCACGCTAGTTAACCTAGATAGTCCAAGTGCCCTCTAGTTAACCTAGATAGTCCAAGTGCCTGCTAGGTAACCTACATAGTGCAAGTGTCCGCTAGTTAACCTACATATTCCAAGTGCCCGCTAGTTAACATAGATAGTCCAAGTGCCCGCTAGGGAACGTACATAGTCCAAGTGCCCGTAGGTACCCTAGATAGTGCAAGTGTCCGCTAGTTAACCTAGATAGTTCAAGTACCCGCTAGGTAACCTAGATCGTCCAAGGGCCCCTGAGTTAGCCTACATAGTCCATGTGCCCGCTAGGTAACCTAGATAGTCCAAGTGCCCGTTCGGTCACCTAGATAGTCCAAGTGCCCTTTAGGGAACCTAGATAGTCCAAGGGCCCGCTAGTAAACCTACATAGTCCATGGGCCCACTAGTTAACCTACATAGTGCAAGTGTCCACTAGTTAACCTACATATTCCAAGTGCCCGCTAGTTAACCTACCTAATCTAAGTGCCCGTTAGCTAACCTAGATAGTCCAAGGGCCCGCGAGTTGACCTACATAGTCCAAGTGCCAGCTAGGTATCCTAGATAGTACAAGTGCCCGCTAGGGAACCTAGATAGTCCAAGTGCCTGTTAGCTAACATAGATAGTCCAAGTGCCCGCTAGGTAACCTACATAGTCCTAGTGCCCGTTCGTTAACCTAGATAGTCCAAGTGCCCGCTAGGTAACCTAGAGTCCAAGTGCTTGCTAGTTAACCTACATAGTCCAAGTGCCCGCTATGTAACCCAGATAGTCAATGTGCCCGTTAGGTAACCTAGGTAGTCCAAGTGCCCGCTAGGTAACTTACATTGTCCAAGTTCCCGCTAGGTAACCTAGATAGTCCAAGTGCCCGTTACCTAACCTAGATAGTCCAAGTGCCCGGTAAGCAACCTACATAGTCCAAGTGCCCGTTCGTTAACCTAGAAGTCCAAGTGCCCGCTAGGTAACCTAGACAGTCCAAGTGCCCGCTAGGTTACCTGCATATTCCAAGTGCCCGTTCGTTAACCTAGATAGTCCAAGTGCCCGCTAGGTAACCTATATAGTCCAAGTGCCCGCTAGGTAACCTAGATAGTCCAAGGGCCCGCTAGTTAACCTAGATAGTCCAAGTGTCCTCTAGTTAACCTACATAATCCAAGTGCCCGCTAGTTAACCTACATACCAAGTTCCCGCTACGTAACCTAGATAGTCCAGGGAACGCTAGTTAACCTACATCGTCCAAGTGCCCGCTAAGGAACCTACATAGTCCAAGTGCATGCTAGTTAACCTAGATAGTCCAAGTGCCCGCTAGTTAACCTAGATAGTCCAAGTGCCTGCTAGGTAACCTACATAGTGCAAGTGTCCGCTAGTTAACCTACATATTCCAAGTGCCCGCTAGTTAACATAGATAGTCCAAGTGCCCGCTAGGGAACGTACATAGTCCAAGTGCCCGCTAGGTACCCTAGATAGTGCAAGTGTCCGCTAGTTAACCTAGATAGTTCAAGTACCCGCTAGGTAACCTAGATCGTCCAAGGGCCCCCTAGTTAGCCTACATAGTCCATGTGCCCGCTAGGTAACCTAGATAGTCCAAGTGCCCGTTCAGTCACCTAGATAGTCCAAGTGCCCTTTAGGGAACCTAGATAGTCCAAGGGCCCGCTAGTAAACCTACATAGTCCATGGGCCCACTAGTTAACCGACATAGTGCAAGTGTCCGCTAGTTAACCTACATATTCCAAGTGCCCGATAGTTAACCTACCTAATCTAAGTGCCCGTTAGCTAAACTAGATAGTCCAAGGGCCCACGAGTTGACCTACATAGTCCAAGTGCCAGCTAGGTATCCTAGATAGTACAAGTGCCCGCTAGGGAACCTAGATAGTCCAAGTGCCTGTTAGCTAACATAGATAGTCCAAGTGGCGGCTAGGTAACCTACATAGTCAAAGTACCCGTTCGTTAACCTAGATAATCCAAATGCCCCCTAGGTAACCTAGACAGTCCAAGTGCCCGCTAGTTAACCTACATAGTCCAAGTGCCCGATAGGGAACCTACATAATCCAAGTTCCCGCTAGGGAACCTACATTGTCCAAGAGCCCGCTAGGCAACCTATACAGTCCAAGTGGCTAGATAGTCAAAGTTAACCTAGATAGTCAAAGTGCCTGCTAGGTAACCTAGATAGTCCAAGTGCTCGCTAGGTAACCTACATAGTCCAAGTGCCCGCTTGGTAACCTAAATAGTCCAAATGCCCGCTAGGGAAACTACATAGTCCAAGTGCCCGCTAGTTAACCTAGATAGTCCAAGTGCCTGCTAGTAAACCTACATAATCCATGGGCCCGTTAGTTAACCTATATAGTGCAAGGGCCCGCTAGTTAACCTAGATAGTCCAAGTGCCCGCTAGGGATCCTTCAAAATCCAAGTGCCTGCTAGGTAACCTAGATAGTCCAAGTGCCCACTAGTTACCCTAGATAGTCCTAGTGCCCGTTAGTTAACCTTGATAGTCCAAGTGCCCACTAGGGGACGTACATAGTCCAAGTGCCCGCTAGATAACCTAGATAGTCCCAGTGTGCGCTAGGGTATGTACATAGTCCAAGTGTCTGCTAGGAAACCTAGATAGTCCAAGTGACCGCTAGGGATCCTTCATAATCCAAGTGACAGCTAGGTAACCTAGATAGTCCAAGTGCCCGCTAGTTAACCTAGATAGTCCTAGTGCCCGTTATTAACCTAGATAGTCCAAGTGCCCACTAGGTAACCTAGATAGTCCAAGTGCACGCTAGGGCATGTACATAGTCCAAGTGCCTGCTAGGAAACCTAGATAGTCCAAGGGCCCGCTAGTTAACCTACATAGCCCAAGGCCCGCTAGTTAACCTAGATAGTCCAAGTGCCCGCTAGTTAACCTACATAATACAAGGGCCCGCTAGTTGACCTAGATAGTAAAAGTGCCCGCTAGTTAACCTAAGTAGTACAAATATCCTATAGTGATCCTACATACTCCAAGTGCCCGCTAGGTAACCTACATAATCCAAGTGCCCGTTCGTTAACCTAGATAGTCAAAAAGCCCGGTAGGTAACCTAGACAGTCCAAGTGCCCGCAAGGTTACCTACATAGTACAATGCCCGCTAGGTAACCTAGATAGTCCAAGTGACCGCTAGTTAACCTACATAGTCCAAGTGCCCTCTAGTTAACCTAGATAGTCCAAGTGCCCGCTAGGGATCCTTCATAATCCAAGTGCCTGCTAGGTAAGCTAGATAGTCCAAGTGCCCGCTAGTTAACCTAGATAGTCCTAGTGCCCGTTAGTTAACCTAGATAGTCCAAGTGCCCACTAGGGAACGTACATAGTCCAAGTGCCCGCTAGATAACCTACATAGTCCCAGTGCATGCTAGGGTATGTACATATTCCAAGTGCCTGCTATGAAACCTAGATAGTCCAAGTGCCCGCTAGGGATCCTTCATAATCCAAGTGCCTGCTAGGTAACCTAGATAGTGCAAGTGCCCGCTAGTTAACCTAGATAGTCCTGGTGCCCGTTAGTTAACCTAGATAGTCCAAGTGCCCACTAGGTAACCTAGATAGTCCAAGTGCACGCTGGGGTATGTACATAGTCCAATGGCCTGCTAGTTAACCTTCATAGTCCAAGTGTCCGCTAGTCAACCTACATAGTCCAAGTGCCCGCTAGTTAACCTAGATAGTCCAAGTGTCCGCTAGTTAACCTACGTAGTCCAAGTGCCCGGTAGTTAACTTACATAGTTCAAGTGTCCGTAGGGTACATACATAGTCCAAGTGCCCGCTAAGGAACATACATAGTCCAAATGCCCGCTAGGGAACCTACGTAGTCCATGTGACCGCTAGGGAATCTACATAGTCCAAGGGCCCGCTAGTTAACGTAGATAGTCCAAGTGCCGCTAGTTAATCTACATAGTCCAAGGGCCCGCTACTTAACCTAGATAGTCCAAGTGTCCTCTAGTTAACCTACATAGTCCAAGTGCCCGCTAGTTAACCTACATACCAAGTTCCCGCTACGTAACCTAGATAGTCCAGGGAACGCTAGTTCACCTACATCGTCCAAGTGCCCTCTAAGGAACCTACATAGTCCAAGTGCACGCTAGTTAACCTAGATAATCAAAGTGCCCGCTAGTTAACCTAGATAGTCCAATGCCTGCTAGGTAACCTACATAGGGCAAGTGTCCGCTAGTTAACCTACATATTCCAAGTGCCCGCTAGTTAACATAGATAGTCCAAGTGCCTGCTAGGGAACGTACATAGTCCAAGTGCCCGCTAGGTACCCTAGATAGTGCAAGTGTCCGCTAGTTAACCTAGATAGTTCAAGTACCCGCTAGGCAACCTAGATCGTCCAAGGGCCCCCTAGTTAGCCTACATAGTCCATGTGCCCGCTAGGTAACCTAGATAGTCCAAGTGCCCGTTCGGTCACCTAGATAGTCCAAGTGCCCTTTAGGGAACCTAGATAGTCCAAGGGCCCGCTAGTAAACCTACATAGTCCATGGGCCCACTAGTTAACCTACATAGTGCAAGTGTCCACTAGTTAACCTACATATTCCAAGTGCCCGCTAGTTAACCTACCTAATCTAAGTGCCCGTTAGCTAACCTAGATAGTCCAAGGGCCCGCGAGTTGACCTACATAGTCCAAGTGCCAGCTAGGTATCCTAGATAGTACAAGTGCCCGCTAGGGAACCTAGATAGTCCAAGTGCCTGTTAGCTAACATAGATAGTCCAAGTGCCCGCTAGGTAACCTACATAGTCCTAGTGCCCGTTCGTTAACCTAGATAGTCCAAGTGCCCGCTAGGTAACCTAGAGTCCAAGTGCTTGCTAGTTAACCTACATAGTCCAAGTGCCCGCTATGTAACCCAGATAGTCAATGTGCCCGTTAGGTAACCTAGGTAGTCCAAGTGCCCGCTAGGTAACTTACATTGTCCAAGTTCCCGCTAGGTAACCTAGATAGTCCAAGTGCCCGTTACCTAACCTAGATAGTCCAAGTGCCCGGTAAGCAACCTACATAGTCCAAGTGCCCGTTCGTTAACCTAGAAGTCCAAGTGCCCGCTAGGTAACCTAGACAGTCCAAGTGCCCGCTAGGTTACCTGCATATTCCAAGTGCCCGTTCGTTAACCTAGATAGTCCAAGTGCCCGCTAGGTAACCTATATAGTCCAAGTGCCCGCTAGGTAACCTAGATAGTCCAAGGGCCCGCTAGTTAACCTAGATAGTCCAAGTGTCCTCTAGTTAACCTACATAATCCAAGTGCCCGCTAGTTAACCTACATACCAAGTTCCCGCTACGTAACCTAGATAGTCCAGGGAACGCTAGTTAACCTACATCGTCCAAGTGCCCGCTAAGGAACCTACATAGTCCAAGTGCATGCTAGTTAACCTAGATAGTCCAAGTGCCCGCTAGTTAACCTAGATAGTCCAAGTGCCTGCTAGGTAACCTACATAGTGCAAGTGTCCGCTAGTTAACCTACATATTCCAAGTGCCCGCTAGTTAACATAGATAGTCCAAGTGCCCGCTAGGGAACGTACATAGTCCAAGTGCCCGCTAGGTACCCTAGATAGTGCAAGTGTCCGCTAGTTAACCTAGATAGTTCAAGTACCCGCTAGGTAACCTAGATCGTCCAAGGGCCCCCTAGTTAGCCTACATAGTCCATGTGCCCGCTAGGTAACCTAGATAGTCCAAGTGCCCGTTCAGTCACCTAGATAGTCCAAGTGCCCTTTAGGGAACCTAGATAGTCCAAGGGCCCGCTAGTAAACCTACATAGTCCATGGGCCCACTAGTTAACCGACATAGTGCAAGTGTCCGCTAGTTAACCTACATATTCCAAGTGCCCGATAGTTAACCTACCTAATCTAAGTGCCCGTTAGCTAAACTAGATAGTCCAAGGGCCCACGAGTTGACCTACATAGTCCAAGTGCCAGCTAGGTATCCTAGATAGTACAAGTGCCCGCTAGGGAACCTAGATAGTCCAAGTGCCTGTTAGCTAACATAGATAGTCCAAGTGGCGGCTAGGTAACCTACATAGTCAAAGTACCCGTTCGTTAACCTAGATAATCCAAATGCCCGCTAGGTAACCTAGACAGTCCAAGTGCCCGCTAGTTAACCTACATAGTCCAAGTGCCCGATAGGGAACCTACATAATCCAAGTTCCCGCTAGGGAACCTACATAGTCCAAGAGCCCGCTAGGCAACCTATACAGTCCAAGTGGCCGTTAGTTAACCTAGATAGTCAAAGTGCCTGCTAGGTAACCTAGATAGTCCAAGTGCTCGCTAGGTAACATACATAGTCCAAGTGCCCGCTTGGTAACCTAAATAGTCCAAATGCCCGCTAGGGAAACTACATAGTCCAAGTGCCCGCTAGTTAACCTAGATAGTCCAAGTGCCTGCTAGTAAACCTACATAATCCATGGGCCCGTTAGTTAACCTATATAGTGCAAGGGCCCGCTAGTTAACCTAGATAGTCCAAGTGCCCGCTAGGGATCCTTCAAAATCCAAGTGCCTGCTAGGTAACCTAGATAGTCCAAGTGCCCACTAGTTACCCTAGATAGTCCTAGTGCCCGTTAGTTAACCTTGATAGTCCAAGTGCCCACTAGGGGACGTACATAGTCCAAGTGCCCGCTAGATAACCTAGATAGTCCCAGTGTGCGCTAGGGTATGTACATAGTCCAAGTGTCTGCTAGGAAACCTAGATAGTCCAAGTGACCGCTAGGGATCCTTCATAATCCAAGTGACAGCTAGGTAACCTAGATAGTCCAAGTGCCCGCTAGTTAACCTAGATAGTCCTAGTGCCCGTTAGTTAACCTAGATAGTCCAAGTGCCCACTAGGTAACCTAGATAGTCCAAGTGCACGCTAGGGCATGTACATAGTCCAAGTGCCTGCTAGGAAACCTAGATAGTCCAAGGGCCCGCTAGTTAACCTACATAGCCCAAGGCCCGCTAGTTAACCTAGATAGTCCAAGTGCCCGCTAGTTAACCTACATAATACAAGGGCCCGCTAGTTGACCTAGATAGTAAAAGTGCCCGCTAGTTAACCTAAGTAGTACAAAAATCCTATAGTGATCCTACATACTCCAAGTGCCCGCTAGGTAACCTACATAATCCAAGTGCCCGTTCGTTAACCTAGATAGTCAAAAAGCCCGGTAGGTAACCTAGACAGTCCAAGTGCCCGCAAGGTTACCTACATAGTACAATGCCCGCTAGGTAACCTAGATAGTCCAAGTGACCGCTAGTTAACCTACATAGTCCAAGTGCCCTCTAGTTAACCTAGATAGTCCAAGTGCCCGCTAGGGATCCTTCATAATCCAAGTGCCTGCTAGGTAAGCTAGATAGTCCAAGTGCCCGCTAGTTAACCTAGATAGTCCTAGTGCCCGTTAGTTAACCTAGATAGTCCAAGTGCCCACTAGGGAACGTACATAGTCCAAGTGCCCGCTAGATAACCTACATAGTCCCAGTGCATGCTAGGGTATGTACATATTCCAAGTGCCTGCTATGAAACCTAGATAGTCCAAGTGCCCGCTAGGGATCCTTCATAATCCAAGTGCCTGCTAGGTAACCTAGATAGTGCAAGTGCCCGCTAGTTAACCTAGATAGTCCTGGTGCCCGTTAGTTAACCTAGATAGTCCAAGTGCCCACTAGGTAACCTAGATAGTCCAAGTGCACGCTGGGGTATGTACATAGTCCAATGGCCTGCTAGTTAACCTTCATAGTCCAAGTGTCCGCTAGTCAACCTACATAGTCCAAGTGCCCGCTAGTTAACCTAGATAGTCCAAGTGTCCGCTAGTTAACCTACGTAGTCCAAGTGCCCGGTAGTTAACTTACATAGTTCAAGTGTCCGTAGGGTACATACATAGTCCAAGTGCCCGCTAAGGAACATACATAGTCCAAATGCCCGCTAGGGAACCTACGTAGTCCATGTGACCGCTAGGGAATCTACATAGTCCAAGGGCCCGCTAGTTAACGTAGATAGTCCAAGTGCCGCTAGTTAATCTACATAGTCCAAGGGCCCGCTACTTAACCTAGATAGTCCAAGTGTCCTCTAATTAACCTACATAGTCCAAGTGCCCGCTAGTTAACCTACATACCAAGTTCCCGCTACGTAACCTAGATAGTCCAGGGAACGCTAGTTCACCTACATCGTCCAAGTGCCCTCTAAGGAACCTACATAGTCCAAGTGCACGCTAGTTAACCTAGATAATCAAAGTGCCCGCTAGTTAACCTAGATAGTCCAATGCCTGCTAGGTAACCTACATAGGGCAAGTGTCCGCTAGTTAACCTACATATTCCAAGTGCCCGCTAGTTAACATAGATAGTCCAAGTGCCTGCTAGGGAACGTACATAGTCCAAGTGCCCGCTAGGTACCCTAGATAGTGCAAGTGTCCGCTAGTTAACCTAGATAGTTCAAGTACCCGCTAGGCAACCTAGATCGTCCAAGGGCCCCCTAGTTAGCCTACATAGTCCATGTGCCCGCTAGGTAACCTAGATAGTCCAAGTGCCCGTTCGGTCACCTAGATAGTCCAAGTGCCCTTTAGGGAACCTAGATAGTCCAAGGGCCCGCTAGTAAACCTACATAGTCCATGGGCCCACTAGTTAACCTACATAGTGCAAGTGTCCGCTAGTTAACCTACATATTCCAAGTGCCCGCTAGTTAACCTACCTAATCTAAGTGCCCGTTAGCTAACCTAGATAGTCCAAGGGCCCGCGAGTTGACCTACATAGTCCAAGTGCCAGCTAGGTATCCTAGATAGAACAAGTTCCCGCTAGGGAACCTAGATAGTCCAAGTGCCTGTTAGCTAACATAGATAGTCCAAGTGGCGGCTAGGTAACCTACATAGTCCAAGTACCCGTTCGTTAACCTGGATAATCCAAATGCCCGCTAGGTAACCTAGACAGTCCAAGTGCCCGCTAGTTAACCTACATAGTCCAAGTGCCCGATAGGGAACCTACATAATCCAAGTTCCCGCTAGGGAACCTACATAGTCCAAGAGCCCGCTAGGCAACCTATACAGTCCAAGTGGCCGTTAGTTAACCTAGATAGTCAAAGTGCCTGCTAGGTAACCTAGATAGTCCAAGTGCTCGCTAGGTAACCTACATAGTCCAAGTGCCCGCTTGGTAACCTAAATAGTCCAAATGCCCGCTAGGGAAACTACATAGTCCAAGTGCCCGCTAGTTAACCTAGATAGTCCAACTGCCTGCTAGTAAACCTACATAATCCATGGGCCCGTTAGTTAACCTACATACTGCAAGGGCCCGCTAGTTAACCTAGATAGTCCAAGTGCCCGCTAGGGATCCTTCAAAATCCAAGTGCCTGCTAGGTAACCTAGATAGTCCAAGTGCCTGCTAGTTAACCTAGATAGTCCTAGTGCCCGTTAGTTAACCTTGATAGTCCAAGTGAACTCTAGGGGACGTACATAGTCCAAGTGCCCGCTAGATAACCTAGATAGTCCCAGTGTGCGCTAAGGTATGTACATAGTCCAAGTGTCTGCTAGGAAACCTACATAGTCCAAGTGACCGCTAGGGATCCTTCATAATCCAAGTGCCTGCTAGGTAACCTAGATAGTCCAAGTACCCGCTAGTTAACCTAGATAGTCCTAGTGCCCGTTAGTTAACCTAGATAGTCCAAGTGCCCACTAGGTAACCTAGATAGTCCAAGTGCGCGCTAGGATATGTACATAGTCCAAGTGCCTGCTAGGAAACCTAGATAGTCCAAGTGCCCGCTAATTAACCTACATAGTCCAAGGGCCCGCTAGTTAACATACATAGTCCAAGGTCCGCTATTTAACCTAGATAGTCCAAGTGCCCGCTAGTTAACCTACATAGTACAAGGGCCCGCTAGTTGACCTAGATAGTCAAAGTGCCCGCTAGTTAACCTATGTAGTACAAATGTCCTATAGTGATCCTACATAGTCCAAGTGCCCGCTAGGTAACCTACATAGTCCAAGTGCCCGTTCGTTAACCTAGATAGTCAAAAAGCCCGTTAGGTAACCTAGACAGTCCAAGTGCCCGCAAGGTTACCTACATAGTCCAAGGGCCCGCTAGGTAACCTAGATAGTCCAAGTGCCCGCTAGGTAACCTAGATAGTCCAAGTGACCGCTAGTTAACCTACATAGTCCAAGTGTCCGCTAGTTAACCTACATAGTCCAAGTGCCCTCTAGTTAACCTAGATAGTACAAGTGCCCGCTAGGGATCCTTCATAATCCAAGTGCCTGCTAGGTAACCTAGATAGTCCAAGTGCCCGCTAGTTAACCTAGATAGTCCTAGTGCCCGTTAGTTAACCTAGATAGTCCAAGTGCCCACTAGGGAACTTACATAGTCCATGTGCCCGCTAGATAACCTACATAGTCCCAGTGTACGCTAATTAACCTAGATAGTCCAAGTGTCTGCTAGTTAACCTACGTAGTCCAAGTGCCCGGTAGTTAACTTACATAGTTCAAGTGTCCGTAGGGTACATACATATTCCATGTGCCCGCTAAGGAACATACATAGTCCAAATGCCAGCTAGGGAACCTACGTAGTCCAAGTGCCCGCTAGGGAATCTACATAGTCCAAGGGCCCGCTAGTTAACGTAGATAGTCCAAGTGCCGCTAGTTAATCTACATAGTCCAAGGGCCCGCTACTTAACCTAGATAGTCCAAGTGTCCTCTAGTTAACCTACATAGTCCAAGTGCCCGCTAGTTAACCTACATACCAAGTTCCCGCTACGTAACCTAGATAGTCTAGGGAACGCTAGTTAACCTACATCGTCCAAGTGCCCGCTAAGGAACCTACATAGTCCAAGTGCACGCTAGTTAACCTAGATAGTCCAATGCCCGCTAGTTAACCTAGATAGTCCAAGTGCCTGCTAGGTAACCTACATAGTGCAAGTGTCCGCTAGTTAACCTACATATTCCTAGTGCCCGCTAGTTAACATAGATAGTCCAAGTGCCCGCTAGGGAATGTACATAGTCCAAGTGCCCGCTAGGTACCCTAGATAGTGCAAGTGTCCGCTAGTTAACCTAGATAGTTCAAGTACCCGCTAGGTAACCTAGATTGTCCAAGTGCCCGTTCGGTCACCTAGATAGTCCAAGTGCCCTTTAGGGAACCTAGATAGTCCAAGGGCCCGCTAGTAAACCTACATAGTCCATGGGCCCACTAGTTAACCTACATAGTGCAAGTGTCCGCTAGTTAACCTACATATTCCAAGTGCCCGCTAGTTAACCTACTTAATCTAAGTGCCCATTAGCTAACCTAGATAGTCCAAGGGCCCGCGAGTTGACCTACATAGTCCAAGTGCCAGCTAGGTATCCTAGATAGTACAAGTGCCCGCTAGGGAACCTAGATAGTCCAAGTGCCTGTTAGCTAACATAGATAGTCCAAGTGGCGGCTAGGTAACCTATATAGTCCAAGTACCCATTCGTTAACCTAGATAATCCAAATGCCCGCTAGGTAACATAGACAGTCCAAGTGCCCGCTAGTTAACCTACATAGTCCAAGTGCCCGATAGGGAACCTACATAATCCAAGTTCCCGCTAGGGAACCTACATAGTCCAAGAGCCTGCTAGGCAACCTATACATGCCAAGTGGCCGTTAGTTAACCTAGATAGTCAAAGTGCCTGCTAGGTAACCTAGATAGTCCAAGTGCTCGCTAGGTAACCTACATAGTCCAAGTGCCCGCTTGGTAACCTAAATAGTCCAAATGCCCGCTAGGGAAACTACATAGTCCAAGTGCCCGCTAGTTAACCTAGATAGTCCAAGTGCCTGCTAGTAAACCTACATAATCCATGGGCCCGTTAGTTAACCTACATAGTGCAAGGGCCCGCTAGTTAACCTAGATAGTCCAAGGGCCCGCTACTTAACCTAGATAGTCCAAGTGTCCTCTAGTTAACCTACATAGTCCAAGTGCCCGCTAGTTAACCTACATACCAAGTTCCCGCTACGTAACCTTGATAGTCCAGGGAACGCTAGTTCACCTACATCGTCCAAGTGCCCTCTAAGGAACCTACATAGTCCAAGTGCACGCTTGTTAACCTAGATAGTCCAAGTGCCCGCTAGTTAACCTAGATAGTCCAAGTGCCCGCTAGGGTTCCTTCAAAATCCAAGTGCCTGCTAGTTAACGTAGATAGTCCAAGTGCCCGCTAGTTAACCTAGATAGTCCAAGGGCCCGCTACTTAACCTAGATAGTCCAAGTGTCCTCTAGTTAACCTACATAGTCCAAGTGCCCGCTAGTTAACCTACATACCAAGTTCCCGCTACGTAACCTTGATAGTCCAGGGAACGCTAGTTCACCTACATCGTCCAAGTGCCCTCTAAGGAACCTACATAGTCCAAGTGCACGCTTGTTAACCTAGATAGTCCAAGTGCCCGCTAGTTAACCTAGATAGTCCAAGTGACCGCTAGTTAACCTACATAGTGCAAGTGTCCGCTAGTTAACCTACATAGTCCAAGTGCCCTCTAGTTAACCTAGATAGTACAAGTGCCCGCTAGGGATCCTTCATAATCCAAGTGCCTGCTAGGTAACCTAGATAGTCCAAGTGCCCGCTAGTTAACCTAGATAGTCCTAGTGCCCGTTAGTTAACCTAGATAGTCCAAGTGCCCACTAGGGAACTTACATAGTCCATGTGCCCGCTAGATAACCTACATAGTCCCAGTGTACGCTAATTAACCTAGATAGTCCAAGTGTCTGCTAGTTAACCTACGTAGTCCAAGTGCCCGGTAGTTAACTTACATAGTTCAAGTGTCCGTAGGGTACATACATATTCCATGTGCCCGCTAAGGAACATACATAGTCCAAATGCCAGCTAGGGAACCTACGTAGTCCAAGTGCCCGCTAGGGAATCTACATAGTCCAAGGGCCCGCTAGTTAACGTAGATAGTCCAAGTGCCGCTAGTTAATCTACATAGTCCAAGGGCCCGCTACTTAACCTAGATAGTCCAAGTGTCCTCTAGTTAACCTACATAGTCCAAGTGCCCGCTAGTTAACCTACATACCAAGTTCCCGCTACGTAACCTAGATAGTCTAGGGAACGCTAGTTAACCTACATCGTCCAAGTGCCCGCTAAGGAACCTACATAGTCCAAGTGCACGCTAGTTAACCTAGATAGTCCAATGCCCGCTAGTTAACCTAGATAGTCCAAGTGCCTGCTAGGTAACCTACATAGTGCAAGTGTCCGCTAGTTAACCTCCATATTCCTAGTGCCCGCTAGTTAACATAGATAGTCCAAGTGCCCGCTAGGGAACGTACATAGTCCAAGTGCCCGCTAGGTACCCTAGATAGTGCAAGTGTCCGCTAGTTAACCTAGATAGTTCAAGTACCCGCTAGGTAACCTAGATTGTCCAAGTGCCCGTTCGGTCACCTAGATAGTCCAAGTGCCCTTTAGGGAACCTAGATAGTCCAAGGGCCCGCTAGTAAACCTACATAGTCCATGGGCCCACTAGTTAACCTACATAGTGCAAGTGTCCGCTAGTTAACCTACATATTCCAAGTGCCCGCTAGTTAACCTACTTAATCTAAGTGCCCATTAGCTAACCTAGATAGTCCAAGGGCCCGCGAGTTGACCTACATAGTCCAAGTGCCAGCTAGGTATCCTAGATAGTACAAGTGCCCGCTAGGGAACCTAGATAGTCCAAGTGCCTGTTAGCTAACATAGATAGTCCAAGTGGCGGCTAGGTAACCTACATAGTCCAAGTACCCATTCGTTAACCTAGATAATCCAAATGCCCGCTAGGTAACATAGACAGTCCAAGTGCCCGCTAGTTAACCTACATAGTCCAAGTGCCCGATAGGGAACCTACATAATCCAAGTTCCCGCTAGGGAACCTACATAGTCCAAGAGCCTGCTAGGCAACCTATACATGCCAAGTGGCCGTTAGTTAACCTAGATAGTCAAAGTGCCTGCTAGGTAACCTAGATAGTCCAAATGCCCGCTAGGGAAACTACATAGTCCAAGTGCCCGCTAGTTAACCTAGATAGTCCAAGTGCCTGCTAGTAAACCTACATAATCCATGGGCCCGTTAGTTAACCTACATAGTGCAAGGGTCCGCTAGTTAACCTAGATAGTCCAAGGGCCCGCTACTTAACCTAGATAGTCCAAGTGTCCTCTAGTTAACCTACATAGTCCAAGTGCCCGCTAGTTAACCTACATACCAAGTTCCCGCTACGTAACCTTGATAGTCCAGGGAACGCTAGTTCACCTACATCGTCCAAGTGCCCTCTAAGGAACCTACATAGTCCAAGTGCACGCTTGTTAACCTAGATAGTCCAAGTGCCCGCTAGTTAACCTAGATAGTCCAAGTGCCCGCTAGGGTTCCTTCAAAATCCAAGTGCCTGCTAGTTAACGTAGATAGTCCAAGTGCCCGCTAGTTAACCTAGATAGTCCAAGGGCCCGCTACTTAACCTAGATAGTCCAAGTGTCCTCTAGTTAACCTACATAGTCCAAGTGCCCGCTAGTTAACCTACATACCAAGTTCCCGCTACGTAACCTTGATAGTCCAGGGAACGCTAGTTCACCTACATCGTCCAAGTGCCCTCTAAGGAACCTACATAGTCCAAGTGCACGCTTGTTAACCTAGATAGTCCAAGTGCCCGCTAGTTAACCTAGATAGTCCAAGTGCCTGCTAGGTAACCTACATAGTGCAAGTGTCCGCTAGTTAACCTACATATTCCAAGTGTCCGCTAGTTAACATAGATAGTCCAAGTGCCCGCTATTCCCTATCGGGCACTTGGACTATGTAGGTTCCTCATTGGGCACTTGGACCTTTTAGGTTCCCTGTCGGGCACTTGGACTATGTAGGTTAACTAGCGGGCCCTTGGACTATCTAGGTTACCTAGCGGGCACTTGGACTATCTAGGTTAACTGCAGGCATTTGTACAATGCAGGTTCTATAGCGGGCACTTTGACTATGTAGGTTCCCTAGAGGGCACTTGGACTATATAGGTTCCCTATGGGCACTTGGACTATCTAGGTGCCCTAGCGGGCACTTGGAATACGTAGGTTCCCTTTGGGACACTTGGACTATGTAGGTTCCTCAGCGGGCACTTGGACTATGGAGGTTACCTAGCGGGCACTTGGACTATCTAGGTTACCTAACGGGCACTTGGACTATGCAGGTAAACTAGCGGGCACTTGGACTGTCTAGGTTACCTAGCGGGCACTTGGACTATGTAGGTTAACTAGCGGGCACTTGGACTATCTAGGTTACCTAACGGGCACTTGGACTATCTAGGTTACCTAATGGGCACATGGATTCTAAAGGTTACCTAGCCAGCCCTTGGACTATGTAGGTTACGTAGCGGGCAATTGGACTATCTAGGTTAACGAACGGGCACGTGGACTATGTAGGTAACCTAACGGGCACTTGGACTATCAAGGTTAGGTAAAGGGCACTTGGACTATCTAGGTTACCTAGCGGGAACTTGGAATATGTAGGTTAACTAGCGGGCACTTGGACTATAGTTTAACTAGAGGGCACTTGGACTATATAGGTTACCTAGCGGGCCCTTGGACTATGTAGGTTACCAAGCGCGACTTGGACTATCTAAGTTAACGAACGTGCACTTGGACTATGTAGGTAACCTAGCGGGCACTTGGACAGTATAGGTTACCTAGCGGGCACTTGGACTATCTAGGTTAACGAATGGGCACTTGGAATATGTAGGTTACCTAGCGGGCACTTGGACTATCTAGGTTAGTAAACCGGAACTTGGAATATCTTGGTTACCTAGCGGGCACTTGGCCTATCTAGGTTACCTAACGGGAACTTGGACTATGTAGGTTTACTAGCGGACACTTGGACGATCTAGATTAACTAGCGGGCACTTGGACAATGCAGGTTCCCTAGCGGGCACTATGAATATATAGCTTCCCTAGAGGGCACTTGGACTATATAGGTTCCCTATGGGCATTTGGACTATCTGGGTTCCCTAACGGGCACTTGGAATATGAAGATTCCCTATCGGGCACTTGGACTGTGTAGGTTCCTCATTGGGCACTTGGACTATGTAGGTTCCCTATCGGGCAATGGACTATGTAGGTTAACTAGCGGGCCTTGGACTATCTAGGTTACCTAGCGGGCACTTGGACTATCTAGGTTAACTGCAGGCACTTGTACAAGGCAGGTTCCCTAGCGGGCACTTTGACTATGTAGGTTCCCTAGAGGGCACTTGGAGTATATAGGTTCCCTATGGGCACTTGGACAATCTAGGTGCCCTAACGGGCACTTGGAATACGTAGGTTCCCTTTCGGACACTTGGACTATGTAGGTTCCTCAGCGGGCACTTGGACTATGTAGGTTAAGTAGCGGGCACTTGGACTATCTAGGTTACCTAGCGGGCACTTGGACTATGTACGTCCCCTAGTGGGCACTTGGACTATCTAGGTTAACTAGAGGGCCCTTGGACTATGTAGGTTAACTAGAGGGCACTTGGACTATCTAGGTTAACTAACGGACCTTGGACTATGTAGGTTAACTAGCGGGCCCTTTGAGGATCTAGGTCAGCAAACGGGCACTTGAACTATGTAGGTTACCTAGCAGGCACTTGGACTGTCTAGGTTACCTAGCGGGCACTTGAACTGTCTAGGTTAACTAACGGGCACTTGGACTATGTAGGTTAGCTAACAGGAACTTGGACTCTCTAGGTTAACGAACGGGCACTTGGACTATGGAGGTTACCTAGCGGGCACATGGACTATCTAGGTTAACGAACGGGCACTTGGTCTATCTATGTTAACTAGCGGGCACTTGGACTATCTAGGTTACCTAACGGGCACTTGGTCTATCTATGTTAACTAGCGGGCACTTGGACTATGCAGGTTCCCTAGAGGACACTTGGACTATCTAGGTTCCCTAACGGGCACTTTGACTATGTAGGTTCCCTAGCGGGCACTTGGACTATGTAGGTCCCTTAGCGGGCACTTGGACTATGTAGGCTAACTAGCGGGCCCTTAGACTATCTAGGTTACCTAGCGGGCACTTGGAATATGTACGTCCCCTAGCGGGCACTTGGACTATCTAGGTTAACTAGAGGGCCCTTGGACTATGTAGCTTAACTAGCGGGCAATTGGAATATCTAGGTTAATTAGCGGACCTTGGACTATGTAGGTTAACTAGCGGGCACTTGGACGATCTAGGTTAACTAGCGGGCACTTGGACTATCTAGATTAACTCCGCGGGCACTTGGACGATGCAGGTTCCCTAGCGGGCACTTAGACTATATAGGTTAATTAGCGGGCCCTTTGACTATGTAGGATCCCTATCGGGCAGTTGGACTGGCTAGGTTTACTAGCGGGCCCTTAGACTATGTAGGTTAGCTAACAGGAACTTGGACTATCTAGGTCAGCAAACGGGCCCTTGGACTATGTAGGTTACCTATCGGGCACTTGGACTATCTAGGTTAACGAACGTGCACTTGGACTATTTAGGTAGCCTAGCGGGCACTTGAACAGTCTAGGTTACTTAGAGGTCACTTGGACTATCTAGGTTAACGAATGGGCACTTGGACTATGTAGGTTACCTAGCGGGCACTTGGACTATCTAGGTTAGTTAACAGGAACTTGGAATATCTAGGTTACCTAACGGGCACTTGGACTATGTTGGTTACCTTACGGGCACTTGGACTATCTAGGTTACCTAACGGGAACTTGGACTATGTAGGTTAACTAGCGGACACTTGGACTATCTAGGTTAACTAGCGGGCACTTGGACAATGCAGGTTCCCTAGCGGGCACTTTGACTATGTAGGTTCCCTAGCGGGCACTTGGACTATATAGGTTCCCTATGGGCACTTGGACTATCTAGGTTCCCTAACGGGCACTTGGATTATGTAGGTTCTCTATCGGGCACTTGGACTATGTAGGATCCACAGCGGGCACTTGGACTATGTAGGTTCCTATCGGGCACTTGGACTATGTAGGTTAATAAGCGGGCACTTGGACGATCAAGGTTAACTAGCGGGCACTTGGACTATCTTGGTTAACTAGCGGGCACATGGACTATCTATGTTAACTAGCGGGCACTTGTACAATGCAGGTTCCCTAGCGGGCACATTGACTATGTAGGTTCCCTAGTGGGCACTTGGACTATATAGGTTCCCAGAGGGCACTTGGACTATCTAGGTTCCCTAACGGGCACTTGGACTGTCTAGGTTACCTAGCGGGCACATGGACTATGTAGGTTAACTAGCGGACACTTGGACTATCTAGGTTACCTAACGGGCACTTGGACTATCTAGTTTACCTAGCGGGCACTTGGATTCTAAAGGTTACCTTGCCAGCCCTTGGACTATGTAGGTTACGTAGCGGGCAATTGGACTATCTAGGTTAACGAACGGGCACGTGGACTACGTAGGTAACCTAACGGGCACTTGGACTATCTTGGTTAGGTAACGAGCACTTGGACTATCTAGGTTACCTAGCGGGAACTTGGAATATGTAGGTTACCTAGCGGGCACTTGGACTATAGTTTAACTAGCGAGCACTTGGACTATGTAGTTTACCTAGCGCGACTTGGACTATCTAAGTTAACGAACGTGCACTTGGACTATGTAGGTAACCTAGCGGACACTTGGACAGTATAGGTTACCTAGCGGGCACTTGGACTATCTAGGTTAACGAATGGGCACTTGGACTATGTAGGTTACGTAGCGCGCACTTGGACTATCTAGGTTAGTAAACCGGAACTTGGAATATCTCGGTTACCTAGCGGGCACTTGGACTATGTAGGTTACCTTGCGGGCACTTGGCCTATCTAGGTTACCTAACGGGTAACTATGACTTGGACTATCTAGGTTAATTAGCGGGCACTTGGACAATGCAGGTTCCCTAGCGGGCACTATGAATATATAGCTTCCCTAGAGGGCACTTGGACTATATAGGTTCCCTATGGGCACTTGGACTATCTGGGTTCCCTAACGGGCACTTGGAATATGAAGATTCCCTATCGGGCACTTGGACTATGTAGGTTCCTCATTGGGCACTTAGACTATGTAGGTTCCCTATCAGGCACTTGGACTATGTAGGTTAACTAGCGGGCCTTGGACTATCTAGGTTGCCTAGCGGGCACTTGGACTATCTAGGTTAACTGCAGGCACTTGTACAAGGCTGGTTCCCTAGCGGGCACTTTGACTATGTAGGTTCCCTAGAGGGCTCTTGGACTATATAGGTTCCCTATGGGCACTTGGACTATCTAGGTGCCCTAACGGGCACTTGGAATACGTAGGTTCCCTTTCGGACACTTGGACTATGTAGGTTCCTCAGCGGGCACTTGGACTATGTAGGTTAAGTAGCGGGCACTTGGACAATCTAGGTTACCTAGCGGGCACTTGGACTATGTACGTCCCCTAGCGGGCACTTGGACTATCTAGGTTAACTAGAGGGCCCTTGGACTATGTAGGTTAACTAGAGGGCACTTGTACTATCTAGGTTAACTAACGGACCTTGGAATATGTAGGTTAACTAGCGGGCCCTTGGACTATGTAGGTTAACTAGCGGGCCCTCTGAGGATCTAGGTCAGCAAACGGGCACTTGGACTATGTAGGTTACCTAGCAGGCACTTGGACTGTCTAGGTTACCGAGCGGGCACTTGAACTGTCTAGGTTAACGAACGGGCACTTGGACTATGTAGGTTAGCTAACAGGAACTTGGACTATCTAGGTTAACGAACGGGCACTTGGACTATGGAGGTTACCTAGCGGGCACTTGGACTATCTAGGTTACCTAACGGGCACTTGGACTATCTATGTTAACTAGCGGGCACTTGGACTACGCAGGTTCCCTAGAGGTCACTTGGACTATCTAGGTTCCCTAACGGGCACTTGGACTATGTAGGTTCCCTAGCGGGCACTTGGACTATGTAGGTCCCTTAGCGGGCACTTGGTCTATGTAGGTTAACTAGCGGGCCCTGAGACTATCTAGGTTACCTAGCGGGCACTTGGACTATGTACGTCCCCTAGCGGGCACGTGGACTATCTAGGTTGACTAGAGGGCCCTTGGACTATGTAGGTTAACTAGCGGGCACTTGGAATATCTGGGTTAACTAGCGGACCTTGGACTATGTAGGTTAACTAGCGGGCACTTGGACGATCTAAGTTAACTAGCGGGCACTTGGACTATCAAGGTTAACTAGCGGGCACTTGGACTATCTAGATTAACTAGCGGGCACTTGGACGATGCAGGTTCCCTAGCGGGCACTTGGACTATATAGGTTAATTAGCGGGCACTTGGACTATTTAGGTTCCCTATCGGGCAGTTGGACTGGCTAGGTTAACTAGCGGGCCCTTAGACTATGTAGGTTAGCTAACAGGAACTTGGACTATCTAGGTTAACTAGCGGGCACTTGGACTATATAGGTTACATAGCGGTCCCTTGGACTATGTAGGTTACCTAGCGGGCACTTGGACTATCTAGGTTAACGAACGTGCACTTGGACTATTTAGGTAACCTAGCTGGCAGTTGAACAGTCTAGGTAACTTAGCGGTCACTTGGATTATCTAGGTTAACGAATGGGCACTTGGACTATGTAGGTTACCTAGCGGGCACTTGGACTATCTAGGTTAGTTAACAAGAACTTGGAATATCTAGGGTACCGAACGGGCACTTGGACTATCTAGGTTACCTAACGGGAACTTGAACTATGTAGGTTAACTAGCGGACACTTGGACTATCTAGGTTAACTAGCGGGCACTTGGACAATGCAGGTTCCCTAGCGGGCACTTTGACTATGTAGGTTCCCTAGCGGGCACTTGGACTATATAGGTTCCCTATGGGCACTTGGACTATCTAGGTTCCCTAACGGGCACTTGGACTATGTAGGTTAACAAGCGGGCACTTGGACTATCTTGGTTAACTAGCGGGCACATGGACTATCTAGGTTAACTAGCGGGCACTTGTACAATGCAAATTCCCTAGCGGGCACTTTGACTATGTAGGTTCCCTACGGGCACTTGGACTATCTAAGTTCCCTGAC
Source organism: Tenrec ecaudatus (assembly GCF_050624435.1). Taxonomy (NCBI): domain Eukaryota; kingdom Metazoa; phylum Chordata; class Mammalia; order Afrosoricida; family Tenrecidae; genus Tenrec; species Tenrec ecaudatus. Next base: position 740,489 of record NW_027457678.1, on the reverse strand, counting down.
GGGCACTTGGAGCATGTATGTTCCCTATCGGGCACTTGGACTCGGTAGGTTCCTCAGCGGGCACTTGGACTATGTAGGTTCCCTATCGGGCCCTTGGGCTATCTAGGTTACCAGCGGGCCTTGGACTATGTACGTCCCCTAGCGGGCACTTGAACTATCTAGGTTAACTAGAGGGCCCTTGCACTATGTAGGTTAACTAGCGGGCACTTGTACGATGCAGGTTCCCTAGCAGGCCCTTGGACTATGCAGGTTACTAGCGGGCATTTGGACTATGTAGGTTACCGAACGGGCACTAGGACTATGTAGGTTACCTAGCGGGCACTTGGACTATCTAGGTTAGGTAACGGGCACTTGGACTATCTAGATTTCCTAGTGGGAACTTGGACTATGTAGGTTACCTAGCGGACTCTTTGACTATCTTGTTTACCTAGCGGGCACTTGGACTATGTAGGTTAATTAGCAGACACTTGGACGAACTAGGTTAACGAGCGGGCCCTTGGACTATGTAGGTTACCTAGCGGGCACTTTGACTATCTAGGTTAGCTAACAGGCACTTGGACTATCTAGGTTACCTAACGGGCACTTTGACTATGTAGGTTACCTAGCGGGCACTTGGACTATCTAGGTTAGCTAACGGGTACTTGGACTATCTAGGTTACCTAGAGGGCACTTGGACTATGTAGGTTACCTAACGGGCACTTGGACTATGCAGGTAACCTAGCGGGCACTTGGACTGTCTAGGTTACCTAGTGGGCACTTGGATTTCTAGGTTAACCAACGGGCACTCGAACTATGTAGGTTGCCTAGCGGGCACTTGGACGATCTAGGTTAGGTAATGGGCCCTAGACTATCTAGCTTACCTAGCGGGAACTTGGACTATGTAGGTTACCTAGCGGGCACTTGGACTATCTACGTTACCTAACGGGCACTTGTATTATGTAGGTTAACTAGCGGACACTTGGACAATCTAGATTAACTAGCTGGCACTTGGAATATCTAGGTTAACTAAGGGGCCCTTCGACTATGTAGGTTAACTAGCGGGCACTTGGACTATCTAGGTTACCTAGCGGGCACTTGGTCTATGTACATACCCTAGCCGGCACTTGGACTATCTGGGTTACCTAGCGGGCACTTGGAATATGTACGTCCCCTAGTGGGCACTTGGACAATCTAGGTTAACTAACGGGCACTAGGATTATCTAGGTTAACAAGCGGGTACCTGGTCTATCTAGGTTAACTAACGGGCCCTTGAACTATGTAGGTTAACTAGCGGCCTTTGGACTATGTAGGTTAACTAGCGGGCACTTGGATTATCTAAGTTACCTAGCGGGCACTTGAACTATGTAGGATAACTAGTGGGCCCTTAGACTATCTAGGTTAGCTAACGGTCATTTGGACTATGTAGGTTAATTAGCGGGTACTTGGACTATGTAGGTTCCCTAGGGGGCATTTGGACTGTATAGATTACCTAGCGGGCACTTGGACTGTCTAGGTTACCTAGCGGGCACTAGGATGATACAGGTTCCCTAGCCAGCACTAAGACTATTGGTTCCCTAACGGGCACTTGGACTATGTAGGTTCCATAGCGGGCACTTGGACTATATAGGTTTCTATCGGGCACTTGGACTATGTAGGTTAACTAGCGGGCACATGGACTATCTAGGTTACCTAGCGGGCACTTGGTCTATGTACATAACCTAGCGGGCACTTGGACTATGTATGTCCCCTAGAGGGCACTTGGACTATCTAGGTTAACTAAAGGGCACAAGGACTATCTTGTTTAACTAGCGGGCACTAGGTCTATCTAGGTTACATAGCGGGCACTTGGACTATGTAGGTCAACTAGCGGGCCCTTGTCCTATCTAGGTTAGCTAACGGGCACTTGGATTATGTAGGTTAACTAACGGCCACTTGGACTATGTAAGTTAACTAGCGGGCACTTGGACAGTCTAGGTTACCTAGCGGGCACTTGGATTATCTAGGTTAATGAACGGGCACTTGGACTATGTAGGTTAAATAGCCGCCACTTGGACTACCTAGGTTAGCTAACAGGCACTTGGACTATCTAGGTTCCCTAGCGGGCACTTTTACTATCTAGGTTACCTAGCTGGCACTTGGACTATGTAGGTCAACTAGCGGGCCCTTGGACTATCTAGGTTAGCTAACGGGCACTTGGACTATCTAGGTTACCTAACGGGCACTTGGATTATGTAGGTTCCCTAGCGGGCACTTGGACTAAGTAGGTTTCCTTGCGGGCATTTGGACTATGTAGGTTACCTAGCGAGCACTTGGACTATGTAGGTTCCCTAACGGGCACTTGGACTATGTAGGTTCCCTAGCGGTCACGTGGACTATGTAGGCTCCCTAGAAGGCACTTGGACTATGTAGGTTACCTATCGGGCACTTTGACTATGTAGGTTAACTAGCGGGCACTTGGACTATCCAGGTTATGAAGCGGGCACTTGGACTATCCAGGTTAACGAACGGACACTTGGACTAAGTAGGTAAATTGCGGGCACTTGGACTGTCTAGGTTACATAGCTGGCACTTGGACTATCTAGGTTAACGAACGGGCACTTGGACTATGTTGGTTAACTAGCGGGCCCTAGGACTATGTAGGTTATTTAGCGGGCACTTGGACTATCTAGGTTACCTAGTGGGAACTTGGAGTATGTAGGCTACCTAGCGGCCACTTTGACTATCTTGGTTACCTAGCGGGCACTTGGACTATGTAGGTTAATTAGCGGACACTTGGACGAACTAGGTTAAGGAGCGGACCCTTGGACTATGTAGGTTACCTAGCGGACACTTGGACTATCTAGGTTAGCTAACAGGAACTTGGACTATCTAGGTTACCTAACGGGCACTTTGACTATGTAGATTACCTACCGGGCACTTGGACTATCTAGGGTAGCTAACGGGTACTTGGACTATCTAGGTTACCTAGCGGGCACTTGGACTATGTAGGTTAACTAGCGGGCACTTGGACTATGTAGGTCAACTAGCGGGCCCTTGGAATATCTAGGTTAGCTAACGGGCACTTGGATTATGTAGGTTAACTAACGGGCACTTGGACAATGTAGGTTAACTCGCGGGCACTTGGACTGTCTAGGTTACCTAGCGGGCACTTGGAATATCTAGGTTAACGAACGGACACTTGGACTATGTAGGTAAATAGCGGGCACTTGGACTGTCTAGATTAACGAACGGGCACTTGGAGTATGTTGGTTAACTAGCAGGCACTAGGACTATGTAGGTTACCTAGCGGGCACTTGGACTATCTAGGTTACCTAGTGGGAACTTGGACTATGTAGGCTACCTAGCGGCCACTTTGACTATCTTGGTTACCTACCGGGTACTTGGACTATCTAGGGTAGCTAACGGGTACTTGGACTATCTAGGTTACCTAGCGGGCACTTGGACTATGTAGGTCAACTAGCGGGCCCTTGGACTATCTATGTTAGCTAACGGGCACTTGGAGTATCTAGGTTACCTATCGGGCACTTGGATTATAAAGGTTCCCTAGCGGGAACTTAGACAATGTAGGTTTCCTTGCGGGCATTTGGACTATATAGGTTACCTAGCGAGCACTTGGACTATGTAGGTTCCCTAGAGGTCACGTGGACTATGTAGGCTCCCTAGAAGGCATTTGGACTATGTAGGTTACCTATCGCGCACTTTGACGATGTTGGTTATCTAGCGGGCACTTAGAATATCCAGGTTACGAAGCGGGCACTTGGACTATGTAGGTTACCAAACGGGCACTTGGACTATCTAGGTTAACGAACGGACACTTGGACTATATAGGTAACCTAGCGGGCTCTTGGACTGTCTAGGTTACATAGCGGACACTTGGACTATCTAGGTTAACGAACGGGCACTTGGACTATGTAGGTTAGCTAACAGGCACTTGGACTATCTAGGTCACCTAGCAGGCATTTGGACTATGTAGGTTACCTAGCGGACACTTGGACGATTTAGATTAACTAGCGGGCACTTGGACTATCTAGGTTAACTAGCGGGCCCTTGGACTATCTAGGTTTACTAGCGGGCACATGGACTATCTAGGTTAACTATCGGGCACTTGGACTATGTAGGTTACCTAGCGGGCACATGGACTATGTAGGTTACCTAGTGGGCACTTGGACTATCTAGGTTACCTAGCGGGCACTTGGACTATGTAGGTTAACTAGAAGGCACTTCGACTACCAAGGTTACCTAGCGCGCTCTTGGACTATGTAGGTTACCAGCGGGCACTTGGACTATCTAGGTTAACGAACGTGCACTTGGACTATGTATGTAACCTAGTGGTCACTTGGCCAGTCTAGGTTACCTAGCGGGCCCTTGGTCTATGTAGGTTAACTAGCAGGCCCTTGGACTATGTAAGTTAACTAGAGGGCACTTGGACAATCCTGGTTAACTAGCGGGCACTTGGACTATCTAGGTTAACTAGCGGGCACTTGGACTATGTAGGTTGCCTAGCGAGCACTTGGACTATGTAGGTTCCCTAGCGGGCACTTGGACTATGTAGGTTCCCTAGAGGTTACTTGGACTGTCTAGGTTAACTAGCGTGTAATTGGACTGTCTAGGTTACATAGTGGGCACTTGGACTATGTAGTTTACCTAGCAGGCACTTGGACTATGTACGTTCCCTAGCGGACATTTGGACTATATAGGTTACCTAGCAGGCACTTGGACTATGTAGGTTAACTAGCGGGCACTTGGATTATCTAGGTTAAGTAACAGGCACTTGGACTATGTATGTTCCAGAGGGGCAATTGGACTATGTAGGTTCCCTAGCGGGCACTTGGACTATCTAGGTTCCCTATAGGGCACTTGGACTATGTAGGTTAACTAGCGGACGATTGGACGATCTAGGTTAACTAGCGGTCCCTTGCACTACGTAGGTTAACTAGCGGACACTTGCACTATGTAGGTTACCTAGCGGGCACTTGGACTATCTAGGTTAACTAGCGGGCACTTGGACTATGTAGTTTAACTAGCGGGCACTTGCACTATGTAGGTTACCTAGCGGTTACTTGGACTATGTAGGATAACTAGCAGGCCCTTGGACTATCTAGGTTACCTAGCAGGCACTTGGACTATGTAGGTTAACTAGCGGGCACTTGCACTCTCTAGGTTACCTAGCGGGCACTTGGACTATGTACCTCCCCTAGCGGGCACTTGGACTATGTAGGTTAACTAGAGGACACTTGGACGATCTAGGTTAACAAGTAGGCCCTTGGACTATGTAGGTTAACTAGCCGCCACTTGGACGATCTAGGTTAAATAGTGGGAACTTGGACGATCTAGGTTAACCAGTGGGCACTTGGACTATCAAAGTTAACAAGCGAGCCCTTGGACAATGTAGGTTAACTAGCGGGCCCTTGGACTATCTAGGTTACCTAGATAGCACTTGGACTATATAGGTTCCCTAGCGGGCCCTTGGACTATCTAGGTTAACGAACGGGCACTTTGACTATGCAGGTAACCTAGCCGGCAGTTGGACTGTCTAGGTTGACTAGCGGGCACTTGGATTATCTAGGTTAAGTAACAGGCACTTGGACTATCTAGGTTACCTAACGGGCACTTTGATTATCTAGGTTACCTAACGGCCACTTGGACTATGCAGGTTACCTAGCGGGCACTTGGACTTCTAGGTTAACGAACGGGCACTTGGACTATGTAGGTTGCCTAGCGGGCACGTAGACTTCTAGGTTAACGAATGGGCACTTGGACTATGTAGGTTGCTTAGCGAGCACTTGGACTATCTGGGTTAGGTAACGGGCACTTTGACTATCTAGGTTACCTAACGGGCACTTTGACTATCTAGGTTACCTAACGGCCACTTGGACTATGCAGGTTACCTAGCGGGCACTTGGACTTCTAGGTTAACGAAGGGGCACTTGGACTATGTAGGTTGCCTAGCAGGCACTTGGACTATCTAGGTTACCTAGCGGGCACTTGGACTATGTAGGTTAAGTAGAAGGCACTTGGACTATCAAGGTTACCTAGCGTGCTCTTGGACTATGTAGGTTACCAGGGGGCACTTGGACTATCAATGTTAACGAACGTGCACTTGGACTATGTATGTAACCTAGTGGTCACTTGGCCTGTCTAGGTTACCTAGCGGGCCCTTGGTCTATGTAGGTTAACTAGCAGGCCCTTGGACTCTGTAAGTTAACTAGAGGGCACTTCGACAATCCTGGTTAACTAGCGGGCACTTGGACTATCTAGGTTAACTAGCGGGCACTTGGACTATGTAGGTTGCCTAGCGAGCACTTGGACTATGTAGGTTCCCTAGCGGGCACTTGGACTATGTAGGTTCCCTGGAGGTTACTTGGACTGTCTAGGTTAACTAGCGTGCAATTGGACTGTCTAGGTTACCTAGTGGGCACTTGGACTATGAAGTTTACCTAGCAGGCACTTGGACTATGTACGTTCCCTAGCGGACATTTGGACTATATAGGTTACCTAGCGGGCACTTGGACTATGTAGGTTAACTAGCGGGCACTTGGATTATCTAGGTTAAGTAACAGGCACTTGGACTATGTATGTTCCAGAGCGGGCAATTGGACTATGTAGGTTCCCTAGCGGGCACTTGGACTATCTAGGTTCCCTATGGGCACTTGGACTATGTAGGTTAACTAGCGGACGATTGGACAATGTAGGTTAACTAGCGGTCCCTTGGACTACGTAGGTTAACTAGCGGACACTTGCACTATGTAGCTTACCTAGCGGGCACTTAGACTATCTAGGTTAACTAGCGGGCACTTGGACTATGTAGTTTAACTAGCAGACACTTGCACTATGTAGGTTACCTAGCGGTCACTTGGACTATGTAGGATAACTAGCAGGCCCTTGGACTATCTAGGTTACCTAGCAGGCACTTGAACTATGTAGGTTAACTAGCGGGCACTTGCACTCTCTAGGTTACCTAGCGGGCACTTGGACTATATACCTCCCCTAGCGGGCACTTGGACTATGTAGGTTAACTAGAGGACACTTGGACGATCTAGGTTAACAAGTAGGCCCTTGGACTATGTAGGTTAACTAGACGGCACTTGGACGATCTAGGTTAAATAGCGGGCACTTGGACGATCTAGGTTAACCAGCGGGCACTTGGACTATCAAAGTTAACAAGCGAGCCCTTGGACTATGTAGGTTAACGAGCGGGCCCTTGGACTATCTAGGTTACCTAGATAGCACTTGGACTATATAGGTTCCCTAGCGGGCCCTTGGACTATCTAGGTTAACGAACGGGCACTTTGACTATGCAGGTAACCTAGCCGGCACTTGGACTGTCTAGGTTACAAAGCGGGCACTTAGACTTCTAGGTTAACGAATGGGCACTTGGACTATGTAGGTTGCTTAGCGAGCACTTGGACTATCTAGGTTAGGTAACGGGCACTTTGACTATCTAGGTTACCTAACGGGCACTTTCACTATCTAGGTTACCTAACGGCCACTTGGACTATGCAGGTTATCTAGCGGGCACTTGCACTTCTAGGTTAACGAACGGGCACTTGGACTATGTAGGTTGCCTAGCGGGCACTTGGACGATCTAGGTTAGGTAACGGGCACTTGGAATATCTAGGTTACCTAGCAGCAACTTGGATTATGTAGGTTACATAGCAGGTACTAGGACTATCTAGGTTACCTAACGGGCACTTGGACTATCTAGGTTAGCTAACAGGAACTTGGACTATCTAGGTTACCTAGCGGGCACTAGGACCCTGTAGGTTACCTAGCGGGCACTTGGACAATCTAGGTTAACTAGCGGGTTCTTGGACTATGAAGGTTAAGTAGCGGGCACTTGGACTATCTAGGTTAACTAGCGGGCACTTGGATTATCTAGGTTACCTAGCAGGCACTTGCACGATGCAGGTTCCCTAGCGGGCACTTGGACTATCTAGGCTCCCTAACGGGCACTTGAACTATGTAGGTTCCCTATCGGGCACTTGGACTATGTAGGTTACCAGCGGGCACTTGGTCTATGTACATACCCTAGCGGGCACTTGGACTATCTAGGTTACTTAGCGGGCACTTGGACTATGTACGTCCCCTAGTGGGCACTTGGACTATCTACGTTACCTAGCGGGTACTTGGATTATCTAGGTTAACTAGCTAGCACTTGGACTATCTAGGTTAACTAACGGGCACTTGGACTATATAAGTTCCCTAGCGGGCACTTGGACTATGTGGGTTCACTAGCGGGCATTTGGACTATCTAGGTTACCTAACGGGTACTTGGACTATGTAGGTTCCCTAGCGGGCACTTGGATTATGTGAGTTCCCTATCGGGCACTTGGACTATGTAGGTTACTAGCGGGCATTTGGACTATGTAGGTTACCTAACGGGCACTTGGTCTATGTAGATTCCGTATCGGGCACTTGGACAATGTTGGTTAACTAGCAGGCACTAGGACTATGTAGGTTACCTAGCGGGCACTTGGACTATCTAGGTTAGGTAACGGGCACTTGGACTATCTAGGTTACCTAGTGGGAAATTGGACTATGTAGATTACCTAGCGGCCACTTTGACTATCTTGGTTACCTAGCGGGCACATGGACTATGTAGGTTAACTAGCGGGCACTTGGACTATGTAGTTTAACTAGCGGACACTTGCACTATGTAGGTTACCTAGCGGGAACTTGGACTATGTAGGATAACTAGCAGGCCCTTGTACTATCTAGGTTACCTAGCAGGCACTTGGACTATGTAGGTTAACTAGCGGGCACTTGCACTCTCTAGGTTACCTAGCGGGCACTTGGACTATGTACCTCCCCTAGCGGGCACTTGGACTATGTAGGTTAACTAGAGGACACTTGGACGATCTAGGTTAACAAGTAGGCCCTTGGACTATGTAGGTTAACTAGCCGGCACTTGGACGATCTAGGTTAAATAGCGGGCACTTGGACGATCTAGGGTAACCAGCGGGCACTTGGACTATCAAAGTTAACAAGCGAGCCCTTGGACTATGTAGGTTAACTAGCGGGCCCTTGGACTATCTAGGTTACCTAGATAGCACTTGGACTATATAGGTTCCCTAGCGGGCACTTGGACTATCTAGGTTAACGAACGGGCACTTTGACTATGCAGGTAACCTAGCCGGCACTTGGACTGTCTAGGTTACATAGCGGGCACTTAGACTTCTAGGTTAACGAATGGGCACTTGGACTATGGAGGTTGCTTAACGAGCACTTAGACTATCTAGGTTAGGTAACGGGCACTTTGACTATCTAGGTTACCTAACGGGCACTTTGACTATCTAGGTTACCTAACGGCCACTTGGACTATGCAGGTTACCTAGCGGGCACTTGGACTTCTAGGTTAACGAATGGGCACTTGGACTATGTAGGTTGCCTAGCGGGCACTTGGACTATCTAGGTTACCTAGCGGGCAATTGGACTATGTAGGTTAACTAGAAGGCACTTGGACTATCAAGGTTACCTAGCGGGCTCTTGGACTATGTAGGTTACCAGCGGGCACTTGGACTATCTAGGTTAACGAACGTGCACTTGGACTATGTATGTAACCTAGTGGTCACTTGGCCTGTCTAGGTTACCTAGTGGGCCCTTGGTCTATGTAGGTTAACTAGCAGGCACTTGGACTATGTAAGTTAACTAGAGGGCACTTGGACTATGTAGGTCAACTAGCGGGCCCTTGGACTATCTAGGTTAGCTAACGGGCACTGGGACTATCTAGGTTACCTAACGGGCACTTGGATTATGTAGGTTCCCTAGCGGGCACTTAGACTATGTAGGTTTCCTTGCGGGCATTTGGACTATGTAGGTTACCTAGCTGGCACTTGGACCATGTAGATTACCTAGCGGGCACTTGGATTATCTATGTTAAATAACAGGCATTTGGATTATGTAAGTTCCAGAGCGGGCAATTGGACTATGTAGGTTCCCTAGCGGGCACTTGGGCTATCTAGGTTGCCTAGCAGGCACTTGGACTATGTAGGTTAACTAGAAGGCACTTGGAGTATCAAGGATACCTAGCGGGCTCTTGGACTATGTAGGTTACCAGCGGGCACTTGGACTATCTAGGTTAACGAACGTGCACTTGGACTATGTAGGTAACCTAGCAGGCACTTGGACTGTCTAGGTTACCTAGCGGGCACTTGGACTATCTAGGTTAACAAACGGGCACTTGGACTATGTAGGTTAACTAGCGGACACTTCGACTATCTAGGTTAGCTAACGGGCAATTGGACTATCTAGGTTCTCTAGCGGGCATTTGGACTATATAGGTTACCTAGCTGGCACTTGGACCATGTAGGTTAACTAGCGGGCACTTGTACTATGTAGGTTAACTAGCGGGCAGTTGGATTATCTAGGTTAACTAACAGGCATTTGGACTATGTATGTTCCGGAGCGGGCAATTGGACTATGTAGGTTCCCTAGCGGGCACTTGGACTATCTAGGTTTCCTAAAGGGCACTTTGATTATGTAGGTTAACTAGCGGACAATTGGACAATCTAGGTTAACTAGCGGGTACTTGGACTATCTAGGTTAACTATCGGGCACTTGGACTATGTAGGTTAACTAGCGGACACTTGCACTATGTAGGTTACCTAGCGGGCACTTGGACTATCTAGGTTAACTAGCGGGCACTTGGACTATGTAGGTTAACTAGCGGACACTTGCAATATGTAGGTTACCTATCGGGCACTTGGACTAAGTACCTTACCTAGCGGGCACTTGGACTATCTATGTTAACTAGCGGGCACTTGGACTATGTATGTTAACTAGAGGACACTTGGACGATCTAGGTTAACAAGTGGGCCCTTGGACTATGTAGATTAACTAGCCGGCACTTGGATGATCTAGGTTAACTAGCGGGCACTTGGACGATCTAGGTTAACCAGCGGGCACCTGAACTATCAAAGTTAACAAGCGAGCCCTTGGACTATGTAGGTTAACTAGCAGGCCCTTGGACTATCTAGGTTACTTCGATAGCACTTGGACTATATAGGTTCCCTAGCGGGCACTTGGACTATCTAGGTTAACGAACGGGCACTTTGACTATGCAGGTAACCTAGCCGGCACTTGGACTGTCTAGGTTACATAGCGGGCACTTGGACTTCTACGTTAACGAATGGGCACTTGGACTATGTAGGTTGCCTAGCGGGCACTTGTACAATCTAGGTTAGGTAACGGGCACTTGGACTATCTTGGTTACCTAGCGGGAACTTGGACTATGTAGGTTACATAGAATGCACTTGGACTATCTAGGTTACCTAACGGGCACTTTGACTATCTAGGTTACCTAGCGGTCACTTGGACTATCTAGGTCAGCTAACAGGAACTTGGACTATCTAGGTTACCTAGCGGGCACTAGGACTATGTAGGTAACCTAGCGGGCACTTGGACTATCTAGGTTAACTAGCGGGTTCTTGGACTATGTAGGTTAACTAACGGGCCCTTGGACTATGTAGGTTAACTAGCGGACACTTGGAGGTTCTAGGTTAACTAGTGGGCACTTGGACTATCTAGGTTAACTAGCGGGCACTAGGATTATCTTGGTTACCTAGCAGGCACTTGCACGATACAGGTTCCCTAGCGGGCACTTGGACTATCTAGGCTCCCTAACGGGCACTTGGACTATGTAGGTTACCTAGCAGGCACTTGGTCTACGTACATACCTTGGCGGGCACTTGGACTATCTAGGTTACCTAGCGGGCACTTGGAGTATGTACGTCCCCTAGTGGGCACTTGGACTATGTACGTTACCTAGCGGGTACTTGGACTATATAGGTTACTAGCGGGCACTTGGACTATGTAAGTTCCCTAGCGGGCACTTGGACTGTCTAGATTAACGAACGGGCACTTGGACTATCTAGGTTAACTAGCGGGCACTTGGACTATGTAAGTTCCATAGCGGGCACTGGACTATGTGGTTTCCCTAGCGGACATTTGGACTGTCTAGGTTAAGGAACGGGCACTTGGACTGTCTAGGTTAATTAGCGGGCACTTGGACTATCTAGGTTAACTAACGGGCACTTGGACTATTTAAGTTCCCTGGCGGGCACTTGGACTATGTGGGTTCCCTAGCGGGCATTTGGACCATTTAGTTTACCTAATGGGTACTTGGACGATGCAGGTTCCCTTGCGGGCACTTGGATTATGTGAGTTCCCTATCAGGCACTTGGACTATGTAGGTTACTAGCGGGCATTTGGACTATGTAGGTTACCTAACAGGCACTTGGACTATGTAGGTTCCGTATCGGGCACTTGGACAATGTTGGTTAACTAGCGGGCACTAGGACGATGTAGGTTACCTAGCGGGCACTTGGACTATCTAGGTTAGGTAACGGGCACTTGGACTATCTAGGTGACCTAGTGGGAACTTGGAGTATGTACGTTACGTAGCGGACACTTTGACTATCTTGGTTACCTAGCGGTCACTTGGACGAACTAGGTTAATGAGCGGGCCCTTGGACTATGTAGGTTACCTAGCGGGCACTAGGACTATCTAGGTTAGCTAACAGGAACTTGGACAATCTAGGTTACCTAGCGGGCACTTTGACTATGTAGGTTACCTAGCAGGCACTTGGACTATGTAGGTTACCTAACGGGCACTTGGACTAAGCAGGTAACCTAGCGGGCACTTGGACTGTCTAGGTTACCTAGCGGGCACATGGACTTCTATGTTAACGAACGGGTACTCGGACTATGTAGGTTGCCCAGCGGGCAATTGGACGATCTAGGATAGGTAACGGGCCCTTGACTATCTAGGTTACCTAGCGGGAACTTGGACTATGTAGGTTACCTAAGGGCACTTGGACTATGTAGGTTAACTAGCGGACACTTGGACAATCTAGGTTAACTAGCGGGCACGTGGACTATCTAGGTTAACTAAGGGGCCCTTCGACTATGTAGGTTAACTAGCGGGCACTTTGACTATCTAGGTTACCTAGCGGGCACTTGGTCTATGTACATACCCTAGCGGGCACTTGGACTATCCGGGTTACCTAGCGGGCACTTGGAATATGTAGGTCCCGAAGTGGGCACTTGGACTATCTATGTTAACTAACGGGCAATAGGACGATCTAGGTTACCTAGCGGGCACTTGGACTATGTAGGTCAACTAGTGGTCCCTTGGACTATGTAGGTTAACTAGCGGGCCTTGGGACTATGTAGGTTAACTAGCGGGCACTTGGATAATCTAAGTTACCTAGCGGGCACTTGAACTATGTAGGTTAACTAGTGGGTACTTGGACTATCTAGGTTAGCTAACGGTCACTTGGACTATGTAGGTTAATTAGCGGGTACGTGGACTATGTAGGTTCCCTAGCGGGCATTTGGACTATATAGATAACCTAGCGGGCACTTGGACTTTGTAGGTTACCTAGCGGGCACTTGGACTATCTAGGTTACCTAGCGGGCAGTTGGATGATACAGGTTCCCTAGCCAGCACTAAGACTATTGGTTCCCTAACGGGCACTTGGACTATGTAGGTTCCCTAAACGGCACTTGGACTATATAGGTTTCTATTGGGCACTTGGACTATGTAGGTTAACTAGCGGGCACATGGACTATCTAGGTTACCTAGCGGGCACTTGGACTATGTAGGTTAACTAGAAGGCACTTGGACTATCAAGGTTTCCTAGCGGGCTCTTGGACTATGTAGGTTACCAGCGGGCACTTGGACTATCTAGGTAAACGAAAGTGCACTTGGGCTATGTAGGTAACCTAACGGGCACTTGGACTGTCTAGGTTACCTAGCGGGCACTTGGACTATCTAGGTTAACGAACGGGCACTTGGACTATGTAGGTTAACTAGCGGACACTTGGACTATCTAGATTAGCTAACGGGCAATTGGACTATCAAGGTTACCTAACGGGCACTTGGACTATGTAGGTTACCTAGCGGGCAATTGGACTATATAGGTTACCTAGCAGGCACTTTGAGTATCTTGGTTAACTAAGGGGCACTTGAACTATGTAGGTTGCCAAGCGAGCACTTGGACTATGTAGGCTCCCTAGCGGGCGCTTGGACTATGTAGGTTCCCTAGCGGGTACTTGGACTGTCTAGATTAACTAGCGGGCAATTGGACTGTCTAGGTTACCTAGTGGGCACTTGGAGTATGTAGTTTACCTAGCAGGCACTTGGACTATGTAGGTTACCTAGCGGGCACTTGGACTATCTATGTTACCTAGCGGGCACTTGGACTATGTACGTTCCCTAGCGGGCACTTGGGCTATCTACATTACCTAGGGTGCACTTGGACTATGTAGGTTAACGAATGGGCACTTGGACTATGTAGGTAACCTAGTGGTCACTTGGACTGTCTAGGTTACCTAGCGGACACTTGGACTATGTAGGTTAACTAGCGGGCACTTGGACTATCTAGGTTAACTAGCGGGCACTTGGACTATCTAGGTTAACTAGCGGGCACTTGGACTATGTAGGTTCCCTAGCGGGCATTTGGACAATATAGGTTACCTAACGGGCACTTGGATTATGTAGGTTGCCTAGCGGGCACTTGGACTATGTAGGTTAACTAGCGGGCACTTGGATTATCTAGGTTAACTAACAGGCACTTGGACTATGTATGCTCCAGAGCGGATAATTGGACTATGTAGGTTCCCTAGCGGGCACTTGGACTATCTAGGTTCCCTAAAGGACACTTGGACTATGTAGATTAACTAGCGGACAATTGGATGATCTAGGTTAACTTGCGGGTACTTGGACTATCTAGGTTAACTAGGGGTTCCTTGGACTACGTAGGTTAACTAGCGGACACTTGCACTATGTAGGTTACCTAGCGGGCACTTGGACTATCTAGGTTAACTAGGAGTCCCTTGTACTATCTAGGTTACCTAGCAGGCACTTGGACTATGTAGGTTAACTAGCGGGCATTTGCACTCTCTAGGTTACCTAGCGGGCACTTGGACTATGTACCTTCCCTAGCGGGCACATGGACTATCTATGTTAACTAGCGGGCACTTGGACTATGTAGGTTACCTAGAGGACACTTGCAATATGTAGGTTACCTAGCGGCACTTGGACTATGTAGGTTAACTAAGGGCACTTGGACAATCTAGGTTAACTAGCGGGCACTTAGAATATCTAAGTTACCTAGCAGGCACTTGGATTATGAAGGATCCCTAGTGGGCAATTGGTCTATCTAGGTTTCCTAGCTGGCACTTGGACTATGTAGGTTAACTAGCGGACACTTGCACGATCTAGGTTAACTAGCGGGCCCTTGCACTATGTAGGTTAACTAGCGGGCCCATGGATTATGTAGGTTTACTAGGGGGCACTTGGACTATCTAGGTTAACTAGCGGGCACTTGGACTATGTAGGGTAACTAGCGGGCACTTGGACTGTCTAGGTTACCTAACGGGCACTTGGATTATCTAGGTTAACGAACGGGCATTTGGACTATGTAGGTTACCTAGCCACCACTTGGACTATCTAGGTTAGCTAATAGGCACTTGTACTATCTAGGTTCCCTAGCGGGCACTTGTACTATCTAGGTTACCTAGCTGGCACTTGGACTAAGTAGGTCAACTAGCGGGCCCTTGGACTATCTAGGTTAGCTAAAGAGCACTTGGAGTATGTATGTTCCAGAGTGGGCACTTGGATTATGTAGGTTGCCTAGCGGACATTTAGACTATGTAGGTTTCCTTGCGGGCATTTGGACTATGTAGGTTACCTAGCGGGCACTTGGACTATGTAGGTTCCCTAACGGGCACTTGGACTATGTAGGTTCCCTGGCGGTCACGTGGACTATGTAGGCTCCCTAGAAGGCACTTGGACTATGTAGGTTAACTAGCGGGCACTTGGACTAACGAGGTTACGAAGCGGGCACTTGGACTATGTAGGTTACCCAATGGGCACTTGGACTATCTAGGTTAACGAACGGACACTTGGACTATGTAGGTTAGTTATCAGGCACTTGGACTATCTAGGTTACCTAGCGGACACTTGGACGATTTAGGTTAACTAGCGGGCACTTGGACTATCTAGGTTAACTAGCAGGCCCTTGGACTATCTAGGTTTACTAGCGGGCACTTGGACTATCTAGGTTAACTAACGGGCACTTGGACTATGTAGTTTCCCTAGCGGGCATTTGGATTATTTAGGTTACCTAGTGAGCATTGGACTATGTAGGTTATCTAGCGGGCACTTGGACTACGTAGGTTAACTAGAAGGCACTTGGACTATCAAGGTTACCTAGCAGGCTCTTGGACTATGTAGGTTACCAGCGGGCACTTGGACTATCTAGGTTAACGAACGTGCACTTGGACTATATAGGTAACCTAGCGGGCACTTGGACTGTCTAGGTTACCTAGCGGGCACTTGGACTATCTAGGTAAACGAACAGGCACTTGGATTTTGTAGGTTAACTAGCGGACACTTCGACTATCTAGGTTAGCTAACGGGCAATTGGACTATCTAGGTTAACTAACGGGCACTTGGACTATGTAGGTTGCCTAGCGAGCACTTGGACTATGTAGGTTCCCTAGCGGGCACTTGGACTATGTAGGTTCCCTATCGGGTACTTGGACTGTCTAGGTTAACTAGGGGGCAATTGGACTGTCTAGGTTACCTAGTGGGCACTTGGACTATGTACGTTCCCTAGCGGGCACTTGGGCTATCTACGTTACCTAGCGGGCACTTGGACAATGTAAGTTAACAAACGGGCACTTGGACTATGTAGGTTAACTAGCGGACACTTGGACTATCTAGGTTAGCTAACGGGCAATTGGACTATCAAGGTTACCTAACAGGCACTTGGACTATGTAGGTTACCTAGCGGGCACTTGGACTATCTAGGTTACCTAGCAGGCACTTTGACTATATAGGTTAACTAACGGGCACTTGGATTATGTAGGTTGCCTAGCGAGCACTTGGACTATGTAGGTTCCCTAGCGGGCGCTTGGACTATGTAGGTTCCCTAGCGGGTACTTAGACTGTCTAGGTTAACTAGCGGGCTATTGGACTGTCTAGGTTAACTAGCGGGCACTTGGGCTATCTACGTTACCTAGCGTTCACTTGCACTATGTAGGTTAACTAGCGGGCCCATGGATTATGTAGGTTTACTAGGGGGCACTTGGACTATCTAGGTTAACTAGCGGGCACTTGGACTATCTAGGTTAACTAGCGGGCACTTGGACTATGTAGTTTCCCTAGCGGGCATTTGGACTATTTCGGTTACCTAGCGGGCACTTGGAATATGTAGGTTATCTAGCGGGCACTTTGACTATCTAGGTTAACTAACGGGCACTTGGACTATGTAGGGTAACTAGCGGGCACTTGGACTGTCTAGGTTACCTAATGGGCACTTGGATTATCTAGGTTAACGAACGGGCACTTGGACTATGTAGGTTACCTAGCCACCACTTGGACTCTCTAGGTTAGCTAATAGGCACTTGTACTATCTGGGGTACCTAGCTGGCACTTGGACTATGTAGGTCAACTAGCGGGCCCTTGGACCAACTAGGTTAGCTAACGGGCACTTGGACTATGTATGTTCCAGAGTGGGCACTTGGATTATGTAGGTTGCCTAGCGGACGTTTAGTCTATGTAGGTTTCCTTGCAGGCATTTGGACTATGTAGCTTACCTAGCGGGCACTTGGACTATGTAGGTTCCCTAACGGGCACTTGGACTATGTAGGTTCCCTAGCAGTCACGTGGACTATGTAGGCTCCCTAGAAGGCACTTGGACTATGTAGGTTAACTAACGGGCACTTGGACTAACCAGGTTACCAAGCGGGCACTTGGACTATGTAGGTTACCCAATGGGCACTTGGACTATCTAGGTTAACGAACGGACACTTGGACTATGTAGGTTAGCTATCAGGCACTTGGACTATCTAGGTTACCTAGCAGGCACTTGGACTACGTAGGTTACCTAGCGGACACTTGGACGATTTAGGTTAACTATGGGGCACTTGGACTATCTAGGTTAACTAGCAGGCCCTTGGACTATCTGGGTTTACAAGCGGGCACTTGGACTATCTAGGTTAACTAGCGGGCACTTGGACTATGTAGGTTAACTAGCGGGCACTTGCACTCTCTAGGTTACCTAGCGGACACTTGGATTATGAAGGATCCCTAGCGGGCAATTGGACTATCTAGGTTACCTAGGTGGCACTTGGACTGTGTAGGTTAACTAGCGGCCACTTGCACGATCTTGGTTAACTAGCGGGCACTTGCACTATGTAGGTTAACTAGCGGGCACATGGATTATGTAGGTTTACTAGGGGGCACTTGGACTATCTAGGTTAACTAGCGGGCCCTTGGACTATGTAGTTTCCCTAGCGGGCATTTGGACTATTTAGGTTGCCTAGCGGGCACTTGGACTATGTAGGTTACCTAGCGGGCACTTGGACTACCTAGGTTACCTAGCAGGCACTTTGACCCTCTAGGTTAACTAACGGGCACTTGGAATCTGTAGGGTAACTAGCGGGCACTTGGACTGTCTAGGTTACCTAACGGGCACTTGGATTATCTAGGTTAACGAACGGGCACTTGGACTATGTAGGTAACCGAGCCGCCATTTGGACTATCTAGGTTAGCTAAAAAGCACTTGGACTATCTAGGTTCCCTAGCGGGCACTTGTACTATCTAGGTTACCTAGCTGGCACTTGGACTATGTAGGTCAACAAGAGGGCCCTTGGACTATCTAGGTTAGCTAACGGGCACTTGGACTATGTATGTTCCAGAGCGGGCACTTGGATTATGTAGGTTGCCTAGCGGACATTTGGACTATGTAGGTTTCCCTGCGGGCATTTTGACTATGTAGGTTACCTAGCGGGCACTTGGACTATGTAGGTTCCCTAACGGGCACTGGACTATGTTGGTTCCCTAGCGGTCACGTGGACTATGTCGGCTCCCTAGAAGGCACTTGGACTATGTAGGTTAACTAGCGGGCACTTGGACTATACAGGTTACCAAGCGGGCACTTGGACTATGTAGGTTACCCAATGGGCACTTGGACTATCTAGGTTAACGAACGGACACTTGGACTATGTAGGTTAGCTATCAGGCACTTGGACTATCTAGGTTACCTAGCGGACACTTGGACGATTTAGGTTAACTAGCGGGCACTTGGACTATCTAGGTTAAGTAGCAGGCCCTTGTACTATCTAGGTTTACTAGCGGGCACTTTGACTATCTAGGTTACCTAACGGCCACTTGGACTATGCAGGTTACCTAGCGGGCACTTGGACTTCTAGGTTAACGAATGGGCACTTGGATTATGTAGGTTGCCTAGCGGGCACTTGGACTATCTAGGTTACCTAGCGGGCAATTGGACTATGTAGGTTAACTAGAAGGCACTTGGACTATCAAGGTTACCTAGCGGGCTCTTGGACTATGTAGGTTACCAGCGGGCACTTGGACTATCTAGGTTAACGAACGTGCACTTGGACTATGTATGTAACCTAGTGGTCACTTGGCCTGTCTAGGTTACCTAATGGGCCCTTGGTCTATGTAGGTTAACTAGCAGGCCCTTGGACTATGTAAGTTAACTAGAGGGCACTTGGACTATGTAGGTCAACTAGCGGGCCCTTGGACTATCTAGGTTAGCTAACGGGCACTGGGACTATCTAGGTTACCTAACGGGCACTTGGATTATGTAGGTTCCCTAGCGGGCACTTAGACTATGTAGGTTTCCTTGCGGGCATTTGGACTATGTAGGTTACCTAGCTGGCACTTGGACCATGTAGATTACCTAGCGGGCACTTGGATTATCTATGTTAAATAACAGGCATTTGGATTATGTAAGTTCCAGAGCGGGCAATTGGACTATGTAGGTTCCCTAGCGGGCACTTGGGCTATCTAGGTTACCTAGCAGGCACTTGGACTATGTAGGTTAACTAGAAGGCACTTGGAGTATCAAGGATACCTAGCGGGCTCTTGGACTATGTAGGTTACCAGCGGGCACTTGGACTATCTAGGTTAACGAACGTGCACTTGGACTATGTAGGTAACCTAGCAGGCACTTGGACTGTCTAGGTTACCTAGCGGGCACGTGGACTATCTAGGTTAACAAACGGGCACTTGGACTATGTAGGTTAACTAGCGGACACTTCGACTATCTAGGTTAGCTAACGGGCAATTGGACTATCTAGGTTCTCTAGCGGGCATTTGGACTATATAGGTTACCTAGCTGGCACTTGGACCATGTAGGTTAACTAGCGGGCACTTGTACTATGTAGGTTAACTAGCGGGCAGTTGGATTATCTAGGTTAACTAACAGGCATTTGGACTATGTATGTTCCGGAGCGGGCAATTGGACTATGTAGGTTCCCTAGCGGGCACTTGGACTATCTAGGTTTCCTAAAGGGCACTTTGATTATGTAGGTTAACTAGCGGACAATTGGACAATCTAGGTTAACTAGCGGGTACTTGGACTATCTAGGTTAACTATCGGGCACTTGGACTATGTAGGTTAACTAGCGGACACTTGCACTATGTAGGTTACCTAGCGGGCACTTGGACTATCTAGGTTAACTAGCGGGCACTTGGACTATGTAGGTTAACTACGGACACTTGCAATATGTAGGTTACCTATCGGGCACTTGGACTAAGTACCTTACCTAGCGGGCACTTGGACTATCTATGTTAACTAGCGGGCACTTGGACTATGTATGTTAACTAGAGGACACTTGGACGATCTAGGTTAACAAGTGGGCCCTTGGACTATGTAGATTAACTAGCCGGCACTTGGATGATCTAGGTTAACTAGCGGGCACTTGGACGATCTAGGTTAACCAGCGGGCACCTGAACTATCAAAGTTAACAAGCGAGCCCTTGGACTATGTAGGTTAACTAGCAGGCCCTTGGACTATCTAGGTTACTTCGATAGCACTTGGACTATATAGGTTCCCTAGCGGGCACTTGGACTATCTAGGTTAACGAACGGGCACTTTGACTATGCAGGTAACCTAGCCGGCACTTGGACTGTCTAGGTTACATAGCGGGCACTTGGACTTCTACGTTAACGAATGGGCACTTGGACTATGTAGGTTGCCTAGCGGGCACTTGTACAATCTAGGTTAGGTAACGGGCACTTGGACTATCTTGGTTACCTAGCGGGAACTTGGACTATGTAGGTTACATAGAATGCACTTGGACTATCTAGGTTACCTAACGGGCACTTTGACTATCTAGGTTACCTAGCGGTCACTTGGACTATCTAGGTCAGCTAACAGGAACTTGGACTATCTAGGTTACCTAGCGGGCACTAGGACTATGTAGGTAACCTAGCGGGCACTTGGACTATCTAGGTTAACTAGCGGGTTCTTGGACTATGTAGGTTAACTAACGGGCCCTTGGACTATGTAGGTTAACTAGCGGACACTTGGAGGTTCTAGGTTAACTAGCGGGCACTTGGACTATCTAGGTTAACTAGCGGGCACTTGGATTATCTTGGTTACCTAGCAGGCACTTGCACGATACAGGTTCCCTAGCGGGCACTTGGACTATCTAGGCTCCCTAACGGGCACTTGGACTATGTAGGTTACCTAGCAGGCACTTGGTCTACGTACATACCTTGGCGGGCACTTGGACTATCTAGGTTACCTAGCGGGCACTTGGAGTATGTACGTCCCCTAGTGGGCACTTGGACTATGTACGTTACCTAGCGGGTACTTGGACTATATAGGTTACTAGCGGGCACTTGGACTATGTAAGTTCCCTAGCGGGCACTTGGACTGTCTAGATTAACGAACGGGCACTTGGACTATCTAGGTTAACTAGCGGGCACTTGGACTATGTAAGTTCCATAGCGGGCACTGGACTATGTGGTTTCCCTAGCGGACATTTGGACTGTCTAGGTTAAGGAACGGGCACTTGGACTGTCTAGGTTAATTAGCGGGCACTTGGACTATCTAGGTTAACTAACGGGCACTTGGACTATTTAAGTTCCCTGGCGGGCACTTGGACTATGTGGGTTCCCTAGCGGGCATTTGGACCATTTAGTTTACCTAATGGGTACTTGGACGATGCAGGTTCCCTAGCGGGCACTTGGATTATGTGAGTTCCCTATCAGGCACTTGGACTATGTAGGTTACTAGCGGGCATTTGGACTATGTAGGTTACCTAACAGGCACTTGGACTATGTAGGTTCCGTATCGGGCACTTGGACAATGTTGGTTAACTAGCGGGCACTAGGACGATGTAGGTTACCTAGCGGGCACTTGGACTATCTAGGTTAGGTAACGGGCACTTGGACTATCTAGGTGACCTAGTGGTAACTTGGAGTATGTACGTTACGTAGCGGACACTTTGACTATCTTGGTTACCTAGCGGTCACTTGGACGAACTAGCTTAATGAGCGGGCCCTTGGACTATGTAGGTTACCTAGCGGGCACTAGGACTATCTAGGTTAGCTAACAGGAACTTGGACAATCTAGGTTACCTAGCGGGCACTTTGACTATGTAGGTTACCTAGCAGGCACTTGGACTATGTAGGTTACCTAACGGGCACTTGGACTAAGCAGGTAACCTAGCGGGCACTTGGACTGTCTAGGTTACCTAGCGGGCACATGGACTTCTATGTTAACGAACGGGTACTCGGACTATGTAGGTTGCCCAGCGGGCAATTGGACGATCTAGGATAGGTAACGGGCCCTTGACTATCTAGGTTACCTAGCGGGAACTTGGACTATGTAGGTTACCTAAGGGCACTTGGACTATGTAGGTTAACTAGCGGACACTTGGACAATCTAGGTTAACTAGCGGGCACGTGGACTATCTAGGTTAACTAAGGGGCCCTTCGACTATGTAGGTTAACTAGCGGGCACTTTGACTATCTAGGTTACCTAGCGGGCACTTGGTCTATGTACATACCCTAGCGGGCACTTGGACTATCCGGGTTACCTAGCGGGCACTTGGAATATGTAGGTCCCGAAGTGGGCACTTGGACTATCTATGTTAACTAACGGGCAATAGGACGATCTAGGTTACCTAGCGGGCACTTGGACTATGTAGGTCAACTAGTGGTCCCTTGGACTATGTAGGTTAACTAGCGGGCCTTGGGACTATGTAGGTTAACTAGCGGGCACTTGGATAATCTAAGTTACCTAGCGGGCACTTGAACTATGTAGGTTAACTAGTGGGTACTTGGACTATCTAGGTTAGCTAATGGTCACTTGGACTATGTAGGTTAATTAGCGGGTACGTGGACTATGTAGGTTCCCTAGCGGGCATTTGGACTATATAGATAACCTAGCGGGCACTTGGACTTTGTAGGTTACCTAGCGGGCACTTGGACTATCTAGGTTACCTAGCGGGCAGTTGGATGATACAGGTTCCCTAGCCAGCACTAAGACTATTGGTTCCCTAACGGGCACTTGGACTATGTAGGTTCCCTAAACGGCACTTGGACTATATAGGTTTCTATTGGGCACTTGGACTATGTAGGTTAACTAGCGGGCACATGGACTATCTAGGTTACCTAGCGGGCACTTGGACTATGTAGGTTAACTAGAAGGCACTTGGACTATCAAGGTTTCCTAGCGGGCTCTTGGACTATGTAGGTTACCAGCGGGCACTTGGACTATCTAGGTAAACGAAAGTGCACTTGGGCTATGTAGGTAACCTAACGGGCACTTGGACTGTCTAGGTTACCTAGCGGGCACTTGGACTATCTAGGTTAACGAACGGGCACTTGGACTATGTAGGTTAACTAGCGGACACTTGGACTATCTAGATTAGCTAACGGGCAATTGGACTATCAAGGTTACCTAACGGGCACTTGGACTATGTAGGTTACCTAGCGGGCAATTGGACTATATAGGTTACCTAGCAGGCACTTTGAGTATCTTGGTTAACTAAGGGGCACTTGAACTATGTAGGTTGCCAAGCGAGCACTTGGACTATGTAGGCTCCCTAGCAGGCGCTTGGACTATGTAGGTTCCCTAGCGGGTACTTGGACTGTCTAGATTAACTAGCGGGCAATTGGACTGTCTAGGTTACCTAGTGGGCACTTGGAGTATGTAGTTTACCTAGCAGGCACTTGGACTATGTAGGTTACCTAGCGGGCACTTGGACTATCTATGTTACCTAGCGGGCACTTGGACTATGTACGTTCCCTAGCGGGCACTTGGGCTATCTACATTACCTAGGGTGCACTTGGACTATGTAGGTTAACGAATGGGCACTTGGACTATGTAGGTAACCTAGTGGTCACTTGGACTGTCTAGGTTACCTAGCGGACACTTGGACTATGTAGGTTAACTAGCGGGCACTTGGACTATCTAGGTTAACTAGCGGGCACTTGGACTATGTAGGTTCCCTAGCGGGCATTTGGACAATATAGGTTACCTAACGGGCACTTGGATTATGTAGGTTGCCTAGCGGGCACTTGGACTATGTAGGTTAACTAGCGGGCACTTGGATTATCTAGGTTAACTAACAGGCACTTGGACTATGTATGCTCCAGAGCGGATAATTGGACTATGTAGGTTCCCTAGCGGGCACTTGGACTATCTAGGTTCCCTAAAGGACACTTGGACTATGTAGATTAACTAGCGGACAATTGGATGATCTAGGTTAACTTGCGGGTACTTGGACTATCTAGGTTAACTAGGGGTTCCTTGGACTACGTAGGTTAACTAGCGGACACTTGCACTATGTAGGTTACCTAGCGGGCACTTGGACTATCTAGGTTAACTAGGAGTCCCTTGTACTATCTAGGTTACCTAGCAGGCACTTGGACTATGTAGGTTAACTAGCGGGCATTTGCACTCTCTAGGTTACCTAGCGGGCACTTGGACTATGTACCTTCCCTAGCGGGCACATGGACTATCTATGTTAACTAGCGGGCACTTGGACTATGTAGGTTACCTAGAGGACACTTGCAATATGTAGGTTACCTAGCGGCACTTGGACTATGTAGGTTAACTAAGGGCACTTGGACAATCTAGGTTAACTAGCGGGCACTTAGAATATCTAAGTTACCTAGCAGGCACTTGGATTATGAAGGATCCCTAGTGGGCAATTGGTCTATCTAGGTTTCCTAGCTGGCACTTGGACTATGTAGGTTAACTAGCGGACACTTGCACGATCTAGGTTAACTAGCGGGCCCTTGCACTATGTAGGTTAACTAGCGGGCCCATGGATTATGTAGGTTTACTAGGGGGCACTTGGACTATCTAGGTTAACTAGCGGGCACTTGGACTATGTAGGGTAACTAGCGGGCACTTGGACTGTCTAGGTTACCTAACGGGCACTTGGATTATCTAGGTTAACGAACGGGCATTTGGACTATGTAGGTTACCTAGCCACCACTTGGACTATCTAGGTTAGCTAATAGGCACTTGTACTATCTAGGTTCCCTAGCGGGCACTTGTACTATCTAGGTTACCTAGCTGGCACTTGGACTAAGTAGGTCAACTAGCGGGCCCTTGGACTATCTAGGTTAGCTAAAGAGCACTTGGAGTATGTATGTTCCAGAGTGGGCACTTGGATTATGTAGGTTGCCTAGCGGACATTTAGACTATGTAGGTTTCCTTGCGGGCATTTGGACTATGTAGGTTACCTAGCGGGCACTTGGACTATGTAGGTTCCCTAACGGGCACTTGGACTATGTAGGTTCCCTGGCGGTCACGTGGACTATGTAGGCTCCCTAGAAGGCACTTGGACTATGTAGGTTAACTAGCGGGCACTTGGACTAACGAGGTTACGAAGCGGGCACTTGGACTATGTAGGTTACCCAATGGGCACTTGGACTATCTAGGTTAACGAACGGACACTTGGACTATGTAGGTTAGTTATCAGGCACTTGGACTATCTAGGTTACCTAGCGGACACTTGGACGATTTAGGTTAACTAGCGGGCACTTGGACTATCTAGGTTAACTAGCAGGCCCTTGGACTATCTAGGTTTACTAGCGGGCACTTGGACTATCTAGGTTAACTAACGGGCACTTGGACTATGTAGTTTCCCTAGCGGGCATTTGGATTATTTAGGTTACCTAGTGGGCATTGGACTATGTAGGTTATCTAGCGGGCACTTGGACTACGTAGGTTAACTAGAAGGCACTTGGACTATCAAGGTTACCTAGCAGGCTCTTGGACTATGTAGGTTACCAGCGGGCACTTGGACTATCTAGGTTAACGAACGTGCACTTGGACTATATAGGTAACCTAGCGGGCACTTGGACTGTCTAGGTTACCTAGCGGGCACTTGGACTATCTAGGTAAACGAACAGGCACTTGGATTTTGTAGGTTAACTAGCGGACACTTCGACTATCTAGGTTAGCTAACGGGCAATTGGACTATCTAGGTTAACTAACGGGCACTTGGACTATGTAGGTTGCCTAGCGAGCACTTGGACTATGTAGGTTCCCTAGCGGGCACTTGGACTATGTAGGTTCCCTATCGGGTACTTGGACTGTCTAGGTTAACTAGGGGGCAATTGGACTGTCTAGGTTACCTAGTGGGCACTTGGACTATGTACGTTCCCTAGCGGGCACTTGGGCTATCTACGTTACCTAGCGGGCACTTGGACAATGTAAGTTAACAAACGGGCACTTGGACTATGTAGGTTAACTAGCGGACACTTGGACTATCTAGGTTAGCTAACGGGCAATTGGACTATCAAGGTTACCTAACAGGCACTTGGACTATGTAGGTTACCTAGCGGGCACTTGGACTATCTAGGTTACCTAGCAGGCACTTTGACTATATAGGTTAACTAACGGGCACTTGGATTATGTAGGTTGCCTAGCGAGCACTTGGACTATGTAGGTTCCCTAGCGGGCGCTTGGACTATGTAGGTTCCCTAGCGGGTACTTAGACTGTCTAGGTTAACTAGCGGGCTATTGGACTGTCTAGGTTAACTAGCGGGCACTTGGGCTATCTACGTTACCTAGCGTTCACTTGCACTATGTAGGTTAACTAGCGGGCCCATGGATTATGTAGGTTTACTAGGGGGCACTTGGACTATCTAGGTTAACTAGCGGGCACTTGGACTATCTAGGTTAACTAGCGGGCACTTGGACTATGTAGTTTCCCTAGCGGGCATTTGGACTATTTCGGTTACCTAGCGGGCACTTGGAATATGTAGGTTATCTAGCGGGCACTTTGACTATCTAGGTTAACTAACGGGCACTTGGACTATGTAGGGTAACTAGCGGGCACTTGGACTGTCTAGGTTACCTAATGGGCACTTGGATTATCTAGGTTAACGAACGGGCACTTGGACTATGTAGGTTACCTAGCCACCACTTGGACTCTCTAGGTTAGCTAATAGGCACTTGTACTATCTGGGGTACCTAGCTGGCACTTGGACTATGTAGGTCAACTAGCGGGCCCTTGGACCAACTAGGTTAGCTAACGGGCACTTGGACTATGTATGTTCCAGAGTGGGCACTTGGATTATGTAGGTTGCCTAGCGGACGTTTAGTCTATGTAGGTTTCCTTGCAGGCATTTGGACTATGTAGCTTACCTAGCGGGCACTTGGACTATGTAGGTTCCCTAACGGGCACTTGGACTATGTAGGTTCCCTAGCAGTCACGTGGACTATGTAGGCTCCCTAGAAGGCACTTGGACTATGTAGGTTAACTAACGGGCACTTGGACTAACCAGGTTACCAAGCGGGCACTTGGACTATGTAGGTTACCCAATGGGCACTTGGACTATCTAGGTTAACGAACGGACACTTGGACTATGTAGGTTAGCTATCAAGCACTTGGACTATCTAGGTTACCTAGCAGGCACTTGGACTACGTAGGTTACCTAGCGGACACTTGGACGATTTAGGTTAACTATCGGTCACTTGGACTATCTAGGTTAACTAGCAGGCCCTTGGACTATCTGGGTTTACAAGCGGGCACTTGGACTATCTAGGTTAACTAGCGGGCACTTGGACTATGTAGGTTAACTAGCGGGCACTTGCACTCTCTAGGTTACCTAGCGGACACTTGGATTATGAAGGATCCCTAGCGGGCAATTGGACTATCTAGGTTACCTAGGTGGCACTTGGACTGTGTAGGTTAACTAGCGGCCACTTGCACGATCTTGGTTAACTAGCGGGCACTTGCACTATGTAGGTTAACTAGCGGGCACATGGATTATGTAGGTTTACTAGGGGGCACTTGGACTATCTAGGTTAACTAGCGGGCCCTTGGACTATGTAGTTTCCCTAGCGGGCATTTGGACTATTTAGGTTGCCTAGCGGGCACTTGGACTATGTAGGTTACCTAGCGGGCACTTGGACTACCTAGGTTACCTAGCAGGCACTTTGACCCTCTAGGTTAACTAACGGGCACTTGGAATCTGTAGGGTAACTAGCGGGCACTTGGACTGTCTAGGTTACCTAACGGGCACTTGGATTATCTAGGTTAACGAACGGGCACTTGGACTATGTAGGTAACCGAGCCGCCATTTGGACTATCTAGGTTAGCTAAAAAGCACTTGGACTATCTAGGTTCCCTAGCGGGCACTTGTACTATCTAGGTTACCTAGCTGGCACTTGGACTATGTAGGTCAACAAGAGGGCCCTTGGACTATCTAGGTTAGCTAACGGGCACTTGGACTATGTATGTTCCAGAGCGGGCACTTGGATTATGTAGGTTGCCTAGCGGACATTTGGACTATGTAGGTTTCCCTGCGGGCATTTTGACTATGTAGGTTACCTAGCGGGCACTTGGACTATGTAGGTTCCCTAACGGGCACTGGACTATGTTGGTTCCCTAGCGGTCACGTGGACTATGTCGGCTCCCTAGAAGGCACTTGGACTATGTAGGTTAACTAGCGGGCACTTGGACTATACAGGTTACCAAGCGGGCACTTGGACTATGTAGGTTACCCAATGGGCACTTGGACTATCTAGGTTAACGAACGGACACTTGGACTATGTAGGTTAGCTATCAGGCACTTGGACTATCTAGGTTACCTAGCGGACACTTGGACGATTTAGGTTAACTAGCGGGCACTTGGACTATCTAGGTTAAGTAGCAGGCCCTTGTACTATCTAGGTTTACTAGCGGGCACTTGGACTATCTAGGTTAACTAACAGGCACTTGGACTATGTAGTTTCCCTAGCGGGCATTTGGATTATTTAGGTTACCTAGTGGGCACTTGGACTATGTAGGTTATCTAGCGGGCACTTGGACTACGTAGGTTAACTAGAAGGCACTTGGACTATCAAGGTTACCTAGCGGGCTCTTGGACTATGTAGGTTATCAGCGGGCACTTGGACTATCGAGGTTAACGAACGTGCACTTGGAATATGTAGGTAACCTAGCGGGCACTTGGACTGTCTAGGTTACCTAGCGGGCACTTGGACTATCTAGGTTAACGAACGGGCACTTGGACTATGTAGGTTAACTAGCAGACACTTTGACTATCTAGGTTAGCTAACGGGCAATTGGACTATCTAGGTTAACTAACAGGCACTTGGACTATGTAGGTTGCCTAGCGAGCACTTGGACTATGTAGGTTCCCTAGCGGGCACTTGGACTATGTAGGTTCCCTATCGGGTACTTGGACTGTCTAGGTTAACTAGGGGGCAATTGGACTGTCTAGGTTACCTAGTGCGCACTTGGACTATGTACGTTCCCTAGCGGGCACTTGGGCTATCTACGTTACCTAGCGGGCACTTGGACAATGTAAGTTAAGGAACGGGCACTTGGATTATGTAGGTTAACTAGCGGACACTTGGACTATCTAGGTTAGCTAACGGGCAATTGGACTATCAAGGTTACCTAACGGGCACTTGGACTATGTAGGTTACCTAGCGGGCACTTGGATTATCTAGGTTACCTAGCAGGCACTTTGACTCTCTAGGTTAACTAACGGGCAATTGGACTATGTAGGTTGCGTAGCGAGCACTTGGACTATGTAGGTTCCCTAGCGGGCGCTTGGACTATATAGGTTCCCTAGCGTGTACTTGGACTGTCTAGGTTAACTAGCGGGCTATTGGACTGTCTAGGTTACCTAGTGGGCACTTGGACTATGTAGTTTACCTAGCAGGCACTTGGACTATGTAGGTTAACTAGCGGGCACTTGGACTATCTAGGTTACCTAGCGGGCACTTGGACTATGTACGTTCCCTAGGAGGCACTTGGGCTATCTATGTTACCTAGCGGGCACTTGGACTATGTAGGTTAACGAACGGGCACTTGGACTATGTAGGTAACCTAGTGGTCACTTGGACTGTCTAGGTTACCTAGCGGGCACTTGGAATATGTAGGTTAACTAGCGGGCACTTGGACTATCTTGGTTAACTAGCGGGCACTTGGCCTATCTAGGTTAACTAGCGGGCACTTGGACTATGTAGGTTCCCTAGCGGTCATTTGGACTATATAGGTTACCTAGCGGGCACTTGGATTATGTAGGTTACCTAGCGGGCACATGGACTATGCAGGTTAACTAGCGGGCACTTGGACTATGTAGGTTAAATAGCGGGCATTTGTACTATATAGGTTAACTAGAGGGCACTTGGATTATGTAGGTTACCTAGCGGGCACTTGGACTATGTAGGTTAAGTAGCGGGCACTTGGATTATCTAGGTTAACTAACAGGCACTTGGACTATGTATGTTCCAGTGCGGACAATTGGACTCTGTAGGTTCCCTAGCGGGCACTTGGACTATCTAGGTTCCCTAAAGGGCACTTGGACTATGTAGGTTAACTAGCGGACAATTGGATGATCTAGGTTAACTAGCGGGTACATGGGCTATCTAGGTTAACTAGGGGTTCCTTGGACTACGTAGGTTAACTAGCGGACACTTGCACTATGTAGGTTACCTAGCGGGCACTTGGACTATTTAGGTTATCTAGCGGGCACTTGTACTCTCTAGATTACCTAGCGGGCACTTGGACTATGTACCTTCCCTAGCGGGCACTTGGACTATCTATGTTACCTAGCGGGCACTCGGATTATGTAGGTTACCTAGTGGACACTTGCACTATGTAGGTTACCTAGCGGGCACTTGGACTATGTAGGTTAACTAAGGGCACTTGGACAATCTAGGTTAACTAGCGGGCACTTGGACTATCTAGGTTACCTAGCAGGCACTTGGATTATGAAGGATCCCTAGCGGGCAATTGGACTATCTAGGTTACCTAGCGGGCACTTGGACTATGTAGGTTCCCTATCGGGTACTTGGACTGTCTAGGTTAACTAGGGGGCAATTGGACTGTCTAGGTTACCTAGTGCGCACATGGACTATGTACGTTCCCTAGCGGGCACTTGGGCTATCTACGTTACCTAGCGGGCACTTGGACAATGTAAGTTAAGGAACGGGCACTTGGATTATGTAGGTTAACTAGCGGACACTTGGACTATCTAGGTTAGCTAACGGGCAATTGGACTATCAAGGTTACCTAACGGGCACTTGGACTATGTAGGTTACCTAGCGGGCACTTGGACTATCTAGGTTACCTAGCAGGCACTTTGACTCTCTAGGTTAACTAACGGGCAATTGGACTATGTAGGTTGCGTAGCGAGCACTTGGACTATGTAGGTTCCCTAGCGGGCGCTTGGACTATATAGGTTCCCTAGAGTGTACTTGGACTGTCTAGGTTAACTAGCGGGCTATTGGACTGTCTAGGTTACCTAGTGGGCACTTGGACTATGTAGTTTACCTAGCAGGCACTTGGACTATGTAGGTTAACTAGCGGGCACTTGGACTATCTAGGTTACCTAGCGGGCACTTGGACTATGTACGTTCCCTAGGAGGCACTTAGGCTATCTACGTTACCTAGCGGGCACTTGGACTATGTAGGTTAACGAACGGGCACTTGGATTATCTAGGTTAACTAACAGGCACTTGGACTATGTATGTTCCAGTGCGGACAATTGGACTATGTAGGTTCCCTAGCGGGCACTTGGACTATCTAGGTTCCCTAAAGGGCACTTGGACTATGTAGGTTAACTAGCGGACAATTGGATGATCTAGGTTAACTAGCGGGTACATGGGCTATCTAGGTTAACTAGGGGTTCCTTGGACTACGTAGGTTAACTAGCGGACACGTGCACTATGTAGGTTACCGAGCGGGCACTTGGACTATCTAGGTTAACTAGCAGGCCCTTTGACTATCTAGGTTACCTAGCAGGCACGTGGACTATGTAGGTTAACTAGCGGGCACTTGTACTCTCTAGGTTACCTAGCGGGCACTTGGACTATGTACCTTCCCTAGCGGGCACTTGGACTATCTATGTTACCTAGCGGGCACTCGGACTATGTAGGTTACCTAGCGGACACTTGCACTATGTAGGTTACCTAGCGGGCACTTGGACTATGTAGGTTAACTAAGGGCACTTGGACAATCTAGGTTAACTAGCGGGCACTTGGACTATCTAGGTTACCTAGCAGGCACTTGGATTATGAAGGATCCCTAGCGGGCAATTGGACTATCTAGGTTACCTAGCTGGCACTTGGACTATATAGGTTAACTAGCGGACACTTGCACGATCTAGGTTAACTAGCGGGCCCTTGCACTATGTAGGTTAACTAGCGGGCCCATGGATTATGTAGGTTTACTAGGGGGCACTTGGAATATCTAGGTTAACTAGCGGGTACTTACACTATCTAAGTTACCTAGCGGGCACTTGGACTATGTACGTTCCCTAGCGGGCACTTGGACTATGTACGTTCCCTAGCGGGCACTTGTACTATCTATGTTAACTATCGGGCACTTGGAATATGTAGGTTAACTAGCGGACACTTGCACTATGTAGGTTACCTAGCAGGCACTTGGACTATCTAGGTTAACAAGCGGACACTTGCACGATCTAGGTTAACTAGCGGGCACTTGACTATGTAGGTTCCCAGCGGGCATTTGGACTATATAGATAACCTAGCGGGCACTTAGACTTTGTAGGTTACTTAGCGGGCACTTGGACTATATAGGTTACCTAGCTGGCACTTGAACTATCTACGTTGCCTAGCATGTTCTTGGAGTATGTTGGTTACCTAGCGGGCTGTTGGACTATCTAGGTTACCTAGCGGGCACATGGACTATCTAGGTTAACTAATGGGCACTTGGACTATGTAGGTTCCCTAGCGGGCCCTTGGACTATGTAAGTTCCCTAGCGGGCACTTGGACTATGTGGGTTAACTAGAGTGCATTTGGACTATGTAGGTTACCTAGCGGGCACTTGGACTATGTAGTTTCCCTATCGGGCACTTGGAGAATGTAGGTTAACTAGGGGGCACTAAGACTATGTAGGTTACCTAGCGGGCCCTTGGACTATCTAGGTTACCTAGCGGGCATTTGGATTATGTAGGCTCCCTAGCGGGCATTTGGACTATATAGATTCCTTAGCGGGCACTTAGACTTTGTAGGTTACCTAGCGGGCACTTGGACTATCTAGGTTACCTAGCTGGCACTTGAACTATCTACGTTACCTAGCGGGTACTTGGGGTATGTAGGTTACCTACCGGGCTGTTGGACTATGTAGGTTACCTAGCGGGCACTT
The DNA here is from genome assembly GCF_050624435.1 of Tenrec ecaudatus. Lineage (NCBI taxonomy): Eukaryota > Metazoa > Chordata > Mammalia > Afrosoricida > Tenrecidae > Tenrec > Tenrec ecaudatus. Next base: position 707,082 of record NW_027457678.1, on the reverse strand, counting down.
GGACTATCTAGGTTACCTAGCGGGCACTTTGACTATGTAGGTTAACTAGCGGACACTTGCACTATGCAGGTTACCTAGCGGGCACTTGGACTATGTAGGTTAACTACCAGGCCCTTGGACTATCTAGGTTACCTAGCAGGCACTTGGATTATGTAGGTTAACTAGCGGGCACTTGCACTCTCTAGGTTACCTAGGGGGCACTTGGACTATGTACCTTCCCTAGCGGGCACTTGGACTATCTACGTTAACTAGCGGCACTTGGACTATGTAGGTTACCTAGCAGACACTTGCACTATGTAGGTTACCTAGCGGGCACTTGATTATGTAGGTTAACTAGAGGACACTTGGACGATCTAAGTTAACTAGGGGGCACTTGGACGATGTAGGTTTACTAACGGGCACTTGGATTATCAAAGTTAACAATCGAGCCCTTGGACTATGTAGGTTAACTAGTGGGCCCTTGGACTATCTAGGTTACCTAGATAGCACTTGGAGTATATAGGTTCCCTAGCGGGTACTTGGACTATCTAGGTTAACGAATGGGCACTTGCACTGTCTAGGTTACATAGCGGGCACTTGGACTTCTAGGTTAACGAACGGGCACGTGGACGATGTATGTAGCCTAGCAGGCACTTGGACTATCTAGGTTAGGTAACGGGCACTTGGACTATCTAGGTTACCTAGCGGGAACGTGGACAATGTAGGTTACCTAGCAGGCACTTGGACTATCTAGGTTACCTAACGGGCACTTTCACTATCTAGGTTACCTAGCGGGCACTTGGACTATGTAGGTTAAATAGCGGGCACTTGGACTATCTAGGTTAGGTAACGGGCACTTGGACTATCTAGGTTACCTAGCGGGAACGTGGACAATGTAGGTTACCTAGCAGGCACTTGGACTATCTAGGTTACCTAACGGGCACTTTCACTATCTAGGTTACCTAGCGGGCACTTGGACTATGTAGGTTAAATAGCGGGCACTTGGACTATCTAGGTTACCTAAAGGGCACTTGGACTATGTAGGTTAATTAGCGGGCATTTGGACTATGTAGGTTACCTAGCGGGCACTTGGACTGTCTAGGTTACCTTGCGGGCACTTGAATTATCTAGGTTAACGAATGGGCACTTGGACTATGTAGGTTACCTAGCCGCCACTTGGACTATCTAGGTTAGCTAACAGGCACTTGGATTATCTAGGTTCCCTAGCGGGCACTTGTACTATCTAGGTTATCTAGCTGGCACTTGGACAATGTAGGTCAACTATCGGGCCCTTGGACTATCTAGGTTAGCTAACGGGCACTTGGAGTTTGTATGTTCCAGAGCGGGCACTTGGATTATGTAGGTTGCCTAGCGGGCATTTGACTATGTAGGTTTCCTTGCTGGCATTTGGACACTGTAGGTTACCTAGCGGGCACTTGGACTATGTAGTTTCCCTAACGGGCACTTGGACTATGTAGGTTCCCTAGCGGTCACATGGACTATGTAGGCTCCCTAGAAGACACTTGGACTATGTAGGTTAACTAGCGGGCACTTGGACTATCCAGGTTACCAAGCGGGCACTTGGACTATGTAGGTTACCCAATGGGCACTTGGACTATCTAGGTTAACGAACGTGCACTTGGACTATGTAGGTTACTTATCAGGCAATTGGACTATCTAGGTTACCTAGCGGACACTTGGACGATTTAGGTTAACTAGCGGGCACTTGGACTATCTAGGTTAAGTAGCAGGCCCTTGGACTATCTAGGTTTACTAGCGGGCACTTGGACTATCTAGGTTAACTAACGGGCACTTGGACTATGTAGTTTACCTAGCGGGCATTTGGATTATTTAGGTTACCTAGTGGGCACTTGGACTATGTAGGTTATCTAGCGGGCACTTGGACTACGTAGGTTAACTAGAAGGCACTTGGACTATCAAGGTTACCTAGCGGGCTCTTGGACTATGTAGGTTACCAGCGGGCACTTGGACTATCTAGGTTAATGAACGTGCACTTGGACTATGTAGGTAACCTAGCGGGCACTTGGACTGTCTTGGTTACCTAGCGGACATTTGGACTATCTAGGTTACCTAGTGGGCACTTGGACTATGTAGGTTAACTAGCGGACACTTCCACTATCTAGGTTATCTAACGGGCAATTTGACTATCTAGGTTACCTAGCGGGCACTTGGACTATGGAGGTTCCCTACGGGCACTTGGACTATTTAGGTTACCTAGCAGGCACTTTGACTATCTAGGTTAACTAACGGGCACTTGGACTGTGTAGGTTGCCTAGCGAGCACTTGGACTACGTAGGTTCCCTAGCGCGCACTTAGACTATATAGGTTCCCTATCGGGTACATGGACTGTCTAGGTTAACTAGCGGGCAATTGGACTGTCTAGGTTACCTAGTGGGCACTTGGAGTATGTACGTTCCCTAGCAGGCACTTAGGCTATCTACGTTCCCTAGCGGGCACTTGGACTATGTAGGTTAACGAACGGGCACTTGGACTATGTAGGTTAACGAACGGGCACTTGGATTATGAAGTTTACCTAGCAGGTACTTGGACTATGTAGGTTAACTAGCAGGCACTTGGACTATCTAGGTTACCTACGGGCACTTGGACTATGTACCTTCCCTAGCGGGCACTTGGGCTATCTACGTTACCTACCGGGCACTTGGACTATGTAGGTTAACTAACGGGCACTTGGACTATGTAGGTAACCTAGTGGTCACTTGGACAGTCTAGGTTACCTAGCAGGAACTTGGACTATGTAGGTTAACTAGCGGGCACTTGTACTATCTAGGTTAACTAGCAGGCCTTTGGACTATGTAAGTTAACTAGAGGGCACTTTGATGATCCTGGTTAACTAGTGGGCACTTGGACTCTCTAGGTTAACTAGCGCGCGCTTGGACTATGTAGGTTCCCTAGCGGACATTTGGACTATATAGGTTACCTAGAGGGCACTTGGACTATGTAGGTTACCTAGCGGGCACTTGGACTATCTAGGTTAACTAGCGGGCACTTGGATTATCTAGGTTAACTAACGGGCACTTGGACAATGTATGTTCCAGAGCGGGCAATTGGACTATGTAGGTTCCCTAGCGGGCACTTGGACAATCTAGGTTCCCTAAAGGGCACTTGGACTATGTAGGTTAACTAGCGGACAATTGGACGATCTAGGTTAACTAGCGGACACTTGCACTATGTAGGTTACCTAGCAGGCTCTTGGACTATCTAGGTTACCTAGCGGGCACTTTGACTATGTAGGTTAATTAGCGGACACTTGCACTATGCAGGTTACCTAGCCTGCACTTGGACTATGTAGGTTAACTACCAGGCCCTTGGACTATCTAGGTTACCTAGCAGGCACTTGGATTATGTAGGTTAACTAGCGGGCACTTGCACTCTCTAGGTTACCTAGGGGGCACTTGGACTATGTACCTTCCCTAGCGGGCACTTGGACTATCTACGTTAACTAGCGGCACTTGGACTATGTAGGTTACCTGGCAGACACTTGCACTATGTAGGTTACCTAGCGGGCACATGACTATGTAGGTTAACTAGAGGACACTTGGACGAACTAGGTTAACTAGGGGGCACTTGGACGATCTAGGTTTACTAACGGGCACTTGGATTATCAAAGTTAACAATCGAGCCCTTGGACTATGTAGGTTAACTAGTGGGCCCTTGGACTATCTAGGTTACCTAGATAGCACTTGGAGTATATAGGTTCCCTAGCGGGCACTTGGACTATCTAGGTTAACGAATGGGCACTTCACTGTCTAGGTTACATAGCGGGCACTTGGACTTCTAGGTTAACGAACGGGCACTTGGACTATGTATGTAGCCTAGTGGGCACTTGGACTATCTAGGTTAGGTAACGGGCACTTGGACTATCTAGGTTACCTAGCGGGAACGTGGACAATGTAGGTTACCTAGCAGGCACTTGGACTATCTAGGTTACCTAACGGGCACTTTCACTATCTAGGTTACCTAGCGGGCAATTGGACTATGTAGGTTAAATAGCGGGCACTTGGACTATCTAGGTTAGGTAACGGGCACTTGGACTATCTAGGTTACCTAGCGGGAACGTGGAAAATGTAGGTTACCAGGTAGGCACTTGGACTATCTAGGTTACCTAACGGGCACTTTCACTATCTAGGTTACCTAGCGGGCACTTGGACTATGTAGGTTAAATAGCGGGCACTTGGACTATCTAGGTTACCTAAAGGGCACTTGGACTATGTAGGTTAACTAGCGGGCATTTGGACTATGTAGGTTACCTAGCGGGCACTTGGACTGTCTAGGTTACCTTGCGGGCACTTGAATTATTTAGGTTAACGAACGGGCACTTGAACTATGTAGGTTACCTAGCCGCCCCTTGGACTATGTAGGTTAACTAGTGGGCACTTGGACTATCTAGGTTACCTAAGGGCACTTGAACTATGTACGTTCCCTAGCGGGCACTTGGGCTATCTACGTTACCTAGCGGGCACTTGGACTATGTAGGTTAACTAGCGGACACTTGGACTATGTAGGTAACCTAGCGGTCACTTGGACAGTCTAGGCTACCTAGCGGGCACTTGGATTATCTAGGTTAACGAACGGGCACTTGGACTATGTAGGTTACCTAGCCGCCACTTGGACTATCTAGGTTAGCTAACAGGCACTTGGATTATCTAGGTTCCCTAGCGGGGACTTGTACTATCTAGGTTACCTAGCTGGCACTTGGACTTTGTAGGTCAACTATCGGGCCCTTGGACTATCTAGGTTAGCTAACGGGCACTTGGACTTTGTATGTTCCAGAGCGGGCACTTGGATTATGTAGGTTGCCTAGCAGGCATTTAGACTATGTAGGTTTCCTTGCGGGCACTTGGACTATGTAGTTTCCCTAACGGGCACTTGGACTATGTAGGTTCCCTAGCGGTCACGTGGACTATGTAGGCTCCCTAGAAGACACTTGGACTATGTAGGTTAACTAGCGGGCACTTGGACTATCCAGGTTACCAAGCGGGCACTAGGACTATGTAGGTTACCCAATGGGCACTTGGACTATCTAGGTTAACGAACGGACACTTGGACTATGTAGGTTAGTTATCAGGTACTTGGACTATCTAGGTTACCTAGCGGACACTTGGACGATTTAGGTTAACTAGCGGGCACTTGGACTATCTAGGTTAAGTAGCAGGCCCTTGGACTATCTAGGTTTACTAGCGGGCACTTGGACTATCTAGGTTAACTAACGGGCACTTGGACTATGTAGTTTCCCTAGCGGGCATTTGAATTATTTAGGTTACCTAGTGGGCACTTGGACTATGTAGGTTATCTAGCGGGCACTTGGACTACGTAGGTTAACTAGAAGGCACTTGGATTATCAAGGTTACCTAGCGGGCTCTTGGACTATGTAGGTTACCAGCGGGCACTTGGACTATCTAGGTTAACGAACGTGCACTTGGACTATGTAGGTAACCTAGCGGGCACTTGTACTGTCTATGTTACCTAGCGGACATTTGGATTATCTAGGTTACCTAGTGGGCACTTGTACTATGTAGGTTAACTAGCGGACACTTCGACTAATTAGGTTATCTAACGGGCAATTGGACTATCTAGGTTACCTAGCGGGGACTTGGACTATGGAGGTTCCCTAGCGGGCACTTGGACTATTTAGGTTACCTAGCAGGCACTTTGACTATCTAGCTTAACTAACGGGCACTTGGACTATGTAGGTTGCCTAGCGAGCACTTGGACTACGTAGGTTCCCTAGCGGGCACTTAGACTATGTAGGTTCCCTATCGGGTACTTGGACTGTCTAGGTTAACTAGCGGGCAATTAGACTGTCTAGGTTACATAGTGGGCACTTGGACTATGTATGTTCCCCAGCGGGCACTTGGGCTATGTAGGTTAATGAACGGGCACTTGGACTATGTAGGTTAATGAACGGGCACTTGGACTATGTAGTGTACCTAGCAGGCACCAGGACTATGTACGTTCCCTAGCGGGCACTTGTGCTATCTACGTTACCTAGCGGGCACTTGGACTATGTAGGTTAACGAACGGGCACTTGGACTATGTAGGTAACCTAGTGGTCACTTGGACAGTCTAGGTTACCTAGCGGGAACTTGGACTATGTAGGTTAACAAGCGGGCACTTGGACTATCTAGGTTAACTAGCGGGCCCTTGGTCTATGTAGGTTAACTAGCAGGCCTTTGGACTATGTAAGTTAACTAGAGGGCACTTTGATGATTCTGGTTAACTCCCGGGCACTTGGACTATCTAGGTTAACTAGCGGGCACTTGGACTATCTAGGTTAACTAGCGCGCGCTTGGACTATGTAGGTTCCCTAGCGGGCATTTGGACTATATAGGTTACCTAGCGGGCACTTGGACTATGTAGGTTACCTAGCGGGCACTTGGACTATCAAGGTTAACTAGCGGGCACTTGGATTATCTAGCTTTACTAACGGGAACTTGGACTATGTATGTTCCAGAGTGAGCAATTGGACTATGTAGGTTCCCTAGCGGGCACTTGGACTATCTAGGTTCCGTAAAGGGCACTTGGACTATCTAGGTTATCGAACTGGAACTTGCACTATCTTGGTTACCTAGGGGGCACTTGGACTATGTAGGTTAACTAGCGGACAATTGGATGATCTAGGTTAACTAGCGGACACTTGCACTATGTGGGTTACCTAGCGGGCACTTGGACTATCTAGGTTAACTAGCGGGCACTTTGACAATGTAGGTTAACTAGCGGACACTTCGACTATCTAGGTTATCTAACGGGCAATTGGACTATCTAGGTTACCTAGCGGGCACTTGGACTATGGAGGTTCCCTAGCGGGCACTTGGACTATTTAGGTTACCTAGCAGGCACTTTGACTATCTAGGTTAACTAATGGGCACTTGGACTATGTAGGTTGCCTAGCGAGCACTTGGACTACGTAGGTTCCCTAGCGGGCACTTAGACTATGTAGGTTCCCTGTTGGGTACTTGGAATGTCTAGGTTAACTAGCGGGCAATTGGACTGTCTAGGTTACCTAGTGGGCACTTGGACTATGTATGTTCCCTAGCGGGCATTGGGCTATGTAGGTTAACGAACAGGCACTTGGACTATGTAGGTTAATGAACGGGCACTTGAACTATGTAGTTTACCTAGCAGGCACTTCGACTATGTAGGTTAACTAGTGGGCACTTGGACTATCTAGGTTACCTAAGGGCACTTGAACTATGTACGTTCCCTAGCGGGCACATGGGCTATCTACGTTACCTAGCGAGCACTTGGACTATGTAGGTTAACTAGCGGGCACTTGGACTATGTACGTAACCTAGCGGTCACTTGGACAGTCTAGGTTACCTAGCGGGCACTTGGATTATCTAGGTTAACGAACGGGCACTTGGACTATGTAGGTTACCTAGCCGCCACTTGGACTATCTAGGTTAGCTAACAGGCACTTGGATTATCTAGGTTCCCTAGCGGGCACTTGTACTATCTAGGTTACCTAGCTGGCACTTGGACTATGTAGGTCAACTATCGGGCCCTTGGACTATCTAGGTTAGCTATCGGGCACTTGGACTTTGTATGTTCCAGAGCGGGCACTTGGATTATGTAGGTTGCCTAGCGGGCATTTAGACTATGTATGTTTCCTTGCGGGCACTTGGACTATGTAGTTTCCCTAACGGGCACTTGGACTATGTAGGTTCGCTAGCGGTCACGTGGACTATGTAGGCTCCCTAGAAGACACTTGGACTATGTAAGTTAATTAGCGGGCACTTGGAATATCCAGGTTACAAAGCGGGCACTTGGACTATGTAGGTTACCCAATGGGCACATGGACTATCTAGGTTAACGAATGGACACTTGGACAATGTAGGTTAGTTATCAGGCACTTGGACTATCTAGGTTACCTAGCGGACACTTGGACGATTTAGGTTAACTAGCGGGCACTTGGACTATCAAGGTTACCTAGCAGGCTCTTGGACTATGTAGGTTACCAGCGGGCACTTGGACTATCTAGGTTAACGAACGTGCACTTGGACTATGTAGGTAACCTAGCGGGCACTTGGACTGTCTAGGTTACCTAGCGGACATTTGGACTATCTAGGTTACCTAGTGGGCACTTGGACTATGTAGGTTAACTAGCGGACACTTCGACTAATTAGGTTATCTAACGGGCAATTGGACTATCTAGGTTACCTAGCGGGGACTTGGACTATGGAGGTTCCCTAGCGGGCACTTGGACTATGTAGGTTACCTAACAGGCACTTTGACTATCTAGGTTAACTAACGGGCACTTGGACTATGTAGGTTGCCTAGCGAGCACTTGGACTATGTAGGTTCCCTAGCGGGCACTTAGACTATGTAGGTTCCCTATCGGGTACTTGGACTGTCTAGATTAACTAGCGGGCAATTAGACTGTCTAGGTTATATAGTGGGCACTTGGACTATGCATGTTCCCTAGCGGGCACTTGGGCTATGTAGGTTAACGAACGGGCACTTGGATTATGTAGGTTAATGAACGGGCACTTGGACTATGTAGTTTACCTAGCAGGCACTTGGACTATGTACGTTCCCTAGCGGGCACTTGGGCTATCTACGTTACCTAGCGGGCACTTGGACTATGTAGGTTAACGAACGGGCACTTGGACTATATAGGTAACCTAGTGGTCACTTGGACAGTCTAGGTTACCTAGCGGGAACTTGGACTATGTAGGTTAACTAGCGGGCACTTGGACTATCTAGGTTAACTAGCGGGCCCTTGGTCTATGTAGGTTAACTAGCAGGCCTTTGGACTATGTAAGTTAACTAGAGAGCACTTTGATGATTCTGGTTAACTACCGGGCACTTGGACTATCTAGGTTAACTAGCGGGCACTTGGACTATCTAGGTTAACTAGCGCGCGCTTGGACTATGTAGGTTCCCTAGCGGGCATTTGGACTATATAGGTTACCTAGCGGGCACTTGGACTATGTAGGTTACCTAGCGGGCACTTGGACTATCAAGGTTAACTAGCGGGCACTTGGATTATCTAGGTTTACTAACGGGAACTTGGACTATGTATGTTCCTGAGCGAGCAATTGGACTATGTAGGTTCCCTAGCGGGCACTTGGACTATCTAGGTTCCGTAAAGGGCACTTGGACTATCTAGGTTATCGAACTGGCACTTGCACTATCTAGGTTACCTAGCGGGCACTTGGACCATGTAGGTTAACTAGCGGACAATTGGACGATCTAGGTTAACTAGCGGACACTTGCACTATGTGGGTTACCTAGCGGGCACTTGGACTATCTAGGTCAACTAGCGGGCACTTTGACAATGTAGGTTAACTAGCGGACACTTCGACTATCTAGGTTATCTAACGGGCAATTGGACTATCTAGGTTACCTAGCGGGCACTTGGACTATTGCGGTTCCCTAGCGGGCACTTGGACTATTTAGGTTACCTAGCAGGCACTTTGACTATCTAGGTTAACTAACGGGCACTTGGACTACGTAGGTTGCCTAGCGAGCACTTGGACTACGTAGGCTCCCTAGCGGGCACTTAGAGTATGTAGGTTCCCTATCGGGTACTTGGACTGTCTAGGTTAACTAGCGGGCAATTGGACTGTCTAGGTTACCTAGTGGGCACTTGGACTATGTATGTTCCCTAGCGGGCATGGGGCTATGTAGGTTAACGAACAGGCACTTGGACTATGTAGGTTAATGAACGGGCACTTGGACTATGTAGTTTACCTAGCAGGCACTTGGACTATGTAGGTTAACTAGTGGGCACTTGGACTATCTAGGTTACCTAAGGGCACTTGAACTATGTACGTTCCCTAGCGGGCACTTGGGCTATCTATGTTACCTAGCGGGCACTTGGACTATGTAGGTTAACTAGCGGGCACTTGGACTATGTAGGTAACCTAGCGGTCACTTGGACAGTCTAGGTTACCTAGAGGGCACTTGGATTATCTAGGTTAACGAACGAGCACTTGGACTATGTAGGTTACCTAGCCGTCACTTGGACTATCTAGGTTAGCTAACAGGCACTTGGATTATCTAGGTTCCCTAGCGGGCACTTGTACTATCTAGGTTACCTAGCTGGCACTTGGACTATGTAGGTCAACTATCGGGCCCTTGGACTATCTAGGTTAGCTAACGGGCACTTGGACTTTGTATGTTCCAGAGCGGGCACTTGGATTATGTAGGTTGCCTAGCGGACATTTAGACTATGTAGGTTTCCTTGCGGGCATTTGGACTCTGTAGTTACCTAGCGGGCACTTGGACTATGTAGTTTCCCTAACGGGCACTTGGACTATGTAGGTTCGCTAGCGGTCTCCTGGACTATGTAGGCTCCCTAGAAGACACTTGGACTATGTAGGTTAACTAGCGGGCACTTGGACTATCCAGGTTACCAAGCGGGCACTTGGACTATGTAGGTTACCGAATGGGCACTTGGACTATCTAGGTTAACGAACGGACACTTGGACTATGTAGGTTAGTTATCAGGCACTTGGACTATCTAGGTTACCTAGCGGACACTTGGACGATTTAGGTTAACTAGCGGGCACTTGGACTATCTAGGTTAAGTAGCAGGCCCTTGGACTATCTTGGTTTACTAGCGGGCACTTGGACTATCTAGGTTAACTAACGGGCACTTGGACTATGTAGTTTCCCTAGCGGGCATTTGAATTATTTAGGTTACCTAGTGGGCACTTGGACAATGTAGGTTATCTAGCGGGCACTTGGACTACGTAGGTTAACTAGAAGGCACTTGGACTATCAAGGTTACCTAGCGGGCTCTTGGACTATGTAGGTTACCAGCGGGCACTTGGACTATCTAGGTTAACGAACGTGCACTTGGACTATGTAGGTAACCTAGCGGGCACTTGGACTGTCTAGGTTACCTAGCGGACATTTGGAGTATCTAGGTTACCTAGTGGGCACTTGGACTATCTAGGTTAACTAGCGGGCACTTGGACTATCTAGGTTAACTAGCGCGCGCTTGGACTATGTAGGTTCCCTAGCGGGCATTTGGACTATATAGGTTACCTAGCGGGCACTTGGACTATGTAGGTTACCTAGCGGGCACTTGGACTATCAAGGTTAACTAGTGGGCACTTGGATTATCTAGCTTTACTAACGGGAACTTGGACTATGTATGTTCCAGAGCGAGCAATTGGACTATGTAGGTTCCCTAGCGTGCACTTGGACTATCTAGGTTCCGTAAAGGGCACTTGGACTATCTAGGTTATCGAACTGGCACTTGCACTATCTAGGTTACCTAGCGGGGACTTGGACTATGTAGGTTAATTAGCGGACAATTGGACGATCTAGGTTAACTAGCGGACACTTGGACAATGTACCTTCCCTAGCGGGCACTTGGACTATCTATGTTAACTAGCGGCCACTTGGACTATGTAGGTTACCTAGCAGACACTTGCACTATATAGGTTACCTAGCGGGCACTTGGACAATGTAGGTTAACTAGAGGACACTTGGACGATCTATGTTAACTAGCGGGCACTTGGACGATCTAGGTTAACTAACTGGCACTTGGACTATCAAAGTTAACAAGCGAGCCCTTGGACTATGTAGGTTAACTAGCGGGCCCTTGGACTATCTAGGTTACCTAGATAGCACTTGGATTATATAGGTTCCCTAGCGGGCACTTGGACTTCTACTTTAACTAACGGGCACTTGGACTATGTATGTTGCCTAGCGGGCACTTGGACTATCTAGGTTAGGTAACGGGCACTTGGACTATCTAGGATACCTAGGGGGAACTTGGACAATGTAGGTTACCTAGCAGGCACTTGAACTATCTAGGTTACCTAACGGGCACTTTCACTATCTAGGTTACCTAGCGGGCATTTGGACTATCTAGGTTAACGAACGGGCACTTGGAAAATGTAGGTAACCTAGCGGGCACTTGGACTGTCTAGGTTATATAGCGGGCACTTTGACTATCTAGGTTAACTAGCAGACCTTCGACTATGTAGGTTAACTAGCGGTCCGGTGGACTATGTAGGTTAACTAGCGGGAACTTGGACTATCTAGGTAACCTAGCAGGCACTTGGACTATGTACATACCCTAGCACGCACTTGGATTATCTAGGTTACCTAGCGGGCACTTGGACTATGTACGTCCCCTAGTGGGCACTTGGACTATCTAGGTTAACTAACGGGCACGAGGACTATCTAGGTTAACTAGCGGGCACTTGGACTATCTAGGTTACCTAGCAGGCACTTGGATTATGAAGGATCCCTAGCGGGCACTTGGACTATCTAGGTTACCTAGCAGGCACTTGGATTATGAAGGATCACTACCGGGTACTTGTACTATCTAGGTTAACTAGCGGGCCCTTGCACTATGTAGGTTAACTTGCGGGCCCATGGATTATGTAGGTTTACTAGCAGGCACTTGGACTATCTAGGTTAACTAGCGGGCACTTGGACTATGTTGTTTACCTAGCGGGCATTTGGACTATTTAAGTTACCAAGCGGGAACTTGGACTATGTAGGTTACCTAGCGGGCACTTGGACTATCTAGGTTACCTAGCAGGCACTTTGACTATCTAGGTTAACTAACGGGCACTTGGACTATGTAGGGTAACTAGAAGACACTTGGACTATCTAGTTTCCCTATCGGGCACTAGGATTATGTAGGTTGCCTAGCGGGCACTTGGATTATGTAGGTTAACTAGCGGGCACTTGGACTGTCTAGGTTACCTAGCGGGCACTTGAATTATCTAGGTTAACGAATGGGCAATTGGACTATGTAGGTTACCTAGCCGCCACTTGGACTATCTAGGTTAGTCGGGGGCACTTGTACTATCTAGGTTACCTAGCTGGCACCTGGACTATGTAGGTCAACTAGCGGGCCCTTGGACTACCTAGGTTAGCTAACGTGAACTTAGATTATGTAAGTTAACTAGGGGGCACTTGGAATATGTAGGTTAACTAGCGGACACTTGCACTATGTAGGTTAACTAGCGGGCCCATGGACTATGTAGGTTTTCTAGTGGGCCCTGGGACTATCTAGGTTCCCTAAAGGGCACTTGGACTATCAGGTTACCGAACGGGCACTTGGACTATCTAGGTTACCTAGCGGGCACTTGGACTATGTAGGCTAACTAGGGGGCCCTTGGACGATCGAGGTTACCTAGCAGGCACTTTGACTATCTAGGTTAACTAACGGGCACTTGGACTATGTAGGTTGCCTAGCGGGCCCTTGGATTATGTAGGTTCCCTATCAGGCACTTGGACTATGTAGGTTAACTAGCGGGCACTTGGACTGTCTAGGTTACCTAGCGGGCAATTGGACTATGTAGGTTAACTAGCGGACAATTGGACGATCTAGGTTAACTAGCGGACACTTGTAATATGTAGGTTACCTAGCGGGCACTTGGACTATCTAGGTTAACTAGCGGGCACTTGGACGATTTAGGTTAACTAGCGGGCACTTGGACTATCTAGGTTAAGTAGCAGGCCCTTGGACTATCTAGGTTTACTAGCGGGCACTTGGACTATCTAGGTTAACTAACGGGCACTTGGACTATGTAGTTTGCCTAGCGGGCATTTGAATTATTTAGGTTACCTAGTGGGCACTTGGACAATGTAGGTTATCTAGCGGGCACTTGGACTACATAGGGTAACTAGAAGGCACTTGGACTATCAAGGTTACCTAGCGGGCTCTTGGACTATGTAGGTTACCAGCGGGCACTTGGACTATCTAGGTTAACGAACGTGCACTTGGACTATGTAGGTAACCTAGCGGGCACTTCGACTGTCTAGGTTACCTAGCGGACATTTGGACTATCTTGGTTACCTAGTGGGCACTTGGACTATCTAGGTTAACTAGCGGGCACTTGGACTATCTAGGTTAACTAGCGCGCGCTTGGACTATGTAGGTGCCCTAGCGGGCATTTGGACTATAAAGGTTACCTAGCGGGCACTTGGACTATGTAGGTTACCTGGCGGGCACTTGGACTATCAAGGTTAACTAGCGGGCACTTGGATTATCTAGCTTTACTAACGGGAACTTGGACTATGTATGTTCCAGAGCGAGCAATTGGACTATGTAGGTTCCCTAGCGGGCACTTGGACTATCTAGGTTCCGTAAAGGGCACTTGGACTATCTAGGTTATCGAACTGGCACTTGCACTATCTAGGTTACCTAGCGGGCACTTGGACTATGTAGGTTAACTAGCGGACAATTGGACGATCTAGGTTAACTGGCGGACACTTGCACTATGTGGGTTACCTAGCGGGCACTTGGACTATCTAGGTTAACTAGCGGGCACTTTGACAATGTAGGTTAACTAGCGTACACTTGCACTATGTAGGTTACGTAGCGGGCACTTGGACTATATAGGTTAACTAGCAGGCCCTTGGACTATCTAGGTTACCTAGCAGGCACTTGGACTATGTAGGTTAACTAGCAGGCACTTGCACTCTCTAGGTTACCTAGCGGGCATTTGGACAATGTACCTTCCCTAGCGGGCACTTGGACTATCTATGTTAACTAGCGGGCACTTGGACTATGTAGGTTACCTAGCAGACACTTGCACTATATAGGTTACCTAGCGGGCACTTGGACAATGTAGGTTAACTAGAGGACACTTGGACGATCTATGTTAACTAGCGGGCACTTGGACGATCTAGGTTAACTAACTGGCACTTGGACTATCAAAGTTAACAAGCGAGCCCTTGGACTATGTAGGTTAACTAGCGGGCCCTTGGACTATCTAGGTTACCTAGATAGCACTTGGATTATATAGGTTCCCTAGCGGGCACTTGGACTTCTAGTTTAACTAACGGGCACTTGGACTATGTATGTTGCCTAGCGGGCACTTGGACTATCTAGGTTAGGTAACGGGCACTTAGACTATCTAGGATACCTAGGGGGAACTTGGACAATGTAGGTTACCTAGCAGGCACTTGAACTATCTAGGTTACCTAACGGGCACTTTCACTATCTAGGTTACCTAGCGGGCACTTGGACTATCTAGGTTAACGAACGGGCACTTGGAAAATGTAGGTAACCTAGCGGGCACTTGGACTGTCTAGGTTATATAGCGGGCACTTTGACTATCTAGGTTAACTAGCAGACCTTCGACTATGTAGGTTAACTAGCGGTCCGGTGGACTATGTAGGTTAACTAGCGGGAACTTGGACTATCTAGGTAACCTAGCAGGCACTTGGACTATGTACATACCCTAGCACGCACTTGGATTATCTAGGTTACCTAGCGGGCACTTGGACTATGTACGTCCCCTAGTGGGCACTTGGACTATCTAGGTTAACTAACGGGCACGAGGACTATCTAGGTTAACTAGCGGGCACTTGGACTATCTAGGTTACCTAGCAGGCACTTGGATTATGAAGGATCCCTAGCGGGCACTTGGACTATCTAGGTTACCTAGCAGGCACTTGGATTATGAAGGATCACTACCGGGTACTTGTACTATCTAGGTTAACTAGCGGGCCCTTGCACTATGTAGGTTAACTTGCGGGCCCATGGATTATGTAGGTTTACTAGCAGGCACTTGGACTATCTAGGTTAACTAGCGGGCACTTGGACTATGTTGTTTACCTAGCGGGCATTTGGACTATTTAAGTTACCAAGCGGGAACTTGGACTATGTAGGTTACCTAGCGGGCACTTGGACTATCTAGGTTACCTAGCAGGCACTTTGACTATCTAGGTTAACTAACGGGCACTTGGACTATGTAGGGTAACTAGAGGACACTTGGACTATCTAGTTTCCCTATCGGGCACTAGGACTATGTAGGTTGCCTAGTGGGCACTTGGACTATGTAGGTTCCCTAGCGGGCACTTGGATTATGTAGGTTAACTAGCGGGCACTTGGACTGTCTAGGTTACCTAGCGGGCACTTGGATTATCTAGGTTAACGAATGGTCAATTGGACTATGTAGGTTACCTAGCCGCCACTTGGACTATCTAGGTTAGTCGGGGGCACTTGTACTATCTAGGTTACCTAGCTGGCACCTGGACTATGTAGGTCAACTAGCGGGCCCTTGGACTACCTAGGTTAGCTAACGTGAACTTAGATTATGTAAGTTAACTAGGGGGCACTTGGAATATGTAGGTTAACTAGCGGACACTTGCACTATGTAGGTTAACTAGCGGGCCCATGGACTATGTAGGTTTTCTAGCGGGCCCTTGGACTATCTAGGTTCCCTAAAGGGCACTTGGACTATCAGGTTACCGAACGGGCACTTGGACTATCTAGGTTACCTAGCGGGCACTTGGACTATGTAGGCTAACTAGGGGGCCCTTGGACGATCGAGGTTACCTAGCAGGCACTTTGACTATCTAGGTTAACTAACGGGCACTTGGACTATGTAGGTTGCCTAGCGGGCCCTTGGATTATGTAGGTTCCCTATCAGGCACTTGGACTATGTAGGTTAACTAGCGGGCACTTGGACTGTCTAGGTTACCTAGCGGGCAATTGGACTATGTAGGTTAACTAGCGGACAATTGGACGATCTAGGTTAACTAGCGGACACTTGTAATATGTAGGTTACCTAGCGGGCACTTGGACTATCTAGGTTAACTAGCGGGCACTTGGACGATTTAGGTTAACTAGCGGGCACTTGGACTATCTAGGTTAAGTAGCAGGCCCTTGGACTATCTAGGTTTACTAGCGGGCACTTGGACTATCTAGGTTAACTAACGGGCACTTGGACTATGTAGTTTGCCTAGCGGGCATTTGAATTATTTAGGTTACCTAGTGGGCACTTGGACAATGTAGGTTATCTAGCGGGCACTTGGACTACATAGGTTAACTAGAAGGCACTTGGACTATCAAGGTTACCTAGCGGGCTCTTGGACTATGTAGGTTACCAGCGGGCACTTGGACTATCTAGGTTAACGAACGTGCACTTGGACTATGTAGGTAACCTAGCGGGCACTTCGACTGTCTAGGTTACCTAGCGGACATTTGGACTATCTTGGTTACCTAGTGGGCACTTGGACTATCTAGGTTAACTAGCGGGCACTTGGACTATCTAGGTTAACTAGCGCGCGCTTGGACTATGTAGGTGCCCTAGCGGGCATTTGGACTATAAAGGTTACCTAGCGGGCACTTGGACTATGTAGGTTACCTGGCGGGCACTTGGACTATCAAGGTTAACTAGCGGGCACTTGGATTATCTAGCTTTACTAACGGGAACTTGGACTATGTATGTTCCAGAGCGAGCAATTGGACTATGTAGGTTCCCTAGCGGGCACTTGGACTATCTAGGTTCCGTAAAGGGCACTTGGACTATCTAGGTTATCGAACTGGCACTTGCACTATCTAGGTTACCTAGCGGGCACTTGGACTATGTAGGTTAACTAGCGGACAATTGGACGATCTAGGTTAACTGGCGGACACTTGCACTATGTGGGTTACCTAGCGGGCACTTGGACTATCTAGGTTAACTAGCGGGCACTTTGACAATGTAGGTTAACTAGCGTACACTTGCACTATGTAGGTTACGTAGCGGGCACTTGGACTATATAGGTTAACTAGCAGGCCCTTGGACTATCTAGGTTACCTAGCAGGCACTTGGACTATGTAGGTTAACTAGCAGGCACTTGCACTCTCTAGGTTACCTAGCGGGCATTTGGACAATGTACCTTCCCTAGCGGGCACTTGGACTATCTATGTTAACTAGCGGGCACTTGGACTATGTAGGTTACCTAGCAGACACTTGCACTATATAGGTTACCTAGCGGGCACTTGGACAATGTAGGTTAACTAGAGGACACTTGGACGATCTATGTTAACTAGCGGGCACTTGGACGATCTAGGTTAACTAACTGGCACTTGGACTATCAAAGTTAACAAGCGAGCCCTTGGACTATGTAGGTTAACTAGCGGGCCCTTGGACTATCTAGGTTACCTAGATAGCACTTGGATTATATAGGTTCCCTAGCGGGCACTTGGACTTCTAGTTTAACTAACGGGCACTTGGACTATGTATGTTGCCTAGCGGGCACTTGGACTATCTAGGTTAGGTAACGGGCACTTAGACTATCTAGGATACCTAGGGGGAACTTGGACAATGTAGGTTACCTAGCAGGCACTTGAACTATCTAGGTTACCTAACGGGCACTTTCACTATCTAGGTTACCTAGCGGGCACTTGGACTATCTAGGTTAACGAACGGGCACTTGGAAAATGTAGGTAACCTAGCGGGCACTTGGACTGTCTAGGTTATATAGCGGGCACTTTGACTATCTAGGTTAACTAGCAGACCTTCGACTATGTAGGTTAACTAGCGGTCCGGTGGACTATGTAGGTTAACTAGCGGGAACTTGGACTATCTAGGTAACCTAGCAGGCACTTGGACTATGTACATACCCTAGCACGCACTTGGATTATCTAGGTTACCTAGCGGGCACTTGGACTATGTACGTCCCCTAGTGGGCACTTGGACTATCTAGGTTAACTAACGGGCACGAGGACTATCTAGGTTAACTAGCGGGCACTTGGACTATCTAGGTTACCTAGCAGGCACTTGGATTATGAAGGATCCCTAGCGGGCACTTGGACTATCTAGGTTACCTAGCAGGCACTTGGATTATGAAGGATCACTACCGGGTACTTGTACTATCTAGGTTAACTAGCGGGCCCTTGCACTATGTAGGTTAACTTGCGGGCCCATGGATTATGTAGGTTTACTAGCAGGCACTTGGACTATCTAGGTTAACTAGCGGGCACTTGGACTATGTTGTTTACCTAGCGGGCATTTGGACTATTTAAGTTACCAAGCGGGAACTTGGACTATGTAGGTTACCTAGCGGGCACTTGGACTATCTAGGTTACCTAGCAGGCACTTTGACTATCTAGGTTAACTAACGGGCACTTGGACTATGTAGGGTAACTAGAGGACACTTGGACTATCTAGTTTCCCTATCGGGCACTAGGACTATGTAGGTTGCCTAGTGGGCACTTGGACTATGTAGGTTCCCTAGCGGGCACTTGGATTATGTAGGTTAACTAGCGGGCACTTGGACTGTCTAGGTTACCTAGCGGGCACTTGGATTATCTAGGTTAACGAATGGTCAATTGGACTATGTAGGTTACCTAGCCGCCACTTGGACTATCTAGGTTAGTCGGGGGCACTTGTACTATCTAGGTTACCTAGCTGGCACCTGGACTATGTAGGTCAACTAGCGGGCCCTTGGACTACCTAGGTTAGCTAACGTGAACTTAGATTATGTAAGTTAACTAGGGGGCACTTGGAATATGTAGGTTAACTAGCGGACACTTGCACTATGTAGGTTAACTAGCGGGCCCATGGACTATGTAGGTTTTCTAGCGGGCCCTTGGACTATCTAGGTTCCCTAAAGGGCACTTGGACTATCAGGTTACCGAACGGGCACTTGGACTATCTAGGTTACCTAGCGGGCACTTGGACTATGTAGGCTAACTAGGGGGCCCTTGGACGATCGAGGTTACCTAGCAGGCACTTTGACTATCTAGGTTAACTAACGGGCACTTGGACTATGTAGGTTGCCTAGCGGGCCCTTGGATTATGTAGGTTCCCTATCAGGCACTTGGACTTGTAGGTTAACTAGCGGGCACTTGGACTGTCTAGGTTACCTAGCGGGCAATTGGACTATGTAGGTTAACTAGCGGACAATTGGACGATCTAGGTTAACTAGCGGACACTTGTAATATGTAGGTTACCTAGCGGGCACTTGGACTATCTAGGTTAACTAGCGGGCACTTGGACTATCTAGGTTAACTAGCGTGCACTTGGACTATCTAGGTTACCTAGCAGGCACTTTGACTATCTAGGTTAACTAACGGGCACTTGGACTATGTAGGTTCCGTAGCGGGCCCTTGGATTATGTAGGTTCCCTATCGGGCACTTGGACTATGTAGGTTAACTAGCGGGCACTTGGACTGTCTAGGTTACCTAGCGGGCAATTTGACTATGTAGGTTAACTAGCTGACAATTGGACGATCTAGGTTAACTAGCGGACACTTGTACTATGTAGGTTACCTAGGGGGCACTTGGACTATCTAGGTTAACTAGCGGGCAGTTTGACTATGTAGGTTAACTAGCGGACACTTGCACTATGTAGGTTACCTAGCGGGAACTTGGACTATGTAGGTTAACTAGCAGACCCTTGGACTATCTAGGTTACCTAGCAGGCACATGGACTATGTAGGGTAACTAGCGGGCACTTGCACTCTCTAGGTTACCTAGCGGGCACATGGACTATGTACCTTCCCTAGCGGGCACTTGTACTATGTAGGTTAACTAGCGGGCCCATGGATTATGTAGGTTTACTAACAGGCACTTGGACTATCTAGGTTAACTAATTGGCACTTGGAATATGTAGGTTGCCTAGTGGGCACTTGGACTATGTAGGTTCCCTATCGGGCACTTGGACTATGTAGGTTAACGAGCGGGCACTTGGACTGTCTAGGTAACCTAGCAGGCACTTGGACTATCTAGGTTAATGAACGGGCACTTGGACTATGTAGGTTAACTAGCGCGCACTTGGACTATCTAGGTTACCTAGCGGGCACTTGGACTATCTAGGTTAACTAACGGGCACTTGGACTATGTAGGTTGCCTAGAGGGCCCTTGGATTATGTCGGTTCCCTATCGGGCACTTGGACTATGTAGGTTAACTAGCGGGCACTTGGACTGTCTAGGTTACCTAGCGGGCAATTGGACTATGTAGGTTAACTAGCGGACAATTGGACGATCTAGGTTAACTAGCGGACACTTGTACTATGTAGGTTACCTAGCGGGCACTTGGACTATCTAGGTTAACTAGCGGGCACTTGGACTATCTAGGTTAACTAGCGTGCACTTGGACTATCTAGGTTACCTAGCAGGCACTTTGACTATCTAGGTTAACTAACGGGCACTTGGACTATGTAGGTTGCCTAGCGAGCCCTTGGATTATGTAGGTTCCCTATCGGGCACTTGGACTATGTAGGTTAACTAGCGGGCAATTGGACTGTCTAGGTTACCTAGCGGGCAATTGGACTATGTAGGTTAACTAGTGGACAATTGGACGATCTAGGTTAACTAGCGGACACTTGTGCTATGTAGGTTACCTAGCGGGCACTTGGACTATCTAGGTTAACTAGCGGGCACTTCGACTATGTAGGTTAACTAGCGGACACTTGCACTATGTAGGTTACCTAGCGGGCACTTGGACTATGTAGGTTAACTAGCAGACCCTTGGACTATCTAGGTTACCTAGCAGGCACTTGGACTATGTAGGTTAACTAGCGGGCCCATGGATTATGTTGGTTTACTAACAGGCACTTGGACTATCTAGGTTAACTAGCAGGCACTTGGACTATGTAGTTTCCCTAGCGGGCATTTGGACTATTTAGGTTACCTTCGGGAACTTGGACTATGTAGGTTACCTAGCGGGCACTTGGACTATGTACGTCCCCTTGTGTGCACTTGGACTATCTAGGTTAACTAACTGGCACTTGGACTATGTAGGTTGCCTAGCGGGCACTTGGACTATGTAGGTTCCCTATCGGGCACTTGGACTATGTAGGTTAACTAGTGGGCACTTGGACTGTCTAGGTAACCTAGCAGGCACTTGGACTATCTAGGTTAATGAACGGGCACTTGGACTATGTAGGTAACCTAGCGGGCACTTGGACTGTCTAGGTTACCTAGCGGGCACTTTGACTATCTAGGTTAACGAACGGGCACTTGGACTATGCAGGGTACCTAGCGGGCATCTGGACTATGTAGGATCCCTATCGGACATTTGGACTACTTAGGTTAACTAGCGGGCACTTGGACGATCTAGGTTAACTAGCGGGCACTTGGACTATCTAGGTCAACTAGCGGGCCCATGTACTATGTAGGTTAACTAGCGGGCCCTTAGACTATGTAGGTTAACTAGCGCGCACTTGGACTATCTAGGTTACCTAGCGGGCACTTGGACTATGTACGTCCCCTAGTGGGCATTTGGACTATCTAGGCTAACTAACGGGCACTTGGACTATGTATTTTCCCTAGCGGGCATTTGGATTATATAGGTTACCTAGTGGGCACTTGGACTATGTAGGTTACCTAGCGGGCACTTGGACTATGTAGGTTAACTAGAAAGCACTTGGACTATCAAGGTTAACTAGCGGGCCCTTGGACAATGTAGGTTACCAGCGGGCACTTGGACTTTTTAGGTTAACGAACGTGCACTTGGACTATGTAGGTAACCTAGCAGACACTTGGACTGTCTAGGTTACCTAGCGGGCACTTGGCCTATCTATATTAATTAACGGGCACTTGGACTATGTAGGTTAACTAGGGGACACTTCGACTATCTAGGTTAGCTAACGGGCATTTGGACTATCTAGGTTACCTAGCGGGCACTTGGACTATGTAGGTTCCCTAGCGGGCACTTGGACTATTTAAGTTACCTAGGAGGCACTTGGACTATCTAGGTTAACTAGCGGGCACTTGTACTATCTAGATTAACTAGCGGGCCCTTGGACTATCTAGGTTAACTCGCGGGCACTTGGATTAACTAGGTTAACTGGCGGGCACTTGGACTATCTAGATTAACTAGCGGGCCCTTGGACTATCTAGGTTTACTAGCGGGCACTTGGACTATCTAGGTTAACTAGCGGGCACTTGGACTATGTAGGTTAACTAGAAGGCACTTGGACTATATAGGTTAACTAGCGGGCACTTGGACTATCTAGGTTAACTAGCGGGCACTTGGACTATGTAGTTTCCCTAGCGGCCATTTGGATTATTTAGGTTACCTAGTGGTCACTTGGACTATGTAGGTTACCTAGCGGGCACTTGGACTATGTAGGTTAACTAGAAGGCACTTGGACTATCAAGGTTACCTAGCGGGCCCTTGGACTATGTAGGTTACCAGCGGGCACTTGGACTATCTAGGTTAATGAACGTGCACTTGGACTATGTAGGTTAACTAGAAGGCACTTGGACTATCAAGGTTACCTAGCGGGCCCTTGGACTATGTAGGTTACCAGCGGGCACTTGGACTATCTAGGTTAATGAACGTGCACTTGGACTATGTAGGTAACCTAGCGGGCACTTGGACTGTCTAGGTTACCTAGCGGGCACTTGGCCTATCTAGGTTAACGAACGGGCACTTGGACTATGTAGGGTAACTAGCGGACACTTCGACTAGGTAGGTTAGCTAACGGGCAATTGGACTATCTAGGTTACCTAGCGGGCACTTGGACTATGTAGGTTCCCTAGCAGGCACTTGGATTATTTAGGTTACCTAGCAGGCACTTTGACTATCTAGGTTAACTAACGGGCACTTGGACTATGTAGGTTCCCTAGCGAGCACTTGGACTATGTAGGTTCCCAGCGGGCACTTGGACTATGTAGGTTCCCTATCGGGTACTTGGACTGTGTAGGTTAACTAGCGGGCAATTGGGCTGTCTAGGTTACCTAGTGGGCACTTGGACTATGTAGTTTACCTAGCAGGCACTTGGACTATGTAGGTTAACTAGCGGGCACTTGGACTATCTAGGTTACCCAGCGGGCACTTGGACTATGTAGGTAATATAATGGTCACTTGGACTGTCTAGGTTACCAAGCGGGGACTTGGATTATGTAGGTTAACTAGCGGGCACTTGGACTATGTAGGATGCCTATCAGGCATTTGTACTACTTAGGTTAACTAGCGGGCACTTTGACTATCTAGGTTAACTAGCGGGAACTTGGACTATCTAGGTCAACTAGCGGGCCCTTGTACTATGTAGGTTAACTAGCGGGCACTTGGACTATCTAGGTTACCTAGCAGGCACTTGGATTATGAAGGATCACTACCGGGTACTTGTACTATCTAGGTTAACTAGCGGGCCCTTGCACTATGTAGGTTAACTTGCGGGCCCATGGATTATGTAGGTTTACTAGCAGGCACTTGGACTATCTAGGTTAACTAGCGGGCACTTGGACTATGTTGTTTACCTAGCGGGCATTTGGACTATTTAAGTTACCAAGCGGGAACTTGGACTATGTAGGTTACCTAGCGGGCACTTGGACTATCTAGGTTACCTAGCAGGCACTTTGACTATCTAGGTTAACTAACGGGCACTTGGACTATGTAGGGTAACTAGAGGACACTTGGACTATCTAGTTTCCCTATCGGGCACTAGGACTATGTAGGTTGCCTAGTGGGCACTTGGACTATGTAGGTTCCCTAGCGGGCACTTGGATTATGTAGGTTAACTAGCGGGCACTTGGACTGTCTAGGTTACCTAGCGGGCACTTGGATTATCTAGGTTAACGAATGGTCAATTGGACTATGTAGGTTACCTAGCCGCCACTTGGACTATCTAGGTTAGTCGGGGGCACTTGTACTATCTAGGTTACCTAGCTGGCACCTGGACTATGTAGGTCAACTAGCGGGCCCTTGGACTACCTAGGTTAGCTAACGTGAACTTAGATTATGTAAGTTAACTAGGGGGCACTTGGAATATGTAGGTTAACTAGCGGACACTTGCACTATGTAGGTTAACTAGCGGGCCCATGGACTATGTAGGTTTTCTAGCGGGCCCTTGGACTATCTAGGTTCCCTAAAGGGCACTTGGACTATCAGGTTACCGAACGGGCACTTGGACTATCTAGGTTACCTAGCGGGCACTTGGACTATGTAGGCTAACTAGGGGGCCCTTGGACGATCGAGGTTACCTAGCAGGCACTTTGACTATCTAGGTTAACTAACGGGCACTTGGACTATGTAGGTTGCCTAGCGGGCCCTTGGATTATGTAGGTTCCCTATCAGGCACTTGGACTTGTAGGTTAACTAGCGGGCACTTGGACTGTCTAGGTTACCTAGCGGGCAATTGGACTATGTAGGTTAACTAGCGGACAATTGGACGATCTAGGTTAACTAGCGGACACTTGTAATATGTAGGTTACCTAGCGGGCACTTGGACTATCTAGGTTAACTAGCGGGCACTTGGACTATCTAGGTTAACTAGCGTGCACTTGGACTATCTAGGTTACCTAGCAGGCACTTTGACTATCTAGGTTAACTAACGGGCACTTGGACTATGTAGGTTCCGTAGCGGGCCCTTGGATTATGTAGGTTCCCTATCGGGCACTTGGACTATGTAGGTTAACTAGCGGGCACTTGGACTGTCTAGGTTACCTAGCGGGCAATTTGACTATGTAGGTTAACTAGCTGACAATTGGACGATCTAGGTTAACTAGCGGACACTTGTACTATGTAGGTTACCTAGGGGGCACTTGGACTATCTAGGTTAACTAGCGGGCAGTTTGACTATGTAGGTTAACTAGCGGACACTTGCACTATGTAGGTTACCTAGCGGGAACTTGGACTATGTAGGTTAACTAGCAGACCCTTGGACTATCTAGGTTACCTAGCAGGCACTTGGACTATGTAGGTTAACTAGCGGGCCCATGGATTATGTTGGTTTACTAACAGGCACTTGGACTATCTAGGTTAACTAGCAGGCACTTGGACTATGTAGTTTCCCTAGCGGGCATTTGGACTATTTAGGTTACCTTCGGGAACTTGGACTATGTAGGTTACCTAGCGGGCACTTGGACTATGTACGTCCCCTTGTGTGCACTTGGACTATCTAGGTTAACTAACTGGCACTTGGACTATGTAGGTTGCCTAGCGGGCACTTGGACTATGTAGGTTCCCTATCGGGCACTTGGACTATGTAGGTTAACTAGTGGGCACTTGGACTGTCTAGGTAACCTAGCAGGCACTTGGACTATCTAGGTTAATGAACGGGCACTTGGACTATGTAGGTAACCTAGCGGGCACTTGGACTGTCTAGGTTACCTAGCGGGCACTTTGACTATCTAGGTTAACGAACGGGCACTTGGACTATGCAGGGTACCTAGCGGGCATCTGGACTATGTAGGATCCCTATCGGACATTTGGACTACTTAGGTTAACTAGCGGGCACTTGGACGATCTAGGTTAACTAGCGGGCACTTGGACTATCTAGGTCAACTAGCGGGCCCATGTACTATGTAGGTTAACTAGCGGGCCCTTAGACTATGTAGGTTAACTAGCGCGCACTTGGACTATCTAGGTTACCTAGCGGGCACTTGGACTATGTACGTCCCCTAGTGGGCATTTGGACTATCTAGGCTAACTAACGGGCACTTGGACTATGTATTTTCCCTAGCGGGCATTTGGATTATATAGGTTACCTAGTGGGCACTTGGACTATGTAGGTTACCTAGCGGGCACTTGGACTATGTAGGTTAACTAGAAAGCACTTGGACTATCAAGGTTAACTAGCGGGCCCTTGGACAATGTAGGTTACCAGCGGGCACTTGGACTTTTTAGGTTAACGAACGTGCACTTGGACTATGTAGGTAACCTAGCAGACACTTGGACTGTCTAGGTTACCTAGCGGGCACTTGGCCTATCTATATTAATTAACGGGCACTTGGACTATGTAGGTTAACTAGGGGACACTTCGACTATCTAGGTTAGCTAACGGGCATTTGGACTATCTAGGTTACCTAGCGGGCACTTGGACTATGTAGGTTCCCTAGCGGGCACTTGGACTATTTAAGTTACCTAGGAGGCACTTGGACTATCTAGGTTAACTAGCGGGCACTTGTACTATCTAGATTAACTAGCGGGCCCTTGGACTATCTAGGTTAACTCGCGGGCACTTGGATTAACTAGGTTAACTGGCGGGCACTTGGACTATCTAGATTAACTAGCGGGCCCTTGGACTATCTAGGTTTACTAGCGGGCACTTGGACTATCTAGGTTAACTAGCGGGCACTTGGACTATGTAGGTTAACTAGAAGGCACTTGGACTATATAGGTTAACTAGCGGGCACTTGGACTATCTAGGTTAACTAGCGGGCACTTGGACTATGTAGTTTCCCTAGCGGCCATTTGGATTATTTAGGTTACCTAGTGGTCACTTGGACTATGTAGGTTACCTAGCGGGCACTTGGACTATGTAGGTTAACTAGAAGGCACTTGGACTATCAAGGTTACCTAGCGGGCCCTTGGACTATGTAGGTTACCAGCGGGCACTTGGACTATCTAGGTTAATGAACGTGCACTTGGACTATGTAGGTAACCTAGCGGGCACTTGGACTGTCTAGGTTACCTAGCGGGCACTTGGCCTATCTAGGTTAACGAACGGGCACTTGGACTATGTAGATTACCAGCGGGCACTTGGACTATGTAGGATCCCTATCGGACATTTGGACTACTTAGGTTACCTAGCGGGCACTTGGACTATCTAGGTTAACGAACGGGCACTTGGACTATGTAGGGTAACTAGCGGACACTTCGACTATGTAGGTTAGCTAACGGGCAATTGGACTATCTAGGTTACCTAGCGGGCACTTGGACTATGTAGGTTCCCTAGCAGGCACTTGGATTATTTAGGTTACCTAGCAGGCACTTTGACTATCTAGGTTAACTAACGGGCACTTGGACTATGTAGGTTCCCTAGCGAGCACTTGGACTATGTAGGTTCCCAGCGGGCACTTGGACTATGTAGGTTCCCTATCGGGTACTTGGACTGTGTAGGTTAACTAGCGGGCAATTGGGCTGTCTAGGTTACCTAGTGGGCACTTGGACTATGTAGTTTACCTAGCAGGCACTTGGACTATGTAGGTTAACTAGCGGGCACTTGGACTATCTAGGTTACCCAGCGGGCACTTGGACTATGTAGGTAATATAATGGTCACTTGGACTGTCTAGGTTACCAAGCGGGGACTTGGATTATGTAGGTTAACTAGCGGGCACTTGGACTATGTAGGATGCCTATCAGGCATTTGTACTACTTAGGTTAACTAGCGGGCACTTTGACTATCTAGGTTAACTAGCGGGAACTTGGACTATCTAGGTCAACTAGCGGGCCCTTGTACTATGTAGGTTAACTAGCGGGCACTTGGACTATCTAGGTTACCTAGCAGGCACTTGGATTATGAAGGATCACTACCGGGTACTTGTACTATCTAGGTTAACTAGCGGGCCCTTGCACTATGTAGGTTAACTTGCGGGCCCATGGATTATGTAGGTTTACTAGCAGGCACTTGGACTATCTAGGTTAACTAGCGGGCACTTGGACTATGTTGTTTACCTAGCGGGCATTTGGACTATTTAAGTTACCAAGCGGGAACTTGGACTATGTAGGTTACCTAGCGGGCACTTGGACTATCTAGGTTACCTAGCAGGCACTTTGACTATCTAGGTTAACTAACGGGCACTTGGACTATGTAGGGTAACTAGAGGACACTTGGACTATCTAGTTTCCCTATCGGGCACTAGGACTATGTAGGTTGCCTAGTGGGCACTTGGACTATGTAGGTTCCCTAGCGGGCACTTGGATTATGTAGGTTAACTAGCGGGCACTTGGACTGTCTAGGTTACCTAGCGGGCACTTGGATTATCTAGGTTAACGAATGGTCAATTGGACTATGTAGGTTACCTAGCCGCCACTTGGACTATCTAGGTTAGTCGGGGGCACTTGTACTATCTAGGTTACCTAGCTGGCACCTGGACTATGTAGGTCAACTAGCGGGCCCTTGGACTACCTAGGTTAGCTAACGTGAACTTAGATTATGTAAGTTAACTAGGGGGCACTTGGAATATGTAGGTTAACTAGCGGACACTTGCACTATGTAGGTTAACTAGCGGGCCCATGGACTATGTAGGTTTTCTAGCGGGCCCTTGGACTATCTAGGTTCCCTAAAGGGCACTTGGACTATCAGGTTACCGAACGGGCACTTGGACTATCTAGGTTACCTAGCGGGCACTTGGACTATGTAGGCTAACTAGGGGGCCCTTGGACGATCGAGGTTACCTAGCAGGCACTTTGACTATCTAGGTTAACTAACGGGCACTTGGACTATGTAGGTTGCCTAGCGGGCCCTTGGATTATGTAGGTTCCCTATCAGGCACTTGGACTTGTAGGTTAACTAGCGGGCACTTGGACTGTCTAGGTTACCTAGCGGGCAATTGGACTATGTAGGTTAACTAGCGGACAATTGGACGATCTAGGTTAACTAGCGGACACTTGTAATATGTAGGTTACCTAGCGGGCACTTGGACTATCTAGGTTAACTAGCGGGCACTTGGACTATCTAGGTTAACTAGCGTGCACTTGGACTATCTAGGTTACCTAGCAGGCACTTTGACTATCTAGGTTAACTAACGGGCACTTGGACTATGTAGGTTCCGTAGCGGGCCCTTGGATTATGTAGGTTCCCTATCGGGCACTTGGACTATGTAGGTTAACTAGCGGGCACTTGGACTGTCTAGGTTACCTAGCGGGCAATTTGACTATGTAGGTTAACTAGCTGACAATTGGACGATCTAGGTTAACTAGCGGACACTTGTACTATGTAGGTTACCTAGGGGGCACTTGGACTATCTAGGTTAACTAGCGGGCAGTTTGACTATGTAGGTTAACTAGCGGACACTTGCACTATGTAGGTTACCTAGCGGGAACTTGGACTATGTAGGTTAACTAGCAGACCCTTGGACTATCTAGGTTACCTAGCAGGCACATGGACTATGTAGGGTAACTAGCGGGCACTTGCACTCTCTAGGTTACCTAGCGGGCACATGGACTATGTACCTTCCCTAGCGGGCACTTGTACTATGTAGGTTAACTAGCGGGCCCATGGATTATGTAGGTTTACTAACAGGCACTTGGACTATCTAGGTTAAGTAGCAGGCACTTGGACTATGTAGTTTCCCTAGCGGGCATTTGGACTATTTAGGTTACCATCGGGAACTTGGACTATGTAGGTTACCTAGCGGGCACTTGGACTATGTACGTCCCCTAGTGGGCACTTGGACTATCTAGGTTAACTAATTGGCACTTGGAATATGTAGGTTGCCTAGTGGGCACTTGGACTATGTAGGTTCCCTATCGGGCACTTGGACTATGTAGGTTAACGAGCGGGCACTTGGACTGTCTAGGTAACCTAGCAGGCACTTGGACTATCTAGGTTAATGAACGGGCACTTGGACTATGTAGGTTAACTAGCGCGCACTTGGACTATCTAGGTTACCTAGCGGGCACTTGGACTATCTAGGTTAACTAACGGGCACTTGGACTATGTAGGTTGCCTAGAGGGCCCTTGGATTATGTCGGTTCCCTATCGGGCACTTGGACTATGTAGGTTAACTAGCGGGCACTTGGACTGTCTAGGTTACCTAGCGGGCAATTGGACTATGTAGGTTAACTAGCGGACAATTGGACGATCTAGGTTAACTAGCGGACACTTGTACTATGTAGGTTACCTAGCGGGCACTTGGACTATCTAGGTTAACTAGCGGGCACTTGGACTATCTAGGTTAACTAGCGTGCACTTGGACTTTCTAGGTTACCTAGCAGGCACTTTGACTATCTAGGTTAACTAACGGGCACTTGGACTATGTAGGTTGCCTAGCGAGCCCTTGGATTATGTAGGTTCCCTATCGGGCACTTGGACTATGTAGGTTAACTAGCGGGCAATTGGACTGTCTAGGTTACCTAGCGGGCAATTGGACTATGTAGGTTAACTAGTGGACAATTGGACGATCTAGGTTAACTAGCGGACACTTGTGCTATGTAGGTTACCTAGCGGGCACTTGGACTATCTAGGTTAACTAGCGGGCACTTCGACTATGTAGGTTAACTAGCGGACACTTGCACTATGTAGGTTACCTAGCGGGCACTTGGACTATGTAGGTTAACTAGCAGACCCTTGGACTATCTAGGTTACCTAGCAGGCACTTGGACTATGTAGGTTAACTTGCGGGCACTTGCATTCTCTAGGTTACCTAGCGGGCACATGGACTATGTACCTTCCCTAGCGGGCACTTGGACTATGTAGGTTAACTAGCGGGCCCATGGATTATGTTGGTTTACTAACAGGCACTTGGACTATCTAGGTTAACTAGCAGGCACTTGGACTATGTAGTTTCCCTAGCGGGCATTTGGACTATTTAGGTTACCTTCGGGAACTTGGACTATGTAGGTTACCTAGCGGGCACTTGGACTATGTACGTCCCCTTG
Organism: Tenrec ecaudatus; assembly: GCF_050624435.1. Classification (NCBI taxonomy): domain Eukaryota; kingdom Metazoa; phylum Chordata; class Mammalia; order Afrosoricida; family Tenrecidae; genus Tenrec; species Tenrec ecaudatus. The sequence goes on along the minus strand of NW_027457678.1, from coordinate 676,085 downwards.
TGTGCACTTGGACTATCTAGGTTAACTAACTGGCACTTGGACTATGTAGGTTGCCTAGCGGGCACTTGGACTATGTAGGTTCCCTATCAGGCACTTGGACTATGTAGGTTAACTAGTGGGCACTTGGACTGTCTAGGTAACCTAGCAGGCACTTGGACTATCTAGGTTAATGAACGGGCACTTGGACTATGTAGGTAACCTAGCGGGCACTTGGACTGTCTAGGTTACCTAGCGGGCACTTTGACTATCTAGGTTAACGAACGGGCACTTGGACTATGCAGGGTACCTAGCGGGCATCTGGACTATGTAGGATCCCTATCGGACATTTGGACTACTTAGGTTAACTAGCGGGCACTTGGACGATCTAGGTTAACTAGCGGGCACTTGGACTATCTAGGTCAACTAGCGGGCCCATGTACTATGTAGGTTAACTAGCGGGCCCTTAGACTATGTAGGTTAACTAGCGCGCACTTGGACTATCTAGGTTACCTAGCGGGCACTTGGACTATGTACGTCCCCTAGTGGGCATTTGGACTATCTAGGCTAACTAACGGGCACTTGGACTATGTATTTTCCCTAGCGGGCATTTGGATTATATAGGTTACCTAGTGGGCACTTGGACTATGTAGGTTACCTAGCGGGCACTTGGACTATGTAGGTTAACTAGAAAGCACTTGGACTATCAAGGTTAACTAGCGGGCCCTTGGACAATGTAGGTTACCAGCGGGCACTTGGACTTTTTAGGTTAACGAACGTGCACTTGGACTATGTAGGTAACCTAGCAGACACTTGGACTGTCTAGGTTACCTAGCGGGCACTTGGCCTATCTATATTAATTAACGGGCACTTGGACTATGTAGGTTAACTAGGGGACACTTCGACTATCTAGGTTAGCTAACGGGCATTTGGACTATCTAGGTTACCTAGCGGGCACTTGGACTATGTAGGTTCCCTAGCGGGCACATGGACTATTTAAGTTACCTAGGAGGCACTTGGACTATCTAGGTTAACTAGCGGGCACTTGTACTATCTAGATTAACTAGCGGGCCCTTGGACTATCTAGGTTAACTCGCGGGCACTTGGATTAACTAGGTTAACTGGCGGGCACTTGGACTATCTAGATTAACTAGCGGGCCCTTGGACTATCTAGGTTTACTAGCGGGCACTTGGACTATCTAGGTTAACTAGCGGGCACTTGGACTATGTAGGTTAACTAGAAGGCACTTGGACTATATAGGTTAACTAGCGGGCACTTGGACTATCTAGGTTAACTAGCGGGCACTTGGACTATGTAGTTTCCCTAGCGGCCATTTGGATTATTTAGGTTACCTAGTGGTCACTTGGACTATGTAGGTTACCTAGCGGGCACTTGGACTATGTAGGTTAACTAGAAGGCACTTGGACTATCAAGGTTACCTAGCGGGCCCTTGGACTATGTAGGTTACCAGCGGGCACTTGGACTATCTAGGTTAACGAACGTGCACTTGGACTATGTAGGTAACCTAGCGGGCACTTGGACTGTCTAGGTTACCTAGCGGGCACTTGGCCTATCTAGGTTAACGAACGGGCACTTGGACTATGTAGATTACCAGCGGGCACTTGGACTATGTAGGATCCCTATCGGACATTTGGACTACTTAGGTTACCTAGCGGGCACTTGGACTATCTAGGTTAACGAACGGGCACTTGGACTATGTAGGGTAACTAGCGGACACTTCGACTATGTAGGTTAGCTAACGGGCAATTGGACTATCTAGGTTACCTAGCGGGCACTTGGACTATGTAGGTTCCCTAGCAGGCACTTGGATTATTTAGGTTACCTAGCAGGCACTTTGACTATCTAGGTTAACTAACGGGCACTTGGACTATGTAGGTTCCCTAGCGAGCACTTGGACTATGTAGGTTCCCAGCGGGCACTTGGACTATGTAGGTTCCCTATCGGGTACTTGGACTGTGTAGGTTAACTAGCGGGCAATTGGGCTGTCTAGGTTACCTAGTGGGCACTTGGACTATGTAGTTTACCTAGCAGGCACTTGGACTATGTAGGTTAACTAGCGGGCACTTGGACTATCTAGGTTACCCAGCGGGCACTTGGACTATGTAGGTAATATAATGGTCACTTGGACTGTCTAGGTTACCAAGCGGGGACTTGGATTATGTAGGTTAACTAGCGGGCACTTGGACTATGTAGGATGCCTATCAGGCATTTGTACTACTTAGGTTAACTAGCGGGCACTTTGACTATCTAGGTTAACTAGCGGGAACTTGGACTATCTAGGTCAACTAGCGGGCCCTTGTACTATGTAGGTTAACTAGCGGGCACTTGGACTATCTAGGCTAACTAGTGGACCTTGGACTATGTAGGTTAACTAGCGGCCACTTGGACTTTGTACGTCCCCTAGTGGGCAGTTGGACTATCTAGGTTAACTAATGGGAACTAGGACTATCTAGGTTAACTAGCGGGCACTTCGACTATCTAGGTTTACTAAAGGGAACTAGTACTATCTAGGTTAACTATCGGGCACTTGGACTATCTAGGTTACCTAGCAGGCACTTGGATTATGAAGGATCCCTAGCGGGCACTTGGACTATCTAGGTTACCTAGCGGACACGTGGACTATGTAGGTTAACTAGCGGACACTTGCACGATCTAGGTTAACTAGCGGGCCCTTGCACTATGTAGGTTAACTAGCTGGCCCATGGATTATGTAGGTTTACTAGCAGGCACTTGGAGTATCTAGGTTAACTAGCGGGCACTTGGACTATGTAGTTTCCCTAGCGGGCATTTGGACTATTAAGTTTACCAAGCGGGAACTTGGACTATGTAGGTTACCTAGCGGGCACTTGGACTATCTAGGTTAACTAGCAGGCACTTTGACTATCTAGGTTAACTAACGGGCACTTGGACTATGTAGGTTGCATAGCGGGCACATGGACTGTGTAGGTTCCCTAGCGGGCACTTGGATTATGTAAGTTCCCTATCGGGCACTTGGATTATGTAGGTTCCCTATCGGGCACTTGGACTATGTAGGTTAACTAGCGGGCACTTTGACTATGTAGGATCCCTATCAGACATTGGTACTACTTAGGTTAACTAGCGGGAAATTTGACTATGTAGGTTAAATAGCGGGCACTTGGACTATCTAAGTTTCCTAGCAGGCACATGGAGTATGTACGTCCCCTAGTGGGCAATTGGACTATCTAGGTTAACTAACGGGCACTAGGACTATCTAGGTTAACTAGCGAGCACTTGGACTCTCTAGGTTACCTAGCAGGCACTTGGATTATGAAGGATCCCTAGCGGGCACTTGGACAATCTAGGTTAACTAGCGGGCACTTGGACAATCTAGGTTAACTAGCGGGCACTTGGACTATCAAAGTTAACAAGTGAGCCCTTGGACTACGTAGGTTAACTAGCGGGCCCTTGGATTATCTAGGTTACCTAGCAGGCACTTCGACTATATAGGTTAACGAAAGGGCACTTGGAATATGCAGGTAACCTAGCGGGCACTTGGACTGTCTAGGTTACCTAGCGGGCACTTGGACTTCAAGGTTAACGAACGGGCACTTGGACTATGTAGGTTGCGTAGCGGGCACTTGGACTATCTAGGTTAACTAGCGGGCACTTGGACTATGCAGTTTCCCTAGCGGGCATTTGGATTATTTAGGTTACCTAGTGGGCACTTGGACTATGTAGGTTACCTAGCGGGCACTTGGACTACGTAGGTTAACTAAAAGGCACTTGGACTATCAAGGTTACCTTGCGGGCCCTTGGACTATGTAGGTTACCAGCGGGCACTTGGACTATCTAGGTTAATGAACGTGCACTTGGACTATGTAGGTAACCTAGCGGGCACTTGGACTGTCTAGGTTACCTAGCAGGCACTTGACCTATCTACGTTAACGAACGGGCACTTGGACTATGTAGGTTAACTAGTGGACACTTCGACTATCTAGGTTAGCTAATGGGCAATTGGACTATCTAGGTTACCTAGCGGGCACTTGGACTATGTAGGTTCCCTAGCGAGCATTTGGACTATGTAGCTTCCCTATCGGGTACTTGGACTGTCTAGGTTAACTGGGGGGTAATTGGACAGTCTAGGTTACCTAGTGGGCACTTGGACTATGTAGTTTACCTAGGATTCACTTGGACTATGTAGGTTAACTAGCGGGCACTTGGACTATCTAGGATACCTAGCAGGCACCTGGACTATGTACATTCCCTAGCGGGCACTTGGACTATGTAGGTTAACTAACGGGCACTTGGACTATGTAGGTAACCTAATGGTCACTTGGACTGTCTAGGTTACCTAGCGGGAACTTGGACTATGTAGGTTAACTAGCGGGCACTTGGACTATCAAGGTTAACTAGCGGGCCCTTGCTCTATGTAGGTTAACTAGCAGGCCTTTGGACTATGTAAGTTAACTAGAGGGCACTTTGATGATCCTGGTTAACTAGCGGGCACTTGGACTATCTAGGTTAACTAGCGGGCACTTGGACTATCTAGGTTAACTAGCGGGGACTTGGACTATGTAGGTTCCCTAGCGGGCACTTTGACTATGTAAGTTCCCTAGCGGGCACTTGGACTATATAGGTTAACTAGCGGGCCCTTGGACTAAGTAGGTTAACTAGCGTGCACTTGGACGATCTAGGTTAACTAGCGGGTACTTGGACTATGTAGGTTAACTAGCGGGCCTTTGGACTATGTAGATTATCTAGCGGCACTTTGACTATCTAGGTTAACTAGCGGGCCCTTGGACTATGTAGATTCCCTGGCGGGCAGTTGGATTCTGTATGTTCCCTTCGGACACTTGAACTATGTAGGTTCCCTTGCAGGCACTTGGACTATGTAGGTTCCAGAGCGGGCCCTTGGACTATGTCAGTTAAATACTGGGCACTTGGATTATGTAGGTTAACCAGCGGGCCCTTGGACTATCTTGGTTACCTAGCGGGCACTTGGACTATGTACGTTCCCTAGCGGGCACTTGGCCATATATGTTAACTAGTGGGTACTTGGACTATCTATGTTAACTACCGGGCACTTGGACTATGTAGGTTAAATAGGGGACACTTGCACTATGTAGGTTACCTAGCGGCACTTGGACTATGTAGGTTAACTAGCGTGCATTTTGACTATGTAGGTTAACTAGAGGACACTTGGACGATCTAGGTTAACTAGTGGGCCCTTGGACTAGATAGGTTAATGAACGGGCATTTGGACTATGTAGGTTACCTAGCAGACACTTGGACTGTCTAGGTTACCTAGCGGGCACTTGGCTATCTAGGTTAACGAACGGGCACTTGGACTATCTACGTTGCCTAGCGGGCATTTGGACTATGTAAGTTTCCTAGCGGGCACTTGGACTATCTAGGTTTCCTAGCGGGCACTTGGACTATGTAGGTTAACTAGAGGACACTTGGACAATCTAGGTTAACTAGCGGGCACATGGAATATCTAGGTTAACTAGCGGGCCCTAGGACTATGTAGGTTAACTAGAGGCACTTGGACTATCTAGGTTAACTAGCGGGTTTTTGGACTATGTAGGTTAACTAGCGGGCACTTGGACTATCTAGGTTAACTAGCTGACCTTGGACTATGTAAGTTAACTAGCGGGCACTTGGACTATCTAGGTTAACTAGCGGGACTTGGACTATGTAGGTTCCCTAGCGTGCACTTGGACTATTTCGGTTAACTAGAGGGCCCTTGGACTATATAGATTATCTAGCGGCACTTGGACTATCTACGTTAACTAGCGGGCCCTTGGACTATGTAGATTCCCTAGCGGGCACTTGGATTCTGTATGTTCCCTACGGACACTTGAACTATGTAAGTTCCCTAGCAGGCACTTGGACTATGTAGGTTCCAGAGCGGGCACATGGACTATGAAAGTTAACTACCGGGCACTTGAACTATGTAGGTTAACCAGCGGGCCCTTGGACTATCTTGGTTTCCTAGCGGGCACTTGGATTATGTAGGTTAACTACCGGGTACATGCACTATCTAGGTTACCTAGCGGGCACTTGGACTATGTACGTTCCCTAGCGGGCACTTGGCTATAAATGTTAACTACCGGGCACTTGGACTATGTAGGTTAACTAGGGGACACTTGCACTATGCAGGTTACCTAGCGGCACTTGGACTATGTAGGTTAACTAGCGTGCATTTGGACTATGTAGGTTAACTAGAGGACACTTGGACGATCTAGGTTACTAGTGGGCCCTTGGACTATGTAGGTTAACGAACGGGCATTTGGAGTATGTAGGTTACCTAGCAGACACTTGGACTGTCTAGGTTACCTAGCGGGCACTTGGCTATCTAGGTTAACGAACGGGCACTTGGACTATCTAGGTTGCCTAGAGGGCATTTGGACTATGTAAGTTACCTAGCGGGCACTTGGACTATCTAGGTTACCTAGTGGTTACTTGGACTATGTAGGTTAACTAGAGGACACTTGGACTATCTTGGTTAACTAGTGGGCCCTTGGACTATGTACGTTAACTAGCGGGCACTTGGACAATCTAGGTTAACTAGCGGGCACTTGGACTATCTAGGTTACCTAGGGGGAACCTGTACTATGTAGGTTAACTAGTGGGCACTTGGACTATCTAGGTTACCTAGCAGGCACTTGGACTATGTACGTTCCCTAGCGGGCACTTGGACTATCTACGTTACCTAGCGGACACTTGGACTATGTACGTTACCTAGCGGGCACTTGGACAATGTACGTTTCCTAGCGGGTACTTGGACTAGATAGGTTCCCTAAAGGGCACTTGGTCTATCTAGGTTAACTAGCGAGCACTTGGACTATCTAGGTTAACTAGCGGGCATATGGACTATTAGGGCCCCTAGCGGGCATTTGGACTATATTGGTTCCCTAGCGGGCACTTGTACTATTTAGGTTAACTAGCAGACTTGGACAATCTAGGTTAACTAGCGGGGAGTTGGACTATGTAGGTTAACTAGCGGGCCCTTGAACTATGTAGATTAACTAGCGGCACTTGGACTATCTACGTTAACTAGCGGGCCCTTGGACTATGTAGATTCCCTAGCGGGCACTTGGACTATCTAGGTTAACTAGCGGGCACTTGGACTATGTAGTTTCCCTAGCGGGCATTTGGATTATTTAGTTTACCTTGTGGGCACTTGGACTATGTAGGTTACCTAGCGGGCACTTGGACTATCTAGGTTACCTAGCGGGCATTTGGACTATGTACGTCCCCTCGCGGGCACTTGGACTATCTAGGTTAACTAGAGGGCCCTTGGACAATGTAGGTTAACTAGCGGGCACTTGGACTCTCTAGATTAACTAGCGGGCCCTTGGACTATCTAGGTTTACTAGCGGGCACTTGGACTATCTAGGTTAACTAGCGGGCACTTGGACTATGTAGTTTCCCTAGCGGGCATTTGGATAATTTAGGTTACCTAGTGGGCACTTGGACTATGTAGGTTACCTAGCGGGCACTTGGACTATTTAAGTTAACTAGAAGGCACTTGGACTATCAAGGTTAACTAGCGGGCACTTGGACTATGTAGGTTAACTACTGTGCACTTGCACTATCTAGGTTACCTAGCGGGCACTTGGACCATGTATGTTCCCTAGCGGGCACTTGGACTATCTATGTTAACTAGAGGGCACTTGGAATATGTAGGTTAACTAGGGGACACTTGCACTATGTAGGTTACCTAGCGGCAGTTGGGCTATCTAGGTTAACTAGCGGGCACTTGGACTATCTGGGTTAACTAGCGTGCACTTGGACTATGAAGGTTCCTTAGCGGGCACTAGGATTATCTAGTTTACCTAGCGGGCACTTGGACTATGTAGGTTAACTAGCGGGCCATTGGACTATCTAGGTTACATAGCTGGAACTTGGACTTTATATGTTACCTTGCGGGCACTTGGACTATGTAGGTTAACCAAAGACACTTGGACGATCTAGGTTAAATAGTGGACCCTTGGACTATGTAGGTTAACGAACGGGCATTTGGACTATGTAACTTACCTAGCAGGCAATTGGACTCTCTAGGTTACCTAGTGGGCACTTGGACTATCTAGGTTAACAAACGGGCACTTGGACTATCTAGGTTAACTAGCGGGCACTTGGACTATGTAGGTTACCAAGCGGGCACTTGCACTATCTAGGTTACCTTGCGGGTACTTGGACTATGTAGGTTAATTAGCGGGCACTTGGACTATCTAGGTTACCGAACGGGCATTTGGACTATGTAGGTTACCTAGCGGGCACTTCGACTTCTAGGTTAACGAATGGGCTCTTGGACTATATATGTTGCATAGCGGGTAATTGGATTATCTAGGTTAGGTAATGGGCACTTGGACTATCTATGTTACCTAGCGGGAACTTGGACTATGTAGGTTACCTAGCGGGCACTTGGACCATCTAGGTTAACGAAAGGGCACTTGGACTATGTAGGTTACCTAGAGGGCACTTAGATTGTCTAGGTTAGCTAACAGGAACTTGGAATATCTAGGTTACCTAGCGGGCACTTGGATTATGTAGGTTACCTTGCGGGCACTTGTACTATCTAGGTTACCTAACGGGAACATGGACTATGTAGGTTAACTAGCGTACACTTGGACGATCTAGGTTAACTAGCGGGCACTTGGAATATCTAGGTTAACTAGCGGGCCCTTGGACTATGTAGGTTAACTAGCGGGCACTTGGACTATCTAGGTTAACTAGCAGGTTCTGGGACTATGTAGGGTAACTAGCGGGCACTTGGACTATCTAGGTTAACTAGCTGACCTTGGACTATGTAGGTTAACTATCGAGAAATTAGACTATCTAGGTTAACTAGCGGGCACTTGGACTATCTAGGTTAACAAGCGGGCACTTGCACAATGCAGGTTCCCTAGCGGGCACTTTGACTATGTAGGTTCCCTAGCGGGCACTTGGACTCTATAGGTTCCCTAAGGGCACTTGGACTATCTAGGTTCCCTAACGGGCACTTGGACTATGTAGGTTCCTCTGCGGGCACTTGGACAATGTAGGTTCCCTATCAGGCACTTGGACTATGTAGGTTAACTAGCGGGCACTTGGATGATCAAGGTTAACTAGCGGGCACTTGGACTATCTAGGTTAAGTAGCGGGCAATTGGACTATCTAGGTTAATTAGCGGGCACTTGTACAATGCAGGTTCCCTAGCGGGCACTTTGACTATGTAGGTTCCCTAGCGGGCACTTAGACTCTGTAGGTTACCTAGCGGGCACTTGGACTATCTAGGTTGCCAAGCTGGCACTTGAACTATCTATGTTACCTAGCGGGTTCTTGGAGTATGTAGGTTACCTACGGGCTGTTGGACTATCTAGGTTACCAAGCGGGCACTTGGACTATCGAGGTTAACTAACGGGCACTTGGACTATGTAAGTTCCCTAGCGGGCACTTGGACTATGTGGGTTTCCTGGTGGGCATTTGGACTATCTAGGTTACTTAACGGGCACTTGGACTATGTAGGTTCCCTAGCGGGCACTTGGATTATGTAAGTTCCCTATCGGGCACTTGGACTATGTAGGTTAACTAGAGGGCATTTAGACTATGTAGGGTACCTAGCGGGCACTTGGACTATGTAGGTTCCTTATCGGGCACTTGGAAAAATGTAGGTTAACTAGGGGGCACTAGGACTATGTAGGTTACCTAGAGGGCCCTTAGACTATCTAGGTTACCTAGCGGTCATTTGGACTATGTAGGCTCCCTAGCGGTCATTTGGATTATATAGATTACCTAGCGGGCACTTAGACTTTGTAGGTTACCTAGCGGGCACTAGGACTATCTAGGTTACCTAGCATTCACTTGAACTATCTACGTTACCTAGCGGGTACTTGGAGTATGTAGGTTACCTACCGGACTGTTGAACTATCTAGGTTACCTAGCGGGCACTTGGACTATCCAGGTTAACTAACGGGCACTTGGACTATGTAGGTTCCCTAGCGGGCCCTTGAAATATATAAGTTCCCTAGGGGGCACTTGGACTATGTGGGTTCCCTAGCGGGCATTTGGACTATCTAGGTTACCTAACGGGCACTTGGACTATGTAGGTTCCCTATCGGGCACTTGGAGAATGTAGGTTAACTAGGGGGCACTAGGAAAATGTAGGTTACCTAGCGGGCCCTTGGACTATCTAGGTTACCTAGGGGGAACCTGTACTATGTAGGTTAACTAGTGGGCACTTGGACTATCTAGGTTACCTAGCAGGCACTTGGACTATATACGTTCCCTAGCGGGCACTTGGACTATCTACGTTACCTAGCGGGCACTTGGACTATGTACGTTACATAGCGGGCACTTGGACTATGTACGTTTCCTAGCGGGTACTTGGACTAGATATGTTCCCTAGCGGGCACTTGGTCTATCTAGGTTAACTAGCGAGCACTTGGACTATCAAGGTTAACTAGCGGGCACTTGGACTATCTAGGTTAACTAGCGGGGACTTGGACTATGTAGGTTCCCTAGCGGGCACTTTGACTATGTAAGTTCCCTAGCGGGCACTTGGACTATATAGGTTAACTAGCGGGCCCTTGGACTAAGTAGGTTAACTAGCGTGCACTTGGACGATCTAGGTTAACTAGCGGGTACTTGGACTATGTAGGTTAACTAGCGGGCCTTTGGACTATGTAGATTATCTAGCGGCACTTTGACTATCTAGGTTAACTAGCGGGCCCTTGGACTATGTAGATTCCCTGGCGGGCAGTTGGATTCTGTATGTTCCCTTCGGACACTTGAACTATGTAGGTTCCCTTGCAGGCACTTGGACTATGTAGGTTCCAGAGCGGGCCCTTGGACTATGTCAGTTAAATACTGGGCACTTGGATTATGTAGGTTAACCAGCGGGCCCTTGGACTATCTTGGTTACCTAGCGGGCACTTGGACTATGTACGTTCCCTAGCGGGCACTTGGCCATATATGTTAACTAGTGGGTACTTGGACTATCTATGTTAACTACCGGGCACTTGGACTATGTAGGTTAAATAGGGGACACTTGCACTATGTAGGTTACCTAGCGGCACTTGGACTATGTAGGTTAACTAGCGTGCATTTTGACTATGTAGGTTAACTAGAGGACACTTGGACGATCTAGGTTAACTAGTGGGCCCTTGGACTAGATAGGTTAATGAACGGGCATTTGGACTATGTAGGTTACCTAGCAGACACTTGGACTGTCTAGGTTACCTAGCGGGCACTTGGCTATCTAGGTTAACGAACGGGCACTTGGACTATCTACGTTGCCTAGCGGGCATTTGGACTATGTAAGTTTCCTAGCGGGCACTTGGACTATCTAGGTTTCCTAGCGGGCACTTGGACTATGTAGGTTAACTAGAGGACACTTGGACAATCTAGGTTAACTAGCGGGCACATGGAATATCTAGGTTAACTAGCGGGCCCTAGGACTATGTAGGTTAACTAGAGGGCACTTGGACTATCTAGGTTAACTAGCGGGTTTTTGGACTATGTAGGTTAACTAGCGGGCACTTGGACTATCTAGGTTAACTAGCTGACCTTGGACTATGTAAGTTAACTAGCGGGCACTTGGACTATCTAGGTTAACTAGCGGGACTTGGACTATGTAGGTTCCCTAGCGTGCACTTGGACTATTTCGGTTAACTAGAGGGCCCTTGGACTATATAGATTATCTAGCGTCACTTGGACTATCTACGTTAACTAGCGGGCCCTTGGACTATGTAGATTCCCTAGCGGGCACTTGGATTCTGTATGTTCCCTACGGACACTTGAACTATGTAAGTTCCCTAGCAGGCACTTGGACTATGTAGGTTCCAGAGCGGGCACATGGACTATGAAAGTTAACTACCGGGCACTTGAACTATGTAGGTTAACCAGCGGGCCCTTGGACTATCTTGGTTTCCTAGCGGGCACTTGGATTATGTAGGTTAACTACCGGGTACATGCACTATCTAGGTTACCTAGCGGGCACTTGGACTATGTACGTTCCCTAGCGGGCACTTGGCTATAAATGTTAACTACCGGGCACTTGGACTATGTAGGTTAACTAGGGGACACTTGCACTATGCAGGTTACCTAGCGGCACTTGGACTATGTAGGTTAACTAGCGTGCATTTGGACTATGTAGGTTAACTAGAGGACACTTGGACGATCTAGGTTACTAGTGGGCCCTTGGACTATGTAGGTTAACGAACGGGCATTTGGAGTATGTAGGTTACCTAGCAGACACTTGGACTGTCTAGGTTACCTAGCGGGCACTTGGCTATCTAGGTTAACGAACGGGCACTTGGACTATCTAGGTTGCCTAGAGGGCATTTGGACTATGTAAGTTACCTAGCGGGCACTTGGACTATCTAGGTTACCTAGTGGTTACTTGGACTATGTAGGTTAACTAGAGGACACTTGGACTATCTTGGTTAACTAGTGGGCCCTTGGACTATGTACGTTAACTAGCGGGCACTTGGACAATCTAGGTTAACTAGCGGGCACTTGGACTATCTAGGTTACCTAGGGGGAACCTGTACTATGTAGGTTAACTAGTGGGCACTTGGACTATCTAGGTTACCTAGCAGGCACTTGGACTATGTACGTTCCCTAGCGGGCACTTGGACTATCTACGTTACCTAGCGGACACTTGGACTATGTACGTTACCTAGCGGGCACTTGGACAATGTACGTTTCCTAGCGGGTACTTGGACTAGATAGGTTCCCTAACGGGCACTTGGTCTATCTAGGTTAACTAGCGAGCACTTGGACTATCTAGGTTAACTAGCGGGCATATGGACTATTAGGGCCCCTAGCGGGCATTTGGACTATATTGGTTCCCTAGCGGGCACTTGTACTATTTAGGTTAACTAGCAGACTTGGACAATCTAGGTTAACTAGCGGGGAGTTGGACTATGTAGGTTAACTAGCGGGCCCTTGAACTATGTAGATTAACTAGCGGCACTTGGACTATCTACGTTAACTAGCGGGCCCTTGGACTATGTAGATTCCCTAGCGGGCACTTGGACTATCTAGGTTAACTAGCGGGCACTTGGACTATGTAGTTTCCCTAGCGGGCATTTGGATTATTTAGTTTACCTTGTGGGCACTTGGACTATGTAGGTTACCTAGCGGGCACTTGGACTATCTAGGTTACCTAGCGGGCATTTGGACTATGTACGTCCCCTAGCGGGCACTTGGACTATCTAGGTTAACTAGAGGGCCCTTGGACAATGTAGGTTAACTAGCGGGCACTTGGACTCTCTAGATTAACTAGCGGGCCCTTGGACTATCTAGGTTTACTAGCGGGCACTTGGACTATCTAGGTTAACTAGCGGGCACTTGGACTATGTAGTTTCCCTAGCGGGCATTTGGATAATTTAGGTTACCTAGTGGGCACTTGGACTATGTAGGTTACCTAGCGGGCACTTGGACTATTTAAGTTAACTAGAAGGCACTTGGACTATCAAGGTTAACTAGCGGGCACTTGGACTATGTAGGTTAACTACTGTGCACTTGCACTATCTAGGTTACCTAGCGGGCACTTGGACCATGTATGTTCCCTAGCGGGCACTTGGACTATCTATGTTAACTAGAGGGCACTTGGAATATGTAGGTTAACTAGGGGACACTTGCACTATGTAGGTTACCTAGCGGCAGTTGGACTATCTAGGTTAACTAGCGGGCACTTGGACTATCTGGGTTAACTAGCGTGCACTTGGACTATGAAGGTTCCTTAGCGGGCACTAGGATTATCTAGTTTACCTAGCGGGCACTTGGACTATGTAGGTTAACTAGCGGGCCATTGGACTATCTAGGTTACATAGCTGGAACTTGGACTTTATAGGTTACCTTGCGGGCACTTGGACTATGTAGGTTAACCAAAGACACTTGGACGATCTAGGTTAAATAGTGGACCCTTGGACTATGTAGGTTAACGAACGGGCATTTGGACTATGTAACTTACCTAGCAGGCAATTGGACTCTCTAGGTTACCTAGTGGGCACTTGGACTATCTAGGTTAACAAACGGGCACTTGGACTATCTAGGTTAACTAGCGGGCACTTGGACTATGTAGGTTACCAAGCGGGCACTTGCACTATCTAGGTTACCTTGCGGGTACTTGGACTATGTAGGTTAATTAGCGGGCACTTGGACTATCTAGGTTACCGAACGGGCATTTGGACTATGTAGGTTACCTAGCGGGCACTTCGACTTCTAGGTTAACGAATGGGCTCTTGGACTATATATGTTGCATAGCGGGTAATTGGATTATCTAGGTTAGGTAATGGGCACTTGGACTATCTATGTTACCTAGCGGGAACTTGGACTATGTAGGTTACCTAGCGGGCACTTGGACCATCTAGGTTAACGAAAGGGCACTTGGACTATGTAGGTTACCTAGAGGGCACTTAGATTGTCTAGGTTAGCTAACAGGAACTTGGAATATCTAGGTTACCTAGCGGGCACTTGGATTATGTAGGTTACCTTGCGGGCACTTGTACTATCTAGGTTACCTAACGGGAACATGGACTATGTAGGTTAACTAGCGTACACTTGGACGATCTAGGTTAACTAGCGGGCACTTGGAATATCTAGGTTAACTAGCGGGCCCTTGGACTATGTAGGTTAACTAGCGGGCACTTGGACTATCTAGGTTAACTAGCAGGTTCTGGGACTATGTAGGGTAACTAGCGGGCACTTGGACTATCTAGGTTAACTAGCTGACCTTGGACTATGTAGGTTAACTATCGAGAAATTAGACTATCTAGGTTAACTAGCGGGCACTTGGACTATCTAGGTTAACAAGCGGGCACTTGCACAATGCAGGTTCCCTAGCGGGCACTTTGACTATGTAGGTTCCCTAGCGGGCACTTGGACTCTATAGGTTCCCTAAGGGCACTTGGACTATCTAGGTTCCCTAACGGGCACTTGGACTATGTAGGTTCCTCTGCGGGCACTTGGACAATGTAGGTTCCCTATCAGGCACTTGGACTATGTAGGTTAACTAGCGGGCACTTGGATGATCAAGGTTAACTAGCGGGCACTTGGACTATCTAGGTTAAGTAGCGGGCAATTGGACTATCTAGGTTAATTAGCGGGCACTTGTACAATGCAGGTTCCCTAGCGGGCACTTTGACTATGTAGGTTCCCTAGCGGGCACTTAGACTCTGTAGGTTACCTAGCGGGCACTTGGACTATCTAGGTTGCCAAGCTGGCACTTGAACTATCTATGTTACCTAGCGGGTTCTTGGAGTATGTAGGTTACCTACGGGCTGTTGGACTATCTAGGTTACCAAGCGGGCACTTGGACTATCGAGGTTAACTAACGGGCACTTGGACTATGTAAGTTCCCTAGCGGGCACTTGGACTATGTGGGTTTCCTGGTGGGCATTTGGACTATCTAGGTTACTTAACGGGCACTTGGACTATGTAGGTTCCCTAGCGGGCACTTGGATTATGTAAGTTCCCTATCGGGCACTTGGACTATGTAGGTTAACTAGAGGGCATTTAGACTATGTAGGGTACCTAGCGGGCACTTGGACTATGTAGGTTCCTTATCGGGCACTTGGAAAAATGTAGGTTAACTAGGGGGCACTAGGACTATGTAGGTTACCTAGAGGGCCCTTAGACTATCTAGGTTACCTAGCGGTCATTTGGACTATGTAGGCTCCCTAGCGGTCATTTGGATTATATAGATTACCTAGCGGGCACTTAGACTTTGTAGGTTACCTAGCGGGCACTAGGACTATCTAGGTTACCTAGCATTCACTTGAACTATCTACGTTACCTAGCGGGTACTTGGAGTATGTAGGTTACCTACCGGACTGTTGAACTATCTAGGTTACCTAGCGGGCACTTGGACTATCCAGGTTAACTAACGGGCACTTGGACTATGTAGGTTCCCTAGCGGGCCCTTGAAATATATAAGTTCCCTAGGGGGCACTTGGACTATGTGGGTTCCCTAGCGGGCATTTGGACTATCTAGGTTACCTAACGGGCACTTGGACTATGTAGGTTCCCTATCGGGCACTTGGAGAATGTAGGTTAACTAGGGGGCACTAGGAAAATGTAGGTTACCTAGCGGGCCCTTGGACTATCTAGGTTACCTAGGGGGAACCTGTACTATGTAGGTTAACTAGTGGGCACTTGGACTATCTAGGTTACCTAGCAGGCACTTGGACTATATACGTTCCCTAGCGGGCACTTGGACTATCTACGTTACCTAGCGGGCACTTGGACTATGTACGTTACATAGCGGGCACTTGGACTATGTACGTTTCCTAGCGGGTACTTGGACTAGATATGTTCCCTAGCGGGCACTTGGTCTATCTAGGTTAACTAGCGAGCACTTGGACTATCAAGGTTAACTAGCGGGCATATGGACTATTAGGGCCCCTAGCGGGCATTTGGACTATATTGGTTACCTAGCGGGCACTTGGACTATGTAGGTTAATGAACGGGCACTTGAACTATGTAGGTAACGTAGTGGTCACTTGAAATGTCTAGGTTACCTAGCGGGCACTTGGACTATGTAGGTTAACTAGCGGGCACTTGGACTATCTAGGCTAACTAGCGGGCCCTTGGACGATGTAGGTTATCTCGCGGGCCCTTGAACGATCTAGGTTAACTAGCGGGTACTTGGACTATGTAGGTTAACTAGCGGGCCCTTGGACTATGTAGATTTCCTAGCGGGTACTTGGACTATGTATGTTCCAGAGCGGGCACTTGAACTATGTAGGTTCCCTAGCAGGCACTTGGACTATGTAGGTTCCCTATCAGGCACTTGGACTATGTAGGTTAACTAGCAGGCCCTTGGACTATGTAGATTAACTAGCAGCACCTGGAATATCTACGATAACTAGCGGGCACTTGGACAATGTAGGTTCCCTAGCGGGCACTTGGACTCTGTATGTTCCCTACGGACACTTGAACTATGTAAGTTAACTACCGGGCACTTGGACTATGTAGGTTAACTAGCGGGCCCTTGGTCTATCTAGGTTACCTAGCGGGCACTTTGACTATCTAGATTAACTAGCGGGCACTTGGACTATGTAGGTTAACTAGCGGACACTTGCACTATGTAGGTTACGTAGCGGGCACTTGGACTATGTAGGGTAACTAGAAGGCCCTTGGACTATCTAGGTTAGCTAACTGGCACTTGGATTATGTAGGTTAACTAGCGGACACTTGCACGATCTAGGTTAACTAGCGGGCTCTTACACTATGTAGGTTAACTAGCGGGCCCATTGACTATGTAGGTAAACTAGTGGGCACTTGGACGATCTAGGTTTACTAGCGGGCACTTGGATTATCTAGGTTACCTAGCGAGCACTTGGACTATGTAGGTTCCCCAGCGGGCATTTGGACTATATAGATAACCCAGCGGGCACTTAGACTCTGTAGGTTACCTAGCGGGCACTTGGACTGTCTAGGTTACCTAGCTGGCATTTGAACTATATATGTTACCTAGCGGGTTCTTGGAGTATGTAGGTTACCTAGCAGGCTGTTGGACTATCTAGGTTACCAAGCGGGCACTTGGACTATCTAGGTTAACTAACGGGCACTTGGACTATGTAGGTTCCCTCTCAGGCCCTTGGACTATGTAAGTCCCCTAGCGGGCACTTGGACTATGTGGTTTTCCTGGCGGGCATTTGGACTATCTAGGTTACTTAATGGGCACTTGGACTATGTAGGTTCCCTAGCGGGCACTTGGATTATATAGGTTCCCTATCGGGCACTTGGACTATCTAGGTTACCTAGCGGGCATTTAGATTATGTAGGGTACCTAGCGGGCACTTGGACTATGGAGGTTCCTTATCGGGCACTTGGAAAAGGTAGGTTAACTAGGGGGCACTAGGACTATGTAGGTTACCTAGAGGGCCCTTAGACTATCTAGGTTACCTAGCGGGCATTTGGACTATGTAGGCTCCCTAGCGGTCATTTGGACTATATAGATTACCTAGCGGGCACTTAGACTTTGTAGGTTACCTAGCGGGCACTAGGACTATCTAGGGTACCTAGTAGGCACTTGAACTATCTACGTTACCTAGCGGGTACTTGGAGTATGTAGGTTACCTACCGGGCTGTTGAACTATCTAGGTTACCTAGCGGGCACTTGGACTATCTAGGTTAACTAAAGGGCACTTGAACTATGTGGGTTCCCTAGCGGGCATTTGGACTATCTAGGTTACCTAACGGGCACTTGGACTATGTAGGTTCCCTATCGGGCACTTGGAGAATGTAGATTAACTAGGGGGCACTAGGACAATGTAGGTTACCTAGCGGGCCCTTGGACTATCTAGGTTACCTAGGGGGAACCTGTACTATGTAGGTTAACTAGTGGGCACTTGGACTATCTAGGTTACCTAGCAGGCACTTGGACTATGTACGTTCCCTAGCGGGCACTTGGACTATCTACGTTACCTAGTGGACACTTGGACTATGTACGTTACCTAGCAGGCACTTGGACTATGTACGTTTCCTAGCGGGTACTTAGACTAGATAGGTTCCCTAGCGGGCACTTGGTCTATCTAGGTTAACTTACGAGCACTTGGACTATCTAGGTTAACTAGCGGGCATATGGACTATTAGGACCCCTAGCGGGCATTTGGACTATATTGGTTCCCTAGCAGGCACTTGTACTATGTAGGTTAACTAGCGGACTTGGACAATCTAGGTTAACTAGCTGGTAGTTGGACTATGTAGGTTAACTAGCGGGCCCTTGAACTATGTAGATTAACTAGCGGCACTTGGACTATCTACGTTAACTAGCGGGCCCTTGGACTATGTAGATTCCCTAGAGGGCACTTGGACTATCTAGGTTAACTAGTGGGCACTTGGACTATGTAGTTTCCCTAGCGGGCATTTGGATTATTTAGGTTACCTAGTGGGCATTTGGACTATGTAGGTTACCTAGCGGGCACTTGGACTATCTAGGTTACCTAGCGGGCACTTGGACTATGTACGTCCTCTAGCGGGCACTTGGAGTATCTAGGTTAACTAGAGGGCCCTTGGACTATGTAGGTTAACTAGCGGGCACTTGGACTCTCTAGATTAACTGGCGGGCCCTTGGACTATCTAGGTTTACTAGCGGGCACTTGGACTATCTAGGTTAACTAGCGGGCACTTGGACTATGTAGTTTCCCTAGCGGGCATTTGGATAATTTAGGTTACTTAGTGGGCACCTGGACTATGTAGGTTACCTAGCGGGCACTTGGACTATTTAAGTTAACTAGAAGGCACTTGGATTATCAAGGTTAACTAGCGGGCACTTGGACTATGTAGGTTAACTACCGTGCACTTGCACTATCTAGGTTACCTAGCAGGCACTTGGACCATGTATGTTCCCTAGCGGGCAGTTGGACTATCTATGTTAACTAGCGGGCACTTGGAATATGTAGGTTAACTAGGGGACACTTGCACTATGTAGGTTTCCCAGCGGCACTTGGACTATCTAGGTTAACGAGCGGGCACTTGGACTATCTGGGTTAACTAGCATGCACTTGGACTATGTAGGTTCCTTAGCGGGCACTAGGATTATCTAGTTTACCTAGCGGGCACTTGGACTATGTAGGTTAACTAGCGGGCCATTGGACTATCTAGGTTACATAGCTGGAACTTGGACTTTATAGGTTACCTTGCGGGCACTTGGACTATGTAGGTTAACCAAAGACACTTGGACGATCTAGGTTAAATAGTGGGCCCTTGGACTATGTAGGTTAACGAACGGGCATTTGGACTATGTAACTTACCTAGCAGGCAATTGGACTCTCTAGGTTACCTAGCGGGCACTTGGACTATCTAGGTTAACAAACGGGCACTTGGATTATCTAGGTTAACTAGTGGGCACTTGGACTATGTAGGTTACCTAGCGGGCACTTGCACTATCTAGGTTACCTAGCGGGTACTTGGACTATGTAGGTTAATTAGCGGGCACTTGGACTATCTAGGTTACCGAACGGGCATTTGGACTATGTAGGTTACCTAGCGGGCAGTTCGACTTCTAGGTTAACGAATGGGCACTTGGATTATATATGTTGCATAGCGGGCAATTGGATTATCTAGGTTAGGTAATGGGCACTTGGACTATATATGTTACCTAGCGGGAACTTGGACTATGTAGGTTACCTAGCGGGCAGTTGGACTATCTAGGTTAATGAAAGGGCACTGGACTATGTAGGTTAGCTAGAGGGCACTTGGATTGTCTAGGTTAGCTAACAGGAACGTGGAATATCTAGGTTACCTAGCGGGCACTTGGACTATGTAGGTTACCTTCTGGGCACTTGTACTATCTAGGTTACCTAACGGGAACATGGACTATGTAGGTTAACTAGCGTACACTTGGACGATCTAGGTTAACCAACGGGCACTTGGAATATCTAGGTTAACTAGCGGGCCCTTGGACTATGTAGGTTAACTAGCGGGCACTTGGACTATCTAGGTTAACTAGCAGGTTCTGGGACTATGTAGGTTAACTAGCGGGCACTTGGACTATCTAGGTTAACTAGCTGACCTTGGACTATGTAAGTTAACTAGGGGGCACTTGGACTATCTAGGTTAACTAGCGGGACTTGGACTATGTAGGTTCCCTAGCGTGCACTTGGACTATTTCGGTTAACTAGAGGGCCCTTGGACTATATAGATTATCTAGTGGCACTTGGACTATCTACTTTAACTAGCGGGCCCTTGGACTATGTAGATTCCCTAGCGGGCACTTGGATTCTGTATGTTCCCTACGGACACTTGAACTATGTAGGTTCCCTAGCAGGCACTTGGACTGTGTAGGTTCCAGAGCGGGCACATGGACTATATAAGTTAACTACCGGGCACTTGGACTATGTAGGTTAACCAGCGGGCCCTTGGACTATCTTGGTTACCTAGCCGGCACTTGGATTATGTAGGTTAACTACTGGGCACATGCACTATCTAGGTTACCTAGCGGGAACTTGGAGTATGTACGTTCCCTAGCGGGCACTTGGCTATAAATGTTAACTAGTGGGCACTTGGACTATCTATGTTAACTACCGGGCACTTGGACTATGTAGGTTAACTAGGGGACACTTGCACTATGTAGGTTACCTAGCGGCACTAGGACTATGTAGGTTAACTAGCGTGCATTTGGACTATGTAGGTTAACTAGAGGACACTTGGACGATCTAGGTTACTAGTGGGCCCTTGGACTATGTAGGTTAACGAACGGGCATTTGGAGTATGTAGGTTACCTAGCAGACACTTGGACAGTCTAGGTTACCTAGCGGGCACTTGGCTATCTAGGTTAACGAACGGGCACTTGGACTATCTAGGTTGCCTAGAGGGCATTTGGACTATGTAAGTTACCTAGCGGGCACTTGGACTATCTAGGTTACCTAGTGGTTACTTGGACTATGTAGGTTAACTAGAGGACACTTGGACTATCTTGGTTAACTAGTGGGCCCTTGGACTATGTAGGTTAACTAGCGGGCACTTGGACAATCTAGGTTAACTAGCGGGCACTTGGACTATGTAGGTTACCTAGCGGGCACTTGGACTATGTACGTTACCTAGCGGGCACTTGGACTATGTACATTTCCTAGCGGGTACTTGGACTAGATAGGTTCCCTAGCGGGCACTTGGTCTATCTAGGTTAACTAGCGAGCACTTGGACTATCTAGGTTAACTAGCGGGCATATGGACTATTAGGGCCCCTAGCGGGCATTTGGACTATATTGGTTCCCTAGCGGGCACTTGTACTATGTAGGTTAACTAGCAGACTTGGACAATCTAGGTTAACTAGCGGGTAGTTGGACTATGTAGGTTAACTAGCGGGCCCTTGAACTATGTAGATTAACTAGCGGCACTTGGACTATCTACGTTAACTAGCGGGCCCTTGGACTATGTAGATTCCCTAGCGGGCACTTGGACTATCTAGGTTAACTAGCGGGCACTTGGACTATGTAGTTTCCCTAGCGGGCATTTGGATTATTTAGGTTACCTAGTGGGCACTTGGACTATGTAGGTTACCTAGCGGGCACTTGGACTATCTAGGTTACCTAGCGGGCACTTGGACTATGTACGTCCCCTAGCGGGCACTTGGACTATCTAGGTTAACTAGAGGGCCCTTGGACTATGTAGGTTAACTAGCGGGCACTTGGACTCTCTAGATTAACTAGCGGGCCCTTGGACTATCTAGGTTTACTAGCGGGCACTTGGACTATCTAGGTTAACTAGCGGGCACTTGGACTATGTAGTTTCCCTAGCCGGCATTTGGATAATTTAGGTTACCTAGTGGGCACTTGGACTATGTAGGTTACCTAGCGGGCACTTGGACTATTTAAGTTAACTAGAAGGCACTTGGACTATCAAGTTTAACTAGCGGGCACTTGGACTATGTAGGTTAACTACCGTGCACTTGGACTATCTAGGTTACCTAGCGGGCACTTGGACCATGTATGTTCCCTAGCGGGCACTTGGACTATCTATGTTAACTAGCGGGCACTTGGAATATGTAGGTTAACTAGGGGACACTTGCACTATGTAGGTTACCTAGCGGCACTTGGACTATCTAGGTTAACTAGCGGGCACTTGGACTATCTGGGTTAACTAGCGTGCACTTGGACTATGTAGGTTCCTTAGCGGGCACTAGGATTATCTAGTTTACCTAGTGGGCACTTGGACTATGTAGGTTAACTAGCGGGCCATTGGACTATCTAGGTTACATAGCTGGAACTTGGACTTTATAGGTTACCTTGCGGGCACTTGGACTATGTAGGTTAACCAAAGACACTTGGACGATCTAGGTTAAATAGTGGGCCCTTGGACTATGTAGGTTAACGAACGGGCATTTGGACTATGTAACTTACCTAGCAGGCAATTGGACTCTCTAGGTTACCTAGTGGGCACTTGGACTATCTAGGTTAACAAACGGGCACTTGGACTATCTAGGTTAACTAGCAGGCACTTGGACTATGTAGGTTCCCTAGCGGGCCCTTGGAATATATAAGTTCCCTAGCGGGCACTTGGACTATGTGGGTTCCCTAGCGGGCATTTGGACTATCTAGGTTACCTAACGGGCACTTGGACTATGTAGGTTCCCTATCGGGCACTTGGAGAATGAAGGTTAACTAGGGGGCACTAGGACAATGTAGGTTACCTAGCGGGCCCTTGGACTATCTAGGTTACCTAGGGGGAACCTGTACTATGTAGGTTAACTAGTGGGCACTTAGACTATCTAGGTTACCTAGCAGGCACTTGGACTATGTACGTTCCCTAGCGGGCACTTGGACTATCTACGTTACCTAGCGGGCAGTTGGACTATGTACGTTACCTAGCGGGCACTTGGACTATGTACGTTTCCTAGCGGGTACTTGGACTAGATAGGTTCCCTAGCGGGCACTTGGTCTATCTAGTTTAACTAGCGAGCACTTGGACTATCTAGGTTAACTAGCGGGCATATGGACTATTAGGGCCCCTAGCGGGCATTTGGACTATATTGGTTACCTAGCGGGCACTTGGACTATGTAGGTTAATGAACGGGCACTTGGACTATGTAGGTAACGTAGTGGTCACTTGAAATGTCTAGGTTACCTAGCGGGCACTTGGACTATGTAGGTTAACTAGCGGGCACTTGGACTATCTAGGTTAACTAGCGGGCACTTGGACGATGTAGGTTAACTCGCGGGCCCTTGAACGATCTAGGTTAACTAGCGGGTACTTGGACTATGTAGGTTAACTAGCGGGCCCTTGGATTATGTAGATTAACTAGCGGCACTTGGACTATCTTTGTTAACTAGCGGGCCCTTGGACTATGTAGATTCCCTAGCGGGCACTTGGACTATGTATGTTCCAGAGCGGGCACTTGAACTATGTAGGTTCCCTAGCAGGCACTTGGACTATGTAGGTTCCCTATCGGGCACTTAGACTATGTAGGTTAACTAGCGGGCCCTTGGACTATGTAGATTAACTAGCAGCACTTGGACTATCTACGATAACTAGCGGGCCCTTGGACTATGTAGATTCCCTAGCGGGCACTTGGACTACGTAGGATCCCTAGCGGGCACTTGGACTATGTAGGTTCCCTAGCGGGCACTTCGAGTATGAATGTTCCCTACGGACACTTGAACTATGTAAGTTATCTACCGGGCACTTCGACTATGTAGGTTAACTAGCGGGCCCTTGGTCTATCTAGGTTACCTAGCGGGCACTTGGACTATCTAGATTAACTAGCGGGCACTTGGACTATGTAGGTTAACTAGCGGACACTTGCACTATGTAGGTTACGTAGCGGGCACTTGGACTTTGTAGGGTAACTAGAAGGCCCTTGGACTATCTAGGTTAGCTAACTGGCACTTGGACTATGTAGGTTAACTAGCGGACACTTGCACGATCTAGGTTAACTAGCGGGCTCTTGCACGATGTAGGTTAACTAGCGGGCCCATTGACTATGTAGGTACACTAGTGGGCACTGGGACGATCTAGGTTAACTAGCGGGCACTTGGATTATCTAGGTTACCTAGCGGGCACTTGGACTATGTAGGTTCCCCAGCGGGCATTTGGACTATATAGATAACCCAGCGGGCACTTAGACTCTGTAGGTTACCTAGCGGGCACTTGGACTGTCTAGGTTACCTAGCTGGAACTTGAACTATATATGTTACCTAGCGGGTTCTTGGAGTATGTAGGTTACCTAGCGGGCTGTTGGACTATCTAGGTTACCAAGCGGGCACTTGGACTATCTAGGTTAACTAACGGGCACTTGGACTATGTAGGTTCCCTCTCAGGCCCTTGGACTATGTAAGTTCCCTAGCGGGCACTTGGACTATGTGGTTTTCCTGGCGGGCATTTGGACTATCTAGGTTACTTAATGGGCACTTGGACTATGTAGGTTCCCTAGCGGGCACTTGGATTATGTAGGTTCCCTATCGGGCACTTGGACTATCTAGGTTACCTAGCGGGCATTTGGATTATGTAGGGTACCTAGCGGGCATCTTGGACTATGGAGGTTCCTTATCGGGCACTTGGAAAAGGCAGGTTACTAGGGGCACTAGGACTATGTAGGTTACCTAGAGGGCCCTTAGACTATCTAGGTTACCTAGCGGGCATTTGGACTATGTAGGCTCCCTAGCGGTCATTTGGACTATATAGATTACCTAGCGGGCACTTAGACTTTGTAGGTTACCTAGCGGGCACTAGGACTATCTAGGTTACCTAGCAGGCACTTGAACTATCTACGTTACCTAGCGGGTACTTGGAGTATGTAGGTTACCTACCGGGCTGTTGAACTATCTAGGTTACCTAGCGGGCACTTGGACTATCTAGGTTAACTAACGGGCACTTGAAGTATATAGGTGCCCTAGCGGACCCTTGGACTATATAAGTTCCCTAGCGGGCACTTGGACTATGTGGGTTCCCTAGCGGGCATTTGGACTATCTAGGTTACCTAACGGGCACTTGGATTATGTAGGTTCCCTATCGGGCACTTGGAGAATGTAGATTAACTAGGGGGCACTAGGACAATGTAGGTTACCTTGCGGGCCCTTGGACTATCTAGGTTACCTAGGGGGAACATGTACTATGTAGGTTAACTAGTGGGCACTTGGACTATCTAGGTTACCTAGCAGGCACTTGGACTATGTACGTTCCCTAGCGGGCACTTGGACAATCTACGTTACCTTGCGGACACTTGGACTATGTACGTTACCTAGCGGGCACTTGGACTATGTACGTTTCCTAGCGGGTACTTGGACTAGATAGGTTCCCTAGCGGGCACTTGGTCTATCTAGGTTTACTAGCGAGCACTTGGACTATCTAGGTTAACTAGCGGGCATATGGTCTATTAGGGCCCCTAGCGGGCATTTGGACTATATTGGTTCCCTAGCGGGCACTTGGACTATGTAGGTTAACTAGCGGACACTTCGACTATCTAGGTTAGCTAATGGCCAATTGGACTATCTAGGTTACCTATCGGGCACTTGGACTATGTAGATTCCCTAGTGAGCATTTGGACTATGTAGCTTCCCTATCGGGTACTTGGACTGTCTAGGTTAACTGGGGGGTAATTGGACAGTCTTGGTTACCTAGTGGGCACTTGGACTATGTAGTTTACCTAGGATGCACTTGGACTATGTAGGTTAACTAGCGGGCACTTGGACTATCTAGGATACCTAGCAGGCACCTGGACTATGTACGTTCCCTAGCGGGCACTTGGACTATGTAGGTTAACTAACGGGCACTTGGACTATGTAGGTAACCTAATGGTCACTTGGACTGTCTAGGTTACCTAGCGGGAACTTGGACTATGTAGGTTCCAGAGCGGGCACTTGGACTATGTCAGTTAAATACTGGGCACTTGGATTATGTAGGTTAACCAGCGGGCCCTTGGACTATCTTGGTTACCTAGCGGGCACTTGGACTATGTACGTTCCCTAGCGGGCACTTGGCCATATATGTTAACTAGTGGGCACTTGTACTATCTATGTTAACTACCGGGCACTTGGACTACGTAGGTTAAATAGGGGACACTTGCACTATGTAGGTTACCTAGCGGCACTTGGACTATGTAGGTTAACTAGCGTGCATTTGGACTATGTAGGTTAACTAGAGGACACTTGGACAATCTAGGTTAACTAGCGGGCACATGGAATATCTAGGTTAACTAGCGGGCCCTAGGACTATGTAGGTTAACTAGAGGGCACTTGGACTATCTAGGTTAACTAGCGGGCATTTGGACTATGTAGGTTAACTAGCGGGCACTTGGACTATCTAGGTTAACTAGCTGACCTTGGACTATGTAAGTTAACTAGCGGGCAATTGGACTATCTAGGTTAACTAGCGGGACTTGGACTATGTAGGTTCCCTAGCGTGCACTTGGACTATTTCGGTTAACTAGAGGGCCCTTGGACTATATAGATTATCTAGCGGCACTTGGACTATCTACGTTAACTAGCGGGCCCTTGGACTATGTAGATTCCCTAGCGGACACTTGGATTCTGTATGTTCCCTACGGACACTTGAACTATGTAAGTTCCCTAGCAGGCACTTGGACTATGTAGGTTCCAGAGCGGGCACATGGACTATGTAAGTTAACTACCGGGCACTTGAACTATGTAGGTTAACCAGCGGGCCGTTGGACTATCTTGGTTACCTAGCGGGCACTTGGATTATGTAGGTTAACTACCGGCACATGCACTATCTAGGTTACCTAGCGGGCACTTGGACTATGTACGTTCCCTAGCGGGCACTTGGCTATAAATGTTAACTAGTGGGCACTTGGACTATCTATGTTAACTACCGGACACTTAGACTATGTAGGTTAACTAGGGGACACTTGCACTATGTAGGTTACCTAGCGGCACTTGGACTATGTAGGTTAACTAGCGTGCATTTGGACTATGTAGGTTAACTAGAGGACACTTGGACGATCTAGGTTACTAGTGGGCCCTTGGACTATGTAGGTTAACGAACGGGCATTTGGAGTATGTAGGTTACCTAGCAGACACTTGGACTGTCTAGGTTACCTAGCAGGCACTTGGCTATCTAGGTTAACGAACGGGCACTTGGACTATCTAGGTTGCCTAGAGGGCATTTGGACTATTTAAGTTACCTAGCGGGCACTTGGACTATCTAGGTTACCTAGTGGTTACTTGGACTATGTAGGTTAACTAGAGGACACTTGGACTATCTTGGTTAACTAGTGGGCCCTTGGACTATGTAGGTTAACTAGCGGGCACTTGGAAAATCTAGGTTAACTAGCGGGCACTTGGACTATCTAGGTTACCTAGGGGGAACCTGTACTATGTAGGTTAACTAGTGGGCACTTGGACTATCTAGGTTACCTAGCAGGCACTTGGACTATGTACGTTCCCTAGCGGGCACTTGGACTATCTACGTTACCTAGCGGGCACTTGGACTATGTACGTTACCTAGCGGGCACTTGGACTATGTACGTTTCCTAGCGGGTACTTGGACTAGATAGGTTCCCTAGCGGGCACTTGGTCTATCTAGGTTAACTAGCGAGCACTTGGACTATCTAGGTTAACTAGCGGGCATATGGACTATTAGGGTCCCTAGCGGGCATTTGGAGTATATTGGTTCCCTAGCGGGCACTTGGACTATGTAGGTTAACGAACGGGCACTTGGACTATGTAGGTAACCTAGTGGTCACTTGAAATGTCTAGGTTACCTAGCGGGCATTTGGACTATGTAGGTTAACTAGCGGGCACTTGGACTATCTAGGTTAACTAGCGGGCCCTTGGACAATGTAGGTTACCTAGTGGGCACTTGGACGATCTAGGTTAACTAGCGGGTACTTGGACTATGTAGGTTAACTAGCGGGCCCTTGAACTATGTAGATTAACTAGCGGGCACTTGGACAATGTAGGTTCCCTAGCGGGCACTTGAACTCTGTATGTTCCCTAGGGACACTTGAACTATGTAAGTGAACTACCGGGCACTTGGATTATGTAGGTTAACTAGCGGGCCCTTGGTCTATCTAGGTTACCTAGCGGGCACTTGGACTATCTAGGTTACCTAGCGGGCACTTGGACTATGTACGTCCTCTAGCGGGCACTTGGAGTATCTAGGTTAACTAGAGGGCCCTTGGACTATGTAGGTTAACTAGCGGGCACTTGGACTCTCTAGATTAACTGGCGGGCCCTTGGACTATCTAGGTTACCAAGCGGGCACTTGGACTATCTAGGTTAACTAACGGGCACTTGGACTATGTAGGTTCCCTCTCAGGCCCTTGGACTATGTAAGTTCCCTAGCGGGCACTTGGACTATGTGGTTTTCCTGGCGGGCATTTGGACTATCTAGGTTACTTAACGGGCACTTGGACTATGTAGGTTCCCTAGCGGGCACTTGGATTATGTAGGTTCCCTATAGGGCACTTGGACTATGTAGGTTAACTAGAGGGCATTTGGATTATGTAGGGTACCTAGCGGGCACTTGGACTATGTAGGTTCCTTATCGGGCACTTGGAAAAAGTAGGTTAACTTGGGGGCACTAGGACTATGTAGGTTAACTAGAGGGCCCTTAGACTATCTAGGTTACCTAGCGGGCATTTGGACTATGTAGGCTCCCTAGCGGTCATTTGGAGTATATAGATTACCTAGGGGGCACTTAGACTTTGTAGGTTACCTAGCGGGCACTAGGATTATCTAGGTTACCTAGCAGGCACTTGAACTATCTACGTTACCTAGCGGGTATTTGGAGTATGTAGGTTACCTACCGGGCTGTTGAACTATCTAGGTTACCTAGCGGGCACTTGGACTATGTGGGTTCCCTAGCTGGCACTTGGATTATGTAATTTCCCTATCGGGCACTTGGACTATGTAGGTTAATTGGCGGGCATTTGGACTATGTAGGTTACCTAGCGGGCCCTTGGACTATGTATGTTCCCTATCGGGCACTTGGAGAATGTTGGTTAACTAGGGGGCACTAGGACAATGTAGGTTACCTAGCGGGCCCTTGGACTATCTAGGTTACCTAGGGGGAACCTGCACTATGTAGGTTAACTAGTGGGCACTTGGACTCTCTAGGTTACCTAGCAGGCACTTGGACAATGTACGTTACCTAGCGGGCACTTGGACTATCTACGTTACCTAGCGGGCACTTGGACTATGTACGTTACCTAGCAGGCACTTGGACTATGTGGGTTTCCTGGCGGGCATTTGGACTATCTAGGTTACCTAACGGGCACTTGGACTATGTAGGTTCCCTAGCGGGCACTTGGATTATGTAGGTTCCCTATCGGGCACTTGGACTATGTAGGTTAACTAGAGGGCATTTGGACTATGTAGGTTACCTAGCAGGCACTTGGACTATGTAGGTTCCCTCTCGGGCACTTGGAAAATGTAGGTTAACTAGGGGGCACTAGGACTATGTAGGTTACCTAGTGGGCCCTTAGACTATCTAGGTTACCTTGCGAGCACTTGGACTATGTAGGCTCCCTAGCGGTCATTTGGACTATATAGATTACCTAGCGGGAACTTAGACTCTGTAGGTTACCTATCAGGCACTTGGACTATCTAGGTTACCTAGCAGGCACTTGAACTATCTACGTTACCTAGCAGGTACTTGGAGTATGTAGGTTACCTACCGGGCTGTTGGATTATCTAGGTTACCTAGCACGCACTTGTACTATCTAGGTTAACTAACAGGCACTTGGACTATGTAGGTTCCAATCGGGCAGTTGGAGAATGTAGGTTAACTAGGGGGCACTAGGACAATGTAGGTTACCTAGCGGGCCCTTGGACTATCTAGGTTACCTAGGGGGAACCTGCACTATGTAGGTTAACTAGTGGGCACTTGGACTATCTAGGTTACCTAGCAGGCATTTGGAATATGTAGGTTAACTAGCGGGCACTTGGACTATCTAGGTTACCTAGCGGGCACTTGGACTATGTACGTTCCGTAGCGGGCACTTGGACTATCTACGTTACCTAGTGGGCACTTGGACTATGTACGTTTTCTAGCGGGTATTTGGACTAGATAGGATCCCTGGCGGGCACTTGGTCTATCTAGGTTAACTAGCGGGCACTTGGACTATCTAGGTTAACTAGCGAGCACTTGGACTATCTAGGTTAACTAGCGGGCATTTAGAATATTAGGGCCCCTAGCGGGCATTTGGGCTATATTGTTTACCTAGCGGGCACTTGGACTATATAGGTAACCTAGTGGTCACTTGAACTGTCTAGGTTACCTAGCGGGCACTTAGACTATGTAGGTTAACTAGCGGGCACTTGGACTATCTAGGTTAACTCGCGGGCCCTTGGACGATGTAGGTTAACTAGCAGGTACTTGGACTATGTAGTTTAACTAGCGGGCCCTTGGACTATGTAGATTAACAAGCGGCATTGGACTATCTACGTTAACTAGCGGGCATTGGACTATGTAGATTCCCTAGCGGGTACTTGGACTATGTATGTTCCAGAGCGGGCACTTGAACTACGTAGGTTCCCAAGCATTCACTTGGACTATGTAGGTTCCAGAGCGGGCACTTAGACTCTCTAGGTTTCCTAGCGGGCACTTGTACTATATAGGTTAATTAGCGGACACTTGGACGATGTACGTTAACTAGCGGGTACTTGGATTATATAGGTTAACTAGCGGGCCCTTGAACTATGTAGATCAACTAGCGGGCACTTGGATTATGTAGGTTCCCTAGCGGGCACTTGGACTCTGTATGTTCCCTACGGACACTTGAACTTTGTAAGTTAACTACCGGGCACTTGGACTATGTAGGTTAACTAGTGGGTCCTTGGTCTATCTAGGTTACCTAGCAGGCACTTGGACTATGTAGGTTAACTACCGGGCACTTGCACTATCTATGTTACCGAACGGGCATTTGGACTATGAAGGTAACCTAGCGGGCACTTGGAGAGTCTAGGTTACCTAGCAGGCACTTGGACTTCTTGGTTAACGAACGGGCACTTGGACTATGTATGTTGCATAGCGGGCAATTGGACTATCTAGATTAGGTAACGGGCACTTGGACTATCTAGGTCTCTTAGCAGGCACTTGGACGATCTAGGTTAACTAGAGGGCACTTGGACTATCTAGGTTTACTAGCGTGCACTTGGACTATCTAGGTTTCTTAGCGGGTACTTGGACTATGTAGGTAAACTAGCGGGCCCTTGGACTATGTAGATTAACTAGCGGCACTTGGACTATCTACGTTAACTAGCGGGCCCTTGGACTATGTAGATTCCCTAGCTGGCATTTGGACTATAGATAACCTGGCGGGCACATTGACTTTGTAGGTTACCTAGCGGCACATGGACTATCTAGGTTACCTAGCTGGCACTTGAACTATCTACGTTATAGCAGGTTCTTAGAGTATGTAGGTTACCAAGCGGGCTGTTGGACTATCTAGGTTACCAAGCAGGGACTTGGACTATGTAGGTTAACTAACGGGCACTTGGACTGTGTAGATTCCCTAGCGGGCCCTTGGACTATGTAAGTTCCTTAGCGGGCACTTGGACTATGTGGGTTTCCTGGCGGGCATTTGGACTGTCTAGGTTACCTAACGGGCACTTGGACTATGTAGGTTCCCTAGTGGGCACTTGGATTATGTAGGTTCCCTATCGGGCACTTGGACTATGTAGGTTAACTAGAGGGCATTTGGACTATGTAGGTTACCTAGCAGGCACTTGGACTATGTAGGTTCCCTATCAGGCACTTGGAAAATGTAGGTTAACTAGGTGGCACTAGGACTATGTAGGTTACCTAGCGGGCCCTTAGACTATCTAGGTTACCTAGCGAGCATTTGGACTATATAGATTACCTAGCGGGAACTTAGACTTTGTAGTTACCTAGCGGGCACTTGGACTATCTAGGTTACCTAGTTGGCACTTGAACTATCTACGTTACCTAGCGGGTACTTGGACTATGTAGGTTAACTAGCGGGCCCTTGGACTATGTAGATTAACTAGCGGCACTTGGACTATCTACGTTAACTAGCGGGCCCTTGGACTATGTAGATTCCCTAGCTGGCATTTGGACTATATAGATAACCTGGCGGGCACTTTGACTTTGTAGGTTACCTAGCGGCACATGGACTATCTAGGTTACCTAGCTGGCACTTGAACTATCTACGTTATAGCGGGTTCTTAGAGTATGTAGGTTACCTACCGGGCTGTTGGACTATCTAGGTTACCTAGCGGGCATTTGGACTACCTAGGTTATCTAACTGGCACTTGGACTATGTAGGTTAACTAGCGGACACTTGCATGATCTAGGTTAACTAGGGGGCTCTTACACTATGTAGGTTAACTAGCGGGCATTTGGACTATGTAGGTTACCTAGAGGGCACTTGTTCTATGTAGGTTCCCTATCGGGCACTTGGAGAATGTAGGTTAACTAGGGGGCCCTTGGACTATCTAGGTTACCTAGGGGGAACCTGGACTATGTAGGTTAACTAGTGGGCACTTGGACTATCTAGGTTACCTAGCAGGCACTTGGAATATGTAGGTTAACTAGCCGGCACTTGGACTATCTAGGTTACCTAGCGGGCACTTGGACTATGTACGTTCCCTAGCGGGCACTTGGACTATCTACGTTACCTAGCGGGCACTTGGACTATGTACGTTTCCTAGCGGGTACTTGGACTAGATAGGTTCCCCAGCGGGCACTTGTTCTATATAGGTTAACTAGCGGGCACTTGGACTATCTAGGTTAACTAGCGAGCACTTGGACTATCTAGGTTAACTAGCGGGCATTTGGAATATTAGGGCCCCTAGCGGGCATTTGGACTATATTGGTTACCTAGCGGGCACTTGGACTATGTGGGTTAACGAACGGCCACTTGGACTATGTAGGTAACCTAGTGGTCACTTGAACGGTCTAGGTTACCTAGCGGGCACTTAGACTATGTAGGTTAACTAGCGGGCACTTGGACTATCTAGGTTAACTCGCGGGCCCTTGGACGATGTAGGTTAACTAGCGGGCCCTTGCACTATGTAGGTTAACTAGAGGGCCCATGGATTATGTAGGTTTACTAGCAGGCACTTGGACTATCTAGGTTAACTAGCGGGCACTTGGACTATGTAGGTTACCTAGCGGGCCCTTGGACTATCTAGGTTACCTAGGGGAAACCTGGACTATGTAGGTTAACTAGTGGGCACTTTGACTATCTAGGTTACCTAGCAGGCACTTGGAATATGTAGGTTAACTAGCGGGCACTTGGACTATCTAGGTTACCTAGCGGGCACTTGGACTATGTACGTTCCGTAGCGGGCACTTGGACTATGTATGTTACCTAGCGGGCACTTGGACTATGTACGTTTCCTAGCGGGTACTTGGACTAGATAGGATCCCTGGCGGGCACTTGGTCTATCTAGGTAAACTAGCGGGCACTTGGACTATCTAGGTTAACTAGCGAGCACTTGGAATATCTAGGTTAACTAGCAGGCATTTGGAATATTAGGGCCCCTAGCGGACATTTGGAGTATGTTGGTTACCTAGCGGACACTTGGACTATGTAGGTTAACGAACGGGCACTTGGACTATGTAGGTAACCTAGTGGTCACTTGGATTTTCTAGGTTACCTAGCGGGCACTTAGACTATGTAGGTTAACTAGCGGGCAATTGGACTATCTAGGTTAACTCGCGGGCCCTTGGACGATGTAGGTTAACTAGCGGGTATTTGGACTATGTAGTTTAACTAGCGGGCCCTTGGACTATGTAGATTAACAAGCGGCACTTGGACTATCTACGTTAACTAGCGGGCCTTGGACTATGTAGATTCTCTAGCGGGCACTTGGACTATGTATGTTCCAGAGCGGGCACTTGGACTATGTAGGTTCCAGAGCGGGCACTTAGACTATCTAGGTTCCCTAGCGGGCACTTGTACTATGTAGGTTAATTAGCGGACACTTGGACGACCTAGGTTAACTAGCGGGTTCTTGGATTATGTAGGTTAACTAGCGGGCCCTTGAACTATGTAGATTAACTAGCGGGCACTTGGATTATGTAGGTTCCCTAGCGGGCACTTGGACTCTTTATGTACCCTACGGACACTTGAACTATGAAAGTTAACTACCGGGCACTTGGACTATGTAGGTTAACTAGCGGGCCCGTGGTCTATCTAGGTTACCTAGCGGGCACTTGGACTATGTAGGTTAACTACCGGGCACTTGCACTATCTACGTTACCGAACGGGCATTTGGACAATGTAGGTAACCTAGAGGGCACATGGAGAGTCTAGGTTACCTAGCAGGCACTTGGACTTCTAGGTTAAAGAACGGGCACTTGGACTATGTATGTTACATAGCGGGCAATTGGACTATCTAGATTAGGTAACGGGCACTTGGACTATCTAGGTTTCTTATCAGGCACTTGGACGATATAGGTTAACTTGAGGGTACTTGGACTATCTAGGTTAACTAGCGTGCACTTGGACTATCTAGGTTTCTTAGCGGGTACTTGGACTATGTAGGTTAACTAGCGGGCCCTTGGACTATGTAGATTAACTAGCTGCACTTGGACTATCTACGTTAACTAGCGGGCCCTTGGACTATATAGATTCCCTAGCTGGCATTTGGACTATATAGATAACCTAGCGGGCACATTGACTTTGTAGGTTACCTAGCGGCACATGGACTATCTAGGTTACCTAGCTGGCACTTGAACTATATACGTTATAGCGGGTTCTTACAGTATGTAGGTTACCTAGCGGGCTGTTGGACTATCTAGGTTACCAAGCGGGGACTTGGACTATGTAGGTTAACTAACGGGCACTTGGACTGTGTAGATTCCCCAGCGGGCCCTTGGACTATGTAAGTCCCCTAGAGGGCACTTGGACTATGTGGGTTTCCTGGCGGGCATTTGGACTATCTATGTTACCTAACGGGCACCTGGACTATGTAGGTTCCCTAGCGGGCACTTGGATTATGTAGGTTCCCTATCGGGCACATGGACTATGTAGGTTAACTAGAGGGCATTTGGACTATGTAGGTTACCTAGCAGGCACTTGGACTATGTAGGTTCCCTATCGGGCACTTGGAAAATGTAGGTTAACTAGGGGGCACTAGGACTATGTAGAATACCTAGCGGGCCCTTAGACTATCTAGGTTACCTAGCGAGCATTTGGACTATGTAGGCTCCCTAGCGGTCATTTGGACTATATAGATTACCTAGCGGGAACTTAGACTTTGTAGGTCACCTAGCGGGCACTTGGACTATCTAGGTTACCTAGCGGGCACTTGGACTATCTACGTTAACTAACGGGCACTTGGACTATGTAGGTTCCCTAGCGGGCCCTTGGACTATGTAAGTCCCTAGCGGGCACTTGGACTATGTGGGTTCCATAGCGGGCATTTGGACTATCTAGGTTACCTAACGGGCACTTGGTCTATGTAGGTTCCCTAGCGGGCAATTGGATTATGTAGGTTCCCTATCGGGCAATGAGACTATGTAGGTTAACTAGCGGGCCCTTGGACGATTTAGGTTATCTAGCGGGCCCTTACACTATGTAGGTTAACTAGCGGGCCCATGGATTATGTAGGTTTACTAGCAGGCACTTGGACTATCTAGGATATCTAGCGGGCACTTGGACTATCTAGGTTAACTAGCGGGCATTTGGAATATTTAGGTTACCTAGCGGGAACTTAGACTCTGTACGTTACCTAGCGGGCACTTGGACTATCTAGGTTACCTAGCTGGCACTTGAACTATCTACGTTACCTAGCGGGTACTTGGAGTATGTAGGTTACGTACCGCGCTGTTGGACTATCTAGGTTACCTAGCGGGCAATTGGTCTATCTAGGTTAACTAGCGAGCACTTGTATTATCTAGGTTAACTAGCGGGCATTTGGAATATTAGGGCCCATAGCGGGCATTTGGACTATATTCGTTACCTAGCGGGCACTTGGACTATCTAGGTTAACTAATGGGCACTTGGACTATATAGGTTCCCTATCGGGCACTTGGAGAATGTAGGTTAACTAGGGGGCACTAGGACAATGTAGGTTACCTAGCGGGCCCTTGGACTATCTAGGTTACCTAGGGGGAACCTGGACTATTTAGGTTAACTAGTGGGCACTTGGACTATCTAGGTTACCTAGCAGGCACTTGGAATATGTAGGTTAACTAGCGGGCACTTGGACTATCTAGGTTACCTAGCGGGCACTTGGACTATGTACGTTCCCTAGCGGGCACTTGGACTATCTACGTTACCTAGCGGGCCCTTGGACTATGTACGTTTCCTAGCGGGTACTTGGACCAGATAGGTTCCCTAGCGGGCACTTGGTCTATCTAGGTTAACTAGCGAGCACTTGGACTATCTAGGTTAACTAGCGGGCATTTGGAATATTAGGGCCCCTAGCGGGCATTTGGACTATGTTGGTTACCTAGCGGGCACTTGGACTATGTAGGTTAACGAACGGGCACTTGGACTATGTAGGTAACCTAGTGGTCATTTGAACTGTCTAGGTTACCTAGCGGGCACTTAGACTATGTAGGTTAACTAGCGGGCACTTGGACTATCTAGGTTTCTTAGCGGGTACTTGGACTATGTAGGTTAACTAGCGGGCCCTTGGACTATGTAGATTAACTAGCTGCACTTGGACTATCTACGTTAACTAGCGGGCCCTTGGACTATATAGATTCCCTAGCTGGCATTTGGACTATATAGATAACCTAGCGGGCACATTGACTTTGTAGGTTACCTAGCGGCACATGGACTATCTAGGTTACCTAGCTGGCACTTGAACTATATACGTTATAGCGGGTTCTTACAGTATGTAGGTTACCTAGCGGGCTGTTGGACTATCTAGGTTACCAAGCGGGGACTTGGACTATGTAGGTTAACTAACGGGCACTTGGACTGTGTAGATTCCCCAGCGGGCCCTTGGACTATGTAAGTCCCCTAGAGGGCACTTGGACTATGTGGGTTTCCTGGCGGGCATTTGGACTATCTATGTTACCTAACGGGCACCTGGACTATGTAGGTTCCCTAGCGGGCACTTGGATTATGTAGGTTCCCTATCGGGCACATGGACTATGTAGGTTAACTAGAGGGCATTTGGACTATGTAGGTTACCTAGCAGGCACTTGGACTATGTAGGTTCCCTATCGGGCACTTGGAAAATGTAGGTTAACTAGGGGGCACTAGGACTATGTAGAATACCTAGCGGGCCCTTAGACTATCTAGGTTACCTAGCGAGCATTTGGACTATGTAGGCTCCCTAGCGGTCATTTGGACTATATAGATTACCTAGCGGGAACTTAGACTTTGTAGGTCACCTAGCGGGCACTTGGACTATCTAGGTTACCTAGCGGGCACTTGGACTATCTACGTTAACTAACGGGCACTTGGACTATGTAGGTTCCCTAGCGGGCCCTTGGACTATGTAAGTTCCCTAGCGGGCACTTGGACTATGTGGGTTCCATAGCGGGCATTTGGACTATCTAGGTTACCTAACGGGCACTTGGTCTATGTAGGTTCCCTAGCGGGCAATTGGATTATGTAGGTTCCCTATCGGGCAATGAGACTATGTAGGTTAACTAGCGGGCCCTTGGACGATTTAGGTTATCTAGCGGGCCCTTACACTATGTAGGTTAACTAGCGGGCCCATGGATTATGTAGGTTTACTAGCAGGCACTTGGACTATCTAGGATATCTAGCGGGCACTTGGACTATCTAGGTTAACTAGCGGGCATTTGGAATATTTAGGTTACCTAGCGGGAACTTAGACTCTGTACGTTACCTAGCGGGCACTTGGACTATCTAGGTTACCTAGCTGGCACTTGAACTATCTACGTTACCTAGCGGGTACTTGGAGTATGTAGGTTACGTACCGGGCTGTTGGACTATCTAGGTTACCTAGCGGGCAATTGGTCTATCTAGGTTAACTAGCGAGCACTTGTACTATCTAGGTTAACTAGCGGGCATTTGGAATATTAGGGCCCATAGCGGGCATTTGGACTATATTCGTTACCTAGCGGGCACTTGGACTATCTAGGTTAACTAATGGGCACTTGGACTATATAGGTTCCCTATCGGGCACTTGGAGAATGTAGGTTAACTAGGGGGCACTAGGACAATGTAGGTTACCTAGCGGGCCCTTGGACTATCTAGGTTACCTAGGGGGAACCTGGACTATTTAGGTTAACTAGTGGGCACTTGGACTATCTAGGTTACCTAGCAGGCACTTGGAATATGTAGGTTAACTAGCGGGCACTTGGACTATCTAGGTTACCTAGCGGGCACTTGGACTATGTACGTTCCCTAGCGGGCACTTGGACTATCTACGTTACCTAGCGGGCCCTTGGACTATGTACGTTTCCTAGCGGGTACTTGGACTAGATAGGTTCCCTAGCGGGCACTTGGTCTATCTAGGTTAACTAGCGAGCACTTGGACTATCTAGGTTAACTAGCGGGCATTTGGAATATTAGGGCCCCTAGCGGGCATTTGGACTATGTTGGTTACCTAGCGGGCACTTGGACTATGTAGGTTAACGAACGGGCACTTGGACTATGTAGGTAACCTAGTGGTCATTTGAACTGTCTAGGTTACCTAGCGGGCACTTAGACTATGTAGGTTAACTAGCGGGCACTTGGACTATCTAGGTTAACTCGCGGGTCCTTGCACGTTGTAGGTTAACTATCGGGCCCTTGCACTATGTAGGTTAACTAGCGGGCCCATGGATTATGTAGGTTTACTAGCAGGCACTTAGACTATCTAGGTTAACTAGCGGGCACTTGGACTATGTAGTTTCCCTAGCGGGCATTTGGACTATTTAGGTTACCTAGCGGGCACTTGGACTATGTGGGTTACCTAGCGGGCACTTGGACTATCTAGGTTTCCTAGCAGGCAATTTGACTATCTAGGTTAACTAACGGGCACTTGGACTATGTAGGTTGCCTAGCGGGCACTTGGATTATGTAGGTTCCCTATCGGGCACTTGGACTATGTAGGTTAACTAGCGGGCACTTGGATTATCTCGGTTAACGAACGGGCACTAGGACTATGTAGGTTACCTAGCTGCCACTGGGACTATCTAGGTTAGCTAACAGGCACTTGGACTATCTAGGTTCCCTAGCGGGCACTTGTACTATCTAGGTTACCTAGCTGGCACTTGGACTATGTAGGTCAACTAGCGGGCCCTTGGACTATCTATGTTAGCTAACGGGCACTTAGATTATGTAGGTTAACTAGCGGGAACTTGGAATATGTAGGTTAAGTAGCGGACACTTGCACTATGAAGGTTAACTAGCGGGCACATGGAGTATGTAGGTTTACTAGCGGGCCCTTGGACTATCTAGGTTACCTAGCGGGCACTTGGACTATGTAGGCTAACTAGGGGGCCCTTGGACGATCTAGGTTACCTAGCGGGTACTTGAACTATCTAGGTTAACTAGCGGGCACTTGTACTATCTAGGTTACCTGGCGGGCACTTGGACTATGTACGTTCCCTAGCGGGCACTTGGACTTTCTATGTTAACTAGAGGGCACTTGGAATATGTAGGTTAACTAGTGGACACTTGCACTATGTAGGTTACCTAGCAGTCACTTGGACTATCTAGCTTAACTAGCGGGCACTTGGACTATGTAGGTCAACTAGCGGGCCCTTGGACTATCTAGGTTAGCCAACGGGCACTTAGATTATGTAGGTTAACTAGAGGGCACTTGGAATATGTAGGTTAAGTAGCGGACACTTGCACTATGAAGGTTAACTAGCGGGCCCATCGACTATGTAGGTTTACTAGCGGGCCCTTGGACTATCT
The DNA here is from genome assembly GCF_050624435.1 of Tenrec ecaudatus. Lineage (NCBI taxonomy): Eukaryota > Metazoa > Chordata > Mammalia > Afrosoricida > Tenrecidae > Tenrec > Tenrec ecaudatus. Next base: position 635,919 of record NW_027457678.1, on the reverse strand, counting down.
AGGTTCCCTAAAGGGCACTTGGACTATCTAGGTTACCGAACGGGCACTTGGACTGTCTAGGTTACCTAGCGGGCACTTGGACTTCTAGGTTAACGAACGGGCACTTGGACTATGTATGTTGCATAGCGGGCAATTGGACTATCTAGGTTAGGTAACGGGCAGTTGGACTATCTAGGTTTCTTAGCGGGCATTTGGACGAACTAGGTTAACTAGAGGGCACTTGGACTATCTAGGTTAACTAGCGTGCACTTGGACTATCTAGGTAAACTAGCGTGCACTTGGACTATCTAGGTTTCCTAGCGGATAATTGGACTATGTAGGTTAACTAGTGGGCCATTGGGCTATGTAGATTAACTAGAGGCACTTGGACTATCTACGTTAACTAGCGGGCCCTTGGACTATGTAGATTCCCTAGCTGGCATTTGGACTATATAGATAACCTGGCGGGCACTTTGACTTTGTAGGTTACCTAGCGGCACATGGACTATCTAGGTTACCTAGCTGTCACTTGTACTATCTACGTTATAGCGGGTTTTTAGAGTATGTAGGTTACCTAGCGGGCTGTTGGACTATCTAGGTTACCAAGCGGGGACTTGGACTATCTAGGTTAACTAACGGGCACTTGGACTGTGTAGATTCCCTAGCGGGCACTTGGACTATGTAAGTTCCCTAGCGGGCACTTGGACTATGTGGGTTTCCTGGCGGGCATTTGGACTATCTAGGTTACCTATCGGGCACTTGGACTATGTACGTTCCCTAGCGGGCACTTGGATTATGTAGGTTCCCTATCGGGCACTTGGACTATGTATATTAACTAGAGGGCATTTGAACTATGTAGGTTACCTAGCGGGCACTTGGACTATGTAGGTTCCCTATCAGGCACTTGGAGAATGTAGGTTAACTAGGGGGCACTAGGACTATGTAGGTTACCTAGCGGGCCCTTGGACTTTCTAGGTTACCTAGGGGGAACCTGTACTATTTGGTTAACTAGTGGGCACTTGGACTATCTATGTTACCTAGGAGGCACTTGGACTATGTACGCTCCCTAGCGGGCACTTGGACTATCTACGTTACCTAGAGGGCACTTGGACTATGTACGTTTCCTAGAGGGTACTTGGACTACATAGGTTCCCTAGTGGGCACTTGGTCTATCTAGGTTAACTAGCGAGCACTTGGACTATCTAGGTTAACTAGCGGGCATATGGACTATTAGGGCCCCTAGCGCGCATTTGGACTATATAGATTACCTAGCGGGAACTTAGACTTTGTAGGTTACCTAGCGGGCACTTGGACTATCTAGGTTACCTAGATGGCACTTGAACTATATACGTTACCTAGCGGGTACTTGGAGTATGTAGGTTACCTACCGGGCTGTTGGACTATCTAGGTTACCTAGCGGGCACTTGGACTATCTAGGTTAACTAACGGGCACTTGGACTATGTAGGTTCCCTAGCGGGCCCTTGGACTATGTAAGTTCCCTAGCGGGCACTTGGAATATGTGGGTTCCTTAGCGGGCAATTGGACTATCTAGGTTACCTAACGGGCACTTGGTCTATGTAGGTTCCCTAGCGGGCAATTGGATTATGTAGGTTCCCTATCGGGCACTTGGACTATGTAGGTTAACTAGCGGGCATTTGGACTTTGTAGGTTACCTAGCGGGCACTTGTTCTATGTAGGTTCCCCATCGGGCACTTGGAGAATGTAGGTTAACTAGGGGGCACTAGGACAATGTAGGTTACCTAGCGGGCCCATGGACTATCTAGGTTACCTAGGGGGAACCTGGACTATGTAGGTTAACTAGTGGGCACTTGTACAATCTAGGTTCCCTATCAGGCACTTGGAGAATGTAGGTTAACTAGGGGGCACTAGGACTATGTAGGTTACCTAGCGGGCCCTTGGACTTTCTAGGTTACCTAGGGGGAACCTGTACTATTTGGTTAACTAGTGGGCACTTGGACTATCTATGTTACCTAGGAGGCACTTGGACTATGTACGCTCCCTAGCGGGCACTTGGACTATCTACGTTACCTAGAGGGCACTTGGACTATGTACGTTTCCTAGAGGGTACTTGGACTACATAGGTTCCCTAGCGGGCACTTGGTCTATCTAGGTTAACTAGCGGGCACTTGGACTATCTAGGTTAACTAGCGGGCATTTGGAATATTAGGGCCCCTATCGGGCATTTGGACTATATTGGTTACCCAGCGGGCACTTGGACTATGTAGGTTAACTAACGGGCACTTGGACTATGTAGGTAACCTAGTGGTCACTTGAAATGTCTAGGTTACCTAGCGGGCACTTAGACTATGTAGGTTAACTAGCGGGCACTTGGACTATCTAGGTTAACTCGCGGGCCCTTGGACGATGTATGTTAACTAGCGGGCCCTTGCACTATGTAGGTTAACTAGCGGGCCCATGGATTATGTAGGTTTACTAGCAGGCACTTGGACTATCTAGGTTAACTAGTGGGCACTTGGACTATGTAGTTTCCCTAGCGGGCATTTGGACTATTTAGGTTACCTAGCGGGCACTTGGACTTTGTGGGTTAACTAGCGGGTACTTGGACTATCTAGGTTACCTAGCAGGCAATTTGACTATCTAGGTTAACTAACGGGCACTTGGACTATGTAGGTTGCCTAGCCGGCCCTTGGATTATGTAGGTTCCCTATCGGGCACTTGGACTATGTAGGTTAACTAGCGGGCACTTGGATTATCTAGGTTAACGAACGGGCACTAGGACTATGTAGGTTACCTAGCCGCCACTGGGATTATCTAGGTTAGCTAACAGGCACTTGGACTATCTAGGTTCCCTAGCGGGCACTTGTACTATCTAGGTTACCTAGCTGGCATGGACTATGTAGGTCAACTAGCGGGCCCTTGGACTATCTAGGTTTGCCAACGGGCACTTAGATTATGTAGGTTAACTAGAAGGCACTTGGAATATGTAGGTTAAGTAGCGGACACTTGCACTATGAAGGTTAACTAGCGGGCCCATGGACTATGTAGGTTTACTAGCGGGCCCTTGGACTATCTAGGTTCCCTAAAGGGCACTTGGACGATCTAGGTTACCGAACGGGCACTTGGACTATCTAGGTTACCTAGCGGGCACTTGGACTTCTAGGTTAACGAACGGGCACTTGGACTATGTATGTTGCATAGCGGGCAATTGGACTATCTAGGTTAGGTAACGGGCACTTGGACTATCTAGGTTTCTTAGCGGGCACTTGGACGAACTAGGTTAACTAGAGGGCACTTGGAATATCTACGTTACCTAGCGGGTACTTGGAGTATGTAGGTTACGTACCGGGCTGTTGGACTATCTAGGTTACCTAGCGGGAACTTGGACTATCTAGGTTAACTAACGGGCACTTGGACTGTGTAGATTCCCTAGCGGGCACTTGGACTATGTATGTTCCCTAGCGGGCACTTGGACTATGTGGGTTTCCTGGCGGGCATTTGGACTATCTAGGTTACCTAACGGGCACGTGGACTATGTAAGTTCCCTAGCGGGCACTTGGATTATGTAGGTTCCCTATCAGGCACTTGGACTATGTAGATTAACTAGAGGGCATTTGGCCTATGTAGGTTACCTAGCGGGCACTTGGACTATGTAGGTTCCCTATCGGGAACTTGGAGAATGTAGGTTAACTAGGGGGCACTAGGACTATGTAGGTTACCTAGCGGGCCCTTGGACTATCTTGGTTACCTAAGGGGAACCTGGACTATGTAGGGTAACTAGTGGGCACTTGGACCATCTACGTTACCTAGCGAGCACTTGGACTATGTACGTTTCCAAGAGGGTACTTGGACTAGATAGGTTCCCTAGCGGGCACTTGGTCTATCTACGTTAACTAGCGAGCACTTGGACTATCTAGGTTAACTAGCGGGCATATGTACTATTAGGGCCCCTAGCGGGCATTTGGACTATATTGGTTACCTAGCGGGCACTTGGACTATGTAGGTTAACGAACGGGCACTTGGAATATGTAGGTAAACTAGTGGTCACTTGAAATGTCTAGATTACCTAGCGGACACTTGGACTATGTAGGTTAACTAGCGGGCACTTGGACTATCTAGGTTACCTAGGGAGCTTTTGGACGATGTAGGTTAACTAGCGGGCCCTTGGACTATGTAGGTTAACTAGCGGGCGCTTGGACTATGTAGGTTACCTAGTGGGCACTTGGACGATCTAGGTTAACTAGCGGCTACTTGGACTATGTAGGTTAACTAGCGGGCCCTTGGACTATGTAGATTAACTAGCGGCACTTGGACTATCTACGTTAACTAGCGGGCCATTGCACTATGTAGGTTAACTAGCGGGCCCATGGATTATGTAGGTTTACTAGCAGGCACTTGGACTATCTAGGTTATCTAGCGGGCACTTGGACTATCTAGGTTAACTAGCGGGCATTTGGAATATTTAGGTTACCTAGCGGGAACTTAGACTCTGTACGTTACCTAGCGGGCACTTGGACTATCTAGGTTACCTAGCTGGCACTTGAACTATCTACGTTACCTAGCGGGTACATGGAGTATGTAGGTTACGTACCGCGCTGTTGGACTATCTAGGTTACCTAGCGGGCACTTGGACTATGTAGGTTAACGAACGGGCACTTGGACTATGTAGGTAAACTAGTGGTCACTTGAAATGTCTAGATTACCTAGCGGGCACTTGGACTATGTACGTTTCCAAGAGGGTACTTGGACTAGATAGGTTCCCTAGCGGGCACTTGGTCTATCTACGTTAACTAGCGAGCACTTGGACTATCTAGGTTAACTAGCGGGCATATGTACTATTAGGGCCCCTAGCGGGCATTTGGACTATATTGGTTACCTAGCGGGCACTTGGACTATGTAGGTTAACGAACGGGCACTTGGAATATGTAGGTAAACTAGTGGTCACTTGAAATGTCTAGATTACCTAGCGGACACTTGGACTATGTAGGTTAACTAGCGGGCACTTGGACTATCTAGGTTACCTAGGGAGCTTTTGGACGATGTAGGTTAACTAGCGGGCCCTTGGACTATGTAGGTTAACTAGCGGGCGCTTGGACTATGTAGGTTACCTAGTGGGCACTTGGACGATCTAGGTTAACTAGCGGCTACTTGGACTATGTAGGTTAACTAGCGGGCCCTTGGACTATGTAGATTAACTAGCGGCACTTGGACTATCTACGTTAACTAGCGGGCCATTGCACTATGTAGGTTAACTAGCGGGCCCATGGATTATGTAGGTTTACTAGCAGGCACTTGGACTATCTAGGTTATCTAGCGGGCACTTGGACTATCTAGGTTAACTAGCGGGCATTTGGAATATTTAGGTTACCTAGCGGGAACTTAGACTCTGTACGTTACCTAGCGGGCACTTGGACTATCTAGGTTACCTAGCTGGCACTTGAACTATCTACGTTACCTAGCGGGTACTTGGAGTATGTAGGTTACGTACCGCGCTGTTGGACTATCTAGGTTACCTAGCGGGCACTTGGACTATGTAGGTTAACGAACGGGCACTTGGACTATGTAGGTAAACTAGTGGTCACTTGAAATGTCTAGATTACCTAGCGGGCACTTGGACTATGTAGGTTAACTAGCGGGCACTTGGACTATCTAGGTTACCTAGGGAGCTTTTGGACGATGTAGGTTAACTAGCGGGCCCTTGGACTATGTAGGTTAACTAGCGGGTGCTTGGACTATGTAGGTTACCTAGTGGGCACTTGGACGATCTAGGTTAACTAGCGGGTACTTGGACTATGTAGGTTAACTAGCGGGCCCTTGGACTATGTAGATTAACTAGCGGGCCCATGGATTATGTAGGTTTACTAGCAGGCACTTGGACTATCTAGGTTATCTAGCGGGCACTTGGACTATCTAGGTTAACTAGCGGGCATTTGGAATATTTAGGTTACCTAGCGGGAACTTAGACTTTGTACGTTACCTAGCGGGCACTTGGACTATCTAGGTTACCTAGCTGGCACTTGAACTATCTACCTTACCTAGCGGGTACTTGGAGTATGTAGGTTACGTACCGGGCTGTTGGACTATCTAGGTTACCTAGCGGGCACTTGGACTATCTAGGTTAACTAACGGGCACGTGGACTGTGTAGATTCCCTAGCGGGCCCTTGGACTATGTAAGCTCCCTAGCGGGCACTTGGACTATGTGGGTTTCCTGGCGGGCATTTGGACTATCTAGGTTACCTAACGGGCACGTGGACTATGTAAGTTCCCTAGCGGGCACTTGGATTATGTAGGTTCCCTATCGGGCACTTGGACTATGTAGATTAACTAGAGGGCATTTGGCCTATGTAGGTTACCTAGCGGGCACTTGGACTATGTAGGTTCCCTATCGGGCACTTGGAGAATGTAGGTTAACTAGGGGGCACTAGGACTATGTAGGTGACCTAGGGGGCCCTTGGACTATCTAGGTTACCTAAGGGGAACCTGGACTATGTAGGGTAACTAGTGGGCACTTGGACTATCAACGTTACCTAGCGGGCACTTGGACTATGTACGTTTCCAAGAGGGTACTTGGACTAGATAGGTTCCCTAGCGGGCACTTGGTCTATCTAGGTTAACTAGCGAGCACTTGGACTATCTAGGTTAACTAGCGGGCATATGTACTATTAGGGCCCCCAGCGGGCATTTGGACTATATTGGTTACCTAGCGGGCACTTGGACTATGTAGGTTAAAGAACGGGCACTTGGACAATGTAGGTAAACTAGTGGTCACTTGAAATGTCTAGATTACCTAGCGGGCACTTGGACTATGTAGGTTAACTAGCGGGCACTTGGACTATCTAGGTTACCTAGGGAGCTTTTGGACGATGTAGGTTAACTAGCGGGCCCTTGGACTATGTAGGTTAACTAGCGGGCGCTTGGACTATGTAGGTTACCTAGTGGGCACTTGGACGATCTAGGTTAACTAGCGGGTACTTGGACTATGTAGGTTAACTAGCGGGCCCTTGGACTATGTAGATTAACTAGCGGCACTTGGGCTATCTACGTTAACTAGCGGGCCCTTGCACTATGTAGGTTAACTAGCGGGCCCATGGATTATGTAGGTTTACTAGCAGGCACTTGGACTATCTAGGTTATCTAGAAGGCACTTGGACTATCTAGGTTAACTAGCGGGCATTTGGAATATTTAGGTTACCTAGCGGGAACTTAGACTCTGTACGTTACCTAGCGGGCACTTGGACTATCTAGGTTACCTAGCTGGCACTTGAACTATCTACGTTACCTAGCGGGTACTTGGAGTATGTAGGTTACGTACCGGGCTGTTGGACTATCTAGGTTACCTAGCGGGCACTGGGACTATCTAGGTTAACTAACGGGCATTTGGACTATGTAGGTTCCCTAGCGGGCACTTGGATTATGTAGGTTCCCTATCGGGCACATGGACTATGTAGGTTAACTAGAGGGCATTTGGACTATGTAGGTTACCTAGCAGGCACTTGGACTATGTAGGTTCCCTATAGGGCACTTGGAAAATGTAGGTTAACTAGCAGGCCCTTGGACTATGTAGATTAACTAGCAGCACCTGGACTATCTACGATAACTAACGGGCACTTGGACTATGTAGGTTCCCTAGCGGGCCCTTGGACTATGTAAGTTCCCTAGGGGGCACTTGGACTATGTGGGTTTCATAGCGGGCAGTTGGACTATCTAGGTTACCTAACCGGCACTTGGTCAATGTAGGTTACCTAGCAGGCACTTGGACTATGTAGGTTCCCTATCGGGCACTTGGAAAATGTAGGTTAACTAGGGGGCACTAGGACTATGTAGAATACCTAGCGGGCCCTTAGACTATCTAGGTTACCTAGCGAGCATTTGGACTATGTAGGCTCCCTATCGGTCATTTGGACTATATAGATTACCTAGCGGGAACTTAGACTTTGTAGGTTTCCTAGCGGGCACTTGGACTATCTAGGTTACCTAGCTGGCACTTGAACTATCTATGTTACCTAGCGGGTACTTGGAGTATGTAGGTTACCTACCAGGCTGTTGGACTATCTAGGTTACCTAGCGGGCACTTGGACTATCTACGTTAACTAACGGGCACTTGGACTATGTAGGTTCCCTAGCGGGCCCTTGGACTATGTAAGTTCCCTAGCGGGCACTTGGACTATGTGGGTTTCATAGCGGGCATTTGGACTATCTAGGTTACCTAATGGGCACTTGGTCTATGTAGGTTTCCTAGCGGGCAATTGGATTATGTAGGTTCCCTATCGGGCAATTAGACTATGTAGGTTAACTAGCGGGCCCTTGGACGATTTAGGTTAACTAGCGGGCCCTTACACTATGTAGGTTAACTAGCGGGCCCATGGATTATGTAGGTTTACTAGCAGGCACTTGGACTATCTAGGTTATCTAGTGGGCACTTGGACTATCTAGGTTAACTAGCGGGCATTTGGAATATTTAGGTTACCTAGCGGGAACTTAGACTCTGTACGTTACCTAGCGGGCACTTGGACTATCTAGGTTACCTAGCTGGCACTTGAACTATCTACGTTACCTAGCGGGTACTTTGAGTATGTAGGTTACGTACCGGGCTGTTGGACTATCTAGGTTACCTAGCGGGCACTGGGACTATCTAGGTTAACTAACGGGCATTTGGACTATGTAGGTTCCCTAGCGGGCACTTGGATTATGTAGGTTCCCTATCGGGCACATGGACTATGTAGGTTAACTAGAGGGCATTTGGACTATGTAGGTTACCTAGCAGGCACTTGGACTATGTAGGTTCCCTATAGGGCACTTGGAAAATGTAGGTTAACTAGCAGGCCCTTGGACTATGTAGATTAACTAGCAGCACCTGGACTATCTACGATAACTAACGGGCACTTGGACTATGTAGGTTCCCTAGCGGGCACTTGGACTATGTGGGTTTCATAGCGGGCATTTGGACTATCTAGGTTACCTAATGGGCACTTGGTCTATGTAGGTTTCCTAGCGGGCAATTGGATTATGTAGGTTCCCTATCGGGCAATTAGACTATGTAGGTTAACTAGCGGGCCCTTGGACGATTTAGGTTAACTAGCGGGCCCTTACACTATGTAGGTTAACTAGCGGGCCCATGGATTATGTAGGTTTACTAGCAGGCACTTGGACTATCTAGGTTATCTAGCGGGCACTTGGACTATCTAGGTTAACTAGCGGGCATTTGGAATATTTAGGTTACCTAGCGGGAACTTAGACTCTGTACGTTACCTAGCGGGCACTTGGACTATCTAGGTTACCTAGCTGGCACTTGAACTATCTACGTTACCTAGCGGGTACTTTGAGTATGTAGGTTACGTACCGGGCTGTTGGACTATCTAGGTTAACTAGCGGGCAATTGGTCTATCTAGGTTAACTAGCGAGCACTTGTACTATCTAGGTTAACTAGCGGGCATTTGGAATATTAGGGCCCATAGCGGGCATTTGGACTATATTCGTTACCTAGCGGGCACTTGGACTATCTAAGTTAACTAACGGGCACTTGGACTATATAGGTTCCCTATCGGGCACTTGGAGAATGTAGGTTAACTAGGGGGCACTAGGACAATGTAGGTTACCTAGCGGGCCCTTGGACTATCTAGGTTACCTAGGGGGAACCTGGACTATGTAGCTTAACTAGTGGGCACTTGGACTATCTAGGTTATGTAGCAGGCACTTGGAATATGTAGGTTAACTAGCGGGCACTTGGACTATCTAGGTTACCTAGCGGGCACTTGGACTATGTACGTTCCCTAGCGGGCACTTGGACTATCTACGTTACCTAGCGGGCACTTGGACTATGTACGTTTCCTAGCGGGTACTTGGACTAGATAGGTTCCCTAGCGGGCACTTGGTCTATCTAGGTTAACTAGCGAGCACTTGGACTATCTAGGTTAACTAGCGGGCATTTGGAATATTAGGGCCCCTAGCGGGCATTTGGACTATATTGGTTACCTAGCGGGCACTTGGACTATGTAGGTTAACGAACGGGCACTTGGACTATGTAGGTAACCTAGTGGTCATTTGAACTGTCTAGGTTACCTAGCGGGCACTTAGACTATGTAGGTTAACTAGCGGGCACTTGGACTATCTAGGTTAACTCCCGGGCCCTTGGACGATGTAGGTTAACTAGCGGGCCCTTGCACTATGTAGGTTAACTAGCGGGCCCATGGATTATGTAGGTTTACTAGCGGGCACTTGTATTATCTCGGCTAACGAACGGGCACTAGGACTATGTAGGTTACCTAGCCGCCACTGGGACTATCTAGGTTACCTAGCCGCCACTGGGACTATCTAGGTTAGCTAACAGGCACTTGGACTATCTAGGTTCCCTAGCGGGCACTTGTACTATCTAGGTTACCTAGCTGGCACTTGGACTATGTAGGTCAACTAGCGGGCCCTTGGACTATCTATGTTAGCCAACGGGCACTTAGATTATGTAGGTTAACTAGCGGGAACTTGGAATATGTAGGTTAAGTAGCGGACACTTGCACTATGAAGGTTAACTATCGGGCACATGGAGTATGTAGGTTTACTAGCGGGCCCTTGGACTATCTAGGTTACCTAGCGGGCACTTGGACTATGTAGGCTAACTAGGGGGCCCTTGGACGATCTAGGTTACCTAGCGGGTACTTGAACTATCTAGGTTAACTAGCGGGCACTTGTACTATCTAGGTTTCCTGGCGGGCACTTGGACTATGCACGTTCCCTAGCGGGCACTTGGACTTTCTATGTTAACTAGAGGGCACTTGGAATATGTAGGTTAACTAGTGGACACTTGCACTATGTAGGTTACCTAGCAGTCACTTGGACTATCTAGCTTAACTAGCGGGCACTTGGACTATGTAGGTCAACTAGCGGGCCCTTGGACTATCTAGGTTAGCCAACGGGCACTTAGATTATGTAGGTTAACTAGAGGGCACTTGGAATATGTAGGTTAAGTAGCGGACAGTTGCTCTATGAAGGTTAACTAGCGGGCCCATCGACTATGTAGGTTTACTAGCGGGCCCTTGGACTATCTAGGTTCCCTAAAGGGCACTTGGACTATCTAGGTTACCGAACGGGCACTTGGACTATCTAGGTTACCTAGCGGGCACTTGGACTTCTAGGTTAACGAACGGGCACTTGGACTATGTATGTTGCATAGCGGGCAATTGGACTATCTAGGTTAGGTAACGGGCAGTTGGACTATCTAGGTTTCTTAGCGGGCACTTGGACGAACTAGGTTAACTAGAGGGCACTTGGACTATCTAGGTTAACTAGCGTGCACTTGGACTATCTAGGTAAACTAGCGTGCACTTGGACTATCTAGGTTTCCTAGCGGATAATTGGACTATGTAGGTTAACTAGTGGGCCATTGGGCTATGTAGATTAACTAGAGGCAATTGGACTATCTACGTTAACTAGCGGGCCCTTGGACTATGTAGATTCCCTAGCTGGCATTTGGACTATATAGATAACCTGGCGGGCACTTTGACTTTGTAGGTTACCTAGCGGCACATGGACTATCTAGGTTACCTAGCTGTCACTTGAACTATCTACGTTATAGCGGGTTTTTAGAGTATGTAGGTTACCTAGCGGGCTGTTGGACTATCTAGGTTACCAAGCGGGGACTTGGACTATCTAGGTTAACTAACGGGCACTTGGACTGTGTAGATTCCCTAGCGGGCACTTGGACTATGTAAGTTCCCTAGAGGGCACTTGGACTATGTGGGTTTCCTGGCGGGCATTTGGACTATCTAGGTTACCTAACGGGCACTTGGACTATGTACGTTCCCTAGCGGGCACTTGGATTATGTAGGTTCCCTATCGGGCACTTGGACTATGTATATTAACTAGAGGGCATTTGAACTATGTAGGTTACCTAGCGGGCACTTGGACTATGTAGGTTCCCTATCGGGCACTTGGAGAATGTAGGTTAACTAGGGGGCACTAGGACTATGTAGGTTACCTAGCGGGCCCTTGGACTATCTAGGTTACCTAGCGGGCCCTTGGACTATCTAGGTTACCTAGGGGGAACCTGTACTATTTGGTTAACTAGTGGGCACTTGGACTATCTATGTTACCTAGCAGGCACTTGGACTATGTACGTTCCCTAGCGGGCACTTGGACTATCTACGTTACCTAGCGGGCACATGGACTATGTACGTTTCCTAGAGGGTACTTGGACTAGATAGGTTCCCTAGTGGGCACTTCGTCTATCTAGGTTAACTAGCGAGCACTTGGACTATCTAGGTTAACTAGCGGGCATATGGACTATTAGGGCCCCTAGCGCGCATTTGGACTATATAGATTACCTAGCGGGAACTTAGACTTTGTAGGTTACCTAGCGGGCACTTGGACTATCTAGGTTACCTAGCTGGCACTTGAACTATCTACGTTACCTAGCGGGTACTTGGAGTATGTAGGTTACCTACCGGGCTGTTGGACTATCTAGGTTACCTAGCGGGCACTTGGACTATCTAGGTTAACTAACGGGCACTTGGACTATGTAGCTTCCCTAGCGGGGACTTGGACTATGTAAGTTCCCTAGCTGGCACTTGGAATATGTGGGTTCCATAGCGGGCATTTGGACTATCTAGGTTACCTAACGGGCACTTGGTCTATGTAGGTTCCCTAGCGGGCAATTGGATTATGTAGGTTCCCTATCGGGCACTTGGACTATGTAGATTAACTAGCGGGCATTTGGACTATGTAGGTTACCTAGCGGGCACTTGTTCTATGTAGGTTCCCCATCGGGCACTTGGAGAATGTAGGTTAACTAGGGGGCACTAGGACAATGTAGGTTACCTAGCGGGCCCGTGGACTATGTAGGTTACCTAGGGGGAACCTGGACTATGTAGGTTAACTAGTGGGCACTTGTACAATCTAGGTTACCTAGCAGGCACTTGGAATATGTAGGTTAACTAGCGGGCACTTGGACTATCTAGGTTACCTAGCGGGCACTTGGACTATGTACGTTCCCTAGCGGGCACGTGGACTATCTAGGTTACCTAGCGGGCACTTGGACTATGTACGTTTCCTAGCGGGTACTTGGACTAGATAGGTTCCCTAGCGGGCACTTGGTCTATCTAGGTTAACTAGCGGGCACTTGGACTATCTAGGTTAACTAGCGGGCATTTGGAATATTAGGGCCCCTATCGGGCATTTGGAATATATTGGTTACCTAGCGGGCACTTGGACTATGTAGGTTAACTAACGGGCACTTGTACTATGTAGGTAACCTAGTGGTGACTTCAAATGTCTAGGTTACCTAGCGGGCACTTAGACTATGTAGGTTAACTAGCGGGCACTTGGACTATCTAGGTTAACTCGCGGGCCCTTGGATGATGTATGTTAACTAGCGGGCCCTTGCACTATGTAGGTTAACTAGCGGGCCCATGGATTATGTAGGTTTACTAGCAGGCACTTGGACTATCTAGGTTAACTAGTGGGCACTTGGACTATGTAGTTTCCCTAGCGGGCATTTGGACTATTTAGGTTACCTAGCGGGCACTTGGACTATGTGGGTTAACTAGCGGGTACTTGGACTATCTAGGTTACCTAGCAGGCAATTTGACTATCTAGGTTAACTAACGGGCACTTGGACTATGTAGGTTGCCTAGCGGGCACTTGGATTATGTAGGTTCCCTATCGGGCACTTGGACTATGTAGGTTATCTAGCGGGCACTTGGATTATCTAGGTTAACGAACGGGCACTAGGACTATGTAGGTTACCTAGCCGCCACTGGGACTATCTAGGTTAGCTAACAGGCACTTGGACTACCTAGGTTCCCTAGCGGGCACTTGTACTATCTAGGTTACCTAGCTGGCATGGACTATGTAGGTCAACTAGCGGGCCCTTGGACTATCTATGTTAGCCAACGGGCACTTAGATTATGTAGGTTAACTAGCGGGAACTTGGAATATGTAGGTTAAGTAGCGGACACTTGCACTATGAAGGTTAACTAGCGGGCCCATGGAGTATGTAGGTTTACTAGCGGGCCCTTGGACTATCTAGGTTTGCCAACGGGCACTTAGATTATGTAGGTTAACTAGAGGGCACTTGGAATATGTAGGTTAATTAGCGGACACTTGCAGTATGAAGGTTAACTAGCGGGCCCATGGACTATGTAGGTTTACTAGCGGGCCCTTGGACTATCTAGGTTCCCTAAAGGGCACTTGGACTATCTAGGTTACCGAACGGGCACTTGGACTATCTAGGTTACCTAGCGGGCACTTGGACTTCTAGGTTAACTAACGGGCACTTGGACTGTGTAGATTCCCTAGCGGGCCCTTGGACTATGTAAGTTCCCTAGCGGGCACTTGGACTATGTGGGTTTCCTGGCGGGCATTTGGACTATCTAGGTTACCTAACGGGCACGTGGACTATGTAAGTTCCCTAGCGGGCACTTGGATTATGTAGGTTCCCTATCGGGCACTTGGACTATGTATATTAACAAGAGGGTATTTGGCCTATGTAGGATACCTAGCGGGCACTTGGACTATGTAGGTTCCCTATCGGGCACTTGGAGAATGTAGGTTAACTAGGGGGCACTAGGACTATGTAGGTGACCTAGCGGGCCCTTGGACTATCTAGGTTACCTAAGGGGAACCTGGACTATGTAGGGTAACTAGTGGGCACTTGGACTATCTACGTTACCTAGCGGGCACTTGGACTATGTTCATTTCCAAGAGGGTACTTGGACTAGATAGGTTCCCTAGCGGGCACTTGGTCTATCTAGGTTAACTAGCGAGCACTTGGACTATCTAGGTTAACTAGCGGGCATATGTACTATTAGGGCCCCTAGCGGGCATTTGGACTATATTGGTTACCTAGCGGGCACTTGGACTATGTAGGTTAACGAACGGGCACTTGGACTATGTAGGTAAACTAGTGGTCACTTGAAATGTCTAGGTTACCTAGCGGGCACTTAGACTATGTAGGTTAACTAGCGGGCACTTGGACTATCTAGGTTAACTCGCGGGCCCTTGGACGATGTATGTTAACTAGCGGCACTTGGACTATCTACGTTAACTAGCGGGCCCTTACACTATGTAGGTTAACTAGCGGGCCCATGGATTATGTAGGTTTACTAGCAGGCACTTGGACTATCTAGGTTATCTAGCGGGCACTTGGACTATCTAGGTTAACTAGCGGGCATTTGGAATATTTAGGTTACCTAGCGGGAACTTAGACTCTGTACGTTACCTAGAGGGCACTTTGACTATCTAGGTCACCTAGCTGGCACTTGAACTATCTACGTTACTTAGCGAGTACTTGGAGTATGTTGGTTACGTACCGCGCTGTTGGACTATCTAGGTGACCTAGCGGGCCCTTGGACTATCTAGGTTACCTAAGGGGAACCTGGACTATGTAGGGTAACTAGTGGGCACTTGGACTATCTACGTTACCTAGCGGGCACTTGGACTATGTACGTTTCCAAGAGGGTACTTGGACTAGATAGGTTCCCTAGCGGGCACTTGGTCTATCTAGGTTAACTAGCGAGCACTTGGACTATCTAGGTTAACTAGCGGGCATATGTACTATTAGGGCCCCTAGCGGGCATTTGGACTATATTGGTTACCTAGCGGGCACTTGGACTATGTAGGTTAACGAATGGGCACTTGGACTATGTAGGTAAACTAGTGGTCACTTGAAATGTCTAGATTACCTAGCGGGCACTTGGACTATGTAGGTTAACTAGCGGGCACTTGGACTATGTAGGTTAACTAGCGGGCACTTGGACTATCTAGGTTACCTAGGGAGCTTTTGGACTTTGTAGGTTAACTAGCGGGCCCTTGGACTATGTAGGTTAACTAGCGGGCGCTTGGACTATGTAGGTTACCTAGTGGGCACTTGGACGATCTAGGTTAACTAGCGGGTACTTGGACTATGTAGGTTAACTAGCGGGCCCTTGGACTATGTAGATTAACTAGTGGCACTTGGACTATCTACGTTAACTAGCGGGCCCTTGCACTATGTAGGTTAACTAGCGGGCCCATGGATTATGTAGGTTTACTAGCAGGCACTTGGACTATCTAGGTTATCTAGCGGGCACTTGGACTATCTAGGTTAACTAGCGGGCATTTGGAATATTTAGGTTACCTAGCGGGAACTTAGACTCTGTACGTTACCTAGCGGGCACTTGGACTATCTAGGTTACCTAGCTGGCACTTGAACTATCTACGTTACCTAGCGGGTACTTGGAGTATGTAGGTTACGTACCGCGCTGTTGGACTATCTAGGTTACCTAGCGGGCACTTGGACTATGTAGGTTAACGAACGGGCACTTGGACTATGTAGGTAAACTAGTGGTCACTTGAAATGTCTAGATTACCTAGCCTATCGGGCACTTGGAAAATGTAGGTTAACTAGGGGGCACTAGGACTATGTAGGATACCTAGCGGGCACTTAGACTATCTAGGTTACCTAGAGAGCATTTGGACTATGTAGGCTCCCTAGCGGTCATTTGTACTATATAGATTACCTAGCGGGAACTTAGATTTTGTAGGTTTCCTAGCGGGCACTTGGACTGTCTAGCTTACCTAGCTGGCACTTGAACTATCTATGTTACCTAGTAGGTACTTGGAGTATGTAGGTTACCTACCGGGCTGTTGGACTATCTAGGTTACCTAGCGGGCATTTGGACTATCTAGGTTAACTAACGGGCACTTGGACTATGCAGGTTCCCTAGCGGGCCCTTGGACTATGTAAGTTCCCTAGTGGGCACTTGGACTATGTGGGTTCCATAGCGGGCATTTGGAATATCTAGGTTACCTAACGGGCACTTGGTTTATGTAGGTTCCCTAGCGGGCAATTGGATTATGTAGGTTCCCTATCGGGCAATTAGACTATGTAGGTTAACTAGCGGGTCCTTGGACGATTTAGGTTAACTAGCGGGCCCTTGCACTATGTAGGTTAACTAGCGGGCCCATGGATTATGTCGGTTTACTAGCAGGCACTTGGACTATCTAGGTTATCTAGCGGGCACTTGGACTATCTAGGTTAACTAGCGGGCATTTGGAATATTTAGGTTACCTAGCGGGAACTTAGACTCTGTACGTTACCTAGCGGGCACTTGGACTATCTATGTTACCTAGCTGGCACTTGAACTATCTATGTTACCTAGCGGGTACTTGGAGTATGTAGGTTACGTACCGGGCTGTTGGACTATCTAGGTTACCTAGCGGGCACTTGGACTATCTAGGTTAACTAACGGGCACTTGGACTATGTAGGTTCCCTATCGGGCACTTGGAGAATGTAGGTTAACTAGGGGTACTAGGACAATGTAGGTTACCTAGCGGGCCCTTGGACTATCTAGGTTACCTAGGGGGAACCTGGAATATGTAGGTTAACTAGTGGGCACTTGGACTATCTAGGTTACCTAGCAGGCACTTGGAATATGTAGGATAACTAGCGGGCACTTGGACTATCTAGGTTACCTAGCGGGCACTTGGACTATGTACGTTCCCTAGCGGGAACTTGGACTATCTACGTTACCTAGCGGGCACTTGGACTATGTACGTTTCCTAGCGGGTACTTGGACTAGATAGGTTCCCTAGCGGGTAATTGGTCTATCTAGGTTAACTAGCGAGCACTTGGACTATCTAGGTTAACAACGGGCATTTGGAATATTAGGGCCCCTAGCGGGCATTTGGACTATATTCGTTACCTAGCGGGCACTTGGCCTATCTAGGTTAACTAACGGGCACTTGGACTATGTAGGTTCCCTATCGGGCACTTAGAGAACGTAGGTTAACTAGGGGGCACTAGGAAAATGTAGGTTACCTAGCGGGCCCTTGGACTATCTATGTTACCTAGGGGGAACTTGGACTATGTAGGTTAACTAGTGGGCACTTGGACTATCTAGGTTACCTTTCAGGCACTTGGAATATGTAGGTTAACTAGCGGGCACTTGGACTATCTAGGTTACCTAGCGGGCACTTGGACTATGTACGTTCCCTAGCGGGCACTTGGACTATCTACGTTACCTAGCGGGCACTTGGACTATGTACGTTTCCTAGCGGGTACTTGGACTAGATAGGTTCCCTAGCGGGCACTTGGTCTATCTAGGTTAACTAGCGAGCACTTGGACTATCTAGGTTAACTAGCGGGCATTTGGAATATTAGGGCCCCTAGCGGGCATTTGGTCTATATTGGTTACCTAGCGGGCACTTGGACTATGTAGGTTAACGAACGGGCACTTGGACTATGTAGGTAACCTAGTGGTCATTTGAACTGTCTAGGTTACCTAGCAGGCACTTAGACTATGTAGGTTAACTAGCGGGCACTTGGACTATCTAGGTTAACTCGCGGGCCCTTGGACGATGTAGGTTAACTAGCGGGCCCTTGCACTATGTAGGTTAACTAGCGGGCCCATGGATTATGTAGGTTTACTAGCAGGCACTTAGACTATCTAGGTTAACTAGCGGGCACTTGGACTATGTAGTTTCCCTAGCGGGCATTTGGACTATTTAGGTTACCTAGCGGGCACTTGGACTATGTGGGTTACCTAGCGGGCACTTGGACTATCTAGGTTTCCTAGCAGGCAATTTGACTATCTAGGTTAACTAACGGGCACTTGGACTATGTAGGTTGCCTAGGGGCACTTGGATTATGTAGGTTCCCTATCGGGCACTTGGACTATGTAGGTTAACTAGCGGGCACTTGGATTATCTAGGTTAACCAACGGGCACTAGGACTATGTAGGTTACCTAGCCGCCACTGGGACTATCTAGGGTAGCTAACAGGCACTTGGACTATCTAGGTTCCCTAGCGGGCACTTGTACTATCTAGGTTACCTAGCTGGCACTTGGACTATGTAGGTCAACTAGCGGACCCTTGGACTATGTAGATTAACTAGCGGCACTTGGACTATCTACGTTAACTAGTGGGCCCTTGGACTATGTAGATTCCCTAGCGGGCACTTGGACTATGTATGTTCCAGAGCGGGCACTTGGACTATGTAGGTTCCCTAGGAGTCACTTGGACTATGTAGGTACCAGAGCGGGCAATTAGACTATCTAGGTTCCCTAGCAGGCACTTGTACTATGTAGGTTAATTAGCGGACACTTGGACGATCTAGGTTAACTAGCGGGTACTTGGATTATGTAGATTAACTAGCGGGCCCTTGAACTATGTAGATTCACTAGCGGGCACTTGGACTATGTAGGTTCCCTAGCGGGCACTTGGACTCTGTATGTTCCCTACGGACACTTGAACTATGTAAGTTAACTACCGGGCACTTGGACTATGTAGGTTAACTAGCGGGCTCTTGGACACTCTAGGTTACCTAGCCGGCACTTGGACTATGTAGGTTAACTACCGGGCACTTGCACTATCTAGATTACCGAACGGGTATTTGGACTATTTAGGTAACCTAGCGGGTACTTGGAGAGTCTAGGTTACCTAGCGGGTACTTGGACTTCTAGGTTAACGAACGGGCACTTGGCCTATGTATGTTGCATAGCGGGCAATTGGACTATCTAGGTTAGGTAACGGGCACTTGGACTATTTAGGTTTCTTAGCGGGCACTTGGACGATCTAGGTTAACCAGAGGGCACTTGGACTATCTAGGTTAACTAGCATGCACTTGGACTATCTAGGTTTCTTAGCGGGTACTTGGACTATGTAGGTTAACTAGTGGGCCCTTGAACTATGTAGAATAACTAGCGGCACTTGGACTATCTACGTTAACTAGCGGGCAATTGGACTATGTAGCTATCCTAGCAGGCATTTGGACTATATAGATAACCTAGCGGGCACTTTGACTTTGTAGGTTACCTAGCGGCACATGGACTATCTAGGTTACCTAGCTGGCGCTTGAACTATCTACGTTATAGCGGGATCTTGGAGTATGTAGGTTACCTACTGGGCTGTTGGACTATCTAGGTTACCAAGCGGGCACTTGGACTATCTAGGTTATCTAATGGGCACTTGGACTGTGTAGGTTCCCTAGCGGGCCCTTCGACTATGTGGGTTTCCTGGCGGGCATTTGGACTTTCTAGGTTACCTAACGGGCACTTGGACTATGTACGTTCCCTAGCGGGCACTTGGATTATGTAGGTTCCCTATCGGGCACTTGGACTATGTAGAATAACTAGAGGGCATTTGGACTATGTAGGTTACCTAGCGGGCACTTTGACTATGTAGGTTCCCTATCGGGCTTTGGAAAATGTAGGTTAACTAGGGGGCAATAGGAGTATGTAGGTTACCTAGCGGGCCCTTAGACTATCTAGGTTACCTAGCGGGCATTTGGACTATGTAGGCTCCCTAGCGGTCATTTGGACTTTATAGATTACCAAGCGGGCACTTAGATATTGTAGGTTATCTAGCGGGCACTTGGACTATCTACGTTACCTAGCGGGTACTTGGAGTATGTAGGTTACCTACCGGGCTGTTGGACTATCTAGGTTACCTAGCGGGCACTGGGACTATCTAGGTTAACTAACTGGCACTTGGACTATGTAGGTTAACTAGCGGGCATTTGGACTATGTAGGTTCCCTAGCGGGCACTTGGACTATGTACGTTACCTAGGGGGAACCTGGACTATGTAGGTTAACTAGTGGGCACTTGGACTATCTAGGTAACCTAGCAGGCACTTGGACTATGTAGGTTAATTAGCGGGCACTAGGACTATCTAGGTTACCTAGCGGGCACTTGGACTATGTATGTTCCCTAGCAGGCACTTGGACTATCTATGTTACCTAGCGGGCACTTGGACTATGTACGTTACCTAGCGGGCACTTGGACTAAGTACGTTTCCTAGCGGGTACTTGGACTAGATAGGTTCCCTAGCGGGCACTTTATCTATCTAGGTTAACTAGCGGGCACTTGTACTATCTAGGTTAACTAGCGGGCATTTGGACTATTAGGGCCCCTAGTGGGCACTTGGACTATTTTGGTTACCTAGCGGGAACTTGGACTATGTACGTTAACGAAAGGGCACTTGGACTATGTAGGTAACCTAGTGGTCACTTGAATTGTCTAGGTTACCTAGCGGGCACTTAGACTATGTAGGTTAACTAGCGGGCACTTGGACTATCTAGGTTAACTAGCGGGCCCTTAGACAATGTAGGTTAACTAGCGGGCCCTTGCACTATGTAGGTTAACTAGCGGGCCCATGGATTATGTAGGTTTACTAGCAGGCACTTGGACTATCTAGGTTAACTAGCGGGCACTTGGACTATGTAGTTTCCCTAGGGGGCATTTGGAGTATTTAGGTTCCCTAGCGGGCACTTGGTCTATCTAAGTTAACTAGCGGGCACTTGGACTATCTAGGTTACCTAGCGGGCTCTTGGACTATCTTGTTTACCTAGCAGGCAATTTGACTATCTAGGTTAACTAACGGGTTCTTGGACTATGTAGGTTGCCTAGCGGGCACTTGGATTATGTAGTTCCCTATCGGGCACTTGGACTATGTATGTTAACTAGCGAGCACTTGGACTATCTAGGTCACCTAGTGGCCACTTGGCTTATCTAGGTTAACGAACGGGCACTTGGACTATGTAGTTTACCTAGCCGCCACTTGGACTATCTAGGTTAGCTAACAGGCACTTTGACTATCTAGGTTCCCTAGCGGGCACTTGTACTATCTAGGTTACCTAGCTGGCACTTGGACTATGTAGGTCAACTAGCGGGCCCTTGGACTATCTAAGTTAGCCTATGGGCACTTAGATTATGTAGGTTAACTACCGGGAACTTGGAATATGTAGGTTAAGTAGCGGACACTTGCACTATGATGGTTAACTAGCGGGCCCATGGACTATGTAGGTTTACTAGCTGGCCCTTGGACTATCTAGGTTCCCTAAAGGGCACTTGGACTATCTAGGTTACCTAGCGGGCACTTGGACTATGTAGGCTAACTAGGGGGCCCTTTGACGATCTAGGTTACCTAGCGGGTACTTGAACTATCTAGGTTAACTAGCGGACACTTGCAGTATCTAGGTTACCTAGCGGGCACTTGGACTATGTACGTTCCCTAGCGGGCACTTAGACTATCTGTGTTAACTAGCGGGCACTTGGAATATGTAGGTTAACTAGCGGACACTTGCACTATGTAGGTTACCTAGCAGTCACTTGGACTATCTAGGTTAACTAGCGGGCACTTGGACTATGTAGGTCAACTAGCGGGCCCTTGGAATATCTGGGTTAGCCAACGGGCACTTAGATTATGTAGGTTACCTAGCGGGCACTTGGAATATGTAGGTTAAGTAGCGGACACTTGCACTATGAAGGTTAACAAGCGGGCCCATGGACTATGTAGGTTTACTAGTGGGCCCTTGGACTATCTAGGTTCCCTAAAGGGCACTAAGACTATATAGGTTACCGAACGGGCACTTGGACTATCTAGGTTACCTAGCGGGCACTTAGACTATGTAGGTTAACTAGCGGGCACTTGGACTGTCTAGGTTAACTAGCAGGCCCTTGGACGATGTAGGTTAACTAGCGGGCCCTTGCACTATGTAGGTTAACTAGCGGGCCCATGGATTATGTAGATTTACTAGCAGGCACTTGGACTATCTAGGTTAACTAGCGGGCACTTGGACTATCTAGGTTAGCTAAGAGGCACTTGGACTATCTAGGTTCCCTAACGGGCACTTGGAATATGTAGGTTAAGTAGCGGACACTTGCACTATGAAGGTTAACTAGCGGGCCCATGGACTATGTAGGTTTACTAGGGGGCCCTTGGATTATCTAGGTTCCCTAAAGGGCACTTGGACTATCTAGGTTACCGAACGGTCACTTGGACTATCTAGGTTACCTAGCGGGCACTTGGATTATGTAGACTAACTAAGGGGCCCTTGGACGATCTAGGTTACGTAGCAGGTACTTGAACTATCTAGGTTAACTAGCGGGCAATTGCATTATCTAGGTTACCTA
The DNA here is from genome assembly GCF_050624435.1 of Tenrec ecaudatus. Classification (NCBI taxonomy): domain Eukaryota; kingdom Metazoa; phylum Chordata; class Mammalia; order Afrosoricida; family Tenrecidae; genus Tenrec; species Tenrec ecaudatus. The sequence continues at coordinate 613,075 of NW_027457678.1, read as the reverse complement.
GCGGGCACTTGGACTATCCATTTTAACTAGCGGGCACTTGGAATATGTAGGTTAACTAGCGGACATTTGCACTATGTAGGTTACCTAGCAGGCACTTGGACTATCTAGGTTAACTAGCGGGCACTTGGACTATCTAGGTTAACTAGCGTGCACTTGGACTGTGTAGATTCCCTAGCGGGCACTTGGATTATGTAGGTTCCCTATCGGGCACTTGGATTATGTAGGTTAACTAGCGGGCCCTTGGACTATCTAGGTTACCTAGCGGGCATTAGAACTATGTAGGTTAACTACTGGGCACTTGCACTATCTAGGTTACCGAACGGGCATTTGGACTATGTAGGTAACCTAGCAGGCAATTGGAGAGTCTAGGTTACCTAGCGGGCACTTGGACTTCTAGGTTAACGAACGGGCACTTGGACTATGTATGTTTCATAGCGGGCAATTGGACTATCTAGGTTAGGTAACGGGCACTTGGACTATCTAGGTTTCTTAGTGGGCACTTGGACGATCTAGGTTAACTAGAGGGCACTTGGACTATCTAGGTTAGGTAACGGGCACTTGGACTATCTAGGTTTCTTAGCGGGTACTTGGACTATGTAGGTTAACTAGTGGGCCCTTGAACTATGTAGAATAACTAGCGGCACTTGGACTATATACGTTAACTAGCGGGCCCTTGGACTATGTAGATACCCTAGCGGGCATTTGGACTATATAGATAACCTAGCGGGCACTTTGACTTTGTAGGTTACCTAGCGGCACATGGACTATCTAGGTTACCTAGCTGGCACTTGAACTATCTACGTTATAGCGGGTTCTTAATATATGTAGGTTACCTAGCGGGCTGTTGGACTATCTAGGTTACCAAGCGGGCACTTGGTCTATCTAGGTTAACTAAAGGGCCCTTGGACTGTGTAGATTCCCTAGCGGACACTTGGACTTTGTATATACCCTACGGACACTTGAACTATGTAAGTTAACTACCGGGCACTTGGACTACGTAGGTTAACTAGCAGACACTTGGACTATCTAGGTTACCTAGCGGGCATTTGAACTATGTAGGTTAACTACTGGGCACTTGCACTATCTAGGTTACCGAACGGGCATTTGGACTATGTAGGTAACCTAGCAGGCAATTGGAGAGTCTAGGTTACCTAGCGGGCACTTGGACTTCTAGGTTAACGAACGGGCACTTGGACTATGTATGTTGCATAGCGGGCAATTGGACTATCTAGGTTAGGTAACGGGCACTTGGACTATCTAGGTTTCTTAGCGGGCATTTGGACGATCTAGCTTAACTAGAGGGCACTTGTACTATCTAGGTTAACTAGCGTGAACTTGGACTATCTAGGTTTCTTAGCGGGTACTTGGACTATGTAGGTTAACTAGCGGGCCCTTGGACTATGTAGCTTAATTAGCGGCACTTGGGCTATCTACGTTAACTAGCGGGCCCTTGGACTATGTAGATTCCCTAGCTGGCATTTGGACTATATAGATAACGTAGCGGGCACCTTGACTTTGTAGGTTACCTAGCGGCACAAGAACTATCTAGGTTACCTAGCTGGCACTTGAACTATCTACGTTATAGCGGGTTCTTAATATATGTAGGTTACCTAGCGGGCTGTTGGACTATCTAGGTTACCAAGCGGGCACTTGGTCTATCTAGGTTAACTAAAGGGCCCTTGGACTGTGTAGATTCCCTAGCGGGCCCTTGGACTCTGTAAGTTCCCTAGCGGGCACTTGGACTATATGGATTTCCTGGCGGGCATTTTGACTATCTAGGTTACCAAACGGGCACTTGGACTATGTAGGTTCCCTAGCGGGCACTTGGATTATGTACGTTCCCTATCAGGCACTTGGACTATGTAGATTAACTAGAGGGCATTTGGACTATGTAGGTTACCTAGCGGGCACTTGGATTATGTAGGTTCCCTATCGGGCACTTGGAGAATGTAGGTTAACTAGGGGGCACTATGTAGGTTCCCAATCGGGCACTTGGAGAATGTAGGTTAACTAGGGGGCAGTAGGACTATGTAGGTTACCTAGCGGGCCCTTGGACTATCTAGGTTACCTAGGGGGAAACTTGACTATGTAGGTTAACTAGTGGGCACTTGGACTATCTAGGTTACCTAGCAGGCACTAGGACTATGTACGTTCCCTAGCGGGCATTTGGACTATCTTCGTTACCTAGCGGGCACTTGGACTATGTACGTTACCTACCGGGCACATGGACTATGTACGTTTCCTAGCGGGTACATGGACTAGATAGTTTAACTAGCGAGCACTTGGACTATCTAGGTTACCTAGCTGGCACTTGAACTATCTACGTTATAGCGGGTTCTTAGAGTATGTAGGTTACCTAGCAGGCTGTTGGACTATCTAGGTTACCAAGCGGGCACTTGGACTATCTAGGTTAACTAAAGGGCACTTGGACTGTGTAGATTCCCTAGTGGGCCCTTGGACTATGTAAGTTCCCTAGCGGGCACTTGGACTATGTGGGTTTCCTGGCGGGCATTTTGACTATCAAGTTACCAAACGGGCACTTGGACTATGTACGTTCCCTATCGGGCACTTGGACTATGTAGATTAACTAGAGGGCATTTGGAGTATGTAGGTTACCTAGCGGGCACTTGGACTATGTGGGTCTCCTGGTGGGCATTTTGACTATCTAGGTTACCAAACGGGCACTTGGACTATGTAGGTTCCCTAGCGGGCACTTGGATTATGTACGTTCCCTATCGGGCACTTGGACTATGTAGATTAACTAGAGGGCATTTGGAGTATGTAGGTTATCTAACGGGCACTTAGACTATGTAGGTTCCCTAACGGGCACTTGGAGAATGTAGGTTAACTAGGGGGCACTATGTAGGTTCCCAATCGGGCACTTGGAGAATGTAGGTTAACTAGGGGGCACTAGGACTATGTAGGTTACCTAGCGGGCCCTAGGACTTTCTAGGTTACCTAGGGGGAACCTGGAGTATGTAGGTTTACTAGTGGGCACTTGGACTATCTAGGTTACCTAGCAGGCACTTGGACTATGTACGTTCCCTAGAGGGCTTTGGACTATCTACGTTACCTAGCGGGCACTTTGACTATGTACGTTACCTAGCAGGCACTTGGACTATGTACGTTTCCTGGCGGGTACTTGGACTACATAGGTTCCCTAGCGGGCACTTGGTCTATCTAGGTTAACTAGCGAGCACTTGGACTATCTAGGTTAACTAGCGGGCATATGGACTATTAGTGCCCCTAGCGGGCATTTGGACTATATTTGTTACCTAGCGGGCACTTGGACTATGTAGGTTAACAAACGGGCACTTGGACTATGTAGGTAACCTAGTGGTCACTTGAACTGTCTAGGTTACCTAGCGGGCACGTGGACTATGTAGGTTAACTAGTGGGCACTTGGACTATCTAGGTTAACTAGCGGGCCCTTGGATGATGTAGGTTAACTAGTGGGCCCTTGGACTATGTAGGTTAACTAGCGGGCCCTTGGACTATGTAGGTTACCTAGTGGGCACTGGAACGATCTAGGTTAACTAGCGGGTACATGGACTATGTAGGTTAACTAGCAGGCCCTTGGACTATGTAGATTAACTAGAAGCACTTGGACTATCTACGTTAACTAGCGGGCCCTTTGACTATGTAGATTCCCTAGCGGGCACTTGGACTATGTAGGTTCCACAGCGGGCACTTAGACTATGTAGGTTCCCTAGCAGTCACTTGGACTATGTAGGTTCCAGAGCGGGCACTTAGAATATCTAAGTTCCCTAGCGGGCACTTGTACTATGTAGGTTAATTTGCGGACACTTGGACGATCTAGCTTAACTAGCGGGTACTTGAATTATGTAGGTTAACTAGCAGGCCCTTGAACTATGTAGATTAACTAGCGGGCACTTGGTCTATGTAGGTTCCCTGGCGGGCACTTGGACTCTGTATGTTGCCTACGGACACTTGAACTATGTAAGTTAACTACCGGGCACTTGGACTATGTAGGTTAACTAGCGGGCCCTTGTACTATCTAGGTTACCTATCGGGCACTTGGACTTTGTAGGTTAACTACCGGGCACTTGCATTATCTAGGTTACAGAACGGGCATTTTGACTATGTAGGTAACCTAGCGGGCACTTGGAGAGTCTAGGTTACCTAGCAGGCACTTGGACTTCTACGTTAACGAACGGGCACTTGGACAATGTATGTTGCATAGCGGGCAATTGGACTATCTAGGTTAGGTAACGGGCACTTGGACTATCTAGGTTCTTAGCGGGCAATTGGACGATCTAGGTTAACTAGAGGGCACTTGGACTATCTAGGTTAACTAGCGTGCACTTGGACTATCTAGGTTTCTTAGCGGGTACTTGGACTATGTAGGTTAAATAGTGGGCCATTGATGTATGTAGAATAACTAGCGGCACTTGGACTATCTACGTTAATTAGCGGGCCCTTGGACTATGTAGATACCCTAGCGGGCATTTGGACTATATAGATAACCTAGCGGGCACTTTGACATTGTAGGTCACCTAGCGGCACATGGACTATCTAGGTTACCTGGTTGGCACTTGAACTATCTACGTTATAGCGGGATCTTTGAGCATGTAGGTTACCTAGCGGGCTGTTGGACTATCTAGGTTACCAAGCGGGCACTTGGTCTATCTAGGTTACCTAGCTGGCACTAGGACTATGAAGGTTCCCTAGCGGGCACTAGGATTATCTAGGTTACCTAGCGGGCACTTGGACTATGTAGGTTACCTAGTGGGCACTTGGACTATCTAAGCTTAACGAACGGGCACTTGGAATATGCAGGTAACCTAGCGGGCACATGGACTGTCTAGGTTCCCTAGCGGGCAATTGGATTATGTAGGTTCCCTATCGGGCACTTGGACTATGTAGGTTAACTAGAGGGCATTTGGACTATGTAGGTTACCTAGCGGGTACTTGGACTATGTAGGTTCCCTATCGGGCACGTGGAAAATGTAGGTTAACTAGGGGGCACTAGGACTATGTAGGTTACCTAGCGGGCCCTTAGACTATCTAGGTTACCTAGCGTGCATTTGGACTATGTAGGCTCCCTAGCGGTCATTTGGACTATATAGATTACCTAGCAGGCACTTAGACTTTGTAGGTTACCTAGTGGGCACTTGGACTATCTAGGTTACCTAGCTGGCACTTGAACTATCTACGTTACCTAGCGGGTACTTGGAGTATGTAGGTTACCTACCGGGCGGTTGGACTATCTAGGTAACCAAGCGGGCACTTGGACTATCTAGGTTAACTAACGGGCACTTGGACTGTGTAGGTTCCCTAGCGGGCCCTTGGACTATGTAAGTTCCCTAGCGGGCACTTGGACTATGTGGGTTCCCTAGCGGGCATTTGGACTATCTAGATTACTTAACGGGCACTTGGACTAGGTAGGTTCCCTAGTGGGCAATTGGATTATGTAGGTTCCCTATCGTGCACTTGGACTATGTAGGTTAACTAGCGGGCATTTGGACTATGTAGGTTACCGAGCGGGCACTTGGACTATGTAGGTTCCCTATCGGGCACTTTGAGAATGTAGGTTAACTAGGGGGCACTAGGACTATGTAGGTTACCTAGCGGGCCCTTGGACTATCCAGGTGACCTAAGGGGAACCTGGACTATGTAGGTTAACTAGTGGGCACTTAGATTATCTAGGTTACCTAGCAGGCACTTGGACTATGTACGTTCCCTAGCGGGCATTTGGACTATCTAGGTTACCTAACGGGCACTTGGACTAGGTAGGTTCCCTAGCGGGCACATGGATTATGTAGGTTCCCTATCGGGCACTTGGACTATGTAGGTTAACTAGCGGGCATTTGGACTATGTAGGTTACCTAGCGGGCACTTGGACTATGTAGGTTCCCTATCGGGCACTTTGAGAATGTAGGTTAACTAGGGGGCACTAGGACTATGTAGGTTACCTAGCGGGCCCTTGGACTATCTAGGTTACCTAGGGGGAACCTGGACTATGTAGGTTAACTAGTGGGCACTTGGACAATCTAGGTTGCCTAGCAGGCACTTGGACTATGTACGTTCCCTAGCAGGCACTTGGATTATGTAGGTTCCCTATCGGGCACTTGGACTATGTAGAATAACTAGAGGGCATTTGGACTATGTAGGTTCCCTATCGGGCACATGGAAAATGTAGGTTAACTAGGGGGCACTAGGACTATGTAGGTTACCTAGGGGGCCCTTAGACTATCTAGGTTATCTAACGGGCATTTGGACTATGTAGGCTCCCTAGCGGTCATTTGGACTATCTAGGTTACCTAGCTGGCACTTGAACTATCTACGTTACCTAGCGGGTACTTGGAGTATGTAGGTTACCTACCGGGCTGTTGGACTATCTAGGTTACCTAGCGGGCATTGGGACTATCTAGGTTAACTAACGGGCACTTGGACTATGTAGGTTCCCAAGCGGGCCTGGACTATGTAAGTTCCCTAGCGTGCACTTGGACTATGTGGGTTCCCTAGCGGGCATTTGGACTATCTAGGTTACCTAGCGGTCAATTGGACTATATAGATTACCTAGCGGGCACTTGGACTATCTAGGTTACCTAGCTGGCACTTGAACTATCTACGTTACCTAGCGGGTACTTGGAGTATGTAGGTTACCTACCGGGCGGTTGGACTATCTAGGTTACCAAGCGGGCACTTGGACTATCTAGGTTAACTAACGGGCACTTGGACTATGTAGGTTCCCTAGCGGGCCCTTGGACTATGTAAGTTCCCTAGCGGGCACTTGGACTATCTAGGTTACCTAGGGGGAACCTGGACTATGTAGGTTAACTAGTGGGCACTTGGACAATCTAGGTTACCTAGCAGGCACTTGGACTATGTACGTTCCCTAGCAGGAACTTGGATTATGTAGGTTCCCTATCGGGCACTTGGACTATGTAGAATAACTAGAGGGCATTTGGACTATGTAGGTTACCTAGCGGGCACTTGGACTATGTAGGTTCCCTATCGGGCACATGGAAAATGTAGGTTAACTAGGGGGCACTAGGACTATGTAGGTTACCTAGGGGGCCCTTAGACTATCTAGGTTACCTAGAGGGCATTTGGACTATCCAGGTTACCTAGCTGGCACTTGAACTATCTACGTTACCTAGCGGGTACTTGGAGTATGTAGGTTACCTACCGGGCTGTTGGACTATCTAGGTTACCTAGCGGGCATTGGGACTATCTAGGTTAACTAACGGGCACTTGGACTATGTAGGTTCCCAAGCGGGCCTGGACTATGTAAGTTCCCTAGCGTGCACTTGGACTATGTGGGTTCCCTAGCGGGCATTTGGACTATCTAGGTTACCTAGCGGTCATTTGGACTATATAGATTACCTAGCAGGCACTTAGACTTTGTAGGTTACCTAGCGGGCACTTGGACTATCTAGGTTACCTAGCTGGCACTTGAACTATCTACGTTACCTAGCAGGTACTTGGAGTATGTAGGTTACCTACCGGGCTGTTGGACTATCTAGGTTACCTAGCGGGCACTGGGACTATCTAGGTTAACTAAAGGGCACTTGTACTATGTAGGTTCCCTAGCGGGCCCTTGGACTATGTAAGTTCCCTAGCGTGCACTTGGACTATGTGGGTTCCCTAGCGGGCATTTGGACTATCTTGATTACCTAACGGGCACTTGGACTAGGTAGGTTCCCTAGCGGGCAATTGGATTATGTAGGTTCCCTATCGTGCACTTGGACTATGTAGGTTAACTAGCGGGCATTTGGACTATGTAGGTTACCGAGCGGGCACTTGGACTATGTAGGTTCCCTATCGGGCACTTTGAGAATGTAGGTTAACTAGGGGGCACTAGGACTATGTAGGTTACCTAGCGGGCCCTTGGACTATCTAGGTTACCTAGGGGGAACCTGGACTATGTAGGTTAACTAGTGGGCACTTGGACAATCTAGGTTACCTAGCAGGCACTTGGACTATGTACGTTCCCTAGCAGGCACTTGGATTATGTAGGTTCCCTATCGGGCACTTGGACTATGTAGAATAACTAGAGGGCATTTGGACTATGTAGGTTACCTAGCGGGCACTTGGACTATGTAGGTTCCCTATCGGGCACATGGAAAATGTAGGTTAACTAGTGGGCACTAGGACTATGTAGGTTACCTAGGGGGCCCTTAGACTATCTAGGTTACCTAGCGGGCATTTGGACTATGTAGGCTCCCTAGCGGTCATTTGGACTATCTAGGTTATCTAGCTGGCACTTGAACTATCTACGTTACCTAGCGGGTACTTGGAGTATGTAGGTTACCTACCGGGCTGTTGGACTATCTAGGTTACCTAGCGGGCATTGGGACTATCTAGGTTAACTAACGGGCACTTGGACTATGTAGGTTCCCAAGCGGGCCTGGACTATGTAAGTTCCCTAGCGTGCACTTGGACTATGTGGGTTCCCTAGCGGGCATTTGTACTATCTAGGTTACCTAGCGGTCATATGGACTATATAGATTACCTAGCAGGCACTTAGACTTTGTAGGTTACCTAGCGGGCACTTGGACGATCTAGGTTAACTAGAGGGCACTTGGACTATCTAGGTTAGGTAACGGGCACTTGGACTATCTAGGTTTCTTAGCGGGTACTTGGACTATGTAGGTTAACTAGTGGGCCCTTGAACTATGTAGAATAACTAGCGGCACTTGGACTATATACGTTAACTAGCGGGCCCTTGGACTATGTAGATACCCTAGCGGGCATTTGGACTATATAGATAACCTAGCGGGCACTTTGACTTTGTAGGTTACCTAGCGGCACATGGACTATCTAGGTTACCTAGCTGGCACTTGAACTATCTACGTTATAGCGGGTTCTTAATATATGTAGGTTACCTAGCGGGCTGTTGGACTATCTAGGTTACCAAGCGGGCACTTGGTCTATCTAGGTTAACTAAAGGGCCCTTGGACTGTGTAGATTCCCTAGCGGACACTTGGACTTTGTATATACCCTACGGACACTTGAACTATGTAAGTTAACTACCGGGCACTTGGACTACGTAGGTTAACTAGCAGACACTTGGACTATCTAGGTTACCTAGCGGGCATTTGAACTATGTAGGTTAACTACTGGGCACTTGCACTATCTAGGTTACCGAACGGGCATTTGGACTATGTAGGTAACCTAGCAGGCAATTGGAGAGTCTAGGTTACCTAGCGGGCACTTGGACTTCTAGGTTAACGAACGGGCACTTGGACTATGTATGTTGCATAGCGGGCAATTGGACTATCTAGGTTAGGTAACGGGCACTTGGACTATCTAGGTTTCTTAGCGGGCATTTGGACGATCTAGGTTAACTAGAGGGCACTTGTACTATCTAGGTTAACTAGCGTGAACTTGGACTATCTAGGTTTCTTAGCGGGTACTTGGACTATGTAGGTTAACTAGCGGGCCCTTGGACTATGTAGCTTAATTAGCGGCACTTGGGCTATCTACGTTAACTAGCGGGCCCTTGGACTATGTAGATTCCCTAGCTGGCATTTGGACTATATAGATAACGTAGCGGGCACCTTGACTTTGTAGGTTACCTAGCGGCACAAGAACTATCTAGGTTACCTAGCTGGCACTTGAACTATCTACGTTACAGCGGGTTCTTAATATATGTAGGTTACCTAGCGGGCTGTTGGACTATCTAGGTTACCAAGCGGGCACTTGGTCTATCTAGGTTAACTAAAGGGCCCTTGGACTGTGTAGATTCCCTAGCGGGCCCTTGGACTCTGTAAGTTCCCTAGCGGGCACTTGGACTATATGGATTTCCAGGCGGGCATTTTGACTATCTAGGTTACCAAACGGGCACTTGGACTATGTAGGTTCCCTAGCGGGCACTTGGATTATGTACGTTCCCTATCAGGCACTTGGACTATGTAGATTAACTAGAGGGCATTTGGACTATGTAGGTTACCTAGCGGGCACTTGGATTATGTAGGTTCCCTATCGGGCACTTGGAGAATGTAGGTTAACTAGGGGGCACTATGTAGGTTCCCAATCGGGCACTTGGAGAATGTAGGTTAACTAGGGGGCAGTAGGACTATGTAGGTTACCTAGCGGGCCCTTGGACTATCTAGGTTACCTAGGGGGAAACTTGACTATGTAGGTTAACTAGTGGGCACTTGGACTATCTAGGTTACCTAGCAGGCACTAGGACTATGTACGTTCCCTAGCGGGCATTTGGACTATCTTCGTTACCTAGCGGGCACTTGGACTATGTACGTTACCTACCGGGCACATGGACTATGTACGTTTCCTAGCGGGTACATGGACTAGATAGTTTAACTAGCGAGCACTTGGACTATCTAGGTTACCTAGCTGGCACTTGAACTATCTACGTTATAGCGGGTTCTTAGAGTATGTAGGTTACCTAGCAGGCTGTTGGACTATCTAGGTTACCAAGCGGGCACTTGGACTATCTAGGTTAACTAAAGGGCACTTGGACTGTGTAGATTCCCTAGTGGGCCCTTGGACTATGTAAGTTCCCTAGCGGGCACTTGGACTATGTGGGTTTCCTGGCGGGCATTTTGACTATCAAGTTACCAAACGGGCACTTGGACTATGTACGTTCCCTATCGGGCACTTGGACTATGTAGATTAACTAGAGGGCATTTGGAGTATGTAGGTTACCTAGCGGGCACTTGGACTATGTGGGTCTCCTGGTGGGCATTTTGACTATCTAGGTTACCAAACGGGCACTTGGACTATGTAGGTTCCCTAGCGGGCACTTGGATTATGTACGTTCCCTATCGGGCACTTGGACTATGTAGATTAACTAGAGGGCATTTGGAGTATGTAAGTTATCTAACGGGCACTTAGACTATGTAGGTTCCCTAACGGGCACTTGGAGAATGTAGGTTAACTAGGGGGCACTATGTAGGTTCCCAATCGGGCACTTGGAGAATGTAGGTTAACTAGGGGGCACTAGGACTATGTAGGTTACCTAGCGGGCCCTAGGACTTTCTAGGTTACCTAGGGGGAACCTGGAGTATGTAGGTTTACTAGTGGGCACTTGGACTATCTAGGTTACCTAGCAGGCACTTGGACTATGTACGTTCCCTAGAGGGCTTTGGACTATCTACGTTACCTAGCGGGCACTTTGACTATGTACGTTACCTAGCAGGCACTTGGACTATGTACGTTTCCTGGCGGGTACTTGGACTACATAGGTTCCCTAGCGGGCACTTGGTCTATCTAGGTTAACTAGCGAGCACTTGGACTATCTAGGTTAACTAGCGGGCATATGGACTATTAGTGCCCCTAGCGGGCATTTGGACTATATTTGTTACCTAGCGGGCACTTGGACTATGTAGGTTAACAAACGGGCACTTGGACTATGTAGGTAACCTAGTGGTCACTTGAACTGTCTAGGTTACCTAGCGGGCACGTGGACTATGTAGGTTAACTAGTGGGCACTTGGACTATCTAGGTTAACTAGCGGGCCCTTGGATGATGTAGGTTAACTAGTGGGCCCTTGGACTATGTAGGTTAACTAGCGGGCCCTTGGACTATGTAGGTTACCTAGTGGGCACTGGAACGATCTAGGTTAACTAGCGGGTACATGGACTATGTAGGTTAACTAGCAGGCCCTTGGACTATGTAGATTAACTAGAAGCACTTGGACTATCTACGTTAACTAGCGGGCCCTTTGACTATGTAGATTCCCTAGCGGGCACTTGGACTATGTAGGTTCCACAGCGGGCACTTAGACTATGTAGGTTCCCTAGCAGTCACTTGGACTATGTAGGTTCCAGAGCGGGCACTTAGAATATCTAAGTTCCCTAGCGGGCACTTGTACTATGTAGGTTAATTTGCGGACACTTGGACGATCTAGCTTAACTAGCGGGTACTTGAATTATGTAGGTTAACTAGCAGGCCCTTGAACTATGTAGATTAACTAGCGGGCACTTGGTCTATGTAGGTTCCCTGGCGGGCACTTGGACTCTGTATGTTGCCTACGGACACTTGAACTATGTAAGTTAACTACCGGGCACTTGGACTATGTAGGTTAACTAGCGGGCCCTTGTACTATCTAGGTTACCTATCGGGCACTTGGACTTTGTAGGTTAACTACCGGGCACTTGCATTATCTAGGTTACAGAACGGGCATTTTGACTATGTAGGTAACCTAGCGGGCACTTGGAGAGTCTAGGTTACCTAGCAGGCACTTGGACTTCTACGTTAACGAACGGGCACTTGGACAATGTATGTTGCATAGCGGGCAATTGGACTATCTAGGTTAGGTAACGGGCACTTGGACTATCTAGGTTCTTAGCGGGCAATTGGACGATCTAGGTTAACTAGAGGGCACTTGGACTATCTAGGTTAATTAGCGTGCACTTGGACTATCTAGGTTTCTTAGCGGGTACTTGGACTATGTAGGTTAAATAGTGGGCCATTGATGTATGTAGAATAACTAGCGGCACTTGGACTATCTACGTTAATTAGCGGGCCCTTGGACTATGTAGATACCCTAGCGGGCATTTGGACTATATAGATAACCTAGCGGGCACTTTGACATTGTAGGTCACCTAGCGGCACATGGACTATCTAGGTTACCTGGTTGGCACTTGAACTATCTACGTTATAGCGGGATCTTTGAGCATGTAGGTTACCTAGCGGGCTGTTGGACTATCTAGGTTACCAAGCGGGCACTTGGTCTATCTAGGTTACCTAGCTGGCACTAGTACTATGAAGGTTCCCTAGCGGGCACTAGGATTATCTAGGTTACCTAGCGGGCACTTGGACTATGTAGGTTACCTAGTGGGCACTTGGACTATCTAAGCTTAACGAACGGGCACTTGGAATATGCAGGTAACCTAGCGGGCACATGGACTGTCTAGGTTCCCTAGCGGGCAATTGGATTATGTAGGTTCCCTATCGGGCACTTGGACTATGTAGGTTAACTAGAGGGCATTTGGACTATGTAGGTTACCTAGCGGGTACTTGGACTATGTAGGTTCCCTATCGGGCACGTGGAAAATGTAGGTTAACTAGGGGGCACTAGGACTATGTAGGTTACCTAGCGGGCCCTTAGACTATCTAGGTTACCTAGCGTGCATTTGGACTATGTAGGCTCCCTAGCGGTCATTTGGACTATATAGATTACCTAGCAGGCACTTAGACTTTGTAGGTTACCTAGTGGGCACTTGGACTATCTAGGTTACCTAGCTGGCACTTGAACTATCTACGTTACCTAGCGGGTACTTGGAGTATGTAGGTTACCTACCGGGCGGTTGGACTATCTAGGTAACCAAGCGGGCACTTGGACTATCTAGGTTAACTAACGGGCACTTGGACTGTGTAGGTTCCCTAGCGGGCCCTTGGACTATGTAAGTTCCCTAGCGGGCACTTGGACTATGTGGGTTCCCTAGCGGGCATTTGGACTATCTAGATTACTTAACGGGCACTTGGACTAGGTAGGTTCCCTAGTGGGCAATTGGATTATGTAGGTTCCCTATCGTGCACTTGGACTATGTAGGTTAACTAGCGGGCATTTGGACTATGTAGGTTACCGAGCGGGCACTTGGACTATGTAGGTTCCCTATCGGGCACTTTGAGAATGTAGGTTAACTAGGGGGCACTAGGACTATGTAGGTTACCTAGCGGGCCCTTGGACTATCCAGGTGACCTAAGGGGAACCTGGACTATGTAGGTTAACTAGTGGGCACTTAGATTATCTAGGTTACCTAGCAGGCACTTGGACTATGTACGTTCCCTAGCGGGCATTTGGACTATCTAGGTTACCTAACGGGCACTTGGACTAGGTAGGTTCCCTAGCGGGCACATGGATTATGTAGGTTCCCTATCGGGCACTTGGACTATGTAGGTTAACTAGCGGGCATTTGGACTATGTAGGTTACCTAGCGGGCACTTGGACTATGTAGGTTCCCTATCGGGCACTTTGAGAATGTAGGTTAACTAGGGGGCACTAGGACTATGTAGGTTACCTAGCGGGCCCTTGGACTATCTAGGTTACCTAGGGGGAACCTGGACTATGTAGGTTAACTAGTGGGCACTTGGACAATCTAGGTTGCCTAGCAGGCACTTGGACTATGTACGTTCCCTAGCAGGCACTTGGATTATGTAGGTTCCCTATCGGGCACTTGGACTATGTAGAATAACTAGAGGGCATTTGGACTATGTAGGTTCCCTATCGGGCACATGGAAAATGTAGGTTAACTAGGGGGCACTAGGACTATGTAGGTTACCTAGGGGGCCCTTAGACTATCTAGGTTATCTAACGGGCATTTGGACTATGTAGGCTCCCTAGCGGTCATTTGGACTATCTAGGTTACCTAGCTGGCACTTGAACTATCTACGTTACCTAGCGGGTACTTGGAGTATGTAGGTTACCTACCGGGCTGTTGGACTATCTAGGTTACCTAGCGGGCATTGGGACTATCTAGGTTAACTAACGGGCACTTGGACTATGTAGGTTCCCAAGCGGGCCTGGACTATGTAAGTTCCCTAGCGTGCACTTGGACTATGTGGGTTCCCTAGCGGGCATTTGGACTATCTAGGTTACCTAGCGGTCAATTGGACTATATAGATTACCTAGCGGGCACTTGGACTATCTAGGTTACCTAGCTGGCACTTGAACTATCTACGTTACCTAGCGGGTACTTGGAGTATGTAGGTTACCTACCGGGCGGTTGGACTATCTAGGTTACCAAGCGGGCACTTGGACTATCTAGGTTAACTAACGGGCACTTGGACTATGTAGGTTCCCTAGCGGGCCCTTGGACTATGTAAGTTCCCTAGCGGGCCCTTGGACTATGTAAGTTCCCTAGCGGGCACTTGGACTATCTAGGTTACCTAGGGGGAACCTGGACTATGTAGGTTAACTAGTGGGCACTTGGACAATCTAGGTTACCTAGCAGGCACTTGGACTATGTACGTTCCCTAGCAGGCACTTGGATTATGTAGGTTCCCTATCGGGCACTTGGACTATGTAGAATAACTAGAGGGCATTTGGACTATGTAGGTTACCTAGCGGGCACTTGGACTATGTAGGTTCCCTATCGGGCACATGGAAAATGTAGGTTAACTAGGGGGCACTAGGACTATGTAGGTTACCTAGGGGGCCCTTAGACTATCTAGGTTACCTAGAGGGCATTTGGACTATCCAGGTTACCTAGCTGGCACTTGAACTATCTACGTTACCTAGCGGGTACTTGGAGTATGTAGGTTACCTACCGGGCTGTTGGACTATCTAGGTTACCTAGCGGGCATTGGGACTATCTAGGTTAACTAACGGGCACTTGGACTATGTAGGTTCCCAAGCGGGCCTGGACTATGTAAGTTCCCTAGCGTGCACTTGGACTATGTGGGTTCCCTAGCGGGCATTTGGACTATCTAGGTTACCTAGCGGTCATTTGGACTATATAGATTACCTAGCAGGCACTTAGACTTTGTAGGTTACCTAGCGGGCACTTGGACTATCTAGGTTACCTAGCTGGCACTTGAACTATCTACGTTACCTAGCAGGTACTTGGAGTATGTAGGTTACCTACCGGGCTGTTGGACTATCTAGGTTACCTAGCGGGCACTGGGACTATCTAGGTTAACTAAAGGGCACTTGTACTATGTAGGTTCCCTAGCGGGCCCTTGGACTATGTAAGTTCCCTAGCGTGCACTTGGACTATGTGGGTTCCCTAGCGGGCATTTGGACTATCTTGATTACCTAACGGGCACTTGGACTAGGTAGGTTCCCTAGCGGGCAATTGGATTATGTAGGTTCCCTATCGTGCACTTGGACTATGTAGGTTAACTAGCGGGCATTTGGACTATGTAGGTTACCGAGCGGGCACTTGGACTATGTAGGTTCCCTATCGGGCACTTTGAGAATGTAGGTTAACTAGGGGGCACTAGGACTATGTAGGTTACCTAGCGGGCCCTTGGACTATCTAGGTTACCTAGGGGGAACCTGGACTATGTAGGTTAACTAGTGGGCACTTGGACAATCTAGGTTACCTAGCAGGCACTTGGACTATGTACGTTCCCTAGCAGGCACTTGGATTATGTAGGTTCCCTATCGGGCACTTGGACTATGTAGAATAACTAGAGGGCATTTGGACTATGTAGGTTACCTAGCGGGCACTTGGACTATGTAGGTTCCCTATCGGGCACATGGAAAATGTAGGTTAACTAGTGGGCACTAGGACTATGTAGGTTACCTAGGGGGCCCTTAGACTATCTAGGTTACCTAGCGGGCATTTGGACTATGTAGGCTCCCTAGCGGTCATTTGGACTATCTAGGTTATCTAGCTGGCACTTGAACTATCTACGTTACCTAGCGGGTACTTGGAGTATGTAGGTTACCTACCGGGCTGTTGGACTATCTAGGTTACCTAGCGGGCATTGGGACTATCTAGGTTAACTAACGGGCACTTGGACTATGTAGGTTCCCAAGCGGGCCTGGACTATGTAAGTTCCCTAGCGTGCACTTGGACTATGTGGGTTCCCTAGCGGGCATTTGTACTATCTAGGTTACCTAGCGGTCATATGGACTATATAGATTACCTAGCAGGCACTTAGACTTTGTAGGTTACCTAGCGGGCACTTGGACTATCTAGGTTACCTAGCTGGCACTTGAACTATCTACGTTACCTAGCGGGTACTTGGAGTATGTAGGTTACCTACCGGGCGGTTGGACTATCTAGGTTACCAAGCGGGCACTTGGACTATCTAGGTTAACTAACGGGCACTTGGACTGTGTAGGTTCCCTAGCGGGCCCTTGGACTATGTAAGTTCCCTAGCGGGCACTTGGACTATGTGGGTTTCCTGGCGGGAATTTGGACTTTCTAGGTTACCTAACGGGTACTTGGACTATGTACGTTCCCTAGCGGGCACTTGGATTATGTACGTTCCCTATCGGGCACTTGGACTATGTAGAATAACTAGAGGGCATTTGGACTATGTAGGTTACCTAGCGGGCACTTGGACTATGTAGGTTCCCTATCGGGCACTTTGAGAATGTAGGTTAACTAGGGGGCACTAGGACTATGTAGGTTACCTAGCGGGCCCTTAGACTATCTAGGTTACCTAGCGGGCATTTGGACTATATAGATTACCTAGCGGGCACTTAGACTTTGTAGGTTACCTAGCGGGCACTTGGACTATCTAGGTTACCTAGCTGGCACTTGAACTATCTACGTTACCTAGCAGGTACTTGGAGTATGTAGGTTACCTACCGGGCTGTTGGACTATCTAGGTTACCTAGCGGGCACTGGGACTATCTAGGTTAACTAACGGGCACTTGTACTATGTAGGTTCCCTAGCGGGCCCTTGGACTATGTAAGTTCCCTAGCGGGCACTTGGACTATGTGGGTTCCCTAGCGGGTATTTGGACTATGTAGGTTAACTAGCGGGCATTTGGACTATGTAGGTTACCGAGCGGGCACTTGGACTATGTAGGTTCCCTATCGGGCACTTTGAGAATGTAGGTTAACTAGGGGGCACTAGGACTATGTAGGTTACCTAGCGGGCCCTTGGACTATCTAGGTGACCTAAGGGGAACCTGGACTATGTAGGTTAACTAGTGGGCACTTAGATTATCTAGGTTACCTAGCAGGCACTTGGAGAATGTACGTTCCCTAGCGGGCATTTGGACTATCTAGGTTACTTAACGGGCACTTGGACTAGGTAGGTTCCCTAGCGGGCACATGGATTATGTAGGTTCCCTACCGGGCACTTGGACTATGTAGGTAAACTAGCGGGCATTTGGACTATGTAGGTTACCTAGCGGGCACTTGGACTATGTAGGTTCCCTATCGGGCACTTTGAGAATGTAGGTTAACTAGGGGGCACTAGGACTATGTAGGTTACCTAGCGGGCCCTTGGACTATCTAGGTTACCTAGGGGGAACCTGGACTATGTAGGTTAACTAGTGGGCACTTGGACAATCTAGGTTACCTAGCAGGCACTTGGACTATGTACGTTCCCTAGCAGGCACTTGGATTATGTAGGTTCCCTATCGGGCACTTGGACTATGTAGAATAACTAGAGGGCATTTGGACTATGTAGGTTACCTAGCGGGCACTTGGACTATGTAGGTTCCCTATCGGGCACATGGAAAATGTAGGTTAACTAGGGGGCACTAGGACTATGTAGGTTACCTAGGGGGCCCTTAGACTATCTCGGTTACCTAGCGGGCATTTGGACTATGTAGGCTCCCTAGCGGTCATTTGGACTATCTAGGTTACCTAGCTGGCACTTGAACTATCTACGTTACCTAGCGGGTACTTGGAGTATGTAGGTTACCTACCGGGCTGTTGGACTATCTAGGTTAACTAGCGGGCATTGGGACTATCTAGGTTAACTAACGGGCACTTGCACTATGTAGGTTCCCAAGCGGGCCTGGACTATGTAAGTTCCCTAGCGTGCACTTGGGCTATGTGGGTTCCCTAGCTGGCATTTGGACTATCTAGGTTACCTAACGGGCACTTGGACTATGTAGGTTTCCTAGCGGGCACTTCGTTTATGTACGTTTCCTATCGGGCACTTGGACTATGTAGGTTAACTAGCGGGCATTTGGACTATGTAGGTTACCTAGCGGGCACTTTGACTATGTAGGTTCCCAATCGGGCACTTGGAGAATGTAGGTTAACTAAGGGGCACTAGGACTATGTAGGTTACCTAGCGGGCCCTTGGACTATCCAGGTTACCTAGGGGGAACCTGGACTATGTAGGTTAACTAGTGGGCAATTGGACTATCTAGGTTACCTAGCAGGCACTTGGACAATGTACGTTCTTTAGCGGGCACTTGGATTATGAAGGTTCACTATCGGGCACTTGGACTATGTACTTTACCTAGCGGGCACTTGGACTATGTATGTTTCCGAGCGGGTGCTTGGACTAGATAGGTTCCCTAGCGGGCACTTGGTCTATCTAGGTTAACTAGCGAGCACTTGGACTATCTAGGTTAACTAGCGGGCATATGGACTATTAGGGCCCCTAGCGGGCATTTGGACTATATTTGTTACCTAGCGGGCACTTGGACTATGTAGGTTAACGAACGGGCACTTGGACTATGTAGGAAACCTAGTGGTCACTTGGACTATCTAGGTTAACTTGCGGGCCCTTGGACAATGCAGGTTAATTAGCGGGCCCTTGGATTATGTAGGTTAACTAGTGGGCACTTGGACGATCTAGGTTAACTAGCGGGTACTTGGACTATGTAGATTAACTAGCGGCACTTGGACTATCTACGTTAACTAGCGGGCCCTTGGACTATGCAGATTCCCTAGCGGGCACTTGGACTATGTATGTTCCAGAGCGGGCCCTTGGACTATGTAGGGTCCCTAGCAGTCACTTGGACTATGTAGGTTCCAGAGCGGGCACTTAGGCTATCTAGGTTCCCTAGCGGGCACTTGTACTATGTAGGTTAATTAGCGGACACTTGGACGATCTAGGTTAACTAGCGGGTACTTGGATTATGTAGGTTAAGTAGCGGTCCCTTGAACTATGTAGATTAACTAGCGGGCACTTGGAGTATGTAGGTTCCCTAGCGGGCACTTGGACTCTGTATGTTCCCTACGGACACTTGAACTATGTAAGTTAACTACTGGGCACTTGGACTATGTAGGTTAACTAGCGGGCCCTTGTACTATCTAGGTTACCTAGCGGGCACTTGGACTATGTAGGTTAACTACCGGGCACTTAAACTATCTAGGTTACCAAACGGGCATTTGGCTATGTAGGTAACCTAGCGGGCACTTGGAGAGTCTAGGTTACCTAGCGGGCACTTGGACTTCTAGGTTAACGAACGGGCACTTGGACTATGTATGTTGCATAGCGGGCAATTGGACTATCTAGGTTAGGTAACGGGCACTTGGACTATCTAGGTTTCTTAGCGGGCACTTGGACGATCTAGGTTAACTAGAGGGCACTTGGACTAACTAGGTTAGGTAACGGGCACTTGGACTATCTAGGTTTCTTAGCGGGTACTTGGACTATGTAGGTTAACTAGTGGGCCCTTGAACTATGTAGAATAACTAGCGGCTCTTGGACTATCTACGTTAACTAGCGGGCCCTTGGACTATGTAGATACCCTAGCGGGCATTTGGACTATATAGATAACCTAGCGGGGACTTTGACTTTGTAGGTTACCTAGCGGCACATGGACTATCCAGGTTACATATCTGGCACTTCAACTATCTAAGTTGCCTAGCGGGTTCTTGGAGTATGTAGGTTACCTAGCGGACTGTTGGACTATCTAGGTTACCTAGCGGGCACTTGGACTATCTAGGTTAACTAACGGGCACTTGGACTATGTAGGTTCCCTAGCGGGCCCTTGGACTATGTAAGTTCCCTTTCGGGCACTTGGACTAGGTAGGTTCCCTAGCGGGCACTTGGTCTATCTAGGTTAACTAGCGGACACTTGGAGTATCTGGTTAACTAGCGAGCACTTGGACTATCTAGGTTAACTAGCGGGCCCTTGGATTATGTAGATTCCCTAGCGGGCACTTGGACTACGTAAGTTCCCTAGCGGGCACTTGAACTATGTATGTTCCCTAGCGGGCACTTGGACTATGTATGTTCCCTACGGACACTTGAACTATGTAAGTTAACTACCGGGCACTTGGACTATGTATGTTAACTAGCGGGCCCTTGGACTACTTAGGTTAACTAGCGGACACTTGCACTATGTAGGTTACCTAGCGGGCACTTGGAGTATGTAGGTTAACTAGCAGGCCCTTGGACTATCTAGGTTACCTAGCAGGCACTTGGACTATGTAGGTTAACTAGCGGGCACTTGCACTCTCTAGGTTACCTAGTGGGCACTTGGACTATCTATGTTAACCAGCGGGCACTTGGACTATGCAGATAACCTAGCGGGCACTTGTACTGTCTAGGTTACATAGCGGGCACTTGGACTCTCTAGGTTACATAGCGGGCTCTTGGACTTCTAGGTTAACGATCGGGCACTTGGACTATGTAGGTTGCCTAGCGGGCAGTTGGACTATCTAGGTTAGGTAACGGGCATTTGGACTATCTAGGTTACCTAGCGGGAACTTGGACTATCTAGGTTGCCTAGCAGGCACTTGGATTATGAAGGATCCCTAGCGGGCACTTGGACTATCTAGATTACCTAGCGGACACGTGGACTATGTAGGTTACCTAGCAGGCACTTTGACTCTCTAGGTTAACTAACGGGCACTTGGACTATGTAGGTTGCCTAGCGGGCACTTGGACTATGTAGGTTCCCAAGCGGGCACTTGGATTATGTAGGTTCCCTATCGGGCACTTGGACTATGTAGGTTAACTAGCGGGCACTTGGACTATGTAGGTTCCCTAGTGGGCACTTGGATTATCTAGGTTAACGAACTGGCACTTGGACTATGTGGGTTACCTAGCCGCCACTTGGACTATCTAGGTTAGTTAACAGGCACTTGGACTATTGAGGTTCCCTAGCGGGCACTTGTACTATCTAGGATACCTAGCTGGCCCTTGGACTATGTAGGTCAACTAGCGGGCCCATGGACTATCTAGGTTAGCTAACGGGCTCTTAGATTATGTAAGTTAACTAGCGGGCACTTGGAATATGTAGGTTAACTAGCGGGCCCATGGACTATGTAGGTTTACTTGCGGGCCCTTGGACTATCTAGGTTCCCTAAAGGGCTCTTGGGCTATCTAGGTCACCGAAAAGGCACTTGGACTATCTAGGTTACCTAGCGGGAACTTGGACTATATAGGCTAATTAGGGGACCCTTGGAATATATAGGTTACCTAGAGGGTACTTGAACTATCTAGGTTAACTAGCGGGGACTTGGACTATGTACGTTCCCTAGCGGGAACTTGGACTATCTAGATTAACTAGCGGGCACTTGGACTATCTAGGTTAACTAGCGTGCACTTGGACTATGTAGGTTCCTTAGCGGGCACTTGGACTATCTAGGTTGCCTAGCGGGCACTTGTACTATGTAGGTTAACTAGCGTGCCCTTGGACTATCTAGATTACGTAGCAGGCACTTGGTATATAGGTTAACTAGCGGGCACTTGGACTATATAGGCTAACTAGTGGCCACTTGCACGATCTAGGTTAACTAGCGGGCCCTTGCACTATGTAGGTTAACTAGCGGGCCCATGGATTATGTAGGTTTACTAGTATGCACTTGGACTATCTACGTTAACTAGCGGGCACTTGGACTATGTAGTTTCCCTAGCAGGCATTTGGACTATTTAGGTTACCTAGCGGGAATTTGGACTATGTAGGTTACATAGCGGGCACTTGGACTATCTAGGTTACCTAGCAGGCACTTTGACTATCTAGGTTAACTAACGGGCAATTGGAGTATGTAGGTTGCCTAGCGGGTACTTGGATTATGTAGGTTCCCTATCGGGCACTTGGACTATGTAGGTTAACTAGCGGGCACTTGGACTATATAGGCTAACTAGTGGCCACTTGCACGATCTAGGTTAACTAGCGGGCACTTGGAATATGTAGGTTAACTAGCGGACACTTGGAATATGTAGGTTATCTAGCGGGCCCATGGACTATGTAGGTTTACTAGCGGGCCTTTGGACTATCTAGGTTCCCTAAAGGGCACTTGGACTATCTAGGTTACCTAGCGGGCACTTGGACTATGTAGGCTAACTAGGGGGCCCTTGGACGATCTAGGTTACCTAGCGGGTACTTGAACTATCTAGGTTAACTAGCGGGCACTTGCACTATCTAGGTTTCCTCGCGGGCACTGGGACGATGTAGGTTAACTAGCGGGCCCTTGGACTATGTAGGTTAACTAGCGGGCCCTTGGACTATGTAGGTTAACTAGCGTGCACTTGGACGATCTAGGTTAACTAGCGGGTACTTGGAATATGTAGGTTAACTAGCGGGCCCTTGGACTATGTAGATTAACTAGCGGCACTTGGACTATCTATGTTAACTAGCGGGACCTTGGACTATGTAGATTCCCTAGCGGGCACTTGGACTATGTATGTTCCAGAGCGGGCACTTCGACTATGTAGGTTCCCTAGCAGGCACTTGGACTATGTAGGTTCCAGAGCGGGCACTTGGACTTTCTAGGTTCCCTTGCGGGCACTTGGACTATGTAGGTTAACTAGCGGACACTTGGACGATCTAGGTTAACTAGAGGGTACTTGGATTATGTAGGTTAACTAGCGGGCCCTTGGACTATGTAGATTAACTAGCAGCACTTGGACTATCTACGTTAACTAGCGGGTTCTTGGACTATGTAGATTCCCTAGCGGGCACTTGGACTACGTAGCTTCCCTAGCGGGCACTTGGACTATGTATGTTCCCTAGCGGGCACTTGGACTATGTATGTTCCCTACGGACATTGGAACTATGTAAGTTAACTACCAGGTACTTGGACTATGTATGTTAACTAGCGGGCCCTTGGACTACTTAGGTTAACTAGTGGACACTTGCACTATGTAGGTTACCTAGCGGACACTTGGACTATCTAGGTTAACTAGCGGGCGCTTGGACTATGTAGGTTACCTAGCGGGCACTTGGACTATGTAGGTTAACTAGCAGGCCCTTGGACTATCTAGGTTACCTAGCAGGCACTTGGACTATGTAGGTTACCTAGCGGGCACTTGGACTATGTACCTTCCCTAGCGGGCACTTAGACTATCTATGTTAACTAGCCGGCACTTGGACTATGTAGTTAACCTAGCAGACACTTGCACTATGTAGGTTACCTAGCGGGCACTTGAACGATCTAGTTTAACTAAGGGGCACTTGGACTATCAAAGTTAACAAGCGAGCCCTTGGACTATGTAGGTTAACTAGCGGGCCCTTGGACTATCTAGGTTACCTAGATAGCACTTGGACTATATAGGTTCCCTAGCGGGCACTTGGACTATCTGTGTTAACGAACGGGCACTTGGATTATGCAGGTAACCTAGCGGGCACTTGTACTGTCTAGGTTACATAGCGGGCACTTGGACTGTCTAGGTTACATAGCGGGCTCTTGGACTTCTAGGTTAACGAACGGGCACTTGGACTATCTAGGTTACCTAGCGGGCACTTGGACTATCTAGCTTGCGTAGCAGGCTCTTGGACTATGTACGTCCCCTAGTGGGCACTTGGACTATCTAGGTTAACAAACGGACACTAGGACTATCTAGGTTAACTAGCGGGCACTTGGACTATCTAGGTTACCTAGCAGGCAGTTGGATTATGAAGGATCCCTAGCGGGCACTTGGACTATGTAGGTTAATTAGCGGACACTTGCACGATCTAGGTTAACTAGCGGGTCCTTGCACTATGTAGGTTAACTAGCGGGCCCATGGATTATGTAGGTTTACTAGCAGGCACTTGGAATATCTAGGTTAACTAGCGGGCACTTGGACTATGTAGTTTCCCTAGCGGGCATTTGGACTATTTAGGTTACTAAGCGGGCACTAGGACTATGTAGGTTACCTAGCGAGCACTTGGACTATCTAGGTTACCTAGCAGGCACTTTGACTATCTAGGTTAACTAACGGGCACTTGGACTATGTAGGTTGCCTAGCAGGCACATGGACTATGTAGGTTACCTAGCCGCCACTTGGACTATCTAGGTTAGCTAACAGGCACTTGGACTATTGAGGTTCCCTAGCGAGCACTTGTACTATCTAGGATACCTAGCTGGCCTTTGGACTATGTAGGTCAACTAGCGGGCCCTTGGACTATCTAGGTTAGCTAACGGGCACTTAAATTATGTAGGTTAACTAGCGGGCACTTGGAATATGTAGGTTAACTAGCGGGCCCATGGACTATGTAGGTTTACTTGTGGGCCCTTGAACTATCTAGGTTCCCTAAAGGGCACTTGGACTATCTAGGTTACCGAAAAGGCACTTGGACTATCTAGGTTACCTAGCGGGCACTTGGATTATGTAGGCTAACTAGGGGGCACTTGGACTATCTAGGTTACCTAGCGGGTACTTGAACTATCTAGGTTAACTAGCGGGCACTTGGACTATGTACGTTCCCTAGCGGGAACTTGGACTATCTAGATTAACTAGCGGGCACTTGGACTATCTAGGTTAACTAGCGTGCACTTGGACTATGTAGGTTCCTTAGCGGGCACTTGGACTATCTAGGTTGCCTAGCGGGCACTTGTACTATGTAGGTTAACTAGCGTGCCCTTGGACTATGTAGGTTACGTAGCAGGCACTTGGTATATAGGTTAACTAGCGGGCACTTGGACTATGTAGGCTAACTAGTGGACACTTGCACGATCTAGGTTAACTAACGGGCCCTTGCACTATGTAGGTTAACTAGCGGGCCATGGATTATGTAGGTTTACTAGTAGGCACTTGGACTATCTACGTTAACTAGCGGGCACTTGGACTATGTAGTTTCCCTAGCAGGCATTTGGACTATTTAGGTTACCTAGCGGGAATTTGGACTATGTAGGTTACATAGCAGGCACTTGGACTATCTAGGTTACCTAGCGGGCACTTTGACTATCTAGGTTAACTAACGGGCACTTGGAGTATGTAGGTTGCCTAGCGGGCACTTGGACTATGTAGGTTAACTAGCGGGCACTTGGACTGTCTAGGTTACCTAGCGGGCACTTGGATTATCTAGGTTAGCTAACAGGCACTTGGACTATCTAGATTCCCTAGCGCGCACTTGTACTGTCTAGGTTACCTAGCTGGCACTTAGATTATATAGGTTAAATAGCGGGCACTTGGAATATGTAAGTTAACTAGCGGACACTTGGACTATGTAGGTTATCTAGTGGGCCCATGGACTATGTAGGTTTACTAGCGGGCCCTTGGACTATCTAGGTTCCCTAAAGGGCACTTGCACTATCTAGGTTACCGAACGGGCACTTGGATTATCTAGGTTACCTAGCGGGCACTTGGACTATGTAGGCTAACTAGGGGGCCCTTGGACGATCTAGGTTACCTAGCGGGTACTTGAACTATCTAGGTTAACTAGCGGGCACTTGCACTATCTAGGTTTCCTAGCGGGCACTGGGACGATGTAGTTTAACTAGCGGGCCCTTGGACTATGTAGGTTAACTAGCGGGCCCTTGGACTATGTAGGTTAACTAGCGTGCACTTGGACGATCTAGGTTAACTAGCGGGTACTTGGACTATGTAGGTTAACTAGCGGGCCCTTGGACTATGTAGATTAACTAGCGGCACTTGGACTATCTATGTTAACTAGCGGGACCTTGGACTATGTAGATTCCCTAGCGGGCACTTGGACTATGTATGTTCCAGAGCAGGCACTTCGACTATGTAGGTTCCCTAGCAGGCACTTGGACTATGTAGGTTCCAGAGCGGGCACTTGGACTATCTAGGTTCCCTTGCGGGCACTTGGACTATGTAGGTTAACTAGCGGACACTTGGACGATCTAGGTTAACTAGAGGGTACTTGGATTATGTAGGTTAACTAGCGGGCCCTTGGACTATGTAGATTAACTAGCAGCACTTGGACTATCTACGTTAACTAGCGGGTTCTTGGACTATG
This sequence comes from Tenrec ecaudatus, assembly GCF_050624435.1. Lineage (NCBI taxonomy): Eukaryota > Metazoa > Chordata > Mammalia > Afrosoricida > Tenrecidae > Tenrec > Tenrec ecaudatus. The sequence goes on along the minus strand of NW_027457678.1, from coordinate 586,626 downwards.
TAGATTCCCTAGCGGGCACTTGGACTACGTAGCTTCCCTAGCGGGCACTTGGACTATGTATGTTCCCTAGCGGGCACTTGGACTATGTATGTTCCCTACGGACACTGGAACTATGTAAGTTAACTACCAGGTACTTGGACTATGTATGTTAACTAGCGGGCCCTTGGACTACTTAGGTTAACTAGTGGACACTTGCACTATGTAGGTTACCTAGCGGACACTTGGACTATCTAGGTTAACTAGCGGGCGCTTGGACTATGTAGGTTAACTAGCGGACACTTACACTATGTAGGTTACCTAGCAGGCACTTTGACTATCTAGGTTAACTAACGGGCACTTGGACTATGTAGGTTGCCTAGCAGGCACATGGACTATGTTGGTTACCTAGCCGCCACTTGGACTATCTAGGTTAGCTAACAGGCACTTGGACTATTGAGGTTCCCTAGCGAGCACTTGTACTATCTAGGATACCTAGCTGGCCCTTGGACTATGTAGGTCAACTAGCGGGCCCTTGGACTATCTAGGTTAGCTAACGGGCACTTAAATTATGTAGGTTAACTAGCGGGCACTTGGAATATGTAGGGTAACTAGCGGGCCCATGGACTATGTAGGTTTACTTGCGGGCCCTTGAACTATCTAGGTTCCCTAAAGGGCACTTGGACTATCTAGGTTACCGAAAAGGCATTTGGACTATCTAGGTTACCTAGCGGGCACTTGGATTATGTAGGCTAACTAGGGGGCCCTTGGACTATCTAGGTTACCTAGCGGGTACTTGAACTATCTAGGTTAACTAGCGGGCACTTGGACTATGTACTTTCCCTAGCCGGCATTTGGACTATCTATGTTAACTAGCGGGCACTTGTAATATGTAGGTTAACTAGCGGACACTTGCACTATGTAGGTTACCTAGCAGGCACTTGCACTATCTAGGTTAAATAGCGGGCACTTGGACTATCTAGGTTAACTAGCGTGCACTTGGACTATGTAGGTTCCTTAGCGGGCACTTGGACTATCTAGGTTGCCTAACGGGCACTTGTACTATGTAGGTTAACAAGCGTGCCCTTGGACTATCTAGGTTACGTAGCGGGCACTTGTTATATAGGTTAACTAGCGGGCACTTGGACTATATAGGCTAACTAGCGGACACTTGCACGATCTAGGTTAACTAGCGGGCCCTTGCACTATGTAGGTTAACTAGCGGGCCCATGGATTATGTAGGTTTACTAGCAGGCACTTGGACTATCTAGGTTAACTAGCGGGCACTTGGACTATGTAGTTTTCCTAGCAGGCATTTGGACTATTTAGGTTACCTAGCGGGCACTTGGACTATGAACGTTACCTAGCGGGCACTTGGACTATCTAGGTTACCTAGCAGGCACTTTGACTACCTAGGTTAACTAACCGGCACTTGGATTATCTAGGTTAACGAACGGGCACTTGGACTATGTAGGTTACCTATCCGCCACTTGGACTATCTATGTTAGCTAACAGGCACTTGGACTATCTAGATTCCCTAGCGAGCACTTGTACTATCTAGGTTACCTAGCTGGCACTTAGATTATGTAGGTTAAATAGCGGGCACTTGGAATATGTAGGTTAACTAGCGTACACTTGCACTATGTAGGTTAATTAGCGGGCCCATGGACTATGTAGGTTTACTAGCGGGCCCTTGGACTATCTAAGTTCCCTAAAGGGCACTTGGACTATCTAGGTTACCGAACGGGCACTTGGACTATCTAGGTTACCTAGCGGGCACTTGGACTATGTAGGCTAACTAGGGGGCCCTTGGACGATCTAGGTTACCTAGCGGGTACTTGAACTATCTAGGTTAAGTAGCGGGCACTTGCACTATCTAGGTTACCAGCGGGCACGTGGACTATGTAAGTTCCCTAGCGGCCACTTGGACTATCTATATTAACTAGCAGGCACGTGGAATATGTAGGTTAACTAGTGGACACTTGCACTATGTAGGTTACCTAGCAGGCACTTGGACTATCTAGGTTGCCTAGCGGACACATGGACTATGTAGGTTAACTAGCGTGCCCTTGGACTATCTAGGATACGTAGCGGGCACTTGGTGTATAGGATAACTAGCGGGCACTTGGACTATGTAGGTTAACTAGAGGACACTTGGACTATCTATGGTAACTAGTGGGCCCTTGGACTATATAGGTAAACTAGCGGGCACATGGACAATCTAGATTAACTAGCGGGCACTTGGACGATCTAGGTTAACTAGCGGGCCCTTGGACTATCAAAGTTATCAAGTGAGCCCTTGGACTATGTAGGTTAACTAGCGGGCCCTTGGACTATCTAGGTTACCTAGCGGGCACTTGGACTATATAGGTTACCTAGAGGGCACTTGGACTATGTAGGTTACCTAGTGGGCACTTGGACGAGATAGGTTAACTAGCGGGCACTTGGACTATCAAAGTTAACAAATGAGCCCTTCGACTATGTAGGTTAACTAGCGGGCCCTTGGACTATCTAGGTTACCTAGCGGGCACTTGAACTATGTATGTTAACTACCGGGCACTTGCACTATCTAGGTTACTGAACGGGCACTTGGACTATGTAGGTAACCTAGCGGGCACTTGGAGAGTCTAGGTTACCTAGCGGGCACTTGGACTTTTAGGGTAACGTATGGGCACTTGGACTATGTATGTTGCATAGCGGGCAATTGAACTATCTAGGTTAGGTAACGGGCACTTGGACTATCTAAGTTTCTTAGCGGGCACTTGGACGATCTTGGTTAACTAGAGGGCACTTGGACTATCTAGGCTAACTAGCGTGCACTAGGACTATCTAGGTTTCTTAGCGGGTACTTGTACTATGTAGGTTAACTAGTGGGCCCTTGAACTATGTAGAATAACTAGCGGCACTTGGACTATCTATATTAACTAGCGGGCCCTTGGACTATGTAGATTCCCTAGCGGGCATTTGGACTATATAGGTTCCCGAGCGGGCACTTGGATTATGTAGGTTCCCTATCGGGCACTTGGACTATGTAGATTAACTAGAGGGCATTTGGACTATGTAGGTTACCTAGCGGGCACTTGGACTATGTAGGTTCCCTATCGGGCACTTGGAGAATGTAGGTTAACTAGGGGGCACTATGACTATGTAGGTTACCTAGCGGGCCCTTGGACTATCTAGGTTACCTAGGGGGAACCTGGACTATGTAGGTTAACTAGTGGGCACTTGGACTATCTAGGTTACCTGGCAGGCGCTTGGACTATGTACGTTCCCTAGCGGGTACTTGGGCTATCTACGTTACCTAGCGGGCACTTGGACTATGTGCGTTACCTAGCGGGCACTTGGACTATGTACGTTTCCTAGCGGGTACTTGGACTAGATAGGTTCCCTAGCGGGCACTTGGTCTATCTAGGTTAACTAGCGAGCACTTGGACTATCTACGTTAACTAGCGGGCATATGGACTATTATGGCCCCTAGTGGGCATTTGGACTATATTGGTTACCTAGCGGGCACTTGGACTATGTAGGTTAATGAACGGGCACTTGAACTATGTAGGTAACCTAGTGGTCACTTGAAATGTCTAGGTTACCTAGCGGGCACTTGGACTATGTAGGTTAACTAGCGGGCACTTGGACTATCTAGGTTAACTAGCGGGCCCCGGACGATGTAGGTTAACTAGTGGGCCCTTGGACTATGTAGGTTACCTAGTGGGCACTTGGACGATCTAGGTTAACTAGCGGGTACTTGGACTATGTAGGTTAACTAGCGGGCCCTTGGACTATGTAGATTAACTAGTGGCACTTGGACTATCTACGTTAACTAGCGGGCCCTTGGACTATATAGGTTCCCTAGCAAGCACTTGGACTATGTAGGTTCCAGAGCGGCCACTTAGACTATCTAAGTTCCCTAGCGGGCACTTGACTATGTAGGTTAATTAGCGGACAATTGGACGATCTAGGTTAACTAGCGGTACTTGGATTATGTAGGTTAGCTAGCGGGCCCTTGAACTATGTAGATTAACTAGCGGGCACTTGGACTATTTAGGTTCCCTAGCGGGCACTTGGACTCTGTATGTTCCCTACGGACACTTGAACTATGTAAGTTAACTACCGGGCACTTGGACTATGTAGGTTAACTAGCGGGCCCTTGGACTATCTAGGTTACCTAGTGGGCACTTGGACTATGTTGGTTAACTACCGGGCACTTGCACTATGTAGGTTACCGAACGGGCATTTGGACTATGTAGGTAACCTAGCGGGCACTTGGAGAGTCTAGGTTACCTAGCGGGCACTTGGACTTCTAGGTTAACGAACGGGCACTTGGACTATGTATGTTGCATAGCGGGCAATTGGACTATCTAGGTTAGGTAACGGGCACTTGGACTATCTAGGTTTCTTAGCGGGCACTTGGACTATCTAGGTTAACTAGAGGGCACTTGGACTATCTAGGTTAACTAGCGTGCACTTGGACTATCTAGGTTTTTTAGAAGGTACTTGTACTATGTAGGTTAACTAGTGGGCCCTTGAACTATGTAGAATAACTAGCGGCACTTGGACAATCTACGTTAACTAGCGGGCCCTTGGACTATGTAGATACCCTAGCGGGCATTTGGACTATATAGGTTCCCGAGCGGGCACTTGGACTATCTATGTTAACGAAAGGGTACTTGGACTATTCAGGTAACCTAGCAGGCACTTGGACTGTCTAGGTTACATAGCGGGCACTTGGACTGTCTAGGTTACATAGCGGGCTCTTGGACTTCTAGGTTAACCAACGGGCACTTGGACTATGTAGGTTACCTAGCGGGCACTTGGATTATCTAGGTTAGGTAACGGGCACTTGGACTATCTAGGTTACCTAGCGGGCACTTGGACTATCTAGGTTGCGTAGCAGGCACTTGGACTATGTACGTCCCCTAGTGGGTACTTGGACTATCTAGGTTAACAAACCGGCACTAGGACTATCTAGGTTAACTAGCGGGCACTTGGACTATCTAGGTTACCTAGCAGGCAGTTGGATTATGAAGGCTCCATAGCGGGCACTTGGACTATGTAGGTTAACTAGAGGACACTTGGACAATCTAGGTTAACTAGTGGGCCCTTGGACTATGTAGGTTAACTAGCCAGTACTTGGACGATCTAGGTTAACTAGCGGGCACTTGAATGATCTAGGTTAACTAAGAGGCACTTGGACTATCAAAGTTAACAAGCGAGCCCTTGGACTATGTAGGTTAACTAGCGGACACTTGCTCGATCTAGGTTAACTAGCGGGCCCTTGCACTATGTAGGTTAACTAGCGGGCCCATCGATTATGTAGGTTTACTAGCAGGCACTTGGACTATCTAGGTTAACTAGCGGGCACTTGGACTATGTAGTTTCCCTAGCGGGCATATGGACTATTTAGGTAATCAAGCGGGCACTTGGACTATCTAGGTTACCTAGCAGGCACTTTGACTCTCTAGGTTAACTAACGGGCACTTGGACTATGTAGGTTGCCTAGCGGGCACTTGGACTATGTAGGTTCCCTAGCGGGCACTTGGATTATGTAGGTTCCCTATCAGGCACTTGGACTATGTAGGTTAACTAGCGGGCACTTGGACTATGTAGGTTCCCTAATGGGCACTTGGTTTATCTAGGTTAACGAACGGGCACTTGGACTATGTAGGTTACCTAGCCGCCACTTGGACTATCTAGGTTAGCTAACAGGCACTTGGACAATTGAGGTTCCCTTGCGGGCACTTTTACTACCTAGGTTACCTAGCTGGCCCTTGGACTATGTAGGTCAACTAGCGGGCCTTTGGACTATCTAGGTTAGCTAACGGGCACTTAGATTATGTAGGTTAACTAGCGGACACTTGGAATACGTAGGTTAACTAGCGGGCCCATGGACTATGTACGTTTACTTGCGGGTCCTTGGACTATCTAGGTTACCTAAAGGGCACTTGGACTATCTAGGTTACCGAAAAGGCACTTGGACTATCTAGGTTACCTAGCGGGTACTTGAACTATCTAGGTTAACTAGCAGGCACTTGGACTATGTACGTTCCCTAGCGGGCACTTGGAATATGTAGGTTAACTAGCGGACACTTGCCCTATGTAGGTTACTTAGCAGGCACATGGACTATCTAGGTTAACTAGCGGGCACTTGGACTATCTAGGTTAACTAGCGTGCACTTGGACTATGTAGGTTACGTAGCGGACACTTGGTATATAGGTTAACTAGCGGGCAATTGGACTATATAGGCTAACTAGCGGACAATTGCACGATCTAGGTTAACTAGCTGGCCCTTACACTATGTAGGTTAACTAGCGGGCCCATGGATTATGTAGGTTTACTAGCAGGCACTTGGACTATGTAGGTTAACTAGCGGGCACTTGGATTATGTAGTTTCCCTAGCAGGCATTTGGACTATTTAGGTTACCTAGCGGGTACTTGGACTATGTAGGTTACATAGCGGGCACTTGGACTATCTAGGTTACCTAGCAGGCACTTTGACTATCTAGGTTAACAGTGGGCACTTGGAGTATGTAGGTTGCCTAGCGGGCATTTGGATTATGTAGGTTCCTTATCGGGCACTTGGACTATGTAGGTTAACTAGCGGGCACTTGGACTGTCTAGGTTACCTAGCGGGCACTTGGATTATCTAGGTTAACGAACGGGCATTTGGACTATGTAGGTTACCAAGCCGCCATTTGGACTATCTAGGTTAGCTAACAGGCACTTGGACAATTGAGGTTCCCTAGCGGGCACTTTTACTACCTAGGTTACCTAGCTGGCCTTTGCACTATGTAGGTCAACTAGCGGGCCCTTGGACTATCTAGGTTAGCTATCGGGCACTTAGATTATGTAGGTTAACTAGCGGACACTTGGAATATGTAGGTAACCTGCGGGCCCATGGACTATGTACGTTTACTTGCGGGTCCTTGGACTATCTAGGTTACCTAAAGGGCACTTGGATAATCTAGGTTACCGAAAACGCACTTGGACTATCTAGGTTACCTAGCGGGTACTTGAACTATCTAGGTTAACTAGCAGGCACTTGGACTATGTACGTTCCCTAGCGGGCACTTGGAATATGTAGGTTAACTAGCGGACACTTGCCCTATGTAGGTTACTTAGCAGGCACTTGGACTATCTAGGTTAACTAGCGGGCACTTGGACTACCTAGGTTAACTAGCGTGCACTTGGACTATGTAGGTTACGTAGCGTACACTTGGTATATAGGTTAACTAGCAGGCACTTGGACTATATAGGCTAACTAGCGGACACTTGCACGATCTAGGTTAACTAGCGGGCCCTTGCACTATGTAGGTTAACTAGCGGGCCCATGGATTATATAGGTTTACTAGCAGGCACTTGGACTATGTAGGTTAACTAGCGGGCACTTGGATTATGTAGTTTCCCTAGCAGGCATTTGGACTATTTAGGTTACCTAGCGGGCCCTTGGACTATGTAGGTTACATAGCGGGCACTTGGATTATCTAGGTTACCTAGCAGGCACTTTGACTATCTAGGTTAACTATGGGCACTTGGAGTATGTAGGTTGTCTAGCGGGCATTTGGATTATGTAGGTTCCTTATCGGGCACTTGGACTATGTAGGTTAACTAGCGGGCACTTGGACTGTCTAGGTTACCTAGCGGGCACTTGGATTATCTAGGTTAACGAACGGGCACTTGGACTATGTAGGTTACCTAGCCGCCACTTGGACTATCTAGGTTAGCTAACAGGCACTTGGATTATCTAGATTCCCTAGCGGGCACTTGGACTATCTAGGTTCACTAAAGGGCACTTTGACTATCTAGGTTACCGAACGGGCACTTGGACTATCTAGGTTACCTAGCGGGCACTTGGACTATGTAGGCTAACTAGGGGGCCCTTGGACGATCTAGGTTACCTAGCGGGTACTTGAACTATCTAGGTTAACTAGCGGGCACTTGCAATATCTAGGTTTCCTAGCGGGCACTGGGACGATGTAGGTTAACTAGCGGGTCCTTGGACTATGTAGGTTAACTAGCGGGCCCTTGGACTATGTAGGTTAATTAGCGTGCACTTGGACGATCTAGGTTAACTAGCGGGTACTTGGACTATGTAGGTTAACTAGCGGGCCCTTGGACTATGTAGATTAACTCGCGGCACTTGCACTATGTATGTTTCAGAGCGGGCACTTCGACTATGTAGATTCCCTAGCGGGCACTTGGACTATGTAGGTTCCAGAGCGGGCACTTGGACTATCTAGGTTCCCTTGCGGGCACTTGGACTATGTAGGTTAACTAGCGGACACTTGGACGATCTAGGTTAACTAGTGAGTACTTGGATTATGTAGGTTAACTAGCGGGCCCTTGGACTATGTAGATTAACTAGCAGCACTTGGACTATCTACGTTACCTAGCGGGCCCTTGGACTATGTATGTTCCCTAGCGGGCACTTGGACTATGTATGTTCCCTACGGACACTTTGACTATGTAAGTTAACTACCGGGCACTTGGACTATGTATGTTAACTAGTGGGCCCTTGGACTACTTAGGTTAACTAGCGGACACTTGCACTATGTAGGTTACCTAGCGGGCTCTTGGACTATCTAGGTTAACTAGCGGGCGCTTGGACTATGTACGTTAACTAGCGGACACTTGCACTATGTATGTTACCTAGTGGGCACTTGGACTATGTAGGTTAACTAGCAGGCCCTTGGACTATCTAGGTTACGTAGCAGGCACTTGGACTATGTAGGTTAACTAGCGGGCATTTGCACTCTCTAGGTTACCTAGCGGGCACTTGGACTATCTTTGTTATCTAGTGGGCACTTGGACTATGTAGTTTACCTAGCAGACACTTGCACTATGTAGGTTACCTAGCGGGCACTTGGACTATGTAGGTTAACTAGAGGACACTTGGAAAATCTAGGTTAACTAGTGGGCCCTTGGACTATGTAGGTTAACTAGCCAGTACTTGGACGATCTAGGTTAACTATCGGGCACTTGAACCATCTAGGTTAACTAAGGGGCACTTGGACTATCAAAGTTAACAAGCGAGCCCTTGGACTATGTAGGTTAACTAGCGGACACTTGCTCGATCTAGGTTAACTAGCGGGCCCTTGCACTATGTAGGTTAACTAGCGGGCCCATGGATTATGTAGGTTTACTAGCAGGCACTTGGACTATCTAGGTTAACTAGCGGGCACTTGGACTATGTAGTTTCCCTAGCGGGCATTTGGACTATTTAGGCTACCAAGCGGGCACTTGGACTATCTAGGTTACCTAGCAGGCCCTTTGACTCTCTAGGTTAACTAACGGGCACTTGGACTATGTAGGTTGCCTAGCGTGCACTTGGACAATGTAGGTTCCCTAGCGGGCACTTGGATTATGTAGGTTCCCTATCAGGCACTTGGACTATGTAGGTTAACTAGCGGGCACTTGGACTATGTAGGTTCCCCAATAGGCACTTGGTTTATCTAGGTTAACGAACGGGCACTTGTACTATGTAGGTTACCTAGCCGCCACTTGGACTATCTAGGTTAGCTAACAGGCACTTGGACAATTGAGGTTCCCTAGCGGGCACTTGTACTACCTAGGTTACCTAGCTGGCCCTTGGACTATGTAGGTCAACTAGCGGGCCCTTGGACTACCTAGGTTAGCTAACGGGCACTTAGATTATGTAGGTTAACTAGCGGACACTTGGAATATGTAGGTTTACTAGCGGGCCCATGGATTATGTACGTTTACTTGCGGGCCCTTGGACAATCTAGGTTCCCTAAAGGGCACTTGGACTATCTAGGTTACCGAAAAGGCACTTGGACTATCTAGGTTACCTAGCGGGCACTTGGACTATGTAGGCCAACTAGGGGGCCCTTGGAATATCTAGATTACCTAGCGGGTACTTGAACTATCTAGGTCAACTAGCGGGCACTTCGACTATGTAGGTTAACTAGCGGACACTTGCACTATGTAGGTTACCTAGCAGGGACTTGGACTATCTATGTTAACTAGCGGGCACTTGGACTATATAGGTTAACTAGCGTGCACTTGGACTATGTAGGTTCCTTAGCGGGCACTTGGACTATCTAGGTTGCCTAGCGGGCCCTTGCACTATGTAGGTTAACTAGCGTGCCCTTGGACTATCTAGGTTACGTAGCGGGCACTTGGTATATAGGTTAACTAGCGAGCACGTGGACTATATAGGCTAACCAGCGGACACTTGCACGATCTAGGTTAACCAGCGGGCCCTTGCACTATGTAGGTTAACTAGCGGGCCCATGGATTATGTAGGTTTACTAGCAGGCACTTGGACTATCTAGGTTAACTAGCAGGCACTTGGCCTATGTAGTTTCCCTAGCGGGCATTTGGACTATTTAGGTTACCATCGGGAACTTGGACTATGTAGGTTACCTAGCGGGCACTTGGACTATCTAGGTCAACTAGTGGTCCCTTGTACTATGTAGGTTAACTAGCGAGCACTTGGACTATCTAGGTTAACTAGCGGACCTTGGACTATGTAGGTTAACTAGCGGGCCTTTGGACTATGTAGGTTAACTAGCGGGCACCTGGACGATCTAGGTTAACTACAGGGCACTTGGACTATCTAGGTTAACTAGCGGGCACTTGGATGATCAATGTTAACTAGCGGGCACTTGGACTATCTAGGTTAGCTAATGGGCACATGGACTAAGTACGTCCCCTAGTGGGCACTTGGACTATCTAGGTTAACTAACGGGCACTTGGACTATCTAGGTTACCTAGCAGGCACTTGTACTATCTAGGATACCTAGCTGGCACTTGGACTATGTAGGTCAACTAGCGGGCCCTTGGACTATCTAGGTTAGCTAACAGGCACTTAGATTATGTAGGTTAACTAGCGGGCACTTGGAATATGTAGGTTAACTAGCGGGCCCTTGGACTATGTAGGTTTACTTGCGGGCCCTTCGACTATCTAGGTTCCCTAAAGGGCACTTGGACTATCTAGGTTACCGAAAAGGCACTTGGACTATCTAGGTTACCTAGCGGGCACTTGGACTATGTAGGCCAACTAGGGGACCTTGGACTATCTAGGTTACCTAGCGGGTACTTGAACTATCTAGGTTAATTAGCGGGCACTTGGACTATGTAGGTTAACTAGTGGACAATTGCACTATGTAGGTTACCTAGCAGGCACTTGGACAATCTAGGTTAACTAGCGGGCACTTGGACTATATAGGTTAACTAGCGTGCACTTGGACTATCTAGGTTACGTAGCGGGCACTTGGTATATAGGTTAACTAGCGGGTACTTGGACTATATCGGCAAAACTAGCGGACACTTGCACGATCTAGGTTAACTAGCGGGCCCTTGCACTATGTAGGTTAACTAGCGGGCCCATGGATTATGCAGGTTTACTAGCAGGCACTTGGACTATCTAGGTTAACTAGCGGGCACTTGGACTATGTAGTTTCCCTAGCGGGCATTTGGACTATTTAGGATACCTAGCGGGCACTTGGACTATGTAGGTTACCTAGCGGGCACTTGGACTATCTAGGTTACCTAGCAGGCATTTTAACTATCTAGGTTAACTAACGGGCACTTGGACTATGTAGGTTGCCTAGCGGGCACTTGGATTATGTAGGTTCCCTATCTGGCACTTGCACTATGTAGGTAAACTAGCGGACACTTGGACTGTCCTTGTTACCTAGCGGGCACTTGGATTATCTAGGTTAACGAACGGGCACTTGGACTATGTAGGTTACGTAGCCGCCACTTGGACTATCTAGGTTAGCTAACAGGCACTTGGACTATCTAGATTCCCTAGCAGGCACTTGTACTATCTAGGTTACCTAGCTGGCACTTAGATTATGTAGGTTAAATAGCGGGCACTTGGAATATGTAGGTTAACTAGCGGACACTTGCACTATGTAGGTTAACTAGCGGGCCCATGGACTATGTAGGTGTACTAGCGGGCCCTTGGACTATCTAGGTTAACTACAGGGCACTTGGACTATCTAGGTTAACTAGCGGGCACTTGGATGATCAAGGTTAACTAGCGGGCACTTGGACTATCTAGGTTAGCTAATGGTCACATGGACTAAGTACGTCCCCTAGTGGGCACTTGGACTATCTAGGTTAACTAACGGGCACTTGGACTATCTAGGTTACCTAGCGGGCACTTGTACCATCAAGGATACCTAGCTGGCACTTGGACTATGTAGGTCAACTAGCGGGACCTTGGACTATCTAGGTTAGCTAACGGGCACTTATATTATGTAGGTTAACTAGCGGGCACTTGGAATATGTAGGTTAACTAGCGGGCCCTTGGACTATGTAGGTTCCTTAGCGGGCACTTGGACTATCTAGGTTGCCTAGCGGGCACTTGCACTATGTAGGTTAACTAGCGTGCCCTTGGACTATCTAGGTTACGCAGCGGCCACTTGGGATATAGGTTAACTAGCAGGCACTTGGACTATATCGGCTAACTAGCGGACACTTGCACGATCTAGGTTATCTAGAGGGCCCTTGCACTATGTAGGTTAACTAGCGGGCACTTGGACTATGTAGGTTAATTATCGAGCACTTGGACTCTAGGTTACCTAGAGGGCACTTGGTCTATCTAGGTTACCTAGCGGGCCTTGGACTATGTAGGTTTCCTAGCGGGCACTTGGACTATCTAGGTTAACGAACGGGCACTTGGACTATGTAGGTTACCCATCGGGCACTTGGACTATGTTGGATCCCTATCTGCCATTTGGACTACTAAGATTACCTACCGGGCACTTGGACTATCTAGGTTAACTAGCGGGCCCTTGTACTATGTAGGTTAACTAGGCAGCACTTGGACTATCTAGGTTAACTAGCGGACCTTGGACTACGTAGGTTAACTAGCGGGCCCTTGGACTATGAAGGTTAACTAGAGGGCACTTGGATGATCAATGTTAACTAGCAGGCACTTGGACTATCTAGGTTAGCTAACGGGCACTTGGACTAAGTACGTCCCCTAGTGGGCACTTGGACACTCTAGGTTAACTAACGGGCACTAGGACTATCTAGTTTAACTAGCGGGCACTTGGACTATCTAGGTTACCTAGCTGGCACTAGTACTATAATGGTTCCCTATCGGGCACTAGGATTATCTAGATTACCTAGCGGGCACTTGGACTATGTAGGTCAACTAGCGGGAACTTGGATTATGTAGGTTCCCTATCGGGCACTTGGACTATGTAGGTTAACTAGAGGGCATTTGGACTATGTAGGTTACCTAGCGGGCCCTTGGACTATGTAGGTTACCTAGCGGGCCCTTAGACTATCTAGGTTACCTAGCGGGCATTTGGACTATGTAGGCTCCCTAGCGGTTATTTGGACTATATAAATTACTTAGCGGGCACTTAGACTTTGTAGGTTACCTAGCGGGCACTTGGACTATCTAGGTTACCTAGCAGGCACTTGAACTATCTACATTACCTAGCGGGTACTTGGAATATGTAGGTTACCTACCGGGCTGTTGGACTATCTAGGTTACCTAGCGGGCACTTGGACTATGTAGGTTCCCTAGCGGGCACTTGGACTAATTAGGTTCCCTATCGGGCACTTGGAGAATGTAGGTTAACTAGGGGGCACTAGGACAATGTAGGTTACCTAGCAGGCCCTTGGACTATCTAGGTTACCTAGGGAGAACCTGGACTATGTAGGTTAACTAGTGGGCACTTTGACTATCTAGGTTACCTAGCAGGCACTTGGACTATGTACGTTCCCTAGCAGGCCCTTGGACTATTTACGTTACCTAGCGGGCACTTAGACTATGTACGTTACCTAGCGGGCACTTGGACTATGTACGTTTCCTAGCGGGTACTTGGACTAGATAGGTTCCCTAGCGGGCACTTGGTCTATCTAGGTTAACTAGTGGGCACTTGGACTATCTAGGTTAACTAGCGGACATTTGGACAATTAGGGCCCCTAGCGGGCATTTGGACTATATTGGTTACCTAGCGGGCACCTGGACTATGTAGGTTAACGAAAAGGCACTTGGACTATATAGGTAACCTAGTGGTCACTTAAATGTCTAGGTTTCCTCGCGGGCACTTGAACTATGTAGGTTAACTAGCGGGCACTTGGACTATCTAGGTTAACTAGCAGGCCCTTGGACGATGTAGGTTAACTAGCGGGCCCTTGGACTATGTAGGTTAACTAGCCGGCCCTTGGACTATGTAGGTTACATAGTGGGTACTTGGACGATCTAGGTTAACTAGCGGGTACTTGGACTATGTAGGTTAACTAGCGGGCCCTTGGACTATATAGATTAACTAGCGGCACTTGGACTATCTAAGTTAACTAGCGGGCCCTTGGACTATGTAGATTCCCTAGCGGGCACTTGGACTATGTATGTTCCAGCGCGGGCATTTGGACTATGTAGGTTCCCTAGCAGGCACTTGGACTATGTAGGTTCAAGAGCGGGCACTTGGACTAACTAGATTCCCGAACGGGCACTTGTACTATGTAGATTAACTAGCAGACTCTTGGACGATCTAGGTTAACTAGCGGGTAATTGGACTATGTAGGTTAACTAGCGGGCCCTTGAACTATGTAGATTAACTAGCGAAGCATGGACTATCTACGTTAACTAGCGGCCCTTGGACTATGTACATTCCCTAGTGGGCACTTGGACTACGTATGTTCCCTAGCGGGCACATGGGCTATGTATGTTCCCTATGGACACTTGAACTATGTAAGTTAACTACCGGGCACTTGGACTATGTAGGTTAAGTAGCGGGCCCTTGGACTATCTAGGTTACCTAGCGGGCACTTGGACGATGTACCTAACCTAGCGGGCACTTGGACAGTCTAGGTTACCTAGCGGGCAATTGGACTTCTAGGTTAACAAATGGGCACTTGGACTATGTATGTTGCATAGCGGGCAATTGGACTATCTAGGTTAGGTAACGGGCACTTGGACTATCTAGGTTACCTAGCAGGAACTTGGACTATGTAGGTTACCTAGCGGGCACTTGGAATATCTAGGTCAACTAGCGGGCCCTTGTACTATGTAGGTTAACTAGCGAGCACTTGGACTATCTAGGTTAACTAGCGGACCTTGGACTACGTAGGTTAACTGGCGGGCCCTTGGACTATGTAGGTTAACTAGCGGGCACTTGGATGATCAATGTTAACTAGCGGGCTCTTGGACTATCTAGGTTAGCTAACGGGCACTTGGACTAAGTACGTCCCCTAGTGGGCACTTGGACACTCTAGGTTAACCATCGGGCACTAGGACTATCTAGGTTAACTAGCGGGCACTTGGACAATCTAGGTTAACTAGCGGGCACTTGGACTATCAAAGTTAACAAGTGAGCCCTTGGACTATATAGGTTACCTAGCGGGCACTTGGACTATATAGGTTACCAAGCGGGCACTTGGACTATTTAGGTTACCTAGTGGGCACTTGGACTATCTAGGTTAACTAACGGGCGCTTGGAATATGCAGGTAACCTAGCGGGCACTTGGACTGTCCAGGTTACCTAGCGGGCACTTGGATTTCTAGGTTAACGAACGGGCACTTGGACTATGTAGGTTGCTTAGCGGGCACTTGGACTATCTAGGTTAGGTAACGGGCACTTTGAGTATCTAGTTTACCTAGAGGGAACTTGGACAATGTAAGTTACCTAGCGGGCACTTGGACTATCTAGGTTACCTAACGGGAACTTTGACTATCTAGGTTACATAGCGGGCACTTGGACTATGTAGGTTAACTATCGAGCACTTGGACTCTAGGTAACCTAGCGGGCACTTGGACTATCTAGGTTACCTAGCGGGCCCTTGGACTATGTAGGTTTCCTAGCGGGCACTTGGACTATCTAGGTTAACGAACGGGCACTTGGACTATGTAGGTTACCTAGCGGGCACTTGGACTATGTAGGATCCCTATCGGACATTTGGACTACTTAGGTTACCTAGCGGGCACTTGGACTATCTAGGTTAACTAGCGGGCACTTGGACTATCTAGGTCAACTAGCGGGCCCTTGTACTATGTAGGTTACCTAGCGAGCACTTGGACTATCTAGGTCAACTAGCGGGCCCTTGTACTATGTAGGTTACCTAGCGAGCACTTGGACTATCTAGGTTAACTAGCGGACCATGGACTACGTAGGTTAACTAGCGGGCCCTTGGACTATGTAGGTTAACTAGCGGGCACTTGGATGATCAATGTTAACTAGCGGGCACTTGGACTATCTAGGTTAGCTAACGGGCACTTGGACTAAGTACGTCCCCTAGTGGGCTCTTGGACACTCTAGGTTAACTAACGGGCACTAGGACTATCTAGGTTAACTAGCGGGCACTTGGTCTATCTAGGTTACCTAGCTGGCACTAGGACTATGAAGGTTCCCTAGCGGGCACTAGGATTATCTAGGTTACCTAGCGGGCACTTGTACTATGTAGGTCAACTAGCGGGTACTTGGACTGTCCAGGTTACCTAGCGGGCACTTGGATTTCTAGGTTAACGAACGGGCACTTGGACTATGTAGGTTGCTTAGCGGGCACTTGGACTATCTAGGTTAGGTAACGGGCACTTTGAGTATCTAGTTTACCTAGAGGGAACTTGGACAATGTAAGTTACCTAGCGGGCACTTGGACTATCTAGGTTACCTAACGGGCACTTTGACTATCTAGGTTACATAGCGGGCACTTGGACTATGTAGGTTAACTATCGAGCACTTGGACTCTAGGTAACCTAGCGGGCACTTGGACTATCTAGATTACCTAGCGGGCCCTTGGACTATGTAGGTTTCCTAGCGGGCACTTGGACTATCTAGGTTAACGAATGGGCACTTGGACTATGTAGGTTACCTAGCGGGCACTTGGACTATGTAGGATCCCTATCGGACATTTGGACTACTTAGGTTACCTAGCGGGCACTTGGACTATCTAGGTTAACTAGCGGGCACTTGGACTATCTAGGTCAACTAGCGGGCCCTTGTACTATGTAGGTTACCTAGCGAGCACTTGGACTATCTAGGTTAACTAGCGGACCATGGACTACGTAGGTTAACTAGCGGGCCCTTGGACTATGTAGGTTAACTAGCGGGCACTTGGATGATCAATGTTAACTAGCGGGCACTTGGACTATCTAGGTTAGCTAACGGGCACTTGGACTAAGTACGTCCCCTAGTGGGCTCTTGGACACTCTAGGTTAACTAACGGGCACTAGGACTATCTAGGTTACCTAGCGGGCACTTGGACTATCTAGGTTACCTAGCTGGCACTAGGACTATGAAGGTTCCCTAGCGGGCACTAGGATTATCTAGGTTACCTAGCGGGCACTTGTACTATGTAGGTCAACTAGCGGGCACTTGGACTGTCCAGGTTACCTAGCGGGCACTTGGATTTCTAGGTTAACGAACGGGCACTTGGACTATGTAGGTTGCTTAGCGGGCACTTGGACTATCTAGGTTAGGTAAAGGGCACTTTGAGTA
Source organism: Tenrec ecaudatus (assembly GCF_050624435.1). Classification (NCBI taxonomy): domain Eukaryota; kingdom Metazoa; phylum Chordata; class Mammalia; order Afrosoricida; family Tenrecidae; genus Tenrec; species Tenrec ecaudatus. The sequence continues at coordinate 569,226 of NW_027457678.1, read as the reverse complement.
TCTAGTTTACCTAGCGGGAACGTGGACAATGCAAGTTACCTAGTGGACACTTGGACATTCTAGGTTACCTAACGGGCACTTTGACTATCTAGGTTACTTAGAGGGCACTTGGACTATGTAGGTTAACTATCGAGCACTTGGACTCTAGGTAACCTAGCGGGCACTTGGACTATCTAGGTTACCTAGAGGGCCCTTGGACTATGTAGGTTTCCTAGCGGGCACTTGGACTATCTAGGTTAACGAACGGGCACTTGGACTATGTAGGTTACCTAGCGGGCACTTGGACTATGTAGGATCCCTATCGGATATTTGGACTACTTAGGTTACCTAGCGGGCACTTGGACTATCTAGGTTAACTAGCGGGCACTTGGACTATCTAGGTCAACTAGGGGGCCCTTGTACTATGTAGGTTACCTAGCGAGCACTTGGACTATCTAGGTTAACTAGCGGACCTTGGACTACGTAGGTTAACTAGCGGGCCCTTGGACTATGTAGGTTAACTAGCGGGCACTTGGATGATCAATGTTAACTAGCGGGCACTTGGACTATCTAGGTTAGCTAACGGGCACTTGGACTAAGTACGTCCCCTAGTGGGCACTTGGACACTCTAGGTTAACTAACGGGCACTAGGACTATCTAGGTTAACTAGCGGGCACTTGGACTATCTAGGTTACTAGCTGGCACTAGGACTATGAAGGTTCCCTAGCGGGCACTAGGATTATCTAGGTTACCTAGCGGGCACTTGGACTATGTAGGTCAACTAGCGGGCACTTGGATTATGTAGGTTCCCTATCGGGAACTTGGACTATGTAGGTTAACTACAGGGCATTTGTACTAAGTAGGTTATGAGCGGGCACTTGGACTATGTAGGTTCCCTATCGGGCACTTGGAAAATGTAGGTTAACTAGGGGGCACTAGGACTATGTAGGTTACCTAGCGCGCCCTTAGACTATCTAGGTTACCTAGCGGGCATTTGGACTATGTAGGCTCCCTAGCGGTTATTTGGACTATATAGATTAATCAGCGGGCACTTAGACTTTGTAGGTTACCTAGCGGGCACTTGGACTATCTAGGTTACCTAGCAGGCACTTGAACTATCTACATTACCTAGCGGGTACTTGGAGTATGTAGGTTACCTACCGGGCTGTTGGACTATCTAGGTTACCTAGCGGGCACTTGGACTATCTAGGTTAACTAACGGGCACTTGGACTATGTAGGGTCCCTAGCGGGCACTTGGATTATGTAGGTTCCGTATCGGGCACTTTGACTATGTAGGTTAACTAGCGGGCATTTGGACCATGTGGGTTACCTAGCGGGAACTTGGACAATGTAGGTTCCCTATCGGGCACTTGGAGAATGTAGGTTAACTAGGGGGCACTTGGACTATCTAGGTTACCTAGCAGGCACTTGGACTATGTACGTTCCCTAGCAGGCCCTTGGACTATTTACGTTACCTAGCGGGCACTTAGACTATTTACATTACCTAGCGGGCACTTGGACTATGTACGTTTCCTAGCGGGTACTTGGACTAGATAGGTTCACTAGCGGGCACTTGGTCTATCTAGTTTAACTAGCGGGCACTTGGACTATCTAGGTTAACTAGCGGACATTTGGACAATTAGGGCCCTTGCGGGCATTTGGACTATATTGGTTACATAGCGGGCACTTGGACTATGTAGGTTAACGAAAGGGCACTTGGACTATGTAGGTAACCTAGTGGTCACTTGAAATGTCTAGGTTACCTCGCGGGCACTTGGACTATGTAGGTTAACTAGCGGGCACTTGGACTATCTAGGTTAACTAGCAGGCCCTTGGACGATGTAGGTTAAATAGCGGACCCTTGGACTATGTAGGTTAACTAGAGGGCCCTTGGACTATGTAGATTAACTAGCGGTCACTTGGAAGATCTAGGTTAACTAGCGGGCACTTGGACTATCAAAGTGAACAAGTGAGCCCTTGGACTATGTAGGTTAACTAGCGGGCCCTTGGACTATCTAGGTTACCTAGCGGGCACTTGGACTATATAGGTTACCTAGCGGGCACTTGGACTATGTAGGTTACCTAGTGGGCACTTGGACTATCTACGTTAACGAACGGGCACTTGGAATATGCAGGTAATCTAGCGGGCACTTGGACTGTCTAGGTTACCTAGCTGGCACTTGGACTTCTAGGATAACGAACGGGCTCTTGGACTATGTAGGTTGCCTAGCGGGCACTTGGACTATCTAGGTTAGGTAACGGGCACTTGGACTATCTAGGTTACCTAGCGGCAAATTAGACAATGTAAGTTACCTAGCGGGCACTTGGACTATCTAGGTTACCTAACAGGCATTTTGACTATCTAGGTTACATAGCGGGCACTTGGACTATGTAGGTTAACTAGCGAGCACTTGGACTCTAGGTTATCTAGCGGACACTTGGACTATCTAGGTTACCTTGCGGGCCCTTGGACTATGTAGGCTTCCTAGCGGGCACTTGGACAATCTAGGTTAACGAACGGGCACTTGGACTATGTAGGTAACCTAGCGGGCACTTGGACAGTCTAGGTTACCTAGCGGGCACTTGGACTATCTAGGTTAACGAACGGGCACTTGGACAATGTAGGTTACCTAGCGGGCACTTGGACTCTGTAGGAACCCTATCGGATATTTGGACTACTTAGGTTACCTAGCGGGCACTTGGACTATCTAGGTTAGCTAGCGGGCACTTGGACTATCTAGGTCAACTAGTGGGCCCTTGTACTATGTAGGTTAACTAGCGAGCACTTGGACTATCTAGGTTAACTAGCGGACCTTGGACTATGTAGGTTAACTAGCGGGCCTTTGGACTATGTAGGTTAAGTAGCGGGCACTTGGACGATCTAGGTTAACTAGAGGGCACTTGGACTATCTAGTTTAACTAGCAGGCACTTGGATGATCAATGTTAACTAGCGGGCACTTGGACTATCTAGGTTAGCTAATGGGCACATGTACTAAGTACGTCCCCTAGTGGGCACTTGGACTATCTAGGTTAACTAACGGGCACTTGGACTATCTAGGTTACCTAGCGGGCACTTGTACTATCTAGGATACCTACCAGGCACTTGGACTATGTAGGTCAACTAGCGTTCCCTTGGACTATCTAGGTTAGCTAACGGGCACTTAGATTATGTAGGTTAACTAGCGGGCACTTGGAATATGTAGGTTAACTAGCGGGCCCTTGGATTATGTAGGTTTACTTGCGGGCCCTTCGACTATCTAGGTTCCCTAAAGGGCACTTGGACAATCTAGGTTACCGAAAAGGCACTTGGACTATCTAGGTTACCTAGCGGGCACTTGGACTATGTAGGCCAACTAGGGGGCCCTTGGACTATCTAGATTACCTAGCGGGTACTTGAACTATCTAGGTCAACTTGCGGGCACTTCGACTATGTAGGTTAACTAGCGGACACTTGCACTATGTAGGTTACCTAGCAGGCACTTGGACTATCTATGTTAACTAGCGGGCACTTGGACTATATAGGTTAACTAGCGTGCACTTGGACTATGTAGGTTCCTTAGCGGGCACTTGGACTATCTAGGTTGCCTAGCGGGCACTTGCACTATGTAGGTTAACTAGCGTGCCCTTGGACTATCTAGGTTACGTAGCGGGCACTTGGTATATAGGTTAACTAGCGGACACTTGGACTATATAGGCTAACTAGCGGACACTTGCACGATCTAGGTTAACTAGCGGGCCCTTGCACTATGTAGGTTAACTAGCGGGCCCATGGATTATGTAGGTTTACTAGCAGGCACTTGGAATATCTAGGTTAACTAGCAGGCACTTGGCCTATGTAGTTTCCCTAGCGGGCATTTGGACTATATAGGTTACCATCGGGAACTTGGACTATGTAGGTTACCTAGCGGGCACTTGGACTATCTAGGTTACCTAGCAGGCACTTTGACTATCTAGGTTAACTAACGGGCAACTGGAGATGTAGGTTGCCGAGCGGGCACTTCGAATATGTAGATTCCCTATCGGGCACTTGGACTATGTAGGTTAACTAGCGGGCACTTGGTCTGTCTAGGTTACCTAGCGGGCACTTGGATGATCTAGGTTAATGAACGGGCACTTGGACTATATAGGTTACCTAGCCGCCACTTGGACTATCTAGGTTAGCTAACAGGCACTTGGACTATCTAGATTCCCTAGCAGGCACTTGTACTATCTAGGTTACCTAGCTGGCACTTAGATTATGTAGGTTAAATAGCCGGCACTTGGAATATGTAGGTTAACTAGCGGACACTTGCACTATGTAAGTTAACTAGCGGGCCCATGGAGTATGTAGGTTTACTAGTGGGCCCTTGGACTATCTAGGTTCCCTAAAGGGCACTTAGACTATCTAGGTTACCGAACGGGCACTTGGACTATCTAGGTTACCTAGCGGGCACTTGGACTATGTAGGCTAACTAGGGGGCCCTTGGACGATCTAGGTTACCTAGCGGGTACTTCAACTATCTAGTTTAACTAGCGGGCACTTGCACTATCTAGGTTACCTAGCGGGCACTTGGACTATCTAGGTTCCCTAGCGGGCACTTGGACTATGTATGTTCCCTAGCGGGCACTTGGACTATCTACGTTACCTAGCGGGCACTTGGACAATGTACGTTACCTAGCGGGCACTTGGACTATGTACGTTTCCTAGCGGGTACTTGGACTAGATAGGTTCCCTAGCGGGCACTTGGTCTATCTAGGTTAACTAGCGAGCACTGGGACTATCTAGGTTAACTAGCGAGCACTTGGACTATCTAGGTTAACTAACGGGCATTTGGAATATTAGGGCCCCTAGCGGGCATTTGGACTATATTGGTTACCTAGCGGGCACTTGGACTATGTAGGTTAACGAACGGGCACTTGGACTATGTGGGTAACCTAGCAGTCACTTGAACTGTCTAGGTTACCTAGCGGGCCCTTGGACTATGTAGGTTTCCTAGCAGGCACTTGGACTATCTAGGTTAACGAACGGGCACTTGTACTATGTTGGTTACCCAGCGGGCACTTGGACTATGTAGGATCCCTATCGGACATTTGGACTACTTAGGTTACCTAGCGGGCACTTGGACTATCTAGGTTAACTAGCAGGCACTTGGACTATCTAGGTCAACTAGCGGGCCCTTGTACTATGTAGGTTACCTAGCGAGCACTTGGACTATCTAGGTTAACTAGCGGACCTTGGACTACGTAGGTTAACTAGCGGGCCCTTGGACTATGTAGGTTAACTAGCGGGCACTTGGATGATCAATGTTAACTAGCGGGCACTTGGACTATCTAGGTTAGCTAACGGGCACTTGGACTAAGTATGTCCCCTAGTGGGCACTTGGACACTCTAGGTTAACTAACGGGCACTAGGACTATCTAGGTTAACTAGCGGGCACTTGGACTATCTAGGTTACTAGCTGGCACTAGGACTATGAAGGTTCCCTAGCGGGCACTAGGATTATCTAGGTTACCTAGCGGGCACTTGGACTATGTAGGTCAACTAGCAGGCACTTGGATTATGTAGGTTCCCTATCGGGAACTTGGACTATGTAGGTTAACTACAGGGCATTTGTACTAAGTAGGTTATGAGCGGGCACTTGGACTATGTAGGTTCCCTATCGGGCACTTGGAAAATGTAGGTTAACTAGGGGGCACTAGGACTATGTAGGTTACCTAGCGCGCCCTTAGACTATCTAGGTTACCTAGCGGGCATTTGGACTATGTAGGCTCCCTAGCGGTTATTTGGACTATATAGATTACTCAGCGGGCACTTAGACTTTGTAGGTTACCTAGCGGGCACTTGGACTATCTAGGTTACCTAGCAGGCACTTGAACTATCTACATTACCTAGCGGGTACTTGGAGTATGTAGGTTACCTACCGGGCTGTTGGACTATCTAGGTTACCTAGCGGGCACTTGGACTATCTAGGATAACTAACGGGCACTTGGACTATGTAGGGTCCCTAGCGGGCACTTGGATTATGTAGGTTCCGTATCGGGCACTTTGACTATGTAGGTTAACTAGCGGGCATTTGGACCATGTGGGTTACCTAGCGGGCACTTGGACAATGTAGGTTCCCTATCGGGCACTTGGAGAATGTAGGTTAACTAGGGGGCACTAGGACAATGTAGGTTACCTAGCGGGCCCTTGGACGATCTAGGTTACCTAGGGGGAACCTGGACTATGTAGGTTAACTAGGGGGCACTTGGACTATCTAGGTTACCTAGCAGGCACTTGGACTATGTACGTTCCCTAGCAGGCCCTTGGACTATTTACGTTACCTAGCGGGCACTTAGACTATTTACGTTACCTAGCGGGCACTTGGACTATGTACGTTTCCTAGCGGGTACTTGGACTAGATAGGTTCACTAGCGGGCACTTGGTCTATCTAGTTTAACTAGCGGGCACTTGGACTATCTAGGTTAACTAGCGGACATTTGGACAATTAGGGCCCCTAGCGGGCATTTGGACTATATTGGTTACATAGCGGGCACTTGGACTATGTAGGTTAACGAAAGGGCACTTGGACTATGTAGGTAACCTAGTGGTCACTTGAAATGTCTAGGTTACCTCGCGGGCACTTGGACTATGTAGGTTAACTAGCGGGCACTTGGACTATCTAGGTTAACTAGCAGGCCCTTGGACGATGTAGGTTAACTAGCGGACCCTTGGACTATGTAGGTTAACTAGCGGGCCCTTGGACTATGTAGATTAACTAGCGGTCACTTGGAAGATCTAGGTTAACTAGCGGGCACTTGGACTATGAAAGTGAACAAGTGAGCCCTTGTACTATGTAGGTTAACTAGCGGGCCCTTGGACTATCTAGGTTACCTAGCGGGCACTTGGACTATATAGGTTACCTAGCGGGCACTTGGACTATGTAGGTTACCTAGTGGGCACTTGGACTATCTACGTTAACGAATGGGCACTTGGAATATGCAGGTAATCTAGCGGGCACTTGGACTGTCTAGGTTACCTAGCGGGCACTTGGACTATCTAGGTTAACTAGCGGACATTTGGACAATTAGGGCCCCTAGCGGTCATTTGGACTATATTGGTTACCTTTCGGGCACTTGGACTATGTAGGTTAACGAAAGGGCACTTGGACTATGTAGGTAACCTAGTGGTCACTTGAAATGTCTAGGTTACCTCGCGGGCACTTGGACTATGTAGGTTAACTAGCGGGCACTTGGACTATCTAGGTTAACTACCAGGCCCTTGGACGATGTAGTTTAACTAGCGGGCCCTTGGACTATGTAGGTTAACTAGCGGGCCCTTGGACTATGTAGATTAACTAGCGGTCACTTGGAAGATCTAGGTTAACTAGCGGGCACTTGGACCATGAAAGTGAACAAGTGAGCCCTTGGACTATGTAGGTTAACTAGCGGGCCCTTGGACTATCTAGGTTACCTAGCGGGCACTTGGACTATATAGGTTACCTAGCGGGCACTTGGACTATGTAGGTTACCTAGTGGGCACTTGGACTATCTACGTTAACGAATGGGCACTTGGAACATGCAGGTAATCTAGCGGGCACTTGGACTGTCTAGGTTACCTAGCGGGCACTTGGACTTCTAGGATAACGAACGGGCTCTTGGACTATGTAGGTTGCCTAGCGGGCACTTGGACTATCTAGGTTAGGTAAGGGGCACTTGGACTATCTAGGTTACCTAGCGGCAAATTAGACAATGTAAGTTACCTAGCGGGCACTTGGACTATCTAGGTTACCTAACAGGCACTTTGACTATCTAGGTTACATAGCGGGCACTTGGACTATGTAGGTTAACTAGCGAGCACTTGGACTCTAGGTTATCTAGCGGACACTTGGACTATCTAGGTTACCTAGCGGGCCCTTGGACTATGTAGGCTTCCTAGCGGGCACTTGGACAATCTAGGTTAACGAACGGGCACTTGGACTATGTAGGTAACCTAGCGGGCACTTGGACAGTCTAGGTTACCTAGCGGGCACTTGGACTATCTAGGTTAACGAACGGGCACTTGGACAATGTAGGTTACCTAGCGGGCACTTGGACTCTGTAGGAACCCTATCGGATATTTGGACTACTTAGGTTACCTAGCGGGCACTTGGACTATCTAGGTTAGCTAGCGGGCACTTGGACTATCTAAGTCAACTAGTGGGCCCTTGTACTATGTAGGTTAACTAGCGAGCACTTGGACTATCTAGGTTAACTAGCGGACCTTGGACTATGTAGGTTAACTAGCGGGCCTTTGGACTATGTAGGTTAAGTAGCGGGCACTTGGACGATCTAGGTTAACTAGAGGGCACTTGGACTATCTAGGTTAACTAGCAGGCACTTGGATGATCAATGTTAACTAGCGGGCACTTGGACTATCTAGGTTAGCTAATGGGCACATGGACTAAGTACGTCCCCTAGTGGGCACTGGGACTATCTAGGTTAACTAACGGGCACTTGGACTATCTAGGTTACCTAGCGGGCACTTGTACTATCTAGGATACCTACCAGGCACTTGGACTATGTAGGTCAACTAGCGTTCCCTTGGACTATCTAGGTTATCTAACGGGCACTTAGATTATGTAGGTTAACTAGCGGGCACTTGGAATATGTAGGTTAACTAGCGGGCCCTTGGACTATGTAGGTTTACTTGCGGGCCCTTCGACTATCTAGGTTCCCTAAAGGGCACTTGGACTATCTAGGTTACCGAAAAGGCACTTGGACTATCTAGGTTACCTAGCGGGCACTTGGACTATGTAGGCCAACTAGGGGGCCCTTGGACTATCTAGATTACCTAGCGGGTACTTGAACTATCTAGGTCAACTAGCGGGCACTTCGATTATGTAGGTTAACTAGCGGACACTTGCACTATATAAGTTATCTAGCAGGCACTTGGACTATCTATGTTAACTAGCGGGCACTTGGACTATATAGGTTAACTAGCGTGCACTTGGACTATGTAGGTTCCTTAGCGGGCACTTGGACTATCCAGGTTGCCTAGCGGGCACTTGCACTATGTAGGTTAACTAGCGTGCCCTTGGACTATCTAGGTTACGTAGCGGGCACTTGGTATATAGGTTAACTAGCGGGCACTTGGATTATATAGGCTAACTAGCGGACACTTGCACGATCTAGGTTAACTAGCGGGCCCTTGCACTATGTAGGTTAACTAGCGGGCCCATGGATTATGTAGGTTTACTAGCAGGCACTTGGACTATCTAGGTTAACTAGCAGGCACTTGGCCTATGTAGTTTCCCTAGCGGGCATTTGGACTATTTAGGTTACCATCGGGAACTTGGACTATGTAGGTTACCTAGCGGGCACTTGGACTATCTAGGTTACCTAGCAGGCACTTTGACTATCTAGGTTAACTAACGGGCACCTGGAGTATGTAGGTTGCCGAGCGGGCAATTGGATTATGTAGATTCCCTATCGTGCACTTGGACTATGTAGGTTAACTAGCGGGCACTTGGACTGTCTAGGTTACCTAGCGGGCACTTGGATGATCTAGGTTAATGAACGGGCACTTGGACTATATAGGTTACCTAGCCGCCACTTGGACTATCTAGGTTAGCTAACAGGCACTTGGACTATCTAGATTCCCTAGCAGGCACTTGTACTATCTAGGTTACCTAGCTGGCACTTAGATTATGTAGGTTAAATAGCCGGCACTTGGAATATGTAGGTTAACTAGCGGACACTTGCACTATGTAAGTTAACTAGCGGGCCCTTGGACTATCTAGGTTCCCTAAAGGGCACTTAGACTATCTAGGTTAACGAACGGGCACTTGGACTATCTAGGTTACCTAGCGGGCACTTGGACTATGTAGGCTAACTAGGGGGCCCTTGGACGATCTAGGTTACCTAGCGGGTACTTCAACTATCTAGTTTAACTAGCGGGCACTTGCACTATCTAGGTTACCTAGCGGCCACTTGGACTATGTAGGTTACCTAGCGGGCACTTGGACTATCTAGGTTCCCTAGCGGGCACTTGGACTATCTAGGTTCCCTAGCGGGCACTTGGACTATGTACGTTCCCTAGCGGGCACTTGGACTATCTACGTTACCTAGCGGGCACTTGGACAATGTACGTTACCTAGCGGGCACTTGGACTATGTACGTTTCCTAGCGGGTACTTGGACTAGATAGGTTCCCTAGCGGGCACTTGGTCTATCTAGGTTAACTAGCGGGGTCTGGGACTATCTAGGTTAACTAGCGAGCACTTGGACTATCTAGGTTAACTAGCGGGCATTTGGAATATTAGGGCCCCTAGCGGGCATTTGGACTATATTGCTTACCTAGCGGGCACTTGGACTATGTAGGTTAACGAACGGGCACTAGGACTATGTGGGTAACCTAGCGGTCACTTGAACTGTCTAGGTTACCTAGCGGGCCCTTGGACTATGTAGGTTTCCTAGCAGGCACTTGGACTATCTAGGTTAACGAACGGGCACTTGTACTATGTTGGTTACCTAGCGGGCACTTGGACTATGTAGGATCCCTATCGGACATTTGGACTACTTAGGTTACCTAGCGGGCACTTGGACTATCTAGGTTAACTAGCGGGCACTTGGACTATCTAGGTCAACTAGCGGGCCCTTGTACTATGTAGGTTACCTAGCGAGCACTTCGACTATCTAGGTTAACTAGCGGACCTTGGACTACGTAGGTTAACTAGCGGGCCCTTGGACTATGTAGGTTAACTAGCGGGCACTTGGATGATCAATGTTAACTAGCGGGCACTTGGACTATCTAGGTTAGCTAACGGGCACTTGGACTAAGTACGTCCCCTAGTGGGCACTTGGACACTCTAGGTTAACTAACGGGCACTAGGACTATCTAGGTTAACTAGCGGGCACTTGGACTATCTAGGTTACCTAGCTGGCACTAGGACTATGAAGGTTCCCTAGTGGGCACTAGGATTATCTAGGTTACCTAGCGGGCACTTGGACTATGTAGGTCAACTAGCGGGCACTTGGATTATGTAGGTTCCCTATCGGGAACTTGGACAATGTAGGTTAACTAGAGGGCATTTGTACTATGTAGGTTACGAGCGGGCACTTGGACTATGTAGGTTCTCTATCGGGCACTTGGAAAATGTAGGTTAACTAGGGGGCACTAGGACTATGTAGGTTACCTAGCGGGCCCTTAGACTATCTAGGTTACCTAGCGGGCATTTGGACTATGTACGCTCCCTAGCGGTTATTTGGACTATATAGATTACTTAGCGGGCACTTAGACTTTGTAGGTTACCTAGCGGGCACTTGGACTATCTAGGTTACCTAGCAGGCACTTGAACTATCTACATTACCTAGCGGGTACTTGGAGTATGTAGGTTACCTACCGGGGTGTTGGACTATCTAGGTTACCTAGCGGGCACTTGGACTATCTAGGTTAACTAACGGGCACTTGGACTATGTAGGTTCCCTAGCGGGCACTTGGATTATGTAGGTTCCGTATCGGGCACTTGGACTATGTAGGTTAACTAGCGGGCATTTGGACCATGTGGGTTACCTAGCGGGCACTTGGACTATGTAGGTTCCCTATCGGGCACTTGGAGAATGTAGGTTAACTAGGGGGCACTAGGACAATGTAGGTTACCTAGCGGGCCCTTGGACGATCTAGGTTACCTAGGGGGAACCTGGACTATGTAGGTTAACTAGGGGGCACTTGGACTATCTAGGTTACCTAGCAGGCACTTGGACTATGTACGTTCCCTAGCAGGCCCTTGGACTATTTACGTTACCTAGCGGGCACTTAGACTATGTACGTTACCTAGCGGGCACTTGGACTATGTACGTTTCCTAGCGGGTACTTGGACTAGATAGGTTCCCTAGCGGGCACTTGGTCTATCTAGGTTAACTAGCGGACATTTGGACCATTAGGGCCCCTAGCGGGCATTTGGACTATATTGGTTACTTAGCGGGCACTTGGACTATGTAGGTTAACGATAGGGCACTTGGACTATGTAGGTAACCTAGTGGTCACTTGAAATGTCTAGGTTACCTCGCGGGAACTTGGACTATGTAGGTTAACTAGTGGGCACTTGGACTATCTAGGTTAACTAGCAGGCCCTTGGACGATGTAGGTTAACTAGCGGGCCCTTGGACTATGTAGGTTAACTAGCGGGCCTTTGGACTATGTAGATTAACTAGCTTCACTTGGACTATCTACATTAACTAGCGGGCCCTTGGACTATGTAGATTCCCTAGCGGGCACTTGGACTATGTATGTTCCCTAGCGGGCACTTGGACTCTGTATGTTCCCTACGGACACTTGAACTATGTAAGTGAACTACCGGGCACTTGGACTATGTAGGTTAACTAGCGGGCCCTTGGACTATCTAGGTTACCTAGCGGGCACTTGGACTATCTAGGTTAACTACCGGGCACTTGCACTATCTAGGTTACCGAACGGGCATTTGGACTATGTAGGTAACCTAGCAGGCACTTGGAGAGTCTAGGTTACCTAGCAGGCACTTGGACTTCTAGGTTAAAGAACGGGCAGTTGGACTATGTATATTGCATAGCGGGCAATTGGACTATCTAGGTTAGGCAACGGGCACAAGAACTATCTAGGTTACCTAGCTGGCACTTGAACTATCTACGTTATAGTGGGTTTTGGTGTATGTAGGTTACCTAGGTGGCTGTTGGACTATCTACGTTACCAAGCGGGAACTGGGACTATCTAGGTTAACTAACGGGCATTTGGACTATGTAGGTTCCCTAGCGGGCCCTTGGACTATGTAGGTTCCCTAGCGAGCACTTGGACTATGTGGGTTCCCTAGCGGGCATTTGGACTATCTAGGTTAACTAACAGGCACTTGGACTTTGTAGGTTCCCTAGCGGGCACTTGGATTATGTAGGTTCCCTATCGGGCACTTGGACTATGTAGGGTAACTAGCGGGCATTTGGACTATGTAGGTTAACTAGCGGGCACTTGGACTATGTAGGTTACATAGCGGGCACTTGGACAATATATAAGTTCCCTATCGGGCATTTGGACTATGTAGGTTACCTAGCGGGCCATTGGACTATCTAGGTTACCTAGGGGGAACCTGGACTATGTAGGTTAACTAGTGGGCACTTGGACTATCTAGGTTACCTAGCAGGCACTTGGACTTCTAGGTTAAAGAACGGGCAGTTGGACTATGTATATTGCATAGCGGGCAATTGGACTATCTAGGTTAGGCAACGGGCACAAGAACTATCTAGGTTACCTAGCTGGCACTTGAACTATCTACGTTATAGTGGGTTTTGGTGTATGTAGGTTACCTAGGTGGCTGTTGGAGTATCTACGTTACCAAGCGGGCACTGGGACTATCTAGGTTAACTAACGGGCATTTGGACTATGTAGGTTCCCTAGCGGGCCCTTGGACTATGTAGGTTCCCTAGCGAGCACTTGGACTATGTGGGTTCCCTAGCGGGCATTTGGACTATCTAGGTTAACTAACAGGCACTTGGACTTTGTAGGTTCCCTAGCGGGCACTTGGATTATGTAGGTTCCCTATCGGGCACTTGGACTATGTAGGGTAACTAGCGGGCACTTGGACTATGTAGGTTAACTAGCGGGCACTTGGACTATGTAGGTTACATAGCGGGCACTTGGACAATATATAATTTCCCTATCGGGCATTTGGACTATGTAGGTTACCTAGCGGGCCATTGGACTATCTAGGTTACCTAGGGGGAACCTGGACTATGTAGGTTAACTAGTGGGCACTTGGATTATCTAGGTTACCTAGCAGGCACTTGGACTTCTAGGTTAAAGAACGGGCAGTTGGACTATGTATATTGCATAGCGGGCAATTGGACTATCTAGGTTAGGCAACGGGCACAAGAACTATCTAGGTTACCTAGCTGGCACTTGAACTATCTACGTTATAGTGGGTTTTGGTGTATGTAAGTTACCTACGTGGCTGTTGGACTATCTACGTTACCAAGCGGGCACTGGGACTATCTAGGTTAACTAACGGGCATTTGGACTATGTAGGTTCCCTAGCGGGCCCTTGGACTATGTAGGTTCCCTAGCGAGCACTTGGACTATGTGGGTTCCCTATGGGCATTTGGACTATCTAGGTTAACTAACAGGCACTTGGACTTTGTAGGTTCCCTAGCGGGCACTTGGATTATGTAGGTTCCCTATCGGGCACTTGGACTATGTAGGGTAACTAGCGGGCACTTGGACTATGTAGGTTAACTAGCGGGCACTTGGACTATGTAGGTTACATAGCGGGCACTTGGACAATATATAAGTTCCCTATCGGGCATTTGGACTATGTAGGTTACCTAGCGGGCCATTGGACTATCTAGGTTACCTAGGGGGAACCTGGACTATGTAGGTTAACTAGTGGGCACTTGGACTATCTAGGTTACCTAGCAGGCACTTGGACTTCTAGGTTAAAGAATGGGCAGTTGGACTATGTATATTGCATAGCGGGCAATTGGACTATCTAGGTTAGGCAACGGGCACAAGAACTACCTAGGTTACCTAGCTGGCACTTGAACTATCTACGTTATAGTGGGTTTTGGTGTATGTAGGTTACCTAGGTGGCTGTTGGACTATCTACGTTACCAAGCGGGCACTGGGACTATCTAGGTTAACTAACGGGCATTTGGACTATGTAGGTTCCCTAGCGGGCCCTTGGACTATGTAGGTTCCCTAGCGAGCACTTGGACTATGTGGGTTCCCTAGCGGGCATTTGGACTATCTAGGTTAACTAACAGGCACTTGGACATTGTAGGTTCCCTAGTGGGCACTTGGATTATGTAGGTTCCCTATCGGGCACTTGGACTATGTAGGGTAACTAGCGGGCACTTGGACTATGTAGGTTAACTAGCGGGCACTTGGACTATGTAGGTTACATAGCGGGCACTTGGACAATATATAAGTTCCCTATCGGGCATTTGGACTATGTAGGTTACCTAGCGGGCCATTGGACTATCTAGGTTACCTAGGGGGAACCTGGACTATGTAGGTTAACTAGTGGGCACTTGGACTATCTAGGTTACCTAGCAGGCACTTGGACTTCTAGGTTAAAGAACGGGCAGTTGGACTATGTATATTGCATAGCGGGCAATTGGACTATCTAGGTTAGGCAACGGGCACAAGAACTATCTAGGTTACCTAGCTGGCACTTGAACTATCTACGTTATAGTGGGTTTTGGTGTATGTAGGTTACCTAGGTGGCTGTTGGAGTATCTACGTTACCAAGCGGGCACTGGGACTATCTAGGTTAACTAACGGGCATTTGGACTATGTAGGTTCCCTAGCGGGCCCTTGGACTATGTAGGTTCCCTAGCGAGCACTTGGACAATGTGGGTTCCCTAGCGGGCATTTGGACTATCTAGGTTAACTAACAGGCACTTGGACTTTGTAGGTTCCCTAGCGGGCACTTGGATTATGTAGGTTCCCTATCGGGCACTTGGACTATGTAGGGTAACTAGCGGGCACTTGGACTATGTAGGTTAACTAGCGGGCACTTGGACTATGTAGGTTACATAGCGGGCACTTGGACAATATATAATTTCCCTATCGGGCATTTGGACTATGTAGGTTACCTAGCGGGCCATTGGACTATCTAGGTTACCTAGGGGGAACCTGGACTATGTAGGTTAACTAGTGGGCACTTGGACTATCTAGGTTACCTAGCAGGCACTTGGACTTCTAGGTTAAAGAACGGGCAGTTGGACTATGTATATTGCATAGCGGGCAATTGGACTATCTAGGTTAGGCAACGGGCACAAGAACTATCCAAGTTACCTAGCTGGCACTTGAACTATCTACGTTATAGTGGGTTTTGGTGTATGTAGGTTACCTAGGTGGCTGTTGGACTATCTACGTTACCAAGCGGGCACTGGGACTATCTAGGTTAACTAACGGGCATTTGGACTATGTAGGTTCCCTAGCGGGCCCTTGGACTATGTAGGTTCCCTAGCGAGCACTTGGACTATGTGGGTTCCCTATCGGGCATTTGGATTATCTAGGTTAACTAACAGGCACTTGGACTTTGTAGGTTCCCTAGCGGGCACTTGGATTATGTAGGTTCCCTATCGGGCACTTGGACTATGTAGGGTAACTAGCGGGCACTTGGACTATGTAGGGTAACTAGCGGGCACTTGGACTATGTAGGTTACATAGCGGGCACTTGGACAATATATAAGTTCCCTATCGGGCATTTGGACTATGTAGGTTACCTAGCGGGCCATTGGACTATCTAGGTTACCTAGGGGGAACCTGGACTATGTAGGTTAACTAGTGGGCACTTGGACTATCTAGGTTACCTAGCAGGCACTTGGACTTCTAGGTTAAAGAACGGGCAGTTGGACTATGTATATTGCATAGCGGGCAATTGGACTATCTAGGTTAGGCAACGGGCACAAGAACTATCTAGGTTACCTAGCTGGCACTTGAACTATCTAAGTTATAGTGGGTTTTGGTGTATGTAGGTTACCTAGGTGGCTGTTGGACTATCTACGTTACCAAGCGGGCACTGGGACTATCTAGGTTAACTAACGGGCATTTGGACTATGTAGGTTCCCTAGCGGGCACTTGGACTATGTAGGTTCCCTAGCGAGCACTTGGACTATGTGGGTTCCCTAGCGGGCATTTGGACTATCTAGGTTAACTAACAGGCACTTGGACTTTGTAGGTTCCCTAGCGGGCACTTGGATTATGTAGGTTCCCTATCGGGCACTTGGACTATGTAGGGTAACTAGCGGGCACTTGGACTATGTAGGTTACATAGCGGGCACTTGGACAATATATAATTTCCCTATCGGGCATTTGGACTATGTAGGTTACCTAGCGGGCCATTGGACTATCTAGGTTACCTAGGGGGAACCTGGACTATGTAGGTTAACTAGTGGGCACTTGGACTATGTAGGTTACCTAGCAGGCACTTGGACTATGTAGGTTAACTAGCGGGCACTTGGACTATCTAGGTTACCTAGCGGGCACTTGGACTATGTACGTTCCCTAGCGGGCACTTGGACTATCTACGTTACCTAGCGAGCACTTGGACTATGTACGTTACCTAGCGGGCACTTGGACTATGTACGTTTCCTAGCGGGTACTTGGACTAGATAGGTTCCCTAGCGGGCAATTGGTCTATCTAGGTTAACTAGCGGGCACTTGGACTATCTAGGTTAACTAGCAAGCACTTGGACTATGTAGGATAACTAGCGGACACTTAGACTATTAGGGACCCTAGCGGGCATTTGGACTATATAGGTTACCTAGCGGGCACTTGGACTATGTCGGTTAACGAACAGGCACTTGGACTATGTAGGTAACCTAGTGGTCACTTGAACTGTCTAGGTTACCTAGCGGGCACTTGGACTATGTAGGTTAACTAGCGGGCACTTGGACTATCTAGGTTAACTAGCGGGCCCTTGGATGATATAGGTTAACTAGCGGACCCTTGCACTATGTAGGCTAACTAGCGGGCCCATGGATTATGTAGGTTTACTAGCCCGCACTTGGACTATCTAGGTTAACTAGCGGGCACTTGGACTATGTAGTTTCCCTAGCGGGCATTTGGACTATTTAGGTTACCTAGCGGGCACTTGGACTATGTAGGTTACCTAGCGGGCACTTGGACTATCTAGGTTACCTAGCAGGCACTTTGACTATCTAGGTTAACTAACGGGCACTTGGACTATGTAGGTTGCCTGGCAGGCACTTGGATTATGTAGGTTCCCTATCGGGCACTTGGACGATGTAGGTTAACTAGCGGGCACTTCGACTGTCTAGGTTAGCTAGTGGGCATTTGGATTATCTAGGTTAACGAACGGGCACTTGGATTATCTAGGTTAACGAACGGGCACTTGGACTATGTAGGTTACCTAGCCGCCACTTGGACTATCTAGGTTAGCTAACAGGCACTTGGACTATCTAGGTTACCTAACGGGCACTTTCACTATCTAGGTTACCTAGCGGGCACTTGGACTATCTAGGTTAACGAACGGGCACTTGGAAAATGTAGGTTCCCTAGCGGGCCCTTGGACTATGTAGGTTCCCTAGCGAGCACTTGGACTATGTGGGTTCCCTAGCGGGCATTTGGACTATCTAGGTTAACTAACAGGCACTTGGACTTTGTAGGTTCCCTAGCGGGCACTTGGATTATGTAGGTTCCCTATCGGGCACTTGGACTATGTAGGGTAACTAGCGGGCACTTGGACTATGTAGGTTACATAGCGGGCACTTGGACAATATATAAGTTCCCTATCGGGCATTTGGACTATGTAGGTTACCTAGCGGGCCATTGGACTATCTAGGTTACCTAGGGGGAACCTGGACTATGTAGGTTAACTAGTGGGCACTTGGACTATCTAGGTTACCTAGCAGGCACTTGGACTATGTAGGTTAACTAGCGGGCACTTGGACTATCTAGGTTACCTAGCGGGCACTTGGACTATGTACGTTCCCTAGCGGGCACTTGGACTATCTACGTTACCTAGTGAGCACTTGGACTATGTACGTTTCCTAGCGGGTACTTGGACTAGATAGGTTCCCTAGCGGGCAATTGGTCTATCTAGGTTAACTAGCGGGCACTTGGACTATCTAGGTTAACTAGCAAGCACTTGGACTATGTAGGATAACTAGCGGACACTTAGACTATTAGGGACCCTAGCGGGCATTTGGACTATATAGGTTACCTAGCGGGCACTTGGACTATGTCGGTTAACGAACAGGCACTTGGACTATGTAGGTAACCTAGTGGTCACTTGAACTGTCTAGGTTACCTAGCGGGCACTTGGACTATGTAGGTTAACTAGCGGGCACTTGGACTATCTAGGTTAACTAGCGGGCCCTTGGATGATATAGGTTAACTAGCGGACCCTTGCACTATGTAGGCTAACTAGCGGGCCCATGGATTATGTAGGTTTACTAGCCCGCAGTTGGACTATCTAGGTTAACTAGCGCGCACTTGGACTATGTAGTTTCCCTAGCGGGCATTTGGACTATTTAGGTTACCTAGCGGGCACTTGGACTATGTAGGTTACCTAGCGGGCACTTGGACTATCTAGGTTACCTAGCAGGCACTTTGACTATCTAGGTTAACTAACGGGCACTTGGACTATGTAGGTTGCCTGGCAGGCACTTGGATTATGTAGGTTCCCTATCGGGCACTTGGACTATGTAGGTTAACTAGCGGGCACTTCGACTGTCTAGGTTAGCTAGTGGGCATTTGGATTATCTAGGTTAACGAACGGGCACTTGGATTATCTAGGTTAACGAACGGGCACTTGGACTATGTAGGTTACCTAGCCACCACTTGGACTATCTAGGTTAGCTAACAGGCACTTGGACTATCTAGGTTCCCTAGCGGGCACTTGTACAATCTAGGTTACCTAGCTGGCACTTTGACTATATAGGTCAACTAGCGGGCCTTTGGACTATCTAGGTTAGCCAACGGGCACTTAGATTATGTAGGTTAACTAGCGGGAACTTGGAATATGTAGGTTAAGTAGCGTACACTTGCACTATGAAGTTAACTAGCGGGCCCATGGACTATGTAGGTTTACTATCGGGCCCTTGCACTATCTAGGTTCCCTAAAGGGCACTTGGACTATCTAGGTTACCGAGCGGGCACTTGGACTATCTAGGTTACCTAGCGGGCACTTGGACTATGTAGGCTAACTAGGGGGCCCTTTGACAATCTAGGTTACCTAGCGGGTACTTGAACTATCTAGGTTTCCTAGCGGGTACTTGGACTATGTAGGTTCCCTAGCGGACACTTGCACTATATAGGTTACCTAGTAGGCACTTGGACTATCTAGGTTAACTCGCGGGCACATGGACTATGTAGGTCAACTAGCGGGCCCTTGGACTATCTAGGTTAGCCAACGGGCACTTAGATTATGTAGGTTAACTAGCGGGCACTTGGAATATGTACGTAAAGTAGCGGACACTTGCACTATGAAGGTTAACTAGCAGGCCCATGGACTATGTAGGTTTTCTAGCGGGCCCTTGGACTATCAAGGTTCCCTAAAGGGCACTTGGACTGTCTAGGCTACCGAGCGGGAACTTGGACAATCTAGGTTACCTAGCGGGCACTTGGACTATGTAGGCTAACTAGGGGGCCCTTTGACGATCTAGGTTACCTAGCGGGTACTTGAACTATTTAGGTTCCCTAGCGGGCATTTGGACTATATAGATAACCTAGCGGGCACTTAGACTTTGTAGGTTACCTAGCGGGCACTTGGACTATCTAGGTTACCTAGCTGGCACTTGAACTATCTACGTTGCCTAGCCGGTTCTTTGAGTATGTAGGTTACCTAGCGGGCTGTTGGACTATCTAGGTTACCTAGCAGGCATTGGACGATCTAGGTTAACTAGCGGACACTTGCACAATGTACCTTCCCTAGCGGGCACTTGGACTATCTATGTTAACTAGCGGGCTCTTGGACTATGTAGGTTAACTAGCGGACACTTGCACTATGTAGGTTACCTAGTAGGCACTTGGACTATCTAGGTTAACTAGCGGGCACATGGACTATGTAGGTCAACTAGCGGGCCCTTGGACTATCTAGGTTAGCCAACGGGCACTTAGAGTATGTAGGTTAACTAGCGGGCACTTGGAATATGTAGGTAAAGTAGCGGACACTTGCACTATGAAGGTTAACTAGCGGGCCCATGGACTATGTAGGTTTACTAGCGGGCCCTTGGACTATCAAGGTTCCCTAAAGGGCACTTGGACTGTCTAGGCTACCGAGCGGGAACTTGGACAATCTAGGTTACCTAGCGGGCACTTGGACTATGTAGGCTAACTAGGGGGCCCTTTGACGATCTAGGTTACCTAGCGGGTACTTGAACATGTAGGTTCCCTAGCGGGCATTTGGACTATATAGATAACCTAGCGGGCACTTAGATTTTGTAGGTTACCTAGCGGGCACTTGGACTATCTAGGTTACCTAGCTGGCACTTGAACTATCTACGTTGCCTAGCCGGTTCTTTGAGTATGTAGGTTACCTAGCGGGCTGTTGGACTATCTAGGTTACCTAGCAGGCATTGGACTATCTAGGTTAACTAACGGGCACTTGGACTATGTAGGTTCCCTATCGGGCACTTGGACTAGGTAGGTTCCCTAGCGGGCACTTGGTCTATCTAGGTTAACTAGCGGGCACTTGGACTATTTAGGTTAACTAGCGAGCACTTGGACTATGTACATTCCCTAGCGGGCACTTGGACTATCTATGTTACCTAGCGGGCACTTGGACTATGTAGGATTCCTAGCGGGTACTTGGACTAGATAGGTTCCCTAGCGGACACTTGGTACATCTAGGTTAACTAGCGAGCACTTGGACTATCTAGGTTAACGAAAGGGTCCCTTGGACTATGTACGTTACCTAGCGGCCATTTGGACTATTAGGGCCCCTAGCGGGCATTTGGACTATATTGGTTACCTAGCGGGCATTTGGACTATGTAGGTTAAGGAACGGGCACTTGGACTATGTAGGTAACCTAGTGGTCACTTGAACTGTCTAGGTTACCTAGCGGGCACTTGGACTATGTAGGTTAACTAGCGGGCCCTTGGACTATGTAGGTTAACTAGCGGGCCCTTGGACTATGTAGGTTACCTCGCGGGCACTTGGACGATCTAGGTTAACTAGCAGGTACTTGGACTATGTAGGTTAACTAGCGGGCCCTTGGACTATGTAGATTAACTAGCGGCACTTGGACTATCTACGTTAACTAGCGGGCCCTTGGACTATGTAGATTCCCTAGCGGGCACTTGGACTATGTATGTTCCAGCGCGGGCACTTGGACTTTGTAGGTTCCCTAGCAGGCACTTGGACTATGTTGGTTCCAGAGCGGGCACTTGGGCTATGTATATTCCCTATGGACACTTGAACTATGTAAGTTAACTACCGGGCACATGGACTATGTAGGTTAACTAGCGGGCCCTTGGACTATCTAGGTTACCTAGCGGGCACTTGGACTATGTAAGTAACCTAGCGGGCACTTGGACAGTCTAGGTTACCTAGCGGGCACTTGGACTTCTAGGTTAACAAACGGGCACTTGGTCTATGTATGTTGCATAGCGGGCAATTGGACTATCTAGGTTAGGTAACGGGCACTTGGACTATCTAGGTTACCTCGTGGGAACTTGGACTATGTAGGTTACCTAGCGGGCACTTGGACTATCTAGGTCAACTAGCGGGCTCTTGTACTATGTAGGTTAACTAGCGAGCACTTGGACTATGTAGTTTAACTAGCGGGCACTTGGATGATCAATGTTAACTAGCGTGCACTTGGACTATCTAGGTTAGCTAACGGGCACTTGGACTAAGTACGTCCCCTAGTGGGCACTTGGACACTCTAGGTTAACTAACAGGCACTAGGACTATCTAGGTTAACTAGCGGGCACTTGGACGATATAGGTTAACTAGCGGGCCCTTGAATTATCTAGGTTACCTCGCGGGCACTTGGACTATGTAGGTTCCCTAGCGGGCATTTGGACTATATAGATAACCTTGTGGGAACTTAGACTTTGTAGGTTACCTAGCGGGTACTTGGACTATCTAGGTTACCTAGCTGGCACTTGAACTACCTACGTTGCCTAGCGGGTTCTTGGAGTATGTAGGTTACCTAGCGGGCTGTTGGACTCTCTAGGTTACCTAGCAGGCATTGGACTATCTAGGTTAACTAACGGGCACATGGACTATGTAGGTTCCCTAGCGGGCCCTTGGACTATGTAAGTTCCCTATCGGGCACTTGGACTAGGTAGGTTCCCTAGCGGGCACTTGGTCTATCTAGGTTAACTAGTGGGCACTTGGACTATCTAGGTTAACTAGCAAGCACTTGGACTATCTAGGATAACTAGCGGACACTTAGACTATTAGGGTCCCTAGCGGGCATTTGGACTATATAGGTTACCTAGCGGGCACTTGGACTATGTCGGTTAACGAACAGGCACTTGGACTATGTAGGTAACCTAGTGGTCACTTGAACTGTCTAGGTTACCTAGCGGGCACTTGGACTATGTAGGTTAACTAGCGGGCACTTGGACTATCTAGGTTAACTAGCGGGCCCTTGGACGATGTAGGTTAACTTGCGGGCCCTTGGACTATGTAGGTTAACTAGCGGGCCCTTGGACTATGTAGGTTAACAAGCGTGCACTTGAAAGATCTAGGTAAACTAGTGGGTACTTGGACTATGTAGGTTAACTAGCGGGCCTTTGGACTATGTAGATTACCTAGCGGCACTTGGACTATCTACGTTAACTAGCGGGCCCTTGGACTATGTAGATTCCCTAGCGGGCGCTTGGAATATGTATGTTCCAGAGCGGGCACTTCGACTATGTAGGTTCCCTAGCAGGCACTTGGACTATGTATGTTCCAGAGCGGGCACTTAGACTATCTAGGTTCCCTAGCGGCACTTGGACTATGTAGGTTAACTAGCGGGCCCTTGGACTATGTAGATTAACTAGCAGTACTTGGACTCTCTAGGTTACCTAGCAGACACTTGGGCTATGTAGGCTAACTAGGGGGCCCTTGGACAATCTAGGTTACCTAGAGGGTACTTGAACTATCTAGGTTAACTAGAGGGCACTTGCAGTATCTAGGTTACCTAGCGGGCACTTGGACTATGTACGTTCCCTAGCGGGCACTTGGACTATCTATGTTAACTAGCGGGCACTTGGAATATGTAGGTTAACTAGCGGACACTTGCACTATGTAGGTTACCTAGCAGGCACTTGGACTATCTAGGTTAACTAGCGGGTACTTGGACTATCTACAATAACTAGCGTGCAATTGGACTATGTAGGTTCCTTAGCGGGCACTTGGACAATCTAGGTTGCCTAGCGGGCACTTGGACGATATAAGTTAACTAGCGTGCCCTTGGAATATCTAGGTTACATAGCGGGCACTTGGTATATAGGTTAACTAGCGGGCACTTTGACTATGTAGGTTGACTAGAGGACACTTGGACTATCTAGGTTAACTAGTGGGCCCTTGGACTATGTAGGTTAACTAGCGGGTACTTGGACAATCTAGGTTAACTAGCGGGCACTTGGAAGATCTAGGTTAACTAGCGGGCACTTGGACTATGAAAGTGAACAAGTGAGCCCTTGGACTATGTAGGTTAACTAGCGGGCCCTTGAACTATATAGGTTACCTAACGGGCACTTGGACTATGTAGGTTACCTAGTGGGTACTTGGACTATCTAGGTTAACGAATGGGCACTTGGACTACGTAGGTTGCCTAGCGGGCACTTGGACTATCTAGGTTAGGTAACGAGCACTTTGAGTATCTAGTTTACCTAGCGGGAACTTGGACAATGTAAGTTACCTAGCGGGCACTTGGACTATCTAGGTTACCTAACGGGCACTTTGACTATCTAGGTTACATTGCGGGCACTTGGACGATCTAGGTTAACTAGCGAGCACATGGACTCTAGGTTATCTAGCGGACACTTGGACTATCTAGGTTACCTAGCGGGCCCTTGGACTATCTAGGTTAACTAGCGGGCCCTTGGACTATGTAGATTCCATAGCGGGCACTTGGACTATGTATGTTCCAGCGCGGGCACTTGGACTATGTAGGTTCCCTAGCAGGCACTTGGACTATGTAGGTTACAGAGCGGGCACTTGGGCTATGTATATTCCCTATGGACACTTGAACTATGTAAGTTAACTACCGGGCACATGGACTATGTAGGTTAACTAGCGGGCCCTTGAACTATCTAGGTTACCTAGCGGGCACTTGGACTATGTAGGTTAACTAGCGGGCCCTTGGACTATGTAGGTTACCTCGCGGGTACTTGGACGATCTAGGTTAACTAGCGGGTACTTGGACTATGTAGGTTAACTAGCGGGCCCTTGGACTATGTAGATTAACTAGCGGCACTTGGACTATCTACGTTAACTAGCCGGCCCTTGGACTATGTAGATTCCCTAGCGGGCACTTGGACTATGTATGTTCCAGCGCGGGCACTTGGACTATGTAGGTTCCCTAGCAGGCACTTGGACTATGTAGGTTCCAGAGCGGGCATTTGGGCTATGTATATTTCCTATGGACACTTGAACTATGTAAGTTAACTACCGGGCACATGGACTATGTAGGTTAACTAGCGGGCCCTTGGACTATCTAGGTTACCTAGCGGGCACTTGGACTATGTAAGTAACCTAGCGGGCACTTGGACAGTCTAGGTTACCTAGCGGGCACTTGGACTTCTAGGTTAACAAACGGGCACTTGGTCTATGTATGTTGCATAGCGGGCAATTGGACTATCTAGGTTAGGTAACGGGCACTTGGACTATCTAGGTTACCTCGTGGGAACTTGGACTATGTAGGTTACCTAGCGGGCACTTGGACTATCTAGGTCAACTAGCGGGCTCTTGTACTATGTAGGTTAACTAGCGAGCACTTGGACTATGTAGTTTAACTGGTGGGCACTTGGATGATCAATGTTAACTAGCGGGCACTTGGACTATCTAGGTTAGCTAACGGGCACTTGGACTAAGTACGTCCCCTAGTGGGCACTTGGCCACTCTAGGTTAACTAACAGGCACTAGGACTATCTAGGTTAACTAGCGGGCACTTGGACGATATAGGTTAACTAGCGGGCCCTTGAATTATCTAGGTTACCTCGCGGGCACTTGGACTATGTAGGTTCCCTAGCGGGCATTTGGACTATATAGATAACCTTGTGGGAACTTAGACTTTGTAGGTTACCTAGCGGGTACTTGGACTATCTAGGTTACCTAGCTGGCACTTGAACTACCTACGTTGCCTAGCGGGTTCTTGGAGTATGTAGGTTACCTAGCGGGCTGTTGGACTCTCTAGGTTACCTAGCAGGCATTGGACTATCTAGGTTAACTAACGGGCACATGGACTATGTAGGTTCCCTAGCGGGCCCTTGGACTATGTAAGTTCCCTATCGGGCACTTGGACTAGGTAGGTTCCCTAGCGGGCACTTGGTCTATCTAGGTTAACTAGTGGGCACTTGGACTATCTAGGTTAACTAGCAAGCACTTGGACTATCTAGGATAACTAGCGGACACTTAGACTATTAGGGTCCCTAGCGGGCATTTGGACTATATAGGTTACCTAGCGGGCACTTGGACTATGTCGGTTAACGAACAGGCACTTGGACTATGTAGGTAACCTAGTGGTCACTTGAACTGTCTAGGTTACCTAGCGGGCACTTGGACTATGTAGGTTAACTAGCGGGCACTTGGACTATCTAGGTTAACTAGCGGGCCCTTGGACGATGTAGGTTAACTTGCGGGCCCTTGGACTATGTAGGTTAACTAGCGGGCCCTTGGACTATGTAGGTTAACAAGCGTGCACTTGAAAGATCTAGGTAAACTAGTGGGTACTTGGACTATGTAGGTTAACTAGCGGGCCTTTGGACTATGTAGATTACCTAGCGGCACTTGGACTATCTACGTTAACTAGCGGGCCCTTGGACTATGTAGATTCCCTAGCGGGCACTTGGAATATGTATGTTCCAGAGCGGGCACTTCGACTATGTAGGTTCCCTAGCAGGCACTTGGACTATGTATGTTCCAGAGCGGGCACTTAGACTATCTAGGTTCCCTAGCGGCACTTGGACTATGTAGGTTAACTAGCGGGCCCTTGGACTATGTAGATTAACTAGCAGTACTTGGACTCTCTAGGTTACCTAGCAGACACTTGGGCTATGTAGGCTAACTAGGGGGCCCTTGGACAATCTAGGTTACCTAGAGGGTACTTGAACTATCTAGGTTAACTAGAGGGCACTTGCAGTATCTAGGTTACCTAGCGGGCACTTGGACTATGTACGTTCCCTAGCGGGCACTTGGACTATCTATGTTAACTAGCGGGCACTTGGAATATGTAGGTTAACTAGCGGACACTTGCACTATGTAGGTTACCTAGCAGGCACTTGGACTATCTAGGTTAACTAGCGGGTACTTGGACTATCTACAATAACTAGCGTGCAATTGGACTATGTAGGTTCCTTAGCGGGCACTTGGACTATCTAGGTTGCCTAGCGGGCACTTGGACGATATAGGTTAACTAGCGTGCCCTTGGAATATCTAGGTTACATAGCGGGCACTTGGTATATAGGTTAACTAGCGGGCACTTTGACTATGTAGGTTGACTAGAGGACACTTGGACTATCTAGGTTAACTAGTGGGCCCTTGGACTATGTAGGTTAACTAGCGGGTACTTGGACAATCTAGGTTAACTAGCGGGCACTTGGAAGATCTAGGTTAACTAGCGGGCACTTGGACTATGAAAGTGAACAAGTGAGCCCTTGGACTATGTAGGTTAACTAGCGGGCCCTTGAACTATATAGGTTACCTAACGGGCACTTGGACTATGTAGGTTACCTAGTGGGTACTTGGACTATCTAGGTTAACGAATGGGCACTTGGACTACGTAGGTTGCCTAGCGGGCACTTGGACTATCTAGGTTAGGTAACGAGCACTTTGAGTATCTAGTTTACCTAGCGGGAACTTGGACAATGTAAGTTACCTAGCGGGCACTTGGACTATCTAGGTTACCTAACGGGCACTTTGACTATCTAGGTTACATTGCGGGCACTTGGACGATCTAGGTTAACTAGCGAGCACATGGACTCTAGGTTATCTAGCGGACACTTGGACTATCTAGGTTACCTAGCGGGCCCTTGGACTATCTAGGTTAACTAGCGGGCCCTTGGACTATGTAGATTCCATAGCGGGCACTTGGACTATGTATGTTCCAGCGCGGGCACTTGGACTATGTAGGTTCCCTAGCAGGCACTTGGACTATGTAGGTTACAGAGCGGGCACTTGGGCTATGTATATTCCCTATGGACACTTGAACTATGTAAGTTAACTACCGGGCACATGGACTATGTAGGTTAACTAGCGGGCCCTTGGACTATCTAGGTTACCTAGCGGGCACTTGGACTATGTAGGTTAACTAGCGGGCCCTTGGACTATGTAGGTTACCTCGCGGGTACTTGGACGATCTAGGTTAACTAGCGGGTACTTGGACTATGTAGGTTAACTAGCGGGCCCTTGGACTATGTAGATTAACTAGCGGCACTTGGACTATCTACGTTAACTAGCCGGCCCTTGGACTATGTAGATTCCCTAGCGGGCACTTGGACTATGTATGTTCCAGCGCGGGCACTTGGACTATGTAGGTTCCCTAGCAGGCACTTGGACTATGTAGGTTCCAGAGCGTGCATTTGGGCTATGTATATTTCCTATGGACACTTGAACTATGTAAGTTAACTACCGGGCACATGGACTATGTAGGTTAACTAGCGGGCCCTTGGACTATGTAGGTTAACAAGCGTGCACTTGAAAGATCTAGGTAAACTAGCGGGTACATGGACTATGTAGGTTAACTAGCGGGCCTTTGGACTATGTAGATTACCTAGCGGCACTTGGACTATCTACGTTAACTAGCGGGCCCTTGGACTATGTAGATTCCCTAGCGGGCACTTGGAATATGTATGTTCCAGAGCGGGCACTTCGACTATGTACGTTCCCTAGCGGGCACTTGGACTATCTATGTTATCTAGCGGGCACTTGGAATATGTAAGTTAACTAGCGGACACTTGCACTATGTAGGTTACCTAGCAGGCACTTGGACTATCTAGGTTAACTAGCGGGTACTTGGACTATCTACAATAACTAGCGTGCAATTGGACTATATATGTTCCTTAGCGGGCACTTGGACTATCTAGGTTGCCTAGCGGGCACTTGGACGATATAGGTTAACTAGCGTGCCCTTGGAATATCTAGGTTACATAGCGGGCACTTGGTATATAGGTTAACTAGCGGGCACTTTGACTATGTAGGTTGACTAGAGGACACTTGGACTATCTAGGTTAACTAGTGGGCCCTTGGACTATGTAGGTTAACTAGCGGGTATTTGGACAATCTAGGTTAACTAGCGGGCACTTGGAAGATCTAGGTTAACTAGCGGGCACTTGGACTATGAAAGTGAACAAGTGAGCCCTTGGACTATGTAGGTTAACTAGCAGTACTTGGACTCTCTAGGTTACCTAGCAGACACTTGGGCTATGTAGGCTAACTAGGGGGCCCTTGGACAATCTAGGTTACCTAGAGGGTACTTGAACTATCTAGGTTAACTAGAGGGCACTTGCAGTATCTAGGTTACCTAGCGGGCACTTGGACTATGTACGTTCCCTAGCGGGCACTTGGACTATCTATGTTAACTAGCGGGCACTTGGAATATGTAGGTTAACTAGCGGACACTTGCACTATGTAGGTTACCTAGCAGGCACTTGGACTATCTAGGTTAACTAGCGGGTACTTGGACTATCTACAATAACTAGCGTGCAATTGGACTATGTAGGTTCCTTAGCGGGCACTTGGACTATCTAGGTTGCCTAGCGGGCACTTGGACGATATAGGTTAACTAGCGTGCCCTTGGAATATCTAGGTTACATAGCGGGCACTTGGTATATAGGTTAACTAGCGGGCCCTTGGACTATGTAGATTAACTAGCGGCACTTGGACTATCTACGTTAACTAGCTGGCCCTTGGACTATGTAGATTCCCTAGCGGGCACTTGGACTATGTATGTTCCAGCGCGGGCACTTGGACTATGTAGGTTCCCTAGCAGGCACTTGGACTATGTAGGTTCCAGAGCTTGCATTTGGGCTATGTATATTTCCTATGGACACTTGAACTATGTAAGTTAACTACCGGACACTTGGACTATCTAGGTTAACTAGTGGGCCCTTGGACTATCTAGGTTACCTAGCGGGCACTTGGACTATGTAGGTAACCTAGCGGGCACTTGGAGAGTCTAGGTTACCTAGCGGGCACTTGGACTTCTAGGTTAACAAACGGGCACTTGGACTATGTATGTTGCATAGCGGGCAATTGGACTATCTAGGTTAGGTAACGGGCACTTGGACTATCTAGGTTACCTCGTGGGAACTTGGACTATGTAGGTTACCTAGCGGGCACTTGGACTATCTAGGTCAACTAGCGGGCCCTTGTACTATGTAGGTTAACTAGCGAGCACTTGGACTATGTAGTTTAACTGGTGGGCACTTGGATGATCTATGTTAACTAGCGGGCACTTGGACTATCTAGGTTAGCTAACGGGCACTTGGACTAAGTACGTCCCCTAGTGGGCACTTGGACACTCTAGGTTAACTAACGGGCACTAGGACTATCTAGGTTAACTAGCGGGCACTTGGACGATATAGGTTAACTAGCGGGCACTTGGATTATCTAGGTTACCTAGAGGGCACTTGGACTATGTAGGTTCCCTAGCGGGCATTTGGACTATATAGATAACCTTGTGGGAACTTAGACTTTGTAGGTTACCTAGCGGGCACTTGGACTATCTAGGTTACCTAGCTGGCACTTGAACTACCTACGTTGCCTAGCGGGTTCTTGGAGTATGTAGGTTACCTAGCGGGCTGTTGGACTATCTAGGTTACCTAGCAGGCATTGGACTATCTAGGTTAACTAACGGGCACATGGACTATGTAGGTTCCCTAGCGGGCCCTTGGACTATGTAAGTTCCCTATCGGGCACTTGGACTAGGTAGGTTCCCTAGCGAGCACTTGGTCTATCTAGGTTAACTAGTGGGCACTTGGACTATCTAGGTAACTAGCAAGCACTTGGACTATCTAGGATAACTAGCGGACACTTAGACTATTAGGGTCCCTAGCGGGCATTTGGACTATATAGGTTACCTAGCGGGCACTTGGATTATGTCGGTTAACGAACAAGCACTTGGACTATGTAGGTAACCTAGTGGTCACCTGAACTGTCTAGGTTACCTTGCGGGCACTTGGACTATGTAGGTTAACTAGCGGGCACTTGGACTATCTAGGTTAACTAGCGGGCCCTTGGACGATGTAGGTTAACTAGCGGGCCCTTGGACTATGTAGGTTAACTAGCGGGCCCTTGGACTATGTAGGTTAACAAGCGTGCACTTGAAAGATCTAGGTAAACTAGCGGGTACATGGACTATGTAGGTTAACTAGCGGGCCTTTGGACTATGTAGATTACCTAGCGGCACTTGGACTATCTACGTTAACTAGCGGGCCCTTGGACTATGTAGATTCCCTAGCGGGCACTTGGAATATGTATGTTCCAGAGCGGGCACTTCGACTATGTACGTTCCCTAGCGGGCACTTGGACTATCTATGTTATCTAGCGGGCACTTGGAATATGTAAGTTAACTAGCGGACACTTGCACTATGTAGGTTACCTAGCAGGCACTTGGACTATCTAGGTTAACTAGCGGGTACTTGGACTATCTACAATAACAAGCGTGCAATTGGACTATATATGTTCCTTAGCGGGCACTTGGACTATCTAGGTTGCCTAGCGGGCACTTGGACGATATAGGTTAACTAGCGTGCCCTTGGAATATCTAGGTTACATAGCGGGCACTTGGTATATAGGTTAACTAGCGGGCACTTTGACTATGTAGGTTGACTAGAGGACACTTGGACTATCTAGGTTAACTAGTGGGCCCTTGGACTATGTAGGTTAACTAGCGGGTATTTGGACAATCTAGGTTAACTAGCGGGCACTTGGAAGATCTAGGTTAACTAGCGGGCACTTGGACTATGAAAGTGAACAAGTGAGCCCTTGGACTATGTAGGTTAACTAGCAGTACTTGGACTCTCTAGGTTACCTAGCAGACACTTGGGCTATGTAGGCTAACTAGGGGGCCCTTGGACAATCTAGGTTACCTAGAGGGTACTTGAACTATCTAGGTTAACTAGAGGGCACTTGCAGTATCTAGGTTACCTAGCGGGCACTTGGACTATGTACGTTCCCTAGCGGGCACTTGGACTATCTATGTTAACTAGCGGGCACTTGGAATATGTAGGTTAACTAGCGGACACTTGCACTATGTAGGTTACCTAGCAGGCACTTGGACTATCTAGGTTAACTAGCGGGTACTTGGACTATCTACAATAACTAGCGTGCAATTGGACTATGTAGGTTCCTTAGCGGGCACTTGGACTATCTAGGTTGCCTAGCGGGCACTTGGACGATATAGGTTAACTAGCGTGCCCTTGGAATATCTAGGTTACATAGCGGGCACTTGGTATATAGGTTAACTAGCGGGCACTTTGACTATGTAGGTTGACTAGAGGACACTTGGACTATCTAGGTTAACTAGTGGGCCCTTGGACTATGTAGGTTAACTAGCGGGTACTTGGACAATCTAGGTTAACTAGCGGGCACTTGGAAGATCTAGGTTAACTAGCGGGCACTTGGACTATGAAAGTGAACAAGTGAGCCCTTGGACTATGTAGGTTAACTAGCGGGCCCTTGAACTATATAGGTTACCTAACGGGCACTTGGACTATGTAGGTTACCTAGTGGGTACTTGGACTATCTAGGTTAACGAATGGGCACTTGGACTACGTAGGTTGCCTAGCGGGCACTTGGACTATCTAGTTTAGGTAACGAGCACTTTGAGTATCTAGTTTACCTAGCGGGAACTTGGACAATGTAAGTTACCTAGCGGGCACTTGGACTATCTAGGTTACCTAACGGGCACTTTGACTATCTAGGTTACATTGCGGGCACTTGGACGATCTAGGTTAACTAGCGAGCACATGGACTCTAGGTTATCTAGCGGACACTTGGACTATCTAGGTTACCTAGCGGGCCCTTGGACTATCTAGGTTAACTAGCGGGCCCTTGGACTATGTAGATTCCCTAGCAGGCACTTGGACTATGTATGTTCTAGCGCGGGCACTTGGACTATGTAGGTTCCCTAGCAGGCACTTGGACTATGTAGGTTACAGAGCGGGCACTTGGGCTATGTATATTCCCTATGGACACTTGAACTATGTAAGTTAACTACCGGGCACATGGACTATGTAGGTTAACTAGCGGGCCCTTGGACTATCTAGGTTACCTAGCGGGCACTTGGACTATGTAGGTTAACTAGCGGGCCCTTGGACTATGTAGGTTACCTCGCGGGTACTTGGACGATCTAGGTTAACTAGCGGGTACTTGGACTATGTAGGTTAACTAGCGGGCCCTTGGACTATGTAGATTAACTAGCGGCACTTGGACTATCTACGTTAACTAGCCGGCCCTTGGACTATGTAGATTCCCTAGCGGGCACTTGGACTATGTATGTTCCAGCGCGGGCACTTGGACTATGTAGGTTCCCTAGCAGGCACTTGGACTATGTAGGTTCCAGAGCGGGCATTTGGGCTATGTATATTTCCTATGGACACTTGAACTATGTAAGTTAACTACCGGGCACATGGACTATGTAGGTTAACTAGCGGGCCCTTGGACTATCTAGGTTACCTAGCGGGCACTTGGACTATGTAGGTAACCTAGCGGGCACTTGGAGAGTCTAGGTTACCTAGCGGGCACTTGGACTTCTAGGTTAACAAACGGGCACTTGGACTATGTATGTTGCATAGCGGGCAATTGGACTATCTAGGTTAGGTAACGGGCACTTGGACTATCTAGGTTACCTCGTGGGAACTTGGACTATGTAGGTTACCTAGCGGGCACTTGGACTATCTAGGTCAACTAGCGGGCCCTTGTACTATGTAGGTTAACTAGCGAGCACTTGGACTATGTAGTTTAACTGGTGGGCACTTGGATGATCAATGTTAACTAGCGGGCACTTGGACTATCTAGGTTAGCTAACGGGCACTTGGACTAAGTACGTCCCCTAGTGGGCACTTGGACACTCTAGGTTAACTAACGGGCACTAGGACTATCTAGGTTAACTAGCGGGCACTTGGACGATATAGGTTAACTAGCGGGCACTTGGATTATCTAGGTTACCTAGAGGGCACTTGGACTATGTAGGTTCCCTAGCGGGCATTTGGACTATATAGATAACCTTGTGGGAACTTAGACTTTGTAGGTTACCTAGCGGGCACTTGGACTATCTAGGTTACCTAGCTGGCACTTGAACTACCTACGTTGCCTAGCGGGTTCTTGGAGTATGTAGGTTACCTAGCGGGCTGTTGGACTATCTAGGTTACCTAGCAGGCATTGGACTATCTAGGTTAACTAACGGGCACATGG
This sequence comes from Tenrec ecaudatus, assembly GCF_050624435.1. Classification (NCBI taxonomy): domain Eukaryota; kingdom Metazoa; phylum Chordata; class Mammalia; order Afrosoricida; family Tenrecidae; genus Tenrec; species Tenrec ecaudatus. Next base: position 535,232 of record NW_027457678.1, on the reverse strand, counting down.
ACTATGTAGGTTCCCTAGCGGGCCCTTGGACTATGTAAGTTCCCTATCGGGCACTTGGACTAGGTAGGTTCCCTAGCGAGCACTTGGTCTATCTAGGTTAACTAGTGGGCACTTGGACTATCTAGGTAACTAGCAAGCACTTGGACTATCTAGGATAACTAGCGGACACTTAGACTATTAGGGTCCCTAGCGGGCATTTGGACTATATAGGTTACCTAGCGGGCACTTGGACTATGTCGGTTAACGAACAAGCACTTGGACTATGTAGGTAACCTAGTGGTCACCTGAACTGTCTAGGTTACCTTGCGGGCACTTGGACTATGTAGGTTAACTAGCTGGCACTTGGACTATCTAGGTTAACTAGCGGGCCCTTGGACGATGTAGGTTAACTAGCGGGCCCTTGGACTATGTAGGTTAACTAGCGGGCCCTTGGACTATGTAGGTTAACAAGCGTGCACTTGAAAGATCTAGGTAAACTAGCGGGTACATGGACTATGTAGGTTAACTAGCGGGCCTTTGGACTATGTAGATTACCTAGCGGCACTTGGACTATCTACGTTAACTAGCGGGCCCTTGGACTATGTAGATTCCCTAGCGGGCACTTGGAATATGTATGTTCCAGAGCGGGCACTTCGACTATGTACGTTCCCTAGCGGGCACTTGGACTATCTATGTTATCTAGCGGGCACTTGGAATATGTAAGTTAACTAGCGGACACTTGCACTATGTAGGTTACCTAGCAGGCACTTGGACTATCTAGGTTAACTAGCGGGTACTTGGACTATCTACAATAACTAGCGTGCAATTGGACTATATATGTTCCTTAGCGGGCACTTGGACTATCTAGGTTGCCTAGCGGGCACTTGGACGATATAGGTTAACTAGTGTGCCCTTGGAATATCTAGGTTACAGAGCGGGCACTTGGTATATAGGTTAACTAGCGGGCACTTTGACTATGTAGGTTGACTAGAGGACACTTGGACTATCTAGGTTAACTAGTGGGCCCTTGGACTATGTAGGTTAACTAGCGGGTACTTGGACAATCTAGGTTAACTAGCGGGCACTTGGAAGATCTAGGTTATCTAGCGGGCACTTGGACTATCAAAGTGAACAATTGAGCCCTTGGACTATGTAGGTTAACTAGCGGGCCCTTGGACTATCTCGGTTACCTAGCGGGCACTTGGACTATATAGGTTACGTAACGGGCACTTGGACTATGTAGGTTACCTAGTGGGTACTTGGACTGTCTAGGTTAACGAATGGGCACTTGGAATATGCAGGTAACCTAGCGGGCACTTGGACTGTCTAGGTTACCTAGGGGGCACTTGGACTTCTAGGTTAACGAACGGGCTCTTGGACTATGTAGGTTGCCTAGCGGGCACTTGGACTATCTAGGTTAGGTAACGAGCACTTTGAGTATCTAGTTTACCTAGCGGGAACTTGGACAATGTAAGTTACCTAGCGGGCACTTGGACTATCTAGGTTACCTAACGGGCACTTTGACTATCTAGGTTACATTGCGGGCACTTGGACTATCTAGGTTACCTAACGGGCACTTTGACTATCTAGGTTACATTGCGGGCACTTGGACGATCTAGGTTAACTAGCGAGCACATGGACTCTAGGTTATCTAGCGGACACTTGGACTATCTAGGTTACCTAGCGGGACCATGGACTATGTAGATTACCTAGCGGGCACTTGGACTATGTATGTTCCAGCGCGGGCACTTGGACTATGTAGGTTCCCTAGCAGGCACTTGGACTATTTAAGTTCCAGAGCGGGCACTTGGGCTATGTATATTCCCTATGGACACTTGAACTATGTAAGTTAACTACGGGGCACATGGACTATGTAGGTTAACTAGCGGGCCCTTGGACTATCTAGGTTACCTAGCGGGCACTTGGACTATGTAGGTAACCTAGCGGGCACATGGAGAGTCTAGGTTACCTAGCGGGCACTTGGAATTCTAGGTTAACAAACGGGCACTTGGACTATGTATGTTGCATAGCGGGCAATTGGACTATCTAGGTTAGGTAACGGGCACTTGGACTATCTAGGTTACCTCGTGGGAACTTGGACTATGTAGGTTACCTAGCGGGCACTTGGACTATCTAGGTTGCCTAGCGGGCACTTGCACTATGTAGGTTAACTAGCGTGCCCTTGGACTATCTAGGTTACGTAGCGGGCACTTGGACTATATAGGCTAACTAGCGGACACTTGCACGATCTAGGTTAACTAGTGGGCCTTTGCACTATGTAGGTAAACTAGCGGGCCCATGGATTATGTAGGTTTACTACCAGGCACTTGGACTATGTAGGTTAACTAGCAGGCACTTGGCCTATGTAGTTTCCCTAGCGGGCATTTGGACTATTTAGGTTACCATCGGGAACATGGACTATGTAGGTTACCTAGCGGGCACTGGGACTATCTAGGTTACCTAGCAGGCACTTTGACAATCTAGGTTAACTAACGGCACCTGGAGTATGTAGGTTGCCGAGCAGGCACTTGGATTATGTAGGTTCCCTATCGGGCACTTGGACTACGTAGGTTAACTAGCAGGCACTTGGACTGTCTAGGTTACCTAGCGGGCACTTGGATTATCTAGGTTAACGAACGGGCACTTGGACTATGTAGGTTACCTAGCCGCCACTTGGACTATCTAGGTTAGCTAACAGGCACTTGGACTATCTAGATTCCCTAGCAGGCACGTGTACTATCTAGGTTACCTAGCTGCCACTTAGATTATGTAGGTTAAATAGCGGGCACTTGGAATATGTAGGTTAACTAGCGGACACTTGCACTATGTAGGTTAACTAGCGGACCCATGGACTATGTAGGTTTACTAGCGGGCCCTTGGATTATCTAGGTTCCCTAAAGGGCACTTAGACTATCTAGGTTACCGAACGGGCACTTGGACTATCTAGGTTACCTAGCGGGCACTTGGACTATGTAGGCTAACTAGGGGGCCCTTGGACGATCTAGGTTACCTAGCGAGTACTTCAACTATCTAGGTTAACTAGCGGGCACTTGCACTATCTAGGTTACCTAGCGGGCACTTGGACTATGTACGTTCCCTAGCCGGCACTTGGACTATCTATGTTAACTAGCGGGCACTTGGAATATGTAGGTTAACTAGCGGACACTTGCACTATGTAGGTTACCTAGCAGGCACTTGGACTATCTAGGTTAACTAGCGGGTACTTGGACTATCTACAATAACTAGCGTGCAATTGGACTATGTAGGTTCCTTAGCGGGCACTTGGACTATCTAGGTTGCCTAGCGGGCACTTGGACGATATAGGTTAACTAGCGTGCCCTTGGAATATCTAGGTTACATAGCGGGCACTTGGTATATAGGTTAACTAGCGGGCACTTTGACTATGTAGGTTGACTAGAGGACACTTGGACTATCTAGGTTAACTAGTGGGCCCTTGGACTATGTAGGTTAACTAGCGGGTACTTGGACAATCTAGGTTAACTAGCGGGCACTTGGAAGATCTAGGTTAACTAGCGGGCACTTGGACTATGAAAGTGAACAAGTGAGCCCTTGGACTATGTAGGTTAACTAGCGGGCCCTTGAACTATATAGGTTACCTAACGGGCACTTGGACTATGTAGGTTACCTAGTGGGTACTTGGACTATCTAGGTTAACGAATGGGCACTTGGACTACGTAGGTTGCCTAGCGGGCACTTGGACTATCTAGTTTAGGTAACGAGCACTTTGAGTATCTAGTTTACCTAGCGGGAACTTGGACAATGTAAGTTACCTAGCGGGCACTTGGACTATCTAGGTTACCTAACGGGCACTTTGACTATCTAGGTTACATTGCGGGCACTTGGACGATCTAGGTTAACTAGCGAGCACATGGACTCTAGGTTATCTAGCGGACACTTGGACTATCTAGGTTACCTAGCGGGCCCTTGGACTATCTAGGTTAACTAGCGGGCCCTTGGACTATGTAGATTCCCTAGCAGGCACTTGGACTATGTATGTTCTAGCGCGGGCACTTGGACTATGTAGGTTCCCTAGCAGGCACTTGGACTATGTAGGTTACAGAGCGGGCACTTGGGCTATGTATATTCCCTATGGACACTTGAACTATGTAAGTTAACTACCGGGCACATGGACTATGTAGGTTAACTAGCGGGCCCTTGGACTATCTAGGTTACCTAGCGGGCACTTGGACTATGTAGGTTAACTAGCGGGCCCTTGGACTATGTAGGTTACCTCGCGGGTACTTGGACGATCTAGGTTAACTAGCGGGTACTTGGACTATGTAGGTTAACTAGCGGGCCCTTGGACTATGTAGATTAACTAGCGGCACTTGGACTATCTACGTTAACTAGCCGGCCCTTGGACTATGTAGATTCCCTAGCGGGCACTTGGACTATGTATGTTCCAGCGCGGGCACTTGGACTATGTAGGTTCCCTAGCAGGCACTTGGACTATGTAGGTTCCAGAGCGGGCATTTGGGCTATGTATATTTCCTATGGACACTTGAACTATGTAAGTTAACTACCGGGCACATGGACTATGTAGGTTAACTAGCGGGCCCTTGGACTATCTAGGTTACCTAGCGGGCACTTGGACTATGTAGGTAACCTAGCGGGCACTTGGAGAGTCTAGGTTACCTAGCGGGCACTTGGACTTCTAGGTTAACAAACGGGCACTTGGACTATGTATGTTGCATAGCGGGCAATTGGACTATCTAGGTTAGGTAACGGGCACTTGGACTATCTAGGTTACCTCGTGGGAACTTGGACTATGTAGGTTACCTAGCGGGCACTTGGACTATCTAGGTCAACTAGCGGGCCCTTGTACTATGTAGGTTAACTAGCGAGCACTTGGACTATGTAGTTTAACTGGTGGGCACTTGGATGATCAATGTTAACTAGCGGGCACTTGGACTATCTAGGTTAGCTAACGGGCACTTGGACTAAGTACGTCCCCTAGTGGGCACTTGGACACTCTAGGTTAACTAACGGGCACTAGGACTATCTAGGTTAACTAGCGGGCACTTGGACGATATAGGTTAACTAGCGGGCACTTGGATTATCTAGGTTACCTAGAGGGCACTTGGACTATGTAGGTTCCCTAGCGGGCATTTGGACTATATAGATAACCTTGTGGGAACTTAGACTTTGTAGGTTACCTAGCGGGCACTTGGACTATCTAGGTTACCTAGCTGGCACTTGAACTACCTACGTTGCCTAGCGGGTTCTTGGAGTATGTAGGTTACCTAGCGGGCTGTTGGACTATCTAGGTTACCTAGCAGGCATTGGACTATCTAGGTTAACTAACGGGCACATGGACTATGTAGGTTCCCTAGCGGGCCCTTGGACTATGTAAGTTCCCTATCGGGCACTTGGACTAGGTAGGTTCCCTAGCGAGCACTTGGTCTATCTAGGTTAACTAGTGGGCACTTGGACTATCTAGGTAACTAGCAAGCACTTGGACTATCTAGGATAACTAGCGGACACTTAGACTATTAGGGTCCCTAGCGGGCATTTGGACTATATAGGTTACCTAGCGGGCACTTGGACTATGTCGGTTAACGAACAAGCACTTGGACTATGTAGGTAACCTAGTGGTCACCTGAACTGTCTAGGTTACCTTGCGGGCACTTGGACTATGTAGGTTAACTAGCTGGCACTTGGACTATCTAGGTTAACTAGCGGGCCCTTGGACGATGTAGGTTAACTAGCGGGCCCTTGGACTATGTAGGTTAACTAGCGGGCCCTTGGACTATGTAGGTTAACAAGCGTGCACTTGAAAGATCTAGGTAAACTAGCGGGTACATGGACTATGTAGGTTAACTAGCGGGCCTTTGGACTATGTAGATTACCTAGCGGCACTTGGACTATCTACGTTAACTAGCGGGCCCTTGGACTATGTAGATTCCCTAGCGGGCACTTGGAATATGTATGTTCCAGAGCGGGCACTTCGACTATGTACGTTCCCTAGCGGGCACTTGGACTATCTATGTTATCTAGCGGGCACTTGGAATATGTAAGTTAACTAGCGGACACTTGCACTATGTAGGTTACCTAGCAGGCACTTGGACTATCTAGGTTAACTAGCGGGTACTTGGACTATCTACAATAACTAGCGTGCAATTGGACTATATATGTTCCTTAGCGGGCACTTGGACTATCTAGGTTGCCTAGCGGGCACTTGGACGATATAGGTTAACTAGTGTGCCCTTGGAATATCTAGGTTACAGAGCGGGCACTTGGTATATAGGTTAACTAGCGGGCACTTTGACTATGTAGGTTGACTAGAGGACACTTGGACTATCTAGGTTAACTAGTGGGCCCTTGGACTATGTAGGTTAACTAGCGGGTACTTGGACAATCTAGGTTAACTAGCGGGCACTTGGAAGATCTAGGTTATCTAGCGGGCACTTGGACTATCAAAGTGAACAATTGAGCCCTTGGACTATGTAGGTTAACTAGCGGGCCCTTGGACTATCTCGGTTACCTAGCGGGCACTTGGACTATATAGGTTACGTAACGGGCACTTGGACTATGTAGGTTACCTAGTGGGTACTTGGACTGTCTAGGTTAACGAATGGGCACTTGGAATATGCAGGTAACCTAGCGGGCACTTGGACTGTCTAGGTTACCTAGGGGGCACTTGGACTTCTAGGTTAACGAACGGGCTCTTGGACTATGTAGGTTGCCTAGCGGGCACTTGGACTATCTAGGTTAGGTAACGAGCACTTTGAGTATCTAGTTTACCTAGCGGGAACTTGGACAATGTAAGTTACCTAGCGGGCACTTGGACTATCTAGGTTACCTAACGGGCACTTTGACTATCTAGGTTACATTGCGGGCACTTGGACTATCTAGGTTACCTAACGGGCACTTTGACTATCTAGGTTACATTGCGGGCACTTGGACGATCTAGGTTAACTAGCGAGCACATGGACTCTAGGTTATCTAGCGGACACTTGGACTATCTAGGTTACCTAGCGGGACCATGGACTATGTAGATTACCTAGCGGGCACTTGGACTATGTATGTTCCAGCGCGGGCACTTGGACTATGTAGGTTCCCTAGCAGGCACTTGGACTATTTAAGTTCCAGAGCGGGCACTTGGGCTATGTATATTCCCTATGGACACTTGAACTATGTAAGTTAACTACGGGGCACATGGACTATGTAGGTTAACTAGCGGGCCCTTGGACTATCTAGGTTACCTAGCGGGCACTTGGACTATGTAGGTAACCTAGCGGGCACATGGAGAGTCTAGGTTACCTAGCGGGCACTTGGAATTCTAGGTTAACAAACGGGCACTTGGACTATGTATGTTGCATAGCGGGCAATTGGACTATCTAGGTTAGGTAACGGGCACTTGGACTATCTAGGTTACCTCGTGGGAACTTGGACTATGTAGGTTACCTAGCGGGCACTTGGACTATCTAGGTTGCCTAGCGGGCACTTGCACTATGTAGGTTAACTAGCGTGCCCTTGGACTATCTAGGTTACGTAGCGGGCACTTGGACTATATAGGCTAACTAGCGGACACTTGCACGATCTAGGTTAACTAGTGGGCCTTTGCACTATGTAGGTAAACTAGCGGGCCCATGGATTATGTAGGTTTACTACCAGGCACTTGGACTATCTAGGTTAACTAGCAGGCACTTGGCCTATGTAGTTTCCCTAGCGGGCATTTGGACTATTTAGGTTACCATCGGGAACATGGACTATGTAGGTTACCTAGCGGGCACTGGGACTATCTAGGTTACCTAGCAGGCACTTTGACAATCTAGGTTAACTAACGGCACCTGGAGTATGTAGGTTGCCGAGCAGGCACTTGGATTATGTAGGTTCCCTATCGGGCACTTGGACTACGTAGGTTAACTAGCAGGCACTTGGACTGTCTAGGTTACCTAGCGGGCACTTGGATTATCTAGGTTAACGAACGGGCACTTGGACTATGTAGGTTACCTAGCCGCCACTTGGACTATCTAGGTTAGCTAACAGGCACTTGGACTATCTAGATTCCCTAGCAGGCACGTGTACTATCTAGGTTACCTAGCTGCCACTTAGATTATGTAGGTTAAATAGCGGGCACTTGGAATATGTAGGTTAACTAGCGGACACTTGCACTATGTAGGTTAACTAGCGGACCCATGGACTATGTAGGTTTACTAGCGGGCCCTTGGATTATCTAGGTTCCCTAAAGGGCACTTAGACTATCTAGGTTACCGAACGGGCACTTGGACTATCTAGGTTACCTAGCGGGCACTTGGACTATGTAGGCTAACTAGGGGGCCCTTGGACGATCTAGGTTACCTAGCGAGTACTTCAACTATCTAGGTTAACTAGCGGGCACTTGCACTATCTAGGTTACCTAGCGGGCACTTGGACTATGTACGTTCCCTAGCCGGCACTTGGACTATCTATGTTAACTAGCGGGCACTTGGAATATGTAGGTTAACTAGTGGACACTTGCACTATGTAGGTTACCTAGCAGGCACTTGGAGTATCTAGGTTAACTAGCGGGCATTTGGACTATCTAGGTTAACTAGCGTGCACTTGGATTATGTAGGTTCCTTTTCGGGCACTTGGACTATATAGGTTGCCTAGCGGGCACTTGGACTGTGTAAGTTCCCTAGCGGGCACTTGGGCTATCTATGTTAACTAGGGGGCACTTGGAATATGTAGGTTAACTAGCGGGCACTTGGACTATGTAGGTTAACTAGAGGACACTGGGACTATCTAGGTTAACTAGTGGGCCCTTGGACAATCTAGGTTAACTAGCCGGCACTTGGACGATCTAGGTTAACTAGCGGGCACTTTGACTATCTAGGTTACATAACGGGCACTTGGACTATGTAGGTTAACTAGCGAGCACTTGGACTCTAGGTTATCTAGCGGACACTAGGACTATCTAGGTTACCTAGCGGGCCCTTGGACTATGTAGGTTTCCTAGCGGGCACTTGGATTATCTAGGTTAACAAACGGGCACTTGGACTATGTAGGTTTCCTAGAGTGCACTTGGACTATGTAGGAACCCTATCGGATATTTGGACTACTTAGGATACCTAGCGGGCACATGGACTATCTAGGTTAGCTAGCGGGCACTTGGACTATCTAGGTCAACTAGTGGGCCCTTGTAATATGTAGGTTAACTAGCGAGGACTTGGACTATCTAGGTTAACTAGCGGACCTTGGACTATGTAGGTTAACTAGCGGGCCGTTGGACTATGTAGGTTAACTAGCGGGCACCTGGACGATCTAGGTTAACTACAGGGCACTTGGACTATCTAGGTTAACTAGCGGGCACTTGGATGATCAAAGTTAACTAGCGGGCACTTGGACTATCTAGGTTAGCTAATGGGCACATGGACTAAGTACGTCCCCTAGTGGGCACTTGGACTATCTAGGTTAACTAACGGGCACTTGGACTATCTAGGTTACCTAGCGGGCACTTGTACTATCTAGGATACCTAGCTGGCACTTGGACTATGTAGGTCAACTAGCGGGCCCTTGGACTAGCTAGGTTAGCTAACGGGCACTTAGATTATGTAGGTTAACTAGCGGGCACTTGGAATATGTAGGTTAACTAGCGGGCCCTTGGACTATGTAGGTTTACTTGCGGGCCCTTCCAATATCTAGGTTCCCTAAAGGGCACTTGGACTATCTAGGTTACCGAAAAGGCACTTGGACTATCTAGGTTACCTAGCGGGCACTTGGACTATGTAGGCCAACTAGGGGGCCCTTGGACTATCTAGATTACCTAGCGGGTACTTGAACTATCTAGGTCAACTAGCGGGCACTTGGACTATGTAGGTTAACTAGCGGACACTTGCACTATGTAGGTTACCTAGCAGGCACTTGGACTATCTAGGTTAACTAGCGGGTACTTGGACTATCTACAATAACTAGCGTGCAATTGGACTATGTAGGTTCCTTAGCGGGCACTTGGACTATCTAGGTTGCCTAGCGGGCACTTGGACTATGTAGGTTAACTAGCGGGCACTTCGACTGTCTAGGTTAGCTAGTGGGCATTTGGATTATCTAGGTTAACGAACGGGCACTTGGATTATCTAGGTTAACGAACGGGCACTTGGACTATGTAGGTTACCTAGCCGCCACTTGGACTATCTAGGTTAGCTAACAGGCACTTGGACTATCTAGGTTCCCTAGCGGGCACTTGTACTATCTAGGTTACCTAGCTGGCACTTTGACTATATAGGTCAACTAGCGGGCCTTTGGACTATCTAGGTTAGCCAACGGGCACTTAGATTATGTAGATTAACTAGCGGGACCTTGGAATATGTAGGTAAAGTAGCGGACACTTGCACTATGAAGGTTAACTAGCGGGCCCATGGACTATGTAGGTTTACTATCGGGACCTTGCACTATCTAGGTTCCCTAAACGGCACTTGGACTATCTAGGTTACCGAACGGGCACTTGGAGTATGTAGGTTACCTAGCGGGCACTTGGACTATGTAGGCTAACTAGGGGGCCCTTTGACGATCTAGGTTACCTAGCGGGTACTTGAACTATCTAGGTTTCCTAGCGGGTACTTGGACTACGTAGGTTCCCTAGCGGGCACTTGGACTATCTATGTTAACTAGCGGGCTCTTGGACTATGTAGGTTAACTAGCGGACACTTGCACTATGTAGGTTACCTAGTAGGCACTTGGACTATCTAGGTTAACTAGCGGGCACATGGACTATGTAGGTCAACTAGCGGGCACGTAGACTATCTAGGTTAGCCAACGGGCACTTAGATTATGTAGGTGAACTAGCGGGCACTTGGAATATGTAGGTAAAGTAGGGGACACTTGCACGATGAAGGTTAACTAGCGGGCCCATGGACTATGTAGGTTTACTAGCGGGCCCTTGGACTATCAAGGTTCCCTAAAGGGCACTTGGACTATCTAGGTTATCGAGCGGGAACTTGGACAATCTAGGTTACCTAGCGGGCACTTGGACTATGTAGGCTAACTAGAGGACACTTGGACTATCTAGGTTAACAAGTGGGCCCTTGGAATATGTAGATTAACTAGAAGGCACTTGGACAATCTAGGTTACCTAGCGGGCACTTGGACTATATAGGTTACCTAGCGGGCACTTGGACTATGTAGGTTACCTGGTGGGCACTTGGACTATCTAGGTTAACGAACGGGCACTTGGAATATGCAGGTAACCTAGCGGGCACTTGGACTGTCTAGGTTAACGAACGGGCACTTGGACTATGTAGGTTGCTTAGCGGGCACTTGGACTATCTAGGTAAAGTAATGGGCACTTTGAGTATCTAGGTTACCTAGCGGGAACTTGGACAATGTAAGTTACCTAGCGGGCACTTGGACTATCTAGGTTACCTAACGGGCACTTTGACTATCTAGGTTACATAGCGGGCACTTGGACTATCTAGGTTACCTAGCGGGCACTTGGACTATCTAGGTTACCTAGCGGGCCCTTGGACTATGTAGGTTTCCTAGCGGGCATTTGGACTATCTAGGTTTACGAACTGACACTTGGACTATGTAGGTAACCTAGCGGGCACTTGGACAGTCTACGTTACCTAGCGGGCACTTGGACTATCAAGGTTAACGAACGGTAACTTGGACTATGTAGGTTACCTAGCGGGCACTTGGACTATGTAGGATCCCTATCGGACATTTGGACTACTTAGGTTACCTAGCGGGCACTTGGACTATCTAGGTAAACTAGCGGGCACTTGGACGATCTAGGTTAACTAGAGGGCACTTGGACTATCTAGGTTAACTAGCGTGCACTTGGACTATCTAGATTAACTAGCGGGCACTTGGATGATCAATGTTAACTAGCGGGCACTTGCACTATCTAGGTTATTTAACGGGCACTTGGACTATGTAGCTTACCTAGCGGGCACTTGGACTATGTAGGATCCCTATCGGACATTTGGACTACTTAGGTTACCTTGTGGGCACTTGGACTATCTAGATTAACTACCGGGCACTTGGACTATGTAGGTCAACTAGCGGGCCTTTGGACTATCTAGGTTAGCTAACTGGCACTTGGACTATTTAGGTTAGCTAGCGGATACTTGCACGATCTAGGTTAACTAGCGGACAATTGGACGATATAGGTTAACTAGCGGGCACTTGGATTATCTAGGTTTCCTAGCGGGCACTTGGACTATGTAGGATCCCTAGCGGGCATTTGGAGTATATAGATAACCTAGCGGGCACTTAGACTTTGTAGGTTACCTAGCGGGCCCTTGGATTATGTAGGTTACCTAGCGGGCACTTGGACGATCAGGTTAACTAGCGGGTACTTGGACAATGTAGGTTAACTAGCCGGCCCATGGACTATGTAGATTAACTAGCGGCACTTGGACTATCTACGTTAACTAGCGGTCCCTTGGACTATGTAGATTCCCTAGTGGGCATTTGGACTATATAGATAACCTAGCGGGCACTTAGACTTTGTAGGTTACCTAGCGGGCACTTGGACTATCTAGGTTACCTAGCTGGCACTTGAACTATCTACGTTACCTAGTGGGTTCTTGGAGTATGTAGGTTACCTAGCGGGCTGTTCGACTATCTAGGTTACCAAGCGGGCACTTGGACTATCTAGGTTAACTAACGGGCACTGGGACTATGTCGGATCCCTAGAGGGCCCTTGGACTATGTAAATTCCCTAGCGGGCACTTGGACTATGTGGGTTTCCTGGCGGGCATTTAGACTATCTAGGTTACCTAACGGGCACTTGGACTATGTAGGTTCCCTACCGGGCACTTGGATTATGTAGGTTCCCTCGGGTGCACTTGGACTATGTAGGTTAACTAGAGGGCATTTGGATTATAAGTTGCCTAGCGGGCACTTGGATTATGTAGGTTCCCTATCGGGCACTTGGACTATGTAGGTTAACTAGCGGGCACTTGGATTGTCTAGGTTACCTAGCGGGCACTTGAATTATCTAGGTTAACGAACGGGCACTTGGAATATGTAGGTTACCTAGCCGCCACTTGGACTATCTAGGTTAGCTAACAGGCACTTGGTCTATCTAGGTTCCTTAGCGGGCACTTTTACTATGTAGGTTACCTAGCTGGCACTTAGATTATGTAGGTTAAATAGCGGGCACTTGGAATATGTAGGTTAACTTGCGTACACTTGCACTATGTAGGTTAACTAGAGGGCCCATGGACTATGTAGGTTTACTAGCGGGCCCTTGGACTATCTAGGTTACCGAATGGGCAAAAGGACTATCTAGGTTACCTAGCGGGCACTTGGACTATGTAGGCTAATTAGGGGGCCATTGGACGATTTAGGTTACCTAGCGGGTACTTGAACTATCTAGGTTAACTAGCGGGCACTTGAACTATCTAGGTTACCTAGCGGGCACTGGGACTATGTACGTTCGCTAGCGGGCACTTGGACTATCTAGGTTACGTAGCGGGCACTTGCACTATCTAGGTTACGTAGCGGGCACTTGGACTATCTAGTTAACTAGCGGGCAATTGGAATATCTAGGTTAACTCGCGTGAACTTGGACTATGTAGGTTCCTTAGCGGGCACTTGGACTATCTAGGTTGCCTAGCGGGCACTTGGACTAAGTAGGTTAATTAGCGTGCCCTTGGACTATCTAGGTTACGTAGCAGGCACTTGGTATATAGGTTAACTAGCGGGCACTTGGCTATGTAGGATACCTAGTGGGCATTTGGACTGTGTGGGTTTCCTGGCAGGCATTTAGACTATCTAGGTTACCTAACGGGCATTTGGACTATGTAGGTTCCCTAGCGGGCACTTGGATTATGTAGGTTCCCTCGGGTGCACTTGGACTATGTAGGTTAACTAGAGGGCATTTGGACTATGTAGGTTACCTAGCGGGCACTTGGACTATGTAGGTTCCCTATCGGGAACTTGGATAATGTAGGTTAACTAGGGGGCACTAGGCTATGTAGGTTACTTAGTGGCCCTTGGATTACCTAGGGTACCTAGCGGGAATTTGGACTGTGTAGGCTACCTAACGGTCATTTGGACTATATAGATTACCTAGCGGGCACTTAGACTTTGTAGGTTACCTAGCGGGCACTTGGACTATCTAGGTTACCTAGCTGGCACTTGAACTATCTACGTTACCTAGCGGGTACTTGGAGTATGTAGGTTACCTACCGGGCTGTTGGACTATCTAGGTTACCTAGCGGGCACTGGGACTATCTAGGTTAACTAACGGGCACTAGGACTATCTAGGTTAACTAGCGAGCACTTGGACTATCTAGGTTACCTAGAAGGCACTTGGATTATGAAGGATCCCTAGCGGGCACTTGGACAATCTAGGTTAACTAGCGGGCACTTGGACTATCAAAGTTAACAAGTGAGCCCATGGACTATGTAGGTTAACTAGCGGGCCCTTGGACTATCTAGGTTACCTAGCAGGCACTTGGACTATATAGGTTACCTAGTGGGCACTTGGACTATCTAAGTTAACGAACGGGCACTTGGAATATACAGGTAACCTAGCGGGCACTTGGACTGTCTAGGTTACCTAGCGGGCACTTGGACTTCTAGGTTAACGAACGGGCACTTGGACTATGTAGGTTGCTTAGCGGGCACTTGGACTATCTAGGTTAACTAGCGGGCACTTGGACTATGTAGTTTCCCTAGCGGCAATTTGGATTATTTAGGTTACCTAGTGGGCACTTGGACTATGTAGGTTACCTAGTGGGCACTTGGACTATGTAGGTTAACTAGAAGTCACTTGGACTATCAAGGTTACCTAGCGGGTCCTTGGACTATGTAGGTTACCAGCGGGCACTTGGACTATCTAGGTTAATGAACGTGCACTTGGACTATGTAGTTTCCCTAGCGGGCATTTGGATTATATAGGTTACCTAGCGGGCACTTGGACTATCTAGGTTACCTAGCTGGCACTTGAACTATCTACGTTACCTAGCGGGTACTTGGAGTATGTAGGTTACCTACCGGGCTGTTGGACTATCTAGGTTACCTAGTGGGCACTGGGACTATCTAGGTTAACTAACGGGCACTTGGACTGTGTAGATTCCCTAGCGGGCCCTTGGACTATGTAAGTTCCCTAGCGGGCACTTGGACTATGTGGGTTCCCTAGCGGGCATTTGGACTATCTAGGTTACCTAATGGGCACTTGGACTATGTAGGATCCCTAGGGGGCACTTGGTCTATCTAGGTTAACTAGCGGGCACTTGGACTATCTAGGTTAACTAGCGAGCACTTGGACTATCTAGGTTACTAGCGGGCATTTGGACAATTAGGGCCCTTAGCGGGCATTTGGACTATATTGGTTACCTAGCGGGCACTTGGACTATGTAGGTTAACGAACGGGCACTTGGTCTATGTAGGTAACCTAGTGGTCACTTGAACTGTCTAGGTTACCTACCGTGCCCTTGGACGATGTAGGTTAACTAGCGGGCCCTGGGATTATGTAGGTTAACTAGCGGGCCCTTGGACTATGTAGGTTACCTAGCGGCCACTTGGACAATCTAGGTTAACAAGCGGGTACTTGGACTATGTAGGTTAACTAGTGGCACTTGGACTATCTACGTTAACTAGTGGGCCCTTGGAATATGTAGATTCCCTAGCGGGCACTTGGACTAGGTATGTTCCAGAGCGGGCACTTGGACTATGTAGGTTCACTAGCAGGCACTTGGACTATGTAGGTTCCAGAGCGGGCACTTGGACTATCTAGGTTCCCTAGTGGTCACTTGTACTATGTAGGGTAATTAGCGGACACTTGGACGATCTAGGTTAACTAGTGGGTAATTGGACTATGTAGGTTAACTAGTGGGCCCTTGAACTATGTAGATTAACTAGCGGCACTTGTACTATCTACATTAACTAGCGGGCCCTTGGACTATGCAGATTCCTTAGCGGGCACTTGGACTATGTAGGTTCCCTAGCGGGCACTTGGACTCTGTATGTTCCCTAGCGGGCACTTGGACTATGTATGTTCCCTACGGACACTTGAATTATGTAAGTTAACTACCGGGCACTTTGTCTATGTAGGTTAACTAGCGGGCCCTTGCAGTATCCAGGTTACCGAACGGGCATTTGGACTATGTAGGTAACCTAGCGGGCACTTGGAGAGTCTAGGTTACCTAGCGGGCACTTGGACTTCTAGGTTAACGAACGGGCACTTGGACTATGTATGTTGCATAGCGGGCAATTGGACTATCTAGGTTAGGTAACGGGCACTTGGACTATCTAGGTTTCTTAGCGGGCACTTGGAAGATCTAGGTTAACTAGAGGGCATTTGGACTCTCTAGGTTAACTAGCGTGCACTTGGACTATCTAGGTTTCTTAGCGGGTACTTAGACTATGTAGGTTAACTAGCGGGCCCTTGAACTATGTAGATTAACTAGCGACACTTGGACTATCTACGTTAACTAGCGGGCCTTGGACTATCTAGATTAACTACCGGGCACTTACTATGTAGGCTAACTAGGGGGCCATTGGATGATCTAGGTTACCTAGCGGGTACTTGAACTATCTAGGTTAACTAGCGGGCACTTGCAGTATCTAGGTTACCTAGCGGGCACTTGGAATATGTAGGTTAACTAGCGGACACTTGCACTATGTAGGTTACCTAGCAGGCACTTGGACTATCTAGGTTAACTAGCGGGCACTTGGACTATCTAGGTTAACTAGCGTGCACTTGGACTATGTAGGTTCCTTAGCGAGCACTTGGACTATCTAGGTTGCCTAGCGGGCACTTGGAAGATATAGGTTAACTAGCGTGCCCTTGGAATATCTAGGTTACGAAACGGGCACTTGGTATATAGGTTAACTAGCGGGCACTTGGACTATGTAGGTTAACTAGAGGACACTTGGACTATCTAGGTTAACTAGTGGGCCCTTGGACTATGTAGGTTAACTAGCGGGCAGTTGGACAATCTAGGTTAACTAGTGGGCACTTGGACGATCTAGGTTAACTAGCGGGCACTTGAACTATCAAAGTGAACAAGTGAGCCCTTGGACTATGTAGGTTAACTAGCGGGCCCTTGGACTATCTGGGTTACCTAGCGGGCACTTGGGCTATATAGGTTACCTAGCGGGCACTTGGACTATGTAGGTTACCTAGTGGGCACTTGGACTATCTAAGCTTAACGAACGGGCACTTGGAATATGCAGGTAACCTAGCGGGCACGTGGACTGTCTAGGTTACCTAGTGGGCACTTGGACTTCTAGGTTAACGAACGGGCTCTTGGGCTATGTAGGTTGCCTAGCGGGCACATGGACTATCTAGGTTAGGTAACGGGCACTTGGACTATCTAGGTTAACGAACGGGCACTTGGAATATGTAGGTAACCTAGCAGGCAGTTGGACAGTCTAGGTTACCTAGAGGGCACATGGATTATCTAGGTTAACTAACGGGCATTTGGACGATCTGGGTTACCTAGCGGGCACTTGGACTATGTAGGATCCCTATCGGACATTTGGAGTACTTAGGTTACCTAGCGGGCACTTGGACTATCTAGATTAACTAGCGGGCACTTGGACTATCTAGGTCAACTAGTGGGTCCTTGTACTATGTAGGTTAACTAGCGAGCACTTGGACTATCTAGGTTAACTTGCGGGCCTTGGACTATGTAGGTTAACTAGCGGGCTCTTGGACGATATAGGTTAACTAGAGGGCACTTGGGCTATCTAGGTTAACTAGCGAGCACTTGGATGATCATTGTTAACTAGCGGGCACTTGGACTATCTAGATTAGCTAACGGGCTCATGGACTAAGTACATCCCCTAGTGGGCACTTGGACTATCTAGGTTAAGTAACGGGCACTTGGACTATCTAGGTTAACTAGCGGGCACTTGGACTACCTAGGTTACCTAGGTGGCACTTGGACTATGAAGGTTCCCTAGCGGGCACTTGGACTATGTAGGTCAACTAGCGGGCCCTTGGACTATCTAGGTTAGCTAACTGGCACGTGGACTATTTAGGTTAAGTAGCGGACACTTGTACGATCTAGGTTAACTAGCGGGCTCTTGCACTATGTAGGTTAACTAGCGGGCCCATTGACTATGTAGGTTAACTAGCGGGCACTTGGACGATCTAGGTTAACTAGCGGGCACTTGGACGATATAGGTTAACTAGCGGGCACTTGTATTATCTAGGTTAGCTAGCGGGCTCTTGCACTATGTAGGTTAACTAGCGGTCCCATTGACTATGTAGGTTAACTAGCGGGCACTTGGACGATCTAGGTTACCTAGGGGGAAATTTGACTATGTAGGTTAACTACTGGGCACTTGGACTATCTAGGTTACCTAGCAGTCACTTGGACTATGTAGGTTAAATAGCGGGCACTTGGACTATCTACGTTACCTAGCGGGCACTTGGACTATGTACGTTAACTAGCGGGCACTTGGACTATGTACGTTTCCTAGCGGGCAATTGGACTATGTAGGTTAACTAGCGGACAATTGGACGATCTAGGTTAACTAGCGGACACTTGTAATATGTATGTTACCTAGCGGGCACTTGGACTATCTAGGTTAACTAGCGGGCACTTCGAATATCTAGGTTAACTAGCGGGCACTTGGACTATCTAGGTTAACTAGCATGCACTTGGACTATCTAGTTTACCTAGCAGGCACTTTGACTATCTACGTTAACTAACGGGCACTTGGACTATGTAGGTTGCCTAGCGGGCCCTTGGATTATGTAGGTTCCCTATCGGGCACTTGGACTATGTAGGTTAACTAGCGGGCACTTTGACAGTCTAGGTTACCTAGCGGGCAATTTGACTATGTAGGTTAACTAGCGGACAATTGGACGATCTAGGTTAACTAGCGGACACTTGTACTATGTAGGTTACCTAGCGGGCACTTGGACTATCTAGGTTAACTAGCGGTCAGTTTGACTATGTAGGTTAACTAGCGGACACTTGCACTATGTAGGTTACCTAGCGGGCACTTGGACTATGTAGGTTAACTATCAGACCCTTGGACTATCTAGGTTACCTAGCAGGCACTTGGACTATGTAGGTTAACTAGCGGGCACTTGCACTCTCTAGGTTACCTAGCGGGCACATGGACTATGTACCTTCCCTAGCGGGCACTTGTACTATGTAGGTTAACTAGCGGGCCCATGGATTATGTAGGTTTACTAACAGGCACTTGGACTATCTAGGTTAACTAGCAGGCACTTGGACTATGTAGTTTCCCTAGCGGGCATTTGTACTATTTAGGTTACCATCGGGAACTTGGACTATGTAGGTTACCTAGCGGGCACTTGGACTATGTACGTTCCCTAGTGGGCACTTGGACTATCTAGGTTAACTAATTGGCACTTGGAATATGTAGGTTGCCTAGCGGGCACTTGGACTATGTAGGTTCCCTATCGGGCACTTGGACTATGTAGGTTAACTAGCGGGCACTTGGACTGTCTAGGTAACCTAGCAGGCACTTGGACTATCTAGGTTAATGAACGGGCACTTGGACTATGTAGGTAACCTAGCGGGCACTTGGACTGTCTAGGTTACCTAGCGGGCCTTTGACAATCTAGGTTAACGAACGGGCACTTGGACTATGCAGGGTACCTAGCGGGCATCTGGACTATGTAGGATCCCTATCGGACATTTGGACTACTTAGGTTAACTAGCGGGCACTTGGACGATCTAGGTTAACTAGCGGGCACTTGGACTATCTAGGTCAACGAGCGGGCCCATAAACTATGTAGGTTAACTAGCGGGCCCTTAGACTATGTAGGTTAACTAGCGCGCACTTGGACTATCTAGGTTACCTAGCGGGCAATTGGACTATCTAGGTTAACTAGCGGGCACTTGGACTATGTAGTTTCCCTAGCGGCCATTTGGATTATTTAGGTTACCTAGCGGGCCCTTGGACTATGTAGGTTACCAGCGGGCACTTGGCCTATCTAGGTTAACGAACGTGCACTTGGACTATGTAGGTAACCTAGCGGGCACTTGGACTGTCTAGGTTACCTAGCGGGCACTTGGCCTATCTAGGTTAACGAACGGGCACTTGGACTATGTAGATTACCAGCGGGCACTTGGACTATGTAGGATCCCTATCGGACATTTGGACTACTTAGGTTACCTAGCGGGCACTTGGACTATCTAGGTTAACGAACGGGCACTTGGACTATGTAGGGTAACTAGCGGACACTTCGACTATGTAGGTTAGCTAACGGGCAATTGGAGTATCTAGGTTACCTAGCGGGCACTTGGACTATGTAGGTTCCCTAGCAGGCACTTGGATTATTTAGGTTACCTAGCAGGCACTTTGACTATCTAGGTTAACTAACGGGCACTTGGACTATGTAGGTTCCCTAGCGAGCACTTGGACTATGTAGGTTCCCAGCGGGCACTTGGACTATGTAGGTTCCCTATCGGGTACTTGGACTGTCTAGGTTAACTAGCGGGCAATTGGGCTATCTAGGTTACCTAGTGGGCTCTTGGACTATGTAGTTTACCTAGCAGGCACTTGGACTATGTAGGTAACATAATGGTCACTTGGACTGTCTAGGTTACCTAGCGGGGACTTGGATTATGTAGGTTAACTAGCGGGCACTTGGACTATGTAGGATGCCTATCAGGCATTTGTACTACCTAGATTAACTAGCGGGCACTTTGACTATCTAGGTTAACTAGCGGGAACTTGGACTATCTAGGTCAACTAGCGGGCCCTTGTACTATGTAGGTTAACTAGCGGGCACTTGGACTATCTAGGCTAACTAGTGGACCTTGGACTATGTAGGTTAACTAGCGGCCACTTGGACTTTGTACGTCCCCTAGTGGGCACTTGGACTATCTAGGTTAACTAATGGGAACTAGGACTATCTAGGTTAACTAGCAGGCACTTGGACTATCTAGGTTTACTAAAGGGAACTAGGACTATCTAGGTTAACTATCGGGCACTTGAACTATCTAGGTTACCTAGCAGGCACTTGGATTATGAAGGATCCCTAGCGGGCACTTGGACTATCTAGGTTACCTAGCGGACACGTGGACTATGTAGGTTAACTAGCGGACACTTGCACGATCTAGGTTAACTAGCGGGCCCTTGCACTATGTAGGTTAACTAGCTGGCCCATGGATTATGTAGGTTTACTAGCAGGCACTTGGAGTATCTAGGTTAACTAGCGGGCACTTGGACTATGTAGTTTCCCTAGCGGGCATTTGGACTATTAAGTTTACCAAGCGGGAACTTGGACTATGTAGGTTACCTAGCGGGCACTTGGACTATCTAGGTTAACTAGCAGGCACTTTGACTATCTAGGTTAACTAACGGGCACTTGGACTATGTAGGTTGCCTAGCGGGCACATGGACTGTGTATGTTCCCTAGCGGGCACTTGGATTATGTAAGTTCCCTATCGGGCACTTGGATTATGTAGGTTCCCTATCGGGCACTTGGACTATGTAGGTTAAGTAGCGGGCTCTAGGACTGTCTAGGTAACCTAGCGGGCACTTGGACTATGTAGGATCCCTATCAGACATTGGTACTACTTAGGTTAACTAGCGGGAAATTTGACTATGTAGGTTAAATAGCGGGCACTTGGACTATCTAAGTTTCCTAGCAGGCACATGGACTATGTACGTCCCCTAGTGGGCAATTGGACTATCTAGGTTAACTAACGGGCACTAGGACTATCTAGGTTAACTAGCGAGCACTTGGACTATCTAGGTTACCTAGAAGGCACTTGGATTATGAAGGATCCCTAGCGGGCACTTGGACAATCTAGGTTAACTAGCGGGCACTTGGACTATCAAAGTTAACAAGTGAGCCCATGGACTATGTAGGTTAACTAGCGGGCCCTTGGACTATCTAGGTTACCTAGCAGGCACTTGGACTATATAGGTTACCTAGTGGGCACTTGGACAATCTAAGTTAACGAACGGGCACTTGGAATATACAGGTAACCTAGCGGGCACTTGGACTGTCTAGGTTACCTAGCGGGCACTTGGACTTCTAGGTTAACGAACGGGCACTTGGACTATGTAGGTTGCTTAGCGGGCACTTGGACTATCTAGGTTAACTAGCGGGCACTTGGACTATGTAGTTTCCCTAGCGGCCATTTGGATTATTTAGGTTACCTAGTGGGCACTTGGACTATGTAGGTTACCTAGTGGGCACTTGGACTATGTAGGTTAACTAGAAGTCACTTGGACTATCAAGGTTACCTAGCGGGTCCTTGGACTATGTAGGTTACCAGCGGGCACTTGGACTATCTAGGTTAATGAACGTGCACTTGGACTATGTAGTTTCCCTAGCGGGCATTTGGATTATATAGGTTACCTAGCGGGCACTTGGACTATCTAGGTTACCTAGCTGGCACTTGAACTATCTACGTTACCTAGCGGGTACTTGGAGTATGTAGGTTACCTACCGGGCTGTTGGACTATCTAGGTTACCTAGTGGGCACTGGGACTATCTAGGTTAACTAACGGGCACTTGGACTGTATAGATTCCCTAGCGGGCCCTTGGACTATGTAAGTTCCCTAGCGGGCACTTGGACTATGTGGGTTCCCTAGCGGGCATTTGGACTATCTAGGTTACCTAATGGGCACTTGGACTATGTAGGATCCCTAGGGGGCACTTGGTCTATCTAGGTTAACTAGCGGGCACTTGGACTATCTAGGTTAACTAGCGAGCACTTGGACTATCTAGGTTACTAGCGGGCATTTGGACAATTAGGGCCCTTAGCGGGCATTTGGACTATATTGGTTACCTAGCGGGCACTTGGACTATGTAGGTTAATGAACGGGCACTTGGTCTATGTAGGTAACCTAGTGGTCACTTGAACTGTCTAGGTTACCTAGCGGGCCCTTGGACGATGTAGGTTAACTAGCGGGCCCTGGGATTATGTAGGTTAACTAGCGGGCCCTTGGACTATGTAGGTTACCTAGCGGCCACTTGGACAATCTAGGTTAACAAGCGGGTACTTGGACTATGTAGGTTAACTAGCGGCACTTGGACTATCTACGTTAACTAGTTGGCCCTTGGAATATGTAGATTCCCTAGCGGGCACTTGGACTAGGTATGTTCCAGAGCGGGCACTTGGACTATGTAGGTTCACTAGCAGGCACTTGGACTATGTAGGTTCCAGAGCGGGCACTTGGACTATCTAGGTTCCCTAGTGGTCACTTGTACTATGTAGTGTAATTAGCGGACACTTGGACGATCTAGGTTAACTAGTGGGTACTTGGACTATGTAGGTTAACTAGTGGGCCCTTGAACTATGTAGATTAACTAGCGGCACTTGGACTATCTACATTAACTAGCGGGCCCTTGGACTATGCAGATTCCTTAGCGGGCACTTGGACTATGTAGGTTCCCTAGCGGGCACTTGGACTCTGTATGTTCCCTAGCGGGCACTTGGACTATGTATGTTCCCTACGGACACTTGAATTATGTAAGTTAACTACCGGGCACTTTGACTATGTAGGTTAACTAGCGGGCCCTTGCAGTATCCAGGTTACCGAACGGGCATTTGGACTATGTAGGTAACCTAGCGGGCACTTGGAGAGTCTAGGTTACCTAGCGGGCACTTGGACTTCTAGGTTAACGAACGGGCACTTGGACTATGTATGTTGCATAGCGGGCAATTGGACTATCTAGGTTAGGTTACGGGCACTTGGACTATCTAGGTTTCTTAGCGGGCACTTGGAAGATCTAGGTTAACTAGAGGGCATTTGGACTCTCTAGGTTAACTAGCGTGCACTTGGACTACCTAGGTTTCTTAGCGGGTACTTAGACTATGTAGGTTAACTAGCGGGCCCTTGAACTATATAGATTAACTAGCGACACTTGGACTATCTACGTTAACTAGCGGGCCTTGGACTATCTAGATTAACTACCGGGCACTTACTATGTAGGCTAACTAGGGGGCCCTTGGATGATCTAGGTTACCTAGCGGGTACTTGAACTATCTAGGTTAACTAGCGGGCACTTGCAGTATCTAGGTTACCTAGTGGGCACTTGGAATATGTAGGTTAACTAGCGGACACTTGCACTATGTAGGTTACCTAGCAGGCACTTGGACTATCTAGGTTAACTAGCGGGCACTTGGACTATCTAGGTTAACTAGCGTGCACTTGGACTATGTAGGTTCCTTAGCGAGCACTTGGACTATCTCGGTTGCCTAGCGGGCACTTGGAAGATATAGGTTAACTAGCGTGCCCTTGGAATATCTAGGTTACGAAACGGGCACTTGGTATATAGGTTAACTAGCGGGCACTTGGAATATGTAGGTTAACTAGAGGACACTTGGACTATCTAGGTTAACTAGTGGGCCCTTGGACTATGTAGGTGAACTAGCGGGCAGTTGGACAATCTAGGTTAACTAGTGGGCACTTGGACGATCTAGGTTAACTAGCGGGCACTTGAACTATCAAAGTGAACAAGTGAGCCCTTGGACTATGTAGGTTAACTAGCGGGCCCTTGGACTATCTGGGTTACCTAGCGGGCACTTGGGCTATATAGGTTACCTAGCGGGCACTTGGACTATGTAGGTTACCTAGTGGGCACTTGGACTATCTAAGCTTAACGAACGGGCACTTGGAATATGCAGGTAACCTAGCGGGCACGTGGACTGTCTAGGTTACCTAGCGGGCACTTGGACTTCTAGGTTAACGAACGGGCTCTTGGGCTATGTAGGTTGCCTAGCGGGCACATGGACTATCTAGGTTAGGTAACGGGCACTTGGACTATCTAGGTTAACGAACGGGCACTTGGAATATGTAGGTAACCTAGCAGGCACTTGGACAGTCTAGGTTACCTAGAGGGCACATGGATTATCTAGGTTAACTAACGGGCATTTGGACGATCTGGGTTACCTAGGGGGCACTTGGACTATGTAGGATCCCTATCGGACATTTGGACTACTTAGGTTACCTAGCGGGCACTTGGACTATCTAGATTAACTAGCGGGCACTTGGACTATCTAGGTCAACTAGTGGGCCCTTGTACTATGTAGGTTAACTAGCGAGCACTTGGACTATCTAGGTTAACTTGCGGGCCTTGGACTATGTAGGTTAACTAGCGGGCACTTGGACGATATAGGTTAACTAGAGGGCACTTGGGCTATCTAGGTTAACTAGCGAGCACTTGGATGATCATTGTTAACTAGCGGGCACTTGGACTATCTAGATTAGCTAACGGGCTCATGGACTAAGTACATCCCCTAGTGGGCACTTGGACTATCTAGGTTAAGTAACGGGCACTTGGACTATCTAGGTTAACTAGCGGGCACTTGGACTACCTAGGTTACCTAGGTGGCACTTGGACTATGAAGGTTCCCTAGCGGGCACTTGGACTATGTAGGTCAACTAGCGGGCCCTTGGACTATCTAGGTTAGCTAACTGGCACGTGGACTATGTAGGTTAAGTAGCGGACACTTGTACGATCTAGGTTAACTAGCGGGCTCTTGCACTATGTAGGTTAACTAGCGGGCCCATTGACTATGAAGGTTAACTAGCGGGCACTTGGACGATCTAGGTTAACTAGCGGGCACTTGGACGATATAGGTTAACTAGCGGGCACTTGTATTATCTAGGTTAGCTAGCGGGCTCTTGCACTATGTAGGTTAACTAGCGGGCCCATTGACTATGTAGGTTAACTAGCGGGCACTTGGACGATCTAGGTTACCTAGGGGGAAATTTGACTATGTAGGTTAACTACTGGGCACTTGGACTATCTAGGTTACCTAGCAGTCACTTGGACTATGTAGGTTAAATAGCGGGCACTTGGACTATCTAGGTTACCTTGCGGGCACTGGGACTATGTACGTTCCCTAGCGGGCACTTGGACTATCTACGTTACCTAGCGGGCACTTGGACTATGTACGTTAACTAGCGGGCACTTGGACTATGTACGTTTCCTAGCGGGTACTTGGACTATCTATGTTAACTAGCGGGCACTTGGACTATGTAGGTTCCCTATAGGGCACTTGGACTAGGTAGGTTCCCTAGCGGGCACTTGGTCTATCTAGGTTAACTAGCGAGCACTTGGACTATCTAGGTTAACTAGTGAGCACTTGGACTATCTAGGATAACTAGCGGGCACTTGGACTATATAGGTTAGCTAACGTGAACTTAGATTATGTAGGTTAGCTAGGGGGCACTTGGAATATGTAGGTTAACTAGCGGACACTTGTACTATGTAGGTTAACTAGCGGGCCCATGGACTATGTAGGTTTTCTAGCGTGCCCTTGGACTATCTAGGTTCCCTAAAGGGCACTTGGACTATCAGGTTACCGAACGGGCACTTGGACTATCTAGGTTACCTGGCGGGCACTTGGACTATGTAGGCTAACTAGGGGGCCCTTGGACGATCTAGGTTACCTAGCAGGCACTTTGACTATCTAGGTTAACTAACGGGCACTTGGACTATGTAGGTTGCCTAGCGGGCCCTTGGATTATGTAGGTTCCCTATCTGGCACTTGGACTATGTAGGTTAACTAGCAGGCACTTGGACTGTCTAGGTTACCTAGCGGGCAATTGGACTATGTAGGTTAACTAGCGGACAATTGGACGATCTAGGTTAACTAGCGGACACTTGTAATATGTAGGTTACCTAGCGGGCACTTGGACTATCTAGGTTAACTAGCGGGCACTTGGAATATCTAGGTTAACTAGCGGGCACTTGGACTATCTAGGTTAACTAGCGTGCACTTGGACTATCTAGGTTACCTAGCAGGCACTTTGACTATCTAGGTTAACTAACGGGCACTTGGACTATGTAGGTTGCCTAGCGGGCCCTTGGATTATGTAGGTTCCCTAGCGGGCACTTGGACTATGTAGGTTAACTAGCGGGCACTTTGACAGTCTAGGTTACCTAGCGGGCAATTTGACTATGTAGGTTAACTAGCGGACAATTGGACGATCTAGGTTAACTAGCGGACACTTGTACTATGTAGGTTACCTAGCGGGCACTTGGACTATCTAGGTTAACTAGCGGTCAGTTTGACTATGTAGGTTAACTAGCGGACACTTGCACTATGTAGTTTACCTAGCGGGCACTTGGACTATGTAGGTTAACTATCAGACCCTTGGACTATCTAGGTTACCTAGCAGGCACTTGGACTATGTAGTTTCCCTAGCGGGCATTTGTACTATTTAGGTTACCATCGGGAACTTGGACTATGTAGGTTACCTAGCGGGCACTTGGACTATGTACGTTCCCTAGTGGGCACTTGGACTATCTAGGTTAACTAATTGGCACTTGGAATATGTAGGTTGCCTAGCGGGCACTTGGACTATGTAGGTTCCCTATCGGGCACTTGGACTATGTAGGTTAACTAGCGGGCACTTGGACTGTCTAGGTAACCTAGCAGGCACTTGGACTATCTAGGTTAATGAACGGGCACTTGGACTATGTAGGTAACCTAGCGGGCACTTGGACTGTCTAGGTTACCTAGCGGGCCTTTGACTATCTAGGTTAACGAACGGGCACTTGGACTATGCAGGGTACCTAGCGGGCATCTGGACTATGTAGGATCCCTATCGGACATTTGGACTACTTAGGTTAACTAGCGGGCACTTGGACGATCTAGGTTAACTAGCGGGCACTTGGACTATCTAGGTCAACGAGCGGGCCCATGTACTATGTAGGGTAACTAGCGGGCCCTTAGACTATGTAGGTTAACTAGCGCGCACTTGGACTATCTAGGTTACCTAGCGGGCAATTGGACTATCTAGGTTAACTAGCGGGCACTTGGACTATGTAGTTTCCCTAGCGGCCATTTGGATTATTTAGGTTCCCTAGTGGGCACTTGGACTATGTAGGTTACCTAGCGGGCACTTGGACTATGTAGGTTAACTAGAATGCACTTGGACTATCAAGGTTACCTAGCGGGCCCTTGGACTATGTAGGTTACCAGCGGGCACTTGGACTATCTATGTTAACGAACGTGCACTTGGACTATGTAGGTAACCTAGCAGGCACTTGGACTGTCTAGGTTATCTAGCGGGCACTTGGCCTATCTAGGTTAACGAACGGGCACTTGGACTATGTAGATTACCAGCGGGCACTTGGACTATGTAGGATCCCTATCGGACATTTGGACTACTTAGGTTACCTAGCGGGCACTTGGACTATCTAGGTTAACGAACGGGCACTTGGACTATGTAGGGTAACTAGCGGACACTTTGACTATGTAGGTTAGCTAACGGGCAATTGGAGTATCTAGGTTACCTAGCGGGCACTTGGACTATGTAGGTTCCCTAGCAGGCACTTGGATTATTTAGGTTACCTAGCAGGCACTTTGACTATCTAGGTTAACTAACGGGCACTTGGACTATGTAGGTTCCCTAGCGAGCACTTGGACTATGTAGGTTCCCAGCGGGCACTTGGACTATGTAGGTTCCCTATCGGGTACTTGGACTGTCTAGGTTAACTAGCGGGCAATTGGGCTATCTAGGTTACCTAGTGGGCACTTGGACTATGTAGTTTACCTAGCAGGCACTTGGACTATGTAGGTAACATAATGGTCACTTGGACTGTCTAGGTTACCTAGCGGGGACTTGGATTATGTAGGTTAACTAGCGGGCACTTGGACTATGTAGGATGCCTATCAGGCATTTGTACTACTTAGATTAACTAGCGGGCACTTTGACTATCTAGGTTAACTAGCGGGAACTTGGACTATCTAGGTCAACTAGCGGGCCCTTGTACTATGTAGGTTAACTAGCGGGCACTTGGACTATCTAGGCTAACTAGTGGACCTTGGACTATGTAGGTTAACTAGCGGCCACTTGGACTTTGTACGTCCCCTAGTGGTCACTTGGACTATCTAGGTTAACTAATGGGAACTAGGACTATCTAGGTTAACTAGCGGGCACTTGGACTATCTAGGTTTACTAAAGGGAACTAGGACTATCTAGGTTAACTATCGGGCACTTGGACTATCTAGGTTACCTAGCAGGCACTTGGATTATGAAGGATCCCTAGCGGGCACTTGGACTATCTAGGTTACCTAGCGGACACGTGGACTATGTAGGTTAACTAGCGGACACTTGCACGATCTAGGTTAACTAGCGGGCCCTTGCACTATGTAGGTTAACTAGCTGGCCCATGGATTATGTAGGTTTACTAGCAGGCACTTGGAGTATCTAGGTTAACTAGCAGGCACTTGGACTATGTAGTTTCCCTAGCGGGCATTTGGACTATTAAGTTTACCAAGCGGGAACTTGGACTATGTAGGTTACCTAGCGGCCACTTGGACTATCTAGGTTAACTAGCAGGCACTTTGACTATCTAGGTTAACTAACGGGCACTTGGACTATGTAGGTTGCCTAGCGGGCACATGGACGGTGTATGTTCCCTAGCGGGCACTTGGATTATGTAAGTTCCCTATCGGGCACTTGGATTATGTAGGTTCCCTATCGGGCACTTGGACTATGTAGGTTAAGTAGCGGGCTCTAGGACTGTCTAGGTAACCTAGCGGGCACTTGGACTATGTAGGATCCCTATCAGACATTGGTACTACTTAGGTTAACTAGCGGGAAATTTGACTATGTAGGTTAAATAGCGGGCACTTGGACTATCTAAGTTTCCTAGCAGGCACATGGACTATGTACGTCCCCTAGTGGGCAATTGGACTATCTAGGTTAACTAACGGGCACTAGGACTATCTAGGTTAACTAGCGAGTACTTGGACTATCTAGGTTACCTAGAAGGCACTTGGATTATGAAGGATCCCTAGCGGGCACTTGGACAATCTAGGTTAACTAGCGGGCACTTGGAAAATCTAGGTTAACTAGCGGGCACTTGGACTATCAAAGTTAACAAGTGAGCCCATGGACTATGTAGGTTAATTAGCGGGCCCTTGGACTATCTAGGTTACCTAGCAGGCACTTGGACTATATAGGTTACCTAGTGGGCACTTGGACTATCTAAGTTAACGAACGGGCACTTGGAATATACAGGTAACCTAGCAGGCACTTGGACTGTCTAGGTTACCTAGCGGGCACTTGGACTTCTAGGTTAACGAACGGGCACTTGGACTATGTAGGTTGCTTAGCGGGCACTTGGACTATCTAGGTTAACTAGCGGGCACTTGGACTATGTAGTTTCCCTAGCGGCCATTTGGATTATTTAGGTTACCTAGTGGGCACTTGGACTATGTAGGTTACCTAGTGGGCACTTGGACTATGTAGGTTAACTAGAAGGCACTTGGACTATCAAGGTTACCTAGCGGGCCCTTGGACTATGTAGGTTACCAGCGGGCACTTGGACTATCTAGGTTAATGAACGTGCACTTGGACTCTGTAGGTAACCTAGCGGGCACTTGGACTGTCTAGGTTACCTAGCAGGCACTTGGCCTATCTACGTTAACGAACGGGCACTTGGACTATGTAGGTTAACTAGCGGACACTTCGACTATCTAGGTTAGCTAATGGGCAATTGGATTATCTAGGTTACCTAGTGGGCACTTCGACTATGTAGGTTGCCTAGCGAGCACTTGGACTATGTAGGTTCCCTAGCGAGCACTTGGATATTTAGCTTCCCTATCGGGTACTTGGACTGTCTAGGTTAACAAGGGGGTAATTGGACAGTCTAGGTTACCTAGTGGGCACTTGGACTATGTAGTTTACCTAGGATGCACTTGGACTATGTAGGTTAACTAGCGGGCACTTGGATATTTAGCTTCCCTATCGGGTACTTGGACTGTCTAGGTTAACAAGGGGGTAAGTGGACAGTCTAGGTTACATAGTGGGCACATGGACTATGTAGTTTACCTAGGATGCACTTGGACTATGTAGGTTAACTAGCGGGCACTTGGACTATCTAGGTTACCTAGCGGGCACCTGGACTATGTACGTTCCCTAGTGGGCACTTGGGCTATCTACGTTACCTAGCGGGCACTTGGACTATGTAGGTTAACGAACGGGCACTTGGACTATGTAGGTAACCTAATGGTCACTTGGACTGTCTAGGTTACCTAGCGTGAACTTTGACTCTGTAGGTTAACTAGCGGGCACTTGGACTATCAAGGTTAACTAGGGGGTCCTTGCTCTATGTAGGTTAACTAGCAGGCCTTTGGACTATGTAAGTTAACTAGAGGGCACTTTGATGATCCTGATTAACTAGCGGGCACTTGGAATATCTAGGTTATCTAGCGGGCACTTGGACTATCTAGGTTAACTAGCGGGGACTTGGACTATGTAGGTTCCCTAGCGGGCACTTTTACTATGTAGGTTCCCTAGCGGGCACTTGGACTATATAGGTTAACTAGCGGGCCCTTGGACTATGTAGGTTAACTAGCGTGCACTTGGACGATCTAGGTTAACTAGCGGGTACTTGGACTATGTAGGATGCCTATCGGACATTTGTACTACTTAGGTTAACTAGCGGGCACTTTCACTATCTAGGTTAACGAGCGGGAACTTGGACTATCTAGGTCAACTAGCGGGCCCTTGTACTATGTAGGTTAACTAGAGTGCACTTGGACGATCTAGATTAACTAGCGGGCACTTGGACTATGTAGGATGCCTATCAGACATTTGTACTACTTAGGTTAACTAGCGGGCACTTTGACTATCTAGGTTAACTAGCGGGAACTTGGACTATCTAGGTCAACAAGCGGGCCCTTGTACTATGTAGGATACCTAGCGGGCACTTGGACTATCTTTGTTAACTAGCAGGCACTTTGACTATCTAGGTTAACTAACGGGCACTTGGACTCTGTAGGTTGCCTAGCGGGCACATGGACTGTGTAGATTCCCTAGCGGGCACTTGGATTATGTAGGTTCCCTATCGGGCACATGGATTATGTAGGTTCCCTATCGGGCACTTGGACTATGTAGGTTAACTAGCGGGCACTAGAACTGTCTAGGTAACCTAGCGGGCACTTGGACTATCTAGGTTAACGAACGGGCACTTGAACTATGTAGGTAACCTAGCGGGCACTTGGACAGTCTAGGTTACCTAGCGGGCACTTTGACTATCTAGGTTAACGAATGGGCACTTGGACTATGTAGGTTGCTTAGCGGGCACTTGGACTATCTAGGTTAACAAGCGGGCACTTGGACTATGTAGTTTCCCTAGCGGCCATTTGGATTATTTAGGTTACCTAGTGGGCACTTGGACTATGTAGGTTACCTAGCGGGCACTTGGACTATGTAGGTTAACTAGAAGGCACTTGGACTATCAAGGTTACCTAGCGGGCCCTTGGACTATGTAGGTTACCAGCGGGCACTTGGACTATCTAGGTTAATGAACGTGCACTTGGACTCTGTAGGTAACCTAGCGGGCACTTGGACTGTCTAGGTTACCTAGCAGGCACTTGGCCTATCTACGTTAACGAACGGGCACTTGGACTATGTAGGTTAACTAGCGGACACTTCGACTATCTAGGTTAGCTAATGGGCAATTGGACTATCTAGGTTACCTAGCGGGCATTTGGACTATGTAGGTTGCCTAGCGAGCACTTGGACTATGTAGGTTCCCTAGCGAGCACTTGGATATGTAGCTTCCCTATCGGGTACTTGGACTGTCTAGGTTAACAAGGGGGTAATTGGACAGTCTAGGTTACATAGTGGGCACATGGACTATGTAGTTTACCTAGGATGCACTTGGACTATGTAGGTTAACTAGCGGGCACTTGGACTATCTAGGTTACCTAGCGGGCACCTGGACTATGTACGTTCCCTAGTGGGCACTTGGGCTATCTACGTTACCTAGCGGGCACTTGGACTATGTAGGTTAACGAACGGGCACTTGGACTATGTAGGTAACCTAATGGTCACTTGGACTGTCTAGGTTACCTAGCGTGAACTTTGACTCTGTAGGTTAACTAGCGGGCACTTGGACTATCAAGGTTAACTAGGGGGTCCTTGCTCTATGTAGGTTAACTAGCAGGCCTTTGGACTATGTAAGTTAACTAGAGGGCACTTTGATGATCCTGATTAAGTAGCGGGCACTTGGAATATCTAGGTTATCTAGCGGGCACTTGGACTATCTAGGTTAACTAGCGGGGACTTGGACTATGTAGGTTCCCTAGCGGGCACTTTTACTATGTAGGTTCCCTAGCGGGCACTTGGACTATATAGGTTAACTAGCGGGCCCTTGGACTATGTAGGTTAACTAGCGTGCACTTGGACGATCTACGTTAACTAGCGGGTACTTGGACTATGTAGGATGCCTATCGGACATTTGTACTACTTAGGTTAACTAGCGGGCACTTTCACTATCTAGGTTAACTAGCGGGAACTTGGACTATCTAGGTCAACTAGCGGGCCCTTGTACTATGTAGGTTAACTAGCGTGCACTTGGACGATCTAGGTTAACTAGCGGGCACTTGGACTATGTAGGATGCCTATCAGACATTTGTACTACTAAGGTTAACTAGCGGGCACTTTGACTATCTAGGTTAACTAGCGGGCCCTTGTACTATGTAGGTTACCTAGCGGGCACTTGGACTATCTTGGTTAACTAGCAGGCACTTTGACTATCTAGGTTAACTAACGGGCACTTGGACTCTGTAGGTTGCCTAGCGGGCACATGGACTGTGTAGGTTCCCTAGCGGGCACTTGGATTATGTAGGTTCCCTATCGGGCACTTGGATTATGTAGGTTCCCTATCGGGCACTTGGACTATGTAGGTTAACTAGCGGGCACTAGAACTGTCTAGGTAACCTAGCGGGCACTTGGACTATCTAGGTTAACGAACGGGCACTTGAACTATGTAGGTAACCTAGCGGGCACTTGGACAGTCTAGGTTACCTAGCGGGCACTTTGACTATCTAGGTTAACGAATGGGCACTTGGACTATGTAGGTTACCTGGCGGGCACTTGGACTATGTAGGATCCCTATCAGACATTTGTACTACTTAAGTTAACTAGCGGGCAATTTGACTATGTAGGTTAAATAGCGGGCACTTGGACTATCTAGGTTTCCTAGCAGGCACTTAGACTATGTACATACCCTAGCGCGCTCTTGGACTATCTAGGTTACCTAGCGGGCACTTGGACTATGGACGTCCCCTAGTGGGCAATTGGACTATCTAGGTTAACTAACGGGCACTAGGACTATCTAGGTTAACTAGCGAGCACTTGGACTCTCTAGGTTACCTAGCAGGCACTTGGATTATGAAGGATCCCTAGCAGGCACTTGGACAATCTAGGTTAACTAGCGGGCACTTGGACAATCTAGGTTAACTAGCGGGCACTTGGACTATCAAAGTTAACATGTGAGCCCTTGGACTACGTAGGTTAACTAGCGGGCCCTTGGACTATCTAGGTTACCTAGCAGGCACTTCGACTATATAGGTTAACGAACGGGCACTTGGAATATGCAGGTAACCTAGCGGGCACTTGGACTGTCTAGGTTACCTAGCGGGCACTTGGACTTCAAGGTTAACGAACGGGCACTTGGACTATGTAGGTTGCGTAGCGGGCACTTGGACTATCTAGGTTAACTAGCGGGCACTTGGACTATGTAGTTTCCCTAGCGGGCATTTGGATTATTTAGGTTACCTAGTGGGCACTTGGACTATGTAGGTTACCTATCGGGCACTTGGACTACGTAGGTTAACTAGAAGGCACTTGGACTATCAAGGTTACCTAGCGGGCCCTTGGACTATGTAGGTTACTAGCGGGCACTTGGACTATCTAGGTTAATGAACGTGCACTTGGACTATGTAGGTAACCTAGCGGGCACTTGGACTGTCTAGGTTACCTAGCAGGCACTTGACCTATCTACGTTAACGAACGGGCACTTGGACTATGTAGGTTAACTAGCGGACACTTCGACTATCTAGGTTAGCTAATGGGCAATTGGACTATCTAGGTTACCTAGCGGGCACTTGGATTATGTAGGTTGCCTAGCGAGCACATGGACTATGTAGGTTCCCTAGCGAGCATTTGGACTATGTAGCTTCCCTATCGGGTACTTGGACTGTCTAGGTTAACTGGGGGGTAATTGGACAGTCTAGGTTACCTAGTGGGCACTTGGACTATGTAGTTTACCTAGGATGCACTTGGACTATGTAGGTTAACTAGCCGGCACTTGGACTATGTAGGATACCTAGCAGGCACCTGGACTATGTACGTTCCCTAGCGGGCACATGGACTATGTAGGTAACCTAATGGTCACTTGGACTGTCTAGGTTACCTAGCGGGAACTTGGACTATGTAGGTTAACTAGCGGGCACTTGGACTATCAAGGTTAACTAGCGGGCGCTTGCTCTATGTAGGTTAACTAGCAGGCCTTTGGACTATGTAAGTTAACTAGAGGGCACTTTGATGATCCTGGTAAACTAGCGGGCACTTGGACTATCTAGGTTAACTAGCGGGCACTTGGACTATCTAGGTTAACTAGCGGGGACTTGGAATATGTAGGTTCCCTAGCGGGCACTTGGACTATGTAGGTTCCCTAGCGGGCACTTGGACTATATAGGTTAACTAGCGGGCCCTTGGACTAAGTAGGTTAACTAGCGGGCACTTGGACTATCTAGGTTAACTAGCGGGCACTTGGACTATGTAGTTTCCCTAGCGGCCATTTGGATTATTTAGGTTACCTAGTGGGCACTTGGACTATGTAGGTTACCTAGCGGGCACTTGGACTATGTAGGTTAACTAGAAGGCACTTGGACTATCAAGGTTACCTAGCGGGCCCTTGGACTATGTAGGTTACCAGCGGGCACTTGGACTATCTAAGTTAACGAACGTGCACTTGGACTATGTAGGTAACCTAGCGGGCACTTGGACTGTCTAGGTTACCTAGCGGGCAATTGGCCTATCTAGGTTAACGAACGGGCACTTGGACTATGTAGATTACCAGCGGGCACTTGGACTATGTAGGATCCCTATCGGACATTTGGACTTCTTAGGTTACCTAGCGGGCACTTGGACTATCTAGGTTAACGAACGGGCACTTGGACTATGTAGGGTAACTAGCGGACACTTCGACTATGTAGGTTAGCTAACGGGCAATTGGACTATCTAGGTTACCTAGCGGGCACTTGGACTATGTAGGTTCCCTAGCAGGCACTTGGATTATTTAGGTTACCTAGCAGGCACTTTGACTATCTAGGTTAACTAACGGGCACTTGGACTATGTAGGTTCCCTAGCGAGCACTTGGACTATGTAGGTTCCCAGCGGGCACTTGGACTATGTAGGTTCCCTATCGGGTACTTGGACTGTCTAGGTTAACTAGCGGGCAATTGGGCTGTCTAGGTTCCCTAGCGGGCCCTTGTACTATGTAGGTTACCTAGCGGGCACTTGGACTATCTTGGTTAACTAGCAGGCACTTTGACTATCTAGGTTAACTAACGGGCACTTGGACTCTGTAGGTTGCCTAGCGGGCACATGGACTGTGTAGGTTCCCTAGCGGGCACTAGGATTATGTAGGTTCCCTATCGGGCACTTGGATTATGTAGGTTCCCTATCGGGCACTTGGACTATGTAGGTTAACTAGCGGGCACTAGAACTGTCTAGGTAACCTAGCGGGCACTTGGACTATCTAGGTTAACGAACGGGCACTTGAACTATGTAGGTAACCTAGCGGGCACTTGGACAGTCTAGGTTACCTAGCGGGCACTTTGACTATCTAGGTTAACGAATGGGCACTTGGACTATGTAGGGTGCTTAGCGGGCACTTGGACTATCTAGGTTAACTAGCGGGCACTTGGACTATGTAGTTTCCCTAGCGGCCATTTGGATTATTTAGGTTACCTAGCGGGCCCTTGGACTATGTAGGTTACCAGCGGGCACTTGGACTATCTAGGTTAATGAACGTGCACTTGGACTCTGTAGGTAACCTAGCGGGCACTTGGACTGTCTAGGTTACCTAGCAGGCACTTGGCCTATCTACGTTAACGAACGGGCACTTGGACTATGTAGGTTAACTAGCGGACACTTCGACTATCTAGGTTAGCTAATGGGCAATTGGACTATCTAGGTTTCCTAGCGGGCATTTGGACTATGTGGGTTGCCTAGCGAGCACTTGGACTATGTAGGTTCCCTAGCGAGCACTTGGATATTTAGCTTCCCTATCGGGTTCTTGGACTGTCTAGGTTAACAAGGGGGTAATTGGACAGTCTAGGTTACCTAGTGGGCACATGGACTATGTAGTTTACCTAGGATGCACTTGGACTATGTAGGTTAACTAGCGGGCACTTGGACTATCTAGGTTACCTAGCGGGCACCTGGACTATGTACGTTCACTAGCGGGCACTTGGGCTATCTACGTTACCTAGCGGGCACTTGGACTATGTAGGTTAACGAACGGGCACTTGGACTATGTAGGTTAACGAACGGGCATTTGGACTATGTAGGTAACCTAATGGTCACTTGGACTGTCTAGGTTACCTAGCGTGAACTTGGACTCTGTAGGTTAACTAGCGGGCACTTGGACTATCAAGGTTAACTAGGGGGTTCTTGCTCTATGTTGGTTAACTAGCAGGCCTTTGGACTATGTAAGTTAACTAGAGGGCACTTTGATGATCCTGATTAACTAGCGGGCACTTGGAATATCTAGGTTATCTAGCGGGCACTTGGACTATCTAGGTTAACTAGCGGGGACTTGGACTATGTAGGTTCCCTAGCGGGCACTTTTACTATGTAGGTTCCCTAGCGGGCACTTGGACTATATAGGTTAACTAGCGGGCCCTTGGACTATGTAGGTTAACTAGCGTGCACTTGGACGATCTACGTTAACTAGCGGGTACTTGGACTATGTAGGATGCCTATCGGACATTTGTACTACTTAGGTTAACTAGCGGGCACTTTCACTATCTAGGTTAACGAGTGGGAACTTGGACTATCTAGGTCAACTAGCGGGCCCTTGTACTATGTAGGTTAACTAGCGTGCACTTGGACGATCTAGGTTAACTAGCGGGCACTTGGACTATGTAGGATGCCTATCAGACATTTGTACTACTAAGGTTAACTAGCGGGCACTTTGACTATCTAGGTTAACTAGCGGGCCCTTGTACTATGTAGGTTACCTAGCGGGCACTTGGACTATCTTGGTTAACTAGCAGGCACTTTGACTATCTAGGTTAACTAACGGGCACTTGGACTCTGTAGGTTGCCTAGCGGGCACATGGACTGTGTAGGTTCCCTAGCGGGCACTTGGATTATGTAGGTTCCCTATCGGGCACTTGGATTATGTAGGTTCCCTATCGGGCACTTGGACTATGTAGGTTAACTAGCGGGCACTAGAACTGTCTAGGTAACCTAGCGGGCACTTGGACTATCTAGGTTAACGAACGGGCACTTGAACTATGTAGGTAACCTAGCGGGCACTTGGACAGTCTAGGTTACCTAGCGGGCACCTTGACTATCTAGGTTAACGAATGGGCACTTGGACTATGTAGGTTACCTGCCGGGCACTTGGACTATGTAGGATCCCTATCAGACATTTGTACTACTTAAGTTAACTAGCAGGCAATTTGACTATGTAGGTTAAATAGCGGGCACTTGGACTATCTAGGTTTCCTAGCAGGCACTTGGACTATGTACATACCCTAGCGCGCTCTTGGACTATCTAGGTTACCTAGCGGGCACTTGGACTATGGACGTCCCCTAGTGGGCAATTGGACTATCTAGGTTAACTAACGGGCACTAGGACTATCTAGGTTAACTAGCGAGCACTTGGACTCTCTAGGTTACCTAGCAGGCACTTGGATTATGAAGGATCCCAAGCGGGCACTTGGACAATCTAGGTTAACTAGCGGGCACTTGGACAATCTAGGTTAACTAGCGGGCACTTGGACTATCAAAGTTAACAAGTGAGCCCTTGGACTACGTAGGTTAACTAGCGGGCCCTTGGACTATCTAGGTTACCTAGCAGGCACTTCGACTATATAGGTTAACGAACGGGCACTTGGAATATGCAGGTAACCTAGCGGGCACTTGGACTGTCTAGGTTACCTAGCGGGCACTTGGACTTCAAGGTTAACGAACGGGCACTTGGACTATGTAGGTTGCGTAGCGGGCACTTGGACTATCTAGGTTAACTAGCGGGCACTTGGACTATCTAGGTTAACTAGCGGGCACTTGGACTATGTAGTTTCCCTAGCGGGCATTTGGATTATTTAGGTTACCTAGTGGGCACTTGGACTATGTAGGTTACCTATCGGGCACTTGGACTACGTAGGTTAACTAGAAGGCACTTGGACTATCAAGGTTACCTAGCGGGCCCTTGGACTATGTAGGTTACCAGCGGGCACTTGGACTATCTAGGTTAATGAACGTGCACTTGGACTATGTAGGTAACCTAGCGAGCACTTGGACGGTCTAGGTTACCTAGCAGGCACTTGACCTATCTACGTTAACGAACGGGCACTTGGACTATGTAGGTTAACTAGCGGACACTTCGACTATCTAGGTTAGCTAATGGGCAATTGGACTATCTAGGTTACCTAGCGGGCACTTGGATTATGTAGGTTGCCTAGAGAGCACATGGACTATGTAGGTTCCCTAGCGAGCATTTGGACTATGTAGCTTCCCTATCGGGTACTTGGACTGTCTAGGTTAACTGGGGGGTAATTGGACAGTCTAGGTACCTAGTGGGCACTTGGACTATGTAGTTTACCTAGGATGCACTTGGACTATGTAGGTTAACTAGCGGGCACTTGGACTATCTAGGATACCGAGCAGGCACCTGGACTATGTACGTTCCCTAGCGGGCACTTGGACTATGTAGGTAACCTAATGGTCACTTGGACTGTCTAGGTTACCTAGCGGGAACTTGGACTATGTAGGTTAACTAGCGGGCACTTGGACTATCAAGGTTAACTAGCGGGCGCTTGCTCTATGTAGGTTAACTAGCAGGCCTTTGGACTATGTAAGTTAACTAGAGGGCACTTTGATGATCCTGGTTAACTAGCGGTCACTTGGACTATCTAGGTTAACTAGCGGGCACTTGGACTATCTAGGTTAACTAGCGGGGACTTGGACTATGTAGGTTCCCTAGCGGGCACTTGGACTATGTAGGTTCCCTAGCGGGCACTTGGACTATATAGGTTAACTAGCGGGCCCTTGGACTAAGTAGGTTAACTAGCGGGCACTTGGACTATCTAGGTTAACTAGCGGGCACTTGGACTATGTAGTTTCCCTAGCGGCCATTTGGATTATTTAGGTAACCTAGTGGGCACTTGGACTATGTAGGTTACCTAGCGGGCACTTGGACTATGTAGGTTAACTAGAAGGCACTTGGACTATCAAGGTTACCTAGCGGGCCCTTGGACTATGTAGGTTACCAGCGGGCACTTGGACTATCTAGGTTAACGAACGTGCACTTGGACTATGTAGGTAACCTAGCGGGCACTTGGACTGTCTAGGTTACCTAGCGGGCACTTGGCCTATCTAGGTTAACGAACGGGCACTTGGACTATGTAGATTACCAGTGGGCACTTGGACTATGTAGGATCCCTATCGGACATTTGGACTACTTAGGTTACCTAGCGGGCACTTGGACTATCTAGGTTAACGAACGGGCACTTGGACTATGTAGGGTAACTAGCGGACACTTCGACTATGTAGGTTAGCTAACGGGCAATTGGACTATCTAGGTTACCTAGCGGGCACTTGGACTATGTAGGTTCCCTAGCAGGCACTTGGATTATTTAGGTTACCTAGCAGGCACTTTGACTATCTAGGTTAACTAACGGGCACTTGGACTATGTAGGTTCCCTAGCGAGCACTTGGACTATGTATGTTCCCAGCGGGCACTTGGACTATGTAGGTTCCCTATCGGGTACTTGGACTGTCTAGGTTAACTAGCGGGCAATTGGGCAGTCTAGGTTCCCTAGCGGGCCCTTGTACTATGTAGGTTACCTAGCGGGCACTTGGACTATCTTGGTTAACTAGCAGGCACTTTGACTATCTAGGTTAACTAACGGGAACTTGGACTCTGTAGGTTGCCTAGCGGGCACATGGACTGTGTAGGTTCCCTAGCGGGCACTTGGATTATGTAGGTTCCCTATCGGGCACTTGGATTATGTAGGTTCCCTATCGGGCACTTGGACTATGTAGGTTAACTAGCGGGCACTAGAACTGTCTAGGTAACCTAGCGGGCACTTGGACTATCTAGGTTAACGAACGGGCACTTGAACTATGTAGGTAACCTAGCGGGCACTTGGACAGTCTAGGTTACCTAGCGGGCACTTTGACTATCTAGGTTAACGAATGGGCACTTGGACTATATAGGTTGCTTAGCGGGCACTTGGACTATCTAGGTTAACTAGCGGGCACTTGGACAATGTAGTTTCCCTAGCGGCCATTTGGATTATTTAGGTTACCTAGTGGGCACTTGGACTATGTAGGTTACCTAGCGGGCACTTGGACTATGTAGGTTAACTAGAAGGCACTTGGACTATCAAGGTTACCTAGCGGGCCCTTGGACTATGTAGGTTACCAGCGGGCACTTGGACTATCTAGGTTAATGAACGTGCACTTGGACTCTGTAGGTAACCTAGCGGGCACTTGGACTGTCTAGGTTACCTAGCAGGCACTTGGCCTATCTACGTTAACGAACGGGCACTTGGACTATGTAGGTTAACTAGCGGACACTTCGACTATCTAGGTTAGCTAATGGGCAATTGGACTATCTAGGTTACCTAGCGGGCATTTGGACTATGTAGGTTGCCTA
This sequence comes from Tenrec ecaudatus, assembly GCF_050624435.1. Classification (NCBI taxonomy): domain Eukaryota; kingdom Metazoa; phylum Chordata; class Mammalia; order Afrosoricida; family Tenrecidae; genus Tenrec; species Tenrec ecaudatus. The sequence continues at coordinate 493,680 of NW_027457678.1, read as the reverse complement.
GCGAGCACTTGGACTATGTAGGTTCCCTAGCGAGCACTTGGATATTTAGCTTCCCTATCGGGTACTTGGACTGTCTAGGTTAACAAGGGGGTAATTGGATAGTCTAGGTTACCTAGTGGGCACATGGACTATGTAGTTTACCTAGGATGCACTTGGACTATGTAGGTTAACTAGCGGGCACTTGGACTATCTAGGTTACCTAGCGGGCACTTGGACTATGTAGGTTAACGAACGGGCACTTGGACTATGTAGGTTAACGAACGGGCACTTGGACTATGTAGGTAACCTAATGGTCACTTGGACTGTCTAGGTTACCTAGCGTGAACTTTGACTCTGTAGGTTAACTTGCGGGCACTTGGACTATCAAGGTTAACTAGGGGGTCCTTGCTCTATGTAGGTTAACTAGCAGGCCTTTGGACTATGTAAGTTAACTAGAGGGCACTTTGATGATCCTGATTAACTAGCGGGCACTTGGAATATCTAGGTTATCTAGCGGGCACTTGGACTATCTAGGTTAACTAGCGGGGACTTGGACTATGTAGGTTCCCTAGCGGGCACTTTTACTATGTAGGTTCCCTAGCGGGTACTTGGAATATATAGGTTAACTAGCGGGCCCTTGGACTATGTAGGTTAACTAGCGTGCACTTGGACGATCTAGGTTAACTAGCGGGTACTTGGACTATGTAGGATGCCTATCGGACATTTGTACTACTTAGGTTAACTAGCGGGCACTTTGACTATCTAGGTTAACGAGCGGGAACTTGGACTATCTAGGTCAACTAGCGGGCCATTGTACTATGTAGGTTAACTAGCGTGCACTTGGACGATCTAGGTTAACTAGCGGGCACTTGGACTATGTAGGATGCCTATCAGACATTTGTACTACTTAGGTTAACTAGCGGGCACTTTGACTATCTAGGTTAACTAGCGGGAACTTGGACTATCTAGGTCAACTAGCGGGCCCTTGTACTATGTAGGTTACCTAGCGGGCACTTGGACTATCTTGGTTAACTAGCAGGCACTTTGACAATCTAGGTTAACTAACGGGCACTTGGACTCTGTAGGTTGCCTAGCGGGCACATGGACTGTGTAGGTTCCCTAGCGGGCACTAGGATTATGTAGGTTCCCTATCGGGCACTTGGATTATGTAGGTTCCCTATCGGGCACTTGGACTATGTAGGTTAACTAGCGGGCACTAGAACTGTCTAGGTAACCTAGCGGGCACTTGGACTATCTAGGATAACGAACGGGCACTTGAACTATGTAGGTAACCTAGCGGGCACTTGGACAGTCTAGGTTACCTAGCGGGCACTTTGACTATCTAGGTTAACGAATGGGCACTTGGACTATGTAGGTTGCTTAGCGGGCACTTGGACTATCTAGGTTAACTAGCGGGCACTTGGACTATGTAGTTTCCCTAGCGGCCATTTGGATTATTTAGGTTACCTAGCGGGCCCTTGGACTATGTAGGTTACCAGCGGGCACTTGGACTATCTAGGTTAATGAACGTGCACTTGGATTCTGTAGGTAACCTAGCGGGCACTTGTACTGTCTAGGTTACCTAGCAGGCACTTGGCCTATCTACGTTAACGAACGGGCACTTGGACTATGTAGGTTAACTAGCGGACACTTCGACTATCTAGGTTAGCTAATGGGCAATTGGACTATCTAGGTTTCCTAGCGGGCATTTGGACTATGTGGGTTGCCTAGCGAGCACTTGGACTATGTAGGTTCCCTAGCGAGCACTTGGATATTTAGCTTCCCTATCGGGTTCTTGGACTGTCTAGGTTAACAAGGGGGTAATTGGACAGTCTAGGTTACCTAGTGGGCACATGGACTATGTAGTTTACCTAGGATGCACTTGGACTATGTAGGTTAACTAGCGGGCACTTGGACTATCTAGGTTACCTAGCGGGCACCTGGACTATGTACGTTCACTAGCGGGCACTTGGGCTATCTACGTTACCTAGCGGGCACTTGGACTATGTAGGTTAACGAACGGGCACTTGGACTATGTAGGTTAACGAACGGGCACTTGAACTATGTAGGTAACCTAATGGTCACTTGGACTGTCTAGGTTACCTAGCGTGAACTTGGACTCTGTAGGTTAACTAGCGGGCACTTGGACTATCAAGGTTAACTAGGGGGTTCTTGCTCTATGTTGGTTAACTAGCAGGCCTTTGGACTATGTAAGTTAACTAGAGGGCACTTTGATGATCCTGATTAACTAGCGGGCACTTGGAATATCTAGGTTATCTAGCGGGCACTTGGACTATCTAGGTTAACTAGCGGGGACTTGGACTATGTAGGTTCCCTAGCGGGCACTTTTACTATGTAGGTTCCCTAGCGGGTACTTGGAATATATAGGTTAACTAGCGGGCCCTTGGACTATGTAGGTTAACCAGCGTGCACTTGGACGATCTAGGTTAACTAGCGGGTACTTGGACTATGTAGGATGCCTATCGGACATTTGTACTACTTAGGTTAACTAGCGGGCACTTTGACTATCTAGGTTAACTAGCGGGAACTTGGACTATCTAGGTCAACAAGCGGGCCCTTGTACTATGTAGGTTACCTAGCGGGCACTTGGACTATCTTGGTTAACTAGCAGGCACTTTGACTATCTAGGTTAACTAACGGGCACTTGGACTCTGTAGGTTGCCTAGCGGGCACATGGACTGTGTAGGTTCCCTAGCGGGCACTTGGATTATGTAGGTTCCCTATCGGGCACTTGGATTATGTAGGTTCCCTATCGGGCACTTGGACTATGTAGGTTAACTAGCGGGCACTAGAACTGTCTAGGTAACCTAGCGGGCACTTGGGCTATCTAGGTTAACGAACGGGCACTTGAACTATGTAGGTAACCTAGCGGGCACTTGGACAGTCTAGGTTACCTAGCGGGCACCTTGACTATCTAGGTTAACGAATGGGCACTTGGACTATGTAGGTTACCTGGCGGGCAATTGGACTATGTAGGATCCCTATCAGACATTTGTACTACTTAAGTTAACTAGCGGGCAATTTGACTATGTAGGTTAAATAGCGGGCACTTGGACTATCTAGGTTTCCTAGCAGGCACTTGGACTATGTACATACCCTAGCGCGCTCTTGGACTATCTAGGTTACCTAGCGGGCACTTGGACTATGGACGTCCCCTAGTGGGCAATTGGACTATCTAGGTTAACTAACGGGCACTAGGACTATCTAGGTTAACTAGCGAGCACTTGGACTCTCTAGGTTACCTAGCAGGCACTTGGATTATGAAGGATCCCTAGCGGGCACTTGGACAATCTAGGTTAACTAGCGGGCACTTGGACAATCTAGGTTAACTAGCGGGCACTTGGACTATCAAAGTTAACAAGTGAGCCCTTGGACTACGTAGGTTAACTAGCGGGCCCTTGGACTATCTAGGTTACCTAGCAGGCACTTCGACTATATAGGTTAACGAACGGGCACTTGGAATATGCAGGTAACCTAGCGGGCACTTGGACTGTCTAGGTTACCTAGCGGGCACTTGGACTTCAAGGTTAACGAACGGGCACTTGGACTATGTAGGTTGCGTAGCGGGCACTTGGATTCTGTATGTTCCCTATGGACACTTGAACTATGTAGGTTCCCTAGCAGGCACTTGGACTATGTAGGTTCCAGAGCGGGCACTTGGACTATGTCAGTTAAATACTGGGCACTTGGATTATGTAGGTTAACAAGCGGGCCCTTGGACTATCTTGGTTACCTAGCGGGCACTTGGACTATGTACGTTCCCTAGCGGGCACTTGGCCATATATGTTAACTAGTGGGCACTTGGACTATCTATGTTAACTACCGAGCACTTGGACTATGTAGGTTAACTAGGGGACACTTGCACTATGTAGGTTACCTAGCGGCACTTGGACTATGTAGATTAACTAGCGTGCATTTGGACTATGTAGGTTAACTAGAGGACACTTGGACGATCTAGGTTAACTAGTGGGCCCTTGGACTATGTAGGTTAATGAACGGGCATTTGGACTATGTAGGTTACCTAGCAGACACTTGGACTGTCTAGGTTACCTAGCGGGCACTTGGCTATCTAGGTTAACGAACGGGCACTTGGACTATCTACGTTGCCTAGCGGGCATTTGGACTATGTAAGTTACCTAGCGGGCACTTGGACTATCTAGGTTACCTAGTGGGCACATGGACTATGTAGGTTAACTAGAGGACACTTGGACAATCTAGGTTAACTAGCGGTCACATGGAATATCTAGGTTAACTACCGGGCCCTAGGACTATGTAGGTTAACTAGAGGGCACTTGGACTATCTAGGTTAACTAGCGGGTTTTTGGACTATGTAGGTTAACTAGCGGGCACTTGGACTATCTAGGTTAACTAGCTGACCTTGGACTATGTAAGTTAACTAGCGGGCACTTGGACTATCTAGGTTAACTAGCGGGACTTGGACTATGTAGTTTCCCTAGCGTGCACTTGGACTATTTCGGTTAACTAGAGGGCCCTTGGACTATATAGATTATCTAGCGGCACTTGGACTATCTACGTTAACTAGCGGGCCCTTGGACTATGTAGATTCCCTAGCGGGCACTTGGATTCTGTATGTTCCCTACGGACACTTGAACTATGTAGTTTCCCTAGCAGGCATTTGGACTATGTAGGTTCCAGAGAGGGCACATGGACTATGTAAGTTAACTACCGGGCACTTGGACTATGTAGGTTAACCAGCGGGCCCTTGGAGTATCTTGGTTACCTAGCGGGCACTTGGATTATGTAGGTTAACTACCGGGCACATGCACTATCTAGGTTACCTAGCGGGCACTTGGACTATGTACGTTCCCTAGCGGGCACTTGGCTATAAATGTTAACTAGTGGGCACTTGGACTATCTATGTTAACTACCGGGCACTTGGACTATGTAGGTTACTTAGGGGACACTTGCACTATGTAGGTTACCTAGCGGCACTTGGACTATGTAGGTTAACTAGCGTGCATTTGGAGTATGTAGGTTAACTAGAGGACACTTGGACGATCTAGGTTACTAGTGGGCCCTTGGACTATGTAGGTTAACGAACGGGCATTTGGAGTATGTAGGTTACCTAGCAGACACTTGGACTGTCTAGGTTACCTAGCGGGCACTTGGCTATCTAGGTTAACGAACGGGCACTTGGATTATCTAGGTTGCCTAGAGGGCATTTGGACTATGTAAGTTACCTAGCGGGCACTTGGACTATCTAGGTTACCTAGTGGTTAATTGGACTATGTAGGTTAACTAGAGGACACTTGGACTATCTTGGTTAACTAGTGGGCCCTTGGACTATGTAGGTTAACTAGCGGGCACTTGGACAATCTAGGTTAACTAGCGGGCACTTGGACTATCTAGGTTACCTAGGGGGAACCTGTACTATGTAGGTTAACTAGTGGGCACTTGGACTATCTAGGTTACCTAGCAGGCACTTGGACTATGTACGTTCCCTAGCGGACACTTGGACTATCTACGTTACCTAGCGGGCACTTGGACTATGTACGTTACCTAGCGGGCACTTGGACTATGTACGTTTCCAGCGGGTACTTGGACTAGATAGGTTCCCTAGCGGGCACTTGGTCTATCTAGGTTAACTACCGAGCACTTGGACTATCTATGTTAACTAGCGGGCACTTGGACTATGTAGTTTCCCTAGCGGGCATTTGGATAATTTAGGTTACCTAGTGGGCCCTTGGACTATGTAGGTTACCTAGCGGGCACTTGGACTCTCTAGATTAACTAGCGGGCCCTTGGACTATCTAGGTTTACTAGCGGGCACTTGGACTATCTAGGTTAACTAGCGGGCACTTGGACTATGTAGTTTCCCTAGCGGGCATTTGGATAATTTAGGTTACCTAGTGGGCACCTGGACTATGTAGGTTACCTAGCGGTCACTTGGACTATTTAAGTTAACTAGAAGGCACTTGGACTATCAAGGTTAACTAGCGGGCACTTGGACTATGTAGGTTAACTACCGTGCACTTGCACTATCTAGGTTACCTAGCGGGCACTTGGACCATGTATGTTCCCTAGCGGGCACTTGGACTATCTATGTTAACTAGCGGGCACTTGGAATATGTAGGTTAACTAGGGGACACTTGCACTATGTAGGTTTCCCAGCGGCACTTGGACTATCTAGGTTAACGAGCGGGCACTTGGACTATCTGGGTTAACTAGCGTGCACTTGGACTATGTAGGTTCCTTAGCGGGCACTAGGATTATCTAGTTTACCTAGCAGGCACTAGGACAATGTAGGTTATCTAGCGGGCCCTTGGACTATCTAGGCTACCTAGGGGGAACCTGTACAATGTAGGTTAACTAGTGGGCACTTGGACTATCTAGGTTACCGAGCAGGCACTTGGACTATGTACGTTCCCTAGCGGGCACTTGGACTATCTACGTTACCTAGCGGGCACTTGGACTATGTACGTTACCTAGCGGGCACAGGACTATGTACGTTTCCTAGCGGGTACTTGGACTAGATAGGTTCCCTAGCGGGCACTTGGTCAATCTAGGTTAACTAGCGAGCACTTGGACTATCTAGGTTAACTAGCGGGCATATGGACTATTAGGGCCCCTAGCGGGCATTTGGACTATATTGGTTCCCTAGCGGGCACTTGTACTATGTAGGTTAACTAGCGGACTTAGACAATCTAGGTTAACTAGCGGGTAGTTGGACTATGTAGGTTAACTAGCGGGCCCTTGAACTATGTAGATTAACTAGCGGCACTTGGACTATCTACGTTAACTAGCGGGCCCTTGGACTATGTAGATTCCCTAGCGGGCACTTGGACTATCTAGGTTAACTAGCGGGCACTTGGACTATGTAGTTTCCCTAGCAGGCATTTGGATTATTTAGGTTACCTAGTGGGCACTTGGACTATGTAGGTTACCTAGCGGGCACTTGGGCTATCTAGGTTACCTAGCGGGCACTTGGACTATGTACGTCCCCTAGCGGGCACTTGGACTATCTAGGTTAACTAGAGGGCCCTTGGACTATGTAGGTTAACTAGCGGGCACTTGGACTCTCTAGATTAACTAGCGGGCCCTTGGATTATCTAGGTTTACTAGCGGGCACTTGGACTATCTAGGTTAACTAGCGGGCACTTGGACTATGTAGTTTCCCTAGCGGGCATTTGGATAATTTAGGTTACCTAGTGGGCACTTGGACTATGTAGGTTACCTAGCGGGCACTTGGACTATTTAAGTTAACTAGAAGGCACTTGGACTATCAAGGTTAACTAGCGGGCACTTGGACTATGTAGGTTAACTACCGTGCACTTGCACTATCTAGGTTACCTAGCGGGCACTTGGACCATGTATGTTCCCTAGCGGGCACTTGGACTATCTATGTTAACTAGCGGGCACTTGGAATATGTAGGTTAACTAGGGGACACTTGCACTATGTAGGTTTCCCAGCGGCACTTGGACTATCTAGGTTAACTAGCGGGCACTTGGACTATCTGGGTTAACTAGCGTGCACTTGGACTATGTAGGTTCCTTAGCGGGCACTAGGATTATCTAGTTTACCTAGCGGGCACTTGGACTATGTAGGTTAACTAGCGGGCCATTGGACTATCTAGGTTACATAGCTGGAACTTGGACTTTATAGGTTACCTTGCGGGCACTTGGATTATGTAGGTTAACCAAAGACACTTGGACGATCTAGGTTAAATAGTGGGCCCTTGGACTATGTAGGTTAACGAAGGGGCATTTGGACTATGTAACTTACCTAGCAGGCAATTGGACTCTCTAGGTTACCTAGCGGGCACTTGGACTATCTAGGTTAACAAACGGGCACTTGGACTATCTAGGTTAACTAGCGGGCACTTGGACTATGTAGGTTAATTAGCGGGCACTTGGACTATCTAGGTTACCGAACGGGCATTTGGACTATGCAGGTTACCTAGCGGGCACTTCGACTTCTAGGTTAACGAATGGGCACTTGGACTATATATGTTGCATAGCGGGCAATTGGATTATCTAGGTTAGGTAATGGGCACTTGGACTATCTATGTTACCTAGCGGGAACATGGACTATGTAGGTTACCTAGCGGGCACTAGGACTATGTAGGTTACCTAGCGGGCCCTTGGACTATCTAGGTTACCTAGCGGGCATTTGGACTATGTAGGCTCCCTAACGGGCATTTGGACTATATAGATTACCTAGCGGGCACTTAGACTTTGTAGGTTACCTAGCGGGCACTTGGACTATCTAGGTTACCTAACGGGTACTTGGAGTATGTAGGTTACCTACCGGGCTGTTGGACTATCTAGGTTACCAAGCGGGCACTTGGACTATCTAGGTTAACTAACGGGTACTTGGACTATGTAGGTTCCCTAGCGGGCCCTTGGACTATGTAAGTTCCCTAGCGGGCACTTGGACTATCTAGGTTAACTAGCGTGCACTTGGACTATGTTGGTTCCTTAGCGGGCACTAGGATTATCTAGTTTACCTAGCGGGCACTTGGACTATGTAGGTTAACTAGCGGGCAATTGGACTATCTAGGTTACATAGCTGGAACTTGGACTTTATAGGTTACCTTGCGGGCACTTGGAATATGTAGGTTAACCAAAGACACTTGGACGATCTAGGTTAAATAGTGGGCCCTTGGAGTATGTAGGTTAACGAATGGGCATTTGGACTATGTAACTTACCTAGCAGGCAATTGGACTCTCTAGGTTACCTAGCGGGCACTTGGACTATCTAGGTTAACAAACGGGCACTTGGACTATCTAGGTTAACTAGCGGGCACTTGGACTATGTAGGTTACCTAGCGGGCACTTGCACTATGTAGGTTAATTAGCGGGCACTTGGACTATCTAGGTTACCGAACGGGCATTTGGACTATGTAGCTTACCTAGCGGGCACTTCGACTTCTAGGTTAACGAATGGGCACTTGGACTATATATGTTGCATAGCGGGCAATTGGATTATCTAGGTTAGGTAATGGGCACTTGGACTATCTATGTTACCTAGCGGGAACTTGGACTATGTAGGTTACCTAGCGGGCACTTGGACTATCTAGGTTAACGAAAGGGCACTTGGACTATGTAGGTTACCTAGAGGGCACTTGGATTGTCTAGGTTAGCTAACAGGAACTTGGAATATCTAGGTTACCTAGCGGGCACTTGGACTATGTAGGTTAACTTGCGGGCACTTGTACTATCTAGGTTACCTAACGGGAACATGGACTATGTAGGTTAACTAGCGTACACTTGGACGATCTAGGTTAACCAGCTGACCTTGGACTATGTAGGTTAACTATCGAGAAATTAGACTATCTAGGTTAACTAGCGGGCACTTGGACTATCTAGGTTAACAAGCGGGCACTTGCACAATGCAGGTTCCCTAGCGGGCACTTTGACTATGTAGGTTCCCTAGCGGGCACTTGGACTATATAGGTTCCCTAAGGGCACTTTAACTATCTAGGTTCCCTAACGGGCACTTGGACTATGTAGGTTCCTCTGCGGGCACTTGGACAACGTAGGTTCCCTATCAGGCACTTGGACTATGTAGGTTAACTAGTGGGCACTTGGATGATCAAGGTTAACTAGCGGGCACTTGGACTATCTAGGTTAAGTAGCGGGCAATTGGACTATCTAGGTTAATTAGTGGACACTTGTACAATGCAGGTTCCTTAGCGGGCACTTTGACTATGTAGGTTCCCTAGCGGGCACTTAGACTCTGTAGGTTACCTAGCGTGCACTTGGACTATCTAGGTTGCCAAGCTGGCACTTGAACTATCTATGTTACCTAGCGGGTTCTTGGAGTATGTAGGTTACCTAGCGGGCTGTTGGACTATCTAGGTTACCAAGCGGGCACTTGGACTATCGAGGTTAACTAACGGGCACTTGGACTATGTAAGTTCCCTAGCGGGCACTTGGACTATGTGGGTTTCCTGGCGGGCATTTGGACTATCTAGGTTACTTAACGTGCACTTGGACTATGTAGGTTCCCTAGCGGGCACTTGGATTATTTAGGTTACCTATCGGGCACTTGGACTATGTAGGTTAACTAGAGGGCATTTGGACTATGTAGGGTACCTAGCGGGCACTTGGACTATGTAGGTTCCTTATCGGGCACTTGGAAAAATGTAGGTTAACTAGGGGGCACTAGGACTATGTAGGTTACCTAGAGGGCCCTTAGAGTATCTAGGTTACCTAGCGGTCATTTGGACTATGTAGGCTCCCTAGCGGTCATTTGGATTATATAGATTACCTAGCGGGCACTTAGACTTTGTAGGTTACCTAGCGGGCACTAGGACTATCTAGGTTACCTAGCATTCACTTGAACTATCTACGTTACCTAGCGGGTACTTGGAGTATGTAGCTTACCTACCGGACTGTTGAACTATCTAGGTTACCTAGCGGGCACTTGGACTATCCAGGTTAACTAACGGTCACTTGGACTATGTAGGTTCCCTAGCGGGCCCTTGGACTATATAAGTTCCCTAGCGGGCACTTGGACTATGTGGGTTCCCAAGCGGGCATTTGGACTATCTAGGTTACCTAACGGGCACTTGGACTATGTAGGGTCCCTATCGGGCACTTGGAGAATGTAGGTTAACTAGGGGGCACTAAGACAATGTAGGTTACCTAGCGGGCCCTTGGACTATCTAGGTTACCTAGGGGGAACCTGTACTATGTAGGTTAACTAGTGGGCACTTGGACTATCTAGGTTACCTAGCAGGCACTTGGACTATGTACGTTCCCTAGCGGGCACTTGGACTATCTACGTTACCTAACGGGCACTTGGACTATGTACGTTACCTAGCGGGCACTTGGACTATGTATGTTTCCTAGCGGGTACTTGCACTAGATAGGTTCCCTAGCGGGCACTTGGTCTATCTAGGTTAACTAGCGAGCACTTGGACAATCTAGGTTAACTAGCGGGCATATGGACTATTAGGGCCCCTAGCGGGCATTTGGACTATATTGGTTCCCTAGCGGGCACTTGGACTATGTAGGTTAACGAACGGGCACTTGGATTATGTAGGTAACCTAGTGGTCACTTGAAATGTCTAGGTTACCTAACGGGCACTTGGACTATGTAGGTTAACTAGCGGGCACTTGGACTATCTAGGTTAACTAGCGGGCCCTTGGACAATGTAGGTTACCTAGTGGGCACTTGGACGATCTAGGTTAACTAGCGGGTACTTGGACTATGTAGGTTAACTAGGCGGCCCTTGAACCATGTAGATTAACTAGCGGGCACTTGGACAATGTAGGTTCCCTAGCGGGCACTTGGACTCTGTATGTTCCCTACGGACACTTGAACTATGTAAGTTAACTGCCGGGCACTTGGACTATGTAGGTTAACTAGCGGGCCCTTGGTCTACCTAGGTTACCTAGGGGGCACTTTGACTATCTAGATTAACTAGCGGGCACTTGGACTATGTAGGTTAACTAGCGGACACTTGCACTATGTGGGTTACGTAGCGGGCACTTGGACTATGTAGGGTAACTAGAAGGCCCTTGGACTATCTAGGTTAGCTAACTGGCACTTGGATTATGTAGGTTAACTAGCGGACACTTGCACGATCTAGGTTAACTAGCGGGCTCTTGCACTATGTAGGTTAACTAGCGGGCCCATTGACTATGTAGGTAAACTAGTGGGCACTTGGACGATCTAGGTTAACTAGCGGGCACTTGTATTATCTAGGATACCTAGCGAGCACTTGGACTATGTAGGTTCCCCAGCGGGCATTTGGACTATATAGATAACCCAGCGGGCACTTAGACTCTGTAGGTTACCTAGCGGGCACTTGGACTGTCTAGGTTACCTAGCTGGCACTTGAACTATATATGTTACCTAGCGGGTTCTTGGAGTATGTAGGTTACCTAGCGGGCTGTTGGACTATCTAGGTTACCAAGCGGGCACTTGGACTATCTAGGTTAACTAACCGGCACTTGTACTACGTAGGTTCCCTAGCGGGCACTTGGACTATGTGGTTTTCTTGGCGGGCATTTGGACTATCTAGGTTATTTAACGGGCACTTGTACTATGTAGGTTCCCTAGCGGGCACTTGGATTATGTAGGTTCCCTATCGGGCACTTGGACTATGTAGGTTAACTAGAGGGCATTTGGATTATGTAGGGTACCTAGCGGGCACTTGGACTATGTAGGTTCCTTATCGGGCACTTGGAAAAGGTAGGTTAACTAGGGGGCACTAGGACTATGTAGGTTAACTAGAGGGCCCTTAGACTATCTAGGTTACCTAGCGGGCATTTGGACTATGTAGGCTCCCTAGCGGTCATTTGGACTATATAGATTACCTAGCGGGCACTTAGACTTTGTAGGTTACCTAGCGGGCACTAGGACTATCTAGGTTACCTAGCAGGCACTTGAAATATCTACGTTACCTAGCGGGTACTTGGAGTATGTAGGTTACCTACCGGGCTGTTGAACTATCTAGGTTACCTAGCGGGCACTTGGACTATGTGGGTTCCCTAGCGGGCATTTGAACTATCTAGGTTACCTAATGGGCACTTGGACTATGTAGGTTCCCTAGCGGGCATTGGATTATGTAATTTCCCTATCGGGCACTTGGACTATGTAGGTTAACTGGCGGGCATTTGGACTATGTAGGTTACCTAGCGGGCACTTGGACTATGTATGTTCCCTATCGGGCACTTGGAGAATGTAGGTTAACTAGGGGGCAGTAGGACAATGTAGGATACCTAGCAGGCCCTTGGACTATCTAGGTTACCTAGGGGGAACCTGCACTATGTAGGTTAACTAGTGGGCACTTGGACTCTCTAGGTTACCTAGCAGGCACTTGGACAATGTACGTTACCTAGCGGGCACTTGGACTATCTACGTTACCTAGGGAGCACTTGGACTATGTACGTTACCTAGCCGGCACTTGGACTATGTGGGTTTCCTGGCGGGCATTTGGACTATCTAGGTTACGTAACGGGCACTTGGACTATGTAGGTTCCCTAGCGGGCACTTGGATTATGTAGGTTCCCTATCGGGCACTTGGACTATGTAGGTTAACTAGAGGGCATTTGGACTATGTAGGTTACCTAGCAGGCACTTGGACTATGTAGGTTCCCTCTCGGGCACTTGGAAAATGTAGGTTAACTAGGGGGCACTAGGACTATGTAGGTTACCTAGTGGGCCCTTAGACTATCTAGGTTACCTAGCGAGCACTTGGACTATGTAGGCTCCCTAGCGGTCATTTGGACTATATAGATTACCTAGCGGAAACTTAGACTCTGTAGGTTACCTAGCAGGCACTTGGACTATCTAGGTTACCTAGCAGGCACTTGAACTATCTACGTTACCTAGCGGGTACTTGGAGTATGTAGGTTACCTACCGGGCTGTTGGACTATCTAGGTTACCTAGCGGGCACTTGGATTATCTAGGTTAACTAACGGGCACTTGGACTATCTAGGTTAACTAGCGGGCCCTTGGACAATGTAGGTTACCTAGTGGGCACTTGGACGATCTAGGTTAACTAGCGGGTACTTGGACTATGTAGGTTAACTAGGGGGCCCTTGAACCATGTAGATTAACTAGCGGGCACTTGGACAATGTAGGTTCCCTAGCGGGCACTTGGACTCTGTATGTTCCCTACGGACACTTGAACTATGTAAGTTAACTGCCGGGCACTTGGACTATGTAGGTTAACTAGCGGGCCCTTGGTCTACCTAGGTTACCTAGCGGGCACTTTGACTATCTAGATTAACTAGCGGGCACTTGGACTATGTAGTTTAACTAGCGGACACTTGCACTATGTAGGTTACGTAGCGGGCACTTGGACTATGTAGGGTAACTAGAAGGCCCTTGGACTATCTAGGTTAGCTAACTGGCACTTGGATTATGTAGGTTAACTAGCGGACACTTGCACGATCTAGGTTAACTAGCGGGCTCTTGCACTATGTAGGTTAACTAGCGGGCCCATTGACTATGTAGGTAAACTAGTGGGCACTTGGACGATCTAGGTTAACTAGCGGGCACTTGTATTATCTAGGTTACCTAGCGAGCACTTGGACTATGTAGGTTCCCCAGCGGGCATTTGGACTATATAGATAACCCAGCGGGCACTTAGACTCTGTAGGTTACCTAGCGGGCACTTGGACTGTCTAGGTTACCTAGCTGGCACTTGAACTATATATGTTACCTAGCGGGTTCTTGGAGTATGTAGGTTACCTAGCGGGCTGTTGGACTATCTAGGTTACCAAGCGGGCACTTGGACTATCTAGGTTAACTAACCGGCACTTGTACTACGTAGGTTCCCTAGCGGGCACTTGGACTATGTGGTTTTCTTGGCGGGCATTTGGACTATCTAGGTTACTTAACGGGCACTTGTACTATGTAGGTTCCCTAGCGGGCACTTGGATTATGTAGATTCCCTATCGGGCACTTGGACTATGTAGGTTAACTAGAGGGCATTTGGATTATGTAGGGTACCTAGCGGGCACTTGGACTATGTAGGTTCCTTATCGGGCACTTGGAAAAGGTAGGTTAACTAGGGGGCACTAGGACTATGTAGGTTAACTAGAGGGCCCTTAGACTATCTAGGTTACCTAGCGGGCATTTGGACTATGTAGGCTCCCTAGCGGTCATTTGGACTATATAGATTACCTAGCGGGCACTTAGACTTTGTAGGTTACCTAGCGGGCACTAGGACTATCTAGGTTACCTAGCAGGCACTTGAAATATCTACGTTACCTAGCGGGTACTTGGAGTATGTAGGTTACCTACCGGGCTGTTGAACTATCTAGGTTACCTAGCGGGCACTTGGACTATGTGGGTTCCCTAGCGGGCATTTGAACTATCTAGGTTACCTAATGGGCACTTGGACTATGTAGGTTCCCTAGCGGGCATTGGATTATGTAATTTCCCTATCGGGCACTTGGACTATGTAGGTTAACTGGCGGGAATTTGGACTATGTAGGTTACCTAGCGGGCACTTGGACTATGTATGTTCCCTATCGGGCACTTGGAGAATGTAGGTTAACTAGGGGGCAGTAGGACAATGTAGGTTACCTAGCAGGCCCATGGACTATCTAGGTTACCTAGGGGGAACCTGCACTATGTAGGTTAACTAGTGGGCACTTGGACTCTCTAGGTTACCTAGCAGGCACTTGGACAATGTACGTTACCTAGCGGGCACTTGGACTATCTACATTACCTAGCGGGCACTTGGACTATGTACGTTACCTAGCCGGCACTTGGACTATGTGGGTTTCCTGGCGGGCATTTGGACTATCTAGGTTACGTAACGGGCACTTGAACTATGTAGGTTCCCTAGCGGGCACTTGGATTATGTAGGTTCCCTATCGGGCACTTGGACTATGTAGGTTAACTAGAGGGCATTTGGACTATGTAGGTTACCTAGCAGGCACTTGGACTATGTAGGTTCCCTCTCGGGCACTTGGAAAATGTAGGTTAACTAGGGGGCACTAGGACTATGTAGGTTACCTAGTGGGCCCTTAGACTATCTAGGTTACCTAGCGAGCACTTGGACTATGTAGGCTCCCTAGCCGTCATTTAGACTATATAGATTACCTAGCGGAAACTTAGACTCTGTAGGTTACCTAGCAGGCACTTGGACTATCTAGGTTACCTAGCAGGCACTTGAACTATCTACGTTACCTAGCGGGTACTTGGAGTATGTAGGTTACCTACCGGGCTGTTGGAGTATCTAGGTTACCTAGCGGGCACTTGGATTATCTAGGTTAACTAACGGGCACTTGGACTATGTAGGTTCCAATCGGGCAGTTGGAGAATGTAGGTTAACTAGGGGGCACTAGGACAATGTAGGTTACCTAGCGGGCCCTTGGACTATCTAGGTTACCTAGGGGGAACCTGCACTATGTAGGTTAACTAGTGGGCACTTGGACTATCTAGGTTACCTAGCAGGCACTTGGAATATGTAGGTTAACTAGCGGGCACTTGGACTATCTACGTTACCTAGTGGGCAATTGGACTATGTACGTTTTCTAGCGGGTATTTGGACTAGATAGGATCCCTGGCGGGCACTTGGTCTATCTAGGTTAACTAGCGGGCCCTTGGACTATCTAGGTTAACTAGCGAGCACTTGGACTATCTAGGTTAACTAGCGGGCATTTGGAATATTAGGGCCCCTAGCGGGCATTTGGACTATATTGTTTACCTAGCGGGCACTTGGACTATGTAGGTTAACGAACGGGCACTTGGACTATATAGGTAACCTAGTGGTCACTTGAACTGTCTAGGTTACCTAGCGGGCACTTAGACTATGTAGGTTAACTAGCGTGCACTTGGACTATCTAGGTTAACTCGCGGGCCCTTGGACGATGTAGGTTAACTAGCAGGTACTTGGACTATGTAGTTTAACTAGCGGGCCCTTGGACTATGTAGATTAACAAGCGGCACTTGGACTATCTACGTTAACTAGCGGGCCTTGGACTATGTAGATTCCCTAGCTGGCACTTGGACTATGTATGTTCCAGAGCGGGCACTTGGACTACGTAGGTTCCCAAGCATTCACTTGGACTCTGTAGGTTCCAGAGCGGGCACTTAGACTATCTAAGTTCCCTAGCGGGCACTTTTACTATGTAGGTTAATTAGCGGACACTTGGACGATCTACGTTAACTAGCGGGTACTTGGATTATGTAGGTTAACTAGCGGGCCCTTGAACTATGTAGATTAACGAGCGGGCACTTGGACTATGTAGGTTCCCTAGCCGGCACTTGGACTCTGTATGTTCCCTACGGACACTTGAACGATGTAAGTTAACTACCGGGCACTTGGACTATGTAGGTTAACTAGTGGGTCCTTGGTCTATCTAGGTTACCTAGCGGGCACTTGGACTATGTAGGTTAACTACCGGGCACTTGCACTATCTACGTTACCGAACGGGCATTTGGACTATGTAGGTAACCTAGCGGGCACTTGGAGAGTCTAGGTTACCTAGCAGGCACTTGGACTTCTAGGTTAACGAACGGGCACTTGGACTATGTAGATTAACTAGCGGCACTTGGACTATCTACGTTAACTAGCGGGCCCTTGGACTATGTAGATTCCCTAGCTGGCATTTGGACTATATAGATAACCTGGCGGGCACATTGACTTTGTAGATTACCTAGCGGCACATGGACTATCTAGGTTACCTAGCTGGCACTTGAACTATCTACGTTATAGCGGGTTCTTAGAGTATGTAGGTTACCAAGCGGGCTGTTGGACTATCTAGGTTACCAAGCGGGGACTTGGTCTATGTAGGTTAACTAACGGGCACTTGGACTGTGTAGATTCCCTAGCGGGCCCTTGGACTATGTAAGTTCCTTAGCGGGCACTTGGACTATGTGGGTTTCCTGGCGGGCATTTGGACTATCTAGGTTACCTAACGGGCACTTGGACTATGTAGGTTCCCTAGTGGGCACTTGGATTATGTAGGTTCCCTATCGGGCACTTGGACTATGTAGGTAAACTAGAGGGCATTTGGACTATGTAGGTTACCTAGGGGGAACCTGGACTATGTAAGTTAACTAGTGGGCACTTGGACTATGTACGTTCCCTAGCGGGCACTTGGACTATGTAGGTTAACTAGCGGACACTTGCACTATGTAGGTTACGTAGCGGGCACTTGGACTATGTAGGGTAACTAGAAGGCCCTTGGACTATCTAGGTTAGCTAACTGGCACTTGGATTATGTAGGTTAACTAGCGGACACTTGCACAATCTAGGTTAACTAGCGGGCTCTTGCACTATGTATGTTAACTAGCGGGCCCATTGACTATGTAGGTAAACTAGTGGGCACTTGGACGATCTAGGTTAACTAGCGGGCACTTGTATTATCTAGGTTACCTAGCGAGCACTTGGACTATGTAGGTTCCCCAGCGGGCATTTGGACTATATAGATAAACCAGCGGGCACTTAGACTCTGTAGGTTACCTAGCAGGCACTTGGACTGTCTAGGTTACCTAGCTGGCACTTGAACTATATATGTTACCTAGCGGGTTCTTGGAGTGTGTAGGTTACCTAGCGGGCTGTTGGACTATCTAGGTTACCAAGCGGGCACTTGGACTATCTAGGTTAACTAACCGGCACTTGTACTACGTAGGTTCCCTAGCGGGCACTTGGACTATGTGGTTTTCTTGTCGGGCATTTGGACTATCTAGGTTACTTAACGGGCACTTGTACTATGTAGGTTCCCTAGCGGGCACTTGGATTATGTAGGTTCCCTATCGGGCACTTGGACTATGTAGGTTAACTAGAGGGCATTTGGATTATGTAGGGTACCTAGCGGGCACTTGGACTATGTAGGTTCCTTATCGGGCACTTGGAAAAGGTAGGTTAACTAGGGGGCACTAGGACTATGTAGGTTAACTAGAGGGCCCTTAGACTATCTAGGTTACCTAGCGGGCATTTGGACTATGTAGGCTCCCTAGCGGTCATTTGGACTATATAGATTACCTAGCGGGCACTTAGACTTTGTAGGTTACCTAGCGGGCACTAGGACTATCTAGGTTAACTAGCAGGCACTTGAAATATCTACGTTACCTAGCGGGTACTTGGAGTATGTAGGATACCTACCGGGCTGTTGAACTATCTAGGTTACCTAGCGGGCACTTGGACTATGTGGGTTCCCTAGCGGGCATTTGAACTATCTAGGTTACCTAATGGGCACTTGGACTATGTAGGTTCCCTAGCGGGCATTGGATTATGTAATTTCCCTATCGGGCACTTGGACTATGTAGGTTAACTGGCGGGCATTTGGACTATGTAGGTTACCTAGCGGGCACTTGGACTATGTATGTTCCCTATCGGGCACTTGGAGAATGTAGGTTAACTAGGGGGCAGTAGGACAATGTAGGTTACCTAGCAGGCCCTTGGACTATCTAGGTTACCTAGGGGGAACATGCACTATGTAGGTTAACTAGTGGGCACTTGGACTCTCTAGGTTACCTAGCAGGCACTTGG
Organism: Tenrec ecaudatus; assembly: GCF_050624435.1. Classification (NCBI taxonomy): domain Eukaryota; kingdom Metazoa; phylum Chordata; class Mammalia; order Afrosoricida; family Tenrecidae; genus Tenrec; species Tenrec ecaudatus. The sequence continues at coordinate 474,747 of NW_027457678.1, read as the reverse complement.
ACAATGTACGTTACCTAGCGGGCACTTGGACTATCTACGTTACCTAGCGGGCACTTGGACTATGTACGTTACCTAGCCGGCACTTGGACTATGTGGGTTTCCTGGCGGGCATTTGGACTATCTAGGTTACGTAACGGGCACTTGGACTGTAGGTTCCCTAGCGGGCACTTGGATTATGTAGGTTCCCTATCGGGCACTTGGACTATGTAGGTTAACTAGAGGGCATTTGGACTATGTAGGTTACCTAGCAGGCACTTGGACTATGTAGGTTCCCTCTCGGGCACTTGGAAAATGTAGGTTAACTAGGGGGCACTAGGACTATGTAGGTTACCTAGTGGGCCCTTAGACTATCTAGGTTACCTAGCGAGCACTTGGACTATGTAGGCTCCCTAGCGGTCATTTGGACTATATAGATTACCTAGCGGAAACTTAGACTCTGTAGGTTACCTAGCAGGCACTTAGACTATCTAGGTTACGTAGCAGGCACTTGAACTATCTACGTTACCTAGCGGGTACTTGGAGTATGTAGGTTACCTACCGGGCTGTTGGACTATCTAGGTTACCTAGCGGGCACTTGGATTATCTAGGTTAACTAACGGGCACTTGGACTATGTAGGTTCCAATCGGGCAGTTGGAGAATGTAGGTTAACTAGTGGGCACTAGGACAATGTAGGTTACCTAGCGGGCCCTTGGACTATCTAGGTTACCTAGGGGGAACCTGCACTATGTAGGTTAACTAGTGGGCACTTGGACTATCTAGGTTACCTAGCAGGCACTTGGAATATGTAGGTTAACTACCGGGCACTTGGACTATCTACGTTACCTAGTGGGCAATTGGACTATGTACGTTTTCTAGCGGGTATTTGGACTAGATAGGATCCCTGGCGGGCACTTGGTCTATCTAGGTTAACTAGCGGGCCCTTGGACTATCTAGGTTAACTAGCGAGCACTTGGACTATCTAGGTTAACTAGCGGGCATTTGGAATATTAGGGCCCCTAGCGGGCATTTGGACTATATTGTTTACCTAGCGGGCACTTGGACTATGTAGGTTAACGAACGGGCACTTGGACTATATAGGTAACCTAGTGGTCACTTGAACTGTCTAGGTTACCTAGCGGGCACTTAGACTATGTAGGTTAACTAGCGTGCACTTGGACTATCTAGGTTAACTCGCGGGCCCTTGGACGATGTAGGTTAACTAGCAGGTACTTGGACTATGTAGTTTAACTAGCGGGCCCTTGGACTATGTAGATTAACAAGCGGCACTTGGACTATCTACGTTAACTAGCGGGCCTTGGACTATGTAGATTCCCTAGCTGGCACTTGGACTATGTATGTTCCAGAGCGGGCACTTGGACTACGTAGGTTCCCAAGCATTCACTTGGACTCTGTAGGTTCCAGAGCGGGCACTTAGACTATCTAAGTTCCCTAGCGGGCACTTTTACTATGTAGGTTAATTAGCGGACACTTGGACGATCTACGTTAACTAGCGGGTACTTGGATTATGTAGGTTAACTAGCGGGCCCTTGAACTATGTAGATTAACTAGCGGGCACTTGGAATATGTAGGTTCCCTAGCGGGCACTTGGACTCTGTATGTTCCCTACGGACACTTGAACTATGTAAGTTAACTACCGGGCACTTGGACTATGTAGGTTAACTAGTGGGTCCTTGGTCTATCTAGGTTACCTAGCGGGCACTTGGACTATGTAGGTTAACTACCGGGCACTTGCACTATCTACGTTACCGAACGGGCATTTGGACTATGTAGGTAACCTAGCGGGCACTTGGAGAGTCTAGGTTACCTAGCAGGCACTTGGACTTCTAGGTTAACGAACGGGCACTTGGACTATGTAGATTAACTAGCGGCACTTGGACTATCTACGTTAACTAGCGGGCCCTTGGACTATGTAGATTCCCTAGCTGGCATTTGGACTATATAGATAACCTGGCGGGCACATTGACTTTGTAGATTACCTAGCGGCACATGGACTATCTAGGTTACCTAGCTGGCACTTGAACTATCTACGTTATAGCGGGTTCTTAGAGTATGTAGGTTACCAAGCGGGCTGTTGGACTATCTAGGTTACCAAGCGGGGACTTGGACTATGTAGGTTAACTAACGGGCACTTGGACTGTGTAGATTCCCTAGCGGGCCCTTGGACTATGTAAGTTCCTTAGCGGGCACTTGGACTATGTGGGTTTCCTGGCGGGCATTTGGACTATCTAGGTTACCTAACGGGCACTTGGACTATGTAGGTTCCCTAGTGGGCACTTGGATTATGTAGGTTCCCTATCGGGCACATGGACTATGTAGGTAAACTAGAGGGCATTTGGACTATGTAGGTTACCTAGGGGGAACCTGGACTATGTAAGTTAACTAGTGGGCACTTGGACTATGTACGTTCCCTAGCGGGCACTGGGACTATCTACGTTACCTAGCGGGCACTTGGACTATGTACGTTTCCTAGCGAGTACTTGGACTAGATAGGTTCCCCAGCGGGCACTTGTTCTATATAGGTTAACTAGCGGGCACTTGGACTATCTAGGTTAACTAGCGAGCACTTGGACTAGCTAGGTTAACTAGCGGGCATTTGGAATATTAGGGCCCTTAGCGGGCATTTGGACTATATTGGTTACCTAGCGGGCACTTGGACTATCTAGGTTAACTAACGTGCACTTGGACTATGTAGGTTCCCTATCGGGCACTTGGAGAATGTAGGTTAACTAGGGGGCACTAGGACAATGTAGGTTACCTAGCGGGCCCTTGGACTATCTAGGTTACCTAGGGGGAACCTGGACTATGTAGGTTAACTAGTGGGCACTTGGACTATCTAGGTTACCTAGCAGGCACTTGGAATATGTAGGTTAACTAGCCGGCACTTGGACTATCTAGGTTACCTAGCGGGCACTTGGACTATGTACGTTCCCTAGCGGGCACTTGGACTATCTACGTTACCTAGCGGGCACTTGGACTATGTACGTTTTCTAGCGGGTACTTGGATTAGATAGGTTCCCCAGCGGGCACTTGTTCTATATAGGTTAACTAGCGGGCACTGGGACTATCTAGGTTAACTAGCGAGCACTTGGACTATCTAGGTTAACTAGCGGGCATTTGGAATATTAGGGCCCCTAGCGGGCATTTGGACTATATTGGTTACCTAGCGGGAACTTGGACTATGTAGGTTAACGAACGGCCACTTGGACTATGTAGGTAACCTAGTGGTCACTTGAACTGTCTAGGTTACCTAGCGGGCACTTAGACTATGTAGGTTAACTAGTGGGCACTTGGACTATCTAGGTTAACTCGAGGGCCCTTCGACAATGTAGGTTAACTAGAGGGCCCATGGATTATGTAGGTTTACTAGCAGGCACTTGGACTATCTAGGTTAACTAGCGGGCACTTTGACTATGTAGGTTACCTAGCGGGCCCTTGGACTATCTAGGTTACCTAGGGGGAACCTGGACTATGTAGGTTAACTAGTGGGCACTTTGACTATCTAGGTTACCTAGCAGGCACTTGGAATATGTAGGTTAACTAGCGGGCACTTGGACTATCTAGGTTACCTAGCGGGCACTTGGACTATGTACGTTTCCTAGCGGGTACTTGGACTAGATAGGATCCCTGGCGGGCACTTGGTCTATCTAGGTTAACTAGCGGGCACTTGGACTATCTAGGTTAACTAGCGAGCACTTGGACTATCTAGGTTAACTAGCAGGCATTTGGAATATTAGGGCCCCTAGCGGACATTTGGACTATGTTGGTTACGTAGCGGACACTTGGACTATGTAGGTTAACGAACGGGCACTTGCACTATGTAGGTAACCTAGTGGTCACTTGGATTGTCTAGGTTACCTAGCGGGCAATTAGACTATGTAGGTTAACTAGCGGGCACTTGGACTATCTAGGTTAACTCGCGGGCCCTTGGACGATGTAGGTTAACTAGCGGGTATTTGGACTATGTAGTTTAACCAGCGGGCCCTTGGACTACGTAGATTAACAAGCGGCACTTGGATTATCTACGTTAACTAGCGGGCCTTGGACTATGTAGATTCCCTAGCGGGCACTTGGACTATGTATGTTCCAGAGCGGGCACTTGGACTATGTAGGTTCCAGAGCGGGCACTTAGACTATCTAGGTTCCCTAGCGGGCACTTGTACTATGTAGGTTAATTAGCGGACACTTGGACTATATAGGTTACCTAACTGGCACTTGGACTATGTAGGTTACCTAGTGGGTACTTGGACTATCTAGGTTAACGAATGGGCACTTGGAATATGCAGGTAACCTAGCGGGCACTTGGACTGTCTAGGTTACCTAGGGGGCACTTGGACTTCTAGGTTAACGAACGGGCTCTTGGACTATGTAGGTTGCCTAGCGGGCACTTGGACTATCTAGGTTAGGTAACGAGCACTTTGAGTATCTAGTTTACCTAGCGGGAACTTGGACAATGTAAGTTACCTAGCGGGCACTTGGACTATCTAGGTTACCTAACGGGCACTTTGACTATCTAGGTTACATTGCGGGCATTTGGACTATCTAGGTTACCTAACGGGCACTTTGACTATCTAAGTTACATTGCGGGCACTTGGACGATCTAGGTTAACTAGCGAGCACATGGACTCTAGGTTATCTAGCGGACACTTGGACTATCTAGGTTACCTAGCGGGAACTTGGACTATCTAGGTTAACGAAAGGGCACTTGGAGTATGTAGGTTACCTAGAGGGCACTTGGATTGTCTAGGTTAGCTAACAGGAACTTGGAATATCTAGGTTACCTAGCGGGCACTTGGACTATGTAGGTTACCTTGCGGGCACTTGTACTATCTAGGTTACCTAACGGGAACATGGACTATGTAGGTTAACTAGCGTACACTTGGACGATCTAGGTTAACCAGCTGACCTTGGACTATGTAGGTTAACTATCGAGAAATTAGACTATCTAGGTTACCTAGCGGGCACTTGGACTATGTACGTTTTCTAGCGGGTACTTGGACTAGATAGGTTCCCCAGCGGGCACTTGTTCTATATAGGTTAACTAGCGGGCACTGGGACTATCTAGGTTAACTAGCGGGCATTTGGAATATTAGGGCCCCTTGCGGGCATTTGGACTATATTGGTTACCTAGCGGGCACTTGGACTATGTAGGTTAACGAACGGCCACTTGGACTATGTAGGTAACCTAGTGGTCACTTGAACTGTCTAGGTTACCTAGCGGGCACTTAGACTATGTATGATAACTAGCGGGCACTTGGACTATCTAGGTTAACTCGCGGGCCCTTGGACAATGTCGGTTAACTAGCGGGCCCTTGCACTATGTAGGTTAACTAGAGGGCCCATGGATTATGTAGGTTTACTAGCAGGCACTTGGACTATCTAGGTTAACTAGCGGGCACTTGGACTATGTAGGTTACCTAGCGGGCCCTTGGACTATCTAGGTTACCTAGGGGGAACCAGGACTATGTAGGTTAACTAGTGGGCACTTTGACTATCTAGGTTACCTAGCAGGCACTTGGAATATGTAGGTTAACTAGCGGGCACTTGGACTATCTAGGTTACCTAGCGGGCACTTGGACTATGTACGTTTCCTAGCGGGTACTTGGACTAGATAGGATCACTGGCGGGCACTTGGTCTATCTAGGTTAACTAGCGGGCACTTGGACTATCTAGGTTAACTAGCGAGCACTTGGACTATCTAGGTTAACTAGCAGGCAATTGGAATATTAGGGCCCCTAGCGGACATTTGGACTATGTTGGTTACCTAGCGGACACTTGGACTATGTAGGTTAACGAACGGGCACTTGCACTATGTAGGTAACCTAGTGGTCACTTGGATTGTCTAGGTTACCTAGCGGGCACTTAGACTATGTAGGTTAACTAGCGGGCACTTGGACTATCTAGGTTAACTCGCGGGCCCTTGGACGATGTAGGTTAACTAGCGGGTATTTGGACTATGTAGTTTAAATAGCGGGCCCTTGGACTACGTAGATTAACAAGCGGCACTTGGATTATCTATGTTAACTAGCGGGCCTTGGACTATGTAGATTCCCTAGCGGGCACTTGGACTATGTATGTTCCAGAGCGGGCACTTGGACTATGTAGGTTCCAGAGCGGGCACTTAGACTATCTAGGTTCCCTAGCGGGCACTTGTACTATGTAGGTTAATTAGCGGACACTTGGACGACCTAGGTTAACTAGCGGGTACTTGGATTATGCAGGTTAACTAGCGGGCCCTTGAACTATGTAGATTAACTAGCGGGCACTTGGATTATGTAGGTTCCCTAGCGGGCACTTAGACTCTGTATGTTCCCTACGGACACTTGAACTATGAAAGTTAACTACCGGGCACTTGGACTATGTAGGTTAACTAGCGGGCCCTTGGTCTATCTAGGTTACCTAGCGGGCACTTGGACTATGTAGGTTAACTACCGGGCACTTGCACTATCTACGTTACCGAACGGGCATTTGGACAATGTAGGTAACCTAGAGGGCACTTGGAGAGTCTAGGTTACCTAGCGGGCACTTGGACTTCTAGGTTAAAGAACGGGCACTTGGACTATGTATGTTGCATAGCGGGCAATTGGACTATCTAGGTTAGGTAACCGGCACTTGGACTATCTAGGTTTCTTAGCAGCACTTGGACGATATAGGTTAACTAGAGGGCACTTGGACTATCTAGGTTAACTAGCGTGCACTTGGACTATCTAGGTTTCTTAGCGGGTACTTGGACTATGTAGGTTAACTAGCGGGCCCTTGGAATATGTAGATTAACTAGCGGCACTTGGACTATCTACGTTAACTAGCGGGCCCTTGGACTATGTAGATTCCCTAGCTGGCATTTGGACTATATAGATAACCTAGCGGGCACATTGAGTTTGTAGGTTACCTAGCGGCACATGGACTATCTAGGTTACCTAGCTGGCACTTGAACTATATACGTTATAGCGGGTTCTTACAGTATGTAGGTTACCTAGCGGGCTGTTGGACTATCTAGGTTACCAAGCGGGGACTTGGACTATGTAGGTTAACTAACGGGCACTTGGACTGTGTAGATTCCCCAGCGGGCCCTTGGACTATGTAAGTCCCCTAGAGGGCACTTGGACTATGTGGGTTTCCTGGCGGGCATTTGGACTATCTAGGTTACCTAACGGGCACGTGGACTATGTAAGTTCCCTAGCGGGCACTTGGATTATGTAGGTTCCCTATCGGGCACTTGGACTATGTAGATTAACTGGAGGGCATTTGGCCTATGTAGGTTACCTAGCGGGCACTTGGACTATGTAGGTTCCCTATCGGGCACTTGGAGAATGTAGGTTAACTAGGGGGCACTAGGACTATGTAGGTGACCTCGCGGGTCCTTGGACTATCTAGGTTACCTAAGGGGAACCTGGACTATGTAGGGTAACTAGTGGGCACTTGGACTATCTACGTTACCTAGAGGGCACTTGGAGTATGTACGTTTCCAAGAGGGTACTTGGACTAGATAGGTTCCCTAGCGGGCACTTGGTCTCTCTAGGTTAACTAGCGAGCACTTGGACTATCTAGGTTAACTAGCGGGCATATGTACTATTAGGGCCCCTAGTGGGCATTTAACTATATTGGTTACCTAGCGGGCACTTGGACTATGTAGGTTAACGAACGGGCACTTGGACTATGTAGGTAAACTAGTGGTCACTTGAAATGTCTAGATTACCTAGCGGGCACTTGGACTATGTAGGTTAACTAGCGGGCGCTTGGACTATGTAGATTATCTAGTGGGCACTTGGACGATCTAGGTTAACTAGCGGGTACTTGGACTATGTAGGTTAACTAACGGGCCCTTGGACTATGTAGATTAACTAGCGGCACTTGGACTATCTACGTTAACTAGCGGGCCCTTGCACTATGTAGGTTAACTAGCGGGCCCATGGATTATGTAGGTTTACTAGCAGGCACTTGGACTATCTAGGTTATCTAGCGGGCACTTGGACTATCTAGGTTAACTAGCGGCCATTTGGAATATTTAGGTTACCTAGCGGGAACTTAGACTGTGTACGTTACCTAGCGGGCACTTGGACTATCTAGGTTACCTAGCTGGCACTTGAACTATCTACGTTACCTAGCGGGTACTTGGAGTATGTAGGTTACGTACCGGGCTGTTGGACTATCTAGGTTACCTAGCAGGCACTTGGACTATCTAGGTTAACTAATGGGCATTTGGACTATGTAGGTTCCCTATCGGGCACTTGGAAAATGTAGGTTAACTAGGGGGCACTAGGACTATGTAGGATACCTAGCGGGCCCTTAGACTATCTAGGTTACCTAGAGAGCATTTGGACTATGTAGGCTCCCTAGCGGTCATTTGGACTATATAGATTACCGAGCGGGAACTTAGACTTTGTAGGTTACCTAGCGGGCACTTGGACTATCTAGGTTACCTAGCTGGCACTTGAACTATCTATGTTACCTAGCAGGTACTTGGAGTATGTAGGTTACCTACCGGGCTGTTGGACTATCTAGGTTACCTAGCGGGCACTTGGACTATCTAGGTTAACTAACGGGCACTTGGACTATGTAGGTTCCCTAGCAGGCCCTTGGACTATGTAAGTTCCCTAGCGGGCACTTGGACTATGTGGGTTCCATAGCGGGCATTTGGACTATCTAGGTTACCTAACGGGCACTTGGTCTATGTAGGTTCCCTATCGGGCAATTGGATTATGTAGGTTCCCTATCGGGCAATTAGACTATGTAGGTTAACTAGCGGGCCCTTGGACGATTTAGGTTAACTAGCGGGCCCTTGCACTATGTAGGTTAACTAGCGGGCCCATGGATTATGTAGCTTTACTAGCAGGCACTTGGACTATCTAGGTTATCTAGCGGGCACTTGGACTATCTAGGTTAACTAGCGGGCATTTGGAATATTTAGGTTACCTAGCGGGAAGTTAGACTCTGTACGTTACCTAGCGGGCACTTGGACTATCTAGGTTACCTAGCTGGCACTTGAACTATCTACGTTACCTAGCGGGTACTTGGAGTATGTAGGTTACGTACTGGGCTGTTGGACTATCTAGGTTACCTAGCGAGCACTTGGACTATCTAGGTTAACTAACGGGCACTTGGACTATGTAGGTTCCCTATCGGGCACTTGGAGAATGTAGGTTAACTAGGGGGCACTAGGACAATGTAGGTTACCTAGCGGGCCCTTGGACTATCTAGGTTACCTAGGGGGAACCTGGACTATGTAGGTTAACTAGTGGGCACTTGGACTATCTAGGTTACCTAGCAGGCACTTGGTATATGTAGGTTAACTAGCGGGCACTTGGACTATCTAGGTTACCTAGTGGGCACTTGGACTATGTACGTTCCCTAGCGGGGACTTGGACAATCTACGTTACCTTGCGGGCACTTGGACTATTTACGTTTCCTAGCGGGTACTTGGACTAGATAGGTTCTCTAGCGGGCAATTGGTCTATCTAGGTTAACTAGCGAGCACTTGGACTATCTAGGTTAACTAGCGGGCATTTGGACTATTAGGGCCCATAGCGGGCATTTGGACTATATTCGTTACCTAGCGGGCACTTGGACTATCTAGGTTAACTAACGGGCACTTGGACTATGTAGGTTCCCTATCGGGCACTTGGAGAATGTAGGTTAACTAGGGGGCACTAGGACAATGTAGGTTACCTAGCGGGCCCTTGGACTATCTAGGTTACCTAGGGGGAACCTGGACTATGTAGGTTAAATAGTGGGCACTTGGACTATCTAGGTTACCTAGCAGTCACTTGGAATATGTAGGTTAACTAGCGGGCACTTGGACTATCTAGGTTACCTAGCGGGCACTTGGACTATGTACGTTCCCTAGCGGGCACTTGGACTATCTACGTTACCTAGCGGGCACTTGGACTATGTACGTTTCCTAGCGGGTACTTGGACTAGATAGGTTCCCTAGCGGGCACTTGGTCTATCTAGGTTAACTAGCGAGCACTTGGACTATCTAGGTTAACTAGCGGGCATTTGGAATATTAGGGCCCCTAGCGGGCATTTGGACTATATTGGTTACCTAGCGGGCACTTGGACTATGTAGGTTAACGAACGGGCACTTGGACTATGTAGGTTCCAGAGCGGGCACTTAGACTATCTAGGTTCCCTAGCGGGCACTTGTACTATGTAGGGTAATTAGCGGACACTTGGACGATCTAGGTTAACTAGCGGGTACTTGGATTATGTAGGTTAACTAGCGGGCCCTTGAACTATGTAGATTCACTAGCTGGCACTTGGACTATGTAGGTTCCCTAGCGGGCACTTGGACTCTGTATGTTCCCTACGGACACTTGAACTATGTAAGTTAACTACCGGGCACTTGCACTATGTAGGTTAACTAGCGGGCTCTTGGACACTCTAGGTTACCTAGCCGGCACTTGGACTATGTAGGTTAACTACCGGGCACTTGCACTATCTAGGTTACCGTACGGGCATTTGGACTATGTAGGTAACCTAGCGGGTACTTGGAGAGTCTAGGTTACCTAGCGGGCACTTGGACTTCTAGGTTAACGAACGGGCACTTGGCCTATGTATGTTGCATAGCGGGCAATTGGACTATCTAGGTTAGGTAACCGGCACTTGGACTATTTAGATTTCTTAGCGGGCACTTGGACGATCTAGGTTAACTAGAGGGCACTTGGACTATCTAGGTTAACTAGCGTGCACTTGGACTATCTAGGTTTCTTAGCGGGTACTTGGACTATGTAGGTTAACTAGTGGGCCCTTGAACTATGTAGAATAACTAGCGGCACTTGGACTATCTACGTTAACTAGCGGGCAATTGGACTATGTAGCTACCCTAGCAGGCATTTGGACTATATAGATAACCTAGCGGGCACTTTGACTTTGTAGGTTACCTAGCGGCACATGGACTATCTAGGTTACCTAGCTGGCACTTGAACTATCTACGTTATAGCGGGATCTTGGAGTATGTAGGTTACCTACTGGGCTGTTGGACTATCTAGGTTACCAAGCGGGCACTTGGACTATCTAGGTTAACTAATGGGCACTTGGACTGTGTAGGTTCCCTAGCGGGCCCTTCGACTATGTGGGTTTCCTGGCGGGCATTTGGACTTTCTAGGTTACCTAACGGGCACTTGGACTATGTACGTTCCCTAGCGGGCACTTGGATTATGTAGGTTCCCTATCGGGCACTTGGACTATGTAGAATAACTAGAGGGCATTTGGATTATGTAGGTTACCTAGCGAGCACTTTGACTATGTAGGTTCCCTATCGGGCTCTTGGAAAATGTAGGTTAACTAGGGGGCAATAGGACTATGTAGGTTACCTAGCGGGCCCTTAGACTATCTAGGTTACCTAGCGGGCATTTGGACTATGTAGGCTCCCTAGCGGTCATTTGGACTATATAGATTACCAAGAGGGCACTTAGATTTTGTAGGTTACCTAGCGGGCACTTGGACTATCTAGGTTACCTAGCTGGCTTTTGAACTATCTACGTTACCTAGCGGGTACTTGGAGTATGTAGGTTACCTACCGGGCTGTTGGACTATCTAGGTTACCTAGCGGGCACTGGGACTATCTAGGTTAACTAACTGGCTCTTGGACTATGTAGGTTAACTAGCGGGCATTTGGACTATGTTGGTTCCCTAGCGGGCACTTGGACTATGTACGTTACCTAGGGGGAACCTGGACTATGTAGGTTAACTAGTGGGCACTTGGACTATCTAGGTAACCTAGCAGGCACTTGGACTATGTAGGTTAACTAGCGGGCACTAGGACTATCTAGGTTACCTAGCGGGCACTTGGACTATGTACGTTCCCTAGCAGGCACTTGGAGTATCTATGTTACCTAGCGGGCACTTGGACTATGTACGTTACCTAGCGGGCACTTGGACTATGTACGTTTCCTAGCGGGTACTTGGACTAGATAGGTTCCCTAGCGGGCACTTTATCTATCTAGGTTAACTAGCGGGCACTTGGACTATCTAGGTTAACTAGCGGGCATTTGGACTATTAGGGCCCCTAGCGGGCACTTGGACTATTTTGGTTACCTAGCGGGCACTTGGACTATATACCTTTCCTAGCGGGTACTTGGACTAGATAGGTTCCCTAGCCGGCACTTTATCTATCTAGGTTAACTAGCGGGCACTTGTACTATCTAGGTTAACTAGCGGGCATTTGGACTATTAGGGCCCCTAGCGGGCACTTGGACTATTTTGGTTACCTAGCGGGCACTTGGACTATGTACGTTAACGAAAGGGCACTTGGACTATGTAGGTAACCTAGTGGTCACTTGAACAGTCTTGGTTACCTAGCGGGCACTTAGACTATGTAGGTTAACTAGCGGGCACTTGGACTATCTAGGTTAACTAGCGGGCCCTTAGACGATGTAGGTTAACTAGCGGGCCCTTGCACTATGTAGGTTAACTAGCGGGCCCATGGATTATGTAGGTTTACTAGCAGGTACTTGGACTATCTAGGTTAACTAGCGGGCACTTGGACTATGTAGTTTCCCTAGCGGGCATTTGGAGTATTTAGGTTCCCTAGCGGGCACTTGGTCTATCTAAGTTAACTAGCGGGCACTTGGACTATCTAGGTTACCTAGCGGGCCCTTGGACTATCTTGTTTACCTAGCAGGCAATTTGACTATCTAGGTTAACTAACGGGTTCTTGGACTATGTAGGTTGCCGACCGGGCACTTGGATTATGTAGTTCCCTATCGGGCACTTGGACTATGTATGTTAACTAGCGAGCACTTGGACTATCTAGGTTACCTAGTGGCCACTTGGCTTATCTAGGTTAACGAACGGGCACTTGGACTATGTAGGTTACCTAGCCGCCACTTGGACTATCTAGGTTAGCTAACAGGCACTTTGACTATCTAGGTTCCCTAGCGGGCAATAGTACTATCTAGGTTACCTAGCTGGCACTTGGACTATGTAGGTCAACTAGCGGGCCCTTGGACTATCTAAGATAGCCTACGGGCACTTAGATTATGTAGGTTAACTACCGGGAACTTGGAATATGTAGGTTAAGTAGCGGACACTTGCACTATGAAGGTTAACTAGCGGGCCCATGGACTATGTAGGTTTACTAGCCGGCCCTTGGACTATCTAGGTTCCCTAAAGGGCACTTGGACTTTCTAGGTTACCTAGCGGGCACTTGGACTATGTAGGCTAACTAGGGGGCCCTTTGACGATCTAGGTTCCCTAGCGAGTACTTGAACTATCTAGGTTAACTAGCGGGCACTTGCAGTATCTAGGTTACCTAGCGGGCACTTGGACTATGTACGTTCCCTAGCGGGCACTTAGACTATCGATGTTAACTAGCGGGCACTTGGAATATGTAGGTTAACTAGAGGACACTTGCACTATGTAGGTTACCTAGCAGTCACTTGGACTATCTAGGTTAACTAGCGGGCACTTGGACTATGTAGGTCAACTAGCGGGCCCTTGGACTATCTGGGTTAGCCAACGGGCACTTAGATTATGTAGGTTAACTAGCGGGCACTTGGAATATGTAGGTTAAGTAGCGGACACTTGCACTATGAAGGTTAACTAGCGGGCCCATGGACTATGTAGGTTTACTAGTGGGCCCTTGGACTATCTAGGTTCCCTAAAGGGCACTTGGACTATCTAGGTTACCGAACGGGCACTTGGACTATCTAGGTTACCTAGCGGGCACTTAGACTATGTAGGTTAACTAGCGGGCACTTGGATTTTCTAGGTTAACTAGTAGGCCCTGGGACGATGTAGGTTAACTAGCGGGCCCTTGCACTATGTAGGTTAACTAGCGGGCCCATGGATTATGTAGATTTACTAGCAGGCACTTGGACTATCTAGGTTAACTAGCGGGCACTTGGACTATGTAGTTTCCAAAGCGGGCACTTGGACTATGTAGGTTACCTAGCGGGCACTTGGACTATCTAGGTTACCTAGCAGGTAATTTGACTATCTAGGTTAACTAACGGGTTCTTGGACTATGTAGGTTGCCTAGCGGGCACTTGGACTATCTAGGTTACCTATTAGGCAATTTGACTATCTAGGTTAACTAACGGGTTCTTGGACTATGTAGGTTGCCTAGCGGGCACTTGGATTATGTAGTTCCCATCGGGCACTTGGACTATGTACGTTAACTAGCAGGCACTTGGACTGTCTAGGTTACCTAGTGGCCACTTGGCTTATCTAGGTTAACGAACGGGCACTTGGACTAAGTATGTTACCTAGCCGCCACTTGGACTATCTAGGTTAGCTAAGAGGCACTTGGACTTTCTAGGTTCCCTAGCTGGCATTTGGAATATGTAGGTTAAGTAGCGGACACTTGCACTATGAAGGTTAACTAGCGGGCCCATGGACTATGTAGGTTTACTAGGGGGCCCTTGGATTATCTAGGTTCCCTAAAGGGCACTTGGACTATCTAGGTTACCGAACGGTCACTTGGACTATCTAGGTTACCTAGCGGGCACTTGGACTATGTAGACTAACTAAGGGGCCCTTGGATGATCTAGGTTACCTAGCAGGTACTTGAACTATCTAGGTTAACTAGCGGGCAATTGCATTATCTAGGTTACCTAGCGGGCACTTGGACTATCCATTTTAACTACCGGGCACTTGGAATATGTAGGTTAACTAGCGGACATTTGCACTATGTAGGTTACCTAGCAGGCATTTGGACTATCTAGGTTAACTAGCGGGCACTTGGACTATCTAGGTTAACTAGCGTGCACTTGGACTGTGTAGGTTCCCTAGCGGGCACTTGGATTATGTAGGTTCCCTATCGGGCACTTGGATTATGTAGGTTAACTAGCGGGCCCTTGGACTATCTAGGTTACCTAGCGGGCACTTGAACTATGTAGGTTAACTACTGGGCACTTGCACTATCTAGGTTACAGAACGGGCATTTGGACTATGTAGGTAACCTAGCAGGCACTTGGAGAGTCTACTTTACCTAGCGGGCACTTGGACTTCTAGGTTAACGAACGGGCACTTGGACTATGTATGTTGCATAACGGGCAATTGGACTATCTAGGTTAGGTAACGGGCACTTGGACTATCTAGGTTTCTTAGCGGGCATTTGGACGATCTAGGTTAACTAGAGGGCACTTGGACTATCTAGGTTAACTAGCGTGAACTTTGACTATCTAGGTTTCTTAGCGGGTACTTGGACTATGTAGGTTAACTAACGGGCCCTTGGACTATGTAGATTAATTAGCGGCACTTGGGCTATCTACGTTAACTAGCGGGCCCTTGGACTATGTAGATTCCCTAGCTGGCATTTGGACTATATAGATAACGTACCGGGCACCTTGACTTTGTAGGTTACCTAGCGGCACAAGGACTATCTAGGTTACCTAGCTGGCACTTGAACTATCTATGTTATAGCGGGTTCTTAATATATGTAGGTTACCTAGCGGGCTGTTGGACTATCTAGGTTACCAAGCGGGCACTTGGTCTATCTAGGTTAACTAAAGGGCACTTGGACTGTGTAGATTCCCTAGCGGGCCCTTGGACTATGTAAGTTCCCTAGCGGGCACTTGGACTATATGGGTTTCCTTGTGGGCATTTTGACGATCTAGGTTACCAAACGGGCACTTGGACTATGTAGGTTCCCTAGCGGGCACTTGGATTATGTACGTTCCCTATCGGGCACTTGGACTATGTAGATTAACTAGAGGGCATTTGGACTATGTAGGTTACCTAGCGGGCACTTGGATTATGTAGGTTCCCTATCGGGCACTTGGAGAATGTAGGTTAACTAGGGGGCACTATGTAGGTTCCCAATCGGGCACTTGGAGAATGTAGGTTAACTAGGGGGCACTAGGACTATGTAGGTTACCTAGCGGGCCCTTGGATTATCTAGGTTACCTAGGGGGAACCTTGACTATGTAGGTTAACTAGTGGGCACTTGGACTATCTAGGTTACCTAGCAGGCACTAGGACTATGTACGTTCCCTAGCGGGCACTTGGACTATCTTCGTTACCTAGCGGGCACTTGGACTAGATAGGTTAACTAGCGAGCACTTGGACTATCTAGGTTACCTAGCTGGCACTTGAACTATCTACGTTATAGCGGGTTCTTAGAGTATGTAGGTTACCTAGCGGGCTGTTGGACTATCTAGGTTACCAAGCGGGCACTTGGACTATCTAGGTTAACTAAAGGGCACTTGGACTGTGTAGATTCCCTAGTGGGCCCTTGGACTATGTAAGTTCCCTAGCGGGCACTTGGACTATGTGGGTTTCCTGGCGGGCATTTTGACAATCTAGGTTACCAAACGGGCACTTGGACTATGTACGTTCCCTAGCGGGCATTTGGATTATGTACGTTCCCTATCGGGCACTTGGACTATGTAGATTAACTAGAGGGCATTTGGAGTATGTAGGTTAGCTAGCGGGCACTTGGACTATGTGGGTTTCCTGGCGGGCATTTTGACTATCTAGGTTACCAAACGGGCACTTGGACTATGTAGGTTCCCTAGCGGGCACTTGGATTATGTAGTTCCCTATCGGGCACTTGGACTATGTAGATTAACTAGAGGGCATTTGGAGTATGTAGGTTACCTAACGGGCACTTAGACTATGTAGGTTACCTATCGGGCACTTGGAGAATGTAGGTTAACTAGGGGGCACTATGTAGGTTCCCAATCGGGCACTTGGAGAATGTAGGTTAACTAGGGGGCACTAGGACTATGTAGGTTACCTAGCGGGCCCTAGGATTTTCTAGGTTACCTAGGGGGAACCTGGAGTATGTAGGTTTACTAGTGGGCACTTGGACTATCTAGGTTACCTAGCAGGCATTTGGACTATGTACGTTCCCTAGCGGGCACTTGGACTATCTACGTTACCTAGCGGGCACTTGGACTATGTACGTTACCTAGCAGGCACTTGGACTATGTACGTTTCCTGGCGGGTACTTGGACTAGATAGGTTCCCTAGCGGGCACTTGGTCTATCTAGGTTAACTAGCGAGCACTTGGACTATCTATGTTAACTAGCGGGCATATGGACTATTAGTGCCCCTAGAGGGCATTTGGACTATATTTGTTACCTAGTGGGCACTTGGACTATGTAGGTTAACAAACGGGCACTTGGACTATGTAGGTAACCTAGTGGTCACTTGAACTGTCTAGGTTACCTAGCGGGCACGTGGACTATGTAGGTTAACTAGTGGGCACTTGGACTATCTAGGTTAACTAGCGGGCCCTTGGACTATGTAGGTTAACTAGTGGGCCCTTGAACTATGTAGGTTAACTAGCGGGCCCTTGGACTATGTAGGCTACCTAGTGGGCACTTGAACGATCTAGGTTAAATAGCAGGTACATGGACTATGTAGGTTAACTAGCGGGCCCTTGGACTATGTAGATTAACTAGCAGCACTTGGACTATCTACGTTAACTAGCGGGCCCTTGGACTATGTAGATTCCCTAGCGGGCACTTGGACTATGTAGGTTCCAGAGCGGGCACTTAGACTATGTAGGTTCCCTAGCAGTCACTTGGACTATGTAGGTTCCAGAGCGGGCACTTAGAATACCTAAGTTCCCTAGCGGGCACTTGTACTATGTAGGTTAATTTGCGGACACTTGGACGATCTAGGTTAACTAGCGGGTACTTGAATTATGTAGGTTAACTAGCAGGCCCTTGAACTATGTAGATTAACTAGCGGGCACTTGGTCTATGTAGGTTCCCTGGCGGGCACTTGGACTCTGTATGTTGCCTACGGACACTTGAACTATGTAAGTTAACTACCGGGCACTTGGACTATGTAGGTTAACTAGCGGGCCCTTGTACTATCTAGGTTACCTATCGGGCATTGGACTTTGTAGGTTAACTACCGGGCACTTGCATTATCTAGGTTACCGAACGGGCATTTGGACTATGTAGGTAACCTAGCGGGTACTTGGAGAGTCTAGGTTACCTAGCAGGCACTTGGACTTCTAGGTTAACGAACGGGCACTTGGACAATGTATGTTGCATAGCGGGCAATTGGACTATCTAGGTTAGGTAACGGGCACTTGGACTATCTAGGTTTCTTAGCGGGCAATTGGACGATCTAGGTTAACTAGAGGGCACTTGGACTATCTAGGTTAACTAGCGTGCACTTGGACTATGTAGGTTAAATAGTGGGACATTGATCTATGTAGAATAACTAGCGGCACTTGGACTATCTACGTTAATTAGCGGGCCCTTGGACTATGTAGATACCCTAGCGGGCATTTGGATTATATAGATAACCTAGCGGGCACTTTGACTTTGTAGGTCACCTAGCGGCACATGGACTATCTAGGTTACCTGGCTGGCACTTGAACTATCTACGTTATAGCGGGATCTTGGAGCATGTAGGTTACCTAGCGGGCTGTTGGACTATCTAGGTTACCAAGCGGGCACTTGGACTATCTAGGTTACCTAGCTGGCACTAGGACTATGAAGGTTCCCTAGAGGGCACTAGGATTATCTAGGTTACCTAGCGGGCACTTGGACTATGTAGGTCAACTAGCGGGCACGTGGATTATGTAGGTTCCCTATCGGGCACTTGGACTATGTAGGTTAACTAGAGGGCATTTGGACTATGTAGGTTACCTAGCGGGCACTTGGACTATGTAGGTTCCCTATCGGGCACGTGGAAAATGTAGGTTAACTAGGGCGCACTAGGACTATGTAGGTTACCTAGCGGGCCCTTAGACTATCTAGGTTACCTAGCGGGCATTTGGACTATGTAAGCTCCCTAGAGGTCATTTGGACTATATAGATTACCTAGCAGGCACTTAGACTTTGTAGGTTACCTAGCGGGCACTTGGACTATCTAGGTTACCTAGCTGGCACTTGAACTATCTACGTTACCTAGCGGGTACTTGGAGTATGTAGGTTACCTACCGGGCGGTTGGACTATCTAGGTTACCAAGAGGGCACTTGGACTATCTAGGTTAACTAACGGGCACTTGGACTGTGTAGGTTCCCTAGCGGGCCCTTGGACTATGTAAGTTCCCTAGCGGGCACTTGGACTATGTGGGTTTTCTGGCGGGCATTTGGACTTTCTAGGTTACCTAACGGGCACTTGGACTATGTACGTTCCCTAGCAGGCACTTGGATTATGTAGAATAACTAGAGGGCATTTGGACTATGTAGGTTACCTAGCGGGCACTTGGACTATGTAGGTTCCCTATCGGGCACTTGGAAAATGTAGGTTAACTAGGGGGCACTAGGACTATGTAGGTTACCTAGCGGGCCCTTAGACTATCTAGGTTACCTAGCGGGCATTTGGACTATATAGATTACCTAGCGGGCACTTAGACTTTTTAGGTTACCTTGCGGGCACTTGGACTATCTAGGTTACCTAGCTGGCACTTGAACTATCTACGTTACCTAGCAGGTACTTGGAGTATGTAGATTACCTACCGGGCTGTTGGACTATCTAGGTTACCTAGCGGGCACTGGGACTATCTAGGTTAACTAACGGGCACTTGTACTATGTAGGTTCCCTAGCGGGCCCTTGGACTATGTAAGTTCCCTAGCGGGCACTTGGACTATGTGGGTTCCCTAGCGGGCATTTGGACTATCTAGATTACCTAACGGGCACTTGGACTAGGTAGGTTCCCTAGTGGGCAATTGGATTATGTAGGTTCCCTATCGAGCACTTGGACTATGTAGGTTAACTAGCGGGCATTTGGACTATGTAGGTTACCGAGCGGGCACTTGGACTATGTAGGTTCCCTATCGGGCACTTTGAGAATGTAGGTTAACTAGGGGGCACTAGGACTATGTAGGTTGCCTAGCGGGCCCTTGGACTATCTAGGTGACCTAAGGGGAACCTGGACTATGTAGGTTAACTAGTGGGCATTTAGATTATCTAGGTTACCTAGCAGGCACTTGGAGAATGTACGTTCCCTAGCGGGCATTTGGACTATCTAGGTTACCTAACGGGCACTTGGACTAGGTAGGTTCCCTAGCGGGCACATGGATTATGTAGGTTCCCTATCGGGCACTTGGACTATGTAGGTTAACAAACGGGCACTTGGACTATGTAGGTAACCTAGTGGTCACTTGAACTGTCTAGGTTACCTAGCGGGCACGTGGACTATGTAGGTTAACTAGTGGGCACTTGGACTATCTAGGTTAACTAGCGGGCCCTTGGACTATGTAGGTTAACTAGTGGGCCCTTGAACTATGTAGGTTAACTAGCGGGCCCTTGGACTATGTAGGCTACCTAGTGGGCACTTGAACGATCTAGGTTAAATAGCAGGTACATGGACTATGTAGGTTAACTAGCGGGCCCTTGGACTATGTAGATTAACTAGCAGCACTTGGACTATCTACGTTAACTAGCGGGCCCTTGGACTATGTAGATTCCCTAGCGGGCACTTGGACTATGTAGGTTCCAGAGCGGGCACTTAGACTATGTAGGTTCCCTAGCAGTCACTTGGACTATGTAGGTTCCAGAGCGGGCACTTAGAATACCTAAGTTCCCTAGCGGGCACTTGTACTATGTAGGTTAATTTGCGGACACTTGGACGATCTAGGTTAACTAGCGGGTACTTGAATTATGTAGGTTAACTAGCAGGCCCTTGAACTATGTAGATTAACTAGCGGGCACTTGGTCTATGTAGGTTCCCTGGCGGGCACTTGGACTCTGTATGTTGCCTACGGACACTTGAACTATGTAAGTTAACTACCGGGCACTTGGACTATGTAGGTTAACTAGCGGGCCCTTGTACTATCTAGGTTACCTATCGGGCATTGGACTTTGTAGGTTAACTACCGGGCACTTGCATTATCTAGGTTACCGAACGGGCATTTGGACTATGTAGGTAACCTAGCGGGTACTTGGAGAGTCTAGGTTACCTAGCAGGCACTTGGACTTCTAGGTTAACGAACGGGCACTTGGACAATGTATGTTGCATAGCGGGCAATTGGACTATCTAGGTGAGGTAACGGGCACTTGGACTATCTAGGTTTCTTAGCGGGCAATTGGACGATCTAGGTTAACTAGAGGGCACTTGGACTATCTAGGTTAACTAGCGTGCACTTGGACTATGTAGGTTAAATAGTGGGACATTGATCTATGTAGAATAACTAGCGGCACTTGGACTATCTACGTTAATTAGCGGGCCCTTGGACTATGTAGATACCCTAGCGGGCATTTGGATTATATAGATAACCTAGCGGGCACTTTGACTTTGTAGGTCACCTAGCGGCACATGGACTATCTAGGTTACCTGGCTGGCACTTGAACTATCTACGTTATAGCGGGATCTTGGAGCATGTAGGTTACCTAGCGGGCTGTTGGACTATCTAGGTTACCAAGCGGGCACTTGGACTATCTAGGTTACCTAGCTGGCACTAGGACTATGAAGGTTCCCTAGAGGGCACTAGGATTATCTAGGTTACCTAGCGGGCACTTGGACTATGTAGGTCAACTAGCGGGCACGTGGATTATGTAGGTTCCCTATCGGGCACTTGGACTATGTAGGTTAACTAGAGGGCATTTGGACTATGTAGGTTACCTAGCGGGCACTTGGACTATGTAGGTTCCCTATCGGGCACGTGGAAAATGTAGGTTAACTAGGGCGCACTAGGACTATGT
The DNA here is from genome assembly GCF_050624435.1 of Tenrec ecaudatus. NCBI lineage: Eukaryota > Metazoa > Chordata > Mammalia > Afrosoricida > Tenrecidae > Tenrec > Tenrec ecaudatus. The sequence continues at coordinate 453,191 of NW_027457678.1, read as the reverse complement.
AGGTTACCTAGCGGGCCCTTAGACTATCTAGGTTACCTAGCGGGCATTTGGACTATGTAAGCTCCCTAGAGGTCATTTGGACTATATAGATTACCTAGCAGGCACTTAGACTTTGTAGGTTACCTAGCGGGCACTTGGACTATCTAGGTTACCTAGCTGGCACTTGAACTATCTACGTTACCTAGCGGGTACTTGGAGTATGTAGGTTACCTACCGGGCGGTTGGACTATCTAGGTTACCAAGAGGGCACTTGGACTATCTAGGTTAACTAACGGGCACTTGGACTGTGTAGGTTCCCTAGCGGGCCCTTGGACTATGTAAGTTCCCTAGCGGGCACTTGGACTATGTGGGTTTTCTGGCGGGCATTTGGACTTTCTAGGTTACCTAACGGGCACTTGGACTATGTACGTTCCCTAGCAGGCACTTGGATTATGTAGAATAACTAGAGGGCATTTGGACTATGTAGGTTACCTAGCGGGCACTTGGACTATGTAGGTTCCCTATCGGGCACTTGGAAAATGTAGGTTAACTAGGGGGCACTAGGACTATGTAGGTTACATAGCGGGCCCTTAGACTATCTAGGTTACCTAGCGGGCATTTGGACTATATAGATTACCTAGCGGGCACTTAGACTTTTTAGGTTACCTTGCGGGCACTTGGACTATCTAGGTTACCTAGCTGGCACTTGAACTATCTACGTTACCTAGCAGGTACTTGGAGTATGTAGATTACCTACCGGGCTGTTGGACTATCTAGGTTACCTAGCGGGCACTGGGACTATCTAGGTTAACTAACGGGCACTTGTACTATGTAGGTTCCCTAGCGGGCCCTTGGACTATGTAAGTTCCCTAGCGGGCACTTGGACTATGTGGGTTCCCTAGCGGGCATTTGGACTATCTAGATTACCTAACGGGCACTTGGACTAGGTAGGTTCCCTAGTGGGCAATTGGATTATGTAGGTTCCCTATCGGGCACTTGGACTATGTAGGTTAACTAGCGGGCATTTGGACTATGTAGGTTACCGAGCGGGCACTTGGACTATGTAGGTTCCCTATCGGGCACTTTGAGAATGTAGGTTAACTAGGGGGCACTAGGACTATGTAGGTTGCCTAGCGGGCCCTTGGACTATCTAGGTGACCTAAGGGGAACCTGGACTATGTAGGTTAACTAGTGGGCATTTAGATTATCTAGGTTACCTAGCAGGCACTTGGAGAATGTACGTTCCCTAGCGGGCATTTGGACTATCTAGGTTACCTAACGGGCACTTGGACTAGGTAGGTTCCCTAGCGGGCACATGGATTATGTAGGTTCCCTATCGGGCACTTGGACTATGTAGGTTAATAGCGGGCATTTGGACTATGTAGGTTACCTAGCGGGCACTTGGACTATGTAGGTTCCCTATCGGGCAATTTGAGAATGTAGGTTAACTAGGGGGCACTAGGACTATGTAGGTTACCTAGCGGGCCCTTGGACTATCTAGGTTACCTAGGGGGAACCTGGACTATGTAGGTTAACTAGTGGGCACTTGGACAATCTAGGTTACCTAGCAGGCACTTGGACTATGTACGTTCCCTAGCAGGCACTTGGATTATGTAGGTTCCCTATCGGGCACTTGGACTATGTAGAATAACTAGAGGGCATTTGGACTATGTAGGTTACCTAGCGGGCACTTGGACTATGTAGGTTCCCTATCGGGCACATGGAAAATGTAGGTTAACTAGGGGGCACTAGGACTATGTAGGTTACCTAGGGGGCCCTTAGACTATCTTGGTTACCTAGCGGGCATTTGGACTATGTAGGCTCCCTAGCGGTCATTTGGACTATCTAGGTTACCTAGCTGGCACTTGAAGTATCTACGTTACCTAGCGGGTACTTGGAGTATGTAGGTTACCTACCGGGCTGTTGGACTATCTAGGTTACCTAGCGGGCATTGGGACTATCTAGGTTAACTAACGTGCACTTGGACTATGTAGGTTCCCAAGCGGGCCTGGACTATGTAAGTTCCCTAGCGTGCACTTGGACTATGTGGGTTCCCTAGCGGGCATTTGGACTATCTAGGTTACCTAACGGGCACTTGGACTATGTAGGTTCCCTAGCGGGCACTTGGATTATGTAGGTTCCCTATCGGGCACTTGGACTATGTAGGTTAACTAGCGGGCATTTGGACTATGTAGGTTACCTAGCGGGCACTTTGACTATGTAGGTTCCCTATCGGGCACTTGGAGAATGTAGGTTAACTAGGGGGCACTAGGACTATGTAGGTTACCTAGCGGGCCCTTGGACTATCTAGGTTACCTAGGGGGAACCTGGACTATGTAGGTTAACTAGTGGGCACTTGGACTATCTAGGTTACCTAGCAGGCACTTGGACTATGTACGTTCCTTAGCGGGCACTTGGATTATGTAGTTTCACTATCGGGCACTTGGACTATGTACTTTACCTAGCGGGCACTTGGACTATGTATGTTTCCGAGCGGGTACTTGGACTAGATAGGTTCCCTAGCGGGCACTTGGTCTATCTAGGTTAACTAGCGAGCACTTGGACTATCTAGGTTAACTAACGGGCATATGGACAATTAGGGCCCCTAGCGGGCATTTGGACTCTATTTGTTACCTAGCGGGCACTTGGACTATGTAGGTAAACGAACGGGCACTTGGACTATGTAGGTAACCTAGTGGTCAGTTGGACTATCTAGGTTAACTTGCGGGCCCTTGGACAATGCAGGTTAATTAGCGGGCCCTTGGATTATGTAGGTTAACTAGTGGGCACTTGGACGATCTAGGTTAACTAGCGGGTACTTGGACTATGTAGATTAACTAGCGGCACTTGGACTATCTAGGTTAACTAGCGGGCCCTTGGACTATGCAGATTCCCTAGCGGGCACTTGGACTATGTATGTTCCAGAGCGGTCCCTTGGACTATGTAGGGTCCCTAGCAGTCACTTGGACTATGTAGGTTCCAGAGCGGGCACTTAGGCTATCTAGGTTCCCTAGCGGGCACTTGTACTATGTAGGTTAATTAGCGGACACTTGGACGATCTAGGTTAACTAGCGGGTACTTGGATTATGTAGGTTAAGTAGCGGGCCCTTGAACTATGTAGATTAACTAGCGGGCACTTGGAGTATGTAGGTTCCCTAGCGGGCACTTGGACTCTGTATTTTCCCTACGGACACTTGAACTATGTAAGTTAACTACCGGGCACTTGGACTATGTAGGTTAACTAACGGGCCCTTGTACTATCTAGGTTACCTAGCGGGAACTTGGACTATGTAGGTTAACTACCGGGCACTTGCACTATCTAGGTTACCAAATGGGCATTTGGCTATGTAGGTAACCTAGCGGGCACTTGGAGAATCTAGGTTACATAGCGGGCACTTGGACTTCTAGGTTAACGAACGGGCACTTGGACTATGTATGTTGCATAGCGGGCTATTGGACTATCTAGGTTAGGTAACGGGCACTTGGACTATCTAGGTTTCTTAGCAGGCACTTGGACGATCTAGGTTAACTAGAGGGCACTTGGACTAACTAGGTTAGGTAACGGGCACTTGGACTATCTAGGTTTCTTAGCGGGTACTTGGACTATGCAGGTTAACTAGTGGGCCCTTGAACTATGTAGAATAACTAGCGGCACTTGGACTATCTACGTTAACTAGAGGGCCCTTGGACTATGTAGATACCCTAGCGGGCATTTGGACTATATACATAACCTAGCGGGCACTTTGACTTTGTAGGTTACCTAGCGGCACATGGACTATCCAGGTTACATATCTGGCACTTCAACTATCTAAGTTGCCTAGCGGGTTCTTGGAGTATGTAGGTTACCTAGCGGGCTGTTGGACTATCTAGGTTACCTAGCGGGCACTTGGACTATCTAGGTTAACTAACGGGCACTTGGACTATGTAGGTTCCCTAGCGGGCCCTTGGACTATGTAAGTTCCCTTTCGGGCACTTGGACTAGGTAGGTTCCCTAGCGGGCACTTGGTCTATCTAGGTTAACTAGCGGGCACTTGGAGTATCTGGTTAACTAGCGAGCACTTGGACTATCTAGGATAACTAGCGGGCACTTGGACTATTAGGGTACCTAGCGGGCATTTGCACTATATTGGTTACCTAGAGGGCACTTGGACTATGTAGGTTAATGAACAGGCACTTGAACTATGTAAGGAACCTACTGGTCACTTGAACTATCTAGGTTACCTAGCAGGCTGTTGGACTATGTAGGTTAACTAGCGGGCCCTTGGACGATGTAGGTTAACTAGCGGGCCCTTGGACTATGTAGGTTAACTAGCCTGCACTTGGACGATCTAGGTTAACTAGCGGGTACTTGGACTATGTAGGTTAACTTGCGGGCCCTTGGATTATGTAGATTCCCTATGGCACTTGGACTATGTATTTTCCAGAGCGGGCACTTCGACTATGTAGGTTCCCTAGCAGGCACTTGGACTATGTAGGTTCCAGAGCGGGCACTTGGACTATGTAGGTTCCCTTGCGGGTACTTGGACTATGTAGGTTAACTAGCAGACACTTGGACGATCTAGGTTAACTAGCGGGTACTTGGATTATGTAGGTTAACTAGCGGGCCTTTGGACTATGTAGATTAACTAGCAGCACTTGGACTATCTAGGTTAACTAGCGGGCCCTTGGACTATGTAGATTCCCTAGCGGACACTTGGACTACGTAGGTTCCCTAGCGGGCACTTGGACTATGTATGTTCCCTAGCGGGCACTTGGACTATGTATGTTCCCTACGGACACTTGAACTATGTAAGTTAACTACCGGGCACTTGGACTATATATGTTAACTAGCGGGCCCTTGGACTACTTAGGTTAACTAGCGGACACTTGCACTATGTAGGTTACCTAGCGGGCACTTGGACAATGTAGGTTAACTAGCAGGCCCTTGGACTATCTAGGTTACCTAGCAGGCACTTGGACTATGTAGGTTAACTAGCGGGCACTTGCACTCTCTAGGTTACCTAGCGGGCACTTGGACTATCTATGTTAACCAGCGGGCACTTGGACTATGTAGTTTACCTAGCAGACACTTGCACTATGTAGGTTACCTAGCGGGCACTTGTACTATGTAGGTTAACTAGAGGACACTTGGACAATCGAGGTTAGCTAGTGGGCCTTTGGACTATGTAGGTTAACTAGCCAGTTCTTGGACGATCTAGGTTAACTAGCGGGCACTTGAACGATCTAGGTTAACTAAGGGGCACTTGGACTATCAAAGTTAACAAGCGAGCCCTTGGACTATGTAGGTTAACTAGCGGGCCCTTGGACTATCTAGGTTACCTCGATAGCACTTGGACTATATAGGTTCCCAAGCGGTCACTTGGAGTATCTATGTTAACGAACAGGCACTTGGACTATGCAGATAACCTAGCGGGCACTTGGACTCTCTAGGTTACATAGCGGGCACTTGGACTGTCTAGGTTACATAGCGGGCTCTTGGACTTCTAGGTTAACTATCGGGCACTTGGACTATGTAGGTTGCCTAGCTGGCAGTTGGACTATCTAGGTTAGGTAACGGGCATTTGGACTATCTAGGTTACCTAGCGGGAACTTGGACTATCTAGGTTGCCTAGCAGGCACTTGGATTATGAAGGATCCCTAGCGGGCACTTGGACTATCTAGGTTACCTAGCGGGCACTTGGACTATGTACGTCCCCTAGTGGGCACTTGGACTATCTAGGTTAACTAACGGGCACTAGGACTATCTAGGTTAACTAGCGGGCACTTGGACTATCTAGGTTACCTAGAAGGCACTTGGATTATGAAGGATCCCTAGCGGGCACATGGACAATGTAGGTTAACTAGCGGACACTTGCACGATCTAGGTTAACTATCGGGCCCTTGCACTATGTAGGTTAACTATCGGGCCCATGGATTATGTAGGTTTACTAGCAGGCACTTGGACTATCTAGGTTAACTAGCGGGCACTTGGACTATCTAGGTTACCTAGCAGGCACTTTGACTATCTAGGTTAACTAACGGGCACTTGGACTATGTAGGTTGCCTAGCGGGCACTTGGACTATGTAGGTTCCCAAGCGGGCACTTGGATTATGTAGGTTCCCTATCGGGCACTTGGACTATGTAGGTTATCTAGCAGGCCCATGGACTATGTAGGTTTACTAGCGGGCCCTTGGACTATCTAGGTTCCCTAAAGGGCACTTGCACTATCTAGATTACCGAACGGGCACTCGGACTATCTAGGTTACCTAGCGGGCACTTGGACTATGTAGGCTAACTAGGGGGCCCTTGGACGATCTAGGTTACCTAGCGGGTTCTTGAACTATCTAGGTTAACTAGCGTGCACTTGCACTATCTAGGTTCCTAACGGGCATGGGACGATATAGGTTAACTAGCGGGCCCTTGGACTATGTTGGTTAACTAGCGGGCCCTTGGACTATGTAGGTTAACTAGCGTGCACTTGGACGATCTAGGTTAACTAGCGGGCCCTTGGACTATCTAGGTTACCTAGGGGGAACCTGGACTATGTAGGTTAACTAGTGGGCACTTGGACTATCTAGGTTACCTAGCAGGCACTTGGACTATGTACGTTCCTTAGCGGGCACTTGGATTATGTAGTTTCACTATCGGGCACTTGGACTATGTACTTTACCTAGCGGGCACTTGGACTATGTATGTTTCCGAGCGGGTACTTGGACTAGATAGGTTCCCTAGCGGGCACTTGGTCTATCTAGGTTAACTAGCGAGCACTTGGACTATCTAGGTTAACTAACGGGCATATGGACAATTAGGGCCCCTAGCGGGCATTTGGACTCTATTTGTTACCTAGCGGGCACTTGGACTATGTAGGTAAACGAACGGGCACTTGGACTATGTAGGTAACCTAGTGGTCAGTTGGACTATCTAGGTTAACTTGCGGGCCCTTGGACAATGCAGGTTAATTAGCGGGCCCTTGGATTATGTAGGTTAACTAGTGGGCACTTGGACGATCTAGGTTAACTAGCGGGTACTTGGACTATGTAGATTAACTAGCGGCACTTGGACTATCTAGGTTAACTAGCGGGCCCTTGGACTATGCAGATTCCCTAGCGGGCACTTGGACTATGTATGTTCCAGAGCGGTCCCTTGGACTATGTAGGGTCCCTAGCAGTCACTTGGACTATGTAGGTTCCAGAGCGGGCACTTAGGCTATCTAGGTTCCCTAGCGGGCACTTGTACTATGTAGGTTAATTAGCGGACACTTGGACGATCTAGGTTAACTAGCGGGTACTTGGATTATGTAGGTTAAGTAGCGGGCCCTTGAACTATGTAGATTAACTAGCGGGCACTTGGAGTATGTAGGTTCCCTAGCGGGCACTTGGACTCTGTATTTTCCCTACGGACACTTGAACTATGTAAGTTAACTACCGGGCACTTGGACTATGTAGGTTAACTAACGGGCCCTTGTACTATCTAGGTTACCTAGCGGGAACTTGGACTATGTAGGTTAACTACCGGGCACTTGCACTATCTAGGTTACCAAATGGGCATTTGGCTATGTAGGTAACCTAGCGGGCACTTGGAGAATCTAGGTTACATAGCGGGCACTTGGACTTCTAGGTTAACGAACGGGCACTTGGACTATGTATGTTGCATAGCGGGCTATTGGACTATCTAGGTTAGGTAACGGGCACTTGGACTATCTAGGTTTCTTAGCAGGCACTTGGACGATCTAGGTTAACTAGAGGGCACTTGGACTAACTAGGTTAGGTAACGGGCACTTGGACTATCTAGGTTTCTTAGCGGGTACTTGGACTATGCAGGTTAACTAGTGGGCCCTTGAACTATGTAGAATAACTAGCGGCACTTGGACTATCTACGTTAACTAGAGGGCCCTTGGACTATGTAGATACCCTAGCGGGCATTTGGACTATATACATAACCTAGCGGGCACTTTGACTTTGTAGGTTACCTAGCGGCACATGGACTATCCAGGTTACATATCTGGCACTTCAACTATCTAAGTTGCCTAGCGGGTTCTTGGAGTATGTAGGTTACCTAGCGGGCTGTTGGACTATCTAGGTTACCTAGCGGGCACTTGGACTATCTAGGTTAACTAACGGGCACTTGGACTATGTAGGTTCCCTAGCGGGCCCTTGGACTATGTAAGTTCCCTTTCGGGCACTTGGACTAGGTAGGTTCCCTAGCGGGCACTTGGTCTATCTAGGTTAACTAGCGGGCACTTGGAGTATCTGGTTAACTAGCGAGCACTTGGACTATCTAGGATAACTAGCGGGCACTTGGACTATTAGGGTACCTAGCGGGCATTTGCACTATATTGGTTACCTAGAGGGCACTTGGACTATGTAGGTTAATGAACAGGCACTTGAACTATGTAAGGAACCTACTGGTCACTTGAACTATCTAGGTTACCTAGCAGGCTGTTGGACTATGTAGGTTAACTAGCGGGCCCTTGGACGATGTAGGTTAACTAGCGGGCCCTTGGACTATGTAGGTTAACTAGCCTGCACTTGGACGATCTAGGTTAACTAGCGGGTACTTGGACTATGTAGGTTAACTTGCGGGCCCTTGGATTATGTAGATTCCCTATGGCACTTGGACTATGTATTTTCCAGAGCGGGCACTTCGACTATGTAGGTTCCCTAGCAGGCACTTGGACTATGTAGGTTCCAGAGCGGGCACTTGGACTATGTAGGTTCCCTTGCGGGTACTTGGACTATGTAGGTTAACTAGCAGACACTTGGACGATCTAGGTTAACTAGCGGGTACTTGGATTATGTAGGTTAACTAGCGGGCCTTTGGACTATGTAGATTAACTAGCAGCACTTGGACTATCTAGGTTAACTAGCGGGCCCTTGGACTATGTAGATTCCCTAGCGGACACTTGGACTACGTAGGTTCCCTAGCGGGCACTTGGACTATGTATGTTCCCTAGCGGGCACTTGGACTATGTATGTTCCCTACGGACACTTGAACTATGTAAGTTAACTACCGGGCACTTGGACTATATATGTTAACTAGCGGGCCCTTGGACTACTTAGGTTAACTAGCGGACACTTGCACTATGTAGGTTACCTAGCGGGCACTTGGACAATGTAGGTTAACTAGCAGGCCCTTGGACTATCTAGGTTACCTAGCAGGCACTTGGACTATGTAGGTTAACTAGCGGGCACTTGCACTCTCTAGGTTACCTAGCGGGCACTTGGACTATCTATGTTAACCAGCGGGCACTTGGACTATGTAGTTTACCTAGCAGACACTTGCACTATGTAGGTTACCTAGCGGGCACTTGTACTATGTAGGTTAACTAGAGGACACTTGGACAATCGAGGTTAGCTAGTGGGCCTTTGGACTATGTAGGTTAACTAGCCAGTTCTTGGACGATCTAGGTTAACTAGCGGGCACTTGAACGATCTAGGTTAACTAAGGGGCACTTGGACTATCAAAGTTAACAAGCGAGCCCTTGGACTATGTAGGTTAACTAGCGGGCCCTTGGACTATCTAGGTTACCTCGATAGCACTTGGACTATATAGGTTCCCAAGCGGTCACTTGGAGTATCTATGTTAACGAACAGGCACTTGGACTATGCAGATAACCTAGCGGGCACTTGGACTCTCTAGGTTACATAGCGGGCACTTGGACTGTCTAGGTTACATAGCGGGCTCTTGGACTTCTAGGTTAACTATCGGGCACTTGGACTATGTAGGTTGCCTAGCTGGCAGTTGGACTATCTAGGTTAGGTAACGGGCATTTGGACTATCTAGGTTACCTAGCGGGAACTTGGACTATCTAGGTTGCCTAGCAGGCACTTGGATTATGAAGGATCCCTAGCGGGCACTTGGACTATCTAGGTTACCTAGCGGGCACTTGGACTATGTACGTCCCCTAGTGGGCACTTGGACTATCTAGGTTAACTAACGGGCACTAGGACTATCTAGGTTAACTAGCGGGCACTTGGACTATCTAGGTTACCTAGAAGGCACTTGGATTATGAAGGATCCCTAGCGGGCACATGGACAATGTAGGTTAACTAGCGGACACTTGCACGATCTAGGTTAACTATCGGGCCCTTGCACTATGTAGGTTAACTATCGGGCCCATGGATTATGTAGGTTTACTAGCAGGCACTTGGACTATCTAGGTTAACTAGCGGGCACTTGGACTATCTAGGTTACCTAGCAGGCACTTTGACTATCTAGGTTAACTAACGGGCACTTGGACTATGTAGGTTGCCTAGCGGGCACTTGGACTATGTAGGTTCCCAAGCGGGCACTTGGATTATGTAGGTTCCCTATCGGGCACTTGGACTATGTAGGTTATCTAGCAGGCCCATGGACTATGTAGGTTTACTAGCGGGCCCTTGGACTATCTAGGTTCCCTAAAGGGCACTTGCACTATCTAGATTACCGAACGGGCACTCGGACTATCTAGGTTACCTAGCGGGCACTTGGACTATGTAGGCTAACTAGGGGGCCCTTGGACGATCTAGGTTACCTAGCGGGTTCTTGAACTATCTAGGTTAACTAGCGTGCACTTGCACTATCTAGGTTCCTAACGGGCATGGGACGATATAGGTTAACTAGCGGGCCCTTGGACTATGTTGGTTAACTAGCGGGCCCTTGGACTATGTAGGTTAACTAGCGTGCACTTGGACGATCTAGGTTAACTAGCGGGTACTTGGACTATGTAGGTTAACTAGCGGACCCTTGGACTATGTAGATTAACTAGCGGCACTTGGACTATCTATGTTAACTAGCGGGACCTTGGACTATGTAGATTCCCTAGCGGGAACTTGGACTATGTATGTTCCAGAGCGGGCACTTCGACTATGTAGGTTCCCTAGCAGGCACTTGGACTATGTAGGTTCCAGAGCGGGCACTTGGACTATGTAAGTTAACTAGCGGACACTTGGACGATCTAGGTTAACTAGAGGGTACTTGGATTATGTAGGTTAACTAGCGGGCCCTTGGACTATGTAGATTCCCTAGCGGGCACTTGGACTACGTAGGTTCCCTAGCGGGCACTTGGACTATGTATGTTACCTTGCGGGCACTTGGACTATGTATGTTCACTACGGACACTTGAACTATGTAAGTTAACTACCGGGTACTTGGACTATGTATGTTAACTAGCGGGCCCATGGACTACTTAGATTAACTAGTGGACACTTGCACTATGTAGGTTACCTAGCGGGCACTTGGACTATCTAGGTTAACTAGCGGGCGCTTGGACTATGTAGGTTAACTAGCGGACACTTGCACTATGTAGGTTCCCTAGTGGGCACTTGGATTATCTAGGTTAACGAACTGGCACTTGGACTATGTAGGTTACCTAGCCGCCACTTGGACTATCTAGGTTAGCTAACAGGCACTTGGACTATTGAGGTTCTCTAGCGGGCACTTGTACTATCTACGATACCTAGCTGGCCCTTGGACTATGTAGGGCAACTAGCGGGCCCATGGACTATCTAGGTTAGCTAACGGGCTCTTAGATTATGTAAGTTAACTAGCGGGCCCTTGGAATATGTAGGTTAACTAGCGGGCCCATGGACTATGTAGGTTTACTTGCGGGCCCTTGGAATATCTAGGTTCCCTAAAGGGCACTTGGGCTATCTAGGTCACCGAAAAGGCACTTGGACTATCTAGGTTACCTAGCGGGAACTTGGACTATGTAGGCTAATTAGGGGACCCTTGGAATATCTAGGTTACCTAGCGGGTACTTGAACTATCTACGTTAACTAGCGGGGACTTGGACTATGTACGTTCCCTAGCGGGAACTTGGACTATCTAGATTAACTAGCGGGCACTTGCACTATCTAGGTTAACTAGCGTGCACTTGGACTATGTAGGTTCCTTAGCGGGCACTTGGACTATCTAGGTTGCCTAGCGGGCACTTGTACTATGTAGGTTAACTAGCGTGCCCTTGGACTATCTAGGTTACGTAGCAGGCACTTGGTATATAGGTTAACTAGCGGGCACTTGGACTATATAGGCTAACTAGTGGACACTTGCACGATCTAGGTTAACTAGTGGGCCCTTGCACTATGTAGGTTAACTGGCGGGCCCATGGATTATGTAGGTTTACTAGTAGGCACTTGGACTATCTACGTTAACTAGCTGGCACTTGGACTATGTAGTTTCCCTAGCAGGCATTTGGACTATTTAGGTTACCTAGCGGGAATTTGGTCTATGTAGGTTACATAGCGGGCACTTGGACTATCTAGGTTACCTAGCAGGCACTTTGACTATCTAGGTTAACTAACGGGCACTTGGAGTATGTAGGTTGCCTAGCGGGCACTTGGATTATGTAGGTTCCCTATCGGGCACTTGGACTATGTAGGTTAACTAGCGGGCACTTTGACTATCTAGGTTACCTAGCGGGCACTTGGATTATCTAGGTTAGCTAACAGGCACTTGGACTATCTAGATTCCCCAGCGCGCACTTTTACTGTCTAGGTTACCTAGCTGGCACTTTGATTATATAGGTTAAATAGCGGGCACTTGGAATATGTAGTTTCCCTAGCGGCCATTTGGATTATTTAGGTTACCTAGTGGGCACTTGGACTATGTAGGTTATCTAGCGGGCACTTGGACTACGTAGGTTAACTAGAAGGCACTTGGACTATCAAGGTTACCTAGCGGGCTCTTGGACTATGTAGGTTACCAGCGGGCACTTGGACTATCGAGGTTAAGGAACGTGCACTTGGACTATGTAGGTAACCTAGCGGGCACTTGGAGTGTCTAGGTTACCTAGCGGGCACTTGGACTATCTAGGTTAACGAACGGGCACTTGGACTATGTAGGTTAACTAGCAGACACTTTGACTATCTAGGTTAGCTAACGGGCAATTGGACTATCTAGGTTAACTAACGGGCACTTGGACTATGTAGGTTGCCTAGCGAGCACTTGGACTATGTAGGTTCCCTAGCGGGCACTTGGACTATGTAGGTTCCCTATCGGGTACTTGGACTGTCTAGGTTAACTAGGGAGCAATTGGACTGTCTAGGTTACCTAGTGCGCACTTGGACTATGTACGTTCCCTAGCGGGCACTTGGGCTATCTACGTTACCTTGCGGGCACTTGGACAATGTAAGTTAAGGAACGGGCACTTGGATTATGTAGGTTAACTAGCGGACACTTGGACTATCTAGGTTAGCTAACGGGCAATTGGACTATCAAGGTTACCTAACGGGCACATGAACTATGTAGGTTACCTAGCGGGCACTTGGACTATCTAGGTTAGCTAGCAGGCACTTTGACTCTCTAGGTTAACTAACGGGCAATTGGACTATGTTGGTTGCCTAGCGAGCACTTGGACTATGTATGTTCCCTAGCGGGCGCTTGGACTATATAGGTTCCCTAGGGTGTACTTGGACTGTCTAGGTTAACTAGCGGGCTATTGGACTGTCTAGGTTACCTAGCGGGCACTTGGACTATGTACGTTCCCTAGGAGGCACTTGGGCTATCTACGTTACCTAGCGGGCACTTGGACTATGTAGGTTAACGAACGGGCACTTGGACTATGTAGGTAACCTAGTGGTCACTTGGACTGTCTAGGTTACCTAGCGGGCACTTGGACTATGTAGGTTAACTAGCGGGCACTTGGACTATCTAGGTTAACTAGCGGGCACTTGGACTATCTAGGTTAATTAGCGGGCACTTGGACTATGTAGGTTCCCTAGCGGGCATTTGGACTATATAGGGTACCTAGCGGGCACTTGGATTATGTAGGTTACCTAGCGGGCACGTGGACTATGTAGGTTAACTAGCGGGCACTTGGACAATGTAGGTTATATAGCGGGCATATGTACTATATAGGTTAACTAGAGGGCACTTGGATTATGTAGGTTACCTAGCGGGCACTTGGACTATGTAGGTTAAGTAGCGGGCACTTGGATTATCTAGGTTAACTAACAGGCACTTGGACTATGTATGTTCCAGTGCGGACAATTGGACTATGTAGGTTCCCTAGCGGGCACTTGGACTATCTAGGTTCCCTAAAGGGCACTTGGACTATGTAGGTTAACTAGCGGACAATTGGATGATCTAGGTTAACTAGCGGGTACATGGGCTATCTAGGTTAACTAGGGGTTCCTTGGACTACGTAGGTTAACTAGCGGACACTTGCACTATGTAGGTTACCTAGCGGGCACTTGGACTATCTAGGTTAACTAGCAGGCCCTTGGACTATCTAGGTTACCTAGCAGGCACTTGGACTATGTAGGTTAACTAGCGGGCACTTGTACTCTCTAGGTTACCTAGCGGGCACTTGGACTATGTACCTTCCCTAGCGGGCACTTGGACTATCTATGTTACCTAGCGGGCACTCGGACTATGTAGGTTACCTAGCGGACACTTGCACTATGTAGGTTACCTAGCGGGCACTTGGACTATGTAGGTTTACTAAGGGCACTTGGACAATCTAGGTTAACTAGCGGGCACTTGGACTATCTAGGTTACCTAGCAGGCACTTGGATTATGAAGGATCCCTAGCGGGCAATTGGACTATCTAGGTTACCTAGCTGGCACTTGGACTATGTAGGTTAACTAGCGGACACTTGCACGATCTAGGTTAACTAGCGGGCCATTGCACTATGTAGGTTAACTAGCGGGCCCATGGATTATGTAGGTTTACTAGGGGGCACTTGGACTATCTAGGTTAACTAGCGGGTACTTACACTATCTAAGTTACCTAGCGGGCACTTGGACTATGTACGTTCCCTAGAGGGCACTTGGACTATGTACGTTCCCTAGCGGGCACTTGTACTATCTATGTTAACTATCGGGCACTTGGAATATGTAGGTTAACTAGCGGACACTTGCACTATGTAGGTTACCTAGTAGGCACTTGGACTATCTAGGTTAACAAGCGGACACTTGGAATATCTAGGTTAACTAGCGTGCACTTGGACTATCTAGGTTGCCTAGCGGGCACTTGTACTATGTAGGTTAACTAGCGTGCCCTTGGACTATGTAGGTTAACTAGCGGACACTTGCACGATCTAGGTTAACTACCGAGCCCTTTTACTACGTAGGTTAAATAACGGGCCCATGGATTATGTAGGTTAACTAGCGGGCCCTTGGACTATCTAGGTAACCTAGCGGGCACTTGGACTATATAGGTTACCTAGTGGGCACTTGGACTATCTAGGTTAACGAACGGGCACTTGGAATATGCAGGTAACCTAGCAGGCACTTGGACTGTCTCTGTTACCTAGCGGGAACTTGGATTTCTAGGTTAACGAACGGGCTCTTGGACCATGTAGTTTGCCTAACGGGCACTTGGACTATCTAGGTTACCTAACGGGCACTTTGATTATCTAGGTTACATAGCGGGCACTTGGACTATGTAGGTTAACTAGCGAGCACTTTGACTCTAGGTTACATAGCGGGCACTTGGCCTATCTAGGTTACCTAGTGGGCCCTTGGACTATGTAGGTTTCCTAGCGGGCACTTGGACTATCTAGGTTAACTAATGGGCACTTGGACTATGTAGGTTCCCTAGCGGCCCTTGGACTATGTAAGTTCCCTAGGGGGTACTTGGACTATGTGGGTTCCCTAGCAGGCATTTGGACTATCTAGGTTAACTAGCGGACCTTGGACTATGTAGGTTAACTAGCGGGCCGTTGGACTATGAAGGTTAACTAGCGGGCACTTGGACTATCTTGGTTACCTAGTGGGCACTTCGACTATGTAGGTTCCCAGCGGGCATTTGGACTATATAGATAACCTAGCGGGCACTTAGACTTTGTAGGTTACTTAGCGGGCACTTGGACTATATAGGTTACCTAGCTGGCACTTGAACTATCTACGTTGCCTAGAATGTTTTTGGAGTATGTTGGTTACCTAGCGGGCTGTTGGACTATCTAGGTTACCTAGCGGGCACATGGACTATCTAGGTTAACTAATGGGCACTTGGACTATGTAGGTTCCCTAGTGTGCCCTTGGACTATGTAAGTTCCCTAGCGGGCACTTGGACTATGTGGGTTAACTAGAGGGCATTTGGACTATGTAGGTTACCTAGCGGGCACTTGGACTATGTAGGTTCCCTATCGGGCACTTGGAGAATGTAGGTTAACTAGGGGGCACTAAGACTATATAGGTTACCTAGCGGGCCCTTGGACTATCTAGGTTACCTAGCGGGCATTTGGATTATGTAGGCTCCCTAGCGGGCATTTGGACTATATAGATTCCTTAGCAGGCACTTAGACTTTGTAGGTTACCTAGCGGGCACTTGGACTATCTAGGTTACCTAGCTGGCACTTGAACTATCTACGTTACCTAGCGGGTACTTGGAGTATGTAGGTTACCTACCGGGCTGTTGGACTATCTAGGTTAACTAACGGCCACTTGGACTATGTAGGTTCCCTAGCGGCCCTTGGACTATGTAAGTTCCCTAGCGGGCACTTAGACTATGTGAGTTCCCTAGCGGGCATTTGGACTATCTGCGTTACCTAACGGGCACTTGGACTATGTACGTTAACTAGCGGGCATTTGGACTGTCTAGGTTACCTAGCGGGCACTTGGACTTCTAGGTCAACGAATGGGCTCTTGCACCATGTAGGTTGCCTAACGGGCACTTGGACTATCTAGGTTACCTAACGGGCACTTTGACTATCTAGGTTACATAGCGGGCACTTGGACTTTGTAGGTTAACTAGCGAGCACTTGGACTCTAGGTTACCTAGCGGGCACTTGGACTATCTAGGTTACCTAGCGGGCCCTTGGACTATGTAGGTTTCCTAGGGGGCACTTGGACTATCTAGGTTAACGAACGGGCACTTGGACTATGTAGGTAACCTAGCGGGCACTTGTACAGTCTAGGTTTCCTAGCGGGCACGTGGACTATCTAGGTTAACGAACGGGCACTTGGACTATGTAGGTTACCTAGCGGGCACTTGGAGTATGTAGGATCCCTATCTGACATTTGGACTACTTAGGTTACCTAGCGGGCACTTGGACTATCTAGGTCAACTAGCGGGTCCTTGTACTATGTAGGCTAACTAGCGAGCACTTGGACTATCTAGGTTAACTAGCGGACCTTGGACTATGTAGGTTTCCTAGGGGGCACTTGGACTATCTAGGTTAACGAACGGGCACTTGGACTATGTAGGTAACCTAGCGGGCACTTGTACAGTCTAGGTTTCCTAGCGGGCACTTGGACTATCTAGGTTAACGAACGGGCACTTGGACTATGTAGGTTACCTAGCGGGCACTTGGAGTATGTAGGATCCCTATCTGACATTTGGACTACTTAGGTTACCTAGCGGGCACTTGGACTATCTAGGTCAACTAGCGGGTCCTTGTACTATGTAGGCTAACTAGTGAGCACTTGGACTATCTAGGTTAACTAGCGGACCTTGGACTATGTAGGTTAACAAACGGGTCCTTGGACTCTGTAGGTTAACTAGCGGGCACTTGGACGATCTAGGTTAACTAGAGGCCACTTGGACTATCTAGGTTACCTAGCGGGTCCTTGGACTCTGTAGGTTAACTAGCGGGCACTTGGACGATCTAGGTTAACTAGAGGCCACTTGGACTATCTAGGTTACCTAGCGGGCACTTGGACTACGTAGGTTCCCTAGCGGGCATTTGGACTATATAGATAACCTAGCGGGCACTTAGACTTTGTAGGTTACCTAGCGGGCACTTGGACTATCTAGGTTACCAAGCTGGCACTTGAACTATCTACGTTGCCTATCGGGTTCTTGGAGTATGTTGGTTACCTAGCGGGCTGTTGGACTATCTAGGTTACAGAGCGGGCACTTGGACTATGTGGGTTAACTAGAGGGCATTTGGACTATGTAGGTTACCTAGCAGGCACTTTTACTATGTAGGTTCCCTATGGGGCACTTGTAGAATGTAGGTTAACTAGGGGGCACTAGGACTATGTAGGTTACCTAGCAAGCCCTTGGACTATCTAGGTTACCTAGCGGGAATTTAGATTATGTAGGCAACCTTGCGGGCATTTGGACTATATAGATTCCTTAGCGGGCACATAGACTTTGTAGGTTACCTAGTTGGCACTTGAACTATCTACGTTACCTAGCGGGTACTTGGAGTATGTAGGTTACCTACCGGGCTGTTGGACTATCTAGGTTACCTAGCGGGCACTTGGACTATCTAGGTTAACTAACGAGCACTCGGACTATGTAGGTTCCCTAGCGGCCCTTAGACTATGTAAGTTCCCTAGCGGGCACTTGGACTATGTGGGTTCCCTAGCGGGCATTTGGACTATCTAGGTTACTTAACGGGCACTTGGACTATGTACGTTAACTAGCGGGCATTTGTACTATGTAGGATACCTAGCGGGCACTTGGACTGTCTATGTTACCTAGCGGGCACTTGGATTATCTAGGTTAACGAATGGGCACTTGGACTATGTAGGTTACCTAGCCGCCACTTAGACTTTCTAGGTTAGCTAAAAGGCACTTGGACTATCTAGGTTCCCTAGCGGGCACTTGTACTATCTAGGTTACCTGGCTGGCACTTGGAATATGTAGGTCAACTAGCGAGCCCTTGGACTATCTAGGTTAGCTAACGGGCTCTTGGAATATGTATCTTCCAGAGCGGACCCTTGGATTGTGTAGGTTGCCTAGCGGGCATTTAGAGTATGTAGGTTTCCTTGCGGGCATTTGGACTATGTAGGTTACTTAGCGGGCACTTGAACTATGTAGGTTCCCTAACGGGCACTTGGACTATGTAGGTTCCCTAGCGGTCACGTGGACTATGAAGGCTCCCTAGAAGGCACTTGGACTATGTAGGTTAACTAGCGGGCACTTGGACTATCCAGGTTACCAGGCGGGCACTTGGACTATGTAGGTTACCCAATGGGCACTTGGACTATGTAGTTTCCCTAGCGGGCATTTGGATTATTTAGGTTACCTAGTGGGCACTTGGACTATGTAGGTTACCTAGCGGGCACTTGGACTACGTAGGTTAACTAGAAGGCACTTGGACTATCAAGGTTACCTAGCGGGCCCTTGGACTATGTAGGTTACCAGCGGGCACTTGGACTATCTAGGTTAACGAACGTGCACTTGGACTATGTAGGTAACCTAGCGGGCACTTGGACTGTCTAGGTTACCTACCGGGCACTTGGACTATTTAGGTTAACGAACGGGCACTTGGACTATGTAGCTTAACTAGAGGACACTTCGACTATCTAGGTTATCTAACGGGCAATTGGACTATCTAGGTTACCTAGCGGGCACTTGGACTATGGAGGTTCCCTAGCAGGCACTTGGACTATTTAGGTTACCTAGCAGGCACTTTGACTATCTAGGTTAACTAACGGGCACTTGGACTATGTAGGTTGCCTAGCGAGCACTTGGACTATGTAGGTTCCCTAGCGGGCAATTGGACTATGTAGGTTCCCTATCGGATACTTGGACTGTCTAGGTTAACTAGCAGGCAATTGGACTGTCTAGGTTACCTAGTGGGCACTTGAAGTATGTACGTTCCCTAGCGGGCACGTGGGCTATCTACGTTACCTAGCGGGCACTTGGATTTTGTAGGTTAACGAACGGGCACTTGGACTATCAAGGTTACCTAGCGGGCCCTTGGACTATGTAGGTTACCAGCGGGCACTTGGACTACGTAGGTTAACTAGAAGGCACTTGGACTATCAAGGTTACCTAGCGGGCCCTTGGACTATGTAGGTTACCAGCGGGCACTTGGACTATCTAGGTTAACGAACGTGCACTTGGACAATGTAGGTAACCTAGCGGGCACTTGGACTGTCTAGGTTACCTACCGGGCACTTGGACTATCTAGGATAACGAACGGGCACTTGGACTATGTAGCTTAACTAGAGGACACTTCGACTATCTAGGTTATCTAACGGGCAATTGGACTATCTAGGTTACCTAGCGGGCACTTGGACTATGGAGGTTCCCTAGCGGGCACTTGGACTATTTAAGTTACCTAGCAGGCACTTTGACTATCTAGGTTAACTAACGGGCACTTGGACTATGTAAGTTGCCTAGCGAGCACTTGGACTATGTAGGTTCCCTATCGGGCACTTGGACTATGTAGGTTCCCTATCGGATACTTGGACTGTCTAGGTTAACTAGCAGGCAATTGGACTGTCTAGGTTACCTAGTGGGCACTTGGAGTATGTACGTTCCCTAGCGGGCACGTGGGCTATCTACGTTACCTAGCGGGCACTTGGATTTTGTAGGTTAATGAACGGGCACTTGGACTATGTAGGTTAATGAACGGGCAGTTGGATTATGTAGTTTACCTAGCAGGTACTTGGATTATGTAGGTTAATTAGCGGGCACTTGGACTATCTAGGTTACCTATGGGCACTTGGACTATGTACCTTCCCTAACGGGCACTTGGACTATTTAGGTTACCTAGCAGGCACTTTGACTATCTAGGTTAACTAACGGGCACTTGGACTATGTAGGTTGCCTAGCGAGAACTTGGACTATGTAGGTTCCCTAGCGGGCAATTGGACTATGTAGGTTCCCTATCGGATACTTGGACTGTCTAGGTTAACTAGCAGGCAATTGGACTGTCTAGGCACTTGGAGTATGTACGTTCCCTAGCGGGCACTTGGGCTATCTACGTTACCTAGCGGGCACTTGGACTATGTAGGTTAATGAACGGGCACTTGGATTATGTAGTTTACCTAGCAGGTACTTGGACTATGTAGGTTAATTAGCGGGCACTTGGACTATCTAGGTTACCTACGGGCACTTGGACTATGTACCTTCCCTAGCGGGCACTTGGGCTATCTACGTTACCTAGCGGGCACTTGGACTATGTAAGTTAACGAACGGGCACTTGGACTATGTAGGTAACCTAGTGGTCACTTGGACTGTCTAGGTTACCTAGCGGGAACTTAGACTATGTAGGTTAACTAGCGGGCACTTGGACTATCTAGGTTAACTAGCAGGCCTTTGGACTATGTAAGTTAACTAGAGGGCACTTTGATGATCCTGGTTAAGTAGCGGGCACTTGGACTATCTAGGTTAACTAGCGCGCGCTTGGACTATGTAGGTTCCCTAGCGGACATTTGGACTATATAGGTTACCTAGAGGGCACTTGGACTATGTAGGTTACCTAGCGGGCACTTGGACTATCTAGGTTAACTAGCGGGCACTTGGACAATGTATGTTCCAGAGCGGGCAATTGGACTACGTAGGTTCCCTAGCGGGCACTTGGACTATCTAGGTTCCCTAAAGGGCACTTGGACTATCTAGGTTACCGAACGGGCACTTGGACTATTTAGGTTACCTAGAAGGCACTTGGACTATCTAGGTTACCTAGAGGGCACTTTGACTATCTAGGTTACCTAGCAGGCACTTGGACTATGTAGGTTAACTAGCGGGCACTTGCACTCTCTAGGTTACCTAGGGGGCACTTGGACTATGTACATTCCCTAGCGGGCACTTGGACTATCTACGTTAACTAGCGGCACTTGGACTATGTAGGTTACCCAGCAGACACTTGCACTATGTAGGTTACCTAGCGGGCAATTGGACTATGTAGGTTAACTAGAGGACACTTGGACAATCTAGGTTAACTAGGGGGCCCTTGGACGATCTAGGTTTACTAACGGGCACTTGGATTACCAAAGTTAACAATCGAGCCCTTGGACTATGTAGGTTAACTAGTGGGCCCTTGGACTATCTAGGTTACCTAGATAGCACTTGGAGTATATAGGTTCCCTAGCGGGCACTTGGACTATCTAGGTTAACGAATGGGCATTTGGACTGTCTAGGTTACATAGCGGGCACTTGGACTTCTAGGTTGACGAACGGGCACTTGGACTATGTGTGTAGCCTAGCGGGCACTTGGACTACCTAGGTTAGGTAACGGTCACTTGGACTATCTAGGTTACCTAGCGGGAACGTGGACAATGTAGGTTACCTCGCAGGTACTTGGACTATCTAGGTTACTTAACGGGCACTTTCACTATCTAGGTTACCTAGCGGGCACTTGGACTATGTAGGTTAAATAGCGGGCACTTGGACTATGTAGGTTACCTAAAGGGCACTTGGACTATGTAGGTTAACTATGGGGCATTTGGACTATGTAAGTTACCTAGCGGGCAGTTGGACTGTCTAGGTTACCTTGAGGGCACGTGGATTAACTAGGTTAAAGAACGGGCACTTGGACTATGTATGTTACCTAGCCGCCACTTGGACTATCTAGGTTAGCTAACAGGCACTTGGATTATCTAGGTTCCCTAGCGGGCACTTGTACTATCTAGGTTACCTAGCTGGCACTTGGACTATGTAGGTCAACTATTGGGCCCTTGGACTATCTAGGTTAGCTAACGGGCACTTGGACTTTGTATGTTCCAGAGCGGGCACTTGTATTATGTAGGTTGCCTAGCGGGCATTTAGACAATGTAGGTTTCCTTGCGGGGTTTTGGACTTTGTAGGTTACCTAGTGGGCACTTGGACTATGTAGTTTCCCTAACGGGTTCTTGGACTATGTAGGTTCCCTAGCGGTCACGTGGACTATGTAGGCTCCGTAGAAGTCACTTGGACTATGTAGGTTAACTACCGGGCACTTGGACTATCCAGGTTACCAGGCAGGCACTTGGACTATGTAGGTTACCCAATGGGCACTTGGACTAGGTAGTTTTCCTAGCGGGCATTTGGATTATTTAGGTTACCTAGTGGGCACTTGGACTATGTAGGTTACCTAGCGGGCACTTGGACTACGTAGGTTAACTAGAAGGCACTTGGACTATCAAGGTTACCTAGCGGGCCCTTGGACTATGTAGGTTACCAGCGGGCACTTGGACTATCTAGGTTAACGAACGTGCACGTGGACTATGTAGGTAACCTAGCAGGCACTTGGACTGTCTAGGTTACCTACCGGGCACTTGGACTATCTAGGTTAACGAACGGGCACTTGGACTATGTAGGTTAACTATAGGACACTTCGGCTATCTAGGTTATCTAACGGGCAATTGGACTATCTAGGTTACCTAACGGGCACTTGGACTATGGAGGTTCCCTAGCGGGCACTTGGACTATTTAGGTTACCTAGCAGGCACTTTGACTATCTAGGTTAACTAACGTGCACTTGGACGATGTAGGTTGCCTAGCGAGCACTTGGACTATGTAGGTTCCCTAGCGGGCAATTGGACTATGTAGGTTCCCTATCGGGTACTTGGACTCTCTAGGTTAACTAGCGGGCAATTGGACTGTTTAGGTTACCTAGTGGGCACTTGGAGTATGTACGTACCCTAGCGGGCACTTAGGCTATCTACGTTCCCTAGCGGGCACTTGGACTATGTAGGTTAACGAACGGGCACTTGTACTAAGTAGGTTAACGAACGGGCACTTGGATTATGTAGTTTACCTAGCAGGTACTTGGACTATGTAGGTTAACTAGCAGGCACTTGGACTATCTAGGTTACCTACGGGCACTTGGACTATGTACCTTCCCTAGCGGGCACTTGGGCTATCTACGTTACCTAGCGGGCACTTGGACTATGTAGGTTAACGAACGGGCACTTGGACTATGTAGGTAACCTAGTGGTCACTTGGACTGTCTAGGTTACCTAGCAGGATCTTGGACTATGTAGGTTAACTAGCGGGCACTTGGACTATCTAGGTTAACTAGCAGGCCTTTGGACTATGTAAGTTAACTAGAGGGCACTTTGATGATCCTGGTTAACTAGCGGGCACTTGGACTATCTAGGTTAACTAGCGCACGCTTGGACTATGTAGGTTCCCTAGCGGACATTTGGACTATATAGGTTACCTAGCGGGCACTTGGACTATTTAGGTTACCTAGCGGGCACTTGGACTATCTAGGTTAACTAGCGGGCACTTGGATTATCTAGGTTAACTAACGGGCACTTGGACAATGTATGTTCCAGAGCGGGCAATTGGACTATGTAGGTTCCCTAGCGGGCACTTGGACAATCTAGGTTCCCTAAAGGGCACTTGGACTATGTAGGTTACCTAGCGGGCACTTGGACTATCTAGGTTAACTAGCGGGCACTTGGATTATCTAGGTTAACTAACGGGCACTTGGACAATGTATGTTCCAGAGCGGGCAATTGGACTATGTAGGTTCCCTAGCGGGCACTTGGACAATCTAGGTTCCCTAAAGGGCACTTGGACTATGTAGGTTAACTAGCGGACAATTGGACGATCTAGGTTAACTAGCGGACACTTGCACTATGTAGGTTACCTAGCAGGCTCTTGGACTATCTAGGTTACCTAGCGGGCACTTTGACTATGTAGGTTAACTAGCGGACACTTGCACTATGCAGGTTACCTAGCGGGCACTTGGACTATGTAGGTTAACTAGCAGGCCCTTGGACTATCTAGGTTACCTAGCAGGCACTTGGATTATGTAGGTTAACTAGCGGGCACTTGCACTCTCTAGGTTACCTAGGGGGCACGTGGACTATGTACCTTCCCTAGCGGGCACTTGGACTATCTACGTTAACTAGCGGCACTTGGACTATGTAGGTTACCTAGCAGACACTTGCACTATGTAGGTTACCTAGCGGGCACTTGACTATGTAGGTTAACTAGAGGACACTTGGACGATCTAGGTTAACTAGGGGGCCCTTGGACGATCTAGGTTTACTAACGGGCACTTGGATTATCAAAGTTAACAATTGAGCCCTTGGACTATGTAGGTTAACTAGTGGGCCCTTGGACTATCTAGGTTACCTAGATAGCACTTGGAGTATATAGGTTCCCTAGCGGGCACTTGGACAATCTAGGTTAACGAATGGGCACTTGCACTGTCTAGGTTACATAGCGGGCACTTGGACTTCTAGGTTAACGAACGGGCACTTGGACTATGTATGTAGCCTAGCGGGCACTTGGACTATCTAGGTTAGGTAACGGGCACTTGGACTATCTAGGTTACCTAGCGGGAACGTGGACAATGTAGGTTACCTAGCAGGCACTTGGACTATCTAGGTTACCTAACGGGTACTTTCACTATCTAGGTTACCTAGCGGGCACTTGGACTATGTAGGTTAAATAGCGGGCACTTGGACTATCTAGGTTACCTAAAGGGCACTTGGACTATGTAGGTTAACTATCGGGCATTTGGACTATGTAGGTTACCTAGCGGGCAGTTGGTCTGTCTAGGTTACCTTGCGGGCACTTGGACTTCTAGGTTAAAGAACGGGCACTTGGACTATGTAGGTTACCTAGCCGCCACTTGGACTATCTAGGTTAGCTAACAGGCACTTGGATTATCTAGGTTCCCTAGCGGGCACTTGTACTATCTAGGTTACCTAGCTGGCACTTGGACTATGTAGGTCAGCTATCGGGCCCTTGGACTATCTAGGTTAGCTAACGGGCACTTGGACTTTGTATGTTCCAGAGCGGGCACTTGGATTATGTAGGTTGCCTAGCGGGCATTTAGGCTATGTAGGTTTCCTTGCTGGCATTTGGACTCTGTAGATTACCTAGCGGGCACTTGGACTATGTAGTTTCCCTAACGGGCACTTGGACTATGTAGGTTCCCAAGCGGTCACGTGGACTATGTAGGCTCCCTAGAAGACACTTGGACTATGTAGGTTAACTAGCGGGCACTTGGACTATCCAGGTTACCAAGCGGGCACTTGGACTATGTAGGTTACCCAATGAGCACTTGGACTATCTAGGTTAACGAACAGACACTTGGACTATGTAGGTTACTTATCAGGCAATTGGACTATCTAGGTTACCTAGCGGACACTTGGACGATTTAGGTTAACTAGCGGGCACTTGGACTATCTAGGTTAAGTAGCAGGCCCTTGGACTATCTAGGTTTACTAGCGGGCACTTGGACTATCTAGGTTAACTAACGTGTACTTGGACTATGTACTTTCCCTAGCGGGCATTTGGATTATTTAGGTTACCTAGTGGGCACTTTGACTATGTAGGTTATCTAGCGGGCACTTGGACTACGTAGGTTAACTAGAAGGCACTTGGACTATCAGGGTTACCTAGCGGGCTCTTGGACTATGTAGGTTACCAGCGGGCACTTGGACTATCTAGGTTAACGAACGTGCACTTGGACTATGTAGGTAACCTAGCGGGCACTTGGACTGTCTAGGTTACCTAGCGGACATTTGGACTATCTAGGTTACCTAGTGGGCACTTGGACTATGTAGGTTAACTAGCGGACACTTCGACTATCTAGGTTATCTAACGGGCAATTGGACTATCTAGGTTACCTAGGGGGCACTTGGACTATGGAGGTTCCCTACGGGCACTTGGACTATTTAGGTTACCTAGCAGGCACTTTGACTATCTAGGTTAACTAACGGGCACTTGGACTATGTAGGTTGCCTAGCGAGCACTTGGACTACGTAGGTTCCCTAGCGCGCACTTAGACTATGTAGGTTCCCTATCGGGTACTTGGACTGTCTAGGTTAACTAGCGGGCAATTGGACTGTCTAGGTTACCTAGTGGGCACTTGGACTATGTATGTTCCCTAGCGGGCATTGGGCTATTTAGGTTAACGAACGGGCACTTGGACTTTGTAGGTTAATGAACGGGCACTTGGACTATGTAGTTTACCTAGCAGGCACTTGGACTATGTAGGTTAACTAGTGGGCACTTGGACTATCTAGGTTACCTAAGGGCACTTGAACTATGTACGTTCCCTAGCGGGCACTTGGGCTATCTACGTTACCTAGCGGGCACTTGGACTATGTAGGTTAACTAGCGGGCACTTGGACTATGTAGGTAACCTAGCGGTCACTTGGACAATCTAGGTTACCTAGCGGGCACTTCGATTATCTAGGTTAACGAACGGGCACTTGGACTATGTAGTTTACCTAGCCGCTACTTGGACTATCTAGGTTAGCTAACAGGCACTTGGATTATCTAGGTTCCCTAGCGGGTACTTGTACTATCTAGGTTACCTAGCTGGCACTTGGACTATGTAGGTCAACTATCGGGCCCTTGGACTATCTAGGTTAGCTAACGGGCACTTGGACTTTGTATGTTCCAGAGCGGGCACTTGGATTATGTAGGTTGCCTAGCGGGCATTTAGACTATGTAGGTTTCCTTGCGGGCATTTGGACTCTGTAGGTTACCTAGCGGGCACTTGGACTATGTAGTTTCCCTAACGGGCACTTGGACTATGTAGGTTCCCTAGCGGTCACGTGGACTATGTAGGCTCCCTAGAAGACACTTGGACTATGTAGGTAAACTAGCGGGCACTTGGACTATCCAGGTTACCAAGCGGGCACTTGGACTATGTAGGTTACCCAATGGGCACTTGGACTATCTAGGTTAACGAACGGACACTTGGACTATGTAGGTTAATTATCAGTCACTTGGACTATCTAGGTTACCTAGCGGACACTTGGATGATTTAGGTTAACTAGCGGGCACTTGGACTATCTAGGTTAAGTAGCAGGCCCTTGGACTATCTAGGTTTACTAGCGGTCACTTGGACTATCTAGGTTAACTAACGGGTACTTGGACTATGTACTTTCCCTAGCGGGCATTTGAATTATTTAGGTTACCTAGTGGGCACTTTGACTATGTAGGTTATCTAGCGGGCACTTGGACTACGTAGGTTAACTAGAAGGCACTTGGACTATCAAGGTTTCCTAGCGGGCTCTTGGACTATGTAGGTTACCAGCGGGCACTTGGACTATCTAGGTTAACGAACGTGCACTTGGACTATGTAGGTAACCTAGCGGGCACTTGGACTGTCTAGGTTACCTAGCGGACATTTGGATTATCTAGGTTACCTAGTGGGCACTTGGACTATGTAGGTTAACTAGCGGACACTTCGACTAATTAGGTTATCTAACGGGCAACTGGACTATCTAGGTTACCTAGCGGGGACTTGGACTATGGAGGTTCCTAGCGGGCACTTGGACTATTTAGGTTACCTAGCAGGCACTTTGACTATCTAGGTTAACTAACGGGCACTTGGACTATGTAGGTTGCCTAGCGAGCACTTGGACTACGTAGGTTCCCTAGCGGGCACTTAGACTATGTAGGTTCCCTATTGGGTACTTGGACTGTCTAGGTTAACTAGTGGGCAATTAGACTGTCTAGGTTACATAGTGGGAACTTGGACTATGTATGTTCCCCAGCGGGCACTTGGGATATGTAGGTTAACGAACGGGCACTTGGACTATGTAGGTTAATGAACGGGCACTTGGACTATGTAGTTTTACCTAGCAGGCACCAGGATTATGTACGTTCCCTAGCGGGCACTTGGGCTATCTACGTTACCTAGCGGGCACTTGGACTATGTAGGTTAACGAACGGGCACTTGGACTATGTAGGTAACCTAGAGGTCACTTGGACAGTCTAGGTTACCTAGCGGGAACTTGGACTATGTAGGTTAACTAGCGGGCACTTGGACTATCTAGGTTAACTAGCGGGCCCTTGGTCTATGTAGGTTAACTAGCAGGCCTTTGGACTATGTAAGTTAACTAGAGGGCACTTTGATGATTCTGGTTAACTACCGGGCACTTGGACTATCTTGGTTAACTAGCGGGCACTTGGACTATCTAGGTTAACTAGCGCGCGCTTGGACTATGTAGGTTCCCTAGCGGGCATTTGGACTATATAGGTTACCTAGAGGGCACTTGGACTATGTAGGTTACCGAGCGGGCACTTGGACTATCTAGGTTACCTAGCAGGCACTTTGACTATCTAGGTTAACTAACGGGCACTTGGACTATGTAGGTTACCTAGCGGGCACTTGGACTATCTAGGTTACCTAGCAGGCACTTGGATTATCTAGGTTTACTAACGGGAACTTGGACTATGTATGTTCCAGAGCGAGCAATTGGACTATGTAGGTTCCTTAGCGGGCACTTGGACTATCTAGGTTCCGTAAAGGGCACTTGGACTATCTAGGTTATCGAACTGACACTTGCACTATCTAGGTTACCTAGCGGGCACTTGGACTATGTAGGTTAACTAGCGGACAATTGGACGATCTAGGTTAACTAGCGGACACTTGCACTATGTGGGTTACCTAGCGGGCACTTGGACTATCTAGGTTAACTAGCGGGCACTTTGACAATGTAGGTTAACTAGCGGACACTTGCACTATGTAGGTTACGTAGCGGGCACTTGGACTATATAGGTTAACTAGCAGGCCCTTGGAATATCTAGGTTACCTAGCAGGCACTTGGACTATGTAGGTTAACTAGCAGGCACTTGCACTCTCTAGGTTACCTAGCGGGCACTTGGACTATGTACCTTCCCTAGCGGGCACTTGGACGATCTATGTTAACTAGCGGGCATTTGGACTATGTAGGTTACCTAGCAGACACTTGCACTATATAGGTTACCTAGCGGGCACTTGGACAATGTAGGTTAACTAGAGGACACTTGGACGATCTATGTTAACTAGCGGGCACTTGGACGATCTAGGTTAACTAACTGGCACTTGGACTATCAAAGTTAACAAGCGAGCCCTTGGACTATGTAGGTTAACTAGCGGGCCCTTGGACTATCTAGGTTACCTAGATAGCACTTGGATTATATAGGTTCCCTAGCGGGCACTTGGACTATCTAGGTTAATGAACGGGCACTTGCACTGTATAGGTTACATAGCGGGCACTTGGACTTCTAGTTTAACTAACGGGCACTTGGACTATGTATGTTGCCTAGCGGGCACTTGGACTATCTAGGTTAGGTAACGGGAACTTGGACTATCTAGGATACCTAGGGGGAACTTGGACAATGTAGGTTACCTAGCAGGCACTTGAACTATCTAGGTTACCTAACGGGCACTTTCACTATCTAGGTTACCTAGCTGGCACTTGGACTATCTAGGTTAACGAACGGGCACTTGGAAAATGTAGGTAACCTAGCGGGCACTTGGACTTTTTAGGTTATATAGCGGGCACTTTGACTATCTAGGTTAACTAGCAGACCTTCGACTATGTAGGTTAACTAGCGGTCCGGTGGACTATGTAGGTTAACTAGCGGGAACTTGGACTATCTAGGTTACCTAGCAGGCACTTGGACTATGTACATACCCTAGCACGCACTTGGATTATCTAGGTTACCTAGCGGGCACTTGGACTATGTACGTCCCCTAGTGGGCACTTGGACTATCTAGGTTAACTAACGGGCACGAGGACTATCTAGGTTAACTAGCGGGCACTTGGACTATCTAGGTTACCTAGCAGGCACTTGGATTATGAAGGATCCCTAGAGGGCACTTGGACTATCTAGGTTACCTATCAGGCACTTGGATTATGAAGGATCACTACCGGGTACTTGTACTATCTAGGTTAACTAGCGGGCCCTTGCACTATGTAGGTTAACTTGCGGGACCATGGATTATGTAGGTTTACTAGTAGGCACTTGGACTATCTAGGTTAACTAGCGGGCACTTGGACTATGTTGTTTCCCTAGCGGGCATTTGGACTATTTAAGTTACCAAGCGGGAACTTGGACTATGTAGGTTACCTAGCGGGCACTTGGACTATCTAGGTTACCTAGCAGGCACTTTGACTATCTAGGTTAACTAACGGGCACTTGGACTATGTAGGGTAACTAGAGGACACTTGGACTATCTAGTTTCCCTATCGGGCACTAGGACTATGTAGGTTGCCTAGTGGGCACTTGGACTATGTAGGTTCCCTAGCGGGCACTTGGATTATGTAGATTAACTAGGGGGCACTTGGACTGTCTAGGTTACCTAGCGGGCACTTGGATTATCTAGGTTAACAAATGGGCAATTGGACTATGTAGGTTACCTAGCCGCCACTTGGACTATCTAGGTTAGTCGGGGGCACTTGTACTATCTAGGTTACCTAGCTGGAACTTGGACTATGTAGGTCAACTAGCGGGCCCTTGGACTACCTAGGTTAGCTAACGTGAACTTAGATTATGTAGGTTAACTAGGGGGCACTTGGAATATGTAGGTTAACTAGCGGACACTTGCACTATGTAGGTTAACTAGCGGGCCCATGGACTATGTATGTTTTCTAGCGGGCCCTTGGACTATCTAGGTTCCCTAAAGGGCACTTGGACTATCAGGTTACTGAACGGGCACTTGGACTATCTAGGTTACCTAGCGGGCACTTGGACTATGTAGGCTAACTAGGGGGCCCTTGGACGATCTAGGTTACCTAGCAGGCACTTTGACTATCTAGGTTAACTAACGGGCACTTGGACTATGTAGGTTGCCTAGCGGGCCCTTGGATTATGTAGGTTCCCTATCGGGCACTTGGACTATGTAGGTTAACTAGCGGGCACTTGGACGGTCTAGGTTACCTAGCGGGCAATTGGACTATGTAGGTTAACTAGCGGACAATTGGACGATCTAAGTTAACTATCGGACACTTGTACTATGTAGGTTACCTAGCGGGCACTTGGACTATCTAGGTTAACTAGCGGGCACTTGGACTATGTAGGTTAACTAGCAGACCCTTGGACTATCTAGGTTACCTAGCAGGCACTTGGACTATGTAGGTTAACTAGAGGGCACTTGCACTCTCTAGGTTACCTAGCGGGCACATGGACTATGTACCTTCCCTAGCGGGCACTTGTACTATGTAGGTTAACTAGCGGGCCCATGGATTATGTAGGTTTACTAACAGGCACTTGGACTATCTAGGTTAACTAGCAGGCACTTGGACTATGTAGTTTCCCTAGCGGGCATTTGGACTATTTAGGTTACCATCGGGAACTTGGACTATGTAGGTTACCTAGCGGGCACTTGAACTATGTACGTCCCCTAGTGGGCACTTGGACTATCTAGGTTAACTAATTGGCTCTTGGAATATGTAGGTTCCCTATCGGGCACTTGGTCTATGTAGGTTAACTAGCGGGCACTTGGACTGTCTAGGTAACCTAGCAGGCACTTGGACTATCTAGGTTAATGAACGGGCACTTGGACTATGTAGGTTAACTAGCGCGCACTTGGACTATCTAGGTTACCTAGCGGGCACTTGGACTATCTAGGTTAACTAATGGGCACTTGGACTATGTAGGTTGCCTAGCGGGCCCTTGGATTATGTAGGTTCCCTATCGGGCACTTGGACTATGTAGGTTAACTAGCGGGCACTTGGACTGTCTAGGTTACCTAGCGGGCAATTGGACTATGTAGGTTAACTAGCGGACAATTGGACGATCTAGGTTAACTAGCAGACACTTGTACTATGTAGGTTACCTTGCGGGCACTTGGACTATCTAGGTTAACTAGCGGGCACTTGGACTATCTAGGTTAACTAGCGGGCACTTGGACTATCTAGGTTAACTAGCGTGCACTTGGACTATCTAGGTTACCTAGCAGGCACTTTGACTATCTAGGTTAACTAACGGGCACTTGGACTATGTAGGTTGCCTAGCGAGCCCTTGGATTATGTAGGTTCCCTATCGGGCACTTGGACTATCTAGGTTACCTAGCAGGCACTTTGACTATCTAGGTTAACTAACGGGCACTTGGACTATGTAGGTTGCCTAGCGAGCCCTTGGATTATGTAGGTTCCCTATCGGGCACTTGGACTATGTAGGTTAACTAGCGGGCAATTGGACTGTCTAGGTTACCTAGCGGGCAATTGGACTATGTAGGTTAACTAGTGGACAATTGGACGATCTAGGTTAACTAGCGGACACTTGTACTATGTAGGTTACCTAGCCGGCACTTGGACTATCTATGTTAACTAGCGGGCACTTTGACTATGTAGGTTAACTAGCGGACACTTGCACTATGTAGGTTACCTAGCGGGCACTTGGACTATGTAGGTTAACTAGCAGACCCTTGGACTATCTAGGTTACCTAGCAGGCACTTGGACTATGTAGGTTAACTAGCGGGAACTTGCACTCTCTAGGTTACCTAGCGGGCACATGGACTATGTACCTTCCCTAGCGGGCACTTGGACTATGTAGGTTAACTAGCGGGCCCATGGATTATGTAGGTTTACTAACAGGCACTTGGACTATCTAGGTTAACTAGCAGGCACTTGGACTATGTAGTTTCCCTAGCGGGCATTTGGACTATTTAGGTTACCATCGGGAACTTGGACTATGTAGGTTACCTAGCGGGCACTTGGACTATGTACGTCCCCTAGTGGGCATTTGGACTATCTAGGTTAACTAACGGGCACTTGAACTATGTAGTTACCCTAGCGGGTATTTGGATTATATAGGTTACCTAGTGGGCACTTGGACTATGTAGGTTACCTAGCGGGCACTTGGACTATGTAGGTTAACTAGAAAGCACTTGGACTATCAAGGTTACCTAGCGGGCCCTTGGACAATGTAGGTTACAAGCGGGCACTTGGACTTTCTAGGTTAACGAACGTGCACTTGGACTATGTAGGTAACCTAGCAGACACTTGGACTGTCTAGGTTACCTAGCGGGCACTTGGCCTATCTATATTAATTAACGGGCACTTGGACTATGTAGGTTAACTAGCGGACACTTCGACTATCTAGGTTAGCTAACGGGCATTTGGACTATCTAGGTTACCTAGCGTGCACTTGGACTATGTAGGTTCCCTAGCGGGCACTTGGACTATTTAAGTTACCTAGGAGGCACTTGGACTATCTAGGTTAACTAGCGGGCCCTTGGACTATCTAGGTTAACTCGCGGGCACTTGGATTATCTAGGTTAACTAGCGGCCACTTGGACTATCTTGATTAACTAGCGGGCCCTTGGATTATCTAGGTTTACTAGCGGGCATTTGGACTATCTAGGTTACGTAGCGGGCACTTGGACTATGTAGGTTCCCTAGCGGGCACTTGGACTATTTAAGTTACCTAGGAGGCACTTGGACTATATAGGTTAACTAGCGGGCACTTGGACTATCTAGGTTAACTAGCGGGCACTTGGACTATGTAGTTTCCCTAGCGGCCATTTGGATTATTTAGGTTACCTAGTGGGCACTTGGACTATGTAGGTGACCTAGCGGGCACTTGGACTATGTAGGTTAACTAGAAGGCACTTGGACTATCAAGGTTACCTAGCGGGCCCTTGGACTATGTAGGTTACCAGCGGGCACTTGGACTATCTAGGTTAACGAACGTGCACTTGGACTATGTAGGTAACCTAGCGGGCACTTGGACTGTCTAGGTTACCTAGCGGGCACTTGGCCTATCTAGGTTAACGAACGGGCACTTGGACTATGTAGATTACCAGCGGGCACTTGGACTATGTAGGATCCCTATCGGACATTTGGACTACTTAGGTTACCTAGCGGGCACTTGGACTATCTAGGTTAACGAACGGGCACTTGGACTATGTAGGGTAACTAGCGGACACTTCGACTATGTAGGTTAGCTAACGGGCAATTGGACTATCTTGGTTACCTAGCGGGCACTTGGACTACGTAGGTTCCCTAGCAGGCACTTGGATTATTTAGGTTACCTAGCAGGCACTTTGACTATCTAGGTTAACTAACGGGCACTTTGACTATGTAGGTTCCCTAGCGAGCACTTGGACTATGTCGGTTCCCAGCGGGCACTTGGCTAAGTAGGTTCCCTATCGGGTACTTGGACTGTCTAGGTTAACTAGCGGGCAATTGGGCTGTCTAGGTTACCTAGTGGGCACTTGGACTATGTAGTTTAACTAGCAGGCACTTGGACTATGTAGGTTAACTAGCGGGCACTTGGACTATCTAGGTTACCCAGCGGGCACTTGGACTATGTAGGTAACATAATGGTCACTTGGACTGTCTAGGTTACCTCGCGGGGACTTGGATTATGTAGGTTAACTAGCGGGCACTTGGACTATGTAGGATGCCTATCAGGCATTTGTACTACTTAGGTTAACTAGCGGGCCCTTGGACTATCTAGGTTACCTAGCGGGCACTTGGACTATGTAGGTTCCCTAGCGGGCACTTGGACTATTTAAGTTACCTAGGAGGCACTTGGACTATCTAGGTTAACTAGCGGGCACTTGTACTATCTAGATTAACTAGCGGGCCCTTGGACTATCTAGGTTTACTAGCGGGCACTTGGACTATCTCGGTTAACTAGCGGGCACTTGGACTATGTAGGTTAACTAGAAGGCACTTGGACTAAATAGGTTAACTAGCGGGCACTTGGACTATCTAGGTTAACTAGCGGGCACTTGGACTATGTAATTTCCCTAGCGGCCATTTGGATTATTTAGATTACCTAGTGGGCACTTGGACTTTGTAGGTTACCTAGCGGGCACTTGGACTATGTAGGTTAACTAGAAGGCACTTGGATTATCAAGGTTACCTAGCGGGCCCTTGGACTATGTAGGTTACCAGCGGGCACTTAGACTATCTAGGTTAACGAACGTGCACTTGGACTATGTAGGTAACCTAGCGGGCACTTGGACTGTCTAGGTTACCTAGCGGGCACTTGTCCTATCTAGGTTAACGAACGGGCCCTTGGACTATGTAGATTACCAGTGGGCACTTGGACTATGTAGGATCCCTATCGGACATTTGGACTACTTAGGTTACCTAGCGGGCACTTGGACTATCTAGGTTAACGAACGGGCACTTGGACTATGTAGGGTAACTAGCGGACACTTTGACTATGTAGGTTAGCTAACGGGCAATTGGACTATCTAGGTTACGTAGCGGGCACTTGGACTACGTAGGTTCCCTAGCAGGCACTTGGATTATTTAGGTTACCTAGCAGGCACTTTGACTATCTAGGTTAACTAACGGGCACTTGGAATATGTAGGTTCCCTAGCGAGCACTTGGACTATGTAGGTTCCCAGTGGGCACTTGGAGTATATAGGTTCCCTATCGGGTACTTGTACTGTCTAGGTTAACTAGCGGGCAATTGGGCTGTCTAGGTTACCTAGTGGGCACTTGGACTATGTAGTTTACCTAGCAGGCATTTGGACTATGTAGGTTAACTAGCGGGCACTTGGACTATCTAGGTTACCCAGCGGGCACTTGGACTATGTAGGTAACATAATGGTCACTTGGACTGTCTAGGTTACCTAGCGGGGACTTGGATTATGTAGGTTAACTAGCGGGCACTTGGACTATGTAGGATGCCTATCAGGCATTTGTACTACTTAGGTTAACTAGCGGGCACTTTGACTATCTAGGTTAACTAGCGGGAACTTGGACTATCTAGGTCAACTAGCGGGCCCTTGTACTATGTAGGTTAACTAGCGGGCACTTGGACTATCTAGGCTAACTAGTGGACCTTGGACTATGTAGGTTAACTAGCGGCCACTTGGACTTTGTACATCCCCTAGTGGGCACTTGGAATATCTAGGTTAACTAATGGGAACTAGGACTATCTAGGTTAACTAGCGGGCACTTGGACTATCTAGGTTTACTAAAGGGAACTAGGACTATCTAGGTTAACTATCGGGCACTTGGACTATCTAGGTTACCTAGCAGGCACTTGGATTATGAAGGATCCCTAGCGGGCACTTGGACTATCTAGGTTACCTAGCGGACACGTGGACTGTGTAGGTTAACTAGCGGACACTTGCACGATCTAGGGTAACTAGCGGGCCCTTGCACTATGTAGGTTAACTAGCTGGCCCATGGATTATGTAGGTTTACTAGCAGGCACTTGGAGTATCTAGGTTAACTAGCGTGCACTTGGACTATGTAGTTTCCCTAGCGGGCATTTGGACTATTAAGTTTACCAAGCGGGAACTTGGACTATGTAGGTTACCTAGCGGGCACTTGGACTATCTAGGTTAACTAGCAGGCACTTTGACTATCTAGGTTAACTAACGGGCACTTGGACTAAGTAAGTTGCCTAGCGGGCACATGGACTGTGTAGGTTCCCTAGCGGGCACTTGGATTATGTAAGTTCCCTATCGGGCACTTGGATTATGTAGGTTCCCTATCGGGCACTTGGACTATGTAGGTTAACTAGGGGGCACTAGGACTGTCTAGGTAACCTAGCGGGCACTTGGACTATGTAGGATCCCTATCAGACATTGGTACTACTTAGGTTAACTAGCGGGAAATTTGACTATGTAGGTTAAATAGCGGGCACTTGGACTATCTAAGTTTCTTAGCAGGCACATGGACTATGTACGTCCCCTAGTGGGCAATTGGACTATCTAGGTTAACTAACGGGCACTAGGACTATCTAGGTTAACTAGCGAGCACTTGGACTATCTAGGTTACCTAGAAGGCACTTGGATTATGAAGGATCCCTAGCGGGCACTTGGACAATCTAGGTTAACTAGCGGGCACTTGGACAATCTAGGTTAACTAGCGGGCACTTGGACTATCAAAGTTAACAAGTAAGCCCATGGACTATGTAGGTTAACTAGCGGGCCCTTGGACTATCTAGGTTACCTAGCAGGCACTTGGACTATACAGGTTACCTAGTGGGCACTTGGACTATCTAAGTTAACGAACGGGCACTTGGAATATACAGGTAACCTAGCGGGCACTTGGACTGTCTAGGTTATCTAGCGGGCACTTGGACTTCTAGGTTAACGAACGGGCACTTGGACTATGTAGGTTGCTTAGCGGGCACTTGGTCTATCTAGGTTAACTAGCGGGCACTTGGACTATGTAGTTTCCCTAGCGGCCATTTGGATTATTTAGGTTACCTAGTGGGCACTTGGACTATGTAGGTTACCTAGTGGGCACTTGGACTATGTAGGTTAACTAGAAGGCACTTGGACTATCAAGGTTACCTAGCGGGCCCTTGGACTATGTAGGTTACCAGCGGGCACTTGGACTATCTAGGTTAATGAACGTGCACTTGGACTATGTAGGTAATCTAGCGGGCACTTGGACTCTCTAGGTTACCTAGCAGGCACTTGGCCTATCTACGTTAACGAACGGGCACTTGGACTATGTAGGTTAACTAGCGGACACTTCGACTATCTAGGTTAGCTAATGGGCAATTGGACTATCTAGGTTACCTAGCGGGCACTTCGACTATGTAGGTTGCCTAGCGAGCACTTGGACTAAGTAGGTTCCCTAGCGAGCACTTGGATATTTAGCTTCCCTATCGGGTACTTGGACTGTCTAGGTTAACAAGGGGGTAATTGGACAGTCTAGGTTACCTAGTGGGCACTTGGACTATGTAGTTTACCTAGGATGCACTTGGACTATGTAGGTTAACTAGCGGGCACTTGGACTATCTAGGTTACCTAGCGGGCACCTGGACTATGTACGTTCCCTAGCGGGCACTTGGACTATGTAGGTTAACAAACGGGCACTTGGACTATGTAGGTAACCTAATGGTCACTTGGACTGTCTAGGTTACCTAGCGTGAACTTGGACTATGTAGGTTAACTAGCGGGCACTTGGATTATCAAGGTTAACTAAGGGGTCCTTGCTCTATGTAGGTTAACTAGCAGGCCTTTGGACTATGTAAGTTAACTAGAGGGCACTTTGATGATCCTGATTAACTAGCGGGCACTTGGAATATCTAGGTTAACTAGCGGGTACTTGGACTATCTAGGTTAACTAGCGGGGACTTGGACTATGTGGGTTCCCTAGCGGGCACTTTTACTATGTAGGTTCCCTAGCGGGCACTTGGACTATATAGGTTAACTAGCGGGCCTTTGGACTATGTAGGTTAACTAGCGTGCACTTGGACGATCTAGGTTAACTAGCGGGTACTTGGACTATGTAGGATGCCTATCGGACATTTGTACTACTTAGGTTAACTAGCGGGCACTTTGACTATCTAGGTTAACGAGCGGGAACTTGGACTATCTAGGTCAACTAGCGGGCCCTTGTACTATGTAGGTTAACTAGCGTGCACTTGGACGATCTAGGTTAACTAGCGGGCACTAGGACTATCTAGGTTAACTAGCGAGCACTTGGACTATCTAGGTTACCTAGCAGGCACTTGGATTATGAAGGATCCCTAGCGGGCACTTGGACAATCTAGCTTAACTAGCGGGCACTTGGACAATCTAGGTTAACTAGCGGGCACTTGGACTATCAAAGTTAACAAGTGAGCCCATGGACTATGTAGGTTAACTAGCGGGCCCTTGGACTATCTAGGTTACCTAGCAGGCACTTGGACTATATAGGTTACCTAGTGGGCACTTGGACTATCTAAATTAACGAACGGGCACTTGCAATATGCAGGTAACCTAGCGGGCACTTGGACTGTCTAGGTTACCTAGCGGGCACTTGGACTTCTAGGTTAACGAACGGGCACTTGGACTATGTAGGTTGCTTAGCGGGCACTTGGACTATCTAGGTTAACTAGCGGGCACTTGGACTATGTAGTTTCCCTAGCGGCCATTTGGATTATTTAGGTTACCTAGTGGGCACTTGGACTATGTAGGTTACCTAGCGGGCTCTTGGACTATGTAGGTTAACTAGAAGGCACTTGGACTATCAAGGTTACCTAGCGGGCCCTTGGACTATGTAGGTTACCAGCGGGCACATGGACTATCTAGGTTAATCAACGTGCACTTGGACTCTGTAGGTAACCTAGCGGGCACTTGGACTGTCTAGGTTACCTAGCAGGCACTTGGCCTATCTACGTTAACGAACGGGCACTTGGACTATGTAGGTCAACTAGCGGACACTTCGACTATCTAGGTTAGCTAATGGGCAATTGGACTATCTAGGTTACCTAGCGGGCATTTGGACTATGTAGGTTGCCTAGCGAGCACTTGGACTATGTAGGTTCCCTAGCGAGCACTTGGATATTTAGCTTCCCTATCGGGTACTTGGACTGTCTAGGTTAACAAGGGGGTAATTGGACAGTCTAGGTTACCTAGTGGGCACTTGGACTATGTAGTTTACCTAGGATGCACTTGGACTATGTAGGTTAACTAGCGGGCACTTGGACTATCTAGGTTACCTAGCGGGCACCTGGACTATGTACGTTCCCTAGCGGGCACTTGGGCTATCTACGTTACGTAGCGGGCACTTGGACTATGTAGGTTAACGAACGGGCACTTGAACTATGTAGGTAACCTAATGGTCACTTGGACTGTCTAGGTAACCTAGCGTGAACTTGGACTCTGTAGGTTAACTAGCGGGCACTTGGACTATCAAGGATAACTATGGGGTCCTTGCTCTATGTAGGTTAACTAGCAGGCCTTTGGACTATGTAAGTTAACTAGAGGGCACTTTGATGATCCTGATTAACTAGCGGGCACTTGGAATATCTAGGTTATCTAGCGGGCACTTGGACTATCTAGGTTAACTAGCGGGGACTTGGACTACGTAGGTTCCCTAGCGGGCACTTTACTTTGTAGGTTCCCTAGCGGGCACTTGGACTATATAGGTTAACTAGCGGGCCCTTGGACTATGTAGGTTAACTAGCGTGCACTTGGACGATCTAGGTTAACTAGCGGGTACTTGGACTATGTAGGATGCCTATCGGACATTTGTACTACTTAGGTTAACTAGCGGGCACTTTGACTATCTAGGTTAACGAGCGGGAACTTGGACTATCTAGGTCAACTAGCGGGCCCTTGTACTATGTAGGTTAACTAGCGTGCACTTGGACGATCTAGGTTAACTAGCGGGCACTTGGACTATGTAGGATGCCTATCAGACATTTGTACTACTTAGGTTAACTAGCGGGCACTTTGACTATCTAGGTTAACTAGCGGGAACTTGGACTATCTAGGTCAACTAGCGGGACCTTGTACTATGTAGGTTACCTAGCGGGCACTTGGACTATCTTGGTTAACTAGCAGGCACTTTGACTATCTAGGTTAACTAACGGGCACTTGGACTTTGTAGGTTGCCTAGCGGGCACATGGACTGTCTAGGTTCCCTAGCGGGCACTTGGATTATTTAGGTTCCCTATCGGGCACTTGGACTATGTAGGTTAACTAGCGGGCATTAGAACTGTCTAGGTAACCTAGCGGGCACTTGGACTATCTAGGTTAACGAACGGGCACTTGAACTATGTAGGTAACCTAGCGGGCACTTTGACAGTCTAGGTTACCTAGCGGGCACTTTGACTATCTAGGTTAACGAATGGGCACTTGGACTATGTAGGTTACCTAGCGGGTACTTGGACTATGTAGGATCCCTATCAGACATTTGTACTACTTAAGTTAACTAGCGGGCAATTTGACTATGTAGGTTAAATAGCGGGCACTTGGACTATCTAGGTTCCTAGCAGGCACTTGGACTACGTACATACCTTAGCGCGCTCTTGGACTATCTAGGTTACCTAGCGGGCACTTGGACTATGTGCGTCCCCTAGTGGGCAATTGGACTATCTAGGTTAACTAACGGGCACTAGGACTATCTAGGTTAACTAGCGAGCACTTGGACTCTCTAGGTTACCTAGCAGGCACTTGGATTATGAAGGATCCCTAGCGGGCACTTGGACAATCTAGGTTAACTAGCGGGCACTTGGACAATCTAGGTTAACTAGCGGGCACTTGGACTATCAAAGTTAACAAGTGAGCCCTTGGACTACGTAGGTTAACTAGCGGGCCCTTGGACTATCTAGGTTACCTAGCAGGCACTTCGACTATATAGGTTAACAAACGGGCAATTGGGAATATGCAGGTAACCTAGCGGGTACTTGGACTGTCTAGGTTACCTAGCGGGCACTAGGACTTCAAGGTTAACGAACGGGCACTTGGACTATGTAGGTTGCGTAGCGGGCATTTGGACTATCTAGGTTAACTAGCGGGCACTTGGACTATGTAGTTTCCCTAGCGGGCATTTGGATTATTTAGGTTACCTAGTGGGCACTTGGACTATGTAGGTTAC
The DNA here is from genome assembly GCF_050624435.1 of Tenrec ecaudatus. NCBI lineage: Eukaryota > Metazoa > Chordata > Mammalia > Afrosoricida > Tenrecidae > Tenrec > Tenrec ecaudatus. The sequence goes on along the minus strand of NW_027457678.1, from coordinate 411,647 downwards.
CTAGCGGGCACTTGGACTACGTAGGTTAACTAAAAGGCACTTGGACTATCAAGGTTACCTAGCGGGCCCTTGGACTATGTAGGTTACCAGCGGGCACTTGGACTATCTAGGTTAATGAACGTGCACTTGGACTATGTAGGTAACCTAGCGGGCACTTGGACTGTCTAGGTTACCTAGCAGGCACTTGACCTATCTACGTTAACGAACGGGCACTTGGACTATGTAGGTTAACTAGCGGACACTTCGACTATCTAGGTTAGCTAATGGGCAATTGGACTATCTAGGTTACCTAGCGGGCATTTGGACTATGTAGGTTGCCTAGCGAGCACTTGGACTATGTAGGTTCCCTAGCGAGCACTTGGATATTTAGCTTCCCTATCGGGTACTTGGACTGTCTAGGTTAACAAGGGGGTAATTGGACAGTCTAGGTTACCTAGTGGGCACTTGGACTATGTAGTTTACCTAGGATGCACTTGGACTATGTAGGTTAACTAGCAGGCACTTGGACTATCTAGGTTACCTAGCGGGCACCTGGACTATGTACGTTCCCTAGCGGGCACTTGGGCTATCTACGTTACCTAGCGGGCACTTCGACTATGTAGGTTAACGAACGGGCACTTGAACTATGTAGGTAGGTAACCTAATGGTCACTTGGACTGTCTAGGTTACCTAGCGTGAACTTGGACTCTGTAGGTTATATAGCGGGCACTTGGACTATCAAGGTTAACTAGGGGGTCCTTGCTCTATGTAGGTTAACTAGCAGGCCTTTGGACTATGTAAGTTAACTAGAGGGCACTTTGATGATCCTGATTAACTAGCGGGCACTTGGAATATCTAGGTTATCTAGCGGGCACTTGGACTATCTAGGTTAACTAGCGGGGACTTGGACTATGTAGGTTCCCTAGCGGGCACTTTACTATGTAGGTTCCCTAGCGGGCACTTGGACTATATAGGTTAACTAGCAGGCCCTTGGACTATGTAGGTTAACTAGCGTGCACTTGGACGATCTAGGTTAACTAGCGGGCACTTGGACTATGTAGGATGCCTATCAGACATTTGTACTATTTAGGTTAACTAGCGGGCACTTTGACTATCTAGGTTAACTAGCGGGAACTTGGAATATCTAGGTCAACTAGCGGGCCCTTGTACTATGTAGGTTACCTAGCGGGCACTTGGACTATCTTGGTTAACTAGCAGGCACTTTGACTATCTAGGTTAACTAACGGGCACTTGGACTCTGTAGGTTGCCTAGCGGGCACATGGACTGTCTAGGTTCCCTAGCGGGCACTTGGATTATGTAGGTTCCCTATCGGGCACTTGGACTATGTAGGTTAACTAGCGGGCACTAGAACTGTCTAGGTAACCTAGCGGGCACTTGGACTATCTAGGTTAACGAACGGGCACTTGAACTATGTAGGTAACCTAGCGGGCACTTTGACAGTCTAGGTTACCTAGCGGGCACTTTGACTATCTAGGTTAACGAATGGGCACTTGGACTATGTAAGTTACCTACCGGGCACTTGGACTATGTAGGATCCCTATCAGACATTTGTACTACTTAAGTTAACTAGCGGGCAATTTGACTATGTAGGTTAAATAGCGGGCACTTGGACTATCTAGGTTCCTAGCAGGCACTTGGACTATGTACATACCTTAGCGCGCTCTTGGCCTATCTAGGTTACCTAGCGGGCACTTGGACTATGTATGTCCCCTAGTGGGCAATTGGACTATCTAGGTTAACTAACGGGCACTAGGACTATCTAGGTTAACTAGCGAGCACTTGGACTCTCTAGGTTACCTAGCAGGCACTTGGATTATGAAGGATCCCTAGCGGGCACTTGGACAATCTAGGTTAACTAGCGGGCACTTGGACAATCTAGGTTAACTAGCGGGCACTTGGACTATCAAAGTTAACAAGTGAGCCCTTGGACTACGTAGGTTAACTAGCAGGCCCTTGGACTATCTAGGTTACCTAGCAGGCACTTCGACTATATAGGTTAACAAACGGGCAATTGGGAATATGCAGGTAACCTAGCGGGTACTTGGACTGTCTAGGTTACCTAGCGGGCACTAGGACTTCAAGGTTAACGAACGGGCACTTGGACTATGTAGGTTGCGTAGCGGGCACTTGGACTATCTAGGTTAACTAGCGGGCACTTGGACTATGTAGTTTCCCTAGCGGGCATTTGGATTATTTAGGTTACCTAGTGGGCATTTGGACTATGTAGGTTACCTAGCGGGCACTTGGACTACGTAGGTTAACTAAAAGGCACTTGGACTATCAAGGTTACCTAGCGGGCCCTTGGACTATGTAGGTTACCAGCGGGCACTTGGACTATCTAGGTTAATGAACGTTCACTTGGACTATGTAGGTAACCTAGTGGGCACTTGGACTGTCTAGGTTACCTAGCAGGCACTTGACCTATCTACGTTAAAGAACGGGCACTTGGACTATGTAGGTTAACTAGCGGACACTTCGACTATCTAGGTTAGCTAATGGGCTATTGGACTATCTAGGTTACCTAGCGGGCACTTGGACTATGTAGGTTGCCTAGCGAGCATTTGGACTATGTAGCTTCCCTATCGGGTACTTGGACTGTCTAGGTTAACTGGGGGGTAATTGGACAGTCTAGGTTACCTAGTGGGCACTTGGACTATGTAGTTTACCTGGTATGCACTTGGACTATGTAGGTTAACTAGCGGGCACTTGGACTATCTAGGATACCTAGCAGGCACCTGGACTATGTACGTTCCCTAGCGGGCACTTGGACTATGTAGGTTAACTAACGGGCACTTGGACTATGTAGGTAACCTAATGGTCACTTGGACTGTCTAGGTTACCTAGCGGGAACTTGGACTATGTAGGTTAACTAGCGGGCACTTGGACTATCAAGGTTAACTAGCGGGCCCTTGCTCTATGTAGGTTAACTAGCAGGCCTTTGGACTATGTAAGTTAACTAGAGGGCACTTTGATGATCCTGGTTAACTAGCGGGCACTTGGACTATCTAGGTTAACTAGCGGGCACTTGGACTATCTAGGTTAACTAGCAGGGACTTGGACTATGTAGGTTCCCTAGCGGGCACTTTGATTATGTAGGTTCCCTAGCGGGCACTTGGACTATATAGGTTAACTAGCGGGCCCTTGGACTAAGTAGGTTAACTAGCGTGCACTTGGACGATCTAGGTTAACTAGCGGGTACTTGGACTATGTAGGTTAACTAGCGGGCCCTTGGACTATGTAGATTATCTAGCGGCACTTTGACTATCTAGGTTAACTAGCGGGCCCTTGGACTATGTAGATTCCCTGGCGGGCACTTGGATTCTGTATGTTCCCTACGGACACTTGAACTATGTAGGTTCCCTAGCAGGCACTTGGACTATGTAGGTTCCAGAGCGGGCACTTTGACTATGTCAGTTAAATACTGGGCACTTGGATTATGTAGGTTAACCAGCGGGCCCTTGGACTATCTTGGTTACCTAGCGGGCACTTGGACTATGTACGTTCCCTAGCGGGCACTTGGCCATATATGTTAACTAGTGGGCACTAGGACTATCTATGTTAACTACCGGGCACTTGGACTATGTAGGTTAACTAGGGGACACTTGCACTATGTACGTTAACTAGCGGCACTTGGACTATGTAGGTTAACTAGCGTGCATTTGGACTATGTAGGTTAACTAGAGGACACTTGGACGATCTAGGTTAACTAGTGGGCCCTTGGACTATGAAGGTTAATGAACGGGCATTTGGACTATGTAGGTTAACTAGCAGACACTTGGACTGTCTAGGTTACCTAGCGGGCACTTGGCTATCTTGGTTAACGAACGGGCACTTGGACTATCTACGTTGCCTAGCGGGCATTTGGACTATGTAAGTTACCTAGCGGGCACTTGGACTATCTAGGTTACCTAGCGGGCACTTGGACTATGTAGGTTAACTAGAGGACACTTGGACAATCTAGGTTAACTAGCGGGCACATGGAATATCTAGGTTAACTAGCGGGCCCTAGGACTATGTAGGTTAACTAGAGGGCACTTGGACTATCTAGGTTAACTAGCGGGTTTTTGGACTATGTAGGTTAACTAGCGGGCACTTGGACTATCTAGGTTAACTAGCTGACCTTGGACTATGTAAGTTAACTAGCGGGCACGTGGACTATCTAGGTTAACTAGCGGGACTTGGACTATGTAGGTTCCCTAGCGTGTACTTGGACTATTTCGGTTAACTAGAGGGCCCTTGGACTATATAGATTATCTAGCAGCATTTGGACTATCTACGTTAACTAGCGGGCCCTTGGAGTATGTAGATTCCCTAGCGGGCACTTGGATTCTGTATGTTCCCTACGGACACTTGAATTATGTAGGTTCCCTAGCAGGCACTTGGACTATGTAGGTTCCAGAGCGGGCACATGGACTATGTAAGTTAACTACCGGGCACTTGGACTATGTAGGTTAACCAGCGGGCCCTTGGACTATCTTGGTTACCTAGCGGGCACTTGGATTATGTAGGTTAACTACCGGGCATATGCACTATCTAGGTTACCTAGCGGGCACTTGGACTATGTACGTTCCCTAGCGGGCAATTGGCTATAAATGTTAACTAGAGGAAACTTAGACTATCTATGTTAACTACCGGGCACTTGGACTATGTAGGTTAACTAGGGGACACTTGCACTATGTAGGTTACCTAGCGGCACTTGGACTATGTAGGTTAACTAGCGTGCATTTGGACTATGTAGGTTTACTAGAGGACACTTGGACGATCTAGGTTACTAGTGGGCCCTTGGACTATGTAGGTTAACGAACGGGCATTTGGAGTATGTAGGTTACCTAGCAGACACTTGGACTGTCTAGGTTACCTAGCGGGCACTTGGCTATCTAGGTTAACGAACGGGCACTTGGACTATCTAGGATGCCTAGAGGGCATTTGGACTATGTAAGTTACCTAGCGGGCACTTGGACTATCTAGGTTACCTAGTGGTTACTTGGACTATGTAGGTTAACTAGCGGGCACTTGGACAATCTAGGTTAACTAGCGGGCACTTGGACTATCTAGGTTACCTAGGGGGAACCTGTACTATGTAGGTTAACTAGTGGGCACTTGGACTATCTAGGTTACCTAGCAGGCACTTGGATTATGTACGTTCCCTAGTGGGCACTTGGACTATCTACGTTACCTAGCGGGCACTTGGACTATGTACGTTACCTAACGGGCACTTGGACTATGTACGTTTCCTAACGGGTACTTGGACTAGATAGGTTCCCTAGCGGGCACTTGGTCTATCTAGGTTAACTAGCGAGCACTTGGACTATCTAGGTTAACTAGCGGGCATATGGTCTATTAGGGCCCCTAGCAGGCATTTGGACTATATTGGTTCCCTAGCGGGCACTTGTACTATGTAGGTTAACTAGCAGACTTGGACAATCTAGGTTAACTAGCGGGTAGTTGGACTATGTAATTTAACTAGCGGGCCCTTGAAATATGTAGATTAACTAGCGGCACTTGGACTATCTAGGTTAACTAGCGGGCCCTTGGACTATGTAGATTCCCTAGCGGGCACTTGGACTATCTAGGTTAACTAGCGGGCACTTGGACTATGTAGTTTCCCTAGCGGGCATTTGGATTATTTAGGTTACCTAGTGGGCACTTGGACTATGTATGTTACCTAGCGGGCACTTGGACTATCTAGGCTACCTAGCGGGCACTTGGACTATGTACGTCCCCTAGCGGGCACTTGGACTATCTAGGTTAACTAGAGGGCCCTTGGACTATGTAGGTTAACTAGCGGGCACTTGGACTCTCTAGATTATCTAGCGGGCCCTTGGACTATCTAGGTTTACTAGCGGGCACTTGGACTATCTAGGTTAACTAGCGGGCACTTGGACTATGTAGTTTCCCTAGCGGGCATTTGGATTATTTAGGTTACCTAGTGGGCACTTGGACTATGTAGGTTACCTAGCGGGCACTTGGACTATCTAGGCTACCTAGCGGGCACTTGGACTATGTACGTCCCCTAGCGGGCACTTGGACTATCTAGGTTAACTAGAGGGCCCTTGGACTATGTAGGTTAACTAGCGGGCACTTGGACTCTCTAGATTAACTAGCGGGCCCTTGGACTATCTAGGTTTACTAGCGGGCACTTGGACTATCTAGGTTAACTAGCGGGCACTTGGACTATGTAGTTTCCCTAGCGGGCATTTGGATAATTTAGTTTACCTAGTGGGCACTTGGACTATGTAGGTTACCTAGCGGGCACTTGGACTATTTAAGTTAACTAGAAGGCACTTGGACTATTAAAGTTAACTAGCGGGCACTTGGACTATGTAGGTTAACTACCGTGCACTTGCACTATCTAGGTTACCTAGCGGGCACTTGGACCATGTATGTTCCCTAGCGGGCACTTGGACTACCTATGTTAACTAGCGGGCACTTGGAATATGTAGGTTAACTAGGGGACACTTGCACTATGTAGGTTACCTAGCGGCACTTGGACTATCTAGGTTAACTAGCGGGCACTTGGACTATCTGGGTTAACTAGGGTGCACTTGGAATATGTAGGTTCCTTAGCGGGCACTAGGATTATCTAGTTTACCTAGCGGGCACTTGGACTATGTAGGTTAACTAGCGGGCCATTGGACTATCTAGGTTACATAGCTGGACCTTGGACTTTATAGGTTACCTTGCGGGCACTTGGACTATGTAGGTTAACCAAAGACACTTGGACGATCTAGGTTAAATAGTGGGCCCTTGGACTATGTAGGTTAACGAACGGGCATTTGGACTATGTAACTTACCTAGCAGGCAATTGGACTCTCTAGGTTACCTAGTGGGCACTTGGACTATCTAGGTTAACAAACGGGCACTTGGACTATCTAGGTTAACTAGCGGGCACTTGGACTATGTAGGTTACCTAGCGGGCACTTGCACTATCTAGGTTACCTAGCGGGCACTTGGACTATGTAGGTTAATTAGCGGGCACTTGGACTATCTAGGTTACCGAACGGGCATTTGGACTATGTAGGTTACCTAGCGGGCACTTCGACTTCTAGGTTAACGAATGGGCACTTGGACTATATATGTTGCATAGCGGGCAATTGGATTATCTAGGTTAGGTAATGGGCACTTGGACTATCTATGTTACCTAGCGGGAACTTGGACTATGTAGGTTACCTAGCGGGCACTTGGACTATCTAGGTTAACGAAAGGGCACTTGGACTATGTAGGTTACCTAGAGGGCACTTGGATTTTCTAGGTTAGCTAACAGGAACTTGGAATATCTAGGTTACCTAGCGGGCACTTGGACTATGTAGGTTACCTTGCGGGCACTTGTACTATCTAGGTTACCTAACGGGAACATGGACTAAGAAGGTTAACTAGCGGGCCCTTGGACTATGTAGGTTAACTAGCGGGCACTTGGACTATCTAGGTTAACTAGCAGGTTCTGGGACTATGTAGGTTAACTAGCGGGCACTTGGACTATCTAGGTTAACTAGCGGGCATATGGACTATTAGGGCCCCTAGCGGGCATTTGGACTATATTGGTTCCCTAGCGGGCACTTGTACTATGTAGGTTAACTAGCAGACTTGGACAATCTAGGTTAACTAGCGGGTAGTTGGACTATGTAGGTTAACTAGCGGGCCCTTGAACTATGTAGATTAACTAGCGGCACTTGGACTATCTAGGTTAACTAGCGGGCCCTTGGACTATGTACATTCCCTAGCGGGCACTTGGACTATCTAGGTTAACTAGCGGGCACTTGGACTATGTAGTTTCCCTAGCGGGCATTTGGATTATTTAGGTTACCTAGTGGGCACTTGGACTATGTAGGTTACCTAGCGGGCACTTGGACTATCTAGGCTACCTAGCGGGCACTTGGACTATGTACGTCCCCTAGCGGGCACTTGGACTATCTAGGTTAACTAGAGGGGCCTTGGACTATGTAGGTTAACTAGGGGGCACTTGGACTCTCTAGATTATCTAGCGGGCCCTTAGACTATCTAGGTTTACTAGCGGGCACTTGGACTATCTAGGTTAACTAGCGGGCACTTGGACTATGTAGTTTCCCTAGCGGGCATTTGGATAATTTAGTTTACCTAGTGGGCACTTGGACTATGTAGGTTACCTAGCGGGCACTTGGACTATTTAAGTTAACTAGAAGGCACTTGGACTATCAAGGTTAACTAGCGGGCACTTGGACTATGTAGGTTAACTACCGTGCACTTGCACTATCTAGGTTACCTAGCGGGCACTTGGACCATGTATGTTCCCTAGCGGGCACTTGGACTATCTATGTTAACTAGCGGGCACTTGGAATATGTAGGTTAACTAGGGGACACTTGCACTATGTAGGTTACCTAGCGGCACTTGGACTATCTAGGTTAACTAGCGGGCACTTGGACTATCTGGGTTAACTAGGGTGCACTTGGACTATGTAGGTTCCTTAGCGGGCACTAGGATTATCTAGTTTACCTAGCGGGCACTTGGACTATGTAGGTTAACTAGCGGGCCATTGGACTATCTAGGTTACATAGCTGGACCTTGGACTTTATAGGTTACCTTGCGGGCACTTGGACTATGTAGGTTAACCAAAGACACTTGGACGATCTAGGTTAAATAGTGGGCCCTTGGACTATGTAGGTTAACGAACGGGCATTTGGACTATGTAACTTACCTAGCAGGCAATTGGACTCTCTAGGTTACCTAGTGGGCACTTGGACTATCTAGGTTAACAAACGGGCACTTGGACTATCTAGGTTAACTGGCGGGAACTTGGACTATGTAGGTTACCTAGCGGGCACTTGCACTATCTAGGTTACCTAGCGGGCACTTGGACTATGTAGGTTAATTAGCGGGCACTTGGACTATCTAGGTTACCGAACGGGCATTTGGACTATGTAGGTTACCTAGCGGGCACTTCGACTTCTAGGTTAACGAATGGGCACTTGGACTATATATGTTGCATAGCGGGCAATTGGATTATCTAGGTTAGGTAATGGGCACTTGGACTATCTATGTTACCTAGCGGGAACTTGGACTATGTAGGTTACCTAGCGGGCACTTGGACTATCTAGGTTAACGAAAGGGCACTTGGACTATGTAGGTTACCTAGAGGGCACTTGGATTGTCTAGGTTAGCTAACAGGAACTTGGAATATCTAGGTTACCTAGCGGGCACTTGGACTATGTAGGTTACCTTGCGGGCACTTGTACTATCTAGGTTATCTAACGGGAACATGGACTATGTAGGTTAACTAGCGGGCCCTTGGACTATGTAGGTTAACTAGCGGGCACTTGGACTATCTAGGTTAACTAGCAGGTTCTGGGACTATGTAGGTTAACTAGCGGGCACTTGGACTATCTAGGTTAACTAGCGGGCATATGGACTATTAGGGCCCCTAGCGGGCATTTGGACTATATTGGTTCCCTAGCGGGCACTTGTACTATGTAGGTTAACTAGCAGACTTGGACAATCTAGGTTAACTAGCGGGTAGTTGGACTATGTAGGTTAACTAGCGGGCCCTTGAACTATGTAGATTAACTAGTGGCACTTGGACTATCTAGGTTAACTAGCGGGCCCTTGGACTATGTAGATTCCCTAGCGGGCACTTGGACTATCTAGGTTAACTAGCGGGCACTTGGACTATGTAGTTTCCCTAGCGGGCATTTGGATTATTAAGTTACCTAGTGGGCACTTGGACTATGTAGGTTACCTAGCGGGCACTTGGACTATCTAGGCTACCTAGCGGGCACTTGGACTATGTACGTCCCCTAGCGGGCACTTGGACTATCTAGGTTAACTAGAGGGGCCTTGGACTATGTAGGTTAACTAGGGGGCACTTGGACTCTCTAGATTATCTAGCGGGCCCTTGGACTATCTAGGTTTACTAGCGGGCACTTGGACTATCTAGGTTAACTAGCGGGCACTTGGACTATGTAGTTTCCCTAGCGGGCATTTGGATAATTTAGTTTACCTAGTGGGCACTTGGACTATGTAGGTTACCTAGCGGGCACTTGGACTATTTAAGTTAACTAGAAGGCACTTGGACTATCAAGGTTAACTAGCGGGCACTTGGACTATGTAGGTTAACTACCGTGCACTTGCACTATCTAGGTTACCTAGCGGGCACTTGGACCATGTATGTTCCCTAGCGGGCACTTGGACTATCTATGTTAACTAGCGGGCACTTGGAATATGTAGGTTAACTAGGGGACACTTGCACTATGTAGGTTACCTAGCGGCACTTGGACTATCTAGGTTAACTAGCGGGCACTTGGACTATCTGGGTTAACTAGGGTGCACTTGGACTATGTAGGTTCCTTAGCGGGCACTAGGATTATCTAGTTTACCTAGCGGGCACTTGGACTATGTAGGTTAACTAGCGGGCCATTGGACTATCTAGGTTACATAGCTGGACCTTGGACTTTATAGGTTACCTTGCGGGCACTTGGACTATGTAGGTTAACCAAAGACACTTGGACGATCTAGGTTAAATAGTGGGCCCTTGGACTATGTAGGTTAACGAACGGGCATTTGGACTATGTAACTTACCTAGCAGGCAATTGGACTCTCTAGGTTACCTAGTGGGCACTTGGACTATCTAGGTTAACAAACGGGCACTTGGACTATCTAGGTTAACTAGCGGGCACTTGGACTATGTAGGTTACCTAGCGGGCACTTGCACTATCTAGGTTACCTAGCGGGCACTTGGACTATGTAGGTTAATTAGCGGGCACTTGGACTATCTAGGTTACCGAACGGGCATTTGGACTATGTAGGTTACCTAGCGGGCACTTCGACTTCTAGGTTAACGAATGGGCACTTGGACTATATATGTTGCATAGCGGGCAATTGGATTATCTAGGTTAGGTAATGGGCACTTGGACTATCTATGTTACCTAGCGGGAACTTGGACTATGTAGGTTACCTAGCGGGCACTTGGACTATCTAGGTTAACGAAAGGGCACTTGGACTATGTAGGTTACCTAGAGGGCACTTGGATTGTCTTGGTTAGCTAACAGGAACTTGGAATATCTAGGTTACCTAGCGGGCACTTGGACTATGTAGGTTACCTTGCGGGCACTTGTACTATCTAGGTTACCTAACGGGAACATGGACTATGTAGGTTAACTAGCGGGCCCTTGGACTATGTAGGTTAACTAGCGGGCACTTGGACTATCTAGGTTAACTAGCAGGTTCTGGGACTATGTAGGTTAACTAGCGGGCACTTGGACTATCTAGGTTAACTAGCTGACCTTGGACTATGTATGTTAACTATCGAGAAATTAGACTATCTAGGTTAACTAGCGGGCACTTGCACAATGCAGGTTCCCTAGCGGGCACTTTGACTATGTAGGTTCCCTAGCGGGCACTTGGACTATATAGGTTCCCTGAGGGCACTTGGACTATCTAGGTTCCCTAACGGGCACTTGGACTATGTAGGTTCCTCTGCGGGCACTTGGACAATGTAGGTTCCCTATCAGGCACTTGGACTATGTAGGTTAACTAGCGGGCACTTGGATGATCAAGGTTAACTAGCGGGCACTTGGACTATCTAGGTTAAGTAGCGGGCAATTGGACTATCTAGGTTAATTAGCGGGCACTTGTACAATGCAGGTTCCCTAGCGGGCACTTTGACTATGTAGGTTCCCTAGCAGGCACTTAGACTCTGTAGGTTACCTAGCGGGCACTTGGACTATCTAGGTTGCCAAGCTGGCACTTGAACTATCTATGTTACCTAGCGGGTTCTTGGAGTATGTAGGTTACCTACGGGCTGTTGGACTATCTAGGTTACCAAGCGTGCACTTGGACTATCGAGGTTAACTAACGGGCACTTGGACTATGTAAGTTCCCTAGCGGGCACTTGGACTATGTGGGTTTCCTGGTGGGCATTTGGACTATTTGGTTACTTAACGGGCACTTGGACTATGTAGGTTCCCTAGCGCGCACTTGGATTATTTAGGTTCCCTTTCGGGCACTTGGACTATGTAGGTTACCTAGCAGGCACTTGGAATATCTAGGTCAATAGTGGGCCCTTGTACTATGTAGGTTAACTAGCGAGCACTTGGACTATCTAGGTTAACTAGCGGACCTTGGACTATGTAGGTTAACTAGCGGGCCTTTGGACTATGTAGGTTAACTAGCGGGCACCTGGACGATCTAGGTTAACTACAGGGCACTTGGCCTATCTAGGTTAACTAGCAGGCACTTGGATGATCAATGTTAACTAGCGGGCACTTGGACTATCTAGGTTAGCTAATGGGCACATGGACTAAGTACGTCCCCTAGTGGGCACTTGGACTATCTAGGTTAACTAACGGGCACTTGGACTATCTAGGTTGCCTAGCGGGCACTTGTACTATCTTGGATACCTAGCTGGCACTTGGACTATGTAGGTCAACTAGCGGGCCCTTGGACTATCTAGGTTAGCTAACGGGCACTTAGATTATGTAGGTTAACTAGCGGGCACTTGGAATATGTAGGTAAACTAGCGGGCCCTTGGACTATGTAGGTTTACTTGCGGACCCTTCGACTATCTAGGTTCCCTAAAGGGCACTTGGACTATCTAGGTTACCGAAAAGGCACTTGGACTATCTAGGTTACCTAGCGGGCACTTGGACTATGTAGGCCAACTAGGGGGCCCTTGGACTATCTAGGTTACCTAGCGGGTACTTGAACTATCTAGGTTAATTAGCGGGCACTTGGACTATGTAGGTTAACTAGTGGACACTTGCACTATGTAGGTTACCTAGAAGGCACTTGGACTATCTAGGTTAACTAGCGGGCACTTGGACTATATAGGTTAACTAGCGTGCACTTGGACTATGTAGGTCCCTTAGCGGGCACTTGGACTATCTAGGTTGCCTAGCGGGCACTTGCACTATGTAGGTTAACTAGCGTGCCCTTGGACTATCTAGGTTACGTAGCGGGCACTTGGTATATAGGTTAACTAGCGGGCACTTGGACTATATCGGCTAACTAGCGGACACTTGCACGATCTAGGTTAACTGGCGGGCCCTTGCACTATGTAGGTTAACTAGCGGGCCCATGGATTATGCAGGTTTACTAGCAGGCACTAGGACTATCTAGGTTAACTAGCGGGCACTTGGACTATGTAGTTTCCCTAGCGGGCATTTGGACTATTTAGGATACCTAGCGGGCACTTGGACTATGTAGGTTACCTAGCGGGCACTTGGACTATCTAGGTTACCTAGCAGGCACTTTGACTATCTAGGTTAACTAACGGGCACTTGGACTATGTAGGTTGCCTAGCGGGCACTTGGATTATGTAGGTTCCCTATCTGGCACTTGCACTATGTAGGTAAACTAGCGGACACTTGGACTGTCCTGGTTACCTAGCGGGCACTTGGATTTTCTAGGTTAACGAACGGGCACTTGGACTATGTAGGTTACCTAGCCGCCACTTGGACTATCTAGGTTACCTAGCAGGCACTTTGACTATCTAGGTTAACTAACGGGCACCTGGAGTATGTAGGTTGCCGAGCAGGCACTTGGATTATGTAGGTTCCCTATCGGGCACTTGGACTACGTAGGTTAACTAGCAGGCACTTGGACTGTCTAGGTTACCTAGCGGGCACTTGGATTATCTAGGTTAACGAACGGGCACTTGGACTATGTAGGTTACGTAGCCGTCACTTGGACTATCTAGGTTAGCTAACAGGCACTTGGACTATCTAGATTCCCTAGCAGGCACTTGTACTATCTAGGTTACCTAGCTGGCACTTAGATTATGTAGGTTAAATAGCGGGCTCTTGGAATATGTAGGTTAACTAGCGGACACTTGCAATATGTAGGTTAACTAGCTGGCCCATGGACTATGTAGGTTTACTAGCGGGCCCTTGGACTATCTAGATTCCCTAAAGGGCACTTAGACTATCTAGGTTACCGAACGGGCACTTGGACTATCTAGGTTACCTAGCGGGCACTTGGACTATGTAGGCTAACTAGGGGGCCCTTGGACGATCTAGGTTACCTAGCGGGTACTTCAACTATCTAGGTTAACTAGCGGGCACTTGCACTCTCTAGGTTACCTAGCGGGCAGTTGGACTATGTACGTTCCCTAGCGGGCACTTGGACTATCTATGTTAACTAGCGGGCACTTGGAATATGTAGGTTAACTAGTGGACACTTGCACTATGTAGGTTACCTAGCAGGCACTTGGACTATCTAGGTTAACTAGCGGGCACTTGGACTATCTAGGTTAACTAGCGTGCACTTGGACTATGTAGGTTCCTATTCGGGCACTTGGACTATATAGGTTGCCTCGCGGGCACTTGGACTGTGTAAGTTCCCTAGCGGGCACTTGGACTATCTATGTTAACTAGCGGGCACTTGGAATATGTAGGTTAACTAGCGGGCACTTGGACTATGTAGGTTAACTAGAGGACACTGGGACTATCTAGGTTAACTAGTGGGCCCTTGGACAATCTAGGTTAACTAGCGGGCACTTGGACGATCTAGGTTAACTAGCGGGCACTTTGACTATCTAGGTTACATAGGGGGCACTTGGACTATGTAGGTTAACTAGCGAGCACTTGGACTCTAGGTTATCTAGCGGACACTTGGACTATCTAGGTTACTTAGCGGGCCCTTGGTCTATGTAGGTTTCCTAGCGGGCACTTGGACTATCTAGGTTAACGAACGGGCACTTGGACTATGTAGGTAACCTAGCGGGCACTTGGAAAGTCTAGGTTACCTAGCGGGCACTTGGACTATCTAGGTTAACGAACGGGCACTTGGACAATGTAGGTTACCTAGCGGGCACTTGGACTATGTAGGATCCCTATCGGATATTTGGACTACTTAGGTTACCTAGCGGGCACAGGGACTATCTAGGTTAGCTAGCAAGCACTTGGACTATCTAGGTAAACTAGTGGGCCCTTGTACTATGTAGGTTAACTAGCGAGCACTTGGACTATCTAGGTTAACTAGCGGACCTTGGACTATGTAGGTTAACTAGCGGGCCTTTGGACTATGTTGGTTAACTAGCGGGCACCTGGACGATCTAGGTTAACTACAGGGCACTTGGACTATCTAGGTTAACTAGCGGGCACTTGGATGATCAATGTTAACTAGCGGGCACTTGGACTATCTAGGTTAGCTAATGGGCACATGGACTAAGTACGTCCCCTAGTGGGCACTTGGACTATCTAGGTTAACTAACGGGCACGTGGACTATCTAGGTTATCTAGCGGGCACTTGTACTATCTAGGATACCTACCAGGCACTTGGACTATGTAGGTCAACTAGCGTTCCCTTGGACTATCTAGGTTAGCTAACGGGCACTTAGATTATGTAGGTTAACTAGCGGGCCCTTGGACTATGTAGGTTTACTTGCGGGCCCTTCCACTATCTAGGTTCCCAAAAGGGCACTTGGACTATCTAGGTTACCGAAAAGGCTCTTGGACTATCTAGGTTACCTATCGGGCACTTGGACTATGTAGGCCAACTAGGGGGCCCTTGGACTATCTAGATTACCTAGCGGGTACTTGAACTATCTAGGTCAACTAGCGGGCACTTGGACTATGTAGGTTAACTAGCGGACACTTGCACTATGTAGGTTACCTAGCAGGCACTTGGACTATCTATGTTTACTAGCGGGCACTTGGACTATATAGGTTAACTAGCGTGCACTTGGACTATGTAGGTTCCTTTGCGGGCACTTGGATTATCTAGGCTGCTAGCGGGCACTTGCACTATGTAGGTTAACTAGCGTGCCCTTGGAATATCTAGGTTACGTAGCGGGCACTTGGTATATAGGTTAACTAGCGGGCACTTGGACTATATAGGCTAACTAGCGGACACTTGCACGATCTAGATTAACTAGCGGGCCCTTGCACTATGGAGGTTAACTAGCGGGCCAATGGATTATGTAGGTTTACTAGCAGGCACTTGGACTATCTAGGTTAACTAGCAGGCACTTGGCCTATGTAGTTTCCCTAGCGGGCATTTGGACTATTTAGGTTACCATCGAGAACTTGGACTATATAGGTTACCTAGCGGGCACTTGGACTATCTAGGTCAAATAGTGGGCCCTTGTACTATGTAGGTTAACTAGCGAGCACTTGGACTATCTAGGTTAACTAGCGGACCTTGGACTATGTAGGTTAACTAGCGGGCCTTTGGACTATGTAGGTTAACTAGCAGGCACCTGGACGATCTAGGTTAACTACAGGGCACTTGGACTATCTAGGTTAACTAGCGGGCACTTGGATGATCAATGTTAACTAGCGGGCACTTGGACTATCTAGGTTAGCTAATGGGCACATGGACTAAGTACGTCCCCTAGTGGGCACTTGGACTATCTAAGTTAACTAACGGGCACTTGGACTATCTAGGTTACCTAGCGGGCACTTGTACTATCTAGGATACCTAGCTGGCACTTGGACTATGTAGGTCAACTAGCGGGCCCTTGGACTATCTAGGTTAGCTAACGGGCACTTAGATTATGTAGGTTAACTAGCGGGCACTTGGAATATGTAGGTTAACTAGCGGGCCCTTGGACTATGTAGGTTTACTTGCGGGCCCTTCCACTATCTAGGTTCCCTAAAGGGCACTTGGACTATCTAGGTTACCGAAAAGGCACTTGGACTATCTAGGTTACCTAGCGGGCACTTGGACTATGTAGGCCAACTAGGGGGCCCTTGGACTATCTAGGTTACCTAGCGGGTACTTGAACTATCTAGGTTAACTAGTGGGCACTTGGACTATGTAGGTAAACTAGCGGATACTTGCACTATGTAGGTTACCTAGCAGGCACTTTGACTATCTAGGTTAACTAGCGGGCACTTGGACTATATAGGTCAACTAGCGTGCACTTGGACTATGTAGGTTCCTTAGCGGGCAAGTGGACTATCTAGGTTGCCTAGCGGGCACTTGCACTATGTAGGTTAACTAGCGTGCCCTTGGACTATCTAGGTTACGTAGCGGGCACTTGGTATATAGGTTAACTAGCGGGCACTTGGACTATATTGGCTAACTAGCGGACACTTGCACGATCTAGTTTAACTAGAGGGCCCTTGCACTATGTAGGTTAACTAGCGGGCACTTGGATTATGTAGGTTAATTATTGAGCACTTGGACTCTAGGTTACCTAGCGGGCACTTGGACTATCTAGGTTACCTAGCGGGCCTTGGACTATGTAGGTTTCCTAGCGGGCACTTGGACTATCTAGGTTAACGAACGGGCACTTGGACTCTGTAGGTTACCTAGCGGGCACTTGGACTATGTTGGATCCCTATCGGCCATTTGGACAACTTAGGTTACCTAGCGGGCACTTGGACTATCTAGGTTAACTAGCGGGCCCTTGTACTATGTAGGTTAACTAGCGAGCACTTGGACTATCTAGGTTAACTAGCGGACCTTGGACTACGTAGTTTAACTAGCGGGCCCTTGGACTATGAAGGTTAACTAGAGGGCACTTGGATGATCAATGTTAACTAGCAGGCACTTGGACTATCTAGGTTAGCTAACGGGCACTTGGACTAAGTACGACCCCTAGTGGGCACTTGGACACTCTAGGTTAACTAACGGACACTAGGACTATCTAGGTTAACTAGCGGGCACTTGGACTATCTAGGTTACCTAGCTGGCACTAGTACTATAAAGGTTCCCTATCGGGCACTAGGATTATCTAGGTTACCTAGCGGGCACTTGGACTATGTAGGTCAACTAGCGGGCACTTGGATTATGTAGGTTCCCTATCGGGCTTTGGACTATGTAGGTTAACTAGAGGGCATTTGGACTATGTAGGTTACCTAGCGGGCACTTGGACTATGTAGGTTACCTAGCGGGCCCTTAGACTATCTAGGTTACCTAGCGGGCATTTGGACTATATAGGCTCCCTAGCGGTTATTTGGACTATATAGATTACTTAGCGGGCACTTAGACATTGTAGGTTACCTAGCGGGCACTTGGGCTATCTAGGTTACCTAGCAGGCACTTGAACTATCTACATTACCTAGCGGGCACTTGGAGTATGTAGGTTACCTACCGGGCTGTGGGACTATCTAGGTTACCTAGCGGGCATTTGGACTACCTAGGTTAACTAACGGGCACTTGGACTATGTAGGTTCCCTAGCGGGCACTTGGACTAATTAGGTTCCCTATCGGGCACTTGGAGAATGTAGGTTAACTAGGGGGCACTAGGACAATGTAGGTTACCTAGCAGGCCCTTGGATTATCTAGGTTACCTAGGGTGAACCTGGACTATGTAGGTTAATTATCGAGCACTTGGACTCTAGGTTACCTAGCGGGCACTTGGACTATCTAGGTTACCTAGCGGGCCTTGGACTATGTAGGTTTCCTAGCGGGCACTTGGACTATCTAGGTTAACGAACGGGCACTTGGACTCTGTAGGTTACCTAGCGGGCACTTGGACTATGTTGGATCCCTATCGGCCATTTGGACAACTTAGGTTACCTAGCGGGCACTTGGACTATCTAGGTTAACTAGCGGGCCCTTGTACTATGTAGGTTAACTAGCGAGCACTTGGACTATCTAGGTTAACTAGCGGACCTTGGACTACGTAGTTTAACTAGCGGGCCCTTGGACTATGAAGGTTAACTAGAGGGCACTTGGATGATCAATGTTAACTAGCAGGCACTTGGACTATCTAGGTTAGCTAACGGGCACTTGGACTAAGTACGACCCCTAGTGGGCACTTGGACACTCTAGGTTAACTAACGGACACTAGGACTATCTAGGTTAACTAGCGGGCACTTGGACTATCTAGGTTACCTAGCTGGCACTAGTACTATAAAGGTTCCCTATCGGGCACTAGGATTATCTAGGTTACCTAGCGGGCACTTGGACTATGTAGGTCAACTAGCGGGCACTTGGATTATGTAGGTTCCCTATCGGGCACTTGGACTATGTAGGTTAACTAGAGGGCATTTGGACTATGTAGGTTACCTAGCGGACACTTGGACTATGTAGGTTACCTAGCGGGCCCTTAGACTATCTAGGTTACCTAGCGGGCATTTGGACTATATAGGCTCCCTAGCGGTTATTTGGACTATATAGATTACTTAGCGGGCACTTAGACATTGTAGGTTACCTAGCGGGCACTTGGGCTATCTAGGTTACCTAGCAGGCACTTGAACTATCTACATTACCTAGCGGGTACTTGGAGTATGTAGGTTACCTACCGGGCTGTGGGACTATCTAGGTTACCTAGCGGGCATTTGGACTACCTAGGTTAACTAACGGGCACTTGGACTATGTAGGTTCCCTAGCGGGCACTTGGACTAATTAGGTTCCCTATCGGGCACTTGGAGAATGTAGGTTAACTAGGGGGCACTAGGACAATGTAGGTTACCTAGCAGGCCCTTGGATTATCTAGGTTACCTAGGGTGAACCTGGACTATGTAGGTTAACTAGTGGGCACTTTGACTATCTAGGTTACCTAGCAGGCACTTGGACTATGTACGTTCCCTAGCAGGCCCTTGGACTATTTACGTTACCTAGCGGGCACTTAGACTATGTACGTTACCTAGCGGGCACTTGGACTATGTACGTTTCCTAGCGGGTACTTGGACTAGATAGGTTCCCTAGCGGGCACTTGGTCTATCTAGGTTAACTAGCGGGCACTTGGACTATCTAGGTTAACTAGCGTGCACTTGGACTATGTAGGTTCCTATTCGGGCACTTGGACTATATAGGTTGCCTCGCGGGCACTTGGACTGTGTAAGTTCCCTAGCGGGCACTTGGACTATCTATGTTAACTAGCGGGCACTTGGAATATGTAGGTTAACTAGCGGGCACTTGGACTATGTAGGTTAACTAGAGGACACTGGGACTATCTAGGTTAACTAGTGGGCCCTTGGACAATCTAGGTTAACTAGCGGGCACTTGGACGATCTAGGTTAACTAGCGGGCACTTTGACTATCTAGGTTACATAGGGGGCACTTGGACTATGTAGGTTAACTAGCGAGCACTTGGACTCTAGGTTATCTAGCGGACACTTGGACTATCTAGGTTACTTAGCGGGCCCTTGGTCTATGTAGGTTTCCTAGCGGGCACTTGGACTATCTAGGTTAACGAACGGGCACTTGGACTATGTAGGTAACCTAGCGGGCACTTGGAAAGTCTAGGTTACCTAGCGGGCACTTGGACTATCTAGGTTAACGAACGGGCACTTGGACAATGTAGGTTACCTAGCGGGCACTTGGACTATGTAGGATCCCTATCGGATATTTGGACTACTTAGGTTACCTAGCGGGCACAGGGACTATCTAGGTTAGCTAGCAAGCACTTGGACTATCTAGGTAAACTAGTGGGCCCTTGTACTATGTAGGTTAACTAGCGAGCACTTGGACTATCTAGGTTAACTAGCGGACCTTGGACTATGTAGGTTAACTAGCGGGCCTTTGGACTATGTTGGTTAACTAGCGGGCACCTGGACGATCTAGGTTAACTACAGGGCACTTGGACTATCTAGGTTAACTAGCGGGCACTTGGATGATCAATGTTAACTAGCGGGCACTTGGACTATCTAGGTTAGCTAATGGGCACATGGACTAAGTACGTCCCCTAGTGGGCACTTGGACTATCTAGGTTAACTAACGGGCACGTGGACTATCTAGGTTATCTAGCGGGCACTTGTACTATCTAGGATACCTACCAGGCACTTGGACTATGTAGGTCAACTAGCGTTCCCTTGGACTATCTAGGTTAGCTAACGGGCACTTAGATTATGTAGGTTAACTAGCGGGCACTTGGAATATGTAGGTTAACTAGCGGGCCCTTGGACTATGTAGGTTTACTTGCGGGCCCTTCCACTATCTAGGTTCCCAAAAGGGCACTTGGACTATCTAGGTTACCGAAAAGGCTCTTGGACTATCTAGGTTACCTATCGGGCACTTGGACTATGTAGGCCAACTAGGGGGCCCTTGGACTATCTAGATTACCTAGCGGGTACTTGAACTATCTAGGTCAACTAGCGGGCACTTGGACTATGTAGGTTAACTAGCGGACACTTGCACTATGTAGGTTACCTAGCAGGCACTTGGACTATCTATGTTTACTAGCGGGCACTTGGACTATATAGGTTAACTAGCGTGCACTTGGACTATGTAGATTCCTTTGCGGGCACTTGGACTATCTAGGCTGCTAGCGGGCACTTGCACTATGTAGGTTAACTAGCGTGCCCTTGGAATATCTAGGTTACGTAGCGGGCACTTGGTATATAGGTTAACTAGCGGGCACTTGGACTATATAGGCTAACTAGCGGACACTTGCACGATCTAGATTAACTAGCGGGCCCTTGCACTATGGAGGTTAACTAGCGGGCCAATGGATTATGTAGGTTTACTAGCAGGCACTTGGACTATCTAGGTTAACTAGCAGGCACTTGGCCTATGTAGTTTCCCTAGCGGGCATTTGGACTATTTAGGTTACCATCGAGAACTTGGACTATATAGGTTACCTAGCGGGCACTTGGACTATCTAGGTCAAATAGTGGGCCCTTGTACTATGTAGGTTAACTAGCGAGCACTTGGACTATCTAGGTTAACTAGCGGACCTTGGACTATGTAGGTTAACTAGCGGGCCTTTGGACTATGTAGGTTAACTAGCAGGCACCTGGACGATCTAGGTTAACTACAGGGCACTTGGACTATCTAGGTTAACTAGCGGGCACTTGGATGATCAATGTTAACTAGCGGGCACTTGGACTATCTAGGTTAGCTAATGGGCACATGGACTAAGTACGTCCCCTAGTGGGCACTTGGACTATCTAAGTTAACTAACGGGCACTTGGACTATCTAGGTTACCTAGCGGGCACTTGTACTATCTAGGATACCTAGCTGGCACTTGGACTATGTAGGTCAACTAGCGGGCCCTTGGACTATCTAGGTTAGCTAACGGGCACTTAGATTATGTAGGTTAACTAGCGGGCACTTGGAATATGTAGGTTAACTAGCGGGCCCTTGGACTATGTAGGTTTACTTGCGGGCCCTTCCACTATCTAGGTTCCCTAAAGGGCACTTGGACTATCTAGGTTACCGAAAAGGCACTTGGACTATCTAGGTTACCTAGCGGGCACTTGGACTATGTAGGCCAACTAGGGGGCCCTTGGACTATCTAGGTTACCTAGCGGGTACTTGAACTATCTAGGTTAACTAGTGGGCACTTGGACTATGTAGGTAAACTAGCGGATACTTGCACTATGTAGGTTACCTAGCAGGCACTTTGACTATCTAGGTTAACTAGCGGGCACTTGGACTATATAGGTCAACTAGCGTGCACTTGGACTATGTAGGTTCCTTAGCGGGCAAGTGGACTATCTAGGTTGCCTAGCGGGCACTTGCACTATGTAGGTTAACTAGCGTGCCCTTGGACTATCTAGGTTACGTAGCGGGCACTTGGTATATAGGTTAACTTACGGGCACTTGGACTATATTGGCTAACTAGCGGACACTTGCACGATCTAGTTTAACTAGAGGGCCCTTGCACTATGTAGGTTAACTAGCGGGCACTTGGACTATGTAGGTTAATTATTGAGCACTTGGACTCTAGGTTACCTAGCGGGCACTTGGACTATCTAGGTTACCTAGCGGGCCTTGGACTATGTAGGTTTCCTAGCGGGCACTTGGACTATCTAGGTTAACGAACGGGCACTTGGACTCTGTAGGTTACCTAGCGGGCACTTGGACTATGTTGGATCCCTATCGGCCATTTGGACAACTTAGGTTACCTAGCGGGCACTTGGACTATCTAGGTTAACTAGCGGGCCCTTGTACTATGTAGGTTAACTAGCGAGCACTTGGACTATCTAGGTTAACTAGCGGACCTTGGACTACGTAGTTTAACTAGCGGGCCCTTGGACTATGAAGGTTAACTAGAGGGCACTTGGATGATCAATGTTAACTAGCAGGCACTTGGACTATCTAGGTTAGCTAACGGGCACTTGGACTAAGTACGACCCCTAGTGGGCACTTGGACACTCTAGGTTAACTAACGGACACTAGGACTATCTAGGTTAACTAGCGGGCACTTGGACTATCTAGGTTACCTAGCTGGCACTAGTACTATAAAGGTTCCCTATCGGGCACTAGGATTATCTAGGTTACCTAGCGGGCACTTGGACTATGTAGGTCAACTAGCGGGCACTTGGATTATGTAGGTTCCCTATCGGGCACTTGGACTATGTAGGTTAACTAGAGGGCATTTGGACTATGTAGGTTACCTAGCGGACACTTGGACTATGTAGGTTACCTAGCGGGCCCTTAGACTATCTAGGTTACCTAGCGGGCATTTGGACTATATAGGCTCCCTAGCGGTTATTTGGACTATATAGATTACTTAGCGGGCACTTAGACATTGTAGGTTACCTAGCGGGCACTTGGGCTATCTAGGTTACCTAGCAGGCACTTGAACTATCTACATTACCTAGCGGGTACTTGGAGTATGTAGGTTACCTACCGGGCTGTGGGACTATCTAGGTTACCTAGCGGGCATTTGGACTACCTAGGTTAACTAACGGGCACTTGGACTATGTAGGTTCCCTAGCGGGCACTTGGACTAATTAGGTTCCCTATCGGGCACTTGGAGAATGTAGGTTAACTAGGGGGCACTAGGACAATGTAGGTTACCTAGCAGGCCCTTGGATTATCTAGGTTACCTAGGGTGAACCTGGACTATGTAGGTTAATTATCGAGCACTTGGACTCTAGGTTACCTAGCGGGCACTTGGACTATCTAGGTTACCTAGCGGGCCTTGGACTATGTAGGTTTCCTAGCGGGCACTTGGACTATCTAGGTTAACGAACGGGCACTTGGACTCTGTAGGTTACCTAGCGGGCACTTGGACTATGTTGGATCCCTATCGGCCATTTGGACAACTTAGGTTACCTAGCGGGCACTTGGACTATCTAGGTTAACTAGCGGGCCCTTGTACTATGTAGGTTAACTAGCGAGCACTTGGACTATCTAGGTTAACTAGCGGACCTTGGACTACGTAGTTTAACTAGCGGGCCCTTGGACTATGAAGGTTAACTAGAGGGCACTTGGATGATCAATGTTAACTAGCAGGCACTTGGACTATCTAGGTTAGCTAACGGGCACTTGGACTAAGTACGACCCCTAGTGGGCACTTGGACACTCTAGGTTAACTAACGGACACTAGGACTATCTAGGTTAACTAGCGGGCACTTGGACTATCTAGGTTACCTAGCTGGCACTAGTACTATAAAGGTTCCCTATCGGGCACTAGGATTATCTAGGTTACCTAGCGGGCACTTGGACTATGTAGGTCAACTAGCGGGCACTTGGATTATGTAGGTTCCCTATCGGGCACTTGGACTATGTAGGTTAACTAGAGGGCATTTGGACTATGTAGGTTACCTAGCGGACACTTGGACTATGTAGGTTACCTAGCGGGCCCTTAGACTATCTAGGTTACCTAGCGGGCATTTGGACTATATAGGCTCCCTAGCGGTTATTTGGACTATATAGATTACTTAGCGGGCACTTAGACATTGTAGGTTACCTAGCGGGCACTTGGGCTATCTAGGTTACCTAGCAGGCACTTGAACTATCTACATTACCTAGCGGGTACTTGGAGTATGTAGGTTACCTACCGGGCTGTGGGACTATCTAGGTTACCTAGCGGGCATTTGGACTACCTAGGTTAACTAACGGGCACTTGGACTATGTAGGTTCCCTAGCGGGCACTTGGACTAATTAGGTTCCCTATCGGGCACTTGGAGAATGTAGGTTAACTAGGGGGCACTAGGACAATGTAGGTTACCTAGCAGGCCCTTGGATTATCTAGGTTACCTAGGGTGAACCTGGACTATGTAGGTTAACTAGTGGGCACTTTGACTATCTAGGTTACCTAGCAGGCACTTGGACTATGTACGTTCCCTAGCAGGCCCTTGGACTATTTACGTTACCTAGCGGGCACTTAGACTATGTACGTTACCTAGCGGGCACTTGGACTATGTACGTTTCCTAGCGGGTACTTGGACTAGATAGGTTCCCTAGCGGGCACTTGGTCTATCTAGGTTAACTAGCGGGCACTTGGACTATCTAGGTTAACTAGCGTGCACTTGGACTATGTAGGTTCCTATTCGGGCACTTGGACTATATAGGTTGCCTCGCGGGCACTTGGACTGTGTAAGTTCCCTAGCGGGCACTTGGACTATCTATGTTAACTAGCGGGCACTTGGAATATGTAGGTTAACTAGCGGGCACTTGGACTATGTAGGTTAACTAGAGGACACTGGGACTATCTAGGTTAACTAGTGGGCCCTTGGACAATCTAGGTGAACTAGCGGGCACTTGGACGATCTAGGTTAACTAGCGGGCACTTTGACTATCTAGGTTACATAGGGGGCACTTGGACTATGTAGGTTAACTAGCGAGCACTTGGACTCTAGGTTATCTAGCGGACACTTGGACTATCTAGGTTACTTAGCGGGCTCTTGGTCTATGTAGGTTTCCTAGCGGGCACTTGGACTATCTAGGTTAACGAACGGGCACTTGGACTATGTAGGTAACCTAGCGGGCACTTGGAAAGTCTAGGTTACCTAGCGGGCACTTGGACTATCTAGGTTAACGAACGGGCACTTGGACAATGTAGGTTACCTAGCGGGCACTTGGACTATGTAGGATCCCTATCGGATATTTGGACTACTTAGGTTACCTAGCGGGCACAGGGACTATCTAGGTTAGCTAGCAAGCACTTGGACTATCTAGGTAAACTAGTGGGCCCTTGTACTATGTAGGTTAACTAGCGAGCACTTGGACTATCTAGGTTAACTAGCGGACCTTGGACTATGTAGGTTAACTAGCGGGCCTTTGGACTATGTTGGTTAACTAGCGGGCACCTGGACGATCTAGGTTAACTACAGGGCACTTGGACTATCTAGGTTAACTAGCGGGCACTTGGATGATCAATGTTAACTAGCGGGCACTTGGACTATCTAGGTTAGCTAATGGGCACATGGACTAAGTACGTCCCCTAGTGGGCACTTGGACTATCTAGGTTAACTAACGGGCACGTGGACTATCTAGGTTATCTAGCGGGCACTTGTACTATCTAGGATACCTACCAGGCACTTGGACTATGTAGGTCAACTAGCGTTCCCTTGGACTATCTAGGTTAGCTAACGGGCACTTAGATTATGTAGGTTAACTAGCGGGCACTTGGAATATGTAGGTTAACTAGCGGGCCCTTGGACTATGTAGGTTTACTTGCGGGCCCTTCCACTATCTAGGTTCCCAAAAGGGCACTTGGACTATCTAGGTTACCGAAAAGGCTCTTGGACTATCTAGGTTACCTATCGGGCACTTGGACTATGTAGGCCAACTAGGGGGCCCTTGGACTATCTAGATTACCTAGCGGGTACTTGAACTATCTAGGTCAACTAGCGGGCACTTGGACTATGTAGGTTAACTAGCGGACACTTGCACTATGTAGGTTACCTAGCAGGCACTTGGACTATCTATGTTTACTAGCGGGCACTTGGACTATATAGGTTAACTAGCGTGCACTTGGACTATGTAGGTTCCTTTGCGGGCACTTGGACTATCTAGGCTGCTAGCGGGCACTTGCACTATGTAGGTTAACTAGCGTGCCCTTGGAATATCTAGGTTACGTAGCGGGCACTTGGTATATAGGTTAACTAGCGGGCACTTGGACTATATAGGCTAACTAGCGGACACTTGCACGATCTAGATTAACTAGCGGGCCCTTGCACTATGGAGGTTAACTAGCGGGCCAATGGATTATGTAGGTTTACTAGCAGGCACTTGGACTATCTAGGTTAACTAGCAGGCACTTGGCCTATGTAGTTTCCCTAGCGGGCATTTGGACTATTTAGGTTACCATCGAGAACTTGGACTATATAGGTTACCTAGCGGGCACTTGGACTATCTAGGTCAAATAGTGGGCCCTTGTACTATGTAGGTTAACTAGCGAGCACTTGGACTATCTAGGTTAACTAGCGGACCTTGGACTATGTAGGTTAACTAGCGGGCCTTTGGACTATGTAGGTTAACTAGCAGGCACCTGGACGATCTAGGTTAACTACAGGGCACTTGGACTATCTAGGTTAACTAGCGGGCACTTGGATGATCAATGTTAACTAGCGGGCACTTGGACTATCTAGGTTAGCTAATGGGCACATGGACTAAGTACGTCCCCTAGTGGGCACTTGGACTATCTAAGTTAACTAACGGGCACTTGGACTATCTAGGTTACCTAGCGGGCACTTGTACTATCTAGGATACCTAGCTGGCACTTGGACTATGTAGGTCAACTAGCGGGCCCTTGGACTATCTAGGTTAGCTAACGGGCACTTAGATTATGTAGGTTAACTAGCGGGCTCTTGGAATATGTAGGTTAACTAGCGGGCCCTTGGACTATGTAGGTTTACTTGCGGGCCCTTCCACTATCTAGGTTCCCTAAAGGGCACTTGGACTATCTAGGTTACCGAAAAGGCACTTGGACTATCTAGGTTACCTAGCGGGCACTTGGACTATGTAGGCCAACTAGGGGGCCCTTGGACTATCTAGGTTACCTAGCGGGTACTTGAACTATCTAGGTTAACTAGTGGGCACTTGGACTATGTAGGTAAACTAGCGGATACTTGCACTATGTAGGTTACCTAGCAGGCACTTTGACTATCTAGGTTAACTAGCGGGCACTTGGACTATATAGGTCAACTAGCGTGCACTTGGACTATGTAGGTTCCTTAGCGGGCAAGTGGACTATCTAGGTTGCCTAGCGGGCACTTGCACTATGTAGGTTAACTAGCGTGCCCTTGGACTATCTAGGTTACGTAGCGGGCACTTGGTATATAGGTTAACTAGCGGGCACTTGGACTATATTGGCTAACTAGCGGACACTTGCACGATCTAGTTTAACTAGAGGGCCCTTGCACTATGTAGGTTAACTAGCGGGCACTTGGACTATGTAGGTTAATTATTGAGCACTTGGACTCTAGGTTACCTAGCGGGCACTTGGACTATCTAGGTTACCTAGCGGGCCTTGGACTATGTAGGTTTCCTAGCGGGCACTTGGACTATCTAGGTTAACGAACGGGCACTTGGACTCTGTAGGTTACCTAGCGGGCACTTGGACTATGTTGGATCCCTATCGGCCATTTGGACAACTTAGGTTACCTAGCGGGCACTTGGACTATCTAGGTTAACTAGTGGGCCCTTGTACTATGTAGGTTAACTAGCGAGCACTTGGACTATCTAGGTTAACTAGCGGACCTTGGACTACGTAGTTTAACTAGCGGGCCCTTGGACTATGAAGGTTAACTAGAGGGCACTTGGATGATCAATGTTAACTAGCAGGCACTTGGACTATCTAGGTTAGCTAACGGGCACTTGGACTAAGTACGACCCCTAGTGGGCACTTGGACACTCTAGGTTAACTAACGGACACTAGGACTATCTAGGTTAACTAGCGGGCACTTGGACTATCTAGGTTACCTAGCTGGCACTAGTACCATAAAGGTTCCCTATCGGGCACTAGGATTATCTAGGTTACCTAGCGGGCACTTGGACTATGTAGGTCAACTAGCGGGCACTTGGATTATGTAGGTTCCCTATCGGGCACTTGGACTATGTAGGTTAACTAGAGGGCATTTGGACTATGTAGGTTACCTAGCGGGCACTTGGACTATGTAGGTTACCTAGCGGGCCCTTAGACTATCTAGGTTACCTAGCGGGCATTTGGACTATATAGGCTCCCTAGCGGTTATTTGGACTATATAGATTACTTAGCGGGCACTTAGACATTGTAGGTTACCTAGCGGGCACTTGGGCTATCTAGGTTACCTAGCAGGCACTTGAACTATCTACATTACCTAGCGGGTACTTGGAGTATGTAGGTTACCTACCGGGCTGTGGGACTATCTAGGTTACCTAGCGGGCATTTGGACTACCTAGGTTAACTAACGGGCACTTGGACTATGTAGGTTCCCTAGCGGGCACTTGGACTAATTAGGTTCCCTATCGGGCACTTGGAGAATGTAGGTTAACTAGGGGGCACTAGGACAATGTAGGTTACCTAGCAGGCCCTTGGATTATCTAGGTTACCTAGGGTGAACCTGGACTATGTAGGTTAATTATCGAGCACTTGGACTCTAGGTTACCTAGCGGGCACTTGGACTATCTAGGTTACCTAGCGGGCCTTGGACTATGTAGGTTTCCTAGCGGGCACTTGGACTATCTAGGTTAACGAACGGGCACTTGGACTCTGTAGGTTACCTAGCGGGCACTTGGACTATGTTGGATCCCTATCGGCCATTTGGACAACTTAGGTTACCTAGCGGGCACTTGGACTATCTAGGTTAACTAGCGGGCCCTTGTACTATGTAGGTTAACTAGCGAGCACTTGGACTATCTAGGTTAACTAGCGGACCTTGGACTACGTAGTTTAACTAGCGGGCCCTTGGACTATGAAGGTTAACTAGAGGGCACTTGGATGATCAATGTTAACTAGCAGGCACTTGGACTATCTAGGTTAGCTAACGGGCACTTGGACTAAGTACGACCCCTAGTGGGCACTTGGACACTCTAGGTTAACTAACGGACACTAGGACTATCTAGGTTAACTAGCGGGCACTTGGACTATCTAGGTTACCTAGCTGGCACTAGTACTATAAAGGTTCCCTATCGGGCACTAGGATTATCTAGGTTACCTAGCGGGCACTTGGACTATGTAGGTCAACTAGCGGGCACTTGGATTATGTAGGTTCCCTATCGGGCACTTGGACTATGTAGGTTAACTAGAGGGCATTTGGACTATGTAGGTTACCTAGCGGACACTTGGACTATGTAGGTTACCTAGCGGGCCCTTAGACTATCTAGGTTACCTAGCGGGCATTTGGACTATATAGGCTCCCTAGCGGTTATTTGGACTATATAGATTACTTAGCGGGCACTTAGACATTGTAGGTTACCTAGCGGGCACTTGGGCTATCTAGGTTACCTAGCAGGCACTTGAACTATCTACATTACCTAGCGGGTACTTGGAGTATGTAGGTTACCTACCGGGCTGTGGGACTATCTAGGTTACCTAGCGGGTATTTGGACTACCTAGGTTAACTAACGGGCACTTGGACTATGTAGGTTCCCTAGCGGGCACTTGGACTAATTAGGTTCCCTATCGGGCACTTGGAGAATGTAGGTTAACTAGGGGGCACTAGGACAATGTAGGTTACCTAGCAGGCCCTTGGATTATCTAGGTTACCTAGGGTGAACCTGGACTATGTAGGTTAACTAGTGGGCACTTTGACTATCTAGGTTACCTAGCAGGCACTTGGACTATGTACGTTCCCTAGCAGGCCCTTGGACTATTTACGTTACCTAGCGGGCACTTAGACTATGTACGTTACCTAGCGGGCACTTGGACTATGTACGTTTCCTAGCGGGTACTTGGACTAGATAGGTTCCCTAGCGGGCACTTGGTCTATCTAGGTTAACTAGCGGGCACTTGGACTATCTAGGTTAACTAGCGGACATTTGGAAAATTAGGGCCCCTAGCGGACATTTAGACTATATTGGTTACCTAGCGGGCACTTGGACTATGTAGGTTAACGAAAAGGCACTTGGACTATATAGGTAACCTAGTGGTAACTTAAATGTCTAGGTTACCTCGCGGGCACTTGAACTATGTAGGTTAACTAGCGGGCACTTGGACTATCTAGGTTAACTAGCAGGCCCTTGGACGATGTAGGTTAACTAGCGGGCCCTTGGACTATGTAGGTTAAATAGCCGGCCCTTGGACTATGTAGGTTACATAGTGGGTACTTGGACGTTCTAGGTTAACTAGCGGGTACTTGGACTATGTAGGTTAACTAGTGGGCCCTTGGACTATGTAGATTAACTAGCGGCACTTGGACTATCTAACTTAACTAGCGGGCCCTTGGACTATGTAGATTCCCTAGCGGGCACTTGGACTATGTATGTTCCAGCGCGGGCATTTGGACTAACTAGATTCCCGAACGGGCACTTGTACTATGTAGATTAACTAGCAGACACTTGGACAATCTAGGTTAACTAGCGGGTAATTGGACTATGTAGGTTAACTAGCGGGCCCTTGAACTATGTAGATTAACTAGCGGAGCATGGACTATCTACGTTAACTAGCAGGCCCTTGGACTATGTACATTCCCTAGCGGGCACTTGGACTATGTATGTTCCCTAGCGGGCACATGGGTTATGTATGTTCCATATGGACACTTGAACTATGTAAGTTAACAACCGGGCACTTGGACTATGTAGGTTAAGTAGCGGGCCTTTGGACTATCTAGGTTACCTAGCGGGCACTTGGACTATGTACCTAACCTAGCGGGCACTTGGAGAGTCTAGGTTACCTAGCGGGCACTTGGACTTCTAGGTTAACAAACGGGCACTTGGACTATGTATGTTGCATAGCGGGCAATTGGACTATCTAGGTTAGGTAACGGGCACTTGGACTATCTAGGTTACCTAGCAGGAACTTGGACTATGTAGGTTACCTAGCGGGCACTTGGACTATCTAGGTCAACTAGCGGGCCCTTGTACTATGTAGGTTAACTAGCGAGCACTTGGACAATCTAGGTTAACTAGCGGACCTTGGACTACGTAGGTTAACTAGCGGGCCCTTGGACTATGTAGGTTAACTAGCGGGCACTTGGATGATCAATGTTAACTAGCGGGTACTTGGACTATCTAGGTTAGCTAACGGGCACTTGGACTAAGTACGTCCCCGAGTGGGCACTTGGACACTCTAGGTTAACTAACGGGCACTAGGACTATCTAGGTTAACTAGCGGGCACTTGGACAATCTAGGTTAACTAGCGGGCACTTGGACTATCAAAGTTAACAAGTGAGCCCTTGGACTATATAGGTTACCTAGCGGGCACTTGGACTATATAGGTTACCTAGCGGGCACTTGGACTATTTAGGTTACCTAGTGGGCACTTGGACTATCTAGGTTAACGAACGGGCACTTGGAATATGCAGGTAACCTAGCGGGCACTTGGACTGTCCAGGTTACCTAGCGGGCACTTGGATTTCTAGGTTAACGAACGGGCACTTGGACTATGTAGGTTGCTTAGCGGGCACTTGGACTATCTAGGTTAGGTAACGGGCACTTTGAGTATCTAGTTTACCTAGCGGGAACGTGGACAATGTAAGTTACCTAGCGTGCACTTGGACTATCTAGGTTACCTAACGGGCACTTTGACTATCTAGGTTACATAGCGGGCACTTGGACTATGTAGGTTAACTATCGAGCACTTGGACTCTAGGTAACCTAGCGGGCACTTGGACTATCTAGGTTACATAGCGGGCCCTTGGACTATGTAAGTTTCCTAGCGGGCACTTGGACTATCTAGGTTAACGAACGGGCACTTGGACTATGTAGGTTACCTAGCGGGCACTTGGACTATGTAGGATCCCTATCGGACATTTGGACTACTTAGGTTACCTAGCGGGCACTTGGACTATCTAGGTTAACTAGCGGGCACTTGGACTATCTAGGTCAACTAGGGGGCCCTTGTACTATGTAGGTTACCTAGCGAGCACTTGGACTATCTAGGTTAACTCGCGGACCTTGGACTACGTAGGTTAACTAGCGGGCCCTTGGACTATGTAGGTTAACTAGCGGGCACTTGGACTATCTAGGTTAACTAGCAGGCCCTTGGACGATGTAGGTTAACTAGCGGGCCCTTGGACTATGTAGGTTAACTAGCCGGCCCTTGGACTATGTAGGTTACATAGTGGGTACTTGGACGATCTAGGTTAACTAGCGGGTACTTGGACTATGTAGGTTAACTAGCGGGCCCTTGGACTATGTAGATTAACTAGCGGCACTTGGACTATCTAAGTTAACTAGCGGGCCCTTGGACTATGTAGATTCCCTAGCGGGCACTTGGACTATGTATGTTCCAGCGCGGGCATTTGGACTATGTAGGTTCCCTAGAAGGCAATTGGACTATGTAGGTTCCAGAGCGGGCACTTGGACTAACTAGATTCCCGAACGGGCACTTGTACTATGTAGATTAACTAGCAGACACTTGGACAATCTAGGTTAACTAGCGGGTAATTGGACTATGTAGGTTAACTAGTGGGCCCTTGAACTATGTAGATTAACTAGCGGAGCATGGACTATCTACGTTAACTAGCAGGCCCTTGGACTATGTACATTCAATAGCGGGCACTTAGACTATGTATGTTCCCTAGCGGGCACATGGGCTATGTATGTTCCCTATGGACACTTGAACTATGTAAGTTAACAACCGGGCACTTGGACTATGTAGGTTAAGTAGCGGGCCTTTGGACTATCTAGGTTACCTAGCGGGCACTTGGACTATGTACCTAACCTAGCGGGCACTTGGAGAGTCTAGGTTACCTAGCGGGCACTTGGACTTCTAGGTTAACAAACGGGCACTTGGACTATGTATGTTGCATAGCGGGCAATTGGACTATCTAGGTTAGGTAACGGGCACTTGGACTATCTAGGTAACCTAGCGGGCACTTGGACTATCTAGGTCAACTAGCGGGCCCTTGTACTATGTAGGTTAACTAGCGAGCACTTGGACTATCTAGGTTAACTAGCGGACCTTGGACTATGTAGGTTAACTACCGGGCCCTTGGACTATGTAGGTTAACTAGCGGGCACTTGGATGATCAATGTTAACTAGCGGGCACTTGGACTATCTAGGTAAGCTAACGGGCACTTGGACTAAGTACGTCCCCGAGTGGGCACTTGGACACTCTAGGTTAACTAACGGGCACTAGGACTATCTAGGTTAACTAGCGGGCACTTGGACAATCTAGGTTAACTAGCGGCACTTGGACTATCAAAGTTAACAAGTGAGCCCTTGGACTATATAGGTTACCTAGCGGGCACTTGGACTATATAGGTTACCTAGCGGGCACTTGGACTATTTAGGTTACCTAGTGGGCACTTCGACTATCTAGGTTAACGAACGGGCACTTGGAATATGCAGGTAACCTAGCGGGCACTTGGACTGTCCAGGTTACCTAGCGGGCACTTGGATTTCTAGGTTAACGAACGGGCACTTGGACTATGTAGGTTGCTTAGCGGGCACTTGGACTATCTAGGTTAGGTAACGGGCACATTGAGTATCTAGTTTACCTAGCGGGAACGTGGACAATGTAAGTTACCTAGCGGGCACTTGGACTATCTAGGTTACCTAACGGGCACTTTGACTATCTAGGTTACATAGCGGGCACTTGGACTATGTAGGTTAACTATCGAGCACTTGGACTCTAGGTAACCTAGCGGGCACTTGGACTATATAGGTTACCTAGCGGGCCCTTGGACTATGTAGGTTTCCTAGCGGGCACTTGGACTATCTAGGTTAACGAACGGGCACTTGGACTATGTAGGTTACCTAGCGGGCACTTGGACTATGTAGGATCCCTATCGGACATTTGGACTACTTAGGTTACCTAGCGGGCACTTGGACTATCTAGGTTAACTAGCGGGCACTTGGACTATCTAGGTCAACTAGGGGGCCCTTGTACTATGTAGGTTACCTAGCGAGCACTTGGACTATCTAGGTTAACTCGCGGACCTTGGACTACGTAGGTTAACTAGCGGGCCCTTGGACTATGTAGGTTAACTAGCGGGCACTTGGATGATCAATGTTAACTAGCGGGCCCTTGGACTATCTAAGTTAGCTAACGGGCACTTGGACTAAGTACGTCCCCTAGTGGGCACTTGGACACTCTAGGTTAACTAACGGGAACTAGGACTATCTAGGTTAACTAGCGGGCACTTGGACTATCTAGGTTATCTAGCTGGCACTAGGACTATGAAGGTTCCCTAGCGGGCACTAGGATTATCTAGGTTACCTAGCGGGCACTTGGACTATGTAGGTCAACTAGCAGGCACTTGGATTATGTAGGTTCCCTTTCGGGAACTTGGACTATGTAGGTTAACTAGAGGGCATTTGTACTATGTAGGTTACGAGCGGGCACTTGGACTATGTAGGTTCCCTATCGGGCACTTGGAAAATGTAGGTTAACAAGGGGGCACTAGGACTATGTAGGTTACCTAGCGGGCCCTTAGACTATCTAGGTTACCTAGCGGGCATTTGGACTATGTAGGCTCCCTAGCGGTTATTTGGACTATATAGATTACTTAGCGGGCACTTGGCCTATGTAGGTTAAGTAGCGGGCCCATGGACTATCTAGGTTACCTAGCGGGCACTTGGACTATGTACCTAACCTAGCGGGCACTTGGACAGTCTAGGTTACCTAGCGGGCACTTGGACTTCTAGGTTAACAAACGGGCACTTGGACTATGTATGTTGCATAGCGGGCAATTGGACTATCTAGGTTAGGTAACGGGCACTTGGACTATCTAGGTTACCTAGCAGGAACTTGGACTATGTAGGTTACCTAGCGGGCACTTGGACTATCTAGGTCAACTAGCGGGCCCTTGTACTATGTAGGTTAACTAGAGAGCACTTGGACTATCTAGGTTAACTAGCGGACCTTGGACTACGTAGGTTAACTAGGGGGCCCTTGGACTATGTAGGTTAACTAGCGGGCACTTGGATGATCAATGTTATCTAGCGGGCACTTGGACTATCTAGGTTAACTAGCGGGCACTTGGACAATCTAGGTTAACTAGCGGGCACTTGGACTATCAATGTTAACAAGTGAGCCCTTGGACTATATAGGTTACCTAGCGGGCACTTGGACTATATAGGTTACCTAGCGGGCACTTGGACTATTTAGGTTACCTAGTGGGCACTTCCACTATCTAGGTTAACGAACGGGCACTTGGAATATGCAGGTAAACTAGCGGGCACTTGGACTGTCCAGGTTACCTAGCGGGCACTTGGATTTCTAGGTTAACGAACGGGCACTTGGACTATCTAGGTTAGGTAACGGGCACTTTGAGTATCTAGTTTACCTAGCGGGCACTTTGACTATCTAGGTTACATAGCGGGCACATGGAGTATCTAGGTTACCTAGCGGGCCCTTGGACTATGTAGGTTTCCTAGCGGGCACTTGGACTATCTAGGTTAACGAACGGGCACTTGGACTATGTAGCTTACCTAGCGGGCACTTGGACTATGTAGGATACCTATCGGACATTTGGACTACTTAGGTTACCTAGCGGGCACTTGGACTATCTAGATTAACTAGCGGGCACTTGAACTACCTAGGTCAACTAGCGGGCCCTTGTACTATGTAGGTTACCTAGCGAGCACTTGGACTATGTAGGTTAACTCTCGGACCTTGGACTACGTAGGTTAACTAGCGGGCCCTTGGACTATGTAGGTTAACTAGCGGGCACTTGGATGATCAATGTTAACTAGCGGGCCCTTGGACTATCTAGGTTAGCTAACGGGCACTTGGACTAAGTACGTCCCCTAGTGGGCACTTGGACACTCTAGGTTAACTAACGGGCACTAGGACTATCTAGGTTAACTAGCGGGCACTTGGACTATCTAGGTTACCTAGCTGGCACTAGGACTATGAAGGTTCTCTAGCGGGCACTAAGATTATCTAGGTTACCTAGCGGGCACTTGGACTATGTAGGTCAACTAGCGGGCACTTGGATTATGTAGGTTCCCTATCGGGAACTTGGACTATGTAGGTTAACTAGAGGGCATTTGTACTATGTAGGTTAGGAGCGGGCACTTGGACTATGTAGGTTCCCTATTGGGCACTTGGAAAATGTAGGTTAACTAGGGGGCACTAGGACTATGTAGGTTACCTAGCGGGCCCTTAGACTATCTAGGTTACCTAGCGGGCATTTGGACTATGTAGGCTCCCTAGCGGTTATTTGGACTATATAGATTACTTAGCGGGCACTTAGACTTTGTAGGTTACCTAGCGGGCACATGCACTATCTAGGTTACCTAGTAGGCACTTGAACTATCTACATTACCTAGCGGGTACTTGGAGTATATAGGTTAACTACCGGGCTGTTGGACTATCTAGGTTACCTAGCGGGCACTTGGACTATCTAGGTTAACTAACGGGCACTTGGACTATGTAGGTTCCCTAGCGGGCACTTGGATTATGTAGGTTCCGTATCGGGCACTTGGACTATGTAGGTTAACTAGCGGGCATTTGCACCATGTGGGTTACCTAGCGGGCACTTGGACTATGTAGGTTCCCTATCGGGCACTTGGAGAATGTAGGTTAACTAGGGGGCACTAGGACAATGTAGGTTACCTAGCGGGCCCTTTGACGATCTAGGTTACCGAGGGGGAACCTGGACTATGTAGGTTAACTAGGGGGCACTTGGACTATCTAGGTTACCTAGCAGGCACTTGGACTATGTACGTTCCCTAGCAGGCCCTTGGACTATTTACGTTACCTAGCGGGCACTTAGACTATTTACGTTACCTAGCGGGCACTTGGACTATGTACATTTCCTAGCGGATACTTGGACTAGATAGGTTCCCTAGCGGGCACTTGGTCTATCTAGGTTAACTAGCGGGCACTTGGACTATCTAGGTTAACTAGCGGACATTTGGACAATTAGGGCCCCTAGCGGGCCTTTGGACTATATTGGTTACCTAGCGGGCACTTGGACTATGTAGGTTAACGAAAGGGCACTTGTACTATGTAGGTAACCTAGTGGTCACTTGAAATGTCTAGGTTACCTCGCGGGCACTTGGACTATGTAGGTTAACTAGCGGGCACTTGGACTATCTAGGTTAACTAGCAGGCCCTTGGACGATGTAGGTTAACTAGCGGGCCCTTGGACTATGTAGGTTAACTAGCGGGCCCTTGGACTATGTAGATTAACTAGCGGTCACTTGGAAGATCTAGGTTAACTAGCGGGCACTTGGACTATCAAAGTGAACAAGTGAGCCCTTGGACTATGTAGTTTAACTAGCGGGCCCTTGGACTATCTAGGTTACCTAGCGGGCACTTGGACTATATAGGTTACCTAGCGGGCACTTGGACTATGTAGGTTACCTAGTGGGCACTTAGACTATCTACGTTAACGAATGGGCACTTGGAATATGCAGGTAATCTAGCGGGCACTTGGACTGTCTAGGTTACCTAGCGGGCACTTGGACTATCTAGGTTAACTAGCGGACATTTGGACAATTAGGGCCCCTAGCGGGCACTTGGACTATATAGGTTACCTAGCGGGCACTTGGACTATGTAGGTTACCTAGTGGGCACTTAGACTATCTACGTTAACGAATGGGCACTTGGAATATGCAGGTAATCTAGCGGGCACTTGGACTGTCTAGGTTACCTAGCGGGCACTTGGACTATCTAGGTTAACTAGCGGACATTTGGACAATTAGGGCCCCTAGCGGGCATTTGGACTATATTGGTTACCTTTCGGGCACTTGGACTATGTAGGTTAACAAAAGGGCACTTGAACTATGTAGGTAACCTAGTGGTCACTTGAAATGTCTAGGTTACCTCGCGGGCACTTGGACTATGTATGTTAACTTGTGGGCACTTGGACTATCTAGGTTAACTAGCAGGCCCTTGGACGATGTAGGTTAACTAGCGGGCCCTTGGACTATGTAGGTTAACTAGCGGGCCCTTGGACTATGTAGATTAACTAGCGGTCACTTGGAAGATCTAGGTTAACTAGCGGGCACTTGGACTATCAAAGTGAACAAGTGAGCCCTTGGACTATGTAGGTTAACTAGCGGGCCCTTGGACTATCTAGGTTACCTAGCGGGCACTTGGACTATATGGGTTACCTAGCGGGCACTTGGACTATGTAGGTTATCTAGTGGGCACTTGGACTATCTACGTTAACGAATGGGCACTTGGAATATGCAGGTAATCTAGCGGGCACTTGGACTGTCTAGGTTACCTAGCGGGCACTTGGACTTCTAGGTTAACGAACGGGCTCTTGGACAATGTAGGTTACCTAGCGGGCACTTGGACTATCTAGGTTACATAGCGGGCACATGGAGTATCTAGGTTACCTAGCGGGCCCTTGGACTATGTAGGTTGCCTAGCGGGCACTTGGACTATCTAGGTTAGGTAACGGGCACTTGGACTATCTAGGTTACCTAGCGGCAAATTTGACAATGTAAGTTACCTAGCGGGCACTTGGACAATCTAGGTTACCTAACAGGCACTTTGACTATCTAGGTTACATAGCGGGCACTTGGACTATGTAGGTTAACTAGCGAGCACTTGGACTCTAGGTTATCTAGCGGACACTTGGACTATCTAGGTTACCTAGCGGGCCCTTGGACTATGTAGGTTTCCTAGCGGGCACTTGGACTATCTAGGTTAAAGAATGGGCACTTGGACTATGTAGGTAACCTAGCGGGCACTTGGACAGTCTAGGTTACCTAGCGGGCACTTGGACTATCTAGGTTAACGAACGGGCACTTGGACAATGTAGGTTACCTAGCGGGCACTTGGACTGTGTAGGAACCCTATCGGATATTTGGACTACTTAGGTTACCTAGCGGGCACTTGGACTATCTAGGTTAGCTAGCGGGCACTTGGACTATCTAGGTCAACTAGTGGGCCCTTGTACTATGTAGGTTAACTAGCGAGCACTTGGACTATCTAGGTTAACTAGCGGACCTTGGACTATGTAGGTTAACTAGCGGGCCTTTGGACTATGTAGGTTAACTAGCGGGTACTTGGACGATCTAGGTTAACTAGAGGGCACTTGGACTATCTAGGTTAACTAGCAGGCACTTGGATGATCAATGTTAACTAGCGGGCACTTGGACTATCTAGGTTAGCTAATGGGCACATGGACCAAGTATGTCCCCTAGTGGGCACTTGGACTATCTAGGTTAACTAACGGGCACTTGGACTAGCTAGGTTACCTAGCGGGCACTTGTACTATCTAGGATACCTACCAGGCACTTGGACTATATAGGTCAACTAGCGTTCCCTTGGACTATCTAGGTTAGCTAACGGGCAGTTACATTATGTAGGTTAACTAGCGGGCACTTGGAATATGTAGGTTAACTAGCGGGCCCTTGGACAATGTAGGTTTACTTGCGGGCCCTTCGACTATCTAGGTTCCCTAAAGGGCACTTGGACTATCTAGGTTACCGAAAAGGCACTTGGACTATCTAGGTTACCTAGCGGGCACTTGGACTATGTAGGCCAACTAGGGGGCCCTTGGACTATCTAGATTACCTAGCGGGTACTTGATCTATCTAGGTCAACTAGCGGGCACTTCGACTATGTAGGTTAACTAGCGGACACTTGCACTATGTAGGTTACCTAGCAGGCACTTGGACTATCTATGTTAACTAGCGGGCACTTGGACTATATAGGTTAACTAGCGGGCACTTGCACTATGTAGGTTAACTAGCGTGCCCTTGGACTATCTAGGTTACGTAGCGGGCACTTGGTATATAGGTTAACTAGCGGGCACTTGGACTATATAGGCTAACTAGCGGACACATGCACGATCTAGGTTAACTAGCGGGCCCTTGCACTATGTAGGTTAACTAGCGGGCCCATGAATTATGTAGGTTTACTAGCAGGCACTTGGACTATGTAGTTTCCCTAGCGGGCATTTGGACTATTTAGGTTACCATCGGGAACTTGGACTATGTAGGTTACCTAGCGGGCACTTGGACTATCTAGGTTACCTAGCAGGCACTTTGACTATCTAGGTTAACTAACGGGCACCTGGAGTATGTATGTTGCCGAGCGGGCACTTGGATTATGTAGATTCCCTATCGGGCACTTGGACTATGTAGGTTAACTAGCGGGCACTTGAACTGTCTAGGTTACCTAGCGGGCACTTGGATGATCTAGGTTAACGAACGGACACTTGGACTATATAGGTTACCTAGCCGCCACTTGGACTATCTAGGTTAGCTAACAGGCACTTGGACTATCTAGATTCCCTAGCAGGCACTTATACTATCTAGGTTACCTAGCTGGCACTTAGATTATGTAGGTTAAATAGCGGGCACTTGGAATATGTAGGTTAACTAGCGGACACTTGCACTATGTAGGTTAACTAGCGGGCCCATGGACTATGTAGGTTTACTAGCGGGCCCTTGGACTATCTAGGTTCCCTAAAGGGCACTTAGACTATCTAGGTTACCGAACGGGCACTTGGACTATCTAGGTTACCTAGCGGGCACTTGGACTATATAGGCTATCTAGGGGGCCCTTGGACGATCTAGGTTACCTAGCGGGTACTTCAACTATCTAGTTTAACTAGCGGGCACTTGCACTATCTAGGTTACCTAGCGGGCACTTGGACTATGTAGGTTACCTAGCGGGCACTTGGACTACCTAGGTTACCTAGCGGGCACTTGGACTATGTACGTTCCCTAGCGGGCACTTGGACTATCTACATTACCTAGCGGGCACTTGGACTATGTACGTTACCTAGCGGGCACTTGGACTATGTACGTTTCCTAGCGGGTACTTGGACTAGATAGGTTCCCTAGCGGGCACTTGGTCTATCTAGGTTACCTCGCGGACACTTGGACTATGTAGGTTAACTAGCGAGCACTTGGACTATCTAGGTTAACTAGCAGGCCCTTGGACGATGTAGGTTAACTAGCGGGCCCTTGGACTATGTAGGTTAACTAGCGGGCCCTTGGACTATGTAGATTAACTAGCGGTCACTTGGAAGATCTAGGTTAACTAGCGGGCACTTGGACTATCAAAGTGAACAAGTGAGCCCTTGGACTATGTAGTTTAACTAGCGGGCCCTTGGACTATCTAGGTTACCTAGCGGGCACTTGGACTATATAGGTTACCTAGCGGGCACTTGGACTATGTAGGTTACCTAGTGGGCACTTAGACTATCTACGTTAACGAATGGGCACTTGGAATATGCAGGTAATCTAGCGGGCACTTGGACTGTCTAGGTTACCTAGCGGGCACTTGGACTATCTAGGTTAACTAGCGGACATTTGGACAATTAGGGCCCCTAGCGGGCACTTGGACTATATAGGTTACCTAGCGGGCACTTGGACTATGTAGGTTACCTAGTGGGCACTTAGACTATCTACGTTAACGAATGGGCACTTGGAATATGCAGGTAATCTAGCGGGCACTTGGACTGTCTAGGTTACCTAGCGGGCACTTGGACTATCTAGGTTAACTAGCGGACATTTGGACAATTAGGGCCCCTAGCGGGCATTTGGACTATATTGGTTACCTTTCGGGCACTTGGACTATGTAGGTTAACAAAAGGGCACTTGAACTATGTAGGTAACCTAGTGGTCACTTGAAATGTCTAGGTTACCTCGCGGGCACTTGGACTATGTATGTTAACTTGTGGGCACTTGGACTATCTAGGTTAACTAGCAGGCCCTTGGACGATGTAGGTTAACTAGCGGGCCCTTGGACTATGTAGGTTAACTAGCGGGCCCTTGGACTATGTAGATTAACTAGCGGTCACTTGGAAGATCTAGGTTAACTAGCGGGCACTTGGACTATCAAAGTGAACATGTGAGCCCTTGGACTATGTAGGTTAACTAGCGGGCCCTTGGACTATCTAGGTTACCTAGCGGGCACTTGGACTATATGGGTTACCTAGCGGGCACTTGGACTATGTAGGTTATCTAGTGGGCACTTGGACTATCTACGTTAACGAATGGGCACTTGGAATATGCAGGTAATCTAGCGGGCACTTGGACTGTCTAGGTTACCTAGCGGGCACTTGGACTTCTAGGTTAACGAACGGGCTCTTGGACAATGTAGGTTACCTAGCGGGCACTTGGACTATCTAGGTTACATAGCGGGCACATGGAGTATCTAGGTTACCTAGCGGGCCCTTGGACTATGTAGGTTGCCTAGCGGGCACTTGGACTATCTAGGTTAGGTAACGGGCACTTGGACTATCTAGGTTACCTAGCGGCAAATTTGACAATGTAAGTTACCTAGCGGGCACTTGGACAATCTAGGTTACCTAACAGGCACTTTGACTATCTAGGTTACATAGCGGGCACTTGGACTATGTAGGTTAACTAGCGAGCACTTGGACTCTAGGTTATCTAGCGGACACTTGGACTATCTAGGTTACCTAGCGGGCCCTTGGACTATGTAGGTTTCCTAGCGGGCACTTGGACTATCTAGGTTAAAGAATGGGCACTTGGACTATGTAGGTAACCTAGCGGGCACTTGGACAGTCTAGGTTACCTAGCGGGCACTTGGACTATCTAGGTTAACGAACGGGCACTTGGACAATGTAGGTTACCTAGCGGGCACTTGGACTGTGTAGGAACCCTATCGGATATTTGGACTACTTAGGTTACCTAGCGGGCACTTGGACTATCTAGGTTAGCTAGCGGGCACTTGGACTATCTAGGTCAACTAGTGGGCCCTTGTACTATGTAGGTTAACTAGCGAGCACTTGGACTATCTAGGTTAACTAGCGGACCTTGGACTATGTAGGTTAACTAGCGGGCCTTTGGACTATGTAGGTTAACTAGCGGGTACTTGGACGATCTAGGTTAACTAGAGGGCACTTGGACTATCTAGGTTAACTAGCAGGCACTTGGATGATCAATGTTAACTAGCGGGCACTTGGACTATCTAGGTTAGCTAATGGGCACATGGACCAAGTATGTCCCCTAGTGGGCACTTGGACTATCTAGGTTAACTAACGGGCACTTGGACTAGCTAGGTTACCTAGCGGGCACTTGTACTATCTAGGATACCTACCAGGCACTTGGACTATATAGGTCAACTAGCGTTCCCTTGGACTATCTAGGTTAGCTAACGGGCAGTTACATTATGTAGGTTAACTAGCGGGCACTTGGAATATGTAGGTTAACTAGCGGGCCCTTGGACAATGTAGGTTTACTTGCGGGCCCTTCGACTATCTAGGTTCCCTAAAGGGCACTTGGACTATCTAGGTTACCGAAAAGGCACTTGGACTATCTAGGTTACCTAGCGGGCACTTGGACTATGTAGGCCAACTAGGGGGCCCTTGGACTATCTAGATTACCTAGCGGGTACTTGATCTATCTAGGTCAAC
Source organism: Tenrec ecaudatus (assembly GCF_050624435.1). NCBI lineage: Eukaryota > Metazoa > Chordata > Mammalia > Afrosoricida > Tenrecidae > Tenrec > Tenrec ecaudatus. The sequence continues at coordinate 367,708 of NW_027457678.1, read as the reverse complement.
TAGCGGGCACTTCGACTATGTAGGTTAACTAGCGGACACTTGCACTATGTAGGTTACCTAGCAGGCACTTGGACTATCTATGTTAACTAGCGGGCACTTGGACTATATAGGTTAACTAGCGGGCACTTGCACTATGTAGGTTAACTAGCGTGCCCTTGGACTATCTAGGTTACGTAGCGGGCACTTGGTATATAGGTTAACTAGCGGGCACTTGGACTATATAGGCTAACTAGCGGACACATGCACGATCTAGGTTAACTAGCGGGCCCTTGCACTATGTAGGTTAACTAGCGGGCCCATGAATTATGTAGGTTTACTAGCAGGCACTTGGACTATGTAGTTTCCCTAGCGGGCATTTGGACTATTTAGGTTACCATCGGGAACTTGGACTATGTAGGTTACCTAGCGGGCACTTGGACTATCTAGGTTACCTAGCAGGCACTTTGACTATCTAGGTTAACTAACGGGCACCTGGAGTATGTATGTTGCCGAGCGGGCACTTGGATTATGTAGATTCCCTATCGGGCACTTGGACTATGTAGGTTAACTAGCGGGCACTTGAACTGTCTAGGTTACCTAGCGGGCACTTGGATGATCTAGGTTAACGAACGGACACTTGGACTATATAGGTTACCTAGCCGCCACTTGGACTATCTAGGTTAGCTAACAGGCACTTGGACTATCTAGATTCCCTAGCAGGCACTTATACTATCTAGGTTACCTAGCTGGCACTTAGATTATGTAGGTTAAATAGCGGGCACTTGGAATATGTAGGTTAACTAGCGGACACTTGCACTATGTAGGTTAACTAGCGGGCCCATGGACTATGTAGGTTTACTAGCGGGCCCTTGGACTATCTAGGTTCCCTAAAGGGCACTTAGACTATCTAGGTTACCGAACGGGCACTTGGACTATCTAGGTTACCTAGCGGGCACTTGGACTATATAGGCTATCTAGGGGGCCCTTGGACGATCTAGGTTACCTAGCGGGTACTTCAACTATCTAGTTTAACTAGCGGGCACTTGCACTATCTAGGTTACCTAGCGGGCACTTGGACTATGTAGGTTACCTAGCGGGCACTTGGACTACCTAGGTTACCTAGCGGGCACTTGGACTATGTACGTTCCCTAGCGGGCACTTGGACTATCTACATTACCTAGCGGGCACTTGGACTATGTACGTTACCTAGCGGGCACTTGGACTATGTACGTTTCCTAGCGGGTACTTGGACTAGATAGGTTCCCTAGCGGGCACTTGGTCTATCTAGGTTAACTAGCGGGCACTGGGACTATCTAGGTTAACTAGCGAGCACTTGGACTATCTAGGTTAACTAGCGGGCATTTGGAATATTAGGGCCCCTAGCGGGCATTTGGACTATATTGGTTACCTAGCGGGCACTTGGACTATGTAGGTTAACGAACGGGCACTTGGACTATGTGGGTAACCTAGCGGTCACTTGAACCGTCTAGGTTACCTAGCGGGCCCTTGGACTATGTAGGTTTCATAGCGGGCACTTGGACTATCTAGGTTAACGAACGGGCACTTGGACTATGTAGGTTACCTAGCGGGCACTTGGATTATGTAGGATCCCTATCGGACATTTGGACTACTTAGGTTACCTAGCGGGCACTTGGACTATCTAGGTTAACTAGCCGCACTTGGACTATCTAGGTCATCTAGCGGGCCCTTGTACTATGTAGGTTACCTAGCGAGCACATGGACTATCTAGGTTAACTAGCGGACCTTGGACTACGTAGGTTAACTAGCGGGCCCTTGGACTATTTAGGTTAACTAGCGGGCACTTGGATGATCAATGTTAACTAGCGGGCACTTGGACTATCTAGGTTAGCTAACGGGCACTTGGACTAAGTACGTCCCCTAGTGGGCACTTGGACACTCTAGGTTAACTAACGGGCACTAGGACTATCTAGGTTAACTAGCGGGCACTTGGACTATCTAGGTTACCTAGCTGGCACTAGGACTATGAAGGTTCCCTAGCGGGCACTAGGACTATCTAGGTTACCTAGCCGGCACTTGGACTATGTAGGTCAACTAGCGGGCACTTGGATTATGTAGGTTCCCTATCGGGAACTTGGACTATGTAGGTTAACTAGACGGTATTTGTACTATGTAGGCTATGAGCGGGCACTTGGACTATGTAGGTTCCCTAACGGGCACTTGGAAAATGTAGGTTAACAATGGGGGCACTAGGACTATGTAGGTTACCTAGCGGGCCCTTAGACTATCTTAGTTACCTAGCGGGCATTTGGACTATGTAGGCTCCCTAGCGGTTATTTGGACTATATAGATTACTTAGCGGGCACTTAGACTTTGTAGGTTACCTAGTGGGCACTTGGACTATCTCGGTTACCTAGCAGGCACTTGAACTATCTAAATTACATAGCGGGTACTTGGAGTATGTAGGTTACCTACCGGGCTGTTGGACTATCTAGGTTACCTAGCGGGCACATGGACTATCTAGGTTAACTAACGGGCACTTGGACTATGTAGGTTCCCTAGCGGGCACTTGGATTATGTAGGTTCCGTATCGGGCACTTGGACTATGTAGGTTAACTAGCGGGCATTTGGACCATGTGGGTTACCTAGCGGGCACTTGGACTATGTAGGTTCCCTATCGGGCACTTGGAGAATGTAGGTTAACTAGGGGGCACTAGGACAATGTAGGTTACCTAGCGGGCCCAAGGACGATCTAGGTTACCTAGGGGGAACCTGGACTATGTAGGTTAACTAGGGGTCACTTGGACTATCTAGGTTACCTAGCAGGCACTTGGACTATGTACGTTCCCTAGCAGGCCCTTGGACTATTTACGTTACCTAGCGGGCACTTAGACTATGTATGTTACCTAGCGGGCACTTGGACTATGTACGTTTCCTAGCGGGTACTTGGACTAGATAGGTTCCCTAGCGGGCACTTGGTCTATCTAGGTTAACTAGCGGGCACTTGGACTATCTAGGTTAACTAGCGGACATTTGGACAATTAGGGCCCCTAGCGGGCCTTTGGACTATATTGGTTACCTAGCGGGCACTTGGACTATGTAGGTTAACGAAAGGTCACTTGGACTATGTAGGTAACCTAGTGGTCACTTGAAATGTCTAGGTTACCTCGCGGGCACTTGGACTATGTAGGTTAACTAGTGGGCACTTGGACTATCTAGGTTAACTAGCAGGCCCTTGGACGATGTAGGTTAACTAGCGGGCCCTTGGACTATGTAGGTTAACTAGCGGGCCCTTGGACTATGTAGATTAACTAGCGTCACTTGGACTATCTACATTAACTAGCGGGCCCTTGGACTATGTAGATTCCCTAGCGGGCACTTGGACTATGTATGTTCCCTAGCGGGCACTTGGACTCTGTATGTTCCCTACGGACACTTGAACTATGTAAGTTAACTACCCAGCACTTGGACTATGTAGGTTAACTAGCGGGCCCTTGGACTATCTAGGTTACCTAGCGGGCACTTTGACTATCTAGGTTAACTACCGGGCACTTGCACTATCTAGGTTACCGAACGGGCATTTGGACTATGTAGGTAACCTAGCAGGCACTTGGAGAGTCTAGGTTACCTAGCAGGCACTTGGACTTCTAGGTTAAAGAACGGGCAGTTGGACTATGTATGTTGCATAGCGGGCAATTGGACTATCTAGGTTAGGTAACGGGCACAAGAACTATCTAGGTTACCTAGCTGGCACTTGAACTATCTACGTTATAGTGGGTTCTTGGTGTATGTAGGTTACCTAGGTGGCTGTTGGACTATCTACGTTACCAAGCGGGCACTGGGACTATCTAGGTTAACTAACGGGCACTTGGACTATGTAGGTTCCCTAGCGGGCCCTTGGACTATGTAGGTTCCCTAGCGAGCACTTGGACTATGTGGGTTCCCTAGCGGGCATTTGGACTATCTAGGTTAACTAACAGGCACTTGGACTTTGTAGGTTCCCTAGCGGGCACTTGGATTATGTAAGTTCCCTATCGGGCACTTGGACTATGTAGGTTAACTAGCAGGCATAGGACTATGTAGGTTAACTAGCGGGCACTTGGTCTATGTAGGTTACATAGCAGGCACTTGTACAATATATAAGTTCCCTATCGGGCATTTGGACTATGTAGGTTACCTAGCGGGCCATTGGACTATCTAGGTTACCTAGGGGGAACCTGGACTATGTAGGTTAACTAGTGGGCACTTGGACTATCTAGGTTACCTAGCAGGCACTTGGACTATGTAGGTTAACTAGCGGGCACTTGGACTATCTAGGTTAACTAGCGGGCCATTGGATAATATAGGTTAACTAGCGGACCCTTGCACTATGTAGGTTAACTAGCGGGCCCATGGATTATGTAGGTTTACTAGCAGGCACTTGGACTATCTAGGTTAACTAGCGGGCACTTGGACTATGTAATTTCCCTAGCGGGCATTTGGACTATTTAGGTTACCTAGCGGGCACTTGGACTATGTAGGTTACCTAGCGGGCACTTGGACTATCTAGGTTACCTAGCAGGCACTTTGACTATCTAGGTTAACTAACGGGCACTTGGATTATATAGGTTGCCTGGCAGGCACTTGGATTATGTAGGTTCCCTATCGGGCACTTGGACTATGTAGGTTAACTAGCGGGCACTTCGACTGTCTAGGTTAGCTAGTGGGCATTTGGATTATCTAGGATAACGAACGGGCACTTGGATTATCTAGGTTAACGAATGGGCACTTGGACTATGTAGGTTACCTAGCCGCCACTTGGACTATCTAGGTTAGCTAACAGGCACTTGGACTATCTAGGTTCCCTAGCGGGCACTTGTACTATCTTGGTTACCTAGCTGGCACTTTGACTATATAGGTCAACTAGCGGGCCTTTGGACTATCTAGGTTAGCCAACGGGCACTTAGATTATGTAGGTTAACTAGCGGGAACTTGGAATATGTAGGTTAAGTAGCGGACACTTGCACTATGAAGGTTAACTAGCGGGCCCATGGACTATGTAGGTTTACTATTGGGCCATTGCACTATCTAGGTTCCCTAAAGGGCACTTGGACTATCTAGGTTACCGAGCGGGCACTTGGACTATCTAGGTTACCTAGCGGGCACTTGGACTATGTAGGCTAACTAGTGGGCCCTTTGACGATCTAGGTTACCTAGCGGGTACTTGAACTATCTAGGTTTCCTAGCGGGTACTTGGACTATGTGGGTTCCCTAGCGGGCACTTGGACTATCTATGTTAACTAGCGGGCTCTTTGACTATGTAGGTTAACTAGCGGACACTTGCACTATGTAGGTTACCTAGTAGGCACTTGGACTATCTAGGTTAACTAGCGGGCACATGGACTATGTAGGTCAACTAGCGGGCCCTTGGACTATCTAGGTTCGCCAACGGGCACTTAGATTATGTAGGTTAACTAGCGGGCACTTGGAATATGTAGGTAAAGTAGCGGACACTTGCACTATGAAGGTTAACTAGCGGGCCCATGGACTATGTAGGTTTACTAGCGTGCCCTTGGACTATCAAGGTTCCCTAAAGGGCACTTGGACTGTCTAGGCTACCGAGCGGGAACTTGGACAATCTAGGTTACCTAGCGGACACTTGGACTATGTAGGCTAACTAGGGGGCCCTTTGACGATCTAGGTTACCTAGCGGGTACTTGAACTATGTAGGTTACCTAGCGGGCATTTGGACTATATAGATAACCTAGCGGGCACTTAGACTTTGTAGGTTACCTAGCGGGCACTTGGACTATCTAGGTTACCTAGCTGGCACTTGAACTATCTATGTTGCCTAGCGGGTTCTTTGAGTATGTAGGTTACCTAGCGGGCTGTTGGACTATCTAGGTTACGTAGCAGGCATTGGACTATCTAGATTAACTAACGGGCACTTGGACTATGTAGGTTCCCTATCGGGCACTTCGACTAGGTAGGTTCCCTAGCGGGCACTTGGTCTATCTAGGTAAACTAGCGGGCACTTGGACTATTTAGGTTAACTAGCGAGCACTTGGACTATGTACATAATCCTAGCGGGCACTTGGACTATCTATGTTACCTAGCGGGCACTTGGACTATGTAGGATTCCTAGCGGGTACTTGGACTAGATAGGTTCCCTAGTGGACACTTGGTACATCTAGGTTAACTAGCGAGCACTTGGACTATCTAGGTTAACGAAAGGGTCCCTTGGACTATGTAGGTTACCTAGTGGGCATTTGGACTATTAGGGCCCCTAGCGGGCATTTGGACTATATTGGTTACCTAGCGGGCATTTGGACTATGTAGGTTAACGAACGGGCACTTGGACTATGTAGGTAACCTAGTGGTCACTTGAACTGTCTAGGTTACCTAGCAGGCACTTGGACTATGTAGGTTAACTGGCGGGCCCTTGGACTATGTAGGTTAACTAGCGGGCCCTTGGACTATGTAGGTTACCTCGCGGGCACTTGGACGATCTAGGTTAACTAGCGGGTACTTGGACTATGTAGGTTAACTAGCGGGCCCTTGGACTATGTAGATTAACAAGCGGCACTTGGACTATCTACGTTAACTAGCGGGCCCTTGGACTATGTAGATTCCCTAGCGGGCACTTGGACTATGTATGTTCCAGCGCGGGCACTTGGACTATGTAGGTTCCCTAACGGGCACTTGGAAAATGTAGGTTAACAATGGGGGCACTAGGACTATGTAGGTTACCTAGCGGGCCCTTAGACTATCTTAGTTACCTAGCGGGCATTTGGACTATGTAGGCTCCCTAGCGGTTATTTGGACTATATAGATTACTTAGCGGGCACTTAGACTTTGTAGGTTACCTAGTGGGCACTTGGACTATCTCGGTTACCTAGCAGGCACTTGAACTATCTAAATTACATAGCGGGTACTTGGAGTATGTAGGTTACCTACCGGGCTGTTGGACTATCTAGGTTACCTAGCGGGCACATGGACTATCTAGGTTAACTAACGGGCACTTGGACTATGTAGGTTCCCTAGCGGGCACTTGGATTATGTAGGTTCCGTATCGGGCACTTGGACTATGTAGGTTAACTAGCGGGCATTTGGACCATGTGGGTTACCTAGCGGGCACTTGGACTATGTAGGTTCCCTATCGGGCACTTGGAGAATGTAGGTTAACTAGGGGGCACTAGGACAATGTAGGTTACCTAGCGGGCCCAAGGACGATCTAGGTTACCTAGGGGGAACCTGGACTATGTAGGTTAACTAGGGGTCACTTGGACTATCTAGGTTACCTAGCAGGCACTTGGACTATGTACGTTCCCTAGCAGGCCCTTGGACTATTTACGTTACCTAGCGGGCACTTAGACTATGTATGTTACCTAGCGGGCACTTGGACTATGTACGTTTCCTAGCGGGTACTTGGACTAGATAGGTTCCCTAGCGGGCACTTGGTCTATCTAGGTTAACTAGCGGGCACTTGGACTATCTAGGTTAACTAGCGGACATTTGGACAATTAGGGCCCCTAGCGGGCCTTTGGACTATATTGGTTACCTAGCGGGCACTTGGACTATGTAGGTTAACGAAAGGTCACTTGGACTATGTAGGTAACCTAGTGGTCACTTGAAATGTCTAGGTTACCTCGCGGGCACTTGGACTATGTAGGTTAACTAGTGGGCACTTGGACTATCTAGGTTAACTAGCAGGCCCTTGGACGATGTAGGTTAACTAGCGGGCCCTTGGACTATGTAGGTTAACTAGCGGGCCCTTGGACTATGTAGATTAACTAGCGTCACTTGGACTATCTACATTAACTAGCGGGCCCTTGGACTATGTAGATTCCCTAGCGGGCACTTGGACTATGTATGTTCCCTAGCGGGCACTTGGACTCTGTATGTTCCCTACGGACACTTGAACTATGTAAGTTAACTACCCAGCACTTGGACTATGTAGGTTAACTAGCGGGCCCTTGGACTATCTAGGTTACCTAGCGGGCACTTTGACTATCTAGGTTAACTACCGGGCACTTGCACTATCTAGGTTACCGAACGGGCATTTGGACTATGTAGGTAACCTAGCAGGCACTTGGAGAGTCTAGGTTACCTAGCAGGCACTTGGACTTCTAGGTTAAAGAACGGGCAGTTGGACTATGTATGTTGCATAGCGGGCAATTGGACTATCTAGGTTAGGTAACGGGCACAAGAACTATCTAGGTTACCTAGCTGGCACTTGAACTATCTACGTTATAGTGGGTTCTTGGTGTATGTAGGTTACCTAGGTGGCTGTTGGACTATCTACGTTACCAAGCGGGCACTGGGACTATCTAGGTTAACTAACGGGCACTTGGACTATGTAGGTTCCCTAGCGGGCCCTTGGACTATGTAGGTTCCCTAGCGAGCACTTGGACTATGTGGGTTCCCTAGCGGGCATTTGGACTATCTAGGTTAACTAACAGGCACTTGGACTTTGTAGGTTCCCTAGCGGGCACTTGGATTATGTAAGTTCCCTATCGGGCACTTGGACTATGTAGGTTAACTAGCAGGCATAGGACTATGTAGGTTAACTAGCGGGCACTTGGTCTATGTAGGTTACATAGCAGGCACTTGTACAATATATAAGTTCCCTATCGGGCATTTGGACTATGTAGGTTACCTAGCGGGCCATTGGACTATCTAGGTTACCTAGGGGGAACCTGGACTATGTAGGTTAACTAGTGGGCACTTGGACTATCTAGGTTACCTAGCAGGCACTTGGACTATGTAGGTTAACTAGCGGGCACTTGGACTATCTAGGTTAACTAGCGGGCCATTGGATAATATAGGTTAACTAGCGGACCCTTGCACTATGTAGGTTAACTAGCGGGCCCATGGATTATGTAGGTTTACTAGCAGGCACTTGGACTATCTAGGTTAACTAGCGGGCACTTGGACTATGTAATTTCCCTAGCGGGCATTTGGACTATTTAGGTTACCTAGCGGGCACTTGGACTATGTAGGTTACCTAGCGGGCACTTGGACTATCTAGGTTACCTAGCAGGCACTTTGACTATCTAGGTTAACTAACGGGCACTTGGATTATATAGGTTGCCTGGCAGGCACTTGGATTATGTAGGTTCCCTATCGGGCACTTGGACTATGTAGGTTAACTAGCGGGCACTTCGACTGTCTAGGTTAGCTAGTGGGCATTTGGATTATCTAGGATAACGAACGGGCACTTGGATTATCTAGGTTAACGAATGGGCACTTGGACTATGTAGGTTACCTAGCCGCCACTTGGACTATCTAGGTTAGCTAACAGGCACTTGGACTATCTAGGTTCCCTAGCGGGCACTTGTACTATCTTGGTTACCTAGCTGGCACTTTGACTATATAGGTCAACTAGCGGGCCTTTGGACTATCTAGGTTAGCCAACGGGCACTTAGATTATGTAGGTTAACTAGCGGGAACTTGGAATATGTAGGTTAAGTAGCGGACACTTGCACTATGAAGGTTAACTAGCGGGCCCATGGACTATGTAGGTTTACTATTGGGCCATTGCACTATCTAGGTTCCCTAAAGGGCACTTGGACTATCTAGGTTACCGAGCGGGCACTTGGACTATCTAGGTTACCTAGCGGGCACTTGGACTATGTAGGCTAACTAGTGGGCCCTTTGACGATCTAGGTTACCTAGCGGGTACTTGAACTATCTAGGTTTCCTAGCGGGTACTTGGACTATGTGGGTTCCCTAGCGGGCACTTGGACTATCTATGTTAACTAGCGGGCTCTTTGACTATGTAGGTTAACTAGCGGACACTTGCACTATGTAGGTTACCTAGTAGGCACTTGGACTATCTAGGTTAACTAGCGGGCACATGGACTATGTAGGTCAACTAGCGGGCCCTTGGACTATCTAGGTTCGCCAACGGGCACTTAGATTATGTAGGTTAACTAGCGGGCACTTGGAATATGTAGGTAAAGTAGCGGACACTTGCACTATGAAGGTTAACTAGCGGGCCCATGGACTATGTAGGTTTACTAGCGTGCCCTTGGACTATCAAGGTTCCCTAAAGGGCACTTGGACTGTCTAGGCTACCGAGCGGGAACTTGGACAATCTAGGTTACCTAGCGGACACTTGGACTATGTAGGCTAACTAGGGGGCCCTTTGACGATCTAGGTTACCTAGCGGGTACTTGAACTATGTAGGTTACCTAGCGGGCATTTGGACTATATAGATAACCTAGCGGGCACTTAGACTTTGTAGGTTACCTAGCGGGCACTTGGACTATCTAGGTTACCTAGCTGGCACTTGAACTATCTATGTTGCCTAGCGGGTTCTTTGAGTATGTAGGTTACCTAGCGGGCTGTTGGACTATCTAGGTTACGTAGCAGGCATTGGACTATCTAGATTAACTAACGGGCACTTGGACTATGTAGGTTCCCTATCGGGCACTTCGACTAGGTAGGTTCCCTAGCGGGCACTTGGTCTATCTAGGTAAACTAGCGGGCACTTGGACTATTTAGGTTAACTAGCGAGCACTTGGACTATGTACATAATCCTAGCGGGCACTTGGACTATCTATGTTACCTAGCGGGCACTTGGACTATGTAGGATTCCTAGCGGGTACTTGGACTAGATAGGTTCCCTAGTGGACACTTGGTACATCTAGGTTAACTAGCGAGCACTTGGACTATCTAGGTTAACGAAAGGGTCCCTTGGACTATGTAGGTTACCTAGTGGGCATTTGGACTATTAGGGCCCCTAGCGGGCATTTGGACTATATTGGTTACCTAGCGGGCATTTGGACTATGTAGGTTAACGAACGGGCACTTGGACTATGTAGGTAACCTAGTGGTCACTTGAACTGTCTAGGTTACCTAGCAGGCACTTGGACTATGTAGGTTAACTGGCGGGCCCTTGGACTATGTAGGTTAACTAGCGGGCCCTTGGACTATGTAGGTTACCTCGCGGGCACTTGGACGATCTAGGTTAACTAGCGGGTACTTGGACTATGTAGGTTAACTAGCGGGCCCTTGGACTATGTAGATTAACAAGCGGCACTTGGACTATCTACGTTAACTAGCGGGCCCTTGGACTATGTAGATTCCCTAGCGGGCACTTGGACTATGTATGTTCCAGCGCGGGCACTTGGACTATGTAGGTTCCCTAGCAGGCACTTGGACTATGTAGGTTCCAGAGCGGGCACTTGGGCTATGTATATTCCCTAGGGACACTTGAACGTTGTAAGTTAACTACCGGGCACATGGACTATGTAGGTTAAATAGCGGGCCCTTGGACTATCTAGGTTACCTGGCGGGCACTTGGACTATGTAGGTAACCTACCGGGCACTTGGAGAGTCTAGGTTACCTAGCGGGCACTTGGACTTCTAGGTTAACAAACGGGCACTTGGACTATGTATGTTGCATAGCGGGCAATTGGACTATCTAGGTTAGGTAACGGGCACTTGGACTATCTAGGTCAACTAGCGGGCCCTTGTACTATGTAGGTTAACTAGTGAGCACTTGGACTATGTAGTTTAACTAGCGGGCACTTGGATGATCAATGTTAACTAGCGGGCACTTGGACTACCTAGGTTAGCTAACGGGCACTTGGACTAAGTACGTCCCCTAGTGGGCACTTGGACACTCTAGGTTAACTAACGGGCACTAGGACTATCTAGGTTAACTAGCGGGCACTTGGACGATATAGGTTAACTAGCGGGCACTTGGATTATCTAGGTTACCTAGCGGGCACGTGGACTATGTAGGTTCCCTAGCGGGCATTTGGACTATATAGATAACCTTGTGGGAACTTAGACTTTGTAGGTTACCTAGCGGGCACTTGGACTATCTAGGTTACCTAGCTGGCACTTGAACTACCTACGTCGCCTAGCGGGTTCTTGGAGTATGTAGGTTACCTAGCAGGCTGTTGGACTATCTAGGTTACCTAGCAGGCATTGGACTATCTAGGTTAACTAACGGGCACATGGACTATGTATGTTCCCTAGCGGGCCTTGGACTATGTAAGTTCCCTAGCGGGCACTTGGACTAGGTAGGTTCCGTAGCGGGCACTTGGTCTATCTAGGTAAACTAGTGGGCACTTGGACTATATAGGTTAACTAGCAAGCACTTGGACTATCTAGGATAACTAGCGGACACTTAGACTATTAGGGTCCCTAGCGGGCATTTGGACTATATAGGTTACCGAGCGGGCACTTGGACTATGTAGGTTAACGAACAGGCACTTGGACTATGTAGGTAACCTAGTGGTCACTTGAACTGTCTAGGTTACCTAGCGGGCACTTGGACTATGTAGGTTAACTAGCGGGCACTTGGACTATCTAGGTTAACTAGCGGGCCCTTGGACGATGTAGGTTAACTAGCGGGCCCTTGGACTATGTAGGTTAACTAGCGGGCCCTTGGACTATGTAGGTTAACTAGCGTGCACTTGAAAGATCTAGGTAAACTAGCGGGTACTTGGACTATGTAGGTTAACTAGCGGGCCTTTGGACTATGTAGATTACCTAGAGGCACTTGGACTATCTACGTTAACTAGCGGGCCCTTGGACTATGTAGATTCCCTAGCGGGCACTTGGAATATGTATGTTCCAGAGCGGGCACTTCGACTATGTAGGTTCCCTAGCAGGCACTTGGACTATGTAGGTTCCAGAGCGGGCACTTGGACTATCTAGGTTCCCTAGCGGCACTTGGACTATGTAGGTTAACTAGCGGGCCCTTGGACTATGTAGATTAACTAGCAGTACTTGGACTCTCTAGGTTACCTAGCAGACACTTGGGCTATGTAGGCTAACTAGGGGGCCCATGGACAATTTAGGTTACCTAGAGGGTACTTGAACTATCTAGGTTAACTAGCGGGCACTTGCAGTATCTAGGTTACCTAGCGGGCACTTGGACTATGTACGTTCCCTAGCGGGCACTTGGACTATCTATGTTAACTAGCGGGCACTTGGAATATGTAGGTTAACTAGCGGACACTTGCACTATGTAGGTTACCTAGCAGGCACTTGGACTATCTAGGTTAACTAGCGGGTACTTGGACTATCTACAATAACTAGCGTGCAATTGGACTATGTAGGTTCCTTAGCGGGCACTTGGACTATCTAAGTTGCCTAGCGGGCACTTGGACGATATAGGTTAACTAGCGTGCCCTTGGAATATCTAGGTTACATAGCGGGCACTTGGTATATAGGTTAACTAGCGGGCACTTTGACTACGTAGGTTGACTAGAGGACACTTGGACTATCTAGGTTAACTAGTGGGCCCTTGGACTATGTAGGTTAACTAGCGGGTACTTGGACAATCTAGGTTAACTAGCGGGCACTTGGAAGATCTAGGTTAACTAGCGGGCACTTGGACTATCAAAGTGAACATGTGAGCCCTTGGACTATGTAGGTTAACTAGCGGGCCCTTGGACTATCTAGGTTACCTAGCGGGCACTTGGACTATATAGGTTACCTAACGGGCACTTGGACTATGTAGGTTACCTAGTGGGTACTTGGACTATCTAGGTTAACGAATGGGCACTTGGAATATGCAGGTAACCTAGCGGGCACTTGGACTGTCTAGGTTACCTAGGGGGCACTTGGACTTCTAGGTTAACGAACGGGCTCTTGGACTATGTAGGTTGCCTAGCGGGCACTTGGACTATCTAGGTTAGGTAACGAGCACTTTGAGTATCTAGTTTACCTAGCGGGAACTTGGACAATGTAAGTTACCTAGCGGGCACTTGGACTATCTAGGTTACCTAACGGGCACTTTGACTATCTAGGTTACATTGCGGGCACTTGGACTATCTAGGTTACCTAACGGGCACTTTGACTATCTAGGTTACAAATTTGGGCACTTGGATGATCTAGGTTAACTAGCGAGCACATGGACTCTAGGTTATCTAGCGGACACTTGGACTATCTAGGTTACCTAGCGGGCCCTTGGACTATCTAGGTTAACTAGCGGGCCCTTGGACTATGTAGATTCCCTAGCGGGCACTTGGACTATGTATGTTCCAGCGCGGGCACTTGGACTATGTAGGTTCCCTAGCAGGCACTTGGACTATGTAGGTTCCAGAGCGGGCACTTGGGCTATGTATATTCCCTATGGACACTTGAACTATGTAAGTTAACTACCGGGCACATGGACTATGTAGGTTAACTAGCGGGCCCTTGGACTATCTAGGTTACCTAGCGGGCACTTGGACTATGTAGGTTAACTAGCGGGCCCTTGGACTATGTAGGTTAACTAACGGGCCCTTGGACTATGTAGGTTACCTCGCAGGCACTTGGACGATCTAGGTTAACTAGCGGGTACTTGGACTATGTAGGTTAACTAGCGGGCCCTTGGACTATGTAGATTAACTAGCGGCACTTGGACTATCTACGTTAACTAGCGGGCCTTTGGACTATGTAGATTCCCTAGCGGGCACTTGGACTATGTATGTTCCAGCGCGGGCACTTAGACTATGTAGGTTCCCTAGCAGGCACTTGGACTATGTAGGTTCCAGAGCGGGCACTTGGGCTATGTATATTCCCTATGGACACTTGAACTATGTAAGTTAACTACCGGGCACATGGACTATGTAGGTTAACTAGCGGGCCCTTGGACTATCTAGGTTACCTAGCGGGCACTTGGACTATGTACGTAACCTAGCGGGCACTTGGAGAGTCTAGGTTACCTAGCGGGCACTTGGACTTCTAGGTTAACAAACGGGCACTTGGACTATGTATGTTGCATAGCGGGCAATTGGACTATCTAAGTTAGGTAACGGGCACTTGGACTATCTAGGTTACCTCGTGGGAACTTGGACTATGTAGGTTACCTAGCGGGCACTTGGACTATCTAGGTCAACTAGCGGGCCCTTGTACTATGTAGGTTAACTAGCGAGCACTTGGACTATGTAGTTTAACTAGCGGGCACTTGGATGATCAATGTTAACTAGCGGGCACTTGGACTATATAGGTTAGCTAACGGGCACTTGGACTAAGTACGTCCCCTAGTGGGCACTTCGACACTCTAGGTTAACTAACGGGCACTAGGACTATCTAGGTTAACTAGCGGGCACTTGGATTATCTAGGTTACCTAGCGGGCACTTGGACTATGTAGATTCCCTAGCGGGCATTTGGACTATATAGATAACCTTGTGGGAACTTAGACTTTGTAGGTTACCTAGCGGGCACTTGGACTATCTAGGTTACCTAGCTGGCACTTGAACTACCTACGTCGCCTAGCGGGTTCTTGGAGTATGTAGGTTACCTAGCGGGCTGTTGGACTATCTAGGTTACCTAGCAGGCATTGGACTATCTAGGTTAACTATCGGGCACATGGACTATGTAGGTTCCCTAGCGGGCCCTTGCAGTATGTAAGTTCCCTATCGGGCACTTGGACAAGGTAGGTTCCCTAGCGGGCACTTGGTCTATCTAGGTTAACTAGTGGGCACTTGAACTATCTAGGATAACTAGCGGACACTTAGACTATTAGGGTCCCTAGCGGGCATTTGGACTATATAGGTTACCTAGCGGGCACTTGGACTATGTAGGTTAACGAACAGGCACTTGGACTATGTAGGTAACCTAGTGGTCACTTGAACTGTCTAGGTTACCTAGCGGGCACTTGGACTATGTAGGTTAACTAGCGGGTACTTGGACTATCTAGGTTAACTAGCGGGCCCTTGGACGATGTAGGTTAACTAGCGGGCCCTTGGACAATGTAGGTTAAGATGCGTGCACTTGAAAGATCTAGGTAAACTAGCGGGTACTTGGACTATGTAGGTTAACTAGCGGGCCCTTGGACTATCTCGGTTACCTAGCGGGCACTTGGACTATATAGGTTACCTAACGGGCACTTGGACTATGTAGGTTACCTAGTGGGTACTTGGACTATCTAGGTTAACGAATGGGCACTTGGAATATGCAGGTAACCTAGCGGGCACTTGGACTGTCTAGGTTACCTAGGGGGCACTTGGACTTCTAGGTTAACGAACGGGCTCTTGGACTATGTAGGTTGCCTAGCGGGCACTTGGACTATCTAGGTTAGGTAACGAGCACTTTGAGTATCTAGTTTACCTAGCGGGAACTTGGACAATGTAACTTACCTTGCGGGCACTTGGACTATCTAGGTTACCTAACGGGCACTTTGACTATCTAGGTTACATTGCGGGCACTTGGACTATCTAGGTTACCTAACGGGCACTTTGACTATCTAGGTTACATTGCGGGCACTTGGACGATCTAGGTTAACTAGCGAGCACATGGACTCTAGGTTATCTAGCGGACACTTGGACTATCTAGGTTACCTAGCGGGCCCTTGGACTATCTAGGTTAACTAGCGGGCCCTTGGACTATGTAGATTCCCTAGCGGGCACTTGGACTATGTATGTTCCAGCGCGGGCACTTGGACTATGTAGGTTCCCTAGCAGGCACTTGGACTATGTAGGTTCCAGAGCGGGCACTTGGGCTATGTATATTCCCTATGGACACTTGAACTATGTAAGTTAACTACCGGGCACATGGACTATGTAGGTTAACTAGCGGGCCCTTGGACTATCTAGGTTACCTAGCGGGCACTTGGACTATGTACGTAACCTAGCGGGCACTTGGAGAGTCTAGGTTACCTAGCGGGCACTTGGACTTCTAGGTTAACAAACGGGCACTTGGACTATGTATGTTGCATAGCGGGCAATTGGACTATCTAGGTTAGGTAACGGGCACTTGGACTATCTAGGTTACCTCGTGGGAACTTGGACTATGTAGGTTACCTAGCGGGCACTTGTAATATCTAGGTCAACTAGCGGGCCCTCGTACTATGTAGTTTAACTAGCGGGCACTTGGATGATCAATGTTAACTAGCGGGCACTTGGACTACCTAGGTTAGCTAACGGGCACTTGGACTAAGTACGTCCCCTAGTGGGCACTTGGACACTCTAGGTTAACTAACGGGCACTAGGACTATCTAGGTTAACTAGCGGGCACTTGGACGATATAGGTTAACTAGCGGGCACTTGGATTATCTAGGTTACCTAGCGGGCACTTGGACTATGTAGGTTCCCTAGCGGGCATTTGGACTATATAGATAACCTTGTGGGAACTTAGACTTTGTAGGTTACCTAGCGGGCACTTGGACTATCTAGGTTACCTAGCTGGCACTTGAACTACCTACGTTGTCTAGCGGGTTCTTGGAGTATGTAGGTTACCTAGCGGGCTGTTGGACTATCTAGGTTACCTAGCAGGCATTGGACTATCTAGGGTAACTAACGGGCACATGGACTATGTAGGTTCCCTAGTGGGCCCTTGGACTATATAAGTTCCCTATCGGGCACTTGGACTAGGTAGGTTCCCTAGCGGGCACTTGGTCTATCTAGGTTAACTAGTGGGCACTTGGACTATCTAGGATAACTAGCGGACACTTAGACTATTAGGTCCCTAGCGGGCATTTGGACTATATAGGTTACCTAGCGGGCACTTGGACTATGTCGGTTAACGAACAGGCACTTGGACTATGTAGGTAACCTAGTGGTCACTTGAACTGTCTAGGTTACCTAGCGGGCACTTGGACTATGTAGGTTAACTAGCGGGCACTTGGACTATCTAGGTTAACTAGCAGGCCCTTGGACGATGTAGGTTAACTAGCGGGCCCTTGGACTATGTAGGTTAACTAGCGGGCCCTTGGACTATGTAGGTTAACAAGCGTGCACTTGAAAGATCTAGGTAAACTAGCGGGTACTTGGACTATGTAGGTTAACTAGCGGGCCTTTGGACTATGTAGATTACCTAGCGGCACTTGGACTATCTACGTTAACTAGCGGGCACTTGGACTATCTACGTTAACTAGCGGGCCCTTGGTCTATGTAGATTCCCTAGCGGGCACTTGGAATATGTATGTTCCAGAGCGGGCACTTCGACTATGTAGGTTCCCTAGCAGGCACTTGGACTATGTAGGTTCCAGAGCGGGCACTTGGACTATCTAGGTTCCCTAGCGGCACTTGGACTATGTAGGTTAACTAGCGGGCCCTTGGACTATGTAGATTAACTAGCAGTACTTGGACTCTCTAGGTTACCTAGCAGACACTTGGGCTATGTAGGCTAACTAGGGGGCCCTTGGACAATCTAGGTTACCTAGAGGGTACTTGAACTATCTAGGTTAACTAGCGGGCACTTGCAGTATCTAGGTTACCTAGCGGGCACTTGGACTATGTACGTTCCCTAGCGGGCACTTGGACTATCTATGTTAACTAGCGGGCACTTGGAATATGTAGGTTAACTAGCGGACACTTGCACTATGTAGGTTACCTAGCAGGCACTTGGACTATCTAGGTTGACTAGCGGGTACTTGGACTATCTACAATAACTAGCGTGCAATTGGACTATGTAGGTTCCTTAGCGGGCACTTGGACTATCTAAGTTGCCTAGCGGGCACTTGGACGATATAGGTTAACTAGCGTGCCCTTGGAATATCTAGGTTACATAGCGGGCACTTGGTATATAGGTTAACTAGCGGGCACTTTGACTACGTAGGTTGACTAGAGGACACTTGGACTATCTAGGTTAACTAGTGGGCCCTTGGACTATGTAGGTTAACTAGCGGGTACTTGGAAAATCTAGGTTAACTAGCGGGCACTTGGAAGATCTAGGTTAACTAGCGGGCACTTGGACTATCAAAGTGAACAAGTGAGCCCTTGGACTATGTAGGTTAACTAGCGGGCCCTTGGACTATCTAGGTTACCTAGCGGGCACTTGGACTATATAGGTTACCTAACGGGCACTTGGACTATGTAGGTTACCTAGTGGGTACTTGGACTATCTAGGTTAACGAATGGGCACTTGGAATATGCAGGTAACCTAGCGGGCACTTGGACTGTCTAGGTTACCTAGGGGGCACTTGGACTTCTAGGTTAACGAACGGGCTCTTGGACTATGTAGGTTGCCTAGCGGGCACTTGGACTATCTAGGTTAGGTAACGAGCACTTTGAGTATCTAGTTTACCTAGCGGGAACTTGGACAATGTAAGTTACCTAGCGGGCACTTGGACTATCTAGGTTACCTAACGGGCACTTTGACTATCTAGGTTACATTGCGGGCATTTGGACTCTCTAGGTTACCTAACGGGCACTTTGACTATCTAAGTTACATTGCGGGCACTTGGACGATCTAGGTTAACTAGCGAGCACATGGACTCTAGGTTATCTAGCGGACACTTGGACTATCTAGGTTACCTAGCGGGCCCTTGGACTATCTAGGTTAACTAGCGGGCACTTGGACTATGTAGATTCCCTAGCGGGCACTTGGACTATGTATGTTCCAGCGCGGGCACTTGGACTATGTAGGTTCCCTAGCAGGCACTTGGACTATGTAGGTTCCAGAGCGGGCACTTGGGCTATGTATATTCCCTAAGGACACTTGAATTATGTAAGTTAACTACCGGGCACATGGACTATGTAGGTTAACTGGCGGGCCCTTGGACTATCTAGGTTACCTAGCGGGCACTTGGACTATGTAGGTTAACTAGCGGGCCCTTGGACTATGTAGGTTAACTAACGGGCCCTTGGACTATGTAGGTTACCTCGCGGGCACTTGGACGATCCAGGTTAACTAGCGGGTACTTGGACTATGTAGGTTAACTAGCGGGCCTTTGGACTATGTAGATTACCTAGCGGCACTTGGACTATCTCCGTTAACTAGCGGGCCCTTGGACTATGTAGATTCCCTAGCGGGCACTTGGAATATGTATGTTCCAGAGCGGGCACTTCGACTATGTAGGTTCCCTAGCAGGCACTTGGACTATGTAGGTTCCAGAGCGGGCACTTGGACTATCTAGGTTCCCTAGCGGCACTTGGACTATGTAGGTTAACTAGCGGGCCCTTGGACTATGTAGATTAACTAGCAGTACTTGGACTCTCTAGGTTACCTAGCAGACACTTGGCCATGTAGGCTAACTAGGGGGCCCTTGGACAATCTAGGTTACCTAGAGGGTACTTGAACTATCTAGGTTAACTAGCGGGCACTTGCAGTATCTAGGTTACCTAGCGGGCACTTGGACTATGTACGTTCCCTAGCGGGCACTTGGACTATCTATGTTAACTAGCGGGCACTTGGAATATGTAGGTTAACTAGCGGACACTTGCACTATGTAGGTTACCTAGCAGGCACTTGGACTATCTAGGTTAACTAGCGTGTACTTGGACTATCTACAATAACTAGCGTGCAATTGGACTATGTAAGTTCCTTAGCGGGCACTTGGACTATCTAGGTTGCCTAGCGGGCACTTGGACGATATAGGTTAACTAGCGTGCCCTTGGAATATCTAGGTTACATAGCGGGCACTTGGTATATAGGTTAACTATCGGGCACTTTGACTATGTAGGTTGACTAGAGGACACTTGGACTATCTAGGTTAACTAGTGGGCCCTTGGATTATGTAGGTTAACTAGCGGGTACTTGGACAATCTATGTTAACTAGCGGGCACTTGGAAGATCTAGTTTACCTAGCGGGCACTTGGACTATCTAGGTTACCTAACGGGCACTTTGACTATCTAGGTTACATTGCGGGCACTTGTACTATCTAGGTTACCTAACGGGCACTTTGACTATCTAGGTTACATTGCGGGCACTTGGACTATTTAGGTTAACTAACGAGCACATCGACTCTAGGTTATCTAGCGGACACTTGGACTATCTAGGTTACCTAGCGGGCCCTTGGACTATGTAGGTTTCCTAGCGGGCACTTGGACTATCTAGGTTAACGAACGGGCACTTGGACTATGTAGGAAACCTAGCGGGCACTTGGACAGTCTAGGTTACCTAGCGGGCACTTGGACTATCTAGGTTAACGAACGGGCACTTGGACAATGTAGGTTAACTAGCGGCCACTTGGACTATGTAGGATCCCTATCGGATATTTGGACTACTTAGGTTACCCAGCGGGCACTTGGACTATCTTGGTTAACTAGTGGGCCCTTGTACTATGTAGGTTAACTAGCGAGCACTTGGACTATCTAGGTTAACTAGCGGACCTTGGACTACGTAGGTTAACTAGCGGGCCCTTGGACTATGTAGGTTAACTAACGGGCACTTGGATGATCAATGTTAACTAGCGGGCACTTGGACTATCAAAGTGAACATGTGAGCCCTTGGACTATGTAGGTTAACTAGCGGGCCCTTGGACTATCTAGGTTACCTAGCGGGCACTTGGACTATCTAGGTTACCTAACGGGCACTTGGACTAAGTACGTCCCGTAGTGGGCACTTGGACACTCTAGGTTAACTAACGGGCACTAGGACTATCTAGGTTAACTAGCGGGCACTTGGACGATCTAGGTTAACTAGCGGGCACTTGGACTCTCAAAGTGAACAAGTGAGCCCTTGGACTATATAGGTTAACTAGCGGGCCCTTGGACTATCTAGGTTACCTAGCGGGCACTTGGACTATGTAGGTTACCTAGCGGGCACTTGGACTATGTGGTTACCTAGTGGGCACTTGGACTATCTAGGTTAACGAACGGGCACTAGGAATATGCAGGTAACCTAGCGGGCACTTGGACTGTCTAGTTTACCTAGCGGGCACTTGGATTTCTAGGTTAACGAACGGGCACTTGGACTATGTAGGTTGCTTAGCGGGCACTTGGACTATCTAGGTTAGGTAACGGGCACTTTGAGTATCTAGTTTACCTAGCGGGAACGTGGACAATGTAAGTTACCTAGCGTGCACGTGGACTATCTAGGTTACCTAACCGGCACTTTGACTATCTGGGTTACATAGCGGGCACTTGAACTATGTAGGGTAACTAGCGAGCACTTGGACTCTAGGTTACCTAGCGGGCACTTGGACTATCTAGGTTACCTAGCGGGCCCTTGGACTATGTAGGTTTCCTAGCGGGCACTTGGACTATCTAGGTTAACGTACGGGCACTTGGACTATGTAGGTTACCTAGCGGGCACTTGCACTATGTAGGATCCCTATCAGACATTTGGACTACTTAGGTTACCTAGCTGGCACTTGGACTATCTAGGTTAACTAGCGGGCACGTGGACTATCTAGGTCAATAGCGGGCCCTTGTACTATGTAGGTTAACTAGCGAGCACTTGGACTATCTAGGTTAACTAGCGGACCATGGACTACGTAGGTTAACTAGCAGGCCCTTGGACTATGTAGGTTGGCTAACGGGCACTTGGACTAAGTACGTCCCCTAGTGGGCACTTGGACACTCTAGGTTAACTAATGGGCACTAGGACTATCTAGGTTAACTAGCGGGCTCTTGGACTATCTAGGTTACCTAGCTGGCACTAGGACTATGAAGGTTCCCTAGCGGGCACTAGGATTATCTAGGTTACCTAGCGGGCACTTGGACTATATAGGTTCCCTATCGAGCACTTGGACAATGTAGGTTAACCAGAGGGCATTTGGTCTATGTAGGTTACCTAGCGGGCACTTGGACTATGTAGGTTCCCTATCGGGCACTTGGAAAATGTAGGTTAACTAGGGGGCACTGGGACTATGTAGGTTACCTTGCGGGCCCTTAGACTATCTAGGTTACCTAGCGGGCATTTGGACTATGTAGGCTCCCTAGCGGTTATTTGGACTATATAGATTACTTAGCGGACACTTAGACTTTTTGGTTACCTAGCGGGCACTTGGACTATCTAGGTTATCTAGCAGTCACTTGAACTATCTACGTTACCTAGCGGGTACTTAGAGTATGTAGGTTACCTACCGGGCTGTTGGACTATCTAGGTTACCTAGCGGGCACTTGGACTATCTAGGTTAACTAACGGGCACTTGGAGAATGTAGGTTAACTAGGGGGCACTAGGACAATGTAGGTTACCTAGTGAGCACTTGGACTACCTAGGTTAACGAACGGGCACTTGGAATATGCAGGTAACCTAGCGGGCACTTGGACTGTCTAGGTTACCTAGCGGGCACTTGGATTTCTAGGTTAACGAATGGGCACTTGGACTATGTAGTTTGCTTAGCGGGCAGTTGGACTATCTAGGTTAGGTAACGGGCACTTTGAGTATCTAGTTTACCTAGCGGGAACGTGGACAATGTAAGTTACCTAGCGCGCACTTGGACTATCTAGGTTACCTAACGGGCACTTTGACTATCTAGGTTACATAGCGGGCACTTGGACTATGTAGGTTAAGTAGCGAGCACTTGAACTCTAGATTACCTAGCGGGCACTTGGACTATCTAGGTTACCTAGTGGGCCCTTGGACTATGTAGGTTTCCTAGCGGGCACTTGGACTATCTAGGTTAACTAACGGGCACTTGGACTATGTAGGTTACCTAGCGGGCACTTGGACTATGTAGGATCCCTATCGGACATTTGGACTACTTAGGTTACCTAGCGGGCACTTGGACTATCTAGGTTAACTAGCGGGTACTTGGACTATCAAGGTTAACTAGCGGACCTTGGAATACGTAGGTTAACTAGCGGGCCCTTAGACTATGTAAGTTCACTAGCGGGCACTTGGATGATCAATGTTAACTAGCGGGCACTTGGACTATCTAAGTTAGCTAACGGGCACTTGGACTAAGTACGTCCCCTAGTGGGCACTTCGACACTCTAGGTTAACTAACAGGCACTAGGACTATCTAGGTCAACTAGCGGGCACTTGGACGATATAGTTTAACTAGCGGGCACTTGGATTATCTAGGTTACCTAGCGGGCACTTGGACTATCTAGGTTACCAAGCTGGCACTAAGACTATGAAGGTTCCCTAGCGGGCACTAGGATTATCTAGGTTACCTAGCGGGCACTTGGACTATGTTGGTCAACTAGCGGGCACTTGGATTATGTAGGTTCCCTATCGGGCACTTGGACTATGTAGGTTCCCTATCGGGCACTTGGAAAATGTAGATTAACTAAGGGGGCACTAGGACTATGTAGGTTACCTAGCGGGCCCTTAGACTATCTAGGTTACCTAGCGGGCATTTGGACTATGTAGGCTCCCTAGCGGTTATTTGCACTATATAGATTACTTAGCGGGCACTTAGACTTTGTAGGTTACCTAGCGGGCACTTGGACTATCTAGGTTACCTAGCAGGCACTTGAACTATCTACGTTACCTAGCGGGTACTTGGAGTATGTAGGTTACCTACCGGGCTTTTGGACTATCTAGGTTACCTAGCGGGCACTTGGACTATCTAGGTTAAATAACGGGCACTTGGACTATGTAGGTTCCCTAGCGGGCACTTGGATTATGTAGGTTCCGTATCGGGCACTTGGACCATGTAGGTTACCTAGCGGGCACTTGGACTATTTAGGTTCCCTATCGGGCATTTGGAGAATGTAGGTTAACTAGGGGGCACTAGGACAATGTAGTTTACCTAGCGGGCCCTTGGACTATCTAGGTTACCTAGGGGGAACCTGGACTATGTAGGTTAACTATTGGGCACTTGGACTATCTAGGTTACCTAGCAGGCACTTGGACTATGTACGTTCCCTAGCAGGCCCTTGGACTATTTACGTTACCTAGCGGGCACTTAGACTATGTACGTTACCTAGCGGGCACTTGGACTATGTAAGTTAACGAAAGAGCACTTGGACTATGTAGGTAACCTAGTGGTCACTTAAAATGTCTAGGTTACCTCGCGGGCACTTGGACTATGTAGGTTAACTAGCAGGCCCTTGGACGATGTAGGTTAACTAGCGGGCCCTTGGACTATGTAGGTTAACTAGCGGGCCCTTGGACTTTGTAGGTTACATAGTGGGCACTTGGACGATCTAGGTTAACTAGCGGGTACTTGGACTATGTAGGTTAACTAGCGGGCCCTTGGACTATGGAGATTAACTAGCGGCACTTGGACTATCTACATTAACTAGCGGGCCCTTGGACTATGTATGTTCCCTAGCAGGCACTTGGACTCTGTATGGTCCCTACGGACACTTGAAATATGTAAGTTAACTACCGGGCACTTGGACAATGTAGGTTAACTAGCGGGCCCTTGGACTATCTAGGTTACCTAGCGGGCACTTGAACTATGTAGGTTAACTACAGGGCACTTGCACTATCTAGATTACCGAACAGGCATTTGGACTATGTAGGTAACCTAGCAGGCACTTGGAGAGTCTAGGTTACCTAGCGGGCACTTGGACTTCTAGGTTAAAGAACGGGCAGTTGGACTATGTATGTTGCATAGCGGGCAATTGGACTATCTAGGTTAGGTAATGGGCACAAGAACTATCTAGGTTACCTAGCTGGCACTTGAACTATCTACGTTATAGCGGGTTCTTGGAGTATGTAGGTTAACTAGGTGGCTGTTGGACTATCTAAGTTACCTAGCGGCCACTGGGACTATCTAGGTTAACTAACGGGCACTTGGACTATGTAGGTTCCCTAGCGGGCCCTTGGACTATGTAGGTTCCCTAGCGAGCACTTGGACTATGTGGGTTCCCTAGCGGGCATTTGGACTATCTAGGTTAACTAACAGGCACTTGGACTATATAGGTTCCCTAGCGGGCACTTGGATTACGTAGGTTCCCTATCGGGCACTTGGACTATGTAGGTTAACTAGCGGGCATTTGGACTATGTAGGTTAACTAGCGGGCACTTGGACTATGTAGGTTACCTAGCGGGCCCTTGGACTATCTAGGTTACCTAGGGGGAACCTGGACTATGTAGGTTAACTAGTGGGCACTTGGACTATCTAGGTTACCTAGCAGGCACTTGGACTATCTAGGTTAACAAACGGGCACTTGGACTATGTAGGTTACCTAGCGGGCACTGGGACTATGTAGGATCCCTATCTGACATTTGGACTACTTAGGTTACCTAGCGGGCACTTGGACTATCTAGGTTAACTAGCGGACACTTGGACTATCTAGGTTACCTAGCTGGCACTTGGACTATGAAGGTTCCCTAGCGGGCACTTGGATTATCTAGGTTACCCAGCGGGCACTTGGACTATCTAGGTTAGGTAACGGGCACTTTGAGTATCTAGTTTACCTAGCGGGAACGTGGACAATGTAAGTTACCTAGCGCGCACTTGGACTATCTAGGTTACCTAACGGGCACTTTGACTATCTAGGTTACATAGCGGGCACTTGGACTATGTAGGTTAAGTAGCGAGCACTTGAACTCTAGATTACCTAGCGGGCACTTGGACTATCTAGGTTACCTAGCGGGCCCTTGGACTATGTAGGTTTCCTAGCGGGCACTTGGACTATCTAGGTTAACTAACGGGCACTTGGACTATGTAGGTTACCTAGCGGGCACTTGGACTATGTAGGATCCCTATCGGACATTTGGACTACTTAGGTTACCTAGCGGGCACTTGGACTATCTAGGTTAACTAGCGGGCACTTGGACTATCAAGGTTAACTAGCGGACCTTGGACTACGTAGGTTAACTAGCGGGCCCTTAGACTATGTAAGTTCACTAGCGGGCACTTGGATGATCAATGTTAACTAGCGGGCACTTGGACTATCTAAGTTAGCTAACGGGCACTTGGACTAAGTACGTCCCCTAGTGGGCACTTGGACACTCTAGGTTAACTAACAGGCACTAGGACTATCTAGGTCAACTAGCGGGCACTTGGACGATATAGTTTAACTAGCGGGCACTTGGATTATCTAGGTTACCTAGCGGGCACTTGGACTATCTAGGTTACCTAGCTGGCACTAAGACTATGAAGGTTCCCTAGCGGGCACTAGGATTATCTAGGTTACCTAGCGGGCACTTGGACTATGTTGGTCAACTAGCGGGCACTTGGATTATGTAGGTTCCCTATCGGGCACTTGGAAAATGTAGATTAACTAAGGGGGCACTAGGACTATGTAGGTTACCTAGCGGGCCCTTAGACTATCTAGGTTACCTAGCGGGCATTTGGACTATGTAGGCTCCCTAGCAGTTATTTGCACTATATAGATTACTTAGCGGGCACTTAGACTTTGTAGGTTACCTAGCGGGCACTTGGACTATCTAGGTTACCTAGCAGGCACTTGAACTATCTACGTTACCTAGCGGGTACTTGGAGTATGTAGGTTACCTACCGGGCTTTTGGACTATCTAGGTTACCTAGCGGGCACTTGGACTATCTAGGTTAAATAACGGGCACTTGGACTATGTAGGTTCCCTAGCGGGCACTTGGATTATGTAGGTTCCGTATCGGGCACTTGGACCATGTAGGTTACCTAGCGGGCACTTGGACTATGTAGGTTCCCTATCGGGCATTTGGAGAATGTAGGTTAACTAGGGGGCACTAGGACAATGTAGTTTACCTAGCGGGCCCTTGGACTATCTAGGTTACCTAGGGGGAACCTGGACTATGTAGGTTAACTATTGGGCACTTGGACTATCTAGGTTACCTAGCAGGCACTTGGACTATGTACGTTCCCTAGCAGGCCCTTGGACTATTTACGTTACCTAGCGGGCACTTAGACTATGTACGTTACCTAGCGGGCACTTGGACTATGTAAGTTAACGAAAGAGCACTTGGACTATGTAGGTAACCTAGTGGTCACTTAAAATGTCTAGGTTACCTCGCGGGCACTTGGACTATGTAGGTTAACTAGCAGGCCCTTGGACGATGTAGGTTAACTAGCGGGCCCTTGGACTATGTAGGTTAACTAGCGGGCCCTTGGACTTTGTAGGTTACATAGTGGGCACTTGGACGATCTAGGTTAACTAGCGGGTACTTGGACTATGTAGGTTAACTAGCGGGCCCTTGGACTATGGAGATTAACTAGCGGCACTTGGACTATCTACATTAACTAGCGGGCCCTTGGACTATGTATGTTCCCTAGCAGGCACTTGGACTCTGTATGGTCCCTACGGACACTTGAAATATGTAAGTTAACTACCGGGCACTTGGACAATGTAGGTTAACTAGCGGGCCCTTGGACTACCTAGGTTACCTAGCGGGCACTTGAACTATGTAGGTTAACTACAGGGCACTTGCACTATCTAGATTACCGAACAGGCATTTGGACTATGTAGGTAACCTAGCAGGCACTTGGAGAGTCTAGGTTACCTAGCGGGCACTTGGACTTCTAGGTTAAAGAACGGGCAGTTGGACTATGTATGTTGCATAGCGGGCAATTGGACTATCTAGGTTAGGTAATGGGCACAAGAACTATCTAGGTTACCTAGCTGGCACTTGAACTATCTACGTTATAGCGGGTTCTTGGAGTATGTAGGTTAACTAGGCGGCTGTTGGACTATCTAAGTTACCTAGCGGCCACTGGGACTATCTAGAATAACTAACGGGCACTTGGACTATGTAGGTTCCCTAGCGGGCCCTTGGACTATGTAGGTTCCCTAGCGAGCACTTGGACTATGTGGGTTCCCTAGCGGGCATTTGGACTATCTAGGTTAACTAACAGGCACTTGGACTATATAGGTTCCCTAGCGGGCACTTGGATTACGTAGGTTCCCTATCGGGCACTTGGACTATGTAGGTTAACTAGCGGGCATTTGGACTATGTAGGTTAACTAGCGGGCCCTTGGACTATCTAGGTTACCTAGGGGGAACCTGGACTATGTAGGTTAACTAGTGGGCACTTGGACTATCTAGGTTACCAAGCAGGCACTTGGACTATCTAGGTTAACAAACGGGCACTTGGACTATGTAGGTTACCTAGCGGGCACTGGGACTATGTAGGATCCCTATCGGACATTTGGACTACTTAGGTTACCTAGAGGGCACTTGGACTATCTAGGTTAACTAGCGGACACTTGGACTATCTAGGTTACCTAGCTGGCACTTGGACTATGAAGGTTCCCTAGCGGGCACTTGGATTATCTAGGTTACCCAGCGGGCACTTGGACTATATAGGTCAACTAGCGGGTCCTTGGAATATCTAGGTTAGCTAACTGGCACTTGGACTATGTAGGTTAACTAGCAGACACTTGCACGATCTAAGTTAACTAGCGGGCTCGTCCACTATGTAGGTTAACTAGCGGGTCCATTGACACTGTTGGTTAACTAGTGGGCACTTGGACGATCTAGGTTAACTAGCGGGCACTTGGACTATATAGGTTAACTAGGGGGTGCTTTGATTATCTAGGTTACCTAGCGGGCACTTGCACTATGTAGTTTCCCTAGGGGGCATTTGGACTATATACATAACCTAGCGGGCCCTTAGACTTTGTGGGTTACCTTGCGGGCCCTTGGACTATGTAGGTTAACTAGCGGGCCCTTGGACTATGTAGATTAACTAGCGGCACTTGGACTATCTACGTTAACTAGCGGGCCCTTGGACTATGTAGATTCCCTAGCGGGCATTTGGACTATATAGATAATCTAGCGGGCACTTAGACTTTGTAAGTTACCTAGCGGGCACTTGGACTATGTAGTTTACCTAGCTGGTACATGAACTATCTAGGTTACCTAGCGGGTTCTTGGAGTATGTAGGTTACATAGCGGGCTGTTGGACTATCTAGGTTACCAAGCGGGCACTTGGACTATCTAGGTTACCTAACGGGCACTTGGACTATGTAGGTTCCCTAGCGAGCACTTGGACTATGTAGGTTACCTAGCGGGCACTTGGACTATGTAGGTTCCCTATCGGGCACTTGGAGAATGTAGGTTAACTAGGGGGCACTAGGTCTATGTAGGTTTCCTAGTGGGCCCTCGGACTACCTAGGTTACCTAGCGGGCATTTGGACTATGTAGGCTCCCTAGCGGTCATTTGGACTATATAGATTACCAAGCGGGCACTTAGATATTGTGGGTTACCTAGCGGGCACTTGGACTATCTAGGTTTCCTAGCTGGCACTTGAACTATCTACGTTACCTAGCGGGTACTTGGAGTATGTAGGTTACCTACCGGGCTGTTGGACTATCTAGGTTACCTAGCGGGCACTGGGAATATCTAGGTTAACTAACAGGCACTTGGACAATGTAGGTTCCCTAGCGGACCCTTGGACTATGTAAGTTCCCTAGCGGGCACTTGGACTATGTTGGTTCCCTAGCGGGCATTTGGACTATCTAGGTTAACTAGCGTGTACTTGGACTATGTAGGTTAACTAGCGGGCCCTTGGACTATGTAGATTAACTAGCGGCACTTGGACTATCTACGTTAACTAGCGGGCCCTTGAACTATGTAGATTCCCTAGCGGGCACTTGGACTATGTATGTTCCAGCGCGGGCACTTGGACTATGTAGGTTCCAAAGCGGCCACGTAGACTATCTAGGTTCCCTAGCGGGCACTTGACTATGTAGGTTAATTAGCGGACAATTGGACGATCTAGGTTAACAAGCGGGCACTTGGACTATGTAGGTACCCTAGCAGGCACTTGGACTATGTAGGTTCTAGAGCGGGCACTTGGACTAACTAGATTCCCTAGCGGGCACTTGTACTATGTAGGTTAACTAGCGGACACTTGGACGATCTAGGTTAAGTAGCGGGTACTTGGACTATATAGGTTAACTAGCGGGCCCTTGAACTATGTACTTTAACTAGCGGAACTGAACTATATACATTAACTAGCGGGCCCTTGGACTATGTAGATTCCCTAGCGGGCACTTGGACTATGTATGTTCCCTAGCGGGCACTTGGACTATGTATGTTCCCTATGGACGCTTAAACTATGTAAGTTAACTACCGGGCATTTGGTCTATGTAGGTTAAGTAGCGGGCCCTTGGACTATGTAGGTTACCTTGCGGGCACTTGGACTATGTAGGTAACCTAGCGGGCACTTGGATAGTCTAGGTTACCTAGCGGGCACTTGGACTTCTAGGTTAATGAACGGGCACTTGGACTATGTATGTTGCATAGCGGGTAATGGGACTATCTAGTTTAGATAACGGGCACTTGGACTATCTAGGTTACCTAGTGGGAACTTGGACTATGTAGGTTACCTAGCGGGCACTTGGACTATCTAGGTTACTTAACGGGCACTTAGATGTCTAGGTTTCTTAGCGGGCATATGGACGATCTAGGTTAACTAGAGTGCACTTGGTCTATCTAGGTTAACTAGCGGGCACTTGGATAATCAATGTTAACTAGCGGGCACTTGGACTATCTAGGTTAGCTAACGGGCACTTGGACTAAGTACGTCCCCTGGTGGGCACTTGGACACTCTAGGTAAACTAACGGGCACTAGGACTCTCTAGGTTAACTAGCGGGAACTTGGACGATCTAGGTTAACTAGCAGGCACTTGGACTATCAAAGTTAACAAGTGAGCCCTTGGACTATGTAGGTTAACTACCGGGCCCTTGGATTATCTGGGTTACCTAGCGGGCACTTGGACTATGTAGGTTACCTAGTGGGCACTTGGACTATCTAGGTTAACGAACGGGCACTTGGAATATGCAGGTAACCTAGCGGGCACTTGGACTGTCTAGGTTACCTAGCGGGCATTTGAACTTCTAGGTTAACGAACGGGCACTTGGACTATGTAGGTTGCTTAGCGGGCACTTGGACTATCTAGGTTAGGTAACGGGCACCTTGAGTATCTAGGTTCCCTAGCCGGAACTTGGACAATGTAAGTTACCTAGCGGGCACTTGGACTATCTAGGTTACCTAACGGGCACTTTTACTATCTAGGTTGCATAGCGGGCACTTGGATTATGTAGGTTAACTAGCGAGGACTTGGACTCTAGGTTACCTAGCGGGCACTTGGACTATCTAGCTTACCTAGCGGGCCCTTGGACTATGTAGGTTTCCTAGCGGGCACTTGGACTATCTAGGTTAAGTAATGGGCACTTGGACTATGTAGGTTACCTAGCGGGCACTTGGAATAACTAGGTTAACTAGCGGGCACTTGGACTATCTAGGTCAACTAGCGGGCCCTTGTACTATGTAGGTTAACTAGCAAGCACTTGGACTATCTAGGTTAACTAGCGGACCTTGGACTACGTAGGTTAACTAGCGGGCCCTTGGACTATGTAGGTTAACTAGCGTGCACTTGGACTATCTAGGTTAACTAGCGGGCACTTTGATGATCAATGTTAACTAACGGGCACTTTGACTATCTAGGTTAGCTAACAGCCACATGGACTTAGTACGTCCCCTAGTGGGCACTTGGACACTCTAGGTTACCTAACGGGCACTAGGACTATCTAGGTTAACAAGCGGGCACTTGGACTATCTAGGTTACCTAGCTGGCACTAGTACTATGAAGGTTCCCTAGCGGGCACTAGGATTATAAAGGTTACCTAGCGGGCACTTGGACTATGTAGGTCAACTAGCGGGCACTTGGATTATGTAGGTTAACTAGAGGGCATTTGGATTCTGTAGGTTACCTAGCGGGTACTTGGACTATGTAGGTTCCCTTTCGGGCACTTGGAAAATGTTGGTTAACTAGGGGGCACTAGGACTATGTAGGTTACCTAGCGGGCCCTAGACTATCTAGGTTACTTAGCGGGCATTTGGACTATGTAGGCTCCCTAGCGGTTATTTGGACTATATAGATTACTTAGCGGGCACTTAGACTTTGTAGGTTAACTAGCGGGCACTTGGACTATCTAGGTTACCTAACAGGCACTTGAACTATCTATGTTACCTAGCGAGTACTTGGAGTATGTAGGTTACCTACCGGGCTGTTGGACTATCTAGGTTACCTAGCGGCCACTTGGACTATCTAGGTTAACTAACGGGCACTTGGACAATTTAGGTTCCCTAGCGGGCACTTGGATTATGTACGTTCCCTATCAGGCACTTGGACTATGTAGGTTAACTAGCGGGCACTTGGACTATGTAGGTCAACTAGCGGGCACTTGGATTATGTAAGTTCCCTATCGGGAACTTGGACTATGTAAGTTCCCTAGCGGGCACTTGGACTATGTAGGTTAACTAGCGGGCATTTGGACCATGTAGGTTACCTAGCGGGCACTTGGACTATGTAGGTTCCCTATAGGGCACGTGGAGAATGTAGGTTAACTAGGGGGCACTAGGACAATGTAGGTTACCTAGCGGGCCCTTGGACTATCTAGGTTACCTAGGGTGAACCTGGACTATGTAGGTTAACTAGTGGGCACTGGGACTATCTAGGTTACCTAGCAGGCACTTGGACTATGTACGTTCCCTAGCAGGCCCGTGGACTATCTAGGTTACCTAGCGGGCGCTTAGACTATGTACGTTACCTAGCGGGCACTTGGACTATGTACGTTTCCTAGCGGGTACTTGGACTAGATAGGTTCCCTAGCGGGCACTTGGTCTATCTAGGTTAACTAGCGGGCACTTGGACTATATAGGTTAACTAGCGAGCACTTGGACTATCTAGGTTAACTAGCGGGCATTTGGACTATTAGGGCCCCTAGAGGGCATTTGGACTATATTGGTTACCTAGCGGGCACTTGGACTATGTAGGTTAACGAACGGGCACTTGGACTACGTAGGTAACCTAGTGGTCACTTGAAATGTCTAGGTTACCTCGCGGGCACTTGGACTATGTAGGTTAACTAGCAGGCACTTGGACTATCTAGGTTAACTAGCGGGCCCTTGGATGATGTAGGTTAACTAGCGGGCCCTTGGACTATGTAGGTTAACTAGGGGGCCATTGGACGATGTAGGTTAACTAGCGGGCCCTTGGACTATGTAGGTTAACTAGCGGGCTCATGGACTATATAGGTTACCTAGTGGGCACTTGGACGATCTAGGTTAACTAGCGGGTACGTGGACTATGTAGGGTAACTAGCAGGCCCTTTGACTATGTAGATTCCATAGCGGGCACTTGGACTATGTATGTTCCAGAGCGGGCACTTGGACTATGTAGGTTCCCTAGCCGTCACTTGGACTATGTAGTTTCCAGAGCGGGCACTTGGACTATCTAGGTTCCCTAGCGGGCACTTGTACTATGTAGGTTAATTAGCGGACACTTGGACGATCTAGGTTAACTAGCGGGTACTTGGATTATGTAGGTTAACTAGCGGGCCCTTGAACTATGTAGATTAACTAGCGGCACTTGGACTATCGACATTAACTTGCGGGCCCTTGGAGTATGTAGATTGCCTAGCGGGCACTTGGAATATGTAGGTTCCCTAGCGGGCAGTTGGACTCTGTATGTTCCCTACGGACACTTGAACTATGTAAGTTAAGTACCGGGCACTTGGACTATGTAGGTTAACTAGCGGGCCCTTGGACTATCTAGGTTACCTAGAGGCCACTTGGACTATGTAGGTTAACTACCGGGCACTTGCACTATCTAGGTTACGGAACGGGCATTTGGACTATGTAGGTAACCTAGCGGGAACTTGGAGAGTCTAGGTTACCTAGCGGGCACTTGGACTTCTAGGTTATCGAACGGGCACTTGGACTATGTATGTTGCATAGCGGGCAATTGGACTATCTTGATTAGGTAACGGGCACTTGGACTATCTAGGTTTCTTAGCGGGCACTTGGACGTTCTAGGTTAACTAGAGGGCACTTGGACTATCTAGGTTAACTAGCGTGCACTTGGACTATCTAGGTTTTTAGCGGGTACTTGGACTTTGTAGGTTAACTAGCGGGCCCTTGGACTATGTAGATTAACTAGGGGCACTTGGACTATCTACGTTAACTAGCGGGCCCTTGGACTATGTAGATTCCCTAGCGGGCTTTTGGACTATATAGATAACCTAGCGGGCACTTAGACATTGTAGGTTACCTAGCGGCACAAGAACTATCTAGGTTACATAGCTGGCACTTGAACTATCTACGTTATAGCCGGTTCTTGGAGTATGTAGGTTACCTAGAGGACTGTTGGAATATCTAAGTTACCAAGCGGGCACTGGGACTATCTAGGTTAACTAACGGGAACTTGGACTATGTAGGTTCCGTAGAGGGCCCTTGGACTATGTAGGTTCCCTAGTGAGCACTTGGACTATGTGGGTTCCCTAGCGGGCATTTGGACTATCTAGGTTACCTAACGGGCACTTGGACTACGTAGGTTCCCTAGCGGGCACTTGGATTATGTAGGTTCCCTATCGGGCACTTGGACTATGTAGGTTAACTAGTGGGCATTTGGACTATGTAGGTTACCTAGCGGGCAAATGGACAATGTAGGTTACCTAGTGGGCACTTGGACTATATAGGTTACGTATCAGGCATTTGGACTATGTAGGTTACCGAGCGGGCCCTTGGACTATCTAGGTTACCTAGGGGGAACCTGGACTTTGTAGGTTAACTAGCGGGCCCTTGGTCTATCTAGGTTAACTAGCGTGCACTGGGACTATCTATGTTAACTAGCGAGCACTTGGACTAGCTAGGTTAACTAGCGGGCATTTGGAATATTAGGGCCCTAGCGGGCATTTGGACTATATTGGTTACCTAGCGGGCACTTGGACTGTGTAGGTTAACGAACGGGCACTTGGACTATGTGGGTAACCTAGTGGTCACTTGAACTGTCTAGGTTACCTAGCGGGCACTTTGACTATGTAGGTTAACTAGCGGGCACTTGGACTATCTAGGTTAACTTGCGGGCCCTTGGACGATGTAGGTGAACTAGCGGACCCTCGCACTATGTAGGCTAACTAGCGGGCCCATGGATTATGTAGGTTTACTAGCAGGCACTTGGACTATCTAGGATAACTAACGGGCACTTGGACTATGTAGTTTCCCTAGCAGGCATTTGGACGATTTAGGTTACCTAGCGGGCACTTGGACTATGTAGGTTACCTAGCGGGCATTTGGACTATCTA
Source organism: Tenrec ecaudatus (assembly GCF_050624435.1). Classification (NCBI taxonomy): domain Eukaryota; kingdom Metazoa; phylum Chordata; class Mammalia; order Afrosoricida; family Tenrecidae; genus Tenrec; species Tenrec ecaudatus. Next base: position 332,210 of record NW_027457678.1, on the reverse strand, counting down.
AGTTACCTAGCAGGCACTTTGACTATCTAGGTTAACTAAGGGGCACTTGGACTATGTAGGTTACCTAGCCGCCACTTGGACTATCTAGGTTTCCTAAAGGGCACTTGGACTATCGAGGTTCCCTAAAGGGCACTTGGACTTTCTAGGTTACCTAGCGGGCACTGGGACTATGTAGGCTAACTTGGGGGCCCTTTGATGAACTAGGTTACCTAGCGGGTACTTGAACTCTCTTGGTTACCTAGCGGGCACTTGGACTATGTACGTTCCCTAGAGGGCATTTGGACTATCTATGTTAACTAGCGGGCACTTGGAATATGTAGGTTAACTAGCGGACATTTGCACTATGTAGGTTACCTAGCAGGCACTTGGACTATCTAGGTTAACTAGCGGGCACTTGGACTATGTAGTTTCCCTAGCAGGCATTTGGACGATTTAGGTTACCTAGCGGGCACTTGGACTATGTAGGTTACCTAGCGGGCATTTGGACTATCTAAGTTACCTAGCAGGCACTTTGACTATCTAGGTTAACTAACGGGCACTTGGACTATGTAGGTTACCTAGCCGCCACTTGGACTATCTAGGTTTCCTAAAGGGCACTTGGACTATCGAGGTTCCCTAAAGGGCACTTGGACTTTCTAGGTTACCTAGCGGGCACTGGGACTATGTAGGCTAACTTGGGGGCCCTTTGATGAACTAGGTTACCTAGCGGGTACTTGAACTCTCTTGGTTACCTAGCGGGCACTTGGACTATGTACGTTCCCTAGAGGGCATTTGGACTATCTATGTTAACTAGCGGGCACTTGGAATATGTAGGTTAACTAGCGGACATTTGCACTATGTAGGTTACCTAGCAGGCACTTGGACTATCTAGGTTAACTAGCGGGCACTTGGACTATCTAGGATAACTAGCGTGCACTTGGACTATGTAGGTTCCTTAGCGGGCACTTGGACTAACTAGGTTGCTTAGCGGGCACTTGGACGATATAGGTTAACGAGCATGCCCTTGGAATATCTAGGTTACGTAGCGGGCACTTGGTATATAGGTTAACTAGCGGGCACTTGGACTATGTAGGTTAACTAGAGGACACTTGGACTATCTAGGTTAACTAGTGGGCCCTTGGACTATGTAGGTTAACTAGCGGGCACTTGGACAATCTAGGTTAACTAGCGGGCACTTGGAAGATCTAAGTTAACTAGCGGGCACATGGACTATCAAAGTGAACAAGTGAGCCCTTGGACTATGTAGGTTAACTAGCGGGCCCGTGGACTATCTAGGTTACCTAGCGGGCACTTGGACTATATAGGTTACCTTGCGGGCACTTGAACTATGTAGGTTACCTAGTGGGCACTTGGACTATCTACGTTAACGAATGGGCACTTGGAATATGCAGGTAACCTAGCGAGCACTTGGACTGTCTAGGTTACCTAGAGGGCACTTGGACTTCTAGGTTAACGAACGGGCTCTTGGACTATGTAGGTTGCCTAGCGGGCACTTGGACTATCTAGGTTAGGTAACGGGCACTTGGATTATCTAGGTTACCTATCGGGGACTTGGACAATGTAAGTTACCTAGCGGGCACTTGGACTATCTAGGTTACCTAACGGCCACTTTGACTATCTAGGTTACATAGCGGGCACTTAGACTATGTAGGTTAACTAGCGAGCACTTGGACTCTAGGTTATCTAGCGGACACTTGGATTATCTAGGTTACCTAGCGGGCCCTTGGACTATCTAGGTTAACGAACGGGCACTTGGACTATCTAGGTTAACGAACGGGCACTTGGACTATGTAGGTAACCTAGCGGGCACTTGGACAGTCTAGGTTACCTAGCGGGCACTTGGACTATCTAGGTTAACGAACGGGCACTTGGACAATGCAGGTTACCTAGCGGGCACTTGGACTATGTAGGATCCCTATCGGATATTTGGACTACTTAGGTTACCTAGCGGGCACTTGGACTATCTAGGTCAACTAGTGGGCCCTTGTACTATGTAGGTTAACTAGCGAGCACTAGGACTATCTAGGTTAACTAGCGGACCTTGGACTATGTAGGTTAACTAGCGGGCCTTTGGACTATGTACGTTAACTAGCGGGCATTTGGACGATCTAGGTTAACTAGAGGGCACTTGGACTATCTAGGTTAACTAGCGGACACTTGGATGATCAATGTTAACTAGCGGGCAATTGGACTATTTGGTTAGCTAATGGGCACATGGACTAAGTACGTCCCCTAGTGGGCACTTGGACTATCTAGGTTAACTAACGGGCACTTGGACTATCTAGGTTACCTAGCGGGCACTTGTACTATCTAGGATACCTAGCTGGCACTTGGACTATGTAGGTCAACTAGCGGGCCCTTGGACTATCTAGGTTAGCTAACGGGCACTTAGATTATGTAGGTTAACTAGCGGGCACTTGGAATATGTAGGTTAACTAGCGGGCCCTTGGACTATGAAGGTTTACTTGCGGGCCCTTCCACTATCTAGGTTCCCTAAAGGGCACTTGGACTATCTAGGTTACCGAAAAGGCACTTGGACTATCTAGGTTACCTAGCGGGCACTTGGACTATGTAGGCCAACTAGGGGGCCCTTGGACTATCTAGGTTACCTAGCGGGTACTTGAACTATCTAGGTTAACTAACGGGCACTTGGACTATGAAGGTTTACTAGCGGACACTTGCACTATGTAGGTTACCAAGCAGGCACTTGGACTATCTAGGTTAACTAGCGGGCACTTGGACTATATAGGTTAACTAGTGTGCACTTGGACTATGTAGGTTCCTTAGCGGGCACTTGGACTATCTAGGTTGCCTAGCGGGCACTTGCACTATGTAGGTTAACTTGCGTGCCCTTGGACTATCTAGGTTACCTAGCGGGCACTTGGTATATAGGTTAACTAGCGGGCACTTGGACTATATAGGCTAACTAGCGGACACTTGCACAATCTAGGTTAACTAGCGGGCCCTTGCACTATGTAGCTTAACTAGCGGACCATGGATTATGTAGGTTTACTATCAGGCACTTGGACTATCTAGGTTAACTAGCAGACACTTGGACTATGTAGTTTCCCTAGCGGGCATTTGGACTATTTAGGTTACCATCGGGAACTTGCATTATGTAGGTTACCTAGCGGGCACTTGGACCATCTAGGTTACCTAGCAGGCACTTTGACTATCTAGGTTAACTAATGGGCACCTGGAGTATGTAGGTTCCCGAGCGGGCACTTGGATTATGTAGGTTCCCTATCGGGCACTTGGACTATGTAGGTTAACTAGCGGGCACTTGGACTGTCTACGTTACCTAGCGGGCACATGGATGATCTAGGTTAACGAACGGGCACTTGGACTATATAGGTTACCTAGCCGCCACTTGGACTATCTAGGTTAGCTAACAGGCACTTGGACTATCTAGATTCCCTAGCAGGCACTTGTACTATCTAGGTTACCTAGCTGGCACTTAGATTATGTAGGTTAAATAGCGGGCACTTGGAATAAGTAGGTTAACTAGCGGACACTTGCACTATGTAGGTTAACTAGCGGGCCCAAGGACTATGTAGGTTTACTAGCGGGCCCTTGGACTATCTAGGTTCCCTAAAGGGCACTTAGACTATCTGGGTTACCGAACGGGCACTTGGACTATCTAGGTTACCTAGCGAGCACTCGGACTATGTAGGCTAACTAGGGGGCCCTTGGACGATCTAGGTTACCTAGCGGGTACTTCAACTATCTAGTTTAAGTAGCGGGCACTTGCACTATCTAGGTTACCTAGCGGGCACTTGGACTATGTAGGTTACCTAGCGGGCACTTGGACTATCTAGGTTCTCTAGTGGGCACTTGGACTATGTACGTTCCCTAGCGGGCACTTGGACTATCTACGTTACCTAGCGGGCACTTGGACTATGTATGTTACCTAGCGGGCACTTGGACTATGTACGTTTCCTAGCGGGTACTTGGACTAGATAGGTTCCCTAGCGGGCACTTGGTCTATCTAGGTTAACTAGCGGGCACTGGGACTATCTAGGTTAACTAGCGAGCACTTGGACTATCTAGGTTAACTAGCTGGCATTTGGAATATTAGGGCCCCTAGCGGGCATTTGGAATATATTGGTTACCTAGCGGGCACTTGGACTATGTAGGTTAACGAACGGGCACTTGGACTATGTGGGTAACCTAGTGGTCACTTGAACTGTCCAGGTTACCTAGCGGGCACTTAGACTATGTAGGTTACCTAGCGGGCACTTGGACTCTCTAGGTTAACTAGCGGGCCCTGGGACGATGTAGGTTAACTAGCGGGCCCTTGCACTATGTAGGCTAACTAGCGGGCCCATGGATTATGTAGGTTTACTAGCAGGCACTTGGACTATCTAGGTTAACTAGCGGGCACTTGGACTATGTAGTTTCCCTAGGGGGCATTTGGACTATTTAGGTTACCTAGCGGGCACTTGGAATATATAGGTTACCTAGCGGGCACTTGGACTATCTAGGTTACCTAGCAGGCACTTTGACTATCTAGGTTATCTAACGGGCACTTGGACTATGTAGGTTGCCTAGCGGGCACTTGGACTGTCTTGGTTACCTAGTGGGCACTTGGATTATGTAGGTTTACTAGCAGGCACTTGGACTATCTAGGTTAACTAGCGGGCACTTGGACTATCTAGGTTAACTAGCGGGCACTTGGACTATGTAGTTCCCCAGCGGGCATTTGGACTATTTAGGTTACCTAGCGGGCACTTGGACTATGTAGGTTACCTAGCGGGCACTTGGACTATCTAGGTTACCTAGCAGGCACTTTGACTATCTAGGTTAACTAACGGGCACTTGGACTATGTAGGTTGCCTAGCGGGCACTTGGATTATGTAGGTTCCCTATAGGGCACTTGGACTTTGTAGGTTAACTAGCGGGCACTTGGACTGTCTAGGTTACCTAGTGGGCACTTGGATTATCTCGGTTAACGAACGGGCACTTGGATTATCTACGTTAACGAACGGGCACTTGGACTATGTAGGTTACCTAGCCGCCACATGGACTATCTAGGTTAGCTAACAGGCACTTGGACTATCCAGGTTCCCTAGCGGGCCCTTGTACTACCTAGGTTACCTAGCTGGCACTTTGACTATGTAGGTCAACTAGCGGGCCCTTGGACTATCTAGGTTAGCCAACGGGCACTTCGATTATGTAGGTTAACTAGCGGGAACTTGGAATATGTAGGTTAACTAGCGGGCCCTTGGACTATCTAGGTTCCCTAAAGGGCACTTGGACTATCGAGGTTCCCTAAAGCGCACTTGGACTATCTACGTTACCTAGCGGGCACTTGGACTATGTAGGCTACCTAGGGGGCCCTTTGATGATCTAGGTTACCTAGCGGGTACTTGAACTATCTAGGTTACCTAGCGGGCACTTGGACTATGTACGTTCCCTAGCGGGCATTTCGACTATCTATGTTAACTAGCGGGCACTTGGAATATGTAGGTTAACTAGCGGACACTTGCACTATGTAGGTTACCTAGCAGGCACTTGGACTATCTAGGTTAACTAGCGGGCACTTGGACTATCTAAGATAACTAGCGTGCACTTGGACTATGAAGGTTCCTTAGCGGGCACTTGGACTATCTAGGTTGCCTAGCGGGCACTTGGACGATATAGGGTAACTAGCGTGCCCTTGGAATATCTAGGTTACGTAGCGGGCACTTGGTATATAGGTTAACTAGCGGGCACTTGGACTATGTAGGTTAACTAGAGGACACTTGGAGTATCTAGGTTAACTAGTGGGCCCTTGGACTATGTAGGTTAACTAGCGGGCACTTGAGCAATCTAGGTTAACTAGCGGTCACTTGGAAGATCTAGGTTAACTAGCGGGCACTTGGACTATCAAAGTGAACAAGTGAGCCCTTGGACTTTGTAGGTTAACTAGCGGGCCCTTGGACTATCTAGGTTACCTAGCGGGCACTTGGACTATATAGGTTACCTAGCGGGCACTTGGACTATGTAGGTTACCTAGTGGGCACTTGGACTATCTACGTTAACGAATGGGCACTTGGAATATGCAGGTAACTTAGCGGGCACTTGGACTGTCTAGGTTACCTAGCGGGCACTTGGACTTCTAGGTTAACGAACGGGCTCTTGGACTATGTAGTTTGCCTAGCGGGCACTTGGACTATCTAGGTTAGGTAACGGGCACTTGGACTATCTAGGTTACCTAGCAGCAATTTAGACAATGTAAGTTACCTAGCGGGCACTTGGACTATCTAGGTTACCTAACGGGCACTTTGACTATCTAGGTTACATAGCGGGCACTTGGACTATGTAGGTTAACTAGCAAGCACTTGGACTCTAGGTTATCTAGCGGACACTTGGACTATCTAGGTTACCTAGCCGGCCCTTGGACTATGTAGGTTTCCTAGCGGGCACTTGGACTATCTAGGTTAACAAACGGGCACTTGGACTATGTAGGTAACCTAGCGGGCACTTGGACAGTCTAGGTTACCTAGCGGGCACTTGGACTATCTAGGTTAACGAACGGGCACTTGGACAATGTAGGTTACCTAGCGGGCACTTGGACTATGTAGGATCCCTATCGGATATTTGGACTACTTAGGTTACCTAGCGGGCACTTGGACTATCTAGGTTAGCTAGCGGGCACTTGGACTATCTAGGTCAACTAGTGGGCCCTTGTACTATGTAGGTTAACTAGCGAGCACTTGGACTATCTAGGTTAACTAGCGGACCTTGGACTATGTAGGTTAACTAGCGGGCCTTTGGACTATGTAGGTTAACTAGCGGGCAATTGGACGATCTAGGTTAACTAGAGGGCACTTGGACTATCTAGGTTAACTAGCAGGCACTTGGATGATCAATGTTAACTAGTGGGCACTTGGACTATCTAGGTTAGCTAATGGGCACATGGACTAAGTACGTCCCCTAGTGGGCATGTGGACTATCTAGGTTAACTAACGGGCACTTGGACTATCTAGGTTACCTAGCGGGCACTTGTACTATCTAGGATACCTACCAGGCACTTGGACTATGTAGGTCAACTAGCGTTCCCTTGGACTATCTAGGTTAGCTAACGGGCACTTAGATTATGTAGGTTAACTAGCGGGCACTTGGAATATGTAGGTTAACTAGCGGGCCCTTGGTCTATGTAGGTTTACTTGCGGGCACTTCCACTATCTAGGTTCCCAAAAGGGCACTTGGACTATCTAGGTTACCGAAAAGGCACTTGGACTATCTAGGTTACCTATCGGGCACTTGGACTATGTAGGCCAACTAGGGGGCCCTTGGACTATCTAGATTACCTAGCGGGTACTTGAACTATCTAGGTCAACTAGCGGGCACTTGGACTATGTAGGTTAACTAGCGGACACTTGCACTATGTAGGTTACCTAGCAGGCACTTGGACTATCTATGTTAACTAGCGGGCACTTGGACTATATAGGTTAACTAGCGTGCACTTGGACTATGTAGGTTCCTTAGCGGGCACTTGGACTATCTAGGTTGCCTAGCGGGCACTTGCACTATGTAGGTTAACTAGCGTGCCCTTGGACTATCTAGGTTACGTAGCGGGCACTTGGACTATATAGGCTAACTAGCGGACACTTGCACGATCTAGGTTAACTAGCGGGCCCTTGCACTATGTAGGTTAACTAGCGGGCCCATGGATTATGTAGGTTTACTACCAGGCACTTGGACTATCTAGGTTAACTAGCAGGCACTTGGCCTATGCAGTTTCCCTAGCGGGCATTTGGACTATTTAGGTTACCATCGGGAACTTGGACTATGTAGGTTACCTAGCGGGCACTTGGACTATCTAGGTTACCTAGCAGGCATTTTGACAATCTAGGTTAACTAACGGCACCTGGAGTATGTAGGTTGCCGAGCAGGCACTTGGATTATGTAGGTTCCCTATCGGGCACTTGGACTACGTAGGTTAACTAGCAGGCACTTGGACTGTCTAGGTTACCTAGCGGGCACTTGGATTATCTAGGTTAACGAACGCGCACTTGGACTATGTAGGTTACCTAGCCGCCACTTGGACTATGTAGGTTAGCTAACAGGCACTTGGACTATCTAGATTCCCTAGCAGGCACTTGTACTATCTAGGTTACCTAGCTGGCACTTTGACTATCTAGGTTAACTAACGGGCACTTGGACTATGTAGGTTGCCTAGCGGGCACTTGGACTGTCTTGGTTACCTAGTGGGCACTTGGATTATGTAGGTTTACTAGCAGGCACTTGGACTATCTAGGTTAACTAGCGGGCACTTGGACTATCTAGGTTAACTAGCGGGCACTTGGACTATGTAGTTCCCCAGCGGGCATTTGGACTATTTAGGTTACCTAGCGGGCACTTGGACTATGTAGGTTACCTAGCGGGCACTTGGACTATCTAGGTTACCTAGCAGGCACTTTGACTATCTAGGTTAACTAACGGGCACTTGGACTATGTAGGTTGCCTAGCGGGCACTTGGATTATGTAGGTTCCCTATAGGGCACTTGGACTTTGTAGGTTAACTAGCGGGCACTTGGACTGTCTAGGTTACCTAGTGGGCACTTGGATTATCTCGGTTAACGAACGGGCACTTGGATTATCTACGTTAACGAACGGGCACTTGGACTATGTAGGTTACCTAGCCACCACATGGACTATCTAGGTTAGCTAACAGGCACTTGGACTATCCAGGTCCCCTAGCGGGCCCTTGTACTACCTAGGTTACCTAGCTGGCACTTTGACTATGTAGGTCAACTAGCGGGCCCTTGGACTATCTAGGTTAGCCAACGGGCACTTAGATTATGTAGGTTAACTAGCGGGAACTTGGAATATGTAGGTTAACTAGCGGGCCCTTGGACTATCTAGGTTCCCTAAAGGGCACTTGGACTATCGAGGTTCCCTAAAGCGCACTTGGACTATCTACGTTACCTAGCGGGCACTTGGACTATGTAGGCTAACTAGGGGGCCCTTTGATGATCTAGGTTACCTAGCGGGTACTTGAACTATCTAGGTTACCTAGCGGGCACTTGGACTATGTACGTTCCCTAGCGGGCATTTCGACTATCTATGTTACCTAGCGGGCACTTGGACTATCTAGGTTACCTAACGGGCACTTTGACTATCTAGGTTACATAGCGGGCACTTGGACTATGTAGGTTAACTAGCAAGCACTTGGACTCTAGGTTATCTAGCGGACACTTGGACTATCTAGGTTACCTAGCCGGCCCTTGGACTATGTAGGTTTCCTAGCGGGCACTTGGACTATCTAGGTTAACAAACGGGCACTTGGACTATGTAGGTAACCTAGCGGGCACTTGGACAGTCTAGGTTACCTAGCGGGCACTTGGACTATCTAGGTTAACGAACGGGCACTTGGACAATGTAGGTTACCTAGCGGGCACTTGGACTATGTAGGATCCCTATCGGATATTTGGACTACTTAGGTTACCTAGCGGGCACTTGGACTATCTAGGTTAGCTAGCGGGCACTTGGACTATCTAGGTCAACTAGTGGGCCCTTGTACTATGTAGGTTAACTAGCGAGCACTTGGACTATCTAGGTTAACTAGCGGACCTTGGACTATGTAGGTTAACTAGCGGGCCTTTGGACTATGTAGGTTAACTAGCGGGCAATTGGACGATCTAGGTTAACTAGAGGGCACTTGGACTATCTAGGTTAACTAGCAGGCACTTGGATGATCAATGTTAACTAGTGGGCACTTGGACTATCTAGGTTAGCTAATGGGCACATGGACTAAGTACGTCCCCTAGTGGGCATGTGGACTATCTAGGTTAACTAACGGGCACTTGGACTATCTAGGTTACCTAGCGGGCACTTGTACTATCTAGGATACCTACCAGGCACTTGGACTATGTAGGTCAACTAGCGTTCCCTTGGACTATCTAGGTTAGCTAACGGGCACTTAGATTATGTAGGTTAACTAGCGGGCACTTGGAATATGTAGGTTAACTAGCGGGCCCTTGGTCTATGTAGGTTTACTTGCGGGCACTTCCACTATCTAGGTTCCCAAAAGGGCACTTGGACTATCTAGGTTACCGAAAAGGCACTTGGACTATCTAGGTTACCTATCGGGCACTTGGACTATGTAGGCCAACTAGGGGGCCCTTGGACTATCTAGATTACCTAGCGGGTACTTGAACTATCTAGGTCAACTAGCGGGCACTTGGACTATGTAGGTTAACTAGCGGACACTTGCACTATGTAGGTTACCTAGCAGGCACTTGGACTATCTATGTTAACTAGCGGGCACTTGGACTATATAGGTTAACTAGCGTGCACTTGGACTATGTAGGTTCCTTAGCGGGCACTTGGACTATCTAGGTTGCCTAGCGGGCACTTGCACTATGTAGGTTAACTAGCGTGCCCTTGGACTATCTAGGTTACGTAGCGGGCACTTGGACTATATAGGCTAACTAGCGGACACTTGCACGATCTAGGTTAACTAGCGGGCCCTTGCACTATGTAGGTTAACTAGCGGGCCCATGGATTATGTAGGTTTACTACCAGGCACTTGGACTATCTAGGTTAACTAGCAGGCACTTGGCCTATGCAGTTTCCCTAGCGGGCATTTGGACTATTTAGGTTACCATCGGGAACTTGGACTATGTAGGTTACCTAGCGGGCACTTGGACTATCTAGGTTACCTAGCAGGCATTTTGACAATCTAGGTTAACTAACGGCACCTGGAGTATGTAGGTTGCCGAGCAGGCACTTGGATTATGTAGGTTCCCTATCGGGCACTTGGACTACGTAGGTTAACTAGCAGGCACTTGGACTGTCTAGGTTACCTAGCGGGCACTTGGATTATCTAGGTTAACGAACGCGCACTTGGACTATGTAGGTTACCTAGCCGCCACTTGGACTATGTAGGTTAGCTAACAGGCACTTGGACTATCTAGATTCCCTAGCAGGCACTTGTACTATCTAGGTTACCTAGCTGGCACTTTGACTATCTAGGTTAACTAACGGGCACTTGGACTATGTAGGTTGCCTAGCGGGCACTTGGACTGTCTTGGTTACCTAGTGGGCACTTGGATTATGTAGGTTTACTAGCAGGCACTTGGACTATCTAGGTTAACTAGCGGGCACTTGGACTATCTAGGTTAACTAGCGGGCACTTGGACTATGTAGTTCCCCAGCGGGCATTTGGACTATTTAGGTTACCTAGCGGGCACTTGGACTATGTAGGTTACCTAGCGGGCACTTGGACTATCTAGGTTACCTAGCAGGCACTTTGACTATCTAGGTTAACTAACGGGCACTTGGACTATGTAGGTTGCCTAGCGGGCACTTGGATTATGTAGGTTCCCTATAGGGCACTTGGACTTTGTAGGTTAACTAGCGGGCACTTGGACTGTCTAGGTTACCTAGTGGGCACTTGGATTATCTCGGTTAACGAACGGGCACTTGGATTATCTACGTTAACGAACGGGCACTTGGACTATGTAGGTTACCTAGCCACCACATGGACTATCTAGGTTAGCTAACAGGCACTTGGACTATCCAGGTCCCCTAGCGGGCCCTTGTACTACCTAGGTTACCTAGCTGGCACTTTGACTATGTAGGTCAACTAGCGGGCCCTTGGACTATCTAGGTTAGCCAACGGGCACTTAGATTATGTAGGTTAACTAGCGGGAACTTGGAATATGTAGGTTAACTAGCGGGCCCTTGGACTATCTAGGTTCCCTAAAGGGCACTTGGACTATCGAGGTTCCCTAAAGCGCACTTGGACTATCTACGTTACCTAGCGGGCACTTGGACTATGTAGGCTAACTAGGGGGCCCTTTGATGATCTAGGTTACCTAGCGGGTACTTGAACTATCTAGGTTACCTAGCGGGCACTTGGACTATGTACGTTCCCTAGCGGGCATTTCGACTATCTATGTTACCTAGCGGGCACTTGGACTATCTAGGTTACCTAACGGGCACTTTGACTATCTAGGTTACATAGCGGGCACTTGGACTATGTAGGTTAACTAGCAAGCACTTGGACTCTAGGTTATCTAGCGGACACTTGGACTATCTAGGTTACCTAGCCGGCCCTTGGACTATGTAGGTTTCCTAGCGGGCACTTGGACTATCTAGGTTAACAAACGGGCACTTGGACTATGTAGGTAACCTAGCGGGCACTTGGACAGTCTAGGTTACCTAGCGGGCACTTGGACTATCTAGGTTAACGAACGGGCACTTGGACAATGTAGGTTACCTAGCGGGCACTTGGACTATGTAGGATCCCTATCGGATATTTGGACTACTTAGGTTACCTAGCGGGCACTTGGACTATCTAGGTTAGCTAGCGGGCACTTGGACTATCTAGGTCAACTAGTGGGCCCTTGTACTATGTAGGTTAACTAGCGAGCACTTGGACTATCTAGGTTAACTAGCGGACCTTGGACTATGTAGGTTAACTAGCGGGCCTTTGGACTATGTAGGTTAACTAGCAGGCACTTGGATGATCAATGTTAACTAGTGGGCACTTGGACTATCTAGGTTAGCTAATGGGCACATGGACTAAGTACGTCCCCTAGTGGGCATGTGGACTATCTAGGTTAACTAACGGGCACTTGGACTATCTAGGTTACCTAGCGGGCACTTGTACTATCTAGGATACCTACCAGGCACTTGGACTATGTAGGTCAACTAGCGTTCCCTTGGACTATCTAGGTTAGCTAACGGGCACTTAGATTATGTAGGTTAACTAGCGGGCACTTGGAATATGTAGGTTAACTAGCGGGCCCTTGGTCTATGTAGGTTTACTTGCGGGCACTTCCACTATCTAGGTTCCCAAAAGGGCACTTGGACTATCTAGGTTACCGAAAAGGCAATTGGACTATCTAGGTTACCTATCGGGCACTTGGACTATGTAGGCCAACTAGGGGGCCCTTGGACTATCTAGATTACCTAGCGGGTACTTGAACTATCTAGGTCAACTAGCGGGCACTTGGACTATGTAGGTTAACTAGCGGACACTTGCACTATGTAGGTTACCTAGCAGGCACTTGGACTATCTATGTTAACTAGCGGGCACTTGGACTATATAGGATAACTAGCGTGCACTTGGACTATGTAGGTTCCTTAGCGGGCACTTGGACTATCTAGGTTGCCTAGCGGGCACTTGCACTATGTAGGTTAACTAGCGTGCCCTTGGACTATCTAGGTTACGTAGCGGGCACTTGGACTATATAGGCTAACTAGCGGACACTTGCACGATCTAGGTTAACTAGCGGGCCCTTGCACTATGTAGGTTAACTAGCGGGCCCATGGATTATGTAGGTTTACTACCAGGCACTTGGACTATCTAGGTTAACTAGCAGGCACTTGGCCTATGCAGTTTCCCTAGCGGGCATTTGGACTATTTAGGTTACCATCGGGAACTTGGACTATGTAGGTTACCTAGCGGGCACTTGGACTATCTAGGTTACCTAGCAGGCATTTTGACAATCTAGGTTAACTAACGGCACCTGGAGTATGTAGGTTGCCGAGCAGGCACTTGGATTATGTAGGTTCCCTATCGGGCACTTGGACTACGTAGGTTAACTAGCAGGCACTTGGACTGTCTAGGTTACCTAGCGGGCACTTGGATTATCTAGGTTAACGAACGCGCACTTGGACTATGTAGGTTACCTAGCCGCCACTTGGACTATGTAGGTTAGCTAACAGGCACTTGGACTATCTAGATTCCCTAGCAGGCACTTGTACTATCTAGGTTACCTAGCTGGCACTTTGACTATCTAGGTTAACTAACGGGCACTTGGACTATGTAGGTTGCCTAGCGGGCACTTGGACTGTCTTGGTTACCTAGTGGGCACTTGGATTATGTAGGTTTACTAGCAGGCACTTGGACTATCTAGGTTAACTAGCGGGCACTTGGACTATCTAGGTTAACTAGCGGGCACTTGGACTATGTAGTTCCCCAGCGGGCATTTGGACTATTTAGGTTACCTAGCGGGCACTTGGACTATGTAGGTTACCTAGCGGGCACTTGGACTATCTAGGTTACCTAGCAGGCACTTTGACTATCTAGGTTAACTAACGGGCACTTGGACTATGTAGGTTGCCTAGCGGGCACTTGGATTATGTAGGTTCCCTATAGGGCACTTGGACTTTGTAGGTTAACTAGCGGGCACTTGGACTGTCTAGGTTACCTAGTGGGCACTTGGATTATCTCGGTTAACGAACGGGCACTTGGATTATCTACGTTAACGAACGGGCACTTGGACTATGTAGGTTACCTAGCCACCACATGGACTATCTAGGTTAGCTAACAGGCACTTGGACTATCCAGGTTCCCTAGCGGGCCCTTGTACTACCTAGGTTACCTAGCTGGCACTTTGACTATGTAGGTCAACTAGCGGGCCCTTGGACTATCTAGGTTAGCCAACGGGCACTTAGATTATGTAGGTTAACTAGCGGGAACTTGGAATATGTAGGTTAACTAGCGGGCCCTTGGACTATCTAGGTTCCCTAAAGGGCACTTGGACTATCGAGGTTCCCTAAAGCGCACTTGGACTATCTACGTTACCTAGCGGGCACTTGGACTATGTAGGCTAACTAGGGGGCCCTTTGATGATCTAGGTTACCTAGCGGGTACTTGAACTATCTAGGTTACCTAGCGGGCACTTGGACTATGTACGTTCCCTAGCGGGCATTTCGACTATCTATGTTAACTAGCGGGCACTTGGAATATGTAGGTTAACTAGCGGACACTTGCACTATGTAGGTTACCTAGCAGGCACTTGGACTATTTAGGTTAACTAGCGGGCACTTGGACTATCTAAGATAACTAGCGTGCACTTGGACTATGAAGGTTCCTTAGCGGGCACTTGGACTATCTAGGTTGCCTAGCGGGCACTTGGACGATATAGGGTAACTAGCGTGCCCTTGGAATATCTAGGTTACGTAGCGGGCACTTGGTATATAGGTTAACTAGCGGGCACTTGGACTATGTAGGTTAACTAGAGGACACTTGGAGTATCTAGGTTAACTAGTGGGCCCTTGGACTATGTAGGTTAACTAGCG
Organism: Tenrec ecaudatus; assembly: GCF_050624435.1. Classification (NCBI taxonomy): domain Eukaryota; kingdom Metazoa; phylum Chordata; class Mammalia; order Afrosoricida; family Tenrecidae; genus Tenrec; species Tenrec ecaudatus. Next base: position 317,183 of record NW_027457678.1, on the reverse strand, counting down.
GGCACTTGAGCAATCTAGGTTAACTAGCGGTCACTTGGAAGATCTAGGTTAACTAGCGGGCACTTGGACTATCAAAGTGAACAAGTGAGCCCTTGGACTATGTAGGTTAACTAGCGGGCCCTTGGACTATCTAGGTTACCTAGCGGGCACTTGGACTATATAGGTTACCTAGCGGGCACTTGGACTATGTAGGTTACCTAGTGGGCACTTGGACTATCTACGTTAACGAATGGGCACTTGGAATATGCAGGTAACTTAGCGGGCACTTGGACTGTCTAGGTTACCTAGCGGGCACTTGGACTTCTAGGTTAACGAACGGGCTCTTGGACTATGTAGTTTGCCTAGCGGGCACTTGGACTATCTAGGTTAGGTAACGGGCACTTGGACTATCTAGGTTACCTAGCAGCAATTTAGACAATGTAAGTTACCTAGCGGGCACTTGGACTATCTAGGTTACCTAACGGGCACTTTGACTATCTAGGTTACATAGCGGGCACTTGGACTATGTACGTTAACTAGCAAGCACTTGGACTCTAGGTTATCTAGCGGACACTTGGACTATCTAGGTTACCTAGCCGGCCCTTGGACTATGTAGGTTTCCTAGCGGGCACTTGGACTATCTAGGTTAACAAACGGGCACTTGGACTATGTAGGTAACCTAGCGGGCACTTGGACAGTCTAGGTTACCTAGCGGGCACTTGGACTATCTAGGTTAACGAACGGGCACTTGGACAATGTAGGTTACCTAGCGGGCACTTGGACTATGTAGGATCCCTATCGGATATTTGGACTACTTAGGTTACCTAGCGGGCACTTGGACTATCTAGGTTAGCTAGCGGGCACTTGGACTATCTAGGTCAACTAGTGGGCCCTTGTACTATGTAGGTTAACTAGCGAGCACTTGGACTATCTAGGTTAACTAGCGGACCTTGGACTATGTAGGTTAAATAGCGGGCCTTTGGACTATGTAGTTTAACTAGCGGGCAATTGGACGATCTAGGTTAACTAGAGGGCACTTGGACTATCTAGGTTAACTAGCAGGCACTTGGATGATCAATGTTAACTAGTGGGCACTTGGACTATCTAGGTTAGCTAATGGGCACATGGACTAAGTACGTCCCCTAGTGGGCACGTGGACTATCTAGGTTAACTAACGGGCACTTGGACTATCTAGGTTACCTAGCGGGCACTTGTACTATCTAGGATACCTACCAGGCACTTGGACTATGTAGGTCAACTAGCGTTCCCTTGGACTATCTAGGTTAGCTAACGGGCACTTAGATTATGTAGGTTAACTAGCGGGCACTTGGAATATGTAGGTTAACTAGCGGGCCCTTGGTCTATGTAGGTTTACTTGCGGGCACTTCCACTATCTAGGTTCCCAAAAGGGCACTTGGATTATCTAGGTTACCGAAAAGGCACTTGGACTATCTAGGTTACCTATCGGGCACTTGGACTATGTAGGCCAACTAGGGGGCCCTTGGACTATCTAGATTACCTAGCGGGTACTTGAACTATCTAGGTCAACTAGCGGGCACTTGGACTATGTAGGTTAACTAGCGGACACTTGCACTATGTAGGTTACCTAGCAGGCACTTGGACTATCTATGTTAACTAGCGGGCACTTGGACTATATAGGTTAACTAGCGTGCACTTGGACTATGTAGGTTCCTTAGCGGGCACTTGGACTATCTAGGTTGCCTAGCGGGCACTTGCACTATGTAGGTTAACTAGCGTGCCCTTGGACTATCTAGGTTACGTAGCGGGCACTTGGACTATATAGGCTAACTAGCGGACACTTGCACGATCTAGGTTAACTAGCGGGCCCTTGCACTATGTAGGTTAACTAGCGGGCCCATGGATTATGTAGGTTTACTACCAGGCACTTGGACTATCTAGGTTAACTAGCAGGCACTTGGCCTATGCAGTTTCCCTAGCGGGCATTTGGACTATTTAGGTTACCATCGGGAACTTGGACTATGTAGGTTACCTAGCGGGCACTTGGACTATCTAGGTTACCTAGCAGGCACTTTGACAATATAGGTTAACTAACGGGCACCTGGAGTATGTAGGTTGCCGAGCAGGCACTTGGATTATGTAGGTTCCCTATCGGGCACTTGGACTACGTAGGTTAACTAGCAGGCAATTGGACTGTCTAGGTTACCTAGCGGGCACTTGGATTATCTAGGTTAACGAACGCGCACTTGGACTATGTAGGTTACCTAGCCGCCACTTGGACTATGTAGGTTAGCTAACAGGCACTTGGACTATCTAGATTCCCTAGCAGGCACTTGTACTATCTAGGTTACCTAGCTGGCACTTAGATTATGTAGGTTAAATAGCGGGCACTTGGAATATGTATGTTAACTAGCGGACACTTGCACTATGTAGGTTAACTAGCGGACCCATGGAATATGTAGGTTTACTAGCGGGCCCTTGGACTATCTAGGTTCCCTAAAGGGCACTTAGACTATCTAGGTTACCGAACGGGCACTTGGACTATCTAGGTTAACTAGCGGGCACTTGGACTATGTAGGCTAACTAGGGGGACCTTGGACGATCTAGGTTACCTAGCGGGTACTTCAACTTTCTAGGTTAACTAGCGGGCACTTGCACTAGCTAGGTTACCTAGCGGGTACTTGGACTATGTACGTTCCCTAGCGGGCACTTGGACTATCTATGTTAACTAGCGGGCACTTGGAATATGTAGGTTAACTAGTGGACACTTGCACTATGTAGGTTACCTAGCAGGCACTTGGACTATCTAGGTTAACTAGCGGGCATTTGGACTATCTAGGTTAACTAGCGTGCACTTGGATTATGTAGGTTCCTTTTCGGGCACTTGGACTATATAGGTTGCCTAGCGGGCACTTGGACTGTGTAAGTTCCCTAGCGGGCACTTGGGCTATCCATGTTAACTAGGGGGCACTTGGAATATGTAGGTTAACTAGCGGGCACTTGGACTATGTAGGTTAACTAGAGGACACTGGGACTATCTAGGTTAACTAGTGGGCCCTTGGACAATCTAGGTTAACTAGCGGGCACTTGGACGATCTAGGTTAACTAGCGGGCACTTTGACTATCTAGGTTACATAACGGGCACTTGGACTATGTAGGTTAACTAGCCAGCACTTGGACTCTAGGTTATCTAGCGGACACTTGGACTATCTAGGTTACCTAGCGGGCCCTTGGACTATGTAGGTTTCCTAGCGGGCACTTGGACAGTCTAGGTTACCTAGCGGGCACTTGGACTATCTAGGTTAACGAACGGGCACTTGGACAATGTAGGTTACCTAGAGTGCACTTGGACTATGTAGGACCCCTATCGGATATTTGGACTACTTAGGATACCTAGCGGGCACATGGACTATCTAGCTTAGCTAGCGGGCACTTGGACTATCTAGGTCAACTAGTGGGCCCTTGTAATATGTAGGTTAACTAGCGAAGACTTGGACTATCTAGGTTAACTAGCGGACCTTGGACTATGTAGGTTAACTAGCGGGCACTTGGACTATGTAGGTTAACTAGCGGGCACTTGGACACTCTAGGTTACCTATGGGCACTTGGACTATGTACGTTCCCTAGCGGGCACTTGGGCTACCTACGTTCCCTAGAGGGCACTTGGACTATGTTGGTTAACGAACGGGCACTTGGACTATGTACGTAACCTAGTGGTCACATGGACTGTCTAGGTTACCTAGCGGGAACTTGGACTATGTAGGTTAATTAGCGGGCCGTTGGTCTATGTAGGTTAACTAGCAGGCCTTTGGACTATGTAAGTTAACTAGAGGGCACTTTGATGATTCTGGTTAACTAGCGGGCACTTGGACTATCTAGGTTACCTAGCGAGCACTTGGACTATATAGGTTACCTAGCGGGCACTTGGACTATGTAGGTTACCTAGCGGGCACTTGGACTATGTAGGTTACCTAGAGGGCACTTGGACTATATAGGTTACCTAGCGGGCACTTGGACTATATAGGTTACCTAGCGGGCACTTGGACTATGTAGGTTACCTAGTGGGCACTTGGACTATCTAGGTTAACGAACGGGCACTTGGAAAATGCAGGTAACCTAGCGGGCACTTGGACTGTCTAGGTTACCAAGAGGGCACTTGGACTTCTAGGTTAACGAACGGGCACTTGGACTATGTAGGTTGCTTAGCGGGCACTTGGACTATCTAGGTTAGGTAACGGGCACTTTGAGTATCTAGGTTACCTAGCGGGAACTTGGACAATGTAAGTTACCTAGCGGGCAATTGGACAATCTAGGTTACCTAACGGGCACTTTGACTATCTAGGTTCCCTAGCGGGCACTTGTTCTATGTAGGTTAACTAGCAGGCACTTGGACAATCTAGGTTAACTAGAGGGCACTTTGACTATCTAGGTTAACTAGCGTGCACTTGGACTATCTAGGTTAACTAGCGGGCACTTGGATGATCAACGTTAACTAGCGGGCACTTGGACTATCTAGGTTAGCTAACGGGCACTTGGACTAAGTACGTCCCCTAGTGGGCACTTGGACACTTTAGGTTAACTAACGGGCACTAGGACTATCTAGGTTAACTAGCGGGCACGTAGACTATCTAGGTTACCTAGCTGGCACTTGGACTATGAAGGTTCCCTAGCGGGCATTTGGATTATCTAGGTTACCTAGCTGGCACTTGAACTATCTACTTTACCTAGCGGGTTCTTGGAGTATGTAGGTTACCTAGCGGGCTGTTGGACTATCTAGGTTACCAAGCGGGCACTTGGACTATCTAGGTTAACTAACGGGCACTTGGACTATGTAGGTTCCCTAGCGGGCCCTTGGACTATGTGGGTTTCCTGGCGGCCATTTGGACTATCTAGGTTACCTAATGGGCACTTGTACTATGTAGGTTCCCTAGCGAGCACTTGGATTATGTAGGTTCCCTATCGGGCACTTGGACTATGTAGGTTACCTAGAGGGCATTTGGACTATGTAGGTTACCTAGCCGGTACTTGGACTATCTAGGTTACCTAGGGGGAACGTGGGCTATGTAGGTTAACTAGTGGGCACTTGGACTATGTAGGTTGCCTAGCGGGCACTTGGACTATGTAGGTTCCCTAGCGGGCAGTTGGATTATGTAGGTTCCCTATCGGGCATTTGGACTATGTATGTTAACTAGCGCGCACTTGGACTCTCTGGGTTACCTAGCGGGCATTTGGATTATCTAGGTTAACGAACGGGCACTTGGACTATGTAGGTTACCTAGCCGCCACTTGGACTATCTAGGTTAGCTAACAGGCACTTGGACTATTTAGGTTCCCTAGCGGGCACTTGTACTATCTAGGATACCTAGCTGGCACTTGGACTATGTAGGACAACTAGCGGGCCCTTGGACAATCTAGGTTAGCTAACGGGCACTTAGATTATGTAGGTTAACTAGCGGGCACTTGGAATATGTAGGTTAACTAGCGGGCCCATGGACTATGTAGGTTTACTAGCGGGCACTTGGACTATCTAGGTTCCCTAAAGGGCACTTGGATTATCTAGGTTACCGAACGGGCACTTGGACTATCTAGGTTACCTAAAGGGCAGTAGGACTATGTAGGCTAACTAGGGGGCCCTTGGATGATCTAGGTTACCAAGCGGGTACTTGAACTATCTAGGTTAACTAGAGGGCACTTGCACTATCTAGGTTACCTAGCGGGCACTAGGACTATCTATGTTAACTAGCGGGCACTTGGAATATGTAGGTTAACTAGCGGACACTTGCACTATGTAGGTTACCTAGCAGGCACTTGGACTATCTAGGTTAACTAGCCGGCACTTGGACTATGTAGGTTAACTAGCGGGCACTTGGACACTCTTGGTTACCTATGGGCACTTGGACTATGTACGTTCCCTAGCGGGCACTTGGGCTATCTACGTTCCCTAGAGGGCACTTGGACTATGTAGGTTAACGAACGGGCACTTGGACTATGTACGTAACCTAGTGGTCACTTGGACTGTCTAGGTTACCTAGCGGGAACTTGGAGTATCTAGGTTAACTAGCGGGCACTTGCACTATCTAGGTTACCTAGCGGGCACTTGGACTATCTATGTAAACTAGAGGGCACTTTGATGATTCTGGTTAACTAGCGGGCACTTGGACTATCTAGGTTAACTAGCGGGCACTTGGACTGTGTAGGTTCCCTAGCGGGCATTGGACTATATAGGTTACCTAGCGGGCACTTGGACTATGTAGGTTACCTAGCGGGCACTTGGACTATCTAGGTTAACTAGCGGGCACTTGGATTATCCAGGTTAACTAACGGGCACTGGGACTATGTATGTTCCAGAGAGAGCAATTGGACTATGTAGGTTCCCTAGTGGGCACTTGGACTATCTAGGTTCCCTAAAGTGCACTTGGACTATCTAGGTTACCGAACGGGCACTTGGACTCTCTAGGTTACCTAGCGGGCACTTGGACTATGTAGGTTAACTAGCGGACAATTGGACGATCTAGGTTAACTAGCGGACACTTGCACTATGTAGGTTACCTAGCGGGCACTTGGACTATCTAGGTTAACTAGCGGGCACTTTGACTATGTAGGTTAAGTAGCGGACACTTGCACTATGTAGGTTACCTAGCGGGCACTTGGACTATGTAGGTTAACTGGCAGGCCTTTGGACTATCTAGGTTACCTAGCAGGCATTTGGACTATGTAGGTTAATTAGCGGGCACTTGCACTCTCTAGGTTACCTAGCGGGCACTTTGACTATGTACCTTCTCTAGCGGGCACTTGGACTATCTACGTTAACTAGCGGGCACTTGGACTATGTAGGTTAACTAGAGGACACTTGGACTATCTAGGTTAACTAGCGGGCACTTGGACGATCTAGGTTAACTAACGGGCACTTGGACTATCAAAGTTAACAAGCGAGCCCTTTGACTATATAGGTTAACTAGCGGGCCCTTGGACTATGTAGTTTCCCTAGCGGGCATTTGGACTATTAAGGTTACCTAACGGGCACTTTCACTATCTAGGTTACCTAGCGGGCACTTGGACTATATAGGTTCCCTAGCATGCACTAGGACTTCTAGGTTAACGAACGGGCACTTGGACTGTCTAGGTTACATACCAGGCACTTGGACTTCTAGGTTAACGAACGGGCACTTGGACTATGTATGTTGCCTAGCGGGCACTTGGATTATCTAGGTTAGGTAACGGGCACTTTAACTATCTAGGTTACCTAGCGGGCACTTGGACTATGTAGGTTAACTAGCGGGCACTTGGACTATCTAGGTTACCTAGCGGGCACTTGGACTATCTAGGTTACCTAGCGGGCCCTTGGACTATGTAGGTAACCTAGCGGGCACTTGGACTGTCTATGTTAACTGGCGGGCACTTGGAATATGTAGGTTAACTAGCGGACACTTGCACTATGTCGGTTACCTTGCAGGCACTTGGACTATCTAGGTTAACTAGCGGGCTCTTGGACTATGTAGGTTCCTTAGCGGGCACTTGGACAATCTAGGTAGCCTAGCGGGCACTTGTACTATGTAGGTTAACTAGCGTGCCCTTGGACTATCTAGGTTACGTAGCGGGCACTTGGTATATAGGTTAACTAGCGGGCATTTGGACTATGTAGGTTAACTAGCGGACACTTACACGATCTAGGTTAACTAACGGGCCCTTGCACTATGTAGGTTAACTAGCGGGCCATGGATTATGTAGGTTTACTAGCAGGCACTTGGACTATCAAGGCAAACTAGCGGGCACTTGGACTATGCAGCTTCCCTAGCGGGCATTTGGACTATCTAGGTTACCTAGCGGGCACTTGGACTATCTAGCTTACCTAGCGAGTACTTGGACTATCTAAGTTACCTAGCAGGCACTTTGACTATCTAGGTTAACTAACGGGCACTTGGACTATGTAGGTTGCCTAGCGGGCACTTGGATTATGTAGGTTCCCTAGCGGGCACTTGGACTATCTAGGTTAACGAAAGGGGACTTGGACTGTCTAGGTTACATAGCGGCACTTGGACTTGTAGGTTAACGAACGGGCACTTGGACTATGTATGTTGCCTAGCGGGAACTTGGACAATGTAGGTTTCCTAGCAGGCACTTGGACTATCTAGGTTACCTAACGGGCACTTTCACTATCTAGGTTACCTAGCTGGCACTTGGACTATGTAGGTTAACTAGCGGGCACTTGGACGATCTAGGTGGACTAGCGGGCACTTGGACTATATAGGTTACCTAGCGGGCACTTGGACTATCGAGGTTAACGAATGGGCACTTGGACTATGTAGGTTACCTAGCAGGCACTTGGACTATCTAGGTTACCTAGATAGCACTTTGACTATATAGGTTCCCTAGCGGGCACTTGGACTATCTAGGTTAACGAACGGGCACTTGGACTATGCAGGTAACCTAGCGGCACTTGGACCTTCTAGGCTACATAGCGGGCACTTGGACTTCTAGGTTAACGAACGGGCACTTGGACTATGTATGTTGCCTAGCGGGCATTTGGACTATCTAGGTTAGGTTACGGGCACTTGGACTATCTAGATTACCTAGCGGGAACTTGGACAATGTAGGTTACCTAGCAGGCACTTGGACTATCTAGGTTACCTAACGGGCACTTTCACTATCTAGGTTACCTAGCTGGCACTTGGACTATGTAGGTTACCTAAAGGGCACTTTGAATATCTAGGTTACCTAGCGGGCACTTGTACTATCTAGGTTACCTAGCTGGCACTTGGACTATGTAGGTCAACTAGCGGGCCCTTATACTAGCTAGATTAGCTAACGGGGACTTAGATTATGTAGTATAACTAGGGGGCACTTGGAATTTGTAGGTTAACTAGCGGACACTTGCACTATGTAGGTTAACTAGCGGGCCCATGGACTATGTAGGTTTACTAGCGGGCCTTTGGACTATCTAGGTTCCCTCAAGGGCACTTGGGCTATCTTGGTTACCGAACGGGCACTTGAACTATCTAGGTTATCTAGCGGGCACTTGGACTATGTAGGCTAACTAGGTGGCCCTTGAACGATCGAGGTTACCTAGCGGGTACTAGAACTATCTAGGTTAACTAGCGGGCACTTGCACTATCTAAGTTACCTAGCGGGCACTTGGAATAAGTACGTTGCCTAGCGGGAACTTGGACTATGTATGTTCCCTAGAGGGCACTTGGATTATCTATGTTAACTGGCGGGCACTTGGAATATGTAGGTTAACTAGCGGACACTTGCACTATGTCGGTTACCTAGCAGGCACTTGGACTATCTAGGTTAACTAGCGGGCACTTGGACTATATAGGTTAACTAGAGTGCACTTGGACTATGTAGGTTCCTTAGCGGGCACTTGGACAATCTAGGTTTCCTAGCGGGCACTTGTACTATGTAGGTTAACTAGCGTGCCCTTGGACTATCTAGGTTACGTAGCGGGCACTTGGTATATAGGTTAACTAGCGGGCATTTGGACTATGTAGGTTAACTAGCGGACACTTACACGATCTAGGTTAACTAGCGGGCCCTTGCACTATGTAGTTTAACTAGCGGGCCATGGATTATGTAGGTTTACTAGCAGGCACTTGGACTATCTAGCCAAACTAGCGGGCACTTGGACTATGTAGCTTCCCTAGCGGGCATTTGGACTATCTAGGTTACCTAGCGGGCACTTGGACTATCTAGCTTACCTAGCGAGCACTTAGACTATCTAAGTTACCTAGCTGGCACTTTGACTATCTAGGTTAACTAACGGGCACTTGGACTATGTAGGTTGCCTAGCGGGCACTTGGACTATGTAGGTTACCTAGCGGGCACTTGGATTATGTAGGTTCCCTATCGGGCACTTGGACTATGTAGGTTAACTAGCGGGCACTTGGACGGTCTAGGTTACCTTGCGGGCACTTGGATTATCTAGGTTAACGAAAGGGCACTTGGACTATGTAGGTTACCTAGCCGCCACTTGGACTATCGAGGTTAGCTAACTGGCACTTGGACTATCTAGGTTCCCTAGCTGCCACTTGGACTATGTAGGTCAACTAGCGGCCCTTATACTACCTAGGTTAGCTAACGGGCACTTAGATTATGTAGTTTAACTAGGGGGCACTTGGAATTTGTAGGTTAACTAGCGGACACTTGCACTATGTAGGTTAACTAGCGGGCCCATGGACTATGTAGGTTTACTAGCGGGCCTTTGGACTATCTAGGTTCCCTCAAGGGCACTTGGGCTATCTTGGTTACCGAACGGGCACTTGAACTATCTAGGTTACCTAGCGGGCACTTGGACTATGTAGGCTAACTAGGGGGCCCTTGAACGATCGAGGTTACCTAGCGGGTACTAGAACTATCTAGGTTAACTCGCGGGCACTTGCACTATCTAAGTTACCTAGCGGGCACTTGGAATAAGTACGTTCCCTAGCGGGAACTTGGACTATGTATGTTCCCTAGAGGGCACTTGGATTATCTATGTTAACTGGCGGGCACTTGGAATATGTAGGTTAACTAGCGGACACTTGCACTATGTCGGTTACCTAGCAGACACTTGGACTATCTAGGTTAACTAGCAGGCACTTGGACTACATAGGTTAACTAGCGTGCACTTGGACTATGTAGGTTCCTTACCGGGCACTTGGACAATCTAGGTTGCCTAGCAGGCACTTGTACTATGTAGGTTAACTAGCGTGCCCTTGGACTATCTAGGTTACGTAGCGGGCACTTGGTATATAGGTTAACTAGCGGGCATTTGGACTATGTAGGTTAACTAGCGGACACTTACACGATCTAGGTTAACTAGCGGGCCCTTGCACTATGTAGGTTAACTAGCGGGCCATGGATTATGTAGGTTTACTAGCAGGCACTTGGACTATCTAGGTTACGTAGCGGGCACTTGGACTATCTAGCTTACCTAGCGAGCACTTAGACTATCTAAGTTACCTAGCAGGCACTTTGACTATCTAGGTTAACTAACGGGCACTTGGACTATGTAGGTTGCCTAGCGGGCACTTGGATTATGTAGGTTCCCTAGCGGGCACTTGGACTATCTAGGTTAACGAACGGGCACCTGGACTGTTTAGGTTACATAGCGGCACTTGGACTTCTAGGTTAACGAACGGGCACTTGGACTATGTATGTTGCCTAGCGGGCACTTGTACTATCTAGGTTAGCTAACGGGCACTTGGACTATCTAAGTAACCTAGCGGGAACTTGGACAATGTAGGTTACCTAGCAGGCACTTGGACTATCTAGGTTACCTAACGGGCACTTTCACTATCTAGGTTACCTAGCTGGCACTTGGACTCTGTAGGTTAACTAGCGGGCACTTGGACGATCTAGGTTGACTAGCGGGCACTTGGACTATATAGGTTACCTAGCGGGCACTTGGACTATCCAGGTTAACGAACGGGCACTTGGACTATGTAGGTTACCTAGCAGGCACTTGGACTATCTAGGTTGCCTAGATAGCACTTGGACTATATAGGTTCCCTAGCGGGCACTTGGACTATCCAGGTTAACGAACGGGCACTTGGACTATGCAGGTAACCTAGCGGCACTTGGACTGTCTAGGTTACATAGCGGGCACTTGGACTTCTAGGTTAACGAACTGGCACTTGGACTATGTATGTTGCCTAGCGGGCACTTGGACTATCCAGGTTAGGTTACGGGCACTTGGACTATCTAGGTTACCTAGCGGGAACTTGGACAATGTAGGTTACCTAGCAGGCACTTGGACTATCTAGGTTACCTAACGGGCACTTTCACTATCTAGGTTACCTAGCTGGCACTTGGACTATGTAGGTTACCTAAAGGGCACTTTGACTATCTAGGTTACCTAGCGGGCACTTGGACTATCTAGGTTAACTAGCGGGAACTTAGACTATCTAGGTTACCTAGCGGGCACTTGGATTATCTAGGTTACCTAGCGGTTCACTGGACTATGTAGGTTACCTAGCGGGCACTTGGACTATCTCGGTTAACGAACGGGCACTTGGACTATGTAGGTAACCTAGCGGGCTCTTGGACTGTCTAGGTTACCTAGCAGGCACTTTTACTATCTACGTTAACTAGCAGACCTTGGACTATGTAGGTTAACTAGCGGGCCCTTGGACTATGTAGGTTAACTAGCGGGCACTTGGACTATCTAGGTTTCCTGGCAGGCCCTTGGACTATGTACATACCCTAGCGCTCTTGGACTATCTAGCTTACCTAGCGGGCACTTGGACGATGTACTTCCCCTAGTGGGGACGTGGACTATCTAGGTTAACTAGCAGCCACTTGGACTATCTAGGTTACCTAGCAGGCACTTGGATTATGAAGGATCCCTAGCGGGCACTTGGACTATCTAGGTTAACTAGCGGGCACTTGGACTATGTAGGTTAACTAGCGGACACTTGCACGATCTAGGTTAACTAGCGGGCCCTTGCACTATGTAGGTTAACTAGCGGGCCCATAGATTATGTAGGTTTACTAGCAGGCACTTGGACAATCTAGGTTAACTAGCGGGCACTTGGACTATGTAGTTTCCCTAGCGGGCATTTGGGCTATTAAGGTTACCAAGCGGGAACTTGGACAATGTAGGTTACCTAGTGGGCACTTGGACTATCTAAGTTACCTAGCAGGCACTTTGATTATCTAGGTTAACTAACGGGTACTTGGACTATGTAGGTTGCCTAGCGGGCACTTGGACTATGTAGGTTAACTAGCGGGCACTTGGACTGTCTAGGTTACTTAGCGGGCACTTGGATTATCTAGGTTAACGAAAGGGCACTTGGACTATGTAGGTTACCTAGCCGCCACTTGGACTATCGAGGTTAGCTAACTGGCACTTGGACTATCTAGGATCCCTAGCTGGCACTTGGACTATGTAGGTCAACTAGCGGGCCCTTATACTACCTAGGTTAGCTAACGGGCACTTAGATTATGTAGTTTAACTAGGGGGCACTTGGAATTTGTAGGTTAACTAGCGGACACTTGCACTATGTAGGTTAACTAGCGGGCCCATGGACTATGTAGGTTTACTAGCGGGCCTTTGGACTATCTAGGTTTCCTCAAGGGCACTTGGGCTATCTTGGTTACCGAACGGGCACTTGAACCATCTAGGTTATCTAGCGGGCACTTGGACTATGTAGGCTAACTAGGGGGCCCTTGAACGATCGAGGTTACCTAGCGGGTACTAGAACTATCTAGGTTAACTAGCGGGCACTTGCACTATCTAAGTTACCTAGCGGGCACTTGGAATAAGTACGTTCCCTAGCGGGAACTTGGACTATGTATGTTCCCTAGAGGGCACTTGGATTATCTATGTTAACTGGCGGGCACTTGGAATATGTAGGTTAACTAGCGGACACTTGCACTATGTCGGTTACCTAGCAGACACTTGGACTATCTAGGTTAACTAGCAGGCACTTGGACTACATAGGTTAACTAGCGTGCACTTGGACTATGTAGGTTCCTTACCGGGCACTTGGACAATCTAGGTTGCCTAGCAGGCACTTGTACTATGTAGGTTAACTAGCGTGCCCTTGGACTATCTAGGTTACGTAGCGGGCACTTGGTATATAGGTTAACTAGCGGGCATTTGGACTATGTAGGTTAACTAGCGGACACTTACACGATCTAGGTTAACTAGCGGGCCCTTGCACTATGTAGGTTAACTAGCGGGCCATGGATTATGTAGGTTTACTAGCAGGCACTTGGACTATCTAGGTTACGTAGCGGGCACTTGGACTATCTAGCTTACCTAGCGAGCACTTAGACTATCTAAGTTACCTAGCAGGCACTTTGACTATCTAGGTTAACTAACGGGCACTTGGACTATGTAGGTTGCCTAGCGGGCACTTGGATTATGTAGGTTCCCTAGCGGGCACTTGGACTATCTAGGTTAACGAACGGGCACCTGGACTGTTTAGGTTACATAGCGGCACTTGGACTTCTAGGTTAACGAACGGGCACTTGGACTATGTATGTTGCCTAGCGGGCACTTGTACTATCTAGGTTAGCTAACGGGCACTTGGACTATCTAAGTAACCTAGCGGGAACTTGGACAATGTAGGTTACCTAGCAGGCACTTGGACTATCTAGGTTACCTAACGGGCACTTTCACTATCTAGGTTACCTAGCTGGCACTTGGACTCTGTAGGTTAACTAGCGGGCACTTGGACGATCTAGGTTGACTAGCGGGCACTTGGACTATATAGGTTACCTAGCGGGCACTTGGACTATCCAGGTTAACGAACGGGCACTTGGACTATGTAGGTTACCTAGCAGGCACTTGGACTATCTAGGTTGCCTAGATAGCACTTGGACTATATAGGTTCCCTAGCGGGCACTTGGACTATCCAGGTTAACGAACGGGCACTTGGACTATGCAGGTAACCTAGCGGCACTTGGACTGTCTAGGTTACATAGCGGGCACTTGGACTTCTAGGTTAACGAACTGGCACTTGGACTATGTATGTTGCCTAGCGGGCACTTGGACTATCCAGGTTAGGTTACGGGCACTTGGACTATCTAGGTTACCTAGCGGGAACTTGGACAATGTAGGTTACCTAGCAGGCACTTGGACTATCTAGGTTACCTAACGGGCACTTTCACTATCTAGGTTACCTAGCTGGCACTTGGACTATGTAGGTTACCTAAAGGGCACTTTGACTATCTAGGTTACCTAGCGGGCACTTGGACTATCTAGGTTAACTAGCGGGAACTTAGACTATCTAGGTTACCTAGCGGGCACTTGGATTATCTAGGTTACCTAGCGGTTCACTGGACTATGTAGGTTACCTAGCGGGCACTTGGACTATCTCGGTTAACGAACGGGCACTTGGACTATGTAGGTAACCTAGCGGGCTCTTGGACTGTCTAGGTTACCTAGCAGGCACTTTTACTATCTACGTTAACTAGCAGACCTTGGACTATGTAGGTTAACTAGCGGGCCCTTGGACTATGTAGGTTAACTAGCGGGCACTTGGACTATCTAGGTTTCCTGGCAGGCCCTTGGACTATGTACATACCCTAGCGCTCTTGGACTATCTAGCTTACCTAGCGGGCACTTGGACGATGTACTTCCCCTAGTGGGGACGTGGACTATCTAGGTTAACTAGCAGCCACTTGGACTATCTAGGTTACCTAGCAGGCACTTGGATTATGAAGGATCCCTAGCGGGCACTTGGACTATCTAGGTTAACTAGCGGGCACTTGGACTATGTAGGTTAACTAGCGGACACTTGCACGATCTAGGTTAACTAGCGGGCCCTTGCACTATGTAGGTTAACTAGCGGGCCCATAGATTATGTAGGTTTACTAGCAGGCACTTGGACAATCTAGGTTAACTAGCGGGCACTTGGACTATGTAGTTTCCCTAGCGGGCATTTGGGCTATTAAGGTTACCAAGCGGGAACTTGGACAATGTAGGTTACCTAGTGGGCACTTGGACTATCTAAGTTACCTAGCAGGCACTTTGATTATCTAGGTTAACTAACGGGTACTTGGACTATGTAGGTTGCCTAGCGGGCACTTGGACTATGTAGGTTAACTAGCGGGCACTTGGACTGTCTAGGTTACTTAGCGGGCACTTGGATTATCTAGGTTAACGAAAGGGCACTTGGACTATGTAGGTTACCTAGCCGCCACTTGGACTATCGAGGTTAGCTAACTGGCACTTGGACTATCTAGGATCCCTAGCTGGCACTTGGACTATGTAGGTCAACTAGCGGGCCCTTATACTACCTAGGTTAGCTAACGGGCACTTAGATTATGTAGTTTAACTAGGGGGCACTTGGAATTTGTAGGTTAACTAGCGGACACTTGCACTATGTAGGTTAACTAGCGGGCCCATGGACTATGTAGGTTTACTAGCGGGCCTTTGGACTATCTAGGTTTCCTCAAGGGCACTTGGGCTATCTTGGTTACCGAACGGGCACTTGAACCATCTAGGTTATCTAGCGGGCACTTGGACTATGTAGGCTAACTAGGGGGCCCTTGAACGATCGAGGTTACCTAGCGGGTACTAGAACTATCTAGGTTAACTAGCGGGCACTTGCACTATCTAAGTTACCTAGCGGGCACTTGGAATAAGTACGTTCCCTAGCGGGAACTTGGACTATGTATGTTCCCTAGCCGGCACTTGGATTATCTATGTTAACTGGCGGGCACTTGGAATATGTAGGTTAACTAGCGGACACTTGCACTATGTCGGTTACCTAGCAGGCACTTGGACTATCTAGTTTAACTAGCGGGCACTTGGACTATATAGGTTAACTAGCGTGCACTTGGACTATGTAGGTTCCTTAGCGGGCACTTGGACAATCTAGGTTGCCTAGCGGGCACTTGTACTATGTAGGTTAACTAGCGTGCCCTTGGACTATCTAGGTTACATAGCGGGCACTTGGTATATAGGTTAACTAGCGGGCATTTGGACTATGTAGGTTAACTAGCGGACACTTACACGATCTAGGTTAACTAGCGAGCCCTTGCACTATGTAGGTTAACTAGCGGGCCATGGATTATGTAGGTTTACTAGCAGGCACTTGGACTATCTAGGCAAACTAGCGGGCACTTGTACTATGTAGCTTCCCTAGCGGGCATTTGGACTATCTAGGTTACCTAGCGGGCACTTGAACTATCTAGCTTACCTAGCGAGCACTTGGACGATCTAAGTTACCTAGCAGGCACTTTGACTATCTAGGTTAACTAACGGGCACTTGGACTATGTAGGTTGCCTAGCGGGCACTTGGATTATGTAGGTTCCCTAGCGGGCACTTGGACTATCTAGGTTACCTAACGGGCACTTTCACTATCTAGGTTACCTAGCTGGCACTTGGACAATGTAGGTTACCTAAAGGGCACTTTGACTATCTAGGTTACCTAGCGGGCACTTGGACAATCTAGGTTAACTAACTGGCACTTGGACTATGTAGGTTCCCTAGCGGGCCCTTGGACTATGTAAGTTCCAAGCGGGGACTTGGACTATGTGGGTTAACTAGAGGGCATTTGGACTATGAAGGTTACCTTGCTGGAACTTGGACTATGTAGTTTACTTATCGGGCACTTGGAGAATGTAGGTTAACTAGGGGGCACTAGGACTATGTAGGTTACGTAGAGGGCCCTTGGACTATCTAGGTTACCTAGCGGGCATTTGGATTATGCAGGCTCCCTAGCGGGCATTTGGACTATATAGATTCCTTAGCGGGCACTTAGAATTTGTAGGTTACCTAGCGGGCA
This sequence comes from Tenrec ecaudatus, assembly GCF_050624435.1. Lineage (NCBI taxonomy): Eukaryota > Metazoa > Chordata > Mammalia > Afrosoricida > Tenrecidae > Tenrec > Tenrec ecaudatus. Next base: position 300,002 of record NW_027457678.1, on the reverse strand, counting down.
CTTGGACTACTTTGGTTACCTAGCGGGCCCTTGGACTATGTAGGTTACCAGTGGGCACTTGGACAATCTAGGTTAACGAACGGGCACTTGGACTATGTAGGTTAACTAGCGGACACTTCGACTATCTAGGTTAGCTAACGGGCAATTGGACTATCTAGGTTACCTAGCGGGCACTTGGACTATGTAGGTTCCCTAGCGGGCACCTGGACTATTTAGGTTACCTAGCGGGCACTTTGACTATCTAGGTTAACTAACGGGCACTTGGACTATGTAGGTTGCCTAGCGAGCACTTGGACTATGTAGGTTCCCTAGGGGAACTTGGACTATGTAGGTTCCCTATCGGGTACTTGGACTGTCTAGGTTAACTAGTGGGCAATTGGACTCTCTAGGTTACCTAGTGGGCACTTGGACTATGTACGTTTCCTAGTGGGCACATAGGCTATCTACGTTACCTAGCGGGCACGTGGACTATGTAGGTTAACGAATGGGCACTTGAACTATGTAGTTTACCTAGCAGGCACTTGGACTATGTAGGTTAACTAGCGGGCACTTGGACTATCTAGTTTAACTAGCGGGCGCTTGGACCATGTAGGTTCCCTAGCGGGCATTTGGACACTATAGGTTACCTAGCGTGCACTTGGACTATCTAGGTTAACTAGCGGGCACTTGGACTATGTATGTTCCAGAGCGGGCAATTGGACTATGTAGGTTCCCTAGTGGGCACTTGGACTATCTAGATTCCCTAAAGGGCACTTGGACTATGTAGGTTACCGAACGGGCACTTGGACTATCTAGGTTACCTAGCGGGAATTGGACTATGTAGGTTAACTAGCGGACAATTGGACGATCTAGGTTAACTAGCGGACACTTGCACAATGTACCTTCCCTAGCGGGCACTTGGACAATCTATGTTAACTAGTGGGCACTTGGACTATGTAGGTTACCTAGCAGACACTTGCACTAAGTAGGTTACCTAGCGGGCACTTGGACTATGTAGGTTAACTAGCAGGCACTTGGACGATCTAGGTTAAATAACGGGCACTTGGACTATCAAAGATAACAAGCGAGCCCTTGGACTATCAAGGTTACCTAGATAGCACTTGGACTATACAGGTTCCCTCGCGGGCACTTGGACTATCCAAGTTAACAAACGGGCACTTGGACTATGCAGGTAACCTAGCGGGCACTTGGACTGTCTAGGTTACATAGCGGGCACTTGTACTTCTATGTTAACGAACGGGCACTTGGAATATGTATGTTGCCTAGCGGGTACTTGGACAAACTAGGTTAGGTAACGGGCACTTGGACTATCTAGGTTACCTAGCGGGAACTTGGACAATGTACGTTACCTAGCACGCACTTGGACTATCTAGATTAACTAGCGGGCATTGGACTATCTAGGTTACCTAGCGGGAACTTGGACTATCTAGGTTACCTAGCGGGCCCTTGGACTATGTAGGTTACCCAGCGGGCACTTGGACTATCTAGGTTAACGAACGGGCACTTGGATTATGTAGGTAACCTAACGGGCACTTGGACTGTCTAGGTTACCTAGCGGGCACTTTGACTATCTAGGTTAACTAGCAGACCTTGGACTATGTAGGTTAACTAGCGGGCCCTTGGAGTATGTAGGTTAACTAGCGGGCTCTTGGACTATCTAGGTTTCCTAGCAGGCACTTGGACTATGTACATACCATAGCGTGCATTTGGACTATCTAGGTTACCTAGCTGGCACTTGGATTATGTACGTTCCCTAGCGGGCACTTGGACTATCTATGTTAACTAGCGGGCACTTGGAATATGTAGGTTAACTAGCGGACACTTGCACTATGTAGGTTACCTAGCAGGCACTTGGAGTATCTAGGTTAACTAGCGGGCACTTGGACTATCTAGGTTAACTAGCGTGCACTTGGACTATGTAGGTTCCCTAGTGGGCACTTTGACTCTGTATGTTCCCTACGGACACTTGAACTAGGTAAGTTAACTACCGGGCACTTGGACTATGTAGGTTAAATAGCGGGCCCTTGGACTATCTAGGTTACCTAGCGGCCACTTGAACTATGTAGGTTAACTACCGGGCACTTGCACTATCTAGGTTTCTGAACGGGCATTTGGACTATGTAGGTAACCTAGCGGGCACTTGGAGAGTCTAGGTTACCTAGCGGGCACTTGGACTTCTGGGTTAACGAACGGGCACTTGGACTATGTATGTTGCATAGCATTCAATTGGACTATCTAGGTTAGGTAACGGGCACTTGAACTATCTAGGATTCATAGCGGGCACTTGGACGATCTAGGTTAACTAGAGGGCACTTGGACTATCTAGGTTAACTAGCGTGCACTTGGACTATCTATGTTTCTTAGCGGGTACTTGGACTATGTAGGTTAACTAGCGGGCCCTTGGACTATGTAGATTAACTAGCGGCACTTGGACTATCTATGTTAACTAGCGGGCCCTTGCACTATGTAGATTCCCTAGCGTGCATTTGGACTATATAGATAACGTAGCGGGCATTTTGACTTTGTAGGTTACCTAGCGGCACATGGACTATCTAGGTTACCTAGCTGGCACTTGAACTATCTACGTTATAGCGAGTTCTTGGAGTATGTAGGTTACCTAGCGGGCTGTCGGACTATCTAGGTTACCTGGCGGGCACTTGGACTATCTAGGTTAACTAACGGGCACTTCGACTGTGTAGGTCCCCTAGCGGGCCCTTGGACTATGTAAGTTCCCTACCGGGCACTTGGACTATGTAGGTTCCCTAGCGGGTATTTGGACTATATAGGTTACCTAGCGGGCACTTGGACTATGTAGGTTACCTAGCGGGCACTTGGACTATCTAGGTTAACGAACGGGCACTTAGACTATGTAGGTAACCTAGCGGACACTTGGACAGTCTAGGTTACCTAGCTGGCACTTAGACTATGTAGGTCAACTAGCGGTCCCTTGGACTATCAAGGTTAGCTAACGGGCACTTAGATTATGTAGGTTACCTAGCGGGCACTTGGAGTATGTAGGCTAACTAGGGGCCCCTTGGACGATCTAGGTTACCTAGCGGGTACTTGAAATATCTAGGCTAACTAGCGGGCACTTGCACTATCTAGGTTACCTAGTGGGCACTTGGACTATGTAAGTTCCCTAGCGGGCACTTGGACTGTCTATTTTAACTAGCGGGCACTTGGAATATGTAGGTTAACTAGCGGACACTTGCACTATGTAGGGTACCTAGCAGGCACTTGGACTATCTAGGTTAACTAGCGGGCACTTGGACTATCTAGGTTAACTAGCGTGCACTTGGACTATGTAGGTTCCCTAGCGGGCACTTGGACTATGTAGGATCCCTATTGGACATTTGGACTACTTTGGTTACCTAGCGGGCACTTGGACTATTTAGGTTAACTAGCGGGCACTTGGACTATCTAGGTCAACTAGCGGGCCCTTGTACTTTGTAGGTTAACTAGCGAGCATTAGGACTATCTAGGTTAACTAGCGGACCTTGGACTATGTGGGTTAACTAGCGGGCCCTTGGGCTATGTAGGTTAACTAGCGGGCACTTGGACGATCTAGGTTAACTAGAGGGCACTTGGACTATATAGGTTACCTAGCGGGCATTTGGACCATGTAGGTTCCCAGGCGGGCATTTGGACTATATAGATAAACTAGCGGGCACTTAGAATTTGTAGGTTACCTAGTGGGCACTTGGACTATCTAGGTTACCTAGCTGGCAGTTGAATTATCTACGTTGCCTAGCGGGTTCTAGGAGTATGTAGGTTACCTAGAGGGCTGTTGGACTATCTAGGTTACCTAGCGGGCCCTTGGACTATGTGAGTTAACTAGAGGGCATTTGGACTATGAAGGTTACCTAGCGGGCACTTGGACTATGTAGGTTCCTTATCGGGCACTTGGAGAATGTAGGTTAACTAGGGGGCACTAGGACTATGTAGGTTACCTAGAGGGCCCTAGGACTATCTAGGTTACCTAGCGGGCATTTGGATTATGTTGGCTCCCTAGCGGGCATTTGGACTATATAGATTCCTTAGCGGGCACTTAGACTTTGTAGGTTACCTAGCGGGCACTTGGACTACTTCGGTTACCTAGCGGGCACTTGGACTATCTAGGTTACCTAGCGGGCCCTTGGACTATGTATGATACCAGCGGGCACTTGGACAATCTAGGTTAACGAACGTGCACTTGGACTATGTAGGTAACCTAGCGGGCACTTGGACTTTGTAGGTTAACTAGAGGTCATTTGGACGATCTAGGTTAACTAGCGGGCACTTGGATGATCTAGGTTAACTAACGGGCACTTGGACTATCAAAGTTAACAGCGAGCCCTTGGACTATCTAGGTTACCTAGATAGCACTTGGAATATATAGGTTCCCTAGTGGACACTTGGACTATCTAGGTTAACGAACGGGCACTTGGACTGTGCAAGTAACCTAGCGGGCACTTGGACAGTCTAGGTTACCTAGCGGGCACTTGGACAATCTAGGTTAACTAACTGGCACTTGGACTATGTAGGTTCCCTAGCGGGCCCTTGGACTATGTAAGTTCCAAGCGGGGACTTGGACTATGTGGGTTAACTAGAGGGCATTTGGACTATGAAGGTTACCTTGCGGGCACTTGGACTATGTAGTTTACTTATCGGGCACTTGGAGAATGTAGGTTAACTAGGGGGCACTAGGACTATGTAGGTTACGTAGAGGGCCCTTGGACTATCTAGGTTACCTAGCGGGCATTTGGATTATGCAGGCTCCCTAGCGGGCATTTGGACTATATAGATTCCTTAGCGGGCACTTAGAATTTGTAGGTTACCTAGCGGGCACTTGGACTACTTTGGTTACCTAGCGGGCCCTTGGACTATGTAGGTTACCAGTGGGCACTTGGACAATCTAGGTTAACGAACGGGCACTTGGACTATGTAGGTTAACTAGCGGACACTTCGACTATCTAGGTTAGCTAACGGGCAATTGGACTATCTAGGTTACCTAGCGGGCACTTGGACTATGTAGGTTCCCTAGCGGGCACCTGGACTATTTAGGTTACCTAGCGGGCACTTTGACTATCTAGGTTAACTAACGGGCACTTGGACTATGTAGGTTGCCTAGCGAGCACTTGGACTATGTAGGTTCCCTAGGGGGAACTTGGACTATGTAGGTTCCCTATCGGGTACTTGGACTGTCTAGGTTAACTAGTGGGCAATTGGACTGTCTAGGTTACCTAGTGGGCACTTGGACTATGTACGTTTCCTAGTGGGCACATAGGCTATCTACGTTACCTAGCGGGCACGTGGACTATGCAGGTTAACGAATGGGCACTTGAACTATGTAGTTTACCTAGCAGGCACTTGGACTATGTAGGTTAACTAGCGGGCACTTGGACTATCTAGGTTACCTACGGGCACTTGGACTATCTAGGTTAACTAGCGGGCACTTGGACTATCTAGTTTAACTAGCGGGCGCTTGGACCATGTAGGTTCCCTAGAGGGCATTTGGACACTATAGGTTACCTAGCGGGCACTTGGACTATCTAGGTTAACTAGCGGGCACTTGGACTATGTATGTTCCTTAGCGGGCAATTGGACTATGTAGGTTCCCTAGTGGGCACTTGGACTATCTAGATTCCCTAAAGGGCACTTGGACTATGTAGGTTACCGAACGGGCACTTGGACTATCTAGGTTACCTAGCGGGAATTGGACTATGTAGGTTAACTAGCGGACAATTGGACGATCTAGGTTAACTAGCGGACACTTGCACAATGCACCTTCCCTAGCGGGCACTTGGACAATCTATGTTAACTAGTGGGCACTTGGACTATGTAGGTTACCTAGCAGACACTTGCACTATGTAGGTTACCTAGCGGGCACTTGGACTATGTAGGTTAACTAGCAGGCACTTGGACGATCTAGGTTAAATAACGGGCACTTGGACTATCAAAGATAACAAGCGAGCCCTTGGACTATCAAGGATACCTAGATAGCACTTGGACTATACAGGTTCCCTCGCGGGCACTTGGACTATCTAGGTTAACAAACGGGCACTTGGACTATGCAGGTAACCTAGCGGGCACTTGGACTGTCTAGGTTACATAGCGGGCACTTGTACTTCTATGTTAACGAACGGGCACTTGGAATATGTATGTTGCCTAGCGGGCACTTGGACAATCTATGTTAGGTAACGGGCACTTGGACTATCTAAGTTACCTAGCAGGAACTTGGACAATGTAGGTTACCTAGCAGGCACTTGGACTATCTAGGTTAACTAGCGGGCACTTGGACTATCTAGGTTACCTAGCAGGCACTTGGACTCTCTAGGTTACCTAGCGGGCCCTTGGACTATGTAGGTTACCTAGCGGGCACTTGGACTATCTAGGTTAACGAACGGGCATTTGGACTATGTTGGTAACCTAACGGGCACGTGGACTGTCTAGGTTATCCAGCGGGCACTTTGACTATCTAGGTTAACTAGCATACCTTGGACTATGTAGGTTAACTAGCGGGCCCTTGGACTATGTAGGTTAACTAGCGGGCTCTTGGACTATCTAGGTTTCTTAGCAGACACTTGGACTATGTACATACCCAAGCACGCACTTGGACTATCTAGGTTACCTAGCGGGCACTTGGACTATGTACGTCCCCTAGTGGGCACTTGGACTATCTAGGTTAACTAAGGGGCACGAGGACTATCTAGGTTAACTAGCGGGCACTTGGACTATCTAGGTTACCTAGCAGGCACTTGGATTATGAAGGATCCCTAGCGGGCACTTGGACTATCTAGGTTAACTAGCGGGCACTTGGACTATGTAGGTTAACTAGCGGACACTTGCACGATCTAGGTTAACTAGCGGGCCCTTGCACTATGTAGGTTAACTAGAGGGCCCATGGATTATGTAGGTTTACTAGCAGGCACTTGGACTATCTAGGTTAACTAGCGGGCCCTTGGACTATGTTGTTTCCCTAGCGGGCATTTGGACTATTAAGGTTACCAAGCGGGAACTTGGACTATGTAGGTTCCCTAGCAGGCACTTGGATTATGTAGGTTCCCTATCGGGCACTTGGACTATGTAGGTTACCTAGCAGGCACTTTGACTATCTAGGTTAAATAACGGGCACTTGGACTATGTAGGTTGCCTAGCGGGCACTTGGACTATGTAGGTTCCCTAGCGGGCACTTGGATTATGTAGGTTCCCTATCGGGCACTTGGACTATGTAGGTTAACTAGCGGGTACTTGGACTGTCTAGGTTACCTAGCGGGCACTTGGATTATCTAGGTTAACGAACGGGCACTTGGACTATGTAGGTTACCTAACCGCCATTGACTATCTAGGTTAGCTAACAGGCACTTGGACTATCTAGGATCCCTAGCGGGCACTTGTACTATCTAGGTTACCTAGCTGGCACTTGGACTATGTAGGTCAACTAGCGGGCCCTTATACTAGCTAGGTTAGCTAACGGGGACTTAGATTATGTGGTTTAACTAGGGGGCACTTGGAATTTGTAGGTTAACTAGCGGACACTTGCACTATGTAGGTTAACTAGCGGGCCCATGGACTATGTAGGTTTACTAGCGGGCCTTTGGACTATCTAGGTTCCCTCAAGGGCACTTGGGCTATCTTGGTTACCGAACGGGCACTTGAACTATCTAGGTTATCTAGCGGGCACTTGGACTATGTAGGCTAACTAGGGGGCCCTTGAACGATCGAGGTTACCTAGCGGGTACTAGAACTATCTAGGTTAACTAGCGGGCACTTGCACTATCTAAGTTACCTAGCGGGCACTTGGAATAAGTACGTTCCCTAGTGGGAACTTGAACTATGTATGTTCCCTAGCGGGCACTAGGATAATCTATGTTAACTGGCGGGCACTTGGAATATGTAGGTTAACTAGCGGACACTTGCACTATGTCGGTTACCTAGCAGGCACTTGGACTATCTAGGTTAACTAGCGGGCACTTGGACTATCTAGGTTAACTAGCGTGCACTTGGACTATGTAGGTTCCTTAGCGGGCACTTGGACAATCTAGGTTGCCTAGCGGGCACTTGTACTATGTAGGTTAACTAGCGTGCCCTTGGACTATCTAGGTTACGTAGCGGGCACTTCGTATATAGGTTAACTAGCGGGCATTTGGACTATGTAGGTTAACTAGCGGACACTTATACTATCTAGGTTAACTAGCGGGCCCTTGCACTATGTAGGTTAACTAGCGGGCCATGGATTATGTAGGTTTACTAGCAGGCACTTGGACTATCTAGGCAAACTAGCGGGCACTTGGACTATGTAGCTTCCCTAACGGGCATTTGGCCTATGTTGGTTACCTAGCGGGCACTTGGACTATCTAGCTTACCTAGCGAGCACTTGGACTATCTAAGTTACCTAGCAGGCACTTTGACTATCTAGGTTAACTAACGGGCACTTGGACTATGTAGGTTGCCTAGCGGGCACTTGGATTATGTAGGTTCCCTAGCGGGCACTTGGACTATCTAGGTTAACGAACGGTCACCTGCACTGTCTAGGTTACATAGCGGCACTTGGACTTCTAGGTTAACGAACGGGCACTTGGACTATGTATGTTGCCGAGCGGGCACTTGGACTATCTAGGTTAGCTAACGGGCACTTGGACTATCTAAGTAACCTAGCGGGAACTTGGACAATGTAGGTTACCTAGCAGGCACTTGGACTATCTAGGTTACCTAATGGGCACTTTCACTATCTAGGTTGCCTAGCTGGCACTTGGACTATGTAGGTTAACTAGCGGGCACTTGGACGATCTAGGTTGACTAGCGGGCACTTGGACTATATAGGTTACCTAGGGGGCACTTGGACTATCGAGGTTAACGAACGGGCACTTGGACTATGTAGGTTACCTAGCAGGCACTTGGACTATCTAGGTTAATGAACGGGCACTTGGACTATGCAGGTAACCTAGCGGCACTTGGACTGTCTAGGTTACATAGCGGGCACTTGGACTATCTAGCTTACCTAGCGCGCACTTGGACTATCTAAATTACCTAGCAGGCACTTTGACTATCTAGGTTAACTAACGGGCACTTGGACTATGTAGGTTACCTAGTGGGCACTTGGATTATGTAGGTTCCCTAGCGGGCACTTGGACTATCTAGGTTAACGAACGGGCACTTGGACTGTATAGGTTACATAGCGGCACTTGGACTTCTAGGTTAACGAACGGGCACTTGGACTATGTATGTTGCCTAGCGGGCACTTGGATTATCTAAGTTACCTAACGGGCACTTGGACTATCTAAGTAACCTATCGGGAACTTGGACAATGTAGGTTACCTAGCAGGCACTTGGACTATCTAGGTTACCTAACGGGCACTTTCACTATCTAGGTTACCTAGCTGGCACTTAGACTATGTAGGTTAACTAGCGGGCACTTGGACCATCTAGGTTGACTAGCGGGCACTTGGACTATATAGGTTACCTAGCGGGCACTTGGACTATCGAGGTTAACGAATGGGCACTTGGACTATGTAGGTTACCTAGCAGGCACTTGGACTATCTAGGTTACCTAGATAGCACTTGGACTATATAGGTTCCCTAGCGGGCACTTGGACTATCTAGGTTAACGAACGGGCACTTGGACTATGCAGGTAACCTAGCGGCACTTGGACTGTCTAGGTTACATAGCGGGCACTTGGACTTCTAGGTTAACGAACGGGCACTTGGACTATGTATGTTGCCTAGCGGGCACTTGGACAATCTAGGTTAGGTTACGGGCACTTGGACTATCTAGGTTACCTAGCGGGAACTTGGACAATGTAGGTTACCTAGCAGGCACTTGGACTATCTAGGTTACCTGACGGGCACTTTCACTATCTAGGTTACCTAGCTGGCACTTGGACTATGTAGGTTACCTAAAGGGCACTTTGACTATCTAGGTTACCTAGCGGGCACTTGGACTATCTAGGTTAACTAGCGGGAACTTAGACTATCTAGGTTACCTAGCGGGCACTTGGATTATCTAGGTTACCTAGCGGTTCCCTGGACTATGTAGGTTACCTAGCGGGCACTTGGAGCTGTCTAGGTTTCCTATTGGGCACTTTTACTATCTACGTTAACTAGCAGACCTTGGACTATGTAGGTTAACTAGCGGGCCCTTGGACTATGTAGGTTAACTAGCGGGCACTTGGACTATCTAGGTTTCCTGGCAGGCCCTTGGACTATGTACATACCCTAGCGCGCACTTGGACTATCTAGCTTACCTAGCGGGCACTTGGACTATGTACTTCCCCTAGTGGGGACGTGGACTATCTAGGTTAACTAGCGGGCACTTGGACTATCTAGGTTACCTAGCAGGCACTTGGATTATGAAGGATCCCTAGGGGGCACTTGGACTATCTAGGTTAACTAGCGGGCACTTGGACTATGTAGGTTAACTAGCGGACACTTGCACGATCTAGGTTAACTAGTGGGCCCTTGCACTATGTAGGTTAACTAGAGGGCCCATGGATTATGTAGGTTTACTAGCAGGCACTTGGACTATCTAGGTTAACTAGCGGGCACTTGGACTATGTAGTTTCCCTAGCGGGCATTTGGGCTATTAAGGTTACCAAGCGGGAACTTGGACAATGTAGGTTATCTAGTCGGCACTTGGACTATCTAAGTTACCTAGCAGGCACTTTGATTACCTAGGTTAACTAACGGGCACTTGGACTATGTAGGTTGCCTAGCGGGCACTTGGACTATGTACGTTACCTAGCGGGCACTTGGATTATGTAGGTTCCCTATCGGGCACTTGGACTATGTAGGTTAACTAGCGGGCACTTGGACTGTCTACGTTACCCAGCGGGCACTTGGATTATCTAGGTTAACGAAAGGGCACTTGGACTATGTAGGTTACCTAGCCGCCACTTGGACTATCGAGGTTAGCTAACTGGCACTTGGACTATCTAGGTTCCCTAGCGGGCACTTGTACTATCTAGGTTACCTTGCTGGCACTTGGACTATGTAGTTCAACTAGCGGGCCCTTGGACTACCTAGGTTAGCTAATGGGAGCTTAGATTATGTAGGTTAACTAGGGGGCATTGGAATATGTAGGTTAACTAGGGGACACTTGCACTATGTAGGTTAACTAGCGGGCCCATGGACTATGTAGGTTTACTAGCGTGCCCTTGGACTATCTAGGTTCCCTAAAGGGCACTTGGACTATCTAGGTTACCGAACGGGCACTTGGACTATCTAGGTTACCTAGCGGGCACTTGGACTATGTAGGCTAACTATGGGGGCCCTTGAACGATCTAGGTTACGTAGCGGGTACTAGAACTATCTAGGTTAACTAGCGGGCAGTTGCACTATCTAAGTTACCTAGCGGGCACTTGTACTATGTACGTTCCCTAGCGGGCACGTGGACTATCTATGTTAACTAGCGGGCACTTGGAATATGTAGGTTATCTAGCGGACACTTGCACTATGTAGGTTACCTAGCAGGCACTTGGACTATCTAGGTTAACTAGCGGGCACTTGGACTATCTAAGTTAACTAGCGTGCACTTGGACTATGTAGGTTCCTTAGCGGGCACTGGGACTATCTAGGTTGCCTAGCGGGCACTTGTACTATGTAGGTTAACTAGAGTGCCCTTGGACTATCTTGGTTACGAGCGGGCACTTGGTATATAGGTTAACTAGCGAGCACTTGGACTATGCAGGTTAACTAGCGGACACTTGGACTATCTAGGTTAACTAGCGTGCACTTGGACTATCTAGATTCCCTAGCGGGCACTTGTACTATCTAGGTTACCTAGCTGGCACTTGGACTATATAGGTCAACTAGCGGGCCATTGCACTACCTAGGTTAGCTAACGGGAACTTAGATTATGTAGGTTAATTAGGGGGAACTTGGAATATGTAGGTTAACTAGCGTGCACTTGGACTATCTAGGTTACCTAGCAGGCACTTGGACTATCTAGATTAACTAGCGGGACCTTGGACTATGTATGTAAACTAGCGGGCACTTGGACGATCTAGGTTAACTAGAGGGCACTTGGACTATGTAGGTTAACTAGCGGGCACTTGGACTATGTAGGTCAACTAGCGGGCATTTGGACTATATAGATAACCTAGCGGGCACTTAGACTTTGTAGTTTAACTAGGGGGCACTTGGAATTTGTAGGTTAACTAGCGGACACTTGCACTATGTAGGTTAACTAGCGGGCCCATGGACTATGTAGGTTTACTAGCGGGCCTTTGGACTATCTAGGTTCCCTCAAGGGCACTTGGGCTATCTTGGTTACCGAACGGGCACTTGAACTATCTAGGTTATCTAGCGGGCACTTGGACTATGTAGGCTAACTAGGGGGCCCTTGGACGATCTAGGTTACCTAGCGGGTACTTGAACTATATAGGTTAACTAGCGGACACTTGCACTATGTAGGTTACCTAGCAGGCACTTGGACTATCTAGGTTAACTAGCGGGCACTTGGACTATCTAGGTTAACTAGCGTGCACTTGGACTATGTAGGTTCCTTAGCGGGCACTTGGACTATCTAGGTTGCCTAGCGGGCTATTGGACTATGTAGGTTAACTAGCGTGCCCTTGGATTATCTAGGTTACGTAGCGGGCACTTGGTATATAGGTTAACTAGCGGGCACTTGGACTCTGTAGGTTAACTAGAGGACACTTGGACTATCTTGGTTAACAAGTGGGCCCTTGGACTATGTAGGTTAACAAGAAGGCACTAGGACAATCTAGGTTACCTAGCGGGCACGTGGACTATATAGGTTCCCTAGCGGGCACTTGGACTATGTAGGTTACCTAGTGGGCAACTGGACTATCTAGGTTAACGAACGGGCACTTGGAATATGCAGGTAACCTAGCGGGCACTTGGACTGTCTAGGTTACCTAGCGGGCACTTGGACTTCTAGGTTAACGAACGGGCTCTTGGACAATGTAGGTTGCCTAGTGGGCACTTGGACTATCTAGGTTAGGTAACGGGCACTTGGACTATCTAGGTTACCTAATGGGCACTTTGACTATCTAGGTTACATAGCGGGCACTTGGACTATGTAGGTTAAATAGCGAGCATTTAACTCTAGGTTACCTAGCGGCCACTTGGACTATCAAGGTTACCTAGCGGGCCCTTGGACTATGTAGGTTTCCTAGTGGGCACTTGGACTATCTAGGTTAACGAACGGGCACTTGGACTATGTAGGTAACCTTGCGGGCACTTGGACAGTCTAGGTTACCTAGCAGGCACTTGGACTATCTAGGTTAACGAACGGGCACTTGGACTAAGTAGGTTACCTAGCGGGCACTTGGACTGTGTAGGATCCCTATTGGACATTTGGACTACTTTGTTTACCTAGCGGGCACTTGGACTATCTAGGTTAACTAGCGGGCACTTGGACTATCTAGGTCAACTAGCGGGCCCTTGTACTATGTAGGTTAACTAGCGAGCACTTGGACTATCTAGGTTAACTAGCGGACCTTGGACTATGTGGGTTAACTAGCGGGCACTTGGACGTTCTAGGTTAACTAGAGAGCACTTGGACTATCTAGGTTACCTAGCGGGCACTTGGACTATGTATGTTCCCAGGCGGGCATTTGGACTATATAGATAACCTAGTGGGCACTTAGACTTTGTAGGTTACCTAGCAGGCACTTGGACTATCTAGGTTACCTAGCTGGCAATTTAAGTATCTATGTTGCCTAGCGGGTTCTTGGAGTATGTAGGTTACCTAGAGGGCTGTTGGACTATCTAGGTTACCTAGCGGGCACTTGGACTATCTAGGTTAACTAACGGGCACTTGGACTATGTAGGTTCCCTAGCGGGCACTTGGACTATGGAGGATCCCTATTGGACATTTGGACTACTTTGGTTACCTAGCGGGCACTTGGACTATCTAGGTAAACTAGCGGGCACTTGGACTATCTAGGTCAACTAGCGGGCCCTTGTACTATGTAGGTTAACTAGCGAGCACTTGGACTATCTAGGTTAACTAGCGGACCTTGGACTTTGTGGGTTAACTAGCAGGCACTTGGACGATCTAGGTTAACTAGAGGGCCCTTGGACTATCTAGGTTACCTAGCGGGCATTTGGCCATGTAGGTTCCCAGGCGGGCATTTGGTCTCTATAGATAACCTAGCGGGCACTTAGACTTTGTGGGTTACCTAGCGGGCACTTGGACTATCTAGGTTACCTAGCTGACACTTGAACTATCTACGTTGCCTAGCGGGTTCTTGGAGTATGTAGGTTACCTAGAGGGCTGTTGGACTATCTAGGTTACCTAGCGGGCACTTAGACTATCTAGGTTAACTAACTGGCACTTGGACTATGTAGGTTCCCTAGCGGGCCCTTGGACTATGTAAGTTCCCTAGCGGGCACTTGGACTATATGGGTTAACTAGAGGGCATTTGGACTATGAAGGTTACCTTGCGGGCACTTGGACTATGTAGGTTCCTTATCGGGCACTTGGAGAATGTATGTTAACTAGGGGGCACTAGGATTATGTATGTTACGTAGAGGGCAATTGGACTATCTAGGTTACCTAGCGGGCATTTGGATTATGCAGGCTCCCTAGCGGGCATTTGGACTATATAGATTCTTTAGCGGGCACTTAGACTTTGTAGGTTACCTAGCGGGCACTTGGACTACTTTGGTTACCTAGTGGGCACTTGTAATATCTAGGTTACCTAGCGGGCCCTTGGACTATGTAGGTTAGCAGCGGGCACTTGGACAATCTAGGTTAACGAACGTGCACTTGGACTATGTAGGTAACATAGCGGGCACTTGGACTGTCTAGGTTACCTAGCGGGCACTTGGACTTTCTAGGTTAACGAACGGGCACTTGGACTATGTAGGTTAACTAGTGGACACTTCGACTATCTAGGTTAGCTAACGGGCAATTGGACTATCTAGGTTACCTAGCGGGCACTTGGACTATGTAGGTTCCCTAGCGGGCACGTGGACTATTTAGGTTACCTAGCAGGCACTTTGACTATCTAGGTTAACTAACGGGCACTTGGACTATGTAGGTTAACTAGCGGACACTTCGACTATCTAGGTTAGCTAACGGGCAATTGGACTATCTAGGTTACCTAGCGGGCACTTGGACTATGTAGGTTCCCTAGCGGGCACGTGGACTATTTAGGTTACCTAGCAGGCACTTTGACTATCTAGGTTAACTAACGGGCACTTGGACTATGTAGGTTGCCTAGCGAGCACTTGGACTATGTAGGTTCCCTTGGGGGAACTTGGACTATGTAGGTTCCCTATCGGGTACTTGGACTGTCTAGGTTAACTAGTGGGCAATTGGACTGTCTAGGTTACCTAGTGGGCACGTGGACTATGTACGTTCCCTAGCGGGCACATAGGCTATCTACGTTACCTAGCGGGCACGTGGACTATGTAGGTTAACGAACGGGCACTTGGACTATGTAGTTTACCTAGCAGGCACTTGGACTATCTAGGTTAACTAGCGGGCACTTGGACTATGTATGTTCCAGAGCGGGCAATTGGACTATGTAGGTTCCCTAGTGGGCACTTGGACTATCTAGATTCCCTAAAGGGCACTTGGACTATGTAGGTTACCGAACGGGCACTTGGACTATCTAGGTTACCTAGCGTGAATTGGACTATGTAGGTTAACTAGCGGACAATTGGACGATCTAGGTTAACTAGCGGACACTTGCACTATGTACCTTCCCTAGCGGGCACTTGGACTATCTATGTTAACTAGCGGGCACTTGGACTATGTAGGTTACCTGGCAGACACTTGCACTATGTAGGTTACCAAGCGGGCACTTGGACTATGTAGGTTAACTAGCAGGCACTTGGACGATCTTGGTTAACTAACGGGCACTTGGACTATCAAAGTTAACAAGCGAGCCCTTGGACTATCTAGGTTTCCTAGATAGCACTTGGACTATATAGGTTCCCTCGCGGGCACTTGGACTATCTAGGTTAACGAACGGGCACTTGGACTATGCAGGTAACCTAGCGGGCAATTGGACTGTCTAGGTTACATAGCGGGCACTTGTACTTCTATGTTAACGAACGGGCACTTGGAATATGTATGTTGCCTAGCGGGCACTTGGACAAACTAGGTTAGGTAACGGGCACTTGGACTATCTAGGTTACCTAGGGGGAACTTGGACAATGTACGTTACCTAGCAGGCACTTGGACTATCTAGATTAACTAGCGGGCATTGGACTATCTAGGTTACCTAGCGGGAACTTGGACTATCTAGGTTACCTAGCGGGCCTTTGGACTATGTAGGTTACCCAGCGGGCACTTGGACTATCTAGGTTAACGAACGGGCACTTTGACTATGTAGGTAACCTAACGGGCACTTGGACTGTCTAGGTTACCTAGCGGGCACTTTAACTATCTAGGTTAACTAGCAGACCTTGGACTATGTAGGTTAACTAGCGGGCCCTTGGACTATGTAGGTTAACTAGCGTGCTCTTGGACTATCTAGGTTTCCTAGCAGGCACTTGGACTATGTACATAACATAGCGCGCACTTGGACTATCTAGGTTACCTAGCGGGAACTTGGATTATGTACGTTCCCTAGCGGGCACTTGGACTATGTATGTTAACTAGCGGGCACTTGGAATATGTAGGTTAACTAGCAGACACTTGCACTATGTAGGTTACCTAGCAGGCACTTGTACTATCTAGGTTAACTAGCGGGCACTTTGACTATCTAGGTTAACTAGCGTGCACTTGGACTATGTAGGTTCCCTAGTGGTCACTTTGACTCTGTATGTTCCCTACGGACACTTGAACTAGGTAAGTAACTACCGGGCACTTGGACTATGTAGGTTAAATAGCGGGCCCTTGGACTATCTAGGTTACCTAGCGGCCACTTGGATTATGTAGGTTAACTACCGGGCACTTGCACTATCTAGGTTTCCGAACGGGCATTTGGACTATGTAGGTAACCTAGCGAGTACTTGGAGAGTCTAGGTTACCTAGCGGGCACTTGGACTTCTGGGTTAACGAACGGGCACTTGGACTATGTATGTTGCATAGCAGGCAATTGGATTATCTAGGTGAGGTAACGGGCACTTGAGCTATCTAGGATTCATAGCGGGCACTTGGACGATCTAGGTTAACTAGAGGGCACTTGGACTATCTAGGTTAACTAGCGTACACTTGGACTATCTAGGTTTCTTAGCGGGTACTTGGACTATGTAGGTTAACTAGCGGGCCCTTGGACTATGTAGATTAACTAGCGGCACTTGGACTATCTACGTTAACTAGCGGGCCCTTGCACTATGTAGATTCCCTAGCGGGCATTTGGACTATATAGATAACCTAGCGGGCATTTTGACTTTTAGGTTACCTAGCGGCACATGGACTATCTAGGTTACCTAGCTGGCACTTGAACTATCTACGTTATAGCAAGTTCTTGGAGTATGTAGCTTACCTAGCTGGCTGTCGGACTATCTAGGTTACCTAGCGGGCACTTGGACTATCTAGGTTAACTAACGGGCACTTCGACTGTGTAGGTCCCCTAGCGGGCCTTGGACTATGTAAGTTCCCTACCGGGCACTTGGACTATGTAGGTTTTCTAGCGGGTATTTGGACTATATAGGTTACCTAGCGGGCACTTGGACTATGTCGGTTACCTAGCGGGCACTTGGACTATCAAGGTTAACGAACGGGCACTTAGACTTTGTAGGTAACCTAGCGGGCACTTGGACAGTCTAGGTTACCTAGCTGGCACTTAGACTATGTAGGTCAACTAGTGGGCCCTTGGACTATCAAGGTTACCTAACGGGCACTTAGATTATGTAGGTTACCTAGCGGGCACTTGGAGTATGTAGGCTAACTAGGGGGCCCTTGGACGATCTAGGTTACCTAGCGGGTACTTGAACTATCTAGGCTAACTAGCGGGCCCTTGCACTATCTAGGTTACCTAGTGGGCACTTGGACTATGTAAGTTCCCTAGCGGGCACTTGGACTGTCTATTTTAACTAGCGGGCACTTGGAATATGTAGGTTAACTAGCGGACACTTGCAATATGTAGGTTACCTAGCAGGCACTTGGACTATCTAGGTTAACTAGTGGGCACTTGGACTATCTAGGTTAACTAGAGGGCACTTGGACTATCTAGGTTAACTAGGGTACACTTGGACTATCTAGGTTTCTAGCGGGTACTTGGACTATGTAGGTTAACTAGCGGGCCCTTGGACTATGTAGATTAACTAGCGGCACTTGGACTATCTACGTTAACTAGCGGGCCCTTGCACTATGTAGATTCCCTAGCGGGCATTTGGACTATATAGATAACCTAGTGGGCATTTTGACTTTGTAGGTTACCTAGCAGCACATGGCCTATCTAGGTTACCTAGCTGGCACTTGAACTATCTACGTTATAGCGAGTTCTTGGAGTATGTAGGTTACCTAGCTGGCTGTCGGACTATCAAGGTTACCAAGCGGGCACTTGGACTATCTAGGTTAACTAACGGGCACTTCGACTATGTAGGTCCCCTAGCGGGTCCTTGGACTATGTAAGTTCCCTACCGGGCACTTGGACTATGTAGGTTCCCTAGCGGGTATTTGGACCATATAGGTTACCTAGCGGGCACTTGGACTATGTAGGTTACCTAGCGGGCACTTGGACTATCTAGGTTAACGAACGGGCACTTAGACTATGTAGGTAACATAGCAGGCACTTGGACAGTCTAGGTTACCTAGCTGGCACTTAGACTATGTAGGTCAACTAGCGGGCCCTTGGACTATCAAGGTTAGCTAACGGGCACTTAGATTATGTAGGTTACCTAGCGGGCACTTGGAGTATGTAGGCTAACTAGGGGGCCCTTGGACGATCTAGGTTACCTAGCGGGTACTTGAACTATCTAGGCTAACTAGCGGGCACTTGCACTATCTAGGTTACCTAGTGGGCACTTGGACTATGTAAGTTCCCTAGCGGGCACTTGGACTGTCTATTTTAACTAGCGGGCACTTGGAATATGTAGGTTAACTAGCGGACACTTGCAATATGTAGGTTACCTAGCAAGCACTTGGACTATCTAGGTTAACTAGCGGGCACTTGGACTATCTAGGTTAACTAGTGTGCACTTGGACTATGTAGGTTCCCTAGCGGGCACTTGGACTATGTAGGATCCCTATTGGACATTTGGACTACTTTGGTTACCTAGCGGGCACTTGGACTATCTAGGTTACCTAGCGGGCATTTGGATTATGTAGGCTCCCTAACGGGCATTTGGACTATATAGATTCCTTAGCGGGCACTTAGACTTTGTAGGTTACCTAGCGGGCACTTGGACTACTTTGGTTACCTAGCGGGCACTTGGACTATCTAGGTTACCTAGCGGGCCCTTGGACTATGTAGGTTACCAGCGGGCACTTGGACAATCTAGTTTAACGAACGTGCACTTGGACTATGTAGGTAACCTAGCGGGCACTGGGACTGTCTAGGTTACCTAGCGGGCACTTGGACTTTCTAGGTTAACGAACGGGCACATGGACTATGTAGGTTTACTAGCGGACACTTCGACTATCTAGGTTAGCTAACGGGCAATTGGACTATCTAGGTTACCTAGCGGGCACTTGGACTATGTAGGTTCCCTAGCGGGCACGTGGACTATTTAGGTTACTTAGCAGGCACTTTGACTATCTAGGTTAACTAACGGGCACTTGGACTATGTAGGTTGCCTAGCGAGCACTTGGACTATGTAGGTTCCCTTGGGGGAACTTGGACTATGTAGGTTCCCTATCGGGTACTTGGACTGTCTAGGTTAACTAGTGGGCAATTGGACTGTCTAGGTTACCTAGTGGGCACTTGGACTATGTACGTTCCCTAGCGGGCACATGGGCTATCTACGTAACCTAGCGGGCACTTGGACTATGTAGGTTAACGAACGGGCACTTGGACTATGTAGTTTACCTAGCAGGCACTTGGACTATGTAGGTTAATTAACGGGCACTTGGACTATCTAGGTTACCTACCGGCACTTGGACTATCTAGGTTAACTAGCGGGCACTTGGACTATCTAGGTTAACTAGCGGGCGCTTGGACCATGTAGGTTCCCTAGCGGGCATTTGGACTATATAGGTTAACTAGCGGGCACTTGGACTATCTAGGTTAACTAGCGGGCACTTGGACTATGTATGTTCCAGAGCGGACAACTGGACTATGTAGGTTCCCTAGTGGGCACTTGGACTATCTAGATTCCCTAAAGGGCACTTGGACTATCTAGGTTACCGAACGGGCACTTGAACTATCTAGGTTACCTAGCGGGAACTTGGAATATATAGGTTAACTAGCGGACAATTGGACGATCTAGGTTAACTAGCGGACACTTGCACTATGTAGGTTACCTAGCGGGCACTTGGACTATCTAGGTTAACTAGCGGGCACTTTGACTATGTAGGTTAACTAGCGGACACTTGCACTATGTAGGTTACCTAGCGGGCACTTGGATTATATAGGTTAACTAGCAGGCCCTTGGACAATCTAGGTTACCTAGCAGGCACTTGGACTATGTACCTTCCCTAGCGGGCACTTGGACTATCTATGTTAACTAGCGGGCACTTGGACTATGTAGGTTATATAGCAGACACTTGCACTATGTAGGTTACCTAGCGGGCACTTGAACTATGTAGGTTAACTAGCGGGCACTTGGACGATCTAGGTTAACTAACGGGCACTTGGACTATCAAAGTTAACAAGCGAGCCCTTGGACTATCTAGGTTAACTAGTGGGCCCTTGGAATATCTAGGTTACCTAGATAGCACTTGGACTATATAGGTTCCCTCGCGAGCACTTGGACTATCTAGGTTAACGAACGGGCACTTGGACTATGCAGGTAACCTAGCGGGCACATGGACTGTCTAGGTTACATAGCTGGCACTTGTACTTCTATGTTAACGAACGGGCACTTGGAATATGTATGTTGCCTAGAGGGCATTTGGACAAACTAGGTTAGGTAACGGGCACTTGGAATATCTAGGTTACCTAGCGGGAACTTGGACAATGTACGTTACCTTGTAGGCACTTGGACTATCTACGTTAACTAGCGGGCATTGGACTATCTAGGTTACCTAGCGGGAACTTGGACTATCTAGGTTACCTAGCGGGCCCTTGGACTATGTAGGTTACCCAGCGGGCACTTGGACTATCTAGGTTAACGAACGGGCACATGGACTATGTAGGTAACCTAACGGGCACTTGGACTGTCTAGGTTACCTAGCGGGCACTTTGACTATCTAGGTTAACTAGCAGACCTTGGACTATGTAGGTTAACTAGCGGGCCCTTGGACTATGTAGGTTAACTAGCGGGCTCTTGGACTATCTAGGTTTCCTAGCAGGCACTTGGACTATGTACATATCATAGCACGCACTTGGACTATCTAGGTTACCTAGCGGGCACGTGGATTATGTACGTTCCCTAGCGGGCACTTGGACTATGTAGGTTACCTAGCAGACACTTGCAGTATGTAGGTTACCTAGCAGGCACTTGGACTATCTAGGTTAACTAGCGGGCACTTGGACTATCTAGGTTAACTAGCGTGCACTTGGACTATGTAGGTTCCCTAGTGGGCACTTTGACTCTGTATGTTCCCTACGGACACTTGAACTAGGTAAGTTAACTACCGGGCACTTGGACTATGTAGGTTAAATTGCGGGCCCTTGGACTATCTAGGTTACCTAGCGGGCACTTGGACTATGTAGGTTAACTACCGGGCACTTGCACTATCTAGGTTTCCTTAAGGGCAATTGGACTATGTAGGTAACCTAGCGGGCACTTGGAGAGTCTAGGTTACCTAGCGGCACTTGGACTTCTCGGTTAACGAACGGGCAATTGGACTATGTATGTTGCATAGCAGGCAATTGGACTCTCTAGGTTAGGTAACGGGCACTTGAACTATCTAGGTTTCTTAGCGGGCACTTGGACGATCTAGGTTAACTAGAGGGCACTTGGACTATCTAGGTTAACTAGCGTGCACTTGGACTATCTAGGTTTCTTATCGGGTACTTGGACTATGTAGGTTAACTAGCGGGCCCTTGGACTATGTAGATTAACTAGCGACACTTGGACTATCTACGTTAACTAGCGGGCCCTTGGACTATGTAGATTCCCTAGCGGGCATTTGGACTATATAGATAACCTAGCGGGCATTTTGACTTTGTAGGTTACCTAGCGGCACATGGACTATCTAGGTTACCTAGCTGGCACTTGAACTATCTACGTTATAGCGGGTTCTTAGAGTATGTAGGTTACCTAGCTGGCTGTTGGACTATCTAGGTTACCTAGCGGGCACTTGGACTATCTAGGTTAACTAACGGGCACTTGGACTATGTAGGTTGCCTAGCGAGCACTTGGACTATGTAGGTTCCCTAGGGGGAACTTGGACTATGTAGGTTCCCTATCGGGTACTTGGACTGTCTAGGTTAACTAGTGGGCAATTGGACTGTCTAGGTTACCTAGAGGGCACTTGGACTATGTACGTTCCCTAGCAAGCACATGGGCTATCTACGTTACCTAGCGGGCACTTGGACTATGTAGGTTAACAAACGGGCACTTGGACTATGTAGTTTACCTAGCAGGCACTTGGATTATGTAGGTTAACTAGCGGGCACTTGGACTATCTAGGTCACATACGGGCACTTGGACAATCTAGGTTAACTAGCGGGCACTTGGACTATCTAGGTTAACTAGCGGGCGCTTGGTCCATGTAGGTTCCCTAGCGGGCATTT
Source organism: Tenrec ecaudatus (assembly GCF_050624435.1). Lineage (NCBI taxonomy): Eukaryota > Metazoa > Chordata > Mammalia > Afrosoricida > Tenrecidae > Tenrec > Tenrec ecaudatus. Next base: position 277,311 of record NW_027457678.1, on the reverse strand, counting down.
GGACTATATAGGTTACCTAGCGGGCACTTGGACTATCTAGGTTAACTAGCGGGCACTTGGACTATGTATGTTCCAGAGCGGGCAATTGGACTATGTAGGTTCCCTAGTGGGCACTTGGACTGTCTAGATTCCATAAGGGCACTTGGACTATGTAGGTTACCAATGGGCACTTGGACTATCTTGGTTACCTAGCGGGAATTGGACTATGTAGGTTAACTAGCGGACAATTGGACGATCTAGGTTAACTAGCGTACACTTGCACTATGTAGGTTACCTAGCGGGCACTTGGACTATCTAGGTTAACTAGCGGGCACGTTGACTATGTAGGTTAACTAGCGGACACTTGCACTATGTAGGTTACCTAGCGGGCACTTGGATTATGTAGGTTAACTAGCAGGCCCTTGGACTATCTAGGTTACCTAGCAGGCACTTGGACTATGTAGGTTACCTAGCAGACACTTGCACTATGTAGGTTACCTAGCGGGCACTTGGACTATGTAGGTTAACTAGCGGGCACTTGGACGATCTAGGTTAACTAACGGGCACTTGGACTATCAAAGTTAACAAGCGAGCCCTTGGACTATCTAGGTTTACTAGCGGGCCCTTGGACTATCTAGGTTACCTAGATAGCACTTGGACTATATAGGTTCCCTCGCGGGCACTTGGACTATCTAGGTTAACGAACGGGCACTTGGACTATGCAGGTAACCTAGCGGGCACTTGTACTGTCTAGGTTACATAGCGGGCACTTGGACTTCTATGTTAACGAATGGGCACTTGGAATATGTATGTTGCCTAGCGGGCACTTGGACAAACTAGGTTAGGTAACGGGCACTTGGACTATCTAGGTTACCTAGCGGGAACTTGGACAATGTACGTTACCTAGCACGCACTTGGACTATCTAGGTTAACTAGCGGGCATTGGACTATCTAGGTTACCTAGCGGGAACTTGGACTATCTAGGTTACCTAGCGGGCCCTTGGACTATGTAGGTTACCCAGCGGGCACTTGGACTATCTAGGTTAACGAACGGGCACTTGGACTATGTAGGTAACCTAACGGGCACTTGGACTGTCTAGGTTACCTAGCGGGCACTTTGACTATCTAGGTTAACTAGCAGACCTGGGACTATGTAGGTTAACTAGCGGGCCCTTGGAGTATGTAGGTTAACTAGCGGGCTCTTGGACTATCTAGGTTTCCTAGCAGGCACTTGGACTATGTACATACCATAGCGTGCACTTGGACTATCTAGGTTACCTAGCGGGCACTTGGATTATGTACGTTCCCTAGCGGGCACTTGGACTATCTATGTTAACTAGCGGGCACTTGGAATATTTAGGTTACCTAGCAGACACTTGCACTATATAGGTTACCTAGCGGGCACTTGGACTATGTAGGTTAACTAGCGAGCACTTGGACTCTAGGTTACCTAGCGGGCACTTGGACTATCTAGGTTACCTAGCGGGCCCTTGGACTATGTAGGTTTCCTAGCGGGCACTTGGACTATCTAGGTTAACGAACGGGCACTTGGATTATGTAGGTAACCTAGCGGGCACTTGGACAGTCTAGGTTACCTAGTGGGCACTTGGACTATCTAGGTTAACGAACGGGCAATTGGACAATGTAGGTAACCTAGCGGACAGTTGGACATTTAGGTTACCTAGCGGGCAATTGGACTATCTAGGTTAACGAACGGGCACTTGGACTATCTAGGTTAACTAGCGGGCGCTTGGACCATGTAGGTTCCCTAGCGGGCATTTGGACTATATAGGTTACCTAGCGGGCACTTGGAGTATCTAGGTTAACTAGCGGGCACTTGTACTATGTATGTTCCAGAGCGGACAATTGGACTATGTAGGTTCCCTAGTGGGCACATGGTCTATCTAGATTCCCTAAAGGGCACTTGGACTATCTAGGTTACCGAACGGGCACTTGGACTATCTAGGTTACCTAGCGGGCACTTGGACTATGTAGGTTGACTAGCGGACAATTGGACGATCTAGGTTACCTAGCGGACACTTGCACTATGTAGGTTGCCTAGCGGGCACTTGGACTATCTAGGTTAACTAGCGGGCACTTTGACTATGTAGGTTAACTAGCGGACACTTGCACTATGTAGGTTACCTAGCGGGCACATGGATTATGTAGGTTAACTAGCAGGCCCTTGGACTATCTAGGTTACCTAGCAGGCACTTGGACTATGTAGGTTAACTAGCGGGCACTTGAACTCTCTAGGTTACCTAGCGGGCACTTGGACTATGTACCTTCCCTAGCGGGCATTTGGACTATCTATGTTAACTAGCGGGCACTTGGACTATGTAGGTTATATAGCAGACACTTGCACTATGTAGGTTACCTAGCGGGCACTTGGACTATGTAGGTTAACTAGCGGGCACTTGGACGATCTAGGTTAACTAACGGGCACTTGGACTATCAAAGTTAACAAGCGAGCCCTAGGACTATCTAGGTTAACTAGCGGGCCCTTGGACTATCTAGGTTACCTAGATAGCACTTGGACTATATAGGTTCCCTCGCGGGCACTTGGACTATCTAGGTTAACGAACGGGCACTTGGACTATGCAGGTAACCTAGCGGGCACTTGGACTGTCTAGGTTACATAGCGGGCACTTGTACTTCTATGTTAACGAACGGGCACTTGGAATATGTATGTTGCCTAGCAGGCACTTGGACAAACTAGGTTAGGTAACGGGCACTTGGACTATCTACGTTACCTAGCGGGAACTTGGACAATGTACGTTACCTAGCAGGCACTTGGACTATCTAGGTTAACTAGCGGGCATTGGACTATCTAGGTTACCTAGCGGGAACTTGGACTATCTAGGTTACCTAGCGGGCCCTTGGACTATGTAGGTTACCCAGCGGGCACTTGGACTATCTAGGTTAACGAACGGGCACTTGGACTATGTAGGTAATTTAACGGGCACTTGGACTGTCTAGGTTACCTAGCGGGCACTTTGACTATCTAGGTTAACTAGCAGACCTTGGACTATGTAGGTTAACTAGCGGGCTCTTGGACTATCTAGGTTTCCTAGCAGGCACTTGGACTATGTACATACCATAGCACGCACTTGGACTATCTAGGTTACCTAGCGGGCACTTGGATTATGTACGTTCCCTAGCGGGCACTTGGACTATGTAGGTTAAATTGCGGGCCCTTGGACTATCTAGGTTACCTAGCGGGCACTTGGACTATGTAGGTTAACTACCGGGCACTTGCACTATCTAGGTTTCCGAAAGGGCATTTGGACTATGTAGGTAACCTAGCGGGCACTTGGAGAGTCTAGGTTACCTAGCTGCACTTGGACTTCTCGGTTAACGAACGGGCAATTGGACTATGTATGTTGCATAGCAGGCAATTGGACTCTCTAGGTTAGGTAACGGGCACTTGAACTATCTAGGTTTCTTAGCGGGCACTTGGAGGATCTAGGTTAACTAGAGGGCACTTGGACTATCTAGGTTAACTAGCGTGCACTTGGACTATCTAGGTTTCTTATCGGGTACTTGGACTATGTAGGTTAACTAGCGGGCCCTTGGACTATGTAGATTAACTAGCGACACTTGGACTATCTACGTTAACTAGCGGGCCCTTGGACTATGTAGATTCCCTAGCGGGCATTTGGACTATATAGATAACCTAGCGGGCATTTTGACTTTGTAGGTTACCTAGCGGCACATGGACTATCTAGGTTACCTAGCTGGCACTTGAACTATCTACGTTATAGCGGGTTCTTAGAGTATGTAGGTTACCTAGCTGGCTGTTGGACTATCTAGGTTACCTAGCGGGCACTTGGATTATCTAGGTTAACTAACGGGCACTTGGACTATGTAGGTTGCCTAGCGAGCACTTGGACTATGTAGGTTCCCTAGGGGGAACTTGGACTATGTAGGTTCCCTATCAGGTACTTGGACTGTCTAGGTTAACTAGTGGGCAATTGGACTGTCTAGGTTACCTAGTGGGCACTTGGACTATGTACGTTCCCTAGCAAGCACATGGGCTATCTACGTTACCTAGCGGGCACTTGGACTATGTAGGTTAACAAACGGGCACTTGGACTATGTAGTTTACCTAGCAGGCACTTGGATTATGTAGGTTAACTAGCGGGCACTTGGACTATCTAGGTTACCTACGGGCACTTGGACAATCTAGGTTAACTAGCGGGCACTTGGACTATCTAGGTTAACTAGCGGGCGCTTGGTCCATGTAGGTTCCCTAGCGGGCATTTGGACTATATAGGTTACCTAGCGGGCACTTGGACTATCTAGGTTAACTAGCGGGCACTTGGACTATGTATGTTCCAGAGCGGGCAATTGGACTATGTAGGTTCCCTAGTGGGCACTTGGACTGTCTAGATTCCCTAAAGGGCACTTGGACTATGTAGGTTACAAACGGGCACTTGGACTATCTTGGTTACCTAGCGGGAATTGGACTATGTAGGTTAACTAGCGGACAATTGGACGATCTAGGTTAACTAGCGTACACTTGCACTATGTAGGTTACCTAGCGGGCACTTGGACTATCTAGGTTAACTAGCGGGCACTTTGACTATGTAGGTTAACTAGCGGACACTTGCACTATGTAGGTTACCTAGCGGGCACTTGGATTATGTAGGTTAACTAGCAGGCCCTTGGACTATCTAGGTTACCTAGCAGGCACTTGGACTATGTAGGTTACCTAGCAGACACTTGCACTATGTAGGTTACCTAGCGGGCACTTGGACTATGTAGGTTAACTAGCGGGCACTTGGACGATCTAGGTTAACTAACGGGCACTTGGACTATCAAAGTTAACAAGCGAGCCCTTGGACTATCTAGGTTTACTAGCGGGCCCTTGGACTATCTAGGTTACCTAGATAGCACTTGGACTATATAGGTTCCCTCGCGGGCACTTGGACTATCTAGGTTAACGAACGGGCACTTGGACTATGCAGGTAACCTAGCGGGCACTTATACTGTCTAGGTTACATAGCGGGCACTTGGACTTCTATGTTAACGAACGGGCACTTGGAATATGTATGTTGCCTAGCGGGCACTTGGACAAACTAGGTTAGGTAACGGGCACTTGGACTATCTAGGTTACCTAGCGGGAACTTGGACAATGTACGTTACCTAGCAGGCACTTGGACTATCTAGGTTAACTAGCGGGCATTGGACTATCTAGGTTACCTAGCGGGAACTTGGACTATCTAGGTTACCTAGCGGGCCCTTGGACTATGTAGGTTACCCAGCGGGCACTTGGACTATCTAGGTTAACGAACGGGCACTTGGACTATGTAGGTAACCTAACGGGCACTTGGACTGTCTAGGTTACCTAGCGGGCACTTTGACTATCTAGGTTAACTAGCAGACCTGGGACTATGTAGGTTAACTAGCGGGCCCTTGGAGTATGTAGGTTAACTAGCGGGCTCTTGGACTATCTAGGTTTCCTAGCAGGCACTTGGACTATGTACATACCATAGCGTGCACTTGGACTATCTAGGTTACCTAGCGGGCACTTGGATTATGTACGTTCCCTAGCGGGCACTTGGACTATCTATGTTAACTAGCGAGCACTTGGAATATTTAGGTTACCTAGTAGACACTTGCACTATATAGGTTACCTAGCGGGCACTTGGACTATGTAGGTTAACTAGCGAGCACTTGGACTCTAGGTTACCTAGCAGGCACTTGGACTATCTAGGTTACCTAGCGGGCCCTTGGACTATGTAGGTTTCCTAGCGGGCACTTGGACTATCTAGGTTAACGAACGGGCACTTGGATTATGTAGGTAACCTAGCGGGCACTTGGACAGTCTAGGTTACCTAGTGGGCACTTGGACTATCTAGGTTAACGAACGGGCAATTGGACAATGTAGGTAACCTAGCGGACAGTTGGACATCTAGGTTACCTAGCGGGCAATTGGACTATCTAGGTTAACGAACGGGCACTTGGACTATGTAGTTTACCTAGCAGGCACTTGGACTATGTAGGTTAACTAACGGGCACTTGGACTATCTAGGTTACCTACCGGCACTTGGACTATCTAGGTTAACTAGCCGGCACTTGGACTATCTAGGTTAACTAGCGGGCGCTTGGACCATGTAGGTTCCCTAGCGGGCATTTGGACTATATAGGTTAACTAGCGGGCACTTGGACTATCTAGGTTAACTAGCGGGCACTTTGACTATGTAGGTTAACTAGCGGACACTTGCACTATGTAGGTTACCTAGCGGGCACTTGGATTATGTAGGTTAACCAGCAGGCCCTTGGACTATCTAGGTTACCTAGCAGGCACTTGGACTATGTAGGTTAATTAGCGGGCACTTGAACTCTCTAGGTTACCTAGCGGGCACTTGCACTATGAAGGACCGGAAAAGCAAACGGTCCAAGTTCCCAAAACCACATAGGTGGAGGCCATCCCTCCCCATCTCCCTCCCCCACCCCTCCCCTCCCCTCCCGATCTCTCTCCCCTAATCGGCTTTATCCCATTTTGCAGGAGAACTCTGAGAGTGGGAGAGCTGGCTTCAAACCCTTTCTTTCAACCCCCGCCCTATAAGGTTTCTAGGGTCCAGAAATAGAAAACTTCTAACAGGCCCTTATTGAGTCACTCCCTCCCCCACCGGCCCCCCAACCTCACCCCCACCCCTAACAAGCAGCCCCACACACACACTAGTACTGGTATGACTTCCATACTCATCAGCCCACGTGTAATGCTTGCCAACAACTTTTCCAGGTGCTGTTCACAACGGAGGAGGTTAGCCCTTCCAGACAGAGGCCCAGTAAGCAGTCAGTGAACCTGATGGTCAGCGAGCGGGCACTCCCCACTTGAGAGAAACTCTTTTGGCCACTACACCAACAATGTGGGATCGCAATTCCTAGCAAGGCCCAAAGGGCTTTACCAGGTATCACCCATTGCTCTTACATGACCCTCTGCGGAAGAGCTAGGAAACCTATGAATTTATCTAAGGTCAGTGAGAATTTTCAGGTTCCTATAAGAGAATGTCCGCCTGCCTTTCTAGAGTGGCTGATGTAAGCCTACGGGCTTTATACCCCTAACGGCCCGGAGGCACTGAGAACAGGAGGGCAATAAGTATTGCCTTTATTACTCAGTCAGTCTGCCTCAGACATGACAACGAAATGGGAAGGGTTTGAAGGGAAAATCTTAGCGATTTGGTACAAGTGGCTCATTGAGTGTATAACAACAGAGATGACCCTAGCACGACAGAGACAAAGAAGCTAGCTAAAATAATCGTAATTGCCATGAGATACCCCAGAGACTCAGGAAAAGGAGAGCATGGCTCACTCACGGAGAGACTAACCTGTGGGCACCGCCAAGCCATGGGGAAGGACCAATGTGCCTACTGCAGGAAAGAAGGACACTGGAAAAATCAGTGCCTTGAAAACCCCAGGAGAGGTGCACGACCTTCCACTAGAGTGGATGGGCCTCATCTGCACGTAGAAAGACCCAAGCAAGAGACAATAATGCTTGAAGAAGCTCAATGAAGGGGTCAGGGCTCTGTTTCACTTCGCCGCCAAAAGCCCAGGCTAACTCTCCAAGTAGGAGGCCAGGCAGTAAATTTCTTGGTGGACACAGGGACCACCTTCTCAGGTTCAGAAAGGAATATGGGCACATTTTCAAGAAGAAAGATGTGAATTACTGTGAGCCCATAATTCCTTCCACAGATAACTCACACCAGAAGGTTTGCATGGAGGGTAGGTGGGTTTCCCAAGACAACAAGATAACAAATATCTATCAGCCCTTTGGCCCAGTTAGCCACCTGGTTATGATATCACTGGCTTCTGGCTCAGCTGCTGAGCCAGTGAAGCAGTTATAGCAGGAGAAGACTAGGTGGCCGGTGGCCATCAACGGAAGGACCAAATCTCCACAGTGGGCTTCCTGTTTCAATATGGAGCCACGTATGTTACCTGCTGGACACCATCTCTATCCTGAGCTCATAATTGCCATCCCAGGTCTAGAATGCGGCGCGCAGGTACACACTATATGAAACAGTCTCTGATTAACTACTCTGGATAACTTGCTGACATGGGAGTCTGGATAATCCTGTACATTTACTTTGCAGATTAGAAAACTCACTCAAAAACACACGGGAGTTCACCCAGAGACACACAACTGGTTAACAACAAAGTCATATTCAAACCAGCGTCTGGACCAAGAGCACGGTGCCCCACAGAACTGTGCCCTTCGAGCAGTCAATATCTCCTGGACTCTCAAAAGATCTGAGCTGACACCCACCCCCCCCACATCCTTGCAGCCCCAAAAGATTGTATTTCACAGGATGGCACCGGATCTGCAGCTCGCGGAGAGGGACATATCTGATCAGAGAACACAGGGCAGAACAAGGGGGGGAGGGAAGAATGGAGCACACCCTGGCCCAATACACCTTGAGGATGATGTTCCCAATCAGAGAAGCCAATCCACAGAGAAGACCACATGGGCAGCCCCACGATGAGAAACGTCCCTCAAAGACCCATAGCCTTAGAGGGGACAACACTGGACACACAGTGTGGGAAGTGCGCCCGAACTGATCCTGCCACTTCGAGGCATGACACTAAGAGAGTGCAGCGGAAGAGAAAGAAAACGGAGCATCAAAGTCCCCGGGGAATGCCAAAGGTGGACTTTGTGGTCAGGGTTCGGTGCCCCCACAGACTGGACTGGAAAACACTCCTAAAGTTCGCCACACAGTCCTTGTACTTTTCTTTCTGGTTAGTGTTGTTTTCTTTTAGTGTCATTGGATTTGGGTTGGGTTTTGTTTTCATTTTTGTTTGTTTTTCTTTTTGCTGCTTGGTTTAGCTCAGTCTTGTTTTGTGCATGTTATTACCTTTACAGGTCTGTCTAATTAAGAGAGGCTGGATGAAGAATCTGGAGGAGTAAACATGTGACCGGCCCTTTCCATTGGGCATGGGAGTGAGGAGGGTGGGGGGAAAGGAAGTGGTGTAAAGAAACCCAGAGACAAGGGTACAACAAGTGATGGAAAACGGTAGTGAGGGGGATGTAGGAGGCCTGGTAGGGCGTGATCAAAGGTAATGTAACCAAGAGGAATTACTGAAACCCAAAGGAAGACTGAGCATGTCAGTGGGCACAAGAGGAAAATCAAAGGGTATAGAAGAGTGAGCTGGGAAGCAAGGGCCAGTTATAGACGTCTAAAAAAAGGCATGTACATATGTACATATATTTACAAAGGGGCATGGGGAAATAGATCTATGTCCATATGTTTATAGATTTAGTATTGAGGTAGCAGATGGACATAGGGCCTCCGCTCAAGGAATCCCTCATTGCAAGAACACTGTTTTATAAAATTGGCATTCTAAGATGCTCACCTTTCCTACACAATCACTGACCACAGAGCGGCTGCATAAGCAAATGTGGTGAAGAAATCCGATGGTGTCCAGCTACCTAAAGATATAGCGTGTGGGGTCTTAAAGGCTTGAGGGTAAAGAAACAGCCATCTGGCTCTGAAGCAACAGAGCCCACATGGAGAAAGCATACCAGCCTGTGTGATCACAAAGTTTTAAAGGGATAAGGCAACAGGCATCATGAGAACAAAAAAATCTTATCATGGAGAATGAGAGGGGACTGCCGGGTATAGACCCAAAACCTGTTTGCAGTGCACTGGACATCCCCTTACAGAAGGATCTCAGAGTGGAGATTAAAGAATACAGGGTATGAGACAGCAAAGATGAAACACAACTTTCCTCTAGTTCTTAATGCTTCCTCTTGCCCCACTATCATGATCCCAGTTCTACCATACTAATCTGGCCAAACTAGAGAAGGTATTCTAGTACCGATAGGAATTTCAAACACGGGGAATCCAGAGTGGATGGGCCCTTTACCAGTGTTATGAGTGGAGATACTGGGAGGGTGGAGGAAGGGCAGGATGGAAAGTGGGAACCGATTACAAGGATCTTCATTGACCTCAAAAGAAAGGTGGGTGAAAATATGACAAAAGAATTAGTACATTTCCAAGGATTGATGAGGGATGGGTGGCGGGCATTGAGGGGGGAAAAATGAGGAGCTGAGGCCAGGGGCTTGGGTGGAGAGTGGATATTTTGTGAATAAGGAGGGCAATTAATGTACAGATGTGCTTCAAACAGATGATGTATTTATGGATTGCAGTTAGTGTTGTAGGAGCCACTAATGAAAAGATCATAAAAGAAACAAAAATAATCTTGGCAGAGGGCTCATGCAAGGATGATCTCAGGCTGGATGAGACCAGTCAAAACAGCTACTGGAGTGGCCTCACCCTGTGTCTATTACTGAGTCAGCCATGATGCTTAGGACCCACAGCCCCAGCAGCTGGCCAGAGAGGGAGGTGGATCTCTGAGGCCATTCCACAGGGGGAATGGTCTTCTGTCCTGCAGGGCCCACCCTCCTTTGTAAGCGTGCTGCCTGGGGCAAGGCTTTCATGGAGTCCACACCATGGGAGCTCTACTACTCATGGGGGATTGGCAGGAAGCCTCTGCTCATGTGCATACACCACCACCTAGCTGGAGGATCTCCGTGAACAAAGCCCGAGGCAGACAACAAGCCCACTAACTGATGCTGTAAGAGATACAATCAGCATCCAGAAACCTGCTACTGGGAGTAAGAGGCAGCATACCTTGGTCCCAGCCCCTCCCACTCTAATCTACAAGGAGTGACATTGCAAAGCAGAGGGTTTTCATAAAGCACTTCCAGGACAGTGGAATGAGCAGCCTCGTTTGTGGACATGGATACTCTGTGATCCAGATGTACTACCTCCTCCCTTCCAGTCAGCTGAGACAAAAACCCTTGCAAGCAGAAAGCCATGCATCTGAACAGTATCCACCAGCCACTCATGTGCAGCCCAGCTGCCTCCAAAGAGCCTTCCTGAGTGTGAGAGAAATCATGCAGAAGCCTGGTCTGCACTCAAGAGAGTTTTATGAGCGTTAGGGAGGCGTGGTGGGCAAGTCTGGCCGACCCCAGTGGCTGAATTGAATTAACATGGCCTAGATTGGTCAATCCAGGTACAGGAACCACCCAGGTGACCTCCCCTTCATGGCCAGAAATCTGGACCTCTGAGCATGCACAGGGTGCCTCTCCTAACTGGGCTCTTATCTTGGCCCTATGGGCATGCATAACGGATGCCCCAGTCCCTAGCATAGCTACCTAACATTTGCCCCCCTGAAGAGATATGGACCCAAATCTTTGGGGTACTGGGCGACGACATCTCTAGCTACTTCCTGCTGGCAAAAGGGGCGAGGTGGGGCTTTGGGTCCATACCCTTCCTACACTGCTGGGAGGGGTTGTCCATTGAGGGCAACTTTATCCAGGATGGATAAGGTTGAGGTGGTCCAGGAGATGGTAGTCGTGGACCTGGCACACTTGGTTCAGAAGCTTTAATCACCCGATAACTTCTGAGAAAAACAAACGGTCTAAAAGGTGAACAGTTTGACTACGACAAGGCTAAGCTTGTGAGGTGGCAGTGGCCTTGAAATTAGGTGAGTGTCACAGGAAACAAAAATAATCTTAGGATTAATTACCAGACATGTGTGTTTGTTCATTGGAAGTACAGGAAGAGGGATAAAAGCATTCACACTTTCCCCTAGGAGGGCACAGGTTTGGGCACTACTAGGTGCAGTCGGATCACTGATTCATTTATGATGCTAAGGTCTTGGACACGCTGATCAGACCCATCCTTCTTTTTAACCCTATAACGCTTCAATTTTAATTTTGGGAAAAAATTTTCTTTTTGTTGTGGACTTTCATAGTTATAAATATATATATATGTATTAATATATACATTTTTTAATGTTATGAAAACATCATGCTTCGCGTTATAGAGTTCAATGGAAATAATGGGCTAGTGCAGGACGAGTCAAAAGTGACCAAAATAGAGTAACTGCCTAAGTCATTTTGAATTTTCTTGGGTTCAATTGGAGTAAAGGCTTGTAAATTACCCGGGGTCCAAATTCCCATGGTGCCTCCTACAACGGGTAGAATGGTCAGGGATGTTTCAGGGCTGGGAGATTAATAACCCCTAAGTCCAGGATACCTTAGGGCAGGGGTCCTGAAACTGTTTACCCAGGGGGCCAGTTCACTATCCCTCAGGCCTTTTGAAGGAAAGACTATAGTTTAAAAAAACAAATATTACGAACAAATTCATGTGCACACTGCACATATTGATTTGAAATTAAAAAATAAATGTGGCACATACACCCGGCAGAAAGGATCAACGTCCTCGGCTGTCTGCATGTGGCCCACAGGTTGTAGTTTGAGGACCCCTGCTCTCGGCATTCACCAAGAGGATGTGGTTTCAACCCAAAAGCTTGGAGACTCTACAATTTGTTTAAAAGTGATGGGGCAGAAGGAGTCCCTGATTGACCCACGCAAGACTAGTTTTCCCATCCCCTATTACTAAGAGTTCATAGTATGGTTAAAGGGAACCAGGATACTCCGATCTGATCCCGTTACTTCAAGTGTGGGCTGACATTGCCACTAAGAAGCCTGCAAATATAAAAGACTTACTCCCTCCCGCAAAGAAAGGGCCCTTGTTTCCAAGGTTTCAGGAAACATGGAAGGACCGGAAAAACAAACGGTCCAAGTTCCCAAAACCACATAGGTGGAGGCCATCCCACCCCATCACCCCACCCCTCCCCATCACCCCACCCCTCCCCATCACCCCTCCCCTCCCCATCACCCCTCCCCTCCCCATCACCCCTCCCCTCCCCATCACCCCTCCCCTCCCCATCACCCCTCCCCTCCCCTCCCCTCCCCTCCCGATCTCTCTCCCCTAATCGGCTTTATCCCATTTTGCAGGAGAACTCTTAGAGTGGGAGAGCTGGCTTCAAACCCTTTCTTTCAACCCCCGCCCTATAAGGTTTCTAGGGTCCAGAAATAGAAAACTTCTAACAGGCCCTTATTTAGTCACTCCCTCCCCCACACCCCCCCCAACCTCACCCCCACCCCTAACAAGCAGCCCCCCACACACACTAGTACTGGTATGACTTCCATACTCATCAGCCCACCTGTAATGCTTGCCCACAACTTTTCCAGGTGCTGTTCACAACGGAGGAGGGTAGCCCTTCCAGACAGAGGCCCAGTAAGCAGTCAATGAACCTGATGGTCAGCGAGCGGGCACTCCCCACTTGAGAGAAACTCTTTTGGCCACTACACCAACAATGTGGGATCTCAATTCCTAGCAAGGCCCCAAGGGCTTTAGCAGGTATCACCCATTGCTCTTACATGACCCTCTGCGGAAGAGCTTGGAAACCTATGAATTTATCTAAGGTCAGTGAGAATTTTCAGGCTAAGAGAATGTCCGCCTTCCTTTCTAGAGTGGCTGATGGAAGCCTACAGGCTTTATACCCCTAACAGCCCGGAGGCCCCGAGAACAGGAGGGTATTGCCTTTATGACTCAGTCAGTCTGCCTCAGACATGAAGAAGAAGTGGGAAGGGTTTCAAGGGAAAAATCTTAGTGATTTGATACAAGTGGTTCATTGAGTATATAACAACCGAGATGACCCTAGCACGACAGAGACAAAGAAACTAGCTAAAATACTAGGAATTGGCATGAGAGACCCCAGAGACTCAGGAAAAGGAGAGCATGGCCCACTCACGGAGAGACTAACCTCTGGGCACCTCCAAGCCATGGGGAAGGATCAATGTGCCTACTGCAGGAAAGAAGGACACTGGAAAAATCAGTGCCTTGAAAACCCCAGGAGAGGTCCACGACCCTCCACAAGAGTGGACGGGCCTCATCTGCAATGAGAAAGACCCAAGCAAGAGACAATAAGGCTTGAAGAGCTGAATGAAGGGGTCAGGGCTCTGTTTCACTTCGCCGCCAAAACCCAGGCTAACGCTCCATGTAGGAGGCCAGGCAGTAAATTTCTTGGTGGACACAGGGGCCACCTTCTCATGTTCAGAAAGGAATACGGGCACATTTTCAAAAAGAAAGATGTGTATTACTGTGAGCCTATGATTCCTTCCACAGATAACTCACACCAGAAGGTTTGCATGGATGTTAGGTGGGCTTCCCAAGACAACAAGATAACAAATATCTATCTGCCCTTTCTCCCAGTTAGCCACCTGGTTATGATGGCACTGGCTCCTGGCTCAGCTGCTGAGCCAGTGAAGCAGTTATAGCAGAAGACTAGGTGGCCGGTGGCCATCAACGGAAGGACCAAATCTCCACAGTGGGCTTCCTGTTTCAATATGGAGCCACGTCTGTCACCTACTGGACACCATCTCTATTCTGAGCTCATAATTGCCACCCCAGGTCTCGAATGCAGCGCGCAGATACACACTATATGAAACAGTCTCTGATTAACTCCTCTGGATAACTTGCTGACATGGGAGTCTGGATAATCCTGTACATTTACTTTGCAGATTAGAAAACTCACTCAAAACACACAGGAGTTGACCCAGAGACACACAACTGGTTAACAACAAAGTCATATTCACAACCAGCGTCTGGACCAAGAGCACGGTGCCCCACAGAACTGTGCCCATCGAAAAGTCAATATCTCCTGGACCCTCAAAAGATCTGAGCTGATGCCCCCCCTCCCACCTCCTTGAAGCCCCCAAGGATTGTATTTCACAGGATGGCACCGGAGCTGCAGCTCGAGGAGAGGGACATATCTGATCAGAGAACACAGAGCAGAACAAGGGGGAGGAGGGGAGAATGGAGCACATCCTGGCCCACTACACCTTGAGGATGATGTTCCCAATCAGAGAAGCCAGTCCACAGAAAAGACCACATGGGCAGCCCCACGATGAGAAACGTCCCTCAAAGACCCATAGCCCTAGAGGGGACAACACTGGAGACACAGTGTGGGAACTGCGCCCGAACTGATCTTGCTACATCGAGGCATGACACTAAGGGAGTGCAGCGGAAGAGCTAGAAAACGGAGCATCAAAGTCCCCGGGGAATGCCAAAGGTGGACTTTGTGGTCAGGGCTCGGTGCCCCAACAGACTGGACTGGAAAACACTCCTAAAGTTCACCACACAGTCCTTGTACTAACTATGAGCTTTTCTTTCTTGGTTAGTTTTGTTTTCTTTTAGTGTCATTGGATTTTTGTTGTCTTGGTTTTTTTGGGTTGCTTGTCTTGGTTTTGTGCATGTTATTACCTTTTCTGGTCTGTCTAAATTAGATAGGCTGGATGTCCAATCTGGAGGACAAAACCCAGGACCAACACTTCTGGGGGGTGGGGCATGGGGAAGAGGGAGGTGGGCATAAAGGAAGCGGTGTTAAGAAACCCAGAAACAAGAGAACAGGAAGTCATGCATATCCGTGATGAGGTAGATGTAGGAGGCCTGGTAGGGCGGGATCAAGGGTAATGGAACCAAGAAGAATTACTGAAACCCAAAGGAAGACTGAGCATGGCAGTGGGCACAAGAGGAAAATGAAAGGGAAATAGAAGAGCAAGCCAGGAAGCAAGGGCCTATTATAGAGGTCTTTAAAAAAGTATGTCCATATGTAAATATATTCATATATGAGCATGGGGAAATAGACCTACGTCCATATATTTATAGGTTTCGTATTAAGGTAGCAGATGGACTCTGGGCCTCCACTCAAGTACTCCCTCATTGCAAGAATACTTTGTTCTATTAAATTGGCATTCTATGGTGCTCACCTTCCCCACAGGTACACTGAAGACAAAGCTGATGGTGCCCAGCTGTCAAAAGATATAGCGTCTGAGGTCTTAAAAGCTTGAATGTAAACAAGCGGCCACCTAGCTCAGAAACAACAAAGCCCACATGGAATAATCACACCAGCCTATGAGATCACGAGGTTTCGAAGGGATCAGGTGTCAGGCATCATCAGAACAAAAACATCTTATTGGGAATGAGAAGAGTGCTTGGTAGAGACCCAAAGCCCATTTCCAGACCACTGGACAATACCTTACAGAAGGGTCTCAGAGAGGAGATGAGCCAAGACTAGGTACGAGATAGCAATGATGAAACACAACTTGCCTCTAGTTGCTAAATGCTTTCTCTCCCCCCATTATCATGACCCCAATTCTACCTTACAAATCTGGCTAGACTAGAGAATGTACACTGGTACAGATAGCAACTGGAAACACAGGGAATCCAGGGTGGATGAGTCCTTTAGGACCAGTATTATGAGTGAAGACACTGAGAGGGTAAGAGGGAGGGCAGTTTGGAAACGGGGAACTGATTACAAGGATGTATATTTTACTTCAACAGAAAAGTGGGTGAAGGGGGATATCAGACAGTGCAAGATATGACAAAAATTAGTAAATTACCAAGGATTGATGAGCGAGGGGTAGCGCACATGGGGGGTGGGGATGGGAATGAGGAGCTGAGGCCATGGGCTTGGGTGGAGAGTGGATATTTTGAGAATGAGGGAAATGAATGTACAAATGTGCTTTACACAACTGATGTATGCATAGAATGTGTTTAGTGTTGTATGAGCCCCTAATAAAACGTTAAAAAAAAAGATCTGGGCAGAGGACTCATTCAAGGATTATCTCAGGCTGGATTAGACCCTTCTAAGTAGAAAGTCATGCATCTGAACAGTATCCACCAGCCATTCATGTCCAGTTATGCTGCCTCCAAAGAGCCTTCCTGGGTTTGTCAGATCTCTCTGGGGACAGACAGACCTTGGTCCTCTGCTCTGCGTGAGAAAGAATGCATGTAGAAGCCTGATTGTCATCCAAGTGGGTTTTATGAGCATTAGGGAGGCATGGTGGGCAACCCTGGTCAACCCCAGCAGCTGAATTTAATTTACTTGGCCTTGGTGGGTCAATCAAGTTGCAGCACTCACCCAGGTGTACCTCCTCTTCCTGGCCGGAAACCTGAACCTCTGAGCACGCACAGTGTGCCACTCCTTCTTGGGCTGCTACCTTGGCCCTCTGGGCATGCATAATGGACACCCCAGTCCCTAGGATAGCTACCTAACATTTGCCCCCTGAAGAGGTATGGACCCAAATCTTTGGGGTACTGGGCGACGACATCTCTAAGTACTTCCTGCTGCAAAAGGGGCAAATGGGGCTCAGAAGGGATTGTCCACTCAGGTCCCAGGATGGATAAAGTTGAGGTTGTTCAGGAAATCGTGGTCCTGCAGCTGGCACACTTGGTTTGGAGGCCTTGGTAACCTGAGAACTTCTGGAAAAACAAACAAAAAGACAAAAGGTTGAAGAGTTTAAGTGAGACAAGTCTAAGATTCGGAGGAGGTCGTTCCCTTCAAGTTAGGTGAGTGTCACAAGAAATAAATATACTTAGGATTATCAGGCATGTGTTTGTTCACTCTAAGTACAGGAACGGGGATTAAAGCATTCACAATTTCCCTAGGAGGGCACAGGGTTTGGGCACTACTAGGTGCAGTGGGATCACTGCTTCATTTATGATCCTAAGGTCTTACACCTGCTGATAAGACCCATCCTTTTTAACCCTATAATGGCTCAATTTTCAATTTGGGGGAAATGTTTTTGTTTTTATTCTTTATTTTCAAAGTTATCTACCTATTTATCTGTCTGTTTATCTATCTATCTATTAATATATACATTTCTTTATATGTTATGGAAATATGCTCAGCGTTATAGAGTTAAATGGTAATATTGGGGTACTACAGGGGGAGTCAACCGTAATCAAAAGTAGAGTAACTGCCTAAGTCATTTTTAATTTTCTTGGCTTCAATTTGAATAAAAGGCTGGTAAATTACCCAGGGACCAAATTTCCCTGGTGCCTCTACTATGGGTAGAATGATCAGGGGTGTGTCAGGGCTGCGAGAATAGTAACCCCTAAGTCCAGGATCCCTTAGGGCAGGGGTCCTCAAACTGTTTACCTAGGGGGCCAGTTCAGTCCCTCAGATCATTGGAGGGTCAGACTATAGTTTTTTAAAAACCTATGAACAAGTTCCTATGCACACTGCACGAGTCGGCTGCTAAGCAGGACAGGCAGAGGCAGCAAAAACACCCTGAGGGTGGAATAAATATCGTCAGGCCACATGTGTCCCACGGGCCACAGTTTGAGGACGCCTGCCTTAGGGGTTCCTGTGTGCACTGGGGATGAAGGTCTCTACTGCTCCTCAAAAGGAGAAATGCTCTAACTTCTGGCATCTCCGCCCATTTCCCATCACTCTACAGAACTGTTCCAGGTGAATCAGGGTTGGAAGGAAAAGTGTGCCATTCTCTGGCCACCATTCTCCTTTCTCAAATAAAGTTGCATAGTGTATCAGCTTTTGTTTGTCTAGCCTCTGTGTCAACTCTATCCCAATTGGACAGGATTTATGCAAGGGGGCAATTCCTGAGTATGAAGCTGCTAAGTCCCATCTGGAAAGCACAAAACAAGGCTATTTAGAGCTTGCTGCCTCAAGGTCAATAACCCCGCTTCAGAGCAGACCCCTGGTGTGCTATTAAACTGATGCCTCTGACAGGTGCCCCCACCATAGACAAAGGGTCAAAGAGCAGTCGCTGTGGGCGACTTTAGGTCCAACCATTTTCTAGACAATAAGCTAGGAGGACCACTGTTTGGGATGGCCCCACAGCCTTCCAAGATGCCTGCTGGCAGGAGCAGACTCTCAAATCTCTGAAGGGAAGGGGCATCTGGCAGCTCAGGGAACCTTTAGGAAAATAGGAATTTCTGGCTGGAACATCATGGCAGCTGAGCTATATTAAGAGCTGTCACCAAAAGTGCGTGAAGAAACACCACTGAAAGCCTAAAAGTAAGGGTTACCCAGGCTAGGCTTCCGAACGCCTTTGTCTTAAGACTGAGCAACGGAAAACCAGCCAGTAACAAGGAACAAACCTACACTGGTAGAACACTAACCCTAGAACACCTGAAGTTTTCAATGCAGGAAATAATATTTTTTTGTTTTTATTCTTTACTTTCATTGTTATCAATATATATGACAACCAAAGTATATTTTAAAAGTATAAATTTTCAAAAATATAACCAAATTGTCATATTTATAATATATAATTTTGGTACCAGATACATTTTAACTAAATGTTACAAAAAAGTCCTGCTCCGTGTTATAGGGCTCAAGCAGCTTGTTTTAAAAACCAGGAGAAAGGCAAAGGGAACGGAGGGGAAAAGGGAAACATTTGGCTGCCGGGACAAGGCAGGGCTATCTCCCAGGCCTAAATCAACCAGCTCCCGAGGCAGTGCCCTTCCACGTGTTTGGACTGGTGGGCACCATTTTGGCCAGGGTCATAGGCCCTGTTTCCCCCATGGCGGCTATGTAGGTTCTCTGGGAAAAGCATAAAGAGCCTTGATAATGGTGAAGCCATTCTGAACTGACAGAAGCCACCATGAAAGGTAAATAAAGTAGCTATGAACTGTCAATGAACTAGCTGATATTGGGGTGGTAGGCCGTGCAGACGTAGCCCAAGGGAATGTCCCAAAGGAAATGGATGTTCAGAAGGCTTTTGAGAACAAGAGCAGTTTTTGTTCAACTAAGAATGGCTAACCGCAACACCCCACTTCTCTACTCTGCCTGCTTGCACACCTGCACATTGAACAAGTATAAAAACCTTTGGAAAATTCAACTGGGGGCTGCTCAGTCTCCTCTCAAGAGGGCTGACAGACCCTGTGCAGAAAATAAAACTTTTTCTGTTGAACTTGCCGGTGGTCGGAGATGCTTTCTTTCTGGGAATGGACAGTAGCTACAACATTTCGAGGTGCACCGAGATCCGAGTGCCACTGTCGGAGCCTGCTTAGAAAGGGGAACCAGGACATCCTGATCTGATCCCTTAAATTCATGTGTGGATTGACATTGCCACTAAGAAGCCAACATATATAAAAGACTTCCTCCCCCAACATAAAGAGTTCTTGTTTCCAAGATTTCAGTAAACATGGCAGGACCGGAAAAACAACCTGTCCAAGTTCCTAAAACCACCAAGGTGGAGGCTGTCCCTGTCCCTCCCCCTCCCTTCCCCCTTTCCCTCCCTGTCTGATTTATCCCATTTTGCAAGAGGACTCTGGGAGCAGGAGAGCTGGCTTCCGACCCTTGGTGCCGCTGCCACCCTATCAGGTTCCCAAGGGGCCGGAGAGAGGAATACTCACAGCCTCTTTTTGAGCCCCCCCACCCCACAACAAATACACTAGGGCAGGCATGTCTTAACAACCCCCAGAGAAAGATCACTCAGCAACAGCCATTCTCCCCTTAAGGCAAGCAGCCCCCAAACCTGGGAAGACTCCCGAATCCCTTTTTCAGTATATGTTCCCTTTTGTTCCAGGGATTTGTATAATTGGAACCAACAAAACCCCTTTTTTCTGACAAACCATAAGGTCTGATTTCTTTGCTAGATATGGTTTTCCATACGCATCAGCCCACCTGAGGTGATTTCCTGCAACTTCTCCAGGTGCTGTTCATATCAGAGGAATGGGACCCCTTCCAGAGAGGCCCAGAAGGCAGTCAATGGACCTAAGGGTCAGCCAGCGGGCACTCCCCACTTGAGAGAAATTTTTTCCCCACTGCACAACCAATGTGGGATCCAAACTCCTAGCAAGGCCCAGAGGGCTTAAGCAGATATCACCAGTTGCTCTTGCAGGGCCTCCGCTTAACCACTAGGAAGCCTATAAATTTATCTAAGGTCAGTGAGAATTCTCAGGCTCCTACAAGAGAATGTCCGCCTGCCTTTTTAGAGTGGCTGATGGACGCCTACGGGCTTTATACCCCTATTGACCTGAAAGCCCCCTGAGAACAGGAGGGAAGTAAGTATTGCCTGTATTATTCAGTCAGTCTGCCTCAGACATGAAAAAGAAGTGGGAAGGGTTTGAAGGGAAAAATCCTAGTGATTTGGTAGAAGTGGCTCATTGAGTGTATAACAACAGAGACAAAGAAACTAGCTAAAATACTAGTAATTGCCATGAGAGACCCCAGAGGCTCAGGAAAAGGAGAGCATGGCCCACTCACGGAGAGACTAACCTGTGGGCACCACCAAGCCCCGAAGAAGGATCAATGTGCCTACTGCAGGAAAGAAGGACATTGGAAACATCAGTCCCTTGAAAACGCCAGGAGAGGTGCACGACCCTCCACTAGAGAGGACGGGCCTCATTCACACCTAGAAAGACCCAAGCGAGAGACAATAATGCTTGAAGAAGCTGAATGAAGGTGTCAGGGCTGTTTCACTTGGCCTCCAGGATCCCACGCTAACACTCCAAAAAGGGGGCCAGCCAGTAAATTTCTTGGTGGACACAGGGGCCACCTTCTTGGTTTTGGAAAAGACTACAGGTGCATTGTCAAAAGGAAAGATTTTAATTACAGGTGCCACATGGCAGACCCAAGCATACCCATGGACAACGGCCAGAATAACAGATTTAGCACAAGAGACAGTTCCACACTCCTTCCTGGTAATGCCTCAGGGCCCCTTTCCCCTAATTGGTCGGGATTTATTACGATAAATGGTGGCCATGATTACTTTCTCATCTGCTGCAACCACCTTAACCCTTGAACTTGAAAAGGCAAAGGTTTTGCTCACCGCTCCACTGCCAGAGGGATATGTGTTTTATCAAAGAGCAGAAGAAACCTCCTCAAAGGAACTTCTTGATAAATGGCTAAAAGATATTCCTTTTGTTTGGGCAGAGAACAACCTGCCAGACCTTGCTGAACATCAGGTGCCTGCGGTCGTACAACTTCTGAGCTCAGCCACACTGGTGAGTGTCAAGCAAAACCCTACTCCCTGGAAAGCACAGGTGGGTATTGCTGTTCACATATGCAGACTAAAGAGGACAGGCATTTTGGTGCCCTGCAAGTCCACATGGAACGCTCCCCTGCTGCCCATGCCGAAACCGGGAACTGAGGACTTCCAAATGGTGCAGGATCTCGGAGAGGTAAATGCGAGGGTAGAAACTGTCCACTCCATGGTACCAAACTCCGAGACCCTCCTGAGTACTATCCCGTCAAACTGAATTTGTTATACTGTTTTGGACTTAAAGGATGCTTTGTTCTCCATACCCTTGTCCTCTGTACGTCAACCCAATGAAGACTTACAGGAATACAAGGAGGAACACCCCCAAACCCCCTTGCTCCAGTATGCAGATGACCTCCTCCTGGCCTCCGAAACCCTGGAGGAATGCCCAAGTGCTACCGAGGACCTGTTAATAGTCCTTGGCCAATTGGGGTCCAGGGAATCTGAAAGAGAGGCTCAACTGTGTGTCAATAAAGCTGTATACCTAGGCTACCAACTGGAGGAGGGAAAACAGACCTTGTCCCCCAGCCGCACTGAGGTGATCCTCAAAATCCCAGTTCCTGAGACTAAGAGGCAGGTGTGAGAGTTTCTAGGATTTGTGGGGTACTGTCCATTGTGGAATTTGGGATTTGAGGGATTAGCCAAACTCCTATATGCAAGTACTGGTGAAAGGAAAAAACTTCAATGGACTGAAGTAGAACAGCAAGCCTTTGAATCCTTAAAAACGTCGTTCATATGGGCACCCTCTCTTCCCCTTCCAGACATAGAAAATCCCTTCCAATTGTCTATGAGGCCAGGGGCACAGCAAAAGGAATGCTAACTCAGAACTTGCAGCCATGAAAGAGACCTGTGGCCGATCTTTCAATCACACTAGACTCTGTAACTGCAGGATGGCCGAGCTGCATGCGAGCTGAGGCTGCCACGGCCATCCTAGTTATAGAAGCTAGGAAGCTTACACTGGGGCAGGATATTGCTGGGGTAGGGGGACCTATGGTTGAGCCCCTCCTAACAAGTCCCCTGGACCGGTGGATCTCGAATGCCAGGATTATACCACAAATCCCCAAGATAATGGCCATGACCATGTCATCCCCAGTGTTACTGCCACAACCTACATACTCGGAAAATGATCTAAAGGTAAGCCAAGAGCTGGGCTGCCAAAGAGACTCGGAGCATCCAGGTGGCTGCTCCATCCTGATGGAAGAAGATTCATGCCAGAAGCTCTGGGAGAGATCTGATTCAAGGACTACATGAAGGTATGCACTCAGGATCCTCTAAATGGTCTCAGTTGCTCCTCAGGTACTTTTACATACCCAGGCTTGGACACTGGGTGGCAGATGACACCACTGTTGCTTGCACTGTGCTCGCTCGGGGAAACATCCCTACAAAAGAAAAGGAGCAACCCCAACCACAAGCTCGAGGTAGTACTCCTGGAGAATTCTGGGAGGTGGACTTTATGGATATCAAACTTAGAAAGTATGGCTACGGGTATTTGCTGGTGCTAGTGGACACCTATTCTGGATGGGTGGGAGCCTTCCCAACGAAGAAGGACACTGCTGCCACTGGGTGTAAATTATTAGTAACTAAAATTGTCCCTAGATTTGGCTTCCCACCACCTTGGGGTCCAACAATGGCCCAGTATTCATTGCTCAAATTACCAAAGTATTAGCAATGCTTCTAAATATTAACTGGAAGCTCTACTGGGCTTATAGGCCCCAAAGTTCAAGGCAAGTAGAAAGAATAAACAGAACCCTAAAGGAATTGTTAGTTAAGTTGCATTTAGAAACTGGCGAGAACTGGATTGATCCTTTCTTTACCTTTTGCCCTACTTCGAGTCCGATGCACTCCCTATGTGAAAAGCACGACCCCGTTTGAATTTAAGTTTGGCAGACCTTCCCCAATCCTCCCAAGACTGAAGGAAGTAGAAGTAATGGAAGTCACTACTTTTCCTTCATGAAGTGCCTGCAGGCTGTCCAGCAGCAGGTGAGACAAATCATCTGCTCCGACACCTTCATTTTGGGCCCAACCAAGGGAAAGGTGAAGAGGCAGCCCACAACTTGCAACCTGGAGACTGAACGTGGGTAAAGAAGCACTGACCCGAGACCTTAGAACCTAGGGGGACTGGCCCATACTAGGTGATACTTATAACACCAACTGCTATTAAAGTAGTGGGGAAGGGGCCGTGGATTCATCAGTCACAAGTCAAAAAAAGCCCTCCCTGAGCATATCCTGAAAAGATGAACACTCAGAAAGACAGAAAAACCCTCAAAATTAAGGCTTTACAGAACTTAATTGTTTTTGTCTGAGCATTGCTGACAGCACCCGCCATTTCGCCCAACCACAAACACATCTGTGGACTGCTACTCGAACCTCCAACAGTGAATATGTAACTTCTTACACTGGGTCTGACCCCCGTTTCTGCTTTGATTTGTTTGATTTGCTAGGAAAGAGCTGGCATTCCGGATCCTTTAAAGGTAAAGGGCACAATGGGGCCCATAACCGGAATCCCGTCCTATGGGTGCGGAATACCCTCTATAGAAAGAAGGCTCCAAACACACCATTTCTATAGATGCCCGGCTCATGGGCTCCCTAACTGCCAAGGGGAGGGACATTGCCATTGTGCAGCTTAGGGTTGTGAAACTATCATCTTCAGGGTGGAAACTTGTTAAAGACGACCCTATTGTTTTTACAAGAATGGGACTCAAGTCGGAGGGGTTTGATCCCACCACGTGTATGGTTTCCAAATGTAACCCAATAAGAACTGGATTCAAGCGTTATTGGGTTCACTGGGAACACATGGGGAATTCAGTATTATGTAAATGATAGAGATCCCGGGACAACCTTTACTATGCAGCAAAGTAAAATATGGCAACTTCCTGTCCATAAATAGGCCCAAACCTGGTGATAAATCCTGAAGAGCCACAGCTGGGTATCATTAAGATTCCTTTGCCGCACCCTCCTGACTCTTCAGTAACTTTCCCGTTCACTGCCAGCCCAACTCAAAGGGCCCTTCCCATTCAGGAGCCACTTCAAGGTTCTGTGTTTGATACTCTGGACGCTGTATTCCAATTTATGAACTCAAATCCTAACCTCGCAACTGATTGTTGGCTTTGTCTGAACCCTGCTCCCCCTTACTCGGTAGGCACAGCTACAAATAGCACTATTGGTGCAGAGCGTAATCCAATTAGAAATGTTAGTAAGAAGGATTACACGAAGCAGCAGTCTGTAGGTGAGGTTAGAGTGGACTCAACTCTAGCTCACTTTAAAAGATTACCAAGGGCGAAGACTGTTTTTATTCATCTAATTATCCCTTTAATATATCAAAATATCAAGATTTTTGCCTTCAAGCTGTGCCTATTGAACCAAATGGTGATCCTTATTTGTTATCTGCCACAACGGGTACTTGCTTTACTTGTTCCACAGGACTAGCACCCTGTCTCCTTTCCCCAGTATTAGCAGCAGACCCGGGTATTTGTGTCCTAGTGCATGTTATTCCTCAAGTGTACCTATGTTCTGGTGAAGGAGGTAGGGATAACTTTGGAATTTCTGGATGAGCTAAAAGAGCCCCAATGTCAGTCCCACTGTTAACGGGGCTTGGGATTAAGGGATTAGCTGCAGTCGGGTCAGTTGCTTAATACAAGGAAACTTAAACTATCAGACTCTTAGTCAGCAAATTGCTTTAGATATACAGGGATAAAAATACCATGTTTCCCATTTAGAAAGATCCTTAGACTCCCTTGTAGAAGTGTGTTGCCAAACCGCCGAGGGCTTGACTTGCTCCTTTTGAAACAAGGAGTGTTGTGCATGGCATTAGGAGAAACTTGTTTTATGCAAACCATTCAGGAATCATTAAAGATAGTTTAGCCCTGGTTAGGAAAAGATTAGAGGAAAGAGTCAAGAAAAGAAATGAAGAAACCAATTGGTTTGAAAAGCTACTTAATTGGGCAACCTGGCGAACCACGCTAGTAACGCCCCTAGCCGGACCCCTAATCCTCCTCCTGCTAAACCTCACGTTTGGACCAATAATAACCAATAAGCTAGTGGCAGTCCTCACACAGAAAGTACAAACCATAAAACTCTTAGTGCTGAGCCCACCATACACTGGGCTGGCTACCGCAGATTCAATGATTTGAACTCGGCTAAGAAGAGGAGGGAATGTAGCAGCTCTGGGCAAAGCTTAAACAGCCTTGACAAGAGAAGTCATTTTGAGCTGATAGAAGCCATTATGAACAGTAAATAAAGTAGCTATGAACTGTCAACGAACTAGCTGATATTGGGGAGGTAGGCTGTGCAGACATAGCCCAAGGGAACGTACAGAAGGAAAGACCAGAGCATGTAATGTTCAACTAAGAATGGCTAACTGCAACACCCTGCTTTTCTACTCTACCTGCTTGCACACCTGCACATTGCAAAAGCATAAAAACCTTTGGAAAATTAGACTGGGGGCCACTCAGTCTCCTCTCATGAGAGCTAACAGTCTCTGCGCAGAAAATAAAACTTGTTCTGTTGAACTTGCCCGCGGTCTGGGTGGCTTTCTTTCTGGGAAGAGACAGTAGCTACAACAGACACAGGTGGCGCCATTCTGCCTGGGAGTGGAGTCATGTGGCTGGGAAAATGGAAGCCGCAGATTGTGGCCTAGCCGAAAGCCAGCCTGGAGCCAACCACCCAGCCAGAGACCTGCCCAAACCAACAGGGTAGATGTGGGCGCTCCCAGCCATCTTGCTTGGCGGAGCCGCAGCACACCACTGTGTCCCAGTCTTGGTGCAACAGACTCCATTTTGAGGCCTGCACCTCCATCTTAGCTCTCAAGACTGACCCCTAACCGACCTCCCCTCCCCTGCTCTACCCCAAATTCCTGGAACCAGCTCGTCCCAAAGCCAGAATGTTTTCTGAATATATGGTCACTCCAACCCTCCCTCACATATAGATAAGATTAACGACCCCTCTGAAGCACCTATGTGCGCAGATCCTCCCCAGCCATGATCGAAATACTCTACGGACAACCTTTTCTTTTCTCGCCTCTTCCTGCAACTGATTGCCCTCTGCTAGCTTCGTACCTTCCATACTTGTCCTTGCTCCGCAACCTTCTTAGACAACACGAAAACTCCCCCATCCCTGAACCATCTCCGACCTCTGCTGATCACCAAAAACCAGTGCATCCTGGAAAAGCTGTGTTAATTAAATCCCTAGCACCCAGACCCTTAGCACCCCGGTGGGAAGGCCCTTACACCGTAGTGCTCACCACTCCCTTGGCAGTCAAGGGTCTTGGAATAGATTCCTGGGTACATTTGTCCCGAGTCAAGGCAGCAGTGAACTCTGACCATGGCTCCCAGTGGTCTGGCTCAGTCTACTGGTCCTATGTCTCTCCGCCTCACTCGCCTCACC
The DNA here is from genome assembly GCF_050624435.1 of Tenrec ecaudatus. NCBI lineage: Eukaryota > Metazoa > Chordata > Mammalia > Afrosoricida > Tenrecidae > Tenrec > Tenrec ecaudatus. The sequence goes on along the minus strand of NW_027457678.1, from coordinate 250,295 downwards.
AAGCCAGCCAGCTAAACCTAATATAATTTCCCCTTTTGCTGGCGATTTTACTTGAGTGAAAACTATAACAATTACGCCCGCACTAAGCGTTATGATTATTTGCTGGCCACCGCTGACTGCCCACCCACAGGGTGCAGAACACCCATATACTTAAATTTCACTGACTTTAAGCGGCATCAAGGAAAAGCTGATCCCATCATTTGCTACCTGTATGACCAGAAGGCAACTACCCAATGTGCAAAAAGGTGAATACAGAAAAATGTAGGGTGTCCTTGGTCTTCCTGCCAGATACTTTACCTTTCCCTTTGTCCCCAGGGATGATTCTACTACCATCAATCTAAATACACTCTCACAATCCCAGACCCCTGGGATAGCCGCTGGACACCTCTGGTTCCAGGAGCGTGGTACGCCACTCGCCGAGAGAAATTTCCAGACGCCAAACTCTATGTATGGAGGTCGCTACTCCAGGTCCAATCCACCATCCACTGTAATATTCAGATCCAAGACCTTCAACTCACTAAGCAAATTTCTAAACCTTCTGAGTCTCCCTTCTCCCAGCTTACCCTGCTACAGCAGGGACTGGCCATCGCCACTTTGCTGGACTAGGCAACCTCTCCACCTGCTGCATGTGTGCAGCCCTAGAACGCCCTCCTCTGGTAGCAGTACCAGGTCCTGCCCTGTCATTTTCATCCAACGTAAAGACCACAAAACCCATAACCATCCCCAATATTCCTCTGTACATCCAACCAGAAAACACTCAAGTGCCCTTTTGCTACTCCAATCCATCGACACAGACATGTAATGTCACCCAAATCCCCTCCAAACCACTAACAGCGCCAGAAAAAAATTTTCTTTTGGTGCAACTATACACTAAGCATTTAAACATCAGTTCTACCTTACCCTTTTGTGCCTGCCCGTCACTCTGGTTCCGCAGCTCACTACATACACTCCGGCTGAGGTCCAGGACAAATACATCCAGGTATACAGTCGCCAAACTAAAAGAGCAGTTTTTCTTCCGATAGCAGTGAGAATCTCCTTAGCCTCAGCAGCAGGTGCAGTAGGACTCAGCGGCGGGACCCTTAGACCCTCTATCACCACAGCAGACAAGTTATCCGCACGCTTCCAGCTGGCAGTCGATGCCTCTGCCAAATCTCTAGCCTCCCTGCAGAAACAAACAACCTCTGTTGCCCAAGTTGCCTTGCAGAGCCGTTGCACTTTAGACCTCATCACTGCTGAAAAAGGAGGAACCTGCTTATTCCTCCAGGAGGAATGCCGTTATTACATCAATAAGCTGGGAATTGTGGAAACTAGAGTCCAGACCCTCAACAAGCTAAACCGTGAGCTGCAAAACAACAGATTCAGAAGAGACGGATCCTCTTCCTGGTGGAACTCTTCTCTGTACTCCTTCCTAGCCCCCATACTAGAACCCATAATTTTAGTAGTAATTTTGCTCTTAATTGCTCCTTGTCTCATTCAGCTCCTGCAAAGTCGACTCCGCGAAATCACCCGTATAGCAGTCCACCAGCAACAACAACCTCTCCACCCTGTGCCAGGCCGCAACTCCCAGTACTCTGCCTGGAAAAGCCCCTCCCCTTGCTCTTCGCCCACTACCCACAGGAAGCAGTTACAGAAATGGACTAATGTTGTCCCTTTTCCCTATAGGGTCAGTCTAAAACGTCCTGTCTTGGCACAACAGACTCCATTTTAGCTCCTCAAGACTGACCCCTAACTGACCTCCCCTCCTCTGCTCAACCCCAAATTCCTGGAACCAGCTCCTCCCAAAGCCAGAAGGTTTTCTGAAGATATGGTCACTCCACGCGTCCCTGACATATATAGGTAAGATTAACGACCTTCTCCCTTCGGAAGCACCTGTGTGCGCAGATCCAACCCCCCCCCCCCCCAAGCTATGATTCTCCCCAGCTGTGCCTGCCAGCAGTGGGCATAAAAACGCCGCCAGGATTTTTTCCCTGGCGTGGCTTCAATAGCTCAATACCCTGAGTTGCTGAACCCGCCACAAGTTCGCAATAAAGCCTGCTTCTAAAACTTAATTAATTGGGTCTTTGATTCTGTTTTCGAGTCCAAATAAACTTTTACACTGAGCCTCAAGAAGGCTTTGGGAGTCAAAATCCTCCCAGCCTCCAGGCAGCAGCGTCCCAGCCCCCTCCCAAATGCAGCCCGGGAAGGCAGGCACAGAGAGGCACATCAAGTCCCGCACACCAGCAAGGAACGGCGCAAAGACCAACACCAGCAAGAAACGGCGCAAAGACCGACACCAGCAAGAAACGGCGCAAAGACCGACACCAGCAAGAAACGGCCCAAAGTCCGACACCAGCAAGAAACGGCGCAAAGACCGACACCAGCAAGAAACGGCGCAAAGACCGACACCAGCAAGAAACGGCGCAAAGACCGACACCAGCAAGAAACGGCGCAAAGACCGACACCAGCAAGAAACGGCGCAAAGACCGACACCAGCAGGAAACGGCGCAAAGACTGACACCAGCAAGAAATGGCGCAAAGACCGACACAAAAGGCTGGGGCTGCGGCAATACGCTACAAGCGTCCCCAGGGGCCTCCACCGTATTGGGTGGGGTGCCACTTGGATTGGCTCACCTAGGCCAGGTGAACTCAACCCAACAATTCTCCCAAGGGTGGTGAGGTGAAAGGAGCCCAGAGGTGCCCACAACCCGTGAGACCAGCATGGGAAGGCCCACTCCTGGGGCCGGCTTACCTCATAGCTTCCAGTCACACAGCACCGCTTCTGTTGGACCTCACCTGGGGCAGGTGTGCCTCGGTCCGCGGCTCCACGCCAGAAACAGCTCACGCCGAGGCCTGGTTTGGGATCCTCTTGAGTTTTATGAGCGGTTAGGGAGGCGTGGTCGATGACGTAGTTCGACCTCATTGGCTGTATTGTTGAATTGAATTCACCTGGCCTAGGTGAGCCAATGCAGGTACAGCGCCCACCCAGGCGTAGCTCCCCCTGCTGGCTGGAAACCTGAACTTCTGAGCATGCAGTGAGCCTCTACTTCATGAGCCGGTAGCTCAGACCTCTGAGATTGTGTAATGGGCCTGCCAGTCCCTATGCTAGCTCCCTAACAGGTTTTCCAGCCAAAGGTCTGCCTTCTGGGGCTGTTCTACAGAAAGCACTTGGTTCCTGACCCCTACGCATTCGGGGTGGTGGATGCCCTTGCTTCCATGCTTGCTTCTATGTAATTCTGGAATGGTCCTTGTTTCACACGGTCGGCGAGGTCAGGAATTCTGGACTGGTTGGCTACCAGGCACAAAATAAATAGCCAACGGATTGAAATCTCAACCCCTATATTGGTTTATTATGGACCACACAGACTTGTCTTCTGGAACTTCCCTCCTCAATTTCTGAACCCTTGAACTCCTTGCCACCTCTACGTGGAAAACAAGGATTCCAAACTCCGATCACCACATCTGCCTGCCCCCCCCAGTCCCTCTGTGGTCCCCCTTGTCTTCCAGAGGTGCATTGTCAACCAGCAAAGTCGGGCCTCTCCATTTCTCAGAAGCTGCAGATTGTTACGTGACATCACCCTGTGTTTAAATGTTAGTGATTATGCTATCTAAAAAACAAATCTGAGCCAACTGGGGACAAACAAAACTCATTTCAAACACCAGCTCTGTCTCCCATAAGGTCCCGTGTACAACTGCTACAACACAACAGTGGGTCCTGCTGGGTCTCCACTAGCATCTGGGAGGAAGGCTATTTATTACCGGGAATCCTACCTTGGTCCCTTGGTGTTAATTGCAGACTCACTGGGTGACGGATTGTATCTGACACGCACCATGTTTCCCGCAGCAAACACAACACTTTGTCAAACTCCGTTTGGTATTGCTCCATCCCTCCATCATTCTCCCTAAAGACAAAAATAATTAACACATTCATATAAAAGCACAGGATGAGGAGAGCTTTAATTTATTCATCTAGTTCAGGGTCATCCCTGTTATCAATATATGACAAGTTAATGTCATATATTAATTAAAAAGCAACAGTGAAGCAATTTAGGAAACTGAGGGATTGTCATGGGTCCTGGTTGTGACAGCATGTTTTGGGCATCATGGAAGATTACAGATTTGCCTTCTGTGGTATCTCATATCCATCATCCAAAAACTACCTGCTCTTAAGGGTAGAGAGAGCGAGCTTGTCTTTGAAAAAGGTGCCTGGGTCTCTTTTCCGGTTGCCGCAGCGCTAGGAACCATGAGTACCAAAGTCTCTCGCGACACCCTCTACGAGGCAGTGCGGGAAGTCCTGCACAGGAACCAGCGCAAGCGCCGGAAGTTTTTGGAGACGGTGGAGCTGCAGAGCAGCCTGAAGAACTACGACCCTCAGAAGGACAAACGCTTCTCTGGCACCGTCAGGCTTAAGTCCACCCTGCGCCCCAAGTTCTCAGTGTGTGTCCTTGGGGACCAGCAGAACTGCGACAAGCGAAGGCCGTGGAGATCCCTCACATGGACATCGAGGCGCTCAAGAAGCTCAACAAGAATAAGAAGTTGGTCAAAAAGCTGGCCAAGAAGTATGATGCCTTTTTGGCCTCAGAGACCCTGATCAAGCAGATTCCTCGAATTCTGGGCCCGGGCCTGAACAAGGCCGGGAAATTCCCTTCCCTGCTGACCCACAATGAGAACATGGTGGCCAAGGTCGACGAGGTGAAGTCCACCGTCAAGTTCCAGATGAAGAAGGTGCTGTGTCTGGCAGTGGCAGTTGGCCATGTGAAGATGACAGATGATGAACTCGTGTACAACATCCACTTGGCTGTCAACTTTTTGGTTTCGCTGCTGAAGAAGAATTGGCAGAATATCCGTGCTTTGTACATTAAGAGCACCGTGGGGAAACCCCAGCGCCTGTACTAAGCTACGGTTCAATAAACTTTATTGTTCCTGTTAAAAAAAAAAAAAGAAAGAAAAAAGTGCCTGGGTTTGGTAGCTGCTCACAGGATGGCAGGTGTAACGTAATATGAGAATTTAACAAGGCTCTGAGAAGACGGTTATTGGAAGTTCTGGCTGGAGGGCAAGGCCATGACTCCTGAAAGATTCTGGATCCAAAAGTCAAGTCAGAACTGGATGCCACAGACTTTCTCAATCCAGCCCTCTTTGCCCCTCCCCTAAGGCCAATACATTTCTTTTTTTTTTCTTTCATTCTTTATTTATTTATTTTAATCGTTTTATTGGGGCTCATAAGGCTCTTATCACAATCTGTACATACATCAATTGAGCAAAGCACCCTTATACATTCGTTGCATTCATCACTCTCATAATTCACCTTCCACTTGGGTTCCTGGAATCAGCTCGGTTTCCCTTTTTTTCCCCCCATCCCCCTTCCTCCCCGATCCCACCCCTGGTCCCTTGATAATTTATAAATAATTATTATATCTTATCTTACACTCCCCGGCGTCTCCCCTCACCCGCCTCCCCCTTGCCAATCTCCCAGAGAGGAGGTAACACATAGATCTCTGAGATCGGTTCTCCCTTTCTACATGCCCTTCCCTCCTGGTGTCGCCACTCCCACAGCTGGTGTTGAGGGGTTCGTCTGTCCTAGATTCCCTGTGCCTCCAGATCCCCACTGCACCGCTGTACATCCTCTGGTATAACCAGGTCCGCAAGGCAAGGTAGGATTGGGGTCATGATGATTGGGAGGGGAGGAAGCGTTCAGGAACTAGAGGAAGGTTTTGAGTTTCATTGTTGCTACACTGAACCCTGAGTGGCCCATCTCCTCCTCACTACCCCTCTGGAAGGGGTGTCCAGCTGTCTACAGGTGGGCGTTGGGTCCCCATCATGCACTCCCCCTCTTTCACGGTGATGTGATTCTCACCACCACCCCACCTTTGATGTTGGAGACCTGGTCTCCTCTGTCCTTCATGATCACCTATGTTGGTGTGCTGCTTCCGTGTGGGCTCGGTTGCTTCTGGGCTAGATGGCCGCTTGTTTGCATTCAAGCCTTTAAGTCCCCAGACGCTATATCTCTCAGTAGCCGGGCACCATCCGCCTTCTTCACCACACTTGCTTATGCACACTTTCGTCTTCAGCCATTATGTGAGGGAGGTGATCACACAATGATTGTTTTTGTTCCTTTGTATCTGCTACATGGTCCATTCAACACTTTGTATTCGCTTAGGCCGTGTGCTTCTTCTCTGTGGGCTTTGTTGCTTCTGAGCTAGATGGCCGCTTATTTGCCTTCAAGCCTTTAAGACCCCAGACGCTATATCTTTTTTTGATAAGCCGGGCACCATCAGCTTTCTTCACCACATTTGCTTACACACACGGCTGTCTTCAGTGATCATGTCGGGAAGATGGGTATCCTGCAATGGCTGCTTAGCAGGGCGAGGTGCTATTGTATTGGGGGATTATGCATGAGGAGGCCCAATGTCCATCTGCTACCCTACTACTGAACCTATAAATATATGCATATAAATCTATTGCCCCCATAATCATAAATATGTTTACATATGTACATGTCTGTATTTAGGCTTCTCTGTATGCACTTTGCCTCCTACTCCTTTCCTCTATTTCCTTTCGCTTTCCTCCCGACCCATTACCATGTTTAGCCTTCATTCTGGATTCAGTAGTTCCTCTCAGTTACCTTGCTCTTGGTCACTCCCTTCCAGTCCTCCCCTCCCCTCCCCTCCCTCCTCTGGTTTTGAACCATTCGCTGTTCCCTTGTCCCTGTGTTGGGCGACACCTCCTCCCTTCCCCTACCTCCCACGCTCTCATGTCCCTCCAGGACCGTTGGTCCTGTTGTTTTCTTCTCTCATTATTTGTCCAGCCTATCTTGTCTAGGTGGACCTGCTGACATAGTAATACGTGCATACAAATGGATATGACTTTGACCGCGCCCAAGTGGCCCATAAGAACATGGCTTTGACAGAAGCAACATCGACACACTGATAAGCAGAAAAGCCACTAACATACAAAATTTACTGGGTAAAAAAACAAAACAAATTTTAAAAGAATAAACAAAAAGATAGCAAATATTAAAAGAAAAAATTGCTAGTAGTTCAAGGTCCTTTCATTGGCCTTTAGGAGTGTTTTCTAGGTGTAGCTTGTGAGGCGCCACGTCCTGGCCCAGAAGACCATCCTTTCTACTCCCTCGGGCTCCCTTTGCTCTGCTTCCTCCGCTGCTCCATTGCATGTCCCCAGTGTTTGCCTCAGTGTGGCGGGGTCAGCTCAGTTGCCCATCCCCCATTGTGTCTCAGGTGCTGTCCCGTGTAGGGCCATGTGTTGGTGCAGGATGTCATATCTCGTAGTGTGGTCAGCTGAATGGTCCTCTCTGTATGATGGGCTCTTCTAGCTGGTCTATCGACTTTGGGCTTGGTGGACCCAGGTGTACTCCACTATGTCCTTTCTCCTTCTTTTGTTTCAGCTTCCTTCTGGATGTGGTGTGGTGGGTCAGTTCCTTTCCCACTCCAGACAATCTATTTTTGTTTTCTGTGGTATTCCCTTCGAGTGTGGGGGTCGGCCTAATTCTGGTTTGGGCCGGCTTGTCGTCCAGCCTCTTTGTGTAGACCTCTGTACTTTGCGTTGTCCTCCTTGTTTGGTGTGTCGCTAGGTTTCCGAAAGGGCATTTGGACTATGTAGGTAACCTAGCGGGCACTTGGAGAGTCTAGGTTACCTAGCGGCACTTGGACTTCTAGGTTAACGAACGGGCACTTGGACTATGTATGTTGCAAAGCAGGCAATTGGACTCTCTAGGTTAGGTAACGGGCACTTGAACTATCTAGGTTTCTTAGCGGGCACTTGGAGGATCTATGTTAACTAGAGGGCACTTGGACTATCTAGGTTTCTTAGCGGGTACTTGGACTATGTAGGTTAACTAGCGGGCCCTTGGACTATGTAGATTAACTAGCGACACTTGGACTATCTACGTTAACTAGCGGGCCCTTGGACTATGTAGATTCCCTAGAGGGCATTTGGACTATACAGATAACCTAGCGGGCATTTTGACTTTGTAGGTTACCTAGCGGCACATGGACTATCTAGGTTACCTAGCTGGCACTTGATCTATCTACGTTATAGCGGGTTCTTGGAGTATGTAGGTTACCTAGCTGGCTGTTGGACTATCTAGGTTACCTAGCGGGCACTTGGACTATCTAGGTTAACTAACGGGCACTTGGACTGTGTAGGTCCCCTAGCGGGCCCTTGGACTATGTAAGTTCCCTACCGGGCACTTGGACTATGTAGGTTCCCTAGCGGGTATTTGGACTATATAGGTTCCCTAGCGGGCACTTGGAATATGTAGGTTACCTAGCGGGCACTTGGACTATCTAGGTTAACGAACGGGCACTTAGACTATGTAGGTAACATAGCGGGCACTTGGACAGTCTAGGTTACCTAGCTGGCACTTAGACTATGTAGGTCAACTAGCGGGCCCTTGGACTATCAAGGTTAGCTAACGGGCACTTAGATTATGTAGGTTACCTAGCGGGCACTTGGAGTATGTAGGCTAACTAGGGGGCCCTTGGACGATCTAGGTTACCTAGCGGGTAATTGAACTATCTAGGTTAACTAGCGGGCACTTGCACTATCTAGGTTACCTAGTGGGCACTTGGGCTATGTAAGTTCCCTAGCGGGCACTTGGACTGTCTATTTTAACTAGCGGGCACTTGGAATATGTAGGTTAACTAGCGGACACTTGCACTATGTAGGTTACCTAGCAGGCACTTGGACTATCTAGGTTAACTAGCGGGCACTTGGACTATCTAGGTTAACTAGCGTGCACTTGGACTATGTAGGTTCCTTAGCGGGCACTTGGACTATCTAGGTTACCTAGCGGGCAGTTGGACTATGTAGGTTAACTAGCGTGCCCTTGGACTATCTAGGTTACGTAGCGGGCACTTGGACTATCTAGGTTACCTAGCGGGCACTTGGACTATGTAGGTTAACTAGAGGACACTTGGACTATCTAGGTTAACAAGTGGGCCCTTGGACTATGTAGGTTAACTAGAAGGCACTTGGACAATCTAGGTTAACTAGCGGGCACTTGGACTATCAAAGTTAACAACTGAGCCCTTGGACTATGTAGGTTACCTAGCGGGCACTTGGACTATATAGGTTACCTAGCGGGCACTTTGACTATATAGGTTACCTAGTGGGCAATTGGACTATCTAGATTAACGAACGGACACTTGGAATATGCAGGTAACCTAGCGGGCACTTGGACTGTCTAGGTTACCTAGCGGGCACTTGGACTTCTAGGTTAACGAACGGGCACTTGGACTATGTAGGTTGCCTAGCGGGCACTTGGACTATCTAGGTTAGGTAACGGGCACTTGGACTATCTAGGTTACGTAGTGGGAACTTGTACAATGTAAGTTACCTAGCGGGCACTTGCACTATCTAGGTTACCTAACGGGCACTTTGACTATCTAGGTTACATAGCGGGCACTTGGACTATGTAGGTTAACTAGTGAGCACTTGGACTCTAAGTGACCTAGCGGGCACTTGGACTATCTAGGTTACCTAGCGGGCCCTTGGACTATGTAGGTTTCCTAGCGGCCACTTGGACTATCTAGGTTAACGAACGGGCACTTGGACTATGTAGGTAACCTAGCGGCCACTTGGACAGTCTAGGTTACCTAGAGGGCACTTGGACTATCTAGGTTAACGAACGGGCACTTGGATTATGTAGGTTACCTAGCGGCACTTGGACTATGTAGGATCCCTATCGGACATTTGGAGTACTTAGGTTAACTAGTGGGCACTTGGACTATCTAGGATACCTAGCTGGCACTTGAACTATCTACGCTGCCTAGCGGGTTCTTGGAGTATGTAGGTTACCTAGCGGGCTGTTGGATTATCTAGGTTACCTAGCGGGCACGTGGACTATGTAGGCTCCCTAGCGGGCCGTTGGACTATGTAAGTTCCCTAGCGGGCACATGGACTATGTGGGTTTCCTGGCGGGCATTTGGACTATCTAGGTTACCTAACTGGCACTTGGACTATGTAGGTTCACTAGCGGGCACTTGGATTATGTTGGTTCCCTATCGGGCACTTGGACTATGTAGGTTAACTAGAGGGTATTTGGACTATGTAGGTTACCTAGCGGGCACTTGGACTATGTAGGTTCCCTATCAGGCACTTGGAGAATGTAGGTTAACTAGGGGCACTAGGACTATGTAGGTTACCTATCGGGCACTTGGAGAATGTAGGTTAACTAGGGGCACTAGGACTATGTAGGTTACCTACCGGGCCCTTGGACTATCTAGGTTACCTAGCGGGCATTTGGATTATGTAGGCTCCCTAGGGGGAATTTGGACTATATAGATTACCTAGCGGGCAATTAGACTTTGTAGGTTATCTAGCGTACACTTTGACTAGTTAGGGTACCTAGCTAGCACTTGAACTATCTACGTTACCTAGCGGTTACTTGGAGTATATTGGTTACCTACCGGGCTGTTGGACTATCTAGGTTACCTAGCCGGCACTTGGGCTATCTAGGTTAACTAACGGGCACTTGGACTATGTAGGTTCCCTAGCGGGCCCTTGGACTATGTAAGTTCCCTAGCGGGCACTTGGACTATGTGGGTTCCCTAGCGGGCATTAGGACTATCTGGGTTACCTATCGGGCACTTGGACTATGTAGGTTAACTAGCGGGCTTTGGACTATGTAGGTTACCTAGCGGACACTTGGACTATGTAGGTTCCCTATCATTCACTTGGAGAATGTAGGTTAACTAAGGGGCACTAGGACAATGTAGGTTACCTAGCGGGCCTTGGGACTATCTAGGTTACCTAGGGGGAACTTGGACTATGTAGGTTTACTATTGGGCACTTGGACTATCTAGGTTACCTAGCAGGCACTTGGACTATGTAGGTTAACTAGCGGGCACTTGGACTATCTAGGTTACCTAGCAGGCACTTGGACTATGTACGTTTCCTAGCGGGTACTTGGACTATCTATGTTAACTAGCAGGCACTTGGACTATGTAGATTCCCTATCGGGCACTTGGACTATGTAGGTAACCTAGTGGTCACTTGAACTGTCTAGGTTACCTAGCGGGCATTTGGACTATGTAGGTTAACTAGCGAGCTCTTGGACTATCTAGGTTAACTAGCGGGCACTTGTACTATTAGGGTCCCTAGCGGGCATTTGGACTATATAGGTTACCTAGCGGGCACTTGGACTATGTAGGTTAACTAGCGGACACTTCGACTATCTAGGTTAGCTAACGGGCAATTGGACTATCTAGGTTACCTAGCGGGCACTTGGACTATGTAGGTTCCCTAGCGGGCACTTGGACTATTTAGGTTACCTAGCAGGCACTTTGACTATCTAGGTTAACTAACGGGCACTTGGAGTATGGAAAGAAGTGCCTAATGGTCACCAGGACCCATGGTTAATCCAGGCGTGGTCATCTGATTCCAATCGATCAGACCTAGCTATAAATCACTTATATGTCTGGGTTATTAAAAGCAAATATAAATTTTCAAAAAAAATAACGTTGCATGGGATAGAAAGAGAATACATAACAACATCAGACATAAATATGCCTCAAGACAAACTCATTGTGCACATCCAGAATACATAATGGCTCTTGCTAAGATGCGTTTCCCACTAGACCCTACCCCAAGCCAGTAAAAGCCAGAAACTCTACAGTAAACTGTGGATTGTACTACTCTGAAATGGGAGCTGTGTCTCTAGACCTAATTTGGGGCTGTTCGTGCTGAGGACTCACCAATATCTGCTGCAGTGACAACAGTCCAGGTGAGAATAAGGAAATCTGGATGACAGCCAGGATATAGGAGCACTGAGACCTCAAATTGCTTCTAGGCGAGCATGGCCTAATGGGCTTCCATTTATGCACCTCTGGCAGGAGGAGTTTGTTCTGGAAAGTAATGGTTTCTAAGGAAGTATTTCTTAAACTTTCACATGCATGCACTTACCCAGGTTCCTGGAAATCGGGCTGGGGGGCAGATTCTGATTTTGTGGGTTCAGGGTGGGGGGTCTATGATCCAGCAGTTCTAGAGGCCCTGGTACTCTTGGGCTGTTAACCACAAGGACAGTAGTCCTAAACCACCAGCCACTCCTTGGGAGAAATATGAGGCTGTAGACTCCGGGCAAGAGTGACAGTCTGGGAAACCCACAAGGGCAGTTCTACCCTGTCCTGTAGGGTCACTATGAGTCAGCATCAACTCGATGGCATTAGCATGGGAGAAGCTAATGCTGATGTTGCTGGTTCCTTGACCTATCATACTTTGAGTGGCAAAGTCCCAAGGGCCTTCCCGGATGTGATGGCCAAAAGCAGTAGTGTTCACCCTTGGTCATACTTTGGAATCCCTTAGGAGCTTTCAAGCCTCCCATTGGCCTGGCGCCATCCCAGACCAATGAAGCAAGACTTAGTGGAAGCAGGATTCAGGTCACGGTCAGTGAGAAAGCCCCCTTGGCAATGCCAACGTACAGCCAGTGCAGAGTCGAACTGGTCGACGACTCCACATGACTCCATATACTTTGGTGAAGCCAGCTGTTTGGGCAAGGTTTTCAGAGTTACCACCCATGTAGACTTGTTGGTGATAGTGCATTAAATAGAGCACATACAGTGCATTGCATGAGTGTCCTATGTCATGCAACCACATCAGGGGTATATTGAGCCAATTTCTCTGGGAGACCAAGGGTGTTGGCTCCATCCTGAACGTTGGCAGGGTAATGGACTGACACAGAGGTAACTCATTCTCTTTGTGGTGGTGCACTAATGGGTTCTTCACAGAAGGCCAAGTCCATGGCTGCAGATGCTCACGGAGCTGAGGGAGCAGGTCAAATCCTAAGTCAGAGGTGGGTGTTTGCATATTTACATGCCCTCACTGCCATCAAGTCCATTCCAACTCACAGGCCCATGGGACTGAGTAAAATGGCCCCCGTGGGTTTCTGAGACTGTGATTCTTTAGAGGAGTAGAAAATCTCCTCTTTCTCCAGAGGAGCGGTTGGTCATTCAAACTGCTGACCTTGAGATTAACAGTCCAACTCCTGACCACTCTTGCCGTCAGAATTCTATTTATTTACACAAGTATATATATATCCTTTCCCAAAAGAACTCCACATTTTCAAATCATTCTTGACACTCATGGCCTTTTTTCCTTTATAGCCATGCCTTTGGTTGAAACACAGATATAAGAGAAATATTTATCTACTTATAGGGGTACAAAAGTAGCTTTGGTGGCATAGTGTTTGCATGTTGGGCTGCTAACACCAAAGTCAGCACTTTGAAACCACCAGCCACTCCGTGGGAAGAAGAGTCTGTCTACTCCTATAAAGAGTTACAGTCTGAGAAACTCACAGGGACAGATCTACTCTGCCTCATAGGGTCACTATGAGTCAGCATCACCTCCCTGGCAGTGAGGTAGATTTTGGTTTCATAGAGATACAAGTCAGTCCTGAGCTGCTAAAGACAAGGTTGGCAGTTTGAACCCACCAGCTGCAGAGAAAGAGGAGGTTTTCTATTCCCATAAGGAGCTACAGTTTCAGAAATACCCACAGGGGAAATTTTAACCTCTCCTGTAGGATCAATATGAGTCAGAATCGACTTATCGGTGGTGAGAAAGTGGAGGGGACCCTAAACAGGTTCCGGTGGACCTTAAGAGTTCTACTAATTGTGCATGCTCTGTAAAATGTAAACCAAGATTTTACTTTTGCAAACATTATTTTTTCTAAACACGTCTAACTGTGAAACTATACTCGCATGCGGGTCTTTGAACCTGGTCAGTGGTCTGGGGAAGTGAAGGGGCCTGACATCCTTTGTTGTTGTTAGTGCTGTCCAGTCATTCTGACAGCACAGGGACCTTCTTTGCAACAGAAGGCAGCACTGCCCGGTCCTTTGCCAGCCTCAGGGGTAGTATGTTGGAGCCCATGGTTTCAGCTACCGTGTCCTCCAGTTCACCAAGGAGTTTCCTCTTTGTGCTGCTTACTAAACCCGTTTCTAAGGAGTCCATTCCAACTCATGGTGACGCCGTGTGGGTCAGCACCACGGGACCCCACATAATGCCTTATACCATATATATATATATATATATATATATATATATATATAGATATAGATATAGATATAGATATAGATATAGATATAGATATAGATATAGATATAGATATAGATATAGATATAGATATAGATATAGATATAGATATAGATATAGATATAGATATAGATATAGATATAGATATAGATATAGATATAGATATAGATATAGATATAGATATAGATATAGATATAGATATATAGATATATAGATATATTGCATAATGCCTTATACCTGATCCCTTTGGCACCTTGTGATCGCACAGGCTGGTGTGCTTATTCCATGTGGGCTTTTTTGCTTCTGAGCCAGATGGCCGTTTGCTCACCTTCAAGCCTTTAAGACCCCAGACACTATCTCTTTTGATAGCCTCTGGCCTTTACTTCGGGGTCTTCGGTCCCTGCAGAGTGGACACATGCCTGCTGTGCGGGTATGGGACGTGTCGGAGCGCAGCCTGGTGGCGGAGCTTCAGGAGCATAAGTATGGCATGGCATGTGTGGCCTTCTCATCCAGTGCCAAGTACATTGTCTCAGTGGGCTACCAGCATGACATGATCGTCAATGTCTGGGCCTGGAAGGTGAGTGGGCTGCTGGCCTCAGGACAGGCGGGGCCGGGAGGGGAGCCAAGAAACTGCTGACCGGTGGCCTTTACTTCCGCCTGCTGGCCTCAGTCCCTTTCTAGAGAACTCTGAGCAGAAAGGAGCAACTGGGTATCTAGGATGCTGAAGAAGGGGCAGAAGGAGAGGTCAAGTTCACAGCTTGTCTAACCTTCAGTGTGTAAGTTTCTTTTCCCTCAGCTCCTAGAAGCAGAGCCTTGATTTCCCTTGACTTTCTCTCCAGAAAAACATTGTAGTGGCTTCCAACAAGGTGTCCAGTCAGGTGACAGCAGTATCCTTCTCTGAGGACTGCAGCTACTTTGTCACTGCAGGCAACCGGCACATCAAGTTCTGGTACCTCGATGACAGCAAGACCTCAAAGGTGAGGCAGCAAGTAGCCAATAGGGTGGGGTCTGCCCAGATATGTTCCACCTGCGCCCCCTTCTGCATGCTCAAAAGCCCCTTGGAAGTCTCAGCTGGGCCAGGTGCTATGTCAATATGCAAGGGAAGCCTTCTCCCTCCCTCCCCAGGGTCTGCTTTCCAGGGGGTAGCCTGCAGGGTGTGTGGGTGGCACCTGTGGTGGGTCTCCACAGGTGAATGCCACTATACCCCTGCTGGGCCGCTCCGGGCTGCTGGGGGAACCTGCGGAACAACCTGTTCACTGATGTAGCCTGTGGCCGCGGGAAGAAGACTGACAGCACCTTCTGTATCACATCCTCAGGGCAGCTGTGCGAGTTCAGTGACCCGGAGACTGTTGGACAAGTGGGTGGAGCTGAGTGTAAGTGAATGCTTTGTCGGCACCCTCCCGTCTGTCACCTCCGGGCTCCAGGGCACCTGAGTCTGCATGCACGCTGGGGGAGGCCCCAGGCGGAGGAAGGTGTTTGGGAACCTCTCTGCTTGCTCGCCCTCTCTGTCTCTGCCTCTTCCTCTGCTTTCCTCTTCTGCTCAGCACACAGACAGCATCACAGTAAGTGTGCTGGCCCTGTCCGCTGCCTCTGCTGCCTTTCTCTGGGCCGGCCTTTTCTGGGTGTGTCTTGGCCCAAACCTCAGGTGCCTTATAAGGAAGGCTTGCTGACTCCTTCCCCCTAATTGCACGGGGCTGTGGGCCCTCTGGCCAGCTGCTGTTAGAGGGAGGGGCATTGAGGGGCTCTGCCCAGGGCAGCTGGCCTGCCTTGCGCTTGTCCTTGCCTCTTGGCTCATGGCTGTTGAGGTGTCCGGTGAAGGAGTGGACAGACGCCCTTGCTGACTGTGGCTTCTGTGCTCACAGACCACAGTGGCCCACTGCATCTCGGTGAGCCAGGACTACATCTTCTGCGGCTGTGCTGACGGCACCGTGTGCCTTTTCAACCCCTTCAACCTGCACTTCCTCAGCACGCTGCCCCGGCCCCATGCCCTGGGGACAGACATTGCCAGCATCACAGAGGCCAGGTGAGCGGTGTGGGTGGGCCCCTGAGTCCTGTCAGAGCCCCACTCTGTGCCAGGCCGTCCCTGGCATGCTGCAAGGAGAGGAGGGCACACATAGACCTCTGGGAAGACCCTTGCAGTCAAGCACAGGTGGGTCTTTTAGCATTTGTTGCTCACTGTGGGCAACCGTGGTAATCTGAGTCTGCAGTGTGGTAATGCATTGTCCTGTAAACACCACAGCTAGGACAGACGGGCAGTTCCTTAGGGTTTCTGAGAGAGGCTGGAAACCTGACGGAGCAGGCCTTTCTCCCTCAGGGTGGTCCTTGGTAGCAGCTAAGGTAGGAGGGTCTTATTGTAGCCTCGGGCCTTGGGTTGGGTGATTGCAGGAAGTGAAGTTTTGCTCTGGTTTCAGTGCTGTCAGGAAGCGGGGCAGTTCTGCAGTTGGGTATATTAATTTCTCATTCAGGGAAGGAGTGGGCTAAATCTGCAAATGGCAGGAAATGATATATGACCATGACTGGTTTGCACAGTGCCCTTCCTTTTCCTCTGACGTGAGTCTAGAAGGGCCTGACATCTGCTTGGCTGCATCACGGCCACACACTGTCCCCGCCTGATGTTGGGGGCTATGAAATAGCTTGTGTTCTTTTGCAGAGCCCCATGGCAAGGAATGCCAGGCCAGCCGCTGCGTTCTTTCTCCAGTGACTGCTGGCCAACCTGCTGCTCCTCCCTTTAGTGCCCCTTTTCATTAGCGCTAACTCACCAGTTTGCCCTGTCTGCCCTGGACACCCTGATCCCCTCTTTCCTCAGTCGCCTTTTCGCTGGAGTGGCCAATGCGAAGTATCGGGACACCATCACCTTGACCTTTGATCCTGCAAATCCGTGGCTGTCTTGTGTGTACAATGACCATAGTACTTATGTCTGGGGTGTGAAGGGCCCCAAGAAAGTGGGCAAGGTGTATTCAGCTCTGTATCATTCCTCCTGCGTCTGGAGTGTAGAGGTACGTGGGCCAGGTCTGCTGAGACTGACCGTGTTTCCTGGCCTACCATTAGGAGCTGGGGTTCCTCAAGTGTGGAATTTGTTTCCTCCAGCACCCTTGCTCCCCAAGCTGTGCCCCTGGGTCCCTTCGTATCTGTTAATTGGCTCTGAGGATGGGAGGGGATTTTAGTGCTGACTCATCTCAGACGTTTTTCAGTATGCCCCTGTGCAGTCTTAGCTTGGCCTCTTTGGACATGTTCCTGAACTTGACCAAACCTTAGTTTCTGCAATTGTGAAATGACATACCTGATGCATTTGATTTTTACGAACAGGAGACAATGTAAGTGGGAGATTTAGAATGCCTAGTACTTACTAGGTGCTTGGTTAATGTATATTCCTTTACTTGTTAAAGACAAGAGCTAATCATTATGACTTGCTTGCTATGGGACAAGCCGTTGCCTCCAGGGGACAGGATGGGGGAACTTTAGGCCCCCAAGGACAGAGGTTCAGGAGGGTTTAGCTGAAAAGGGTTGGGGACAAAATTTATTATCTCCAAGGGAAAGATACTAACTTGACAATGAAGAAACGGCAAAACCCACCCTTAGCCAAGTCATTAAGGTTAACATCCCGTGGCAGCAGCATGAATCTGGTGAGAGGGTACACTGAGAGGTTTCAAAATGTTCCCAGAAAATGTTATGACTCTTAAGAACTCCCAATAAAATGTTGAACAACAACAACCAACGTTGATGGAAAGTTTCTTTTAGTTCTGTTTTTCCATGCAGCCTCCTCCTAGCATTGTGTCTGGTATTCTTGACCCAAATGTATAAGGAACTTAGGATAGTCATGAGGAAACATCAGGCAACCTTCATTTGAGGTACACCTGCCAGAGTAACTTATCACACTCTCCCAGGTGTCAGGGTAGGAAAGACAAGCAAAGACTGAAAGCCGTTCTAGACTGGGACAGATGACACCCATGTGCCGTGGGGGCTCCTGGGATCCTGGAGCAGAAGAAGTACATTCGTGGGATAAACAAACAAACTCATTGGCATTGGGTTGATTCCAACTCAGAGCAACCCCCGCTGGTGACATTTAAATAAAGTCTAATAATGTTGTACCAGTGTGACCTCCGTGGTCCTTATCACTGTGTACTGTAGTGCATAAAACATTAATACGAAGGGAGACCAGGTGAGAGAGTTGAATGTGACATATCTTGACTCATTTTTCTAAAGGTTCAACCCAAAAGGTAAAGTAAAACAGCTCTTGATGGAGAGGAAAAGGTGGAAGGGGGTGGGTGATGATTCTTTCCCCCCGCTGCCTGGCACTGAACGGCCTCTCCTCTCTTCTCATTTTGCAGGGTCCACGAATTGCAGTTCCTGAGTGAAATGCTGAAGGTGGAGGCCCATGAGTCAGAGATTCTGTGCCTGGAGTACTCGAAGCCAGACACAGGTACCTGGCCCTGGCCTGGAATGGCCTTGAGTGAGCCCCTCCAGTCTGGCCAGAGCCACTGATACTTGTCCTGCCTCTTGACTATGGGGCTGATCGTTCTTTTGGCTACCAAAAGAGTTAGTGATCCTTCTTGATGTCTCTGAAGGCTTCTTGTTGTTTCTGAAGGCTTTGGGGAGGACTGCATCTCAACTCTGCCCGACTCCATGGCTCATGTGGCTTAAGGATGTGGGGCTCAGTTTCTCTGGGTGCTCTTTGCTGGGCACTCATGTTGGGCTGCGATCCACAAGCTCAGCAGTTTGAAACTACCAGCCGCTCTGCAGGAGAAAGGTGGGCCTTTCTACTCCTGTAAACAGTTACAGTCTCAGAAGCCCATAGGGGGTATTCACTATGAGTCAGCATTAACTTGATAGCAGCAGATTTGATTTTTGTAAAGTCTTTTTAAAGCCAACCAAAAGCTGAATCAGTGAAGAAGATCTGCTTTAGACATTGTGCTCTTTTAAAGAATAATCTGTCTGTGATCAGATTGACACAGGAACTTGGAAGGTTAGGTGAAAAGTTTAAGGGGCAGTGAGCTTATGTGTGTGATGGAAATTTGGAATTGGAAAAGGACAGTGAGAATGGCTACATAATTTCAGAAATATAATGAATGTTAGCAAATTGTACATGTAGAAATGATCGAATTGGTATATATTTTTGTGTGCATTGTTTTAGATCAGGGAGAAGACTCGAAGTTCAAATATAATTTACAGAGACCCCCTTGTTAAATCTTGAATGGGACAAAGTCCAGAAAAAACAAATCATCTGGTTGAGGGAGACCGTAAGCATGAGGCCATAATGGGGACTGAAGGATTCACAACAGCTCGGTCACATGGAAAACAAAGGAAGCCCCTTTAAAAGTCAAGTTCCCAGCAGATCAGACCATCACAGTTGGAAATGTGACTACAGAAATGGGAAAGGGACCATGATTGGAGTAAATACATTATTGCAGATTAGAAAAGTTTACAGGACTGGTTCAGGGCCCTCCAACCATCTTGGTCAGGGCATGAACTTGCAACCTCAGTACCCCAATTCCCATCAAGGGCATACTCAGGCAAGTTCTTGAGGGCTAGACTACTCCTCACCAGGCTGGCCAGAGGAGTGGGTGGAAGCAAACAAACTCTGCCTGAGGGCAAAGCATTTTACATTGCTAGTTCAGAGTCACGGAGCTCTAGTGCCATAAAAGGTTATGGGTTGGGCGGTTAACCACAAGGTTTCACTCTTCAAAACCACCAGCCAGCTCCAGGGAAGAAAGATGAGGCTTTCTACTCCAATAAAAATATATAGTCTGGAGATAAAAAGCCCCAATGTAAGTTAACTGGGTTGATTCCTACTAGAGGGATAATGTGTGTGGGCCAGATGCTTGCAAGGTCCCTCAAGGCAATGCTGCCAGACTGCAGTCTCTGCTCCCTGCTGGTGGAGACAATGGATTGCTTTTCTCTAAAACTTGGAACCATTAGCTTGGTTCTAGTAGGTGGAGTTCACATCCTACTGATAATGGTTCATATGGAGATCCAGAAAACAGGTCAAAGTTAAGCTGCCATTCTAAATGTAGGATCCGCCCATTTTGTCACCTGTATACCCCCAATCCCTCCTCTTCCTATTGCATGTATGCCCCTAGACCACCCCTTCTCACCGCTGTATAACATAGTCCAAGTCCTTCCTGTGATGTATGTCTTTACCCTCCCGTTTCCAATTCCCCTTGTCCTCCTTCCCTTCCCCCTCTCTCCATGTGGACCACCAAGTGGGGCTGAGGCGAGCAATGCTACCATGATATGTGTGTGACTGCATTATTGTAATATCTCTTCTATCTCTCATGCTCCCAATGACTTTAATATTTATATCTCAACCCTTTATGTTTCCAGGGCTTTCAATGACATTAGGCATCTTTTCAATGTTTATGAATCATGCTTATGAACCTCTCTTCTGTTAGTTGTCTATGTGTATGCATTGCCTGTATTAAAAACATATAGAACCGAGCAATTTGTCTGGAAAAATAATTTATAGAAACTTTATGTTAGATTGCCATGCGTTTTGCATAGCCAATTGTTCTTTTAAAACACTTTTCTTGTCATTGTGATACCATGCTAAAAGGTAAAAACATCTGTATATAGTCAAATAGCTTTATCTTTCCTTTAAAGACATGAACCTTCGTGTCTTGCTTAAAGTTTCCACCTCACTAAAGCTAAATTGCTACTCTCGAAAATAAATCCCTCTAAGTTTTTAATGCTTTGAATATTTTATCGCTCTAATCCTCCTGGAGTTTATTTTTGAATGTAGTATGCTCCTTCCTTTGATTTCTTGTAAATTCAGCCAATTCAACCACTCATTAACCAAAGTATTCCTTTACCACTGGATTGTTTTGCCACCTTTGCTTTGCATAGCATATAGTTCTAAATTATATCCCAGACTACTGAATTATTTGCCAGAGTGGCTTTACTAATTGTACACTGGCATCACAACACGCGGGAGCTTCGGAAAGATCGTGGGAGAAAGGAATGAAGAGAAGATAATTTCCCATGAATTTTTGAAGCTTCCTCGTACAGGTGCTTTACAGTAAGTCGACATTAGGGTTTATAATCAATAAAAAATTCAACTGTGATCCAAGAATGAGGGGCGTGACATTTCCTGGTTGAGACAAAAGCGAACAGGCGAGCAGAATACGAAAAGAATTGGTTAACCGATGAAACTGCAGCCAAGTGTTAGCTGTTATCACAAAAATGAACACACAGAATATTCTTGAACTTGGAAGTGGGAACTTCAGCCTTTCAACGGCCATCGACGGTGCGGGGCAACATCCCCGCACTCCTACGCTCAGGAAGGGGGTTCTGGGGTCTGCGGCGCCGCGGGGCACAAGTGGGGCGAAGGGCTGCGAGGGAACGCCGAGGCAGAGGGGTCCCCGCGAGGCGGCTGCGGGCCGCTCCAGAAGGCAGGGGTCAGGGGGCTCTGCGGTCACTCAGGACCCTCCAGGAGAGGCTCCAGAAAGGCAGCTGGAGGCCCCGGCCGGCCGTGCAGCTCGCTGGGAGGCACGGGCGCACGTGATCCGCCGGTCCGGGCGGCGGGGGCGGCTGAACGGGCCCTGGCCGTGGGCGGCGGGCGGCGGGCGGCGGGCGGGCGCAGTGCGGCGCCGGGCAGGCGGGAGGTGACCGCGCGGGGCGGTCGCGGCGGCTGGGGCTACTGACGGCACACGGATCCGGAGCGCACTGCGCGGGGCGGGGCGCCGCGCAGGTGAGAGCGGCAGCGGACCCGGATGCGGCGCGGCTGAGGGCGGCCGAGGGCGGGGGGTCGCGGCGGCTAGCTTTTGGAGATCCCGGCCGGAGGCTGCGGCGCTGGTGCTGCGCTTCCTGCCACCTCGAAGAACGAGCCCGAGCCTGGCCGCCCTCGGGATGCCTTGCTGAGGCTCCGCCGGACGTCCACAACAGGGGGGGGGCGGGGTGCGTTCGGGCGCCTCCTGAGGGCGCCTCAGCGGAGAGCGGCGTTGGCGCCGTGGAGTCTACGCTCCACGCGGGCGGCCCAACCCGCCTGCCACTCAGGTGTCTTTTTGCACGGAAGTGAGTTTTAGGAGCGGGAAACCTGTGGTGGGCGTGACTGACGTGTTTTTAAATCATTTTCTATACATTTAAAGCTGTAAAGGCAAAACTTCATGATCCAATTAATATAGCCAAAAATTCAGGCTTGATAGAAACATTTAGAATCCAGGCACTGGGGGTAAAGTCCCCTTATTCCCATCTGTTATTGGAGGAAGGTATGAGAGAGATTGGATACTGCGGTGGGAAGAAATAGAGCCAAATAGGAATGTCTGCTTCTATAGGGAGAATGTATCAGCCATGCGCTCACTTTAAGGCAGCACAGCTTTAAGGGAGAATCTGTGGAAATGATAGATTACCGCAGGAACTTGAACTTGGAGTATATCTCCAACTAACAGAGTGGTGGTCTTCCAGCCATGGAACATTAGTCTCCCAGATTCCCTCTGTACCAGTCAGGGAATAAGTCCCAGTATTATTTCCCTTGGTGCTAGTATCCCACATTTCCCCTCTCTGCATTATGTTTAAGATTCAATAGTGTCACGGAGGCAACATGGTCTCTTTTCATATCTATTAGCTTCCTATAGAAGTGACATGAGACTGCAAGCATCACAATTATGATAAAAAACACAGTCAGACTGGAACTTAAGCTATGTGAAGTACTTTGCCCCCAAGCTCGCGGGTCCAACCCTTCCATTGCTACTCCTCGATTGCTTAATCACATCAGAGCCAGGAGAAGCCTCAAGCTTGTCTTTGAATGTATAGAAAATATCCTTTTTAAGCTGATCAATATCTAATGAAATGTTTCCCTTAAACCCTTGCAAATGTTTCCTAATCAAATTCCAATCATGCAATGTCTTATTATAAGGATAAGTGGTTATACAGAAATCAGTTACATTCCAATCACATTATAGCATTGACAAATTCAAAATCTTGACCTTTCAGCAAAGCAGTCTGCAGTAATATTCCAGTCACATTGTATAAAATGTTCAGTTATGATAGCATCCCAGAGTGTCTCTTAGACAGCGTCAGCAATGGAAGAAATATCTCAGCAGTCAGCAATCGCCATTCTCAGGAATCTTCGAGGTCTTCTTGACGTTTTGAATAACTTCAATAACAGTGACCCGCTTTCTTCTGGGCCTTGCTGGCTGAAGAGAAATCCACCTATCTCCTTTGCCTGTGAAAATATAAAGAAATAGCCCCTCTCTTTGGGGTATCATTAACCTGAAAAAAGGATGTATGATTAATATTGGTTGGCCTCTCCATCTCTTCCTTGTCCATCTTTCTCCAAAGGTGGTTGCGTCCTTTTAAAGGGAGTCCATCAGTTTTATTCTGTAAAAAACATACATGCATAGCCTTTTCTCCAGGTGAATGGACCTGGATCCCAAACACAGTTTCCATCATCCTCAGATTTCTTAGGATCAATTTTCTCTGTAGAATTGAAAACGTGTTTATCTTCCCTAATTTTATTACAAGCTTTTAGTAAGGAGAAAAATTTTTTAGTTAAAATGAGTAAATGAACTTTGTCACACATAAGATTCCTCTTCTCCTCCTTCTGTTTTAACAATTTAAATAGTAAAGCATTGCTAGATCTTGAACCAGTAAAAGTACTAGTTAGATAACCTTCATTGTTATGTAAATACTGGCTCCCATCCCTCAGAGAATTAAGAGAGCTAACTAATTGGGAGAACTTCTTATCATACTTTGAAAGACTGAAAAAATTCTTAATAAATTTGTTCAGCTGATCTTGAAGTAACTTACCAAGCAGACATTTTTTCTCCAGGCTTACCAATAAGGTTATAGGCTCAATTGAGCCGTTTTGCCTTTCAGGCTTCTCACACTGTATGATTTTACCTTGCAATATTCTGTCTTGGTTAACTTTACTCATTCCCTCTATGCTGGCTTTAGGGGAAGTTAATGGGAGGGCCTTAGGCCCCCCTGAATGCCCTAAGGAAATGACCCGGCATCCACAGTTAACAAACCTTTTTCCTTCCATTTCTAATTCCATGTGGGGGCGCTGTTTCTCCACAACAGCAGTCCAGAAGACTGCTTGATTTATAGGGTGGTCAAACTTCTCAAGTACTCTTTCCTGATAGGTATAAATTTTTACTCTAGAAATGCAAGGAAGGGAAAATTGGCTTAAGCGATCCTACAT
Organism: Tenrec ecaudatus; assembly: GCF_050624435.1. Taxonomy (NCBI): domain Eukaryota; kingdom Metazoa; phylum Chordata; class Mammalia; order Afrosoricida; family Tenrecidae; genus Tenrec; species Tenrec ecaudatus. The sequence continues at coordinate 226,141 of NW_027457678.1, read as the reverse complement.
TTTTACAAACCATGGTATATCAGAACTCATTACTGCCTTAATTTCTTCTTCACAATCCTGACCAATAACTCCAGCAACACCTTGAGAATTTATGTTGGACTTTCTTTTTTTTTTTTTTTGGACTTTCTTAATAAACTTCCTATAGTTCTTTTAGGTAGTGGACCCCAATTACTGCTCTTCGTTTCTGATTCAATCACAGTTTTGGGCTTTTTCTTACAACTCTTATCAACTCCAGTATCAATTTTAATTTCTTGAGTACTAAGGTTAAATCTTCCTGATAGAAACTGTATTAATCTTTCAATAAGAGGTCCCTGCTTTTGAGGATCAAGCTCCTGTGAAGGCTTCTGAGCCATCTCTTGGTTATTCAAACCAACTGCAGTGAGAACAGAGACTAGGTTTTTGCCTCTTTGGCTAGGTCTGTTCTCCTGCTGTGAGGCTGCTAGATAAAGGCGATTTCTCTCAAAGATCTTCTTTGCTCCAGTAGGCAGACACCTTGCCTACCACGCTCTGCTATGAGGGCTCTGCATCAAGCTTCTTCCACTATTTTCCCGCCGGGAAGTCTTTGCTAATGGCGACCCTTCACTGTTGATTTTTGAACGACATTGGCTCGCCCAATGAGTCCCTTCCTACAATGGAGGCAGAGTTCAGGTTCGTTTAAACCCGATCTCCATGGTCCTGGCCCATGCTCTGACATTGGCCGCAGCCTGCTCTGCCTACACTCTTTTGAAGATGACTTGTCTTCCCACAACTAAAGCACTTTCTTCCAGGTCTGATATAGTTTGCCAATGAAGCTGCCATGAGGTCTGCCTTGTATTCCTCTGCCTCTACATTCCTGCATATCCTAAAATAACCCAGCAAAGTGCCCTGTTCGCTGTAGGGATGCAAGGCATTTTTACAGTGCTTATTAGAGAAATCATAAGATAGCTTGTGCACTAGGTCTCTTACTGCCTGAACATTCTTCACACATTTGGAAATAGCATCTTCCAGTCGGGACACAAAGTCAGCGTAACGCTCATCATTCTGTTGTCTTATAGCCCTGTAACGCGGCGTTCTCTCTTCTGATGGAATTATCTTTTCCCAGGCCCTTAAGCAAACCTCATGTATCTGTCCTATTGTCTGTTCAGTAAACTGTAGTTGAGACTCAACTGTAATATAATTTGCATCCCCTAGCAATTGATGAATTCCTATATCTATCCCATCCTCAGCATTCTTCCCAGCTCTTGCAAGGGCTGCTTCCTTCCATAGCATTTGATATCACAAGCATTCTGAAGAGTAAAGACAAATTCTCACTAAAGCTTTCCAATCTGTAGGGGTCCAGCTGTCAGACTCTGCTAGAGCCCTTATCATGCTAATTACAAAATGGGAGTCTGGGCCCTAGTCATTGATTGCCTGCTTGAGATCTTTTAGCAACTTAAAAGGCAAAGGCACTGTGAATTCCTTTTGGTTCTAACAGGATAAGACATCTTGCATTCTAAATCTTCTTCTGCAATCCCTCTTCCTACTCTGGAGAGTAAAGGTGCTTTCCTATACTTTGCTTCTTTACGTCTATTCTCTGAGCTACTCTTTTCAATCTGTATATCTTGGAGTTCCACTTCCTGAACTTCACCTTCTGTGCTAGCTCTCCTAGTTTGCATTTCTTTGGAGCTAATCTCTCTACCTTCAGGGCTGGCTTGCTTGATTGTTTTACAATCTCTGGCCTTTCTTACACTAAATTCCAGCAGGAGAGCAGTTGCTTTTACTATGTCCCCTTCTGACTCAGGCTCATTCTTTTAGCTCTGCCTAAAATCTTCTCATCTGCCTGAAACCCGTTCTCACTGCTTCTCATCTGATTTAAATTTGGGCATCTTAGACGTTGCCTGTTCTGCTTCTTGGCTTTCTCTACCTTTGAAAGCAAGGGAGCTTCCTGGGATTGTTTAATAGCCATGCTTTGGATCTTGCAATCCACTGCCTCTAGTACTGTATCACCTTTAAACCTTCGGAGTCTGCAGTCTCGCGAGAGCATACAGGCTTTGGCAATGAGGTTCTGTTCTAGAATTGGAGATAACAAACCAATCCCTGCCTTTTCAGTTTTTCCCAAAGTTTCTTAACCTAAATCATGCTTATTCAGACACTTTAGCTTGCTTTTCTAGATTTGAATAGACACAAGACTTCTCACTAGACTGTTCATCCTTATTCTCTTCCTCCTGCAAAAGTTTTAAAACCATCTTAACTTGTACCCACAGAGACCACTTCTCCATAGGGATACTCTCCCCATCTCTGTGCTTCCTTTAAGTTGACAATGACCTCCTCCCAGGTCTCTAAATCAAAAGTTCCTTCCTCTGAGAACCATGAATTATACCTTTTTACTACTTTTAGAAAACATTGTATCTTTTTCTTCGTTACTTTTACACCTTGTCTTTTCAGTAAGTAGAGAGCATGGTACCATAAGTTTCAGGTTTACTTTTACCTTGCTCCCATTATCCTCTTTAAAATTCTAATTCACTATTTCCACTACTTCTCTGTCAATCCCCACACCGGATCCTCACTTCACACAATTTTCAAATTCACTCTACGTACCAATGGGGCCATATAATTGTTATATGGGATATAACTCATATTGTCCCACGTTGTGCGCCATTTGTTTGGGGAAGCCCGCCTTGTGCTGGGGCTCCAGCCTCCAGCCCAGTCCTTGAGCCTCCTGCCTGGTCTCCATCCCACCTCCCTTCGTCCACACTGAGCGTGGACCTGGCTGGTAAGATCATGGCCATCCAGGAGGTGAGCATGCTACCATGAATTGTGTCTGACTGCATTATTGTAATGTCTCTTCTATCGATCATGCTCCCGGTGACTTTAATATAATATTTATATATCTCAACCATACAATTGTGCTTATTGAACCCAAGATTACTGGTGGGGGGCTGGCACCCCAACTCATACCACAGTACATACCATTTGTCTAGTTCTTCAATGCTTCCTCTCCCGCTCACTCCCTCCAACTATCATGACCTCAGCTCTACCTTACAAAGCCGGCTAGACCAGAGCATGTACACTGGTACAGATAAGAACTCTCAACACACAGAATCCAGGACAGATAAACCCTTCAGGAACAGTAATGGAAGTAGTGATAACATGAGGGTAGGGATGAGATGGAGGGAACTGATAGCAATGATTGATGTATTAACACTCACACCCCAGGGGGACAAGCAACAGAAACATTGGTGAAGTGAGACCTTGGACATTGTAAAATATGAAAGTATAATTTATTAAGGTTTCATGAGGGTGGGAGAGTGGGAGAGAAGGGGGAAAAAGGAGCTGATACCAAGGGGTCAAGTATAAAGAAAATGATGATGGTACCGTAGGTACAAATGTGCTTGATACAATTGATGTATGCATTGTTATAAGTGGTGTAAGAGCCCCCGATAAAATGACTTAATTTTTTAAAAGTGTTTAGGTAGATCTTGATGGAGGATAGATTGAGAAACAATAGTTTCAGAATTTGATAATTTTACTTAATAATCAAACTGAAAACTCACTGCCATTGCATCTTTTGTGACTCACAGCAACCCTGACTTTCAGCAACCCTATTGGACAGGGTAGAGCAGCCCCTGTGAGTTTCTGAGACTGCAACTCTTTACAGGGGTAGAGAGCCCTAACGTTTCTCTCTCAGAGCGGGTGGTGGTTTTGAACTATGTGGGTAGCAGCCCAAGTGAAAACCACTATGCCACCAGGGCTCCCTGTGCCACATAGCAGGAGCTGTTGTTTTCCCAAACATTCACTTGGCTATTTCTTTTATAAGAAGCCAAGTAATTTGGCAGCTTATTTCTGTTCCAGTTTTCTTATATAGAAAATGTGGTGACAGTGTGAACCTGTTTGTTGTAGTTTATGTGAACATAATTGAGTGATCTAGACCAAGTGAGCTAGACCAAGTGAGCTGACTGGTCAAAAATCAGACCTGTGGATTGCCAAATTGGTTCTGCTGAGATTGGGGCTTTCCTGGATCCACAGGCTTCCTCCAAGCTGTGTCCGAGAAGCTCTGCATTTTAGAGCTACATTTTATAGTTGAAAGAGAGGCCTAAGGAGGGAGGGAGTCCTTAAGCTCTAAGACCTTAATGCTGTCATTGCTGTCCTCTTTTAGTGTACCTGCAGTTTCCACACTGCAGTGGGAACCATTGAAACAGCTGTTCTCATTCTCTGAGATGGTGTGCCACCCCACTCCATACCACCACCACCTCATCCCTTTCTCTTATTGTAGAGATAATGCCCCTTCCATATGTATCTCAGATATTCAATTAATGAAGAAAGACAAAAGTAGGAGAAATGATTTAGATGAAGGAGACCATAAGCATGAGGCCATAATGGGGTCCAAAGGCTGTGTGGCCATGTCGCTAATTATAGAAATGGATGAAATCTGCCACAAAAATGTGATTGGAGGCAGAGCAATTCATCACTCTCTCAGGCAGGACTACATAAGTGAGAATGGGGCCATTATGGAGACATGGAGACGATCACAGATTAGAAAGGCTTACTGGATTTGTTCTGGGGCCTTCCGACCACTATAACTCATGACCATAGGGTCTTAGACTTTCCCAATTTCCATTGAGGACCTTCCCAGGGAAGTCCCAGAGGGCAGATTGCTCCTCTCTGCTCTGGGTAGTTGTTGTTGCATGCCATTGAGGACACTTGGACTCGTCGTGACCTCACATACAACCGAATGAAACACTGTAGGGTCGTGCACCATCCTCACAATTGTTCCTGTGCCTGAACCACCGATGAAGCCACTGAGTCCATCCACTTCTTCGAGGACCTCCTCTGTTTCATGGCTTCTCCACTGTACCAAATAGGATGTCCTTCTCCAGGGACTGGTCTCTCCTGACAACATGTCCAAAGTATGTAAGATGGCGTCTTGCCATCCTTGCCTCTAAGCAGCACTCTGGCCTTATTTCTTCTGATACAGATTGGTCAGTCCTTCAGCAGTCCATGGTACTGTCAGTAGTCTTCTGGTGGACCACAATTCGATGCATCTGTTCTTCTACAGCCTTCCTTATTCAGTGTCTAACTTTCACATGCATATGATGCAATGGAAAATAGCATGGCTTAGGTCATGTGCACCTTAGTCCTCAGAGTAACATCATTGTTCTTCAACACTATAAAGAGGTTTTCTGCAGCAGATTTACCCATTACAATACATCTTTTGATCTCCTGACTGCTGTTTCTATGAACATTGATAGTGGATCTAAGCAAGACAAAATCCTTGACAACTGAAGCCCTTTTCTCTGTTTATCACCTATTGGTCCACTTTTGGGGATTTTGGTCTTCCTTATATTGAATTGTAACCCATATTGAAGGCTGCAATCCTTTATCTTCAGCAAGTGGTTCAATTCCTCCTCACTTTCAGCAAACAAATGGTGTCATATATGCACACAAGCAGGCTCCCAAAAGTTAGTGGAACAAGGAATCAAAAGAGAATGGAATTTTTCAGGGACTTTTTGAAATACCAGTGTGTGTGTGTGTGTGTGTGTGTGTGTGTGTGTGTGTGTGTGTGTGAGAGAGAGAGAGAGAGAGAGAGAGAGAGAGAGAGAGAGAGAGAGAGAGAGAGGAGATGTGGGCATAAAACAAACATCAAGCAACATAAGGGAGAATGCTGTTGGCTGCTGTTGAACTGATTCTGGTGCGCATGCACAGTGACCTGCTGTGTGCACCATAGTGACCCCTCAGAAGCAGATCATCAAGCCTACCTTTCAACTGAAATTCTGAGAATTCACAATTTTCAGAAGTATGTGGATAACAGTGAAAGCCAAAATTCTATTTGCACAGTCCCCACGTGGATTAAGCTTCCAGTGAATTCCTTCAGACCATTGACCAGGGATGTGAACACTCTTGCCACCAGGCAGAGGGCATTGGAAAGTGGATTACCCCTTAGGCAGCCCATGGTGGGGCTTAGAGACTTGCCTAAGTGTATCCTTGAATCGAGGCTGCCATTCTGGGCTGCACAGTCATGAGTCATGCCCCCAAAGCCTTGGTTGTTTGGTCCTGGACCACTCTTGTAAACTGTCCTGTTTAACACAGGACCCAATCCTTGTCCTATTCTTGCTTCTGTAGTCCCACCTTGAACTGTGATGTTGGGATCTGCCGCCATGTCCTTTCAAGTCTGTGAATCTCAGATAACCCTTACATATCAATAAGACCTCTTGCTAATAGTTTCCCTCCCCTCATCTCGATGGCATGTGTTTGTCCTGTTTAAGATTTAATAAATTATCTTTGAGATTTGGGATATCCTCTTACCCTAAAACACAAGGCATCTCTGGGTGTATTCCAGCTGCCAACTTTTTAGGTAGTAGTCAAGAAGTTCGCTGTTATGTCACCCAGGAAGCTGGGGAAAGGATGATCACCAGAACAAATCCATTATTCCCTCCACTCGCTTCCTAGCCTTTGAATCTCCACCTTGGAGGCAACTATGGCCTTTCTGTTTCTTTTTGATGATCATGTACGCATGTCCAAGTAAAGCTTACTTTTTACTCTTTTGTATCTCCTATTTCATTAAATATTATATTTTGGAGATTCTTCCAAATGGATTCATACAGAATGACCTCATTCATTTAAGAGTGCATGCTGTTACACAATACAGCTATGATAAAATGCATCTAACCAACCTCTCTTTTTTCTCTGTGTATTTTACAAATTTTCCTGTCAAAATTGACCATATCTGAGTTTGCTTTCAGGGACACCTTAAGTCTGGTACCCCTTGAATCCTAGGGCCTGGAGTCCTCCTCCTCTTCAGAACCAATCTCTGTGTAGGTGTGCTGGTATGTGAACTGTGAACCCTCTCCCTAAAATCAAAAAATAAAACCCAAACTCACTGTCATCAAGTCACTGTTGACTTGCAGTGACCCTCTGAGTTTCTGAAACTCTGTCTATGGTAGTAGAAAAACCAGTCTTTCTCAGAGCTGCTGGTAGTTTTGAACTGCCAACCATGTGGATCACAGCATAACTGTTAGGTTTCTCGGGTGGGAAATACCTCAGTTCTTGGCATCACAGGAGAAAGAATTCATGTCGAAGACTGATTGTTGATCCAAATGGGTTTGTATTAAGGAGAGAAGGTGATAGAGGAGAAGAGAAGAGAAAGAGAGGAGAGAGGGGGAAGGGGGAAAGAAAGGATAGAGAGAGAGAGAGAGAGAGAGAGAGAGAGAGAGAGAGAGAGAGAGAGAGAGCCCACAGAAAAACAGGGAGGTGGTCTCCAGGTTCGGCCTTTAGTGGCTTCGGCTGGGAGGCGTGGTTGACATTATTGGTTGACCCCATTGGCTGAATTAAGCCCACCTGGCCTGGTTTGCACCCACCTAAGTGCACTCCCTCCCTGCCTCATGTGCCTGAATTTGGAGCCTGCCCAGTAGACACCCTGGTCCCAGCTCTAGCTACCTAACATAAAACTACACCATAACACTACTCCCTCCTAAACAGCATACCTAAAAATATGAGTTGAGCAGAGAAATTGGTTCTTAAAAGAATGCCTTCGCTTACAACCGATTGTCATTTTAAATTTCACTTGATGGTGTAGAGAGAACCAAGAGATCATTCCATCCCTCAGATTACTTGTAAACTACTGCAGAAACCTCAGGAAAGCCAGCAATTGCCTGCAAGACTGAGGTAAGAATCTCAAGGTTGACTCCCAAAACCATACGCATTGCTATAGAGTTGATTCTGACCCATAGCAACCATACACAGGACAGGGTAGAACTAACTACCTCTGAGTTTCCAAGTCTGAAACTCTCTATTTTTGTAAATCATTTTATTGGGGGCTCTTACAGGTCTTATAACAATCCATACATCAATTTTGTCAAGCACATTTGTACATATGTTGCAATCATCATTTTCTTTGTGTGTGAGCCCTTGGTATCAACTCCTTTTATTTCCCTCCCTCCCAACCCTCCCTACCTCATGAACACTTGATAAATTATTAATTATTATTTTTCATATTGTACAGAATCCGCTGTCTCCATTCACCCAAGTTCTTGTTGTTCATGCCCCCCAGTCACCCCCTGGGGAGCGGCGTGGTTATACAGTGATCATTGCAGTCAGTTCCCCCTTTCACACCCCACCTCTCCCCCACCCTCATGGTATCACTACTCCCATTACTGTTCCTAGGGGGTTTATCTGTCCTGAATTCTGTGTGTCCAGAGCTCTTATCTGCACCAGTGTACATGCTTTGGTCTAGCCGGATTTGTAAGGTAGAACTGGAGTCATGATAGTGGGGTGAGGGCTGGGAGAGTCTGTAACTCTTTATAGGAGTAGAAAGCTTCACAGGAAAGTGAATTTGAGGCTGAGACCTTGGGAAAAGTTTGGTCAAGATAAACAGATGTGGAGTGGTGTAGGGAAGGAAAGATTAAAAATAACCTGGTCCAGGATCCTCACAAATTTTAAGTTCATTTGACGCTCCCTAGGGAGGAAGGAGGAAGAGCTATCAGCAGGCAGGCTGTGTCATGCCTACAGCCTCTACAAAAATGCTTCCTGACTCTTCTCAGAAATTCTGCCAGGTGCTACCAGCCTCCTGAGTCTGAGAATGGTTCCTCTATGTTCTTATTAAGCTGAGGAAGGTTGGCACAAAAATATTTGGGAATCCAAGGAGCATGGTGAGGTCATTTCAGGGGGTCATGAGGAATGACTAGTAGGGATTTCAGCCAAATTAAAGGGCTTAGCAATTTGAATACCAGCTGACTCTGACCTTGATCAAGCCTCTTTACCTTTCTGGGTCAATTAAAAAAATTATTTTTTACCAGGTTTCTACTATATGTCAGATATGGGGAAGCAGTAGACAAACCAATAGAAGCTAGGAAATTTGATCCCACCTGTACAGATGTTGCTTCTAAAGACAGCATTCTTTATGTATGAGTTTGCCAGTAGTAATAATTGTCGTTAATCGTGCACTCTTGCCTGAAGAAAAATCCAAGAATCTGTGTCTTTGTACCTCCCTTTTGACACCCTCAAGGAACCCAGTGGTGCTGTGAGGAAGGCATTGGCCTGCTAACCCAAATACTGGCAGTTCAAACCCACCTGATGCTCCAAAGAAGATGAGACTGTCTGTTCCCCTGAAGATATATCCTTTTGGAAACCCCACAGAGCAACTCTACTCTGTCCTATGAGAGTCAGAATAGACTAGTGAGGACAGTAGATGTGGTTTGGGTTTGGTTTCAACACCTCCTCCCTGATCTACCTCATTACATCACAGTGCCTTAATCAGCTCCCCAAGCTGGTTTGTTTTTATGGCAGATTTTCTTTCTCTCCCCAAGTGCCTGATTGTGGGAAACAGAGGGATTTCTCCCAAGCTGTCTACCCCAAATATATTCCAAACTCAGCTGCTTGCAAATGACTATGCACTTGGAGGTCATCAGGAATAGATCAGGGGTCACTCTCCCTAAGAGTTATCAGCTATCTAGTGCAAGCAGACACCACTGCTTATCCCACAACAAGTAGGATTCACTCCCTTCTGATAAGGATAGTAGTTGTCTGTTTCCTTGTAGGAGACACCAGAGAGGTCAAACCCATCCAAAGATGACCAAGGTTAGGCTGCCATCCTAAAACTAGAATTAGTCCATCTTGTCACATGTATACCCCCCAATCTCTACTCTTGCTATTGCATTTCCATAGACCATCCCCTCTCATTACTGTATCACCTATAGCACATCCCCTTCCTGTGACATGGGTCCTCACCTGTCATTAGGGGGCTTGCATGCCCCCAGAGAATATAAAAACCTGGGTTAGCATCAAATATCTCTCTTTCCACGTAGACCACCAAGCGGGGCTGAGCTGAGTATGCTACTATGAATTGTGTCTGACTCCATTTATTTCAATATTTCTCTTATGCTCTGTAACTTTACTATAATATTTATTTATTATCGCTATACAATTGCGCCCACCGGACTCATAATGATGTGTTAGGGGCTGGCTTCCCCTGACACCTGATGCTTATTCTTCTTCTGTCACCTCTGCCCCCCCACCCCCCACCTTTCTTCCCTTCCTTCTCTTCCCACTGTTGGCCACACCATTGCTGTGTGTGTTGCTCGACCTTTTTTGTGCAGGTCTCTGCAGGCAGTTGGGAGAAGAAGGGCAGTGAAAGGGACTGAACATGCCACTATCTGTGGGCAGGACAGGATGTCTGATGCTTTGCTGGCTCTTTGATATGTGAGACCAGCAGCCAAACCTACCCCTTTAAGAGCCTGGAGATGATGACTGAAGGCCTTATGCAAATATTTTTACCTTACTTTTATTGTTCTTTGTGTAAAGTGAGGGGCTGGGCAATATGTTTTTAAGACTCCAAGCTCGAACATTCCAAGAAAGTAAGCATTCAAATGTTAAATGCAGGAATTACAAATACTCCTTGACTGGGATGGGCGTGCTCTGCTCCCTGCTGCTGGAGACAATGGATTAATTCTCCCTCAAGCTTCCAACCAATAGCTTGGTTCCTGTAGGTGGAGTTCACACCCTACTGATATGGTTTTACATTGTCCAAGTTCCCCCTAGGTAACCTAGATAGTCTAAGTGCCCTTTACCTAACCTAGATAGTCCAAGTGCTCGCTAGGAAACCTACATAGTCCCAAGAGCCCGTTCGTTAACCTAGAAGTCCAAGTGCCCGCTAGGTAACCTAGACAGTCCAAGTGCCCGCTAGGTTACCTGCATATTCCAAGTGCGCATTCGTTAACCTAGATAGTCCAAGTGCCCAATAGGTAACCTACATAGTCCAAGTGCCCGCTAGGTAACCTATATAGTCCAAGTGCCCGCTAGGTAACCTAGATAGTCCAAGGGCCCGCTAGTTAACCTACATAGTCCAAGGGCTCACTTGTTCACTTTGATAGTCCAAGTGCCCGCTAGTTAACCTAGATCTTCCAAGTGCCCGCTAGTTAACCTAGATAGTCCAAGTGCCCGCTAGTTAACCTAGATAGTCCAAGTGTCCTCTAGTTAACCTACATAGTCCAAGTGCCCGCTAGTTAACCTATATACTAAGTGCCCGCTACGTAACCTAGATATTCCAAGGGCAAGCTAGTTAACCTATATCGTCCAAGTGCCCGCTAGGCAACCTAGATAGTCCAAGTGCCCGCTAAGGAACCTACGTAGTCCAAGTGCACGCTAGTTATCCTAGATAGTCCAAGTGCCCGCTTGTTAACCTAGATAGTCCAAGTGCCTGCTAGGTAACCTACATAGTGCAAGTGTCCGCTAGTTAACCTACATATTCCAAGTGCCCGCTAGTTAACATAGATAGTCCAAATGCCCGCTAGGGAACGTACATAGTCCACGTGCCCGCTAGGTAACCTAGATAGTTCAAGTACCCGCTAGGTAACCTAGATCATCAAAGGGCCCCCTAGTTAGCCTACATAGTCCAAGTGCCCGCTAGGTAACCTAGATAGTCCAAGTGCCCTTTAGGGAACCTAGATAGTCCAAGTGCCCTTTAGAAAACCTAGATAGTCCAAGGGCCCGCTAGTAATCCTACATAGTCCATGGGCCCGCTAGTTAACCTACATATTCCAAGTTCCCGCTGGTTAACCTAAATAATCTAAGTGCCCGTTGGCTAACCTATATAGTCCAAGGGCCCGCTAGTTGACCTACATAGTCAAAGTGCCAGCTAGGTAACCTAGGTAGTACAAGTGCCCGCTAGCGAACCTAGATAGTCCAAGTGCCTGTTAGCTAACCTAGATAGTCCAAGTGGCGGCTATGTAACCTACATAGTCCAAGTGCCCGTTCGTTAACCTATATAATCCAAGTGCCCGTTCGTTAACCGAGATAATCCAAGTGCCCACTAGGTAACCTAGACAGTCCAAGTGCCCGCTAGTTAACCTACAAAGTCCAAGTGCCCTATAGGGAACCTACATAAATCAAGTGCCCGCTGGCAAACCTACATAGTCCAAGTGCCCGTTAGTTAACCTAGATAGTCAAAGTGCCTGCTAGGTAACCTAGATAGTCCAAGTGCCCGCTAGGTAACCTACATAGTCCAAGTGCCCGCTAGGTAACCTAAATAATCGAAATGACCGCTAGGGAAACTACATAGTCCAAGTGCCCGCTAGTTAACCTAGATAGTCCAAGTGCCTGCTAGTAAACCTATATAATCCATGGGCCCGCTAGTTAGCCTACATAGTGCAAGGGTCCGCTAGTTAACCTACATCCTCCAAGGGCCCGCGAGTTAACCTAGATAGTCCATGTGCCCGCTAGTTAACCTACATAGACTAAGTGCCCGCTAGGTAACCTAGATAGTTCAAGTGACCACTAGTTTACCCACATAGTCCAAGTGCCCGTTCGTTAACCTACATAGTCCAAGTGCCCGCTAGGTAACCAATATAGTCCAAATGCCCGCTAAGGGCCCTAATATTCCAAATGCCCGCTAGTTAACCTAGATAGTCCAAGTGCTCGCTAGTTAACCTAGATAGACCAAGTGCCCGCTAGGGAACCTATCTAGTCCAAGTACCCGCTAGGAAACGTACATAGTCCAAGTGCCCGCTAGGTAACGTACATAGTCCAAGTGCCCGCTAGGTAACGAAGATAGTCCAAGTGCCCGCTAGGGAACGTACATAGTACACGTGCCCGCTAGGTAACCTAGATAGTCCAAGTGCCCGCTAGGTAACCTAGATAGTGCAAGTGCCCGCTATTAAACTAGATAGTTGAAGTACCCGCTAGGTAACCTCGATCGTCCAAGGGCCCCCTAGTTAGCCTACATAGTCCAAGTGCCCGCTTGGTAACCTAGATAGTTCAAGTGCCCGTTTGGTAACCTAGATAGTCTAAATGCCGTTTAGGGAACCTAGATAGTCCAAGGGCCCGCTAGTAAACCTACATAGTCCATGGGCCCGCTAGTTAACCTACATAGTGCAAGTGTCCGCTAGTTAACCTACATATTCCAAGTGTCCGATATTTAACCTACATAATCTAAGTGCCAGCTAGGTAACCTAGATAGTACAAGTGCCCGCTAGGGAATCTAGATAGTCCAAGTGCCTGTTAGCTAACCTAGATAGTCCAAGTGGCGGCTAGGTAACCTACATAGTCCAAGTGCCCGTTCGTTAACCTAGATAATCCAAGTGCCCGCTAGGTAACCTAGACAGTCCAAGTGCCCGCTAGTTAACCTACATAGTCCAAGTGCCCATGGGGAACCTACATAATCCAAGTGCCCGCTCGGCAACCTACATACTCCAGGTGCCCGTTAGTTAACCTAGATAGTCAAAGTGCCTGCTAGGTAACCTAGATAGTCCAAGTGCCCGCTATTTGACCTATATACCAAGTGCCCGTTACATAACCTAGATAGTCCAAGGGCACGCTAGTTAAACTACATAGTGCAAGTGCCCGCTAAGCAACCTAGATAGTCCAAGTGCCCGCTAAGGAACCTACATTGTCCAAGTGCACGCTAGTTAACCTATATAGTCCAAGTGCCCGCTAGTTAACCTAGATAGTCCAAGTGCCTGCTAGGTAACCTACATAGTGCAAGTGTCCGCTAGTTAACCTACATAGTCCAAGTTCCCGCTACTTAACCTAGATAGTTCAAGTACCCGCTAGGTAACCTAGATAGTCCAAGGGCCCCCTAGTTGGCCTACATAGTCCAAGTGCCTGCTAGGTAACCGAGATAGTCCAAGTGCCTTTTCGGTAACCTAGATAGTCCAAGTGCCCTTTAGGGAACCTAGATAGTCGAAGGGCCCGCAAGTAAACCTACATAGTCCAAGGGCCAGCTAGTTAACCTACATATTCCAAGTGCCCGCTAGTTAACCTACATAATGTAAGTGCCCGTTAGCTAACCTAGATAGTCCAAGGGCCCGCTAGTTCACTTACATAGTCCAAGTGCCAGCTAGGTATCCTAGATAGTACAAGTGCCCGCTAGGTAACCTAGATAGTCCAAGTGCCCACTAGGGGACGTACTTAGTCCATGTGCCCATTAGCTAACCCAGATAGTCCAAGTGCCCGCTAGTTAACATTGATCATCCAAGTGCCCGCTAGTTAACCTAGATAGTCCAAGTGCCCTCTAGTTAACCTAGACCGTCCAAGTGCCCGCTAGTTAACTTACATAGTCCAAAGGCCCGCTAGTTAACCTAGATAGTCCAAGTGCTCGCTAGTTAACCTACATAGTACAAGGGCCCACTAGTTGACCTAGATAGTCCAAGTGCCCGCTAGGTATCCTAGATAGTCCAACAGCCCGCTAGGTAACCTAGATAGTCCAAGGGCCAGCTAATTAACCTACATAGTCCAAGTTCCTGGTAGTTAACTTACATAGTTCAAGTGTCCGTAGGGAACATACATAGTCCAAGTGCCCGCTAAGGAACCTATATAGTCCAAGTGCCAGTTAGGTAACCTAGATAGTCCAAATGCCCGCTAGGGAACCCACATAGTCCAAGTGCCCGCTAGGGAACTTACATAGTCCAAGGGCCCGCTAGCGAACCTATATAGTCCAAGTGCCCGTTAGTTAACCTAGATAGTCCAAGTGCCCGTTAGGTAACCTAGATAGTCCAACAGCCCGCTAGGTAACCTACATATTCCAAGAACATGCTAGGTAACGTAGATAGTTCAAGTACCAGCTAGGTAACCTAGATAGTCCAAGTGCCCGCTAGGTAACCTACAAAGTCTAAGTGCCCGCTAGGTAATCTACATAGTCCAAAAGCCCGCTAGGTAACCTAGATAGTCCAAGTGTCCGCTAGATAACCTAGAGTCCAAGTGCTCGCTAGTTAACCTACATAGTCCAAGTGCCCGCTATGTAACCTAGATAGTCAAAGTGCCCGTTAGGTAACCTAGATAGTCCAAGTGCCCGCTAGTTAACTTACATTGTCCAAGTTCCCGCTAGGTAACCTACATAGTCCAAGTGCCCGTTACCTAACCTACATAGTCCAAGAGCCCATTCGTTAACGTAGAAGTCCAAGTGCCCGCTAGGTAACCTAGACAGTCCAAGTGCCCGCTAGGTTACCTGCATATTACAAGTGCCCATTCGTTAACCTAGATAGTCCAAGTGCCCAATAGGTAACCTACATAGTCCAATTGCCCGCTAGGTAACCTGTACAGTCCAAGTGCCCGCTAGGTAACCTAGATAGTCCAAGGGCCCGCTAGTTAACCTACATAGTCCAAGGGCTCACTTGTTCACTTTGATAGTCAAAGTGCCCGCTAGTTAACCTAGATCTTCCAAGTGCCTGCTAGTTAACCTAGATTGTCCAAGTGCCCGCTAGTTAACCTACATAGTCCAAGGGCCCACTAGTTAACCTAGATAATCCAAGTGTCCTCTAGTTAACCTACATAGTCCAAGTGCCCGCTAGTTAACCTATATACCAAGTGCCCGCTACGTAACCTAGATATTCCAAGGGCACGCTAGTTAACCTATATCGTCCAAGTGCCCGCTAGGCAACCTAGATAGTCCAAGTGCCCGCTAAGGAACCTACATAGTCCAAGTGCATGCTAATTATACTAGATAGTCCAAGTGCCCGCTAGTTAACCTAGATAGTCCAAGTGCCTGCTAGATAACCTACATAGTGCAAGTGTCCGCTAGTTAACCTACACATTCCAAGTGCCCGCTAGTTAACATAGATAGTCCAAATGCCCGCTAGGGAACGTACATAGTCCACGTGCCCGCTAGGTAACCTAGATAGTTCAAGTACCCGCTAGGTAACCTAGACAGTCCAAGTGCCCGCTAGTTAACCTACATAGTCCAAGTGCCCATGGGGAACCTACATAATCCAAGTGCCCGCTCGGCAACCTACATACTCCAGGTGCCCGTTAGTTAACCTAGATAGTCAAAGTGCCTGCTAGGTAACCTAGATAGTCCAAGTGCCCGCTATTTGACCTATATACCAAGTGCCCGTTACATAACCTAGATAGTCCAAGGGCACGCTAGTTAAACTACATAGTGCAAGTGCCCGCTAAGCAACCTAGATAGTCCAAGTGCCCGCTAAGGAACCTACATTGTCCAAGTGCACGCTAGTTAACCTATATAGTCCAAGTGCCCGCTAGTTAACCTAGATAGTCCAAGTGCCTGCTAGGTAACCTACATAGTGCAAGTGTCCGCTAGTTAACCTACATAGTCCAAGTGCCCGCTACTTAACCTAGATAGTTCAAGTACCCGCTAGGTAACCTAGATAGTCCAAGGGCCCCCTAGTTGGCCTACATAGTCCAAGTGCCTGCTAGGTAACCGAGATAGTCCAAGTGCCTTTTCGGTAACCTAGATAGTCCAAGTGCCCTTTAGGGAACCTAGATAGTCAAAGGGCCCGCAAGTAAACCTACATAGTCCAAGGGCCAGCTAGTTAACCTACATATTCCAAGTGCCCGCTAGTTAACCTACATAATGTAAGTGCCCGTTAGCTAACCTAGATAGTCCAAGGGCCCGCTAGTTCACTTACATAGTCCAAGTGCCAGCTAGGTATCCTAGATAGTACAAGTGCCCGCTAGGTAACCTAGATAGTCCAAGTGCCCACTAGGGGACGTACTTAGTCCATGTGCCCATTAGCTAACCTAGATAGTCCAAGTGCCCGCTAGTTAACATTGATCATCCAAGTGCCCGCTAGTTAACCTAGATAGTCCAAGTGCCCTCTAGTTAACCTAGACCGTCCAAGTGCCCGCTAGTTAACTTACATAGTCCAAAGGCCCGCTAGTTAACCTAGATAGTCCAAGTGCTCGCTAGTTAACCTACATAGTACAAGGGCCCACTAGTTGACCTAGATAGTCCAAGTGCCCGCTAGGTATCCTAGATAGTCCAACAGCCCGCTAGGTAACCTAGATAGTCCAAGGGCCAGCTAATTAACCTACATAGTCCAAGTTCCTGGTAGTTAACTTACATAGTTCAAGTGTCCGTAGGGAACATACATAGTCCAAGTGCCCGCTAGGGAACCTATATAGTCCAAGTGCCAGTTAGGTAACCTAGATAGTCCAAATGCCCGCTAGGGAACCCACATAGTCCAAGTGCCCGCTAGGGAACTTACATAGTCCAAGGGCCCGCTAGCGAACCTACATAGTCCAAGTGCCCGTTAGTTAACCTAGATAGTCCAAGTGCCCGTTAGGTAACCTAGATAGTCCAACAGCCCACTAGGTAACCTACATATTCCAAGAACATGCTAGGTAACGTAGATAGTTCAAGTACCAGCTAGGTAACCTAGATAGTCCAAGTGCCCGCTAGGTAACCTACAAAGTCTAAGTGCCCGCTAGGTAATCTACATAGTCCAAAAGCCCGCTAGGTAACCTAGAAAGTCCAAGGGCCCGCTAGGTAGCCTACATAGTCCTAGTGCCCCCTAGTTAACCTATATTCTCCAAGGGCCCGATAGGGAACCTACATAGTCCAAGTGCCCGTTAGTTAACCTAGATAGTCTAAGTGCCCGCTTGGTAACCTAGATAGACCAACAGCCCGCTAAGTAACATACATACTCCAAGAACCCGCTAGGTAATGTAGATAGTTCAAGTGCCAGTTAGGTAACCTAGATAGTCCAACTGCCCGCTAGGTAACCTACAGAGTCTAAGTGCCCGCTAGGTCATCTATATAGACCAAATGCCCGCTAGGGAACCTACATAGTCCAAGTGCCCGTTAGGTAACCTAGATAATCCAAGTGCCCGCTAGTTAACCTATATCGTCCAAGTGCCCGCTAGTTAACCTAGATCGTCCAAGTGTCCGCTAGTTAACCTACATAGTGCAAGAGCCCGCTAGTTAACCTAGATCGTGCAAGTGTCCGCTAGTTAACCCACATAGTCCAAGTGCCAGTTAGCTAACCTAGATAGTCCAAGGGCCCGCTTGGTAACCTTGATAATCCAATTGCCCGCTAGGGAACATACATAGTCCAAGTGCCAGCTAGGTAACCTAGATAGTCCTAGTGCCCGTTAGTTAATCTAGATAGTCCATGTGCCCACTAGGGGACGTACTTAGTCCAAGTGCCTGTTAGCTAACCGAGATAGTCCAAGTGCCCGCTAGTTAACATTGATCATCCAAGTGCCCTCTAGTTAACCTAGATCGTCCAAGTGCCCGCTAGTTAACCTACATAGTCCAAGGGCCCGCTAGTTGACCTACGTAGTCCAAGGTCCGCTAGTTAACCTAGATAGTCCAAGCGCTCACTAGTTAACCTACATAGTACAACGGCCGTTAGTTGACCTAGATAGTCCAAGTGCCTGCTGGTTAACCTACATAGTCCATGTGCCCGGTAGGTAACCTAAGTAGTCCAAATGTCCGATTGGGATCCTATATAGTCCAAGTGCCCACTAGGTAACCTACATGGTCCAAGTGCCCGTTCGTTAACCTAGATAGTCCAAGTGCCCGCTAGGTAACCTAGACTGCCGAAGTGCCCGCTAGGCAAACTAGATAGGCCAAGTGCCCGCTATGTAACCTAGATAGTCCAAGTGCCCGCTAGGTAACTTACATTGTCCAAGTTCCCGCTAGGTAACCTAGATAGTCCAAGTGCCCATTACCTAACGTAGATAGTCCAAGTGCCCGGTAAGCAACCTACATAGACCAAGTGCCCGTTCGTTAACCTAGAAGTCCAAGTGCCCGTTCGTTAACCTAGATAGTCCAAGTGCTTACTAGGTAACCTACATAGTCCAAGTGCCGGCTAGGTTACCTATATAGTCCAAGTGCCCGCTAGGTAATCTGGATAGTCCAAGGGCCCGCTAGTTAACATAGATAGTCCAAGTGCCCGCTAGGGAACCTACATAGTCCAAGTGTCCGCTAGGTAACCTAGATATTGCAAGTGCCCGCTTGTTAACCTAGACAGTTGAAGTACCCGCTAGGTAACCTAGATCGTCCAAGGGCCCCCTAGTTATCCTACATAGTCCAAGTGCCTGCTATGTAACCTACATATTCCAAGTACCCGCTAGTTAACCTACATAATCTAAGTGCCCGTTAGCTAACCTAGATAGTCCAAGGGCCCGCTCGTTGACCTACATAGTCCAAGTGCCCGCTATGTAACCTAGATAGTCAAAGTGCCCGTTAGGTAACCTAGATAGTCCAAGTGCCCGCTAGTTAACTTACATTGTCCAAGTTCCCGCTAGGTAACCTACATAGTGCAAGTTCCCGTTACCTAACCTACATAGTCCAAGAGCCCGTTCGTTAACGTAGAAGTCCAAGTGCCCACTAGGTAACCTAGACAGTCCAAGTGCCCGCTAGGTTACCTGCATATTACAAGTGCCCATTCGTTAACCTAGATAGTCCAAGTGCCCAATAGGTAACCTACATAGTCCAATTGCCCGCTAGGTAACCTGTACAGTCCAAGTGCCCGCTAGGTAACCTAGATAGTCCAAGGGCCCGCTAGTTAACCTACATAGTCCAAGGGCTCACTTGTTCACTTTGATAGTCAAAGTGCCCGCTAGTTAACCTAGATCTTCCAAGTGCCTGCTAGTTAACCTAGATTGTCCAAGTGCCCGCTAGTTAACCTACATAGTCCAAGGGCCCACTAGTTAACCTAGATAATCCAAGTGTCCTCTAGTTAACCTACATAGTCCAAGTGCCCGCTAGTTAACCTATATACCAAGTGCCCGCTACGTAACCTAGATATTCCAAGGGCACGCTAGTTAACCTATATCGTCCAAGTGCCCGCTAGGCAACCTAGATAGTCCAAGTGCCCGCTAAGGAACCTACATAGTCCAAGTGCATGCTAATTATACTAGATAGTCCAAGTGCCCGCTAGTTAACCTAGATAGTCCAAGTGCCTGCTAGATAACCTACATAGTGCAAGTGTCCGCTAGTTAACCTACACATTCCAAGTGCCCGCTAGTTAACATAGATAGTCCAAATGCCCGCTAGGGAACGTACATAGTCCACGTGCCCGCTAGGTAACCTAGATAGTTCAAGTACCCGCTAGGTAACCTAGATCATCAAAGGGACCCCTAGTTAGCCTACATAGTCCAAGTGCCCGCTAGGTAACCTAGATAGTCCAAGTGCCCTTTAGGGAACCTAGATAGTCCAAGTGCCCTATAGGGAACCGAGATAGTCCAAGGGCCCGCTAGTTAACCTACATAATCTAAGTGCCCGTTGGTTAACCTTGATAGTCCAAGGGCCCGCTAGTTGACCTACATAGTCAAAGTGCCAGCTAGGTAACCTAGGTAGTACAAGGGCCCGCTAGCGAACCTAGATAGTCCAAGTGTCTGTTAGCTAACCTAGATAGTCCAAGAGGCGGCTAGGTAACCTACATAGTCTAAGTGCCCGTTCGTTAACCTAGATAATCCAAGTGCCCGTTCGTTAACCGAGATAATCCAAGTGCCCACTACGTAACCTAGACAGTCCAAGTGCCCGCTAGTTAACCTACAAAGTCCAAGTGCCCTATAGGGAACCTACATAATCCAAGTGCCTGCTAGGCAACCTACATAGTCCAAGTGCCCGTTAGTTAACCTAGATAGTCAAAGTGCCTGCTAGGTAACCTAGATAGTCCAAGTGCCCGCTAGGTAACCTACATAGTCCAAGTGCCCGTTCGTTAACCTAGATAGTCCAAGTGCCCCTTGGGAAACCTACATAGTCCAAGGGCCCGCTAGGTAACCTAAATAGTCCAAATGCCCGCTAGGGAAAGTACATAATCCAAGTGCCCGCTAGTTAACCTAGATAGTCCAAGTGCCTGCTATTAAACCTACATAATCCATGGGCCCGCTAGTTAGCCTACATAGTGCAAGGGCCCGCTAGTTAACCTAGATAGTCCAAGTGCCCGCTAGTTAACCTACATAGTCTAAGTGCCCGCTAGGTAACCTAGACAGTTCCAATGACCACTAGGTTACTCACATAGTCCAAGTGCCCGTTCGTTAAACTGCATAGTCCAAGTGCCCGCTAGGTAACCAATATAGTCCAAATGCCCGCTAGGGGCCCTAATATTCCAAATGCCCGCTAGTTAACATATATGGTCCAAGTGCTCGCTAGTTAACCTACATAGACCAAGTGCCCGCTAGTTAACCTACATAGTGCAAGAGCCCGCTAGTTAACCTAGATCGTGCAAGTGTCCGCTAGTTAACCCACATAGTCCAAGTGCCAGTTAGCTAACCTAGATAGTCCAAGGGCCCGCTTGGTAACCTTGATAATCCAATTGCCCGCTAGGGAACATACATAGTCCAAGTGCCAGCTAGGTAACCTAGATAGTCCTAGTGCCCGTTAGTTAATCTAGATAGTCCATGTGCCCACTAGGGGACGTACTTAGTCCAAGTGCCTGTTAGCTAACCGAGATAGTCCAAGTGCCCGCTAGTTAACATTGATCATCCAAGTGCCCTCTAGTTAACCTAGATCGTCCAAGTGCCCGCTAGTTAACCTACATAGTCCAAGGGCCCGCTAGTTGACCTACGTAGTCCAAGGTCCGCTAGTTAACCTAGATAGTCCAAGCGCTCACTAGTTAACCTACATAGTACAACGGCCGTTAGTTGACCTAGATAGTCCAAGTGCCCGCTGGTTAACCTACATAGTCCATGTGCCCGGTAGGTAACCTAAGTAGTCCAAATGTCCGATTGGGATCCTATATAGTCCAAGTGCCCACTAGGTAACCTACATGGTCCAAGTGCCCGTTCGTTAACCTAGATAGTCCAAGTGCCCGCTAGGTAACCTAGACTGCCGAAGTGCCCGCTAGGCAAACTAGATAGGCCAAGTGCCCGCTAGGTAACCTAGAGTCCAAGTGCTCGCTAGTTAACCTACATAGTCCAAGTGCCCGCTATGTAACCTAGATAGTCCAAGTGCCCGCTAGGTAACTTACATTGTCCAAGTTCCCGCTAGGTAACCTAGATAGTCCAAGTGCCCATTACCTAACGTAGATAGTCCAAGTGCCCGGTAAGCAACCTACATAGACCAAGTGCCCGTTCGTTAACCTAGAAGTCCAAGTGCCCGTTCGTTAACCTAGATAGTCCAAGTGCTTACTAGGTAACCTACATAGTCCAAGTGCCGGCTAGGTTACCTATATAGTCCAAGTGCCCGCTAGGTAATCTGGATAGTCCAAGGGCCCGCTAGTTAACATAGATAGTCCAAGTGCCCGCTAGGGAACCTACATAGTCCAAGTGTCCGCTAGGTAACCTAGATATTGCAAGTGCCCGCTAGTTAACCTAGACAGTTGAAGTACCCGCTAGGTAACCTAGATCGTCCAAGGGCCCCCTAGTTATCCTACATAGTCCAAGTGCCTGCTAGGTAACCTAGATAGTCCAAGTGCCCGTTCGGTAACCTAGATAGTCTAAGTGCCCTTTAGGGAACCTAGATAGTCCAAGGGCCTGCTAGTAAACCTACATAATCCATGGGCCCGCTAGTTAACCTACATAGTGCAAGGGCCCGCTAGTTAACCTACATCATGCAAGTGTCCGCTAGTTAACCTATATACGAAGTGCCCGCTATGTAACCTAGATAGTCCAAGGGCACGGTAGTTAACCTACATAGTGCAAGTGGCCGCTAGGCAACCTAGATAGTCCAAGTGCCCGCTAAGGCACCTACATAGTCCAAGTGCACGCTAGTTAACCTACATAATCTAAGTGCCCGTTAGCTAACCTAGATAGTCCAAGGGCCCGCTCGTTGACCTACATAGTCCAAGTGCCAGCTAGGTATCCTAGATAGTACAAGTGCCCGCTAGGTAATCTAGATAGTCCAAGTGCCCGTTAGTTAACCTAGATAGTCCAAGTGCCCACTAGGGGACGTACTTAGTCCATGTGCCCATTAGCTACCCTAGATAGTCCAAGTGCCCGCTAGTTAACATTGATCATCCAAGTGCCCGCTAGTTAACCTAGATAGTCCAAGTGCCCTCTAGTTAACCTAGATCGTCCAAGTGCCCGCTAGTTAACCTACATAGTCCAAAGGCCCGCTAGTTAACCTACATAGTCCAAGGTCCGCTAGTTAACCAGGATAGTCCAAGTGCCCGCTAGCTAACCTAGATAGTCCAAGTGCCTGCTAGGTAACCTAAGTAGTCCAAATATCCGAAGGGATCCTACATAGTCCAAGTGCCCTCTAGGTTACCTACATAGTCCAAGTGACCGTTCGTTAACCTAGATAGTCCAAGTGCCCGCTAGGAAACCTACATAGTCCAAGGGCCCGCTAGGTAACATAGACAGTCCAAGTGTCCGCTAGATAACCTAGAGTCCAAGTGCTCGCTAGTTAACCTACATAGTCCAAGTGCCCGCTATGTAACCTAGATAGTCAAAGTGCCCGTTAGGTAACCTAGATAGTCCAAGTGCCCGCTAGTTAACTTACATTGTCCAAGTTCCCGCTAGGTAACCTACATAGTCCAAGTGCCCGTTACCTAACCTACATAGTCCAAGAGCCCGTTCGTTAACGTAGAAGTCCAAGTGCCCGCTAGGTAACCTAGACAGTCCAAGTGCCCGCTAGGTTACCTGCATATCACAAGTGCCCATTCGTTAACCTAGATAGTCCAAGTGCCCAATAGGTAACCTACATAGTCCAATTGCCCGCTAGGTAACCTGTATAGTCCAAGTGCCCGCTAGGTAACCTAGATAGTCCAAGGGCCCGCTAGTTAACCTACATAGTCCAAGGGCTCACTTGTTCACTTTGATAGTCAAAGTGCCCGCTAGTTAACCTAGATCTTCCAAGTGCCTGCTAGTTAACCTAGATTGTCCAAGTGCCCGCTAGTTAACCTACATAGTCCAAGGGCCCACTAGTTAACCTAGATAATCCAAGTGTCCTCTAGTTAACCTACATAGTCCAAGTGCCCGCTAGTTAACCTATATACCAAGTGCCCGCTACGTAACCTAGATATTCCAAGGGCACGCTAGTTAACCTATATCGTCCAAGTGCCCGCTAGGCAACCTAGATAGTCCAAGTGCCCGCTAAGGAACCTACATAGTCCAAGTGCATGCTAATTATACTAGATAGTCCAAGTGCCCGCTAGTTAACCTAGATAGTCCAAGTGCCTGCTAGATAACCTACATAGTGCAAGTGTCCGCTAGTTAACCTACACATTCCAAGTGCCCGCTAGTTAACATAGATAGTCCAAATGCCCGCTAGGGAACGTACATAGTCCACGTGCCCGCTAGGTAACCTAGATAGTTCAAGTACCCGCTAGGTAACCTAGACAGTCCAAGTGCCCGCTAGTTAACCTACATAGTCCAAGTGCCCATGGGGAACCTACATAATCCAAGTGCCCGCTCGGCAACCTACATACTCCAGGTGCCCGTTAGTTAACCTAGATAGTCAAAGTGCCTGCTAGGTAACCTAGATAGTCCAAGTGCCCGCTATTTGACCTATATACCAAGTGCCCGTTACATAACCTAGATAGTCCAAGGGCACGCTAGTTAAACTACATAGTGCAAGTGCCCGCTAAGCAACCTAGATAGTCCAAGTGCCCGCTAAGGAACCTACATTGTCCAAGTGCACGCTAGTTAACCTATATAGTCCAAGTGCCCGCTAGTTAACCTAGATAGTCCAAGTGCCTGCTAGGTAACCTACATAGTGCAAGTGTCCGCTAGTTAACCTACATAGTCCAAGTGCCCGCTACTTAACCTAGATAGTTCAAGTACCCGCTAGGTAACCTAGATAGTCCAAGGGCCCCCTAGTTGGCCTACATAGTCCAAGTGCCTGCTAGGTAACCGAGATAGTCCAAGTGCCTTTTCGGTAACCTAGATAGTCCAAGTGCCCTTTAGGGAACCTAGATAGTCGAAGGGCCCGCAAGTAAACCTACATAGTCCAAGGGCCAGCTAGTTAACCTACATATTCCAAGTGCCCGCTAGTTAACCTACATAATGTAAGTGCCCGTTAGCTAACCTAGATAGTCCAAGGGCCCGCTAGTTCACTTACATAGTCCAAGTGCCAGCTAGGTATCCTAGATAGTACAAGTGCCCGCTAGGTAACCTAGATAGTCCAAGTGCCCACTAGGGGACGTACTTAGTCCATGTGCCCATTAGCTAACCTAGATAGTCCAAGTGCCCGCTAGTTAACATTGATCATCCAAGTGCCCGCTAGTTAACCTAGATAGTCCAAGTGCCCTCTAGTTAACCTAGACCGTCCAAGTGCCCGCTAGTTAACTTACATAGTCCAAAGGCCCGCTAGTTAACCTAGATAGTCCAAGTGCTCACTAGTTAACCTACATAGTACAAGGGCCCACTAGTTGACCTAGATAGTCCAAGTGCCCGCTAGGTATCCTAGATAGTCCAACAGCCCGCTAGGTAACCTAGATAGTCCAAGGGCCAACTAATTAACCTACATAGTCCAAGTTCCTGGTAGTTAACTTACATAGTTCAAGTGTCCGTAGGGAACATACATAGTCCAAGTGCCCGCTAGGGAACCTATATAGTCCAAGTGCCAGTTAGGTAACCTAGATAGTCCAAATGCCCGCTAGGGAACCCACATAGTCCAAGTGCCCGCTAGGGAACTTACATAGTCCAAGGGCCCGCTAGCGAACCTACATAGTCCAAGTGCCCGTTAGTTAACCTAGATAGTCCAAGTGCCCGTTAGGTAACCTAGATAGTCCAACAGCCCGCTAGGTAACCTACATATTCCAAGAACATGCTAGGTAACATAGATAGTTCAAGTACCAGCTAGGTAACCTAGATAGTCCAAGTGCCCGCTAGGTAACCTACAAAGTCTAAGTGCCCGCTAGGTAATCTACATAGTCCAAAAGCCCGCTAGGTAACCTAGATAGTCCAAGGGCCCGCTAGGTAGCCTACATAGTCCTAGTGCCCCCTAGTTAACCTATATTCTCCAAGGGCCCGATAGGGAACCTACATAGTCCAAGTGCCCGTTAGTTAACCTAGATAGTCTAAGTGCCCGCTTGGTAACCTAGATAGACCAACAGCCCGCTAAGTAACATACATACTCCAAGAACCCGCTAGGTAATGTAGATAGTTCAAGTGCCAGTTAGGTAACCTAGATAGTCCAACTGCCCGCTAGGTAACCTACAGAGTCTAAGTGCCCGCTAGGTCATCTATATAGACCAAATGCCCGCTAGGGAACCTACATAGTCCAAGTGCCCGTTAGGTAACCTAGATAATCCAAGTGCCCGCTAGTTAACCTATATCGTCCAAGTGCCCGCTAGTTAACCTAGATCGTCCAAGTGTCCGCTAGTTAACCTACATAGTGCAAGAGCCCGCTAGTTAACCTAGATCGTGCAAGTGTCCGCTAGTTAACCCACATAGTCCAAGTGCCAGTTAGCTAACCTAGATAGTCCAAGGGCCCGCTTGGTAACCTTGATAATCCAATTGCCCGCTAGGGAACATACATAGTCCAAGTGCCAGCTAGGTAACCTAGATAGTCCTAGTGCCCGTTAGTTAATCTAGATAGTCCATGTGCCCACTAGGGGACGTACTTAGTCCAAGTGCCTGTTAGCTAACCGAGATAGTCCAAGTGCCCGCTAGTTAACATTGATCATCCAAGTGCCCTCTAGTTAACCTAGATCGTCCAAGTGCCCGCTAGTTAACCTACATAGTCCAAGGGCCCGCTAGTTGACCTACGTAGTCCAAGGTCCGCTAGTTAACCTAGATAGTCCAAGCGCTCACTAGTTAACCTACATAGTACAACGGCCGTTAGTTGACCTAGATAGTCCAAGTGCCTGCTGGTTAACCTACATAGTCCATGTGCCCGGTAGGTAACCTAAGTAGTCCAAATGTCCGATTGGGATCCTATATAGTCCAAGTGCCCACTAGGTAACCTACATGGTCCAAGTGCCCGTTCGTTAACCTAGATAGTCCAAGTGCCCGCTAGGTAACCTAGACTGCCGAAGTGCCCGCTAGGCAAACTAGATAGGCCAAGTGCCCGCTATGTAACCTAGATAGTCCAAGTGCCCGCTAGGTAACTTACATTGTCCAAGTTCCCGCTAGGTAACCTAGATAGTCCAAGTGCCCATTACCTAACGTAGATAGTCCAAGTGCCCGGTAAGCAACCTACATAGACCAAGTGCCCGTTCGTTAACCTAGAAATCCAAGTGCCCGTTCGTTAACCTAGATAGCCCAAGTGCTTACTAGGTAACCTACATAGTCCAAGTGCCGGCTAGGTTACCTATATAGTCCAAGTGCCCGCTAGGTAATCTGGATAGTCCAAGGGCCCGCTAGTTAACATAGATAGTCCAAGTGCCCGCTAGGGAACCTACATAGTCCAAGTGTCCGCTAGGTAACCTAGATATTGCAAGTGCCCGCTTGTTAACCTAGACAGTTGAAGTACCCGCTAGGTAACCTAGATCGTCCAAGGGCCCCCTAGTTATCCTACATAGTCCAAGTGCCTGCTAGGTAACCTAGATAGTCCAAGTGCCCGTTCGGTAACCTAGATAGTCTACGTGCCCTTTAGGGAACCTAGATAGTCCAAGGGCCTGCTAGTAAACCTACATAATCCATGGGCCCGCTAGTTAACCTACATAGTGCAAGGGCCCGCTAGTTAACCTACATCATGCAAGTGTCTGCTAGTTAACCTATATACGAAGTGCCCGCTATGTAACCTAGATAGTCCAAGGGCACGGTAGTTAACCTACATAGTGCAAGTGGCCGCTAGGCAACCTAGATAGTCCAAGTGCCCGCTAAGGAACCTACATAGTCCAAGTGCACGCTAGTTAACCTATATAGTCCAAGTGCCTGCTAGTTAACCTAGATAGTCCAAGTGCCTGCTATGTAACCTACATATTCCAAGTACCCGCTAGTTAACCTACATAATCTAAGTGCCCGTTAGCTAACCTAGATAGTCCAAGGGCCCGCTCGTTGACCTACATAGTCCAAGTGCCCGCTATGTAACCTAGATAGTCAAAGTGCCCGTTAGGTAACCTAGATAGTCCAAGTGCCCGCTAGTTAACTTACATTGTCCAAGTTCCCGCTAGGTAACCTACATAGTGCAAGTGCCCGTTACCTAACCTACATAGTCCAAGAGCCCGTTCGTTAACGTAGAAGTCCAAGTGCCCACTAGGTAACCTAGACAGTCCAAGTGCCCGCTAGGTTACCTGCATATTACAAGTGCCCATTCGTTAACCTAGATAGTCCAAGTGCCCAATAGGTAACCTACATAGTCCAATTGCCCGCTAGGTAACCTGTACAGTCCAAGTGCCCGCTAGGTAACCTAGATAGTCCAAGGGCCCGCTAGTTAACCTACATAGTCCAAGGGCTCACTTGTTCACTTTGATAGTCAAAGTGCCCGCTAGTTAACCTAGATCTTCCAAGTGCCTGCTAGTTAACCTAGATTGTCCAAGTGCCCGCTAGTTAACCTACATAGTCCAAGGGCCCACTAGTTAACCTAGATAATCCAAGTGTCCTCTAGTTAACCTACATAGTCCAAGTGCCCGCTAGTTAACCTATATACCAAGTGCCCGCTACGTAACCTAGATATTCCAAGGGCACGCTAGTTAACCTATATCGTCCAAGTGCCCGCTAGGCAACCTAGATAGTCCAAGTGCCCGCTAAGGAACCTACATAGTCCAAGTGCATGCTAATTATACTAGATAGTCCAAGTGCCCGCTAGTTAACCTAGATAGTCCAAGTGCCTGCTAGATAACCTACATAGTGCAAGTGTCCGCTAGTTAACCTACACATTCCAAGTGCCCGCTAGTTAACATAGATAGTCCAAATGCCCGCTAGGGAACGTACATAGTCCACGTGCCCGCTAGGTAACCTAGATAGTTCAAGTACCCGCTAGGTAACCTAGATCATCAAAGGGACCCCTAGTTAGCCTACATAGTCCAAGTGCCCGCTAGGTAACCTAGATAGTCCAAGTGCCCTTTAGGGAACCTAGATAGTCCAAGTGCCCTATAGGGAACCGAGATAGTCCAAGGGCCCGCTAGTTAACCTACATAATCTAAGTGCCCGTTGGTTAACCTTGATAGTCCAAGGGCCCGCTAGTTGACCTACATAGTCAAAGTGCCAGCTAGGTAACCTAGGTAGTACAAGGGCCCGCTAGCGAACCTAGATAGTCCAAGTGTCTGTTAGCTAACCTAGATAGTCCAAGAGGCGGCTAGGTAACCTACATAGTCTAAGTGCCCGTTCGTTAACCTAGATAATCCAAGTGCCCGTTCGTTAACCGAGATAATCCAAGTGCCCACTACGTAACCTAGACAGTCCAAGTGCCCGCTAGTTAACCTACAAAGTCCAAGTGCCCTATAGGGAACCTACATAATCCAAGTGCCTGCTAGGCAACCTACATAGTCCAAGTGCCCGTTAGTTAACCTAGATAGTCAAAGTGCCTGCTAGGTAACCTAGATAGTCCAAGTGCCCGCTAGGTAACCTACATAGTCCAAGTGCCCGTTCGTTAACCTAGATAGTCCAAGTGCCCCTTGGGAAACCTACATAGTCCAAGGGCCCGCTAGGTAACCTAAATAGTCCAAATGCCCGCTAGGGAAAGTACATAATCCAAGTGCCCGCTAGTTAACCTAGATAGTCCAAGTGCCTGCTATTAAACCTACATAATCCATGGGCCCGCTAGTTAGCCTACATAGTGCAAGGGCCCGCTAGTTAACCTAGATAGTCCAAGTGCCCGCTAGTTAACCTACATAGTCTAAGTGCCCGCTAGGTAACCTAGACAGTTCCAATGACCACTAGGTTACTCACATAGTCCAAGTGCCCGTTCGTTAAACTGCATAGTCCAAGTGCCCGCTAGGTAACCAATATAGTCCAAATGCCCGCTAGGGGCCCTAATATTCCAAATGCCCGCTAGTTAACATATATGGTCCAAGTGCTCGCTAGTTAACCTACATAGACCAAGTGCCCGCTAGTTAACCTACATAGTGCAAGAGCCCGCTAGTTAACCTAGATCGTGCAAGTGTCCGCTAGTTAACCCACATAGTCCAAGTGCCAGTTAGCTAACCTAGATAGTCCAAGGGCCCGCTTGGTAACCTTGATAATCCAATTGCCCGCTAGGGAACATACATAGTCTAAGTGCCAGCTAGGTAACCTAGATAGTCCTAGTGCCCGTTAGTTAATCTAGATAGTCCATGTGCCCACTAGGGGACGTACTTAGTCCAAGTGCCTGTTAGCTAACCGAGATAGTCCAAGTGCCCGCTAGTTAACATTGATCATCCAAGTGCCCTCTAGTTAACCTAGATCGTCCAAGTGCCCGCTAGTTAACCTACATAGTCCAAGGGCCCGCTAGTTGACCTACGTAGTCCAAGGTCCGCTAGTTAACCTAGATAGTCCAAGCGCTCACTAGTTAACCTACATAGTACAACGGCCGTTAGTTGACCTAGATAGTCCAAGTGCCTGCTGGTTAACCTACATAGTCCATGTGCCCGGTAGGTAACCTAAGTAGTCCAAATGTCCGATTGGGATCCTATATAGTCCAAGTGCCCACTAGGTAACCTACATGGTCCAAGTGCCCGTTCGTTAACCTAGATAGTCCAAGTGCCCGCTAGGTAACCTAGACTGCCGAAGTGCCCGCTAGGCAAACTAGATAGGCCAAGTGCCCGCTATGTAACCTAGATAGTCCAAGTGCCCGCTAGGTAACTTACATTGTCCAAGTTCCCGCTAGGTAACCTAGATAGTCCAAGTGCCCATTACCTAACGTAGATAGTCCAAGTGCCCGGTAAGCAACCTACATAGACCAAGTGCCCGTTCGTTAACCTAGAAGTCCAAGTGCCCGTTCGTTAACCTAGATAGTCCAAGTGCTTACTAGGTAACCTACATAGTCCAAGTGCCGGCTAGGTTACCTATATAGTCCAAGTGCCCGCTAGGTAATCTGGATAGTCCAAGGGCCCGCTAGTTAACATAGATAGTCCAAGTGCCCGCTAGGGAACCTACATAGTCCAAGTGTCCGCTAGGTAACCTAGATATTGCAAGTGCCCGCTTGTTAACCTAGACAGTTGAAGTACCCGCTAGGTAACCTAGATCGTCCAAGGGCCCCCTAGTTATCCTACATAGTCCAAGTGCCTGCTAGGTAACCTAGATAGTCCAAGTGCCCGTTCGGTAACCTAGATAGTCTACGTGCCCTTTAGGGAACCTAGATAGTCCAAGGGCCTGCTAGTAAACCTACATAATCCATGGGCCCGCTAGTTAACCTACATAGTGCAAGGGCCCGCTAGTTAACCTACATCATGCAAGTGTCTGCTAGTTAACCTATATACGAAGTGCCCGCTATGTAACCTAGATAGTCCAAGGGCACGGTAGTTAACCTACATAGTGCAAGTGGCCGCTAGGCAACCTAGATAGTCCAAGTGCCCGCTAAGGAACCTACATAGTCCAAGTGCACGCTAGTTAACCTATATAGTCCAAGTGCCTGCTAGTTAACCTAGATAGTCCAAGTGCCTGCTATGTAACCTACATATTCCAAGTACCCGCTAGTTAACCTACATAATCTAAGTGCCCGTTAGCTAACCTAGATAGTCCAAGGGCCCGCTCGTTGACCTACATAGTCCAAGTGCCCGCTATGTAACCTAGATAGTCAAAGTGCCCGTTAGGTAACCTAGATAGTCCAAGTGCCCGCTAGTTAACTTACATTGTCCAAGTTCCCGCTAGGTAACCTACATAGTGCAAGTGCCCGTTACCTAACCTACATAGTCCAAGAGCCCGTTCGTTAACGTAGAAGTCCAAGTGCCCACTAGGTAACCTAGACAGTCCAAGTGCCCGCTAGGTTACCTGCATATTACAAGTGCCCATTCGTTAACCTAGATAGTCCAAGTGCCCAATAGGTAACCTACATAGTCCAATTGCCCGCTAGGTAACCTGTACAGTCCAAGTGCCCGCTAGGTAACCTAGATAGTCCAAGGGCCCGCTAGTTAACCTACATAGTCCAAGGGCTCACTTGTTCACTTTGATAGTCAAAGTGCCCGCTAGTTAACCTAGATCTTCCAAGTGCCTGCTAGTTAACCTAGATTGTCCAAGTGCCCGCTAGTTAACCTACATAGTCCAAGGGCCCACTAGTTAACCTAGATAATCCAAGTGTCCTCTAGTTAACCTACATAGTCCAAGTGCCCGCTAGTTAACCTATATACCAAGTGCCCGCTACGTAACCTAGATATTCCAAGGGCACGCTAGTTAACCTATATCGTCCAAGTGCCCGCTAGGCAACCTAGATAGTCCAAGTGCCCGCTAAGGAACCTACATAGTCCAAGTGCATGCTAATTATACTAGATAGTCCAAGTGCCCGCTAGTTAACCTAGATAGTCCAAGTGCCTGCTAGATAACCTACATAGTGCAAGTGTCCGCTAGTTAACCTACACATTCCAAGTGCCCGCTAGTTAACATAGATAGTCCAAATGCCCGCTAGGGAACGTACATAGTCCACGTGCCCGCTAGGTAACCTAGATAGTTCAAGTACCCGCTAGGTAACCTAGATCATCAAAGGGACCCCTAGTTAGCCTACATAGTCCAAGTGCCCGCTAGGTAACCTAGATAGTCCAAGTGCCCTTTAGGGAACCTAGATAGTCCAAGTGCCCTATAGGGAACCGAGATAGTCCAAGGGCCCGCTAGTTAACCTACATAATCTAAGTGCCCGTTGGTTAACCTTGATAGTCCAAGGGCCCGCTAGTTGACCTACATAGTCAAAGTGCCAGCTAGGTAACCTAGGTAGTACAAGGGCCCGCTAGCGAACCTAGATAGTCCAAGTGTCTGTTAGCTAACCTAGATAGTCCAAGAGGCGGCTAGGTAACCTACATAGTCTAAGTGCCCGTTCGTTAACCTAGATAATCCAAGTGCCCGTTCGTTAACCGAGATAATCCAAGTGCCCACTACGTAACCTAGACAGTCCAAGTGCCCGCTAGTTAACCTACAAAGTCCAAGTGCCCTATAGGGAACCTACATAATCCAAGTGCCTGCTAGGCAACCTACATAGTCCAAGTGCCCGTTAGTTAACCTAGATAGTCAAAGTGCCTGCTAGGTAACCTAGATAGTCCAAGTGCCCGCTAGGTAACCTACATAGTCCAAGTGCCCGTTCGTTAACCTAGATAGTCCAAGTGCCCCTTGGGAAACCTACATAGTCCAAGGGCCCGCTAGGTAACCTAAATAGTCCAAATGCCCGCTAGGGAAAGTACATAATCCAAGTGCCCGCTAGTTAACCTAGATAGTCCAAGTGCCTGCTATTAAACCTACATAATCCATGGGCCCGCTAGTTAGCCTACATAGTGCAAGGGCCCGCTAGTTAACCTAGATAGTCCAAGTGCCCGCTAGTTAACCTACATAGTCTAAGTGCCCGCTAGGTAACCTAGACAGTTCCAATGACCACTAGGTTACTCACATAGTCCAAGTGCCCGTTCGTTAAACTGCATAGTCCAAGTGCCCGCTAGGTAACCAATATAGTCCAAATGCCCGCTAGGGGCCCTAATATTCCAAATGCCCGCTAGTTAACATATATGGTCCAAGTGCTCGCTAGTTAACCTACATAGACCAAGTGCCCGCTAGTTAACCTACATAGTGCAAGAGCCCGCTAGTTAACCTAGATCGTGCAAGTGTCCGCTAGTTAACCCACATAGTCCAAGTGCCAGTTAGCTAACCTAGATAGTCCAAGGGCCCGCTTGGTAACCTTGATAATCCAATTGCCCGCTAGGGAACATACATAGTCCAAGTGCCAGCTAGGTAACCTAGATAGTCCTAGTGCCCGTTAGTTAATCTAGATAGTCCATGTGCCCACTAGGGGACGTACTTAGTCCAAGTGCCTGTTAGCTAACCGAGATAGTCCAAGTGCCCGCTAGTTAACATTGATCATCCAAGTGCCCTCTAGTTAACCTAGATCGTCCAAGTGCCCGCTAGTTAACCTACATAGTCCAAGGGCCCGCTAGTTGACCTACGTAGTCCAAGGTCCGCTAGTTAACCTAGATAGTCCAAGCGCTCACTAGTTAACCTACATAGTACAACGGCCGTTAGTTGACCTAGATAGTCCAAGTGCCCGCTGGTTAACCTACATAGTCCATGTGCCCGGTAGGTAACCTAAGTAGTCCAAATGTCCGATTGGGATCCTATATAGTCCAAGTGCCCACTAGGTAACCTACATGGTCCAAGTGCCCGTTCGTTAACCTAGATAGTCCAAGTGCCCGCTAGGTAACCTAGACTGCCGAAGTGCCCGCTAGGCAAACTAGATAGGCCAAGTGCCCGCTAGGTAACCTAGAGTCCAAGTGCTCGCTAGTTAACCTACATAGTCCAAGTGCCCGCTATGTAACCTAGATAGTCCAAGTGCCCGCTAGGTAACTTACATTGTCCAAGTTCCCGCTAGGTAACCTAGATAGTCCAAGTGCCCATTACCTAACGTAGATAGTCCAAGTGCCCGGTAAGCAACCTACATAGACCAAGTGCCCGTTCGTTAACCTAGAAGTCCAAGTGCCCGTTCGTTAACCTAGATAGTCCAAGTGCTTACTAGGTAACCTACATAGTCCAAGTGCCGGCTAGGTTACCTATATAGTCCAAGTGCCCGCTAGGTAATCTGGATAGTCCAAGGGCCCGCTAGTTAACATAGATAGTCCAAGTGCCCGCTAGGGAACCTACATAGTCCAAGTGTCCGCTAGGTAACCTAGATATTGCAAGTGCCCGCTAGTTAACCTAGACAGTTGAAGTACCCGCTAGGTAACCTAGATCGTCCAAGGGCCCCCTAGTTATCCTACATAGTCCAAGTGCCTGCTAGGTAACCTAGATAGTCCAAGTGCCCGTTCGGTAACCTAGATAGTCTAAGTGCCCTTTAGGGAACCTAGATAGTCCAAGGGCCTGCTAGTAAACCTACATAATCCATGGGCCCGCTAGTTAACCTACATAGTGCAAGGGCCCGCTAGTTAACCTACATCATGCAAGTGTCCGCTAGTTAACCTATATACGAAGTGCCCGCTATGTAACCTAGATAGTCCAAGGGCACGGTAGTTAACCTACATAGTGCAAGTGGCCGCTAGGCAACCTAGATAGTCCAAGTGCCCGCTAAGGCACCTACATAGTCCAAGTGCACGCTAGTTAACCTACATAATCTAAGTGCCCGTTAGCTAACCTAGATAGTCCAAGGGCCCGCTCGTTGACCTACATAGTCCAAGTGCCAGCTAGGTATCCTAGATAGTACAAGTGCCCGCTAGGTAATCTAGATAGTCCAAGTGCCCGTTAGTTAACCTAGATAGTCCAAGTGCCCACTAGGGGACGTACTTAGTCCATGTGCCCATTAGCTACCCTAGATAGTCCAAGTGCCCGCTAGTTAACATTGATCATCCAAGTGCCCGCTAGTTAACCTAGATAGTCCAAGTGCCCTCTAGTTAACCTAGATCGTCCAAGTGCCCGCTAGTTAACCTACATAGTCCAAAGGCCCGCTAGTTAACCTACATAGTCCAAGGTCCGCTAGTTAACCAGGATAGTCCAAGTGCCCGCTAGCTAACCTAGATAGTCCAAGTGCCTGCTAGGTAACCTAAGTAGTCCAAATATCCGAAGGGATCCTACATAGTCCAAGTGCCCTCTAGGTTACCTACATAGTCCAAGTGACCGTTCGTTAACCTAGATAGTCCAAGTGCCCGCTAGGAAACCTACATAGTCCAAGGGCCCGCTAGGTAACATAGACAGTCCAAGTGTCCGCTAGATAACCTAGAGTCCAAGTGCTCGCTAGTTAACCTACATAGTCCAAGTGCCCGCTATGTAACCTAGATAGTCAAAGTGCCCGTTAGGTAACCTAGATAGTCCAAGTGCCCGCTAGTTAACTTACATTGTCCAAGTTCCCGCTAGGTAACCTACATAGTCCAAGTGCCCGTTACCTAACCTACATAGTCCAAGAGCCCGTTCGTTAACGTAGAAGTCCAAGTGCCCGCTAGGTAACCTAGACAGTCCAAGTGCCCGCTAGGTTACCTGCATATTACAAGTGCCCATTCGTTAACCTAGATAGTCCAAGTGCCCAATAGGTAACCTACATAGTCCAATTGCCCGCTAGGTAACCTGTATAGTCCAAGTGCCCGCTAGGTAACCTAGATAGTCCAAGGGCCCGCTAGTTAACCTACATAATCCAAGGGCTCACTTGTTCACTTTGATAGTCAAAGTGCCCGCTAGTTAACCTAGATCTTCCAAGTGCCTGCTAGTTAACCTAGATTGTCCAAGTGCCCGCTAGTTAACCTACATAGTCCAAGGGCCCACTAGTTAACCTAGATAATCCAAGTGTCCTCTAGTTAACCTACATAGTCCAAGTGCCCGCTAGTTAACCTATATACCAAGTGCCCGCTACGTAACCTAGATATTCCAAGGGCACGCTAGTTAACCTATATCGTCCAAGTGCCCGCTAGGCAACCTAGATAGTCCAAGTGCCCGCTAAGGAACCTACATAGTCCAAGTGCATGCTAATTATACTAGATAGTCCAAGTGCCCGCTAGTTAACCTAGATAGTCCAAGTGCCTGCTAGATAACCTACATAGTGCAAGTGTCCGCTAGTTAACCTACACATTCCAAGTGCCCGCTAGTTAACATAGATAGTCCAAATGCCCGCTAGGGAACGTACATAGTCCACGTGCCCGCTAGGTAACCTAGATAGTTCAAGTACCCGCTAGGTAACCTAGACAGTCCAAGTGCCCGCTAGTTAACCTACATAGTCCAAGTGCCCATGGGGAACCTACATAATCCAAGTGCCCGCTCGGCAACCTACATACTCCAGGTGCCCGTTAGTTAACCTAGATAGTCAAAGTGCCTGCTAGGTAACCTAGATAGTCCAAGTGCCCGCTATTTGACCTATATACCAAGTGCCCGTTACATAACCTAGATAGTCCAAGGGCACGCTAGTTAAACTACATAGTGCAAGTGCCCGCTAAGCAACCTAGATAGTCCAAGTGCCCGCTAAGGAACCTACATTGTCCAAGTGCACGCTAGTTAACCTATATAGTCCAAGTGCCCGCTAGTTAACCTAGATAGTCCAAGTGCCTGCTAGGTAACCTACATAGTGCAAGTGTCCGCTAGTTAACCTACATAGTCCAAGTGCCCGCTACTTAACCTAGATAGTTCAAGTACCCGCTAGGTAACCTAGATAGTCCAAGGGCCCCCTAGTTGGCCTACATAGTCCAAGTGCCTGCTAGGTAACCGAGATAGTCCAAGTGCCTTTTCGGTAACCTAGATAGTCCAAGTGCCCTTTAGGGAACCTAGATAGTCGAAGGGCCCGCAAGTAAACCTACATAGTCCAAGGGCCAGCTAGTTAACCTACATATTCCAAGTGCCCGCTAGTTAACCTACATAATGTAAGTGCCCGTTAGCTAACCTAGATAGTCCAAGGGCCCGCTAGTTCACTTACATAGTCCAAGTGCCAGCTAGGTATCCTAGATAGTACAAGTGCCCGCTAGGTAACCTAGATAGTCCAAGTGCCCACTAGGGGACGTACTTAGTCCATGTGCCCATTAGCTAACCTAGATAGTCCAAGTGCCCGCTAGTTAACATTGATCATCCAAGTGCCCGCTAGTTAACCTAGATAGTCCAAGTGCCCTCTAGTTAACCTAGACCGTCCAAGTGCCCGCTAGTTAACTTACATAGTCCAAAGGCCCGCTAGTTAACCTAGATAGTCCAAGTGCTCGCTAGTTAACCTACATAGTACAAGGGCCCACTAGTTGACCTAGATAGTCCAAGTGCCCGCTAGGTATCCTAGATAGTCCAACAGCCCGCTAGGTAACCTAGATAGTCCAAGGGCCAGCTAATTAACCTACATAGTCCAAGTTCCTGGTAGTTAACTTACATAGTTCAAGTGTCCGTAGGGAACATACATAGTCCAAGTGCCCGCTAGGGAACCTATATAGTCCAAGTGCCAGTTAGGTAACCTAGATAGTCCAAATGCCCGCTAGGGAACCCACATAGTCCAAGTGCCCGCTAGGGAACTTACATAGTCCAAGGGCCCGCTAGCGAACCTACATAGTCCAAGTGCCCGTTAGTTAACCTAGATAGTCCAAGTGCCCGTTAGGTAACCTAGATAGTCCAACAGCCCGCTAGGTAACCTACATATTCCAAGAACATGCTAGGTAACGTAGATAGTTCAAGTACCAGCTAGGTAACCTAGATAGTCCAAGTGCCCGCTAGGTAACCTACAAAGTCTAAGTGCCCGCTAGGTAATCTACATAGTCCAAAAGCCCGCTAGGTAACCTAGATAGTCCAAGGGCCCGCTAGGTAGCCTACATAGTCCTAGTGCCCCCTAGTTAACCTATATTCTCCAAGGGCCCGATAGGGAACCTACATAGTCCAAGTGCCCGTTAGTTAACCTAGATAGTCTAAGTGCCCGCTTGGTAACCTAGATAGACCAACAGCCCGCTAAGTAACATACATACTCCAAGAACCCGCTAGGTAATGTAGATAGTTCAAGTGCCAGCTAGGT
Source organism: Tenrec ecaudatus (assembly GCF_050624435.1). Taxonomy (NCBI): domain Eukaryota; kingdom Metazoa; phylum Chordata; class Mammalia; order Afrosoricida; family Tenrecidae; genus Tenrec; species Tenrec ecaudatus. Next base: position 188,118 of record NW_027457678.1, on the reverse strand, counting down.
AACCTAGATAGTCCAACTGCCCGCTAGGTAACCTACAGAGTCTAAGTGCCCGCTAGGTCATCTATATAGACCAAATGCCCGCTAGGGAACCTACATAGTCCAAGTGCCCGTTAGGTAACCTAGATAATCCAAGTGCCCGCTAGTTAACCTATATCGTCCAAGTGCCCGCTAGTTAACCTAGATCGTCCAAGTGTCCGCTAGTTAACCTACATAGTGCAAGAGCCCGCTAGTTAACCTAGATCGTGCAAGTGTCCGCTAGTTAACCCACATAGTCCAAGTGCCAGTTAGCTAACCTAGATAGTCCAAGGGCCCGCTTGGTAACCTTGATAATCCAATTGCCCGCTAGGGAACATACATAGTCCAAGTGCCAGCTAGGTAACCTAGATAGTCCTAGTGCCCGTTAGTTAATCTAGATAGTCCATGTGCCCACTAGGGGACGTACTTAGTCCAAGTGCCTGTTAGCTAACCGAGATAGTCCAAGTGCCTGCTAGTTAACATTGATCATCCAAGTGCCCTCTAGTTAACCTAGATCGTCCAAGTGCCCGCTAGTTAACCTACATAGTCCAAGGGCCCGCTAGTTGACCTACGTAGTCCAAGGTCCGCTAGTTAACCTAGATAGTCCAAGCGCTCACTAGTTAACCTACATAGTACAACGGCCGTTAGTTGACCTAGATAGTCCAAGTGCCTGCTGGTTAACCTACATAGTCCATGTGCCCGGTAGGTAACCTAAGTAGTCCAAATGTCCGATTGGGATCCTATATAGTCCAAGTGCCCACTAGGTAACCTACATGGTCCAAGTGCCCGTTCGTTAACCTAGATAGTCCAAGTGCCCGCTAGGTAACCTAGACTGCCGAAGTGCCCGATAGGCAAACTAGATAGGCCAAGTGCCCGCTATGTAACCTAGATAGTCCAAGTGCCCGCTAGGTAACTTACATTGTCCAAGTTCCCGCTAGGTAACCTAGATAGTCCAAGTGCCCATTACCTAACGTAGATAGTCCAAGTGCCCGGTAAGCAACCTACATAGACCAAGTGCCCGTTCGTTAACCTAGAAGTCCAAGTGCCCGTTCGTTAACCTAGATAGTCCAAGTGCTTACTAGGTAACCTACATAGTCCAAGTGCCGGCTAGGTTACCTATATAGTCCAAGTGCCCGCTAGGTAATCTGGATAGTCCAAGGGCCCGCTAGTTAACATAGATAGTCCAAGTGCCCGCTAGGGAACCTACATAGTCCAAGTGTCCGCTAGGTAACCTAGATATTGCAAGTGCCCGCTTGTTAACCTAGACAGTTGAAGTACCCGCTAGGTAACCTAGATCGTCCAAGGGCCCCCTAGTTATCCTACATAGTCCAAGTGCCTGCTAGGTAACCTAGATAGTCCAAGTGCCCGTTCGGTAACCTAGATAATCTACGTGCCCTTTAGGGAACCTAGATAGTCCAAGGGCCTGCTAGTAAACCTACATAATCCATGGGCCCGCTAGTTAACCTACATAGTGCAAGGGCCCGCTAGTTAACCTACATCATGCAAGTGTCTGCTAGTTAACCTATATACGAAGTGCCCGCTATGTAACCTAGATAGTCCAAGGGCACGGTAGTTAACCTACATAGTGCAAGTGGCCGCTAGGCAACCTAGATAGTCCAAGTGCCCGCTAAGGAACCTACATAGTCCAAGTGCACGCTAGTTAACCTATATAGTCCAAGTGCCTGCTAGTTAACCTAGATAGTCCAAGTGCCTGCTATGTAACCTACATATTCCAAGTACCCGCTAGTTAACCTACATAATCTAAGTGCCCGTTAGCTAACCTAGATAGTCCAAGGGCCCGCTCGTTGACCTACATAGTCCAAGTGCCCGCTATGTAACCTAGATAGTCAAAGTGCCCGTTAGGTAACCTAGATAGTCCAAGTGCCCGCTAGTTAACTTACATTGTCCAAGTTCCCGCTAGGTAACCTACATAGTGCAAGTGCCCGTTACCTAACCTACATAGTCCAAGAGCCCGTTCGTTAACGTAGAAGTCCAAGTGCCCACTAGGTAACCTAGACAGTCCAAGTGCCCGCTAGGTTACCTGCATATTACAAGTGCCCATTCGTTAACCTAGATAGTCCAAGTGCCCAATAGGTAACCTACATAGTCCAATTGCCCGCTAGGTAACCTGTACAGTCCAAGTGCCCGCTAGGTAACCTAGATAGTCCAAGGGCCCGCTAGTTAACCTACATAGTCCAAGGGCTCACTTGTTCACTTTGATAGTCAAAGTGCCCGCTAGTTAACCTAGATCTTCCAAGTGCCTGCTAGTTAACCTAGATTTTCCAAGTGCCCGCTAGTTAACCTACATAGTCCAAGGGCCCACTAGTTAACCTAGATAATCCAAGTGTCCTCTAGTTAACCTACATAGTCCAAGTGCCCGCTAGTTAACCTATATACCAAGTGCCCGCTACGTAACCTAGATATTCCAAGGGCACGCTAGTTAACCTATATCGTCCAAGTGCCCGCTAGGCAACCTAGATAGTCCAAGTGCCCGCTAAGGAACCTACATAGTCCAAGTGCATGCTAATTATACTAGATAGTCCAAGTGCCCGCTAGTTAACCTAGATAGTCCAAGTGCCTGCTAGATAACCTACATAGTGCAAGTGTCCGCTAGTTAACCTACACATTCCAAGTGCCCGCTAGTTAACATAGATAGTCCAAATGCCCGCTAGGGAACGTACATAGTCCACGTGCCCGCTAGGTAACCTAGATAGTTCAAGTACCCGCTAGGTAACCTAGACAGTCCAAGTGCCCGCTAGTTAACCTACATAGTCCAAGTGCCCATGGGGAACCTACATAATCCAAGTGCCCGCTCGGCAACCTACATACTCCAGGTGCCCGTTAGTTAACCTAGATAGTCAAAGTGCCTGCTAGGTAACCTAGATAGTCCAAGTGCCCGCTAGTTAACCTACATAGTCCAAGGGCTCACTTGTTCACTTTGATAGTCAAAGTGCCCGCTAGTTAACCTAGATCTTCCAAGTGCCTGCTAGTTAACCTAGATTGTCCAAGTGCCCGCTAGTTAACCTACATAGTCCAAGGGCCCACTAGTTAACCTAGATAATCCAAGTGTCCTCTAGTTAACCTACATAGTCCAAGTGCCCGCTAGTTAACCTATATACCAAGTGCCCGCTACGTAACCTAGATATTCCAAGGGCACGCTAGTTAACCTATATCGTCCAAGTGCCCGCTAGGCAACCTAGATAGTCCAAGTGCCCGCTAAGGAACCTACATAGTCCAAGTGCATGCTAATTATACTAGATAGTCCAAGTGCCCGCTAGTTAACCTAGATAGTCCAAGTGCCTGCTAGATAACCTACATAGTGCAAGTGTCCGCTAGTTAACCTACACATTCCAAGTGCCCGCTAGTTAACATAGATAGTCCAAATGCCCGCTAGGGAACGTACATAGTCCACGTGCCCGCTAGGTAACCTAGATAGTTCAAGTACCCGCTAGGTAACCTAGATCATCAAAGGGACCCCTAGTTAGCCTACATAGTCCAAGTGCCCGCTAGGTAACCTAGATAGTCCAAGTGCCCTTTAGGGAACCTAGATAGTCCAAGTGCCCTATAGGGAACCGAGATAGTCCAAGGGCCCGCTAGTTAACCTACATAATCTAAGTGCCCGTTGGTTAACCTTGATAGTCCAAGGGCCCGCTAGTTGACCTACATAGTCAAAGTGCCAGCTAGGTAACCTAGGTAGTACAAGGGCCCGCTAGCGAACCTAGATAGTCCAAGTGTCTGTTAGCTAACCTAGATAGTCCAAGAGGCGGCTAGGTAACCTACATAGTCTAAGTGCCCGTTCGTTAACCTAGATAATCCAAGTGCCCGTTCGTTAACCGAGATAATCCAAGTGCCCACTACGTAACCTAGACAGTCCAAGTGCCCGCTAGTTAACCTACAAAGTCCAAGTGCCCTATAGGGAACCTACATAATCCAAGTGCCTGCTAGGCAACCTACATAGTCCAAGTGCCCGTTAGTTAACCTAGATAGTCAAAGTGCCTGCTAGGTAACCTAGATAGTCCAAGTGCCCGCTAGGTAACCTACATAGTCCAAGTGCCCGTTCGTTAACCTAGATAGTCAAAGTGCCCCTTGGGAAACCTACATAGTCCAAGGGCCCGCTAGGTAACCTAAATAGTCCAAATGCCCGCTAGGGAAAGTACATAATCCAAGTGCCCGCTAGTTAACCTAGATAGTCCAAGTGCCTGCTATTAAACCTACATAATCCATGGGCCCGCTAGTTAGCCTACATAGTGCAAGGGCCCGCTAGTTAACCTAGATAGTCCAAGTGCCCGCTAGTTAACCTACATAGTCTAAGTGCCCGCTAGGTAACCTAGACAGTTCCAATGACCACTAGGTTACTCACATAGTCCAAGTGCCCGTTCGTTAAACTGCATAGTCCAAGTGCCCGCTAGGTAACCAATATAGTCCAAATGCCCGCTAGGGGCCCTAATATTCCAAATGCCCGCTAGTTAACATATATGGTCCAAGTGCTCGCTAGTTAACCTACATAGACCAAGTGCCCGCTAGTTAACCTACATAGTGCAAGAGCCCGCTAGTTAACCTAGATCGTGCAAGTGTCCGCTAGTTAACCCACATAGTCCAAGTGCCAGTTAGCTAACCTAGATAGTCCAAGGGCCCGCTTGGTAACCTTGATAATCCAATTGCCCGCTAGGGAACATACATAGTCCAAGTGCCAGCTAGGTAACCTAGATAGTCCTAGTGCCCGTTAGTTAATCTAGATAGTCCATGTGCCCACTAGGGGACGTACTTAGTCCAAGTGCCTGTTAGCTAACCGAGATAGTCCAAGTGCCCGCTAGTTAACATTGATCATCCAAGTGCCCTCTAGTTAACCTAGATCGTCCAAGTGCCCGCTAGTTAACCTACATAGTCCAAGGGCCCGCTAGTTGACCTACGTAGTCCAAGGTCCGCTAGTTAACCTAGATAGTCCAAGCGCTCACTAGTTAACCTACATAGTACAACGGCCGTTAGTTGACCTAGATAGTCCAAGTGCCCGCTGGTTAACCTACATAGTCCATGTGCCCGGTAGGTAACCTAAGTAGTCCAAATGTCCGATTGGGATCCTATATAGTCCAAGTGCCCACTAGGTAACCTACATGGTCCAAGTGCCCGTTCGTTAACCTAGATAGTCCAAGTGCCCGCTAGGTAACCTAGACTGCCGAAGTGCCCGCTAGGCAAACTAGATAGGCCAAGTGCCCGCTAGGTAACCTAGAGTCCAAGTGCTCGCTAGTTAACCTACATAGTCCAAGTGCCCGCTATGTAACCTAGATAGTCCAAGTGCCCGCTAGGTAACTTACATTGTCCAAGTTCCCGCTAGGTAACCTAGATAGTCCAAGTGCCCATTACCTAACGTAGATAGTCCAAGTGCCCGGTAAGCAACCTACATAGACCAAGTGCCCGTTCGTTAACCTAGAAGTCCAAGTGCCCGTTCGTTAACCTAGATAGTCCAAGTGCTTACTAGGTAACCTACATAGTCCAAGTGCCGGCTAGGTTACCTATATAGTCCAAGTGCCCGCTAGGTAATCTGGATAGTCCAAGGGCCCGCTAGTTAACATAGATAGTCCAAGTGCCCGCTAGGGAACCTACATAGTCCAAGTGTCCGCTAGGTAACCTAGATATTGCAAGTGCCCGCTAGTTAACCTAGACAGTTGAAGTACCCGCTAGGTAACCTAGATCGTCCAAGGGCCCCCTAGTTATCCTACATAGTCCAAGTGCCTGCTAGGTAACCTAGATAGTCCAAGTGCCCGTTCGGTAACCTAGATAGTCTAAGTGCCCTTTAGGGAACCTAGATAGTCCAAGGGCCTGCTAGTAAACCTACATAATCCATGGGCCCGCTAGTTAACCTACATAGTGCAAGGGCCCGCTAGTTAACCTACATCATGCAAGTGTCCGCTAGTTAACCTATATACGAAGTGCCCGCTATGTAACCTAGATAGTCCAAGGGCACGGTAGTTAACCTACATAGTGCAAGTGGCCGCTAGGCAACCTAGATAGTCCAAGTGCCCGCTAAGGCACCTACATAGTCCAAGTGCACGCTAGTTAACCTACATAATCTAAGTGCCCGTTAGCTAACCTAGATAGTCCAAGGGCCCGCTCGTTGACCTACATAGTCCAAGTGCCAGCTAGGTATCCTAGATAGTACAAGTGCCCGCTAGGTAATCTAGATAGTCCAAGTGCCCGTTAGTTAACCTAGATAGTCCAAGTGCCCACTAGGGGACGTACTTAGTCCATGTGCCCATTAGCTACCCTAGATAGTCCAAGTGCCCGCTAGTTAACATTGATCATCCAAGTGCCCGCTAGTTAACCTAGATAGTCCAAGTGCCCTCTAGTTAACCTAGATCGTCCAAGTGCCCGCTAGTTAACCTACATAGTCCAAAGGCCCGCTAGTTAACCTACATAGTCCAAGGTCCGCTAGTTAACCAGGATAGTCCAAGTGCCCGCTAGCTAACCTAGATAGTCCAAGTGCCTGCTAGGTAACCTAAGTAGTCCAAATATCCGAAGGGATCCTACATAGTCCAAGTGCCCTCTAGGTTACCTACATAGTCCAAGTGACCGTTCGTTAACCTAGATAGTGCAAGTGCCCGCTAGGAAACCTACATAGTCCAAGGGCCCGCTAGGTAACATAGACAGTCCAAGTGTCCGCTAGATAACCTAGAGTCCAAGTGCTCGCTAGTTAACCTACATAGTCCAAGTGCCCGCTATGTAACCTAGATAGTCAAAGTGCCCGTTAGGTAACCTAGATAGTCCAAGTGCCCGCTAGTTAACTTACATTGTCCAAGTTCCCGCTAGGTAACCTACATAGTCCAAGTGCCCGTTACCTAACCTACATAGTCCAAGAGCCCGTTCGTTAACGTAGAAGTCCAAGTGCCCGCTAGGTAACCTAGACAGTCCAAGTGCCCGCTAGGTTACCTGCATATTACAAGTGCCCATTCGTTAACCTAGATAGTCCAAGTGCCCAATAGGTAACCTACATAGTCCAATTGCCCGCTAGGTAACCTGTATAGTCCAAGTGCCCGCTAGGTAACCTAGATAGTCCAAGGGCCCGCTAGTTAACCTACATAGTCCAAGGGCTCACTTGTTCACTTTGATAGTCAAAGTGCCCGCTAGTTAACCTAGATCTTCCAAGTGCCTGCTAGTTAACCTAGATTGTCCAAGTGCCCGCTAGTTAACCTACATAGTCCAAGGGCCCACTAGTTAACCTAGATAATCCAAGTGTCCTCTAGTTAACCTACATAGTCCAAGTGCCCGCTAGTTAACCTATATACCAAGTGCCCGCTACGTAACCTAGATATTCCAAGGGCACGCTAGTTAACCTATATCGTCCAAGTGCCCGCTAGGCAACCTAGATAGTCCAAGTGCCCGCTAAGGAACCTACATAGTCCAAGTGCATGCTAATTATACTAGATAGTCCAAGTGCCCGCTAGTTAACCTAGATAGTCCAAGTGCCTGCTAGATAACCTACATAGTGCAAGTGTCCGCTAGTTAACCTACACATTCCAAGTGCCCGCTAGTTAACATAGATAGTCCAAATGCCCGCTAGGGAACGTACATAGTCCACGTGCCCGCTAGGTAACCTAGATAGTTCAAGTACCCGCTAGGTAACCTAGACAGTCCAAGTGCCCGCTAGTTAACCTACATAGTCCAAGTGCCCATGGGGAACCTACATAATCCAAGTGCCCGCTCGGCAACCTACATACTCCAGGTGCCCGTTAGTTAACCTAGATAGTCAAAGTGCCTGCTAGGTAACCTAGATAGTCCAAGTGCCCGCTATTTGACCTATATACCAAGTGCCCGTTACATAACCTAGATAGTCCAAGGGCACGCTAGTTAAACTACATAGTGCAAGTGCCCGCTAAGCAACCTAGATAGTCCAAGTGCCCGCTAAGGAACCTACATTGTCCAAGTGCACGCTAGTTAACCTATATAGTCCAAGTGCCCGCTAGTTAACCTAGATAGTCCAAGTGCCTGCTAGGTAACCTACATAGTGCAAGTGTCCGCTAGTTAACCTACATAGTCCAAGTGCCCGCTACTTAACCTAGATAGTTCAAGTACCCGCTAGGTAACCTAGATAGTCCAAGGGCCCCCTAGTTGGCCTACATAGTCCAAGTGCCTGCTAGGTAACCGAGATAGTCCAAGTGCCTTTTCGGTAACCTAGATAGTCCAAGTGCCCTTTAGGGAACCTAGATAGTCGAAGGGCCCGCAAGTAAACCTACATAGTCCAAGGGCCAGCTAGTTAACCTACATATTCCAAGTGCCCGCTAGTTAACCTACATAATGTAAGTGCCCGTTAGCTAACCTAGATAGTCCAAGGGCCCGCTAGTTCACTTACATAGTCCAAGTGCCAGCTAGGTATCCTAGATAGTACAAGTGCCCGCTAGGTAACCTAGATAGTCCAAGTGCCCACTAGGGGACGTACTTAGTCCATGTGCCCATTAGCTAACCTAGATAGTCCAAGTGCCCGCTAGTTAACATTGATCATCCAAGTGCCCGCTAGTTAACCTAGATAGTCCAAGTGCCCTCTAGTTAACCTAGACCGTCCAAGTGCCCGCTAGTTAACTTACATAGTCCAAAGGCCCGCTAGTTAACCTAGATAGTCCAAGTGCTCGCTAGTTAACATACATAGTACAAGGGCCCACTAGTTGACCTAGATAGTCCAAGTGCCCGCTAGGTATCCTAGATAGTCCAACAGCCCGCTAGGTAACCTAGATAGTCCAAGGGCCAGCTAATTAACCTACATAGTCCAAGTTCCTGGTAGTTAACTTACATAGTTCAAGTGTCCGTAGGGAACATACATAGTCCAAGTGCCCGCTAGGGAACCTATATAGTCCAAGTGCCAGTTAGGTAACCTAGATAGTCCAAATGCCCGCTAGGGAACCCACATAGTCCAAGTGCCCGCTAGGGAACTTACATAGTCCAAGGGCCCGCTAGCGAACCTACATAGTCCAAGTGCCCGTTAGTTAACCTAGATAGTCCAAGTGCCCGTTAGGTAACCTAGATAGTCCAACAGCCCGCTAGGTAACCTACATATTCCAAGAACATGCTAGGTAACGTAGATAGTTCAAGTACCAGCTAGGTAACCTAGATAGTCCAAGTGCCCGCTAGGTAACCTACAAAGTCTAAGTGCCCGCTAGGTAATCTACATAGTCCAAAAGCCCGCTAGGTAACCTAGATAGTCCAAGGGCCCGCTAGGTAGCCTACATAGTCCTAGTGCCCCCTAGTTAACCTATATTCTCCAAGGGCCCGATAGGGAACCTACATAGTCCAAGTGCCCGTTAGTTAACCTAGATAGTCTAAGTGCCCGCTTGGTAACCTAGATAGACCAACAGCCCGCTAAGTAACATACATACTCCAAGAACCCGCTAGGTAATGTAGATAGTTCAAGTGCCAGCTAGGTAACCTAGATAGTCCAACTGCCCGCTAGGTAACCTACAGAGTCTAAGTGCCCGCTAGGTCATCTATATAGACCAAATGCCCGCTAGGGAACCTACATAGTCCAAGTGCCCGTTAGGTAACCTAGATAATCCAAGTGCCCGCTAGTTAACCTATATCGTCCAAGTGCCCGCTAGTTAACCTAGATCGTCCAAGTGTCCGCTAGTTAACCTACATAGTGCAAGAGCCCGCTAGTTAACCTAGATCGTGCAAGTGTCCGCTAGTTAACCCACATAGTCCAAGTGCCAGTTAGCTAACCTAGATAGTCCAAGGGCCCGCTTGGTAACCTTGATAATCCAATTGCCCGCTAGGGAACATACATAGTCCAAGTGCCAGCTAGGTAACCTAGATAGTCCTAGTGCCCGTTAGTTAATCTAGATAGTCCATGTGCCCACTAGGGGACGTACTTAGTCCAAGTGCCTGTTAGCTAACCGAGATAGTCCAAGTGCCCGCTAGTTAACATTGATCATCCAAGTGCCCTCTAGTTAACCTAGATCGTCCAAGTGCCCGCTAGTTAACCTACATAGTCCAAGGGCCCGCTAGTTGACCTACGTAGTCCAAGGTCCGCTAGTTAACCTAGATAGTCCAAGCGCTCACTAGTTAACCTACATAGTACAACGGCCGTTAGTTGACCTAGATAGTCCAAGTGCCTGCTGGTTAACCTACATAGTCCATGTGCCCGGTAGGTAACCTAAGTAGTCCAAATGTCCGATTGGGATCCTATATAGTCCAAGTGCCCACTAGGTAACCTACATGGTCCAAGTGCCCGTTCGTTAACCTAGATAGTCCAAGTGCCCGCTAGGTAACCTAGACTGCCGAAGTGCCCGCTAGGCAAACTAGATAGGCCAAGTGCCCGCTATGTAACCTAGATAGTCCAAGTGCCCGCTAGGTAACTTACATTGTCCAAGTTCCCGCTAGGTAACCTAGATAGTCCAAGTGCCCATTACCTAACGTAGATAGTCCAAGTGCCCGGTAAGCAACCTACATAGACCAAGTGCCCGTTCGTTAACCTAGAAGTCCAAGTGCCCGTTCGTTAACCTAGATAGTCCAAGTGCTTACTAGGTAACCTACATAGTCCAAGTGCCGGCTAGGTTACCTATATAGTCCAAGTGCCCGCTAGGTAATCTGGATAGTCCAAGGGCCCGCTAGTTAACATAGATAGTCCAAGTGCCCGCTAGGGAACCTACATAGTCCAAGTGTCCGCTAGGTAACCTAGATATTGCAAGTGCCCGCTTGTTAACCTAGACAGTTGAAGTACCCGCTAGGTAACCTAGATCGTCCAAGGGCCCCCTAGTTATCCTACATAGTCCAAGTGCCTGCTAGGTAACCTAGATAGTCCAAGTGCCCGTTCGGTAACCTAGATAGTCTACGTGCCCTTTAGGGAACCTAGATAGTCCAAGGGCCTGCTAGTAAACCTACATAATCCATGGGCCCGCTAGTTAACCTACATAGTGCAAGGGCCCGCTAGTTAACCTACATCATGCAAGTGTCTGCTAGTTAACCTATATACGAAGTGCCCGCTATGTAACCTAGATAGTCCAAGGGCACGGTAGTTAACCTACATAGTGCAAGTGGCCGCTAGGCAACCTAGATAGTCCAAGTGCCCGCTAAGGAACCTACATAGTCCAAGTGCACGCTAGTTAACCTATATAGTCCAAGTGCCTGCTAGTTAACCTAGATAGTCCAAGTGCCTGCTATGTAACCTACATATTCCAAGTACCCGCTAGTTAACCTACATAATCTAAGTGCCCGTTAGCTAACCTAGATAGTCCAAGGGCCCGCTCGTTGACCTACATAGTCCAAGTGCCCGCTATGTAACCTAGATAGTCAAAGTGCCCGTTAGGTAACCTAGATAGTCCAAGTGCCCGCTAGTTAACTTACATTGTCCAAGTTCCCGCTAGGTAACCTACATAGTGCAAGTGCCCGTTACCTAACCTACATAGTCCAAGAGCCCGTTCGTTAACGTAGAAGTCCAAGTGCCCACTAGGTAACCTAGACAGTCCAAGTGCCCGCTAGGTTACCTGCATATTACAAGTGCCCATTCGTTAACCTAGATAGTCCAAGTGCCCAATAGGTAACCTACATAGTCCAATTGCCCGCTAGGTAACCTGTACAGTCCAAGTGCCCGCTAGGTAACCTAGATAGTCCAAGGGCCCGCTAGTTAACCTACATAGTCCAAGGGCTCACTTGTTCACTTTGATAGTCAAAGTGCCCGCTAGTTAACCTAGATCTTCCAAGTGCCTGCTAGTTAACCTAGATTGTCCAAGTGCCCGCTAGTTAACCTACATAGTCCAAGGGCCCACTAGTTAACCTAGATAATCCAAGTGTCCTCTAGTTAACCTACATAGTCCAAGTGCCCGCTAGTTAACCTATATACCAAGTGCCCGCTACGTAACCTAGATATTCCAAGGGCACGCTAGTTAACCTATATCGTCCAAGTGCCCGCTAGGCAACCTAGATAGTCCAAGTGCCCGCTAAGGAACCTACATAGTCCAAGTGCATGCTAATTATACTAGATAGTCCAAGTGCCCGCTAGTTAACCTAGATAGTCCAAGTGCCTGCTAGATAACCTACATAGTGCAAGTGTCCGCTAGTTAACCTACACATTCCAAGTGCCCGCTAGTTAACATAGATAGTCCAAATGCCCGCTAGGGAACGTACATAGTCCACGTGCCCGCTAGGTAACCTAGATAGTTCAAGTACCCGCTAGGTAACCTAGATCATCAAAGGGACCCCTAGTTAGCCTACATAGTCCAAGTGCCCGCTAGGTAACCTAGATAGTCCAAGTGCCCTTTAGGGAACCTAGATAGTCCAAGTGCCCTATAGGGAACCGAGATAGTCCAAGGGCCCGCTAGTTAACCTACATAATCTAAGTGCCCGTTGGTTAACCTTGATAGTCCAAGGGCCCGCTAGTTGACCTACATAGTCAAAGTGCCAGCTAGGTAACCTAGGTAGTACAAGGGCCCGCTAGCGAACCTAGATAGTCCAAGTGTCTGTTAGCTAACCTAGATAGTCCAAGAGGCGGCTAGGTAACCTACATAGTCTAAGTGCCCGTTCGTTAACCTAGATAATCCAAGTGCCCGTTCGTTAACCGAGATAATCCAAGTGCCCACTACGTAACCTAGACAGTCCAAGTGCCCGCTAGTTAACCTACAAAGTCCAAGTGCCCTATAGGGAACCTACATAATCCAAGTGCCTGCTAGGCAACCTACATAGTCCAAGTGCCCGTTAGTTAACCTAGATAGTCAAAGTGCCTGCTAGGTAACCTAGATAGTCCAAGTGCCCGCTAGGTAACCTACATAGTCCAAGTGCCCGTTCGTTAACCTAGATAGTCCAAGTGCCCCTTGGGAAACCTACATAGTCCAAGGGCCCGCTAGGTAACCTAAATAGTCCAAATGCCCGCTAGGGAAAGTACATAATCCAAGTGCCCGCTAGTTAACCTAGATAGTCCAAGTGCCTGCTATTAAACCTACATAATCCATGGGCCCGCTAGTTAGCCTACATAGTGCAAGGGCCCGCTAGTTAACCTAGATAGTCCAAGTGCCCGCTAGTTAACCTACATAGTCTAAGTGCCCGCTAGGTAACCTAGACAGTTCCAATGACCACTAGGTTACTCACATAGTCCAAGTGCCCGTTCGTTAAACTGCATAGTCCAAGTGCCCGCTAGGTAACCAATATAGTCCAAATGCCCGCTAGGGGCCCTAATATTCCAAATGCCCGCTAGTTAACATATATGGTCCAAGTGCTCGCTAGTTAACCTACATAGACCAAGTGCCCGCTAGTTAACCTACATAGTGCAAGAGCCCGCTAGTTAACCTAGATCGTGCAAGTGTCCGCTAGTTAACCCACATAGTCCAAGTGCCAGTTAGCTAACCTAGATAGTCCAAGGGCCCGCTTGGTAACCTTGATAATCCAATTGCCCGCTAGGGAACATACATAGTCCAAGTGCCAGCTAGGTAACCTAGATAGTCCTAGTGCCCGTTAGTTAATCTAGATAGTCCATGTGCCCACTAGGGGACGTACTTAGTCCAAGTGCCTGTTAGCTAACCGAGATAGTCCAAGTGCCCGCTAGTTAACATTGATCATCCAAGTGCCCTCTAGTTAACCTAGATCGTCCAAGTGCCCGCTAGTTAACCTACATAGTCCAAGGGCCCGCTAGTTGACCTACGTAGTCCAAGGTCCGCTAGTTAACCTAGATAGTCCAAGCGCTCACTAGTTAACCTACATAGTACAACGGCCGTTAGTTGACCTAGATAGTCCAAGTGCCCGCTGGTTAACCTACATAGTCCATGTGCCCGGTAGGTAACCTAAGTAGTCCAAATGTCCGATTGGGATCCTATATAGTCCAAGTGCCCACTAGGTAACCTACATGGTCCAAGTGCCCGTTCGTTAACCTAGATAGTCCAAGTGCCCGCTAGGTAACCTAGACTGCCGAAGTGCCCGCTAGGCAAACTAGATAGGCCAAGTGCCCGCTAGGTAACCTAGAGTCCAAGTGCTCGCTAGTTAACCTACATAGTCCAAGTGCCCGCTATGTAACCTAGATAGTCCAAGTGCCCGCTAGGTAACTTACATTGTCCAAGTTCCCGCTAGGTAACCTAGATAGTCCAAGTGCCCATTACCTAACGTAGATAGTCCAAGTGCCCGGTAAGCAACCTACATAGACCAAGTGCCCGTTCGTTAACCTAGAAGTCCAAGTGCCCGTTCGTTAACCTAGATAGTCCAAGTGCTTACTAGGTAACCTACATAGTCCAAGTGCCGGCTAGGTTACCTATATAGTCCAAGTGCCCGCTAGGTAATCTGGATAGTCCAAGGGCCCGCTAGTTAACATAGATAGTCCAAGTGCCCGCTAGGGAACCTACATAGTCCAAGTGTCCGCTAGGTAACCTAGATATTGCAAGTGCCCGCTAGTTAACCTAGACAGTTGAAGTACCCGCTAGGTAACCTAGATCGTCCAAGGGCCCCCTAGTTATCCTACATAGTCCAAGTGCCTGCTAGGTAACCTAGATAGTCCAAGTGCCCGTTCGGTAACCTAGATAGTCTAAGTGCCCTTTAGGGAACCTAGATAGTCCAAGGGCCTGCTAGTAAACCTACATAATCCATGGGCCCGCTAGTTAACCTACATAGTGCAAGGGCCCGCTAGTTAACCTACATCATGCAAGTGTCCGCTAGTTAACCTATATACGAAGTGCCCGCTATGTAACCTAGATAGTCCAAGGGCACGGTAGTTAACCTACATAGTGCAAGTGGCCGCTAGGCAACCTAGATAGTCCAAGTGCCCGCTAAGGCACCTACATAGTCCAAGTGCACGCTAGTTAACCTACATAATCTAAGTGCCCGTTAGCTAACCTAGATAGTCCAAGGGCCCGCTCGTTGACCTACATAGTCCAAGTGCCAGCTAGGTATCCTAGATAGTACAAGTGCCCGCTAGGTAATCTAGATAGTCCAAGTGCCCGTTAGTTAACCTAGATAGTCCAAGTGCCCACTAGGGGACGTACTTAGTCCATGTGCCCATTAGCTACCCTAGATAGTCCAAGTGCCCGCTAGTTAACATTGATCATCCAAGTGCCCGCTAGTTAACCTAGATAGTCCAAGTGCCCTCTAGTTAACCTAGATCGTCCAAGTGCCCGCTAGTTAACCTACATAGTCCAAAGGCCCGCTAGTTAACCTACATAGTCCAAGGTCCGCTAGTTAACCAGGATAGTCCAAGTGCCCGCTAGCTAACCTAGATAGTCCAAGTGCCTGCTAGGTAACCTAAGTAGTCCAAATATCCGAAGGGATCCTACATAGTCCAAGTGCCCTCTAGGTTACCTACATAGTCCAAGTGACCGTTCGTTAACCTAGATAGTCCAAGTGCCCGCTAGGAAACCTACATAGTCCAAGGGCCCGCTAGGTAACATAGACAGTCCAAGTGTCCGCTAGATAACCTAGAGTCCAAGTGCTCGCTAGTTAACCTACATAGTCCAAGTGCCCGCTATGTAACCTAGATAGTCAAAGTGCCCGTTAGGTAACCTAGATAGTCCAAGTGCCCGCTAGTTAACTTACATTGTCCAAGTTCCCGCTAGGTAACCTACATAGTCCAAGTGCCCGTTACCTAACCTACATAGTCCAAGAGCCCGTTCGTTAACGTAGAAGTCCAAGTGCCCGCTAGGTAACCTAGACAGTCCAAGTGCCCGCTAGGTTACCTGCATATTACAAGTGCCCATTCGTTAACCTAGATAGTCCAAGTGCCCAATAGGTAACCTACATAGTCCAATTGCCCGCTAGGTAACCTGTATAGTCCAAGTGCCCGCTAGGTAACCTAGATAGTCCAAGGGCCCGCTAGTTAACCTACATAATCCAAGGGCTCACTTGTTCACTTTGATAGTCAAAGTGCCCGCTAGTTAACCTAGATCTTCCAAGTGCCTGCTAGTTAACCTAGATTGTCCAAGTGCCCGCTAGTTAACCTACATAGTCCAAGGGCCCACTAGTTAACCTAGATAATCCAAGTGTCCTCTAGTTAACCTACATAGTCCAAGTGCCCGCTAGTTAACCTATATACCAAGTGCCCGCTACGTAACCTAGATATTCCAAGGGCACGCTAGTTAACCTATATCGTCCAAGTGCCCGCTAGGCAACCTAGATAGTCCAAGTGCCCGCTAAGGAACCTACATAGTCCAAGTGCATGCTAATTATACTAGATAGTCCAAGTGCCCGCTAGTTAACCTAGATAGTCCAAGTGCCTGCTAGATAACCTACATAGTGCAAGTGTCCGCTAGTTAACCTACACATTCCAAGTGCCCGCTAGTTAACATAGATAGTCCAAATGCCCGCTAGGGAACGTACATAGTCCACGTGCCCGCTAGGTAACCTAGATAGTTCAAGTACCCGCTAGGTAACCTAGACAGTCCAAGTGCCCGCTAGTTAACCTACATAGTCCAAGTGCCCATGGGGAACCTACATAATCCAAGTGCCCGCTCGGCAACCTACATACTCCAGGTGCCCGTTAGTTAACCTAGATAGTCAAAGTGCCTGCTAGGTAACCTAGATAGTCCAAGTGCCCGCTATTTGACCTATATACCAAGTGCCCGTTACATAACCTAGATAGTCCAAGGGCACGCTAGTTAAACTACATAGTGCAAGTGCCCGCTAAGCAACCTAGATAGTCCAAGTGCCCGCTAAGGAACCTACATTGTCCAAGTGCACGCTAGTTAACCTATATAGTCCAAGTGCCCGCTAGTTAACCTAGATAGTCCAAGTGCCTGCTAGGTAACCTACATAGTGCAAGTGTCCGCTAGTTAACCTACATAGTCCAAGTGCCCGCTACTTAACCTAGATAGTTCAAGTACCCGCTAGGTAACCTAGATAGTCCAAGGGCCCCCTAGTTGGCCTACATAGTCCAAGTGCCTGCTAGGTAACCGAGATAGTCCAAGTGCCTTTTCGGTAACCTAGATAGTCCAAGTGCCCTTTAGGGAACCTAGATAGTCGAAGGGCCCGCAAGTAAACCTACATAGTCCAAGGGCCAGCTAGTTAACCTACATATTCCAAGTGCCCGCTAGTTAACCTACATAATGTAAGTGCCCGTTAGCTAACCTAGATAGTCCAAGGGCCCGCTAGTTCACTTACATAGTCCAAGTGCCAGCTAGGTATCCTAGATAGTACAAGTGCCCGCTAGGTAACCTAGATAGTCCAAGTGCCCACTAGGGGACGTACTTAGTCCATGTGCCCATTAGCTAACCTAGATAGTCCAAGTGCCCGCTAGTTAACATTGATCATCCAAGTGCCCGCTAGTTAACCTAGATAGTCCAAGTGCCCTCTAGTTAACCTAGACCGTCCAAGTGCCCGCTAGTTAACTTACATAGTCCAAAGGCCCGCTAGTTAACCTAGATAGTCCAAGTGCTCGCTAGTTAACCTACATAGTACAAGGGCCCACTAGTTGACCTAGATAGTCCAAGTGCCCGCTAGGTATCCTAGATAGTCCAACAGCCCGCTAGGTAACCTAGATAGTCCAAGGGCCAGCTAATTAACCTACATAGTCCAAGTTCCTGGTAGTTAACTTACATAGTTCAAGTGTCCGTAGGGAACATACATAGTCCAAGTGCCCGCTAGGGAACCTATATAGTCCAAGTGCCAGTTAGGTAACCTAGATAGTCCAAATGCCCGCTAGGGAACCCACATAGTCCAAGTGCCCGCTAGGGAACTTACATAGTCCAAGGGCCCGCTAGCGAACCTACATAGTCCAAGTGCCCGTTAGTTAACCTAGATAGTCCAAGTGCCCGTTAGGTAACCTAGATAGTCCAACAGCCCGCTAGGTAACCTACATATTCCAAGAACATGCTAGGTAACGTAGATAGTTCAAGTACCAGCTAGGTAACCTAGATAGTCCAAGTGCCCGCTAGGTAACCTACAAAGTCTAAGTGCCCGCTAGGTAATCTACATAGTCCAAAAGCCCGCTAGGTAACCTAGATAGTCCAAGGGCCCGCTAGGTAGCCTACATAGTCCTAGTGCCCCCTAGTTAACCTATATTCTCCAAGGGCCCGATAGGGAACCTACATAGTCCAAGTGCCCGTTAGTTAACCTAGATAGTCTAAGTGCCCGCTTGGTAACCTAGATAGACCAACAGCCCGCTAAGTAACATACATACTCCAAGAACCCGCTAGGTAATGTAGATAGTTCAAGTGCCAGCTAGGTAACCTAGATAGTCCAACTGCCCGCTAGGTAACCTACAGAGTCTAAGTGCCCGCTAGGTCATCTATATAGACCAAATGCCCGCTAGGGAACCTACATAGTCCAAGTGCCCGTTAGGTAACCTAGATAATCCAAGTGCCCGCTAGTTAACCTATATCGTCCAAGTGCCCGCTAGTTAACCTAGATCGTCCAAGTGTCCGCTAGTTAACCTACATAGTGCAAGAGCCCGCTAGTTAACCTAGATCGTGCAAGTGTCCGCTAGTTAACCCACATAGTCCAAGTGCCAGTTAGCTAACCTAGATAGTCCAAGGGCCCGCTTGGTAACCTTGATAATCCAATTGCCCGCTAGGGAACATACATAGTCCAAGTGCCAGCTAGGTAACCTAGATAGTCCTAGTGCCCGTTAGTTAATCTAGATAGTCCATGTGCCCACTAGGGGACGTACTTAGTCCAAGTGCCTGTTAGCTAACCGAGATAGTCCAAGTGCCTGCTAGTTAACATTGATCATCCAAGTGCCCTCTAGTTAACCTAGATCGTCCAAGTGCCCGCTAGTTAACCTACATAGTCCAAGGGCCCGCTAGTTGACCTACGTAGTCCAAGGTCCGCTAGTTAACCTAGATAGTCCAAGCGCTCACTAGTTAACCTACATAGTACAACGGCCGTTAGTTGACCTAGATAGTCCAAGTGCCTGCTGGTTAACCTACATAGTCCATGTGCCCGGTAGGTAACCTAAGTAGTCCAAATGTCCGATTGGGATCCTATATAGTCCAAGTGCCCACTAGGTAACCTACATGGTCCAAGTGCCCGTTCGTTAACCTAGATAGTCCAAGTGCCCGCTAGGTAACCTAGACTGCCGAAGTGCCCGATAGGCAAACTAGATAGGCCAAGTGCCCGCTATGTAACCTAGATAGTCCAAGTGCCCGCTAGGTAACTTACATTGTCCAAGTTCCCGCTAGGTAACCTAGATAGTCCAAGTGCCCATTACCTAACGTAGATAGTCCAAGTGCCCGGTAAGCAACCTACATAGACCAAGTGCCCGTTCGTTAACCTAGAAGTCCAAGTGCCCGTTCGTTAACCTAGATAGTCCAAGTGCTTACTAGGTAACCTACATAGTCCAAGTGCCGGCTAGGTTACCTATATAGTCCAAGTGCCCGCTAGGTAATCTGGATAGTCCAAGGGCCCGCTAGTTAACATAGATAGTCCAAGTGCCCGCTAGGGAACCTACATAGTCCAAGTGTCCGCTAGGTAACCTAGATATTGCAAGTGCCCGCTTGTTAACCTAGACAGTTGAAGTACCCGCTAGGTAACCTAGATCGTCCAAGGGCCCCCTAGTTATCCTACATAGTCCAAGTGCCTGCTAGGTAACCTAGATAGTCCAAGTGCCCGTTCGGTAACCTAGATAATCTACGTGCCCTTTAGGGAACCTAGATAGTCCAAGGGCCTGCTAGTAAACCTACATAATCCATGGGCCCGCTAGTTAACCTACATAGTGCAAGGGCCCGCTAGTTAACCTACATCATGCAAGTGTCTGCTAGTTAACCTATATACGAAGTGCCCGCTATGTAACCTAGATAGTCCAAGGGCACGGTAGTTAACCTACATAGTGCAAGTGGCCGCTAGGCAACCTAGATAGTCCAAGTGCCCGCTAAGGAACCTACATAGTCCAAGTGCACGCTAGTTAACCTATATAGTCCAAGTGCCTGCTAGTTAACCTAGATAGTCCAAGTGCCTGCTATGTAACCTACATATTCCAAGTACCCGCTAGTTAACCTACATAATCTAAGTGCCCGTTAGCTAACCTAGATAGTCCAAGGGCCCGCTCGTTGACCTACATAGTCCAAGTGCCCGCTATGTAACCTAGATAGTCAAAGTGCCCGTTAGGTAACCTAGATAGTCCAAGTGCCCGCTAGTTAACTTACATTGTCCAAGTTCCCGCTAGGTAACCTACATAGTGCAAGTGCCCGTTACCTAACCTACATAGTCCAAGAGCCCGTTCGTTAACGTAGAAGTCCAAGTGCCCACTAGGTAACCTAGACAGTCCAAGTGCCCGCTAGGTTACCTGCATATTACAAGTGCCCATTCGTTAACCTAGATAGTCCAAGTGCCCAATAGGTAACCTACATAGTCCAATTGCCCGCTAGGTAACCTGTACAGTCCAAGTGCCCGCTAGGTAACCTAGATAGTCCAAGGGCCCGCTAGTTAACCTACATAGTCCAAGGGCTCACTTGTTCACTTTGATAGTCAAAGTGCCCGCTAGTTAACCTAGATCTTCCAAGTGCCTGCTAGTTAACCTAGATTTTCCAAGTGCCCGCTAGTTAACCTACATAGTCCAAGGGCCCACTAGTTAACCTAGATAATCCAAGTGTCCTCTAGTTAACCTACATAGTCCAAGTGCCCGCTAGTTAACCTATATACCAAGTGCCCGCTACGTAACCTAGATATTCCAAGGGCACGCTAGTTAACCTATATCGTCCAAGTGCCCGCTAGGCAACCTAGATAGTCCAAGTGCCCGCTAAGGAACCTACATAGTCCAAGTGCATGCTAATTATACTAGATAGTCCAAGTGCCCGCTAGTTAACCTAGATAGTCCAAGTGCCTGCTAGATAACCTACATAGTGCAAGTGTCCGCTAGTTAACCTACACATTCCAAGTGCCCGCTAGTTAACATAGATAGTCCAAATGCCCGCTAGGGAACGTACATAGTCCACGTGCCCGCTAGGTAACCTAGATAGTTCAAGTACCCGCTAGGTAACCTAGACAGTCCAAGTGCCCGCTAGTTAACCTACATAGTCCAAGTGCCCATGGGGAACCTACATAATCCAAGTGCCCGCTCGGCAACCTACATACTCCAGGTGCCCGTTAGTTAACCTAGATAGTCAAAGTGCCTGCTAGGTAACCTAGATAGTCCAAGTGCCCGCTAGTTAACCTACATAGTCCAAGGGCTCACTTGTTCACTTTGATAGTCAAAGTGCCCGCTAGTTAACCTAGATCTTCCAAGTGCCTGCTAGTTAACCTAGATTGTCCAAGTGCCCGCTAGTTAACCTACATAGTCCAAGGGCCCACTAGTTAACCTAGATAATCCAAGTGTCCTCTAGTTAACCTACATAGTCCAAGTGCCCGCTAGTTAACCTATATACCAAGTGCCCGCTACGTAACCTAGATATTCCAAGGGCACGCTAGTTAACCTATATCGTCCAAGTGCCCGCTAGGCAACCTAGATAGTCCAAGTGCCCGCTAAGGAACCTACATAGTCCAAGTGCATGCTAATTATACTAGATAGTCCAAGTGCCCGCTAGTTAACCTAGATAGTCCAAGTGCCTCCTAGATAACCTACATAGTGCAAGTGTCCGCTAGTTAACCTACACATTCCAAGTGCCCGCTAGTTAACATAGATAGTCCAAATGCCCGCTAGGGAACGTACATAGTCCACGTGCCCGCTAGGTAACCTAGATAGTTCAAGTACCCGCTAGGTAACCTAGATCATCAAAGGGACCCCTAGTTAGCCTACATAGTCCAAGTGCCCGCTAGGTAACCTAGATAGTCCAAGTGCCCTTTAGGGAACCTAGATAGTCCAAGTGCCCTATAGGGAACCGAGATAGTCCAAGGGCCCGCTAGTTAACCTACATAATCTAAGTGCCCGTTGGTTAACCTTGATAGTCCAAGGGCCCGCTAGTTGACCTACATAGTCAAAGTGCCAGCTAGGTAACCTAGGTAGTACAAGGGCCCGCTAGCGAACCTAGATAGTCCAAGTGTCTGTTAGCTAACCTAGATAGTCCAAGAGGCGGCTAGGTAACCTACATAGTCTAAGTGCCCGTTCGTTAACCTAGATAATCCAAGTGCCCGTTCGTTAACCGAGATAATCCAAGTGCCCACTACGTAACCTAGACAGTCCAAGTGCCCGCTAGTTAACCTACAAAGTCCAAGTGCCCTATAGGGAACCTACATAATCCAAGTGCCTGCTAGGCAACCTACATAGTCCAAGTGCCCGTTAGTTAACCTAGATAGTCAAAGTGCCTGCTAGGTAACCTAGATAGTCCAAGTGCCCGCTAGGTAACCTACATAGTCCAAGTGCCCGTTCGTTAACCTAGATAGTCCAAGTGCCCCTTGGGAAACCTACATAGTCCAAGGGCCCGCTAGGTAACCTAAATAGTCCAAATGCCCGCTAGGGAAAGTACATAATCCAAGTGCCCGCTAGTTAACCTAGATAGTCCAAGTGCCTGCTATTAAACCTACATAATCCATGGGCCCGCTAGTTAGCCTACATAGTGCAAGGGCCCGCTAGTTAACCTAGATAGTCCAAGTGCCCGCTAGTTAACCTACATAGTCTAAGTGCCCGCTAGGTAACCTAGACAGTTCCAATGACCACTAGGTTACTCACATAGTCCAAGTGCCCGTTCGTTAAACTGCATAGTCCAAGTGCCCGCTAGGTAACCAATATAGTCCAAATGCCCGCTAGGGGCCCTAATATTCCAAATGCCCGCTAGTTAACATATATGGTCCAAGTGCTCGCTAGTTAACCTACATAGACCAAGTGCCCGCTAGTTAACCTACATAGTGCAAGAGCCCGCTAGTTAACCTAGATCGTGCAAGTGTCCGCTAGTTAACCCACATAGTCCAAGTGCCAGTTAGCTAACCTAGATAGTCCAAGGGCCCGCTTGGTAACCTTGATAATCCAATTGCCCGCTAGGGAACATACATAGTCCAAGTGCCAGCTAGGTAACCTAGATAGTCCTAGTGCCCGTTAGTTAATCTAGATAGTCCATGTGCCCACTAGGGGACGTACTTAGTCCAAGTGCCTGTTAGCTAACCGAGATAGTCCAAGTGCCCGCTAGTTAACATTGATCATCCAAGTGCCCTCTAGTTAACCTAGATCGTCCAAGTGCCCGCTAGTTAACCTACATAGTCCAAGGGCCCGCTAGTTGACCTACGTAGTCCAAGGTCCGCTAGTTAACCTAGATAGTCCAAGCGCTCACTAGTTAACCTACATAGTACAACGGCCGTTAGTTGACCTAGATAGTCCAAGTGCCCGCTGGTTAACCTACATAGTCCATGTGCCCGGTAGGTAACCTAAGTAGTCCAAATGTCCGATTGGGATCGTATATAGTCCAAGTGCCCACTAGGTAACCTACATGGTCCAAGTGCCCGTTCGTTAACCTAGATAGTCCAAGTGCCCGCTAGGTAACCTAGACTGCCGAAGTGCCCGCTAGGCAAACTAGATAGGCCAAGTGCCCGCTAGGTAACCTAGAGTCCAAGTGCTCGCTAGTTAACCTACATAGTCCAAGTGCCCGCTATGTAACCTAGATAGTCCAAGTGCCCGCTAGGTAACTTACATTGTCCAAGTTCCCGCTAGGTAACCTAGATAGTCCAAGTGCCCATTACCTAACGTAGATAGTCCAAGTGCCCGGTAAGCAACCTACATAGACCAAGTGCCCGTTCGTTAACCTAGAAGTCCAAGTGCCCGTTCGTTAACCTAGATAGTCCAAGTGCTTACTAGGTAACCTACATAGTCCAAGTGCCGGCTAGGTTACCTATATAGTCCAAGTGCCCGCTAGGTAATCTGGATAGTCCAAGGGCCCGCTAGTTAACATAGATAGTCCAAGTGCCCGCTAGGGAACCTACATAGTCCAAGTGTCCGCTAGTTAACCTACATATTCCAAGTGCCCGCTATTTAACCTACATAATCTAAGTGCCAGCTATATAACCTAGATAGTACAAGTGCCTGCTAGGGAATCTAGATAGTCCAAGTGCCTGTTAGCTAACCTAGATAGTCCAAGTGGCGGCTAGGTAACCTACATAGTCCAAGTGCCCGTTCGTTAACCTAGGTAATCCAAGTGCCCGTTCGTTAACCGAGATAATCCAAGTGCCCACTAGGTAACCTAGACAGTCCAAGTGCCCGCTAGTTAACCTACATAGTCCAAGTGCCCGATAGGGAACCTACATAATCCATGTGCCCGCTCGGCAACCTACATACTCCAGGTGCCTGTTAGTTAACCAAAATAGTCAAAGTGCCTGCTAGGTAACCTAGATAGTCCAAGTGCCCGCTAGGTAACCTACATAGTCCAAGTTCCCGATGGTAACCTAAATAGTCCAAATGCCCGCTAGGGAAACTACATAGTCCAAGTGCCTGCTAGTTAACCTAGATAGTCCAAGTGCCTGCTAGTAAACCTACATAATCCATGGGCCCGCTAGTTAACCTACATAGTGCAAGGGCCCGCAAGTTAACCTAGATCGTGCAAGTGTCCGCTAGTTAGCCTATATAGCCCAAGTGCCCGCTAGTTAACCTATATACCAAGTGCCCGTTACGTAACCTAGATAGTCCAAGGGCACGCTAGTTAACCTACATAGTGCAAGTGCCCGCTAGGCAACCTAGATAGTCCAAGTGCCCGCTAAGGAACCTACATTGTCCAAGTGCACGCTAGTTAACCTATATAGTCCAAGTGCCCGCTAGTTAACCTAGACAGTCCAAGTGCCTGCTAGGTAACCTACATAGTGCAAGTGTCCGCTAGTTAACCTACATAGTCCAAGTGCCCGCTAGTTAACCTAGATAGTTCAAGTACCCGCTAGGTAACCTAGAGAGTCCAAGTGCCTTTTCGGTAACCTAGATAGTCCAAGTGCCCTTTAGGGAACCTAGATAGTCGAAGGGCCCTCAAGTAAACCTACATAGTCCAAGGGCCCGCTAGTTAACCTACATATTCCAAGTGCCCGCTAGTTAACCTACATAATCTAAGTGCCCGTTAGCTAACCTAGATAGTCCAAGGGCCTGCTAGTTGACTTACATAGTCCAAGTGCCAGCTAGGTATCCTAGATAGTACAAGTGCCCGCTAGGTAACCTAGATAGTCCAAGTGCCCGTTAGTTAACCTAGATAGTACAAGTGCCCACTAGGGGACGTACTTAGTCCATGTGCCCATTAGCTAACCTAGATAGTCCAAGTGCCCGCTAGTTAACATTGATCATCCAAGGGCCCGCTAGTTAACCTACATAGTCCAAAGGCCCGCTAGTTAACCTACATAGTCCAAGGTCCGCTAGTAAACCTAGATAGTCCAAGTGCTCGTTAGTTAACCTACATAGTACAAGGGGCCACTAGGTGACCAAGATAGTCCAAGTGCTCGCTTGGTGTCCTAGATAGTCCAACAGCCCGCTAGGTAACCTAGATAGTCCAAGGGCCCGCTAGTTAACCTACAAAGTCCAAGTGCCCGCTAGGGAACTTACATAGTCCAAGGGCCCGCTAGGGAACATCCATAGTCCAAGTGCCCGTTAGTTAACCTAGATAGTCCAAGTGCCCGTTAGGTAACCTAGATAGTCCAACAGCCCGCTAGGTAACCTACATATTCCAAGAACCCGCTAGGTAACGTAGATAGTTCAAGTGCCAGCTAAGTAACCTAGATAGTCCAAGTGCCCGCTAGGTAACCTAGATAGTCCAAGGGCCCGCTAGTTAACCTACAAAGTCCAAGTGCCCGCTAGGGAACTTACATAGTCCAAGGGCCCGCTAGGGAACATCCATAGTCCAAGTGCCCGTTAGTTAACCTAGATAGTCCAAGTGCCCGTTAGGTAACCTAGATAGTCCAACAGCCCGCTAGGTAACCTACATATTCCAAGAACCCGCTAGGTAACGTAGATAGTTCAAGTGCCAGCTAAGTAACCTAGATAGTCCAAGTGCCCGCTAGGTAATCTATATAGTCCAAATGCCCGCTATTGAGCCTACATAGTCCAAATGCCCGCTAGGTAACCTAGATAGTCCAAGGGCCCGCTAGGTAACCTACATAGTCCTAGGGCCCCCTAGTTAACCTACATTCTCCAAGTGCCCGATAGGGAACCTACATAGTCCAAGTGCCCGTTAGTTAACCTAGATAGTCCAAGTGCCCGCTTGGTAACCTAGATAGACCAACAGCCCACTAAGTAACATACATACTCCAAGAACCCGCTTGGTAACGTAGATAGTTCAAGTGCCAGCTAGGTAACCTAGATAGTCCAACTGCCCGCTAGGTAACCTACAGAGTCTAAGTGCCCGCTAGGTTATCTATATAGTCCAAATGCCCGCTAGGGAACCTACATAGTCCAAATGCCCGCTAGGGAACCTACATAGTCCAAGTGCCCGCTAGGTAACCTACATAATCCAAGTGCCCGCTAGTTAACCTATATCGTCCAAGTGCCTGCTAGTTAACCTAGATCGTCCAAGTGCCCGCTAGTTAACCTACATAGTGCAAGAGCCCGCTAGTTAACCTAGATCGTGCAAGTGTTCGCTAGTTAACCCACATAGTCCAAGTGCCAGTTAGCTAACCTAGATAGTCCAAGGGCCCGCTAGTTGACCCACATAGTCCAAGTGCCCGCTTGGCAACCTAGATAATCCAATTGCCCGCTAGGAACATTCATAGTCCAACTTCCAGCTAGGTAACCTAGATTGTCCAAGTGCCCGCTAGTTAACCTAGATATTCCTACTGCCCGTTAGTTAATCTAGATAGTCCATGTGCCCACTAGGGGACGTACTTAGTCCAAGTGCCCGTTAGCTAACCGAGATAGTCCAAGTGCCCGCTAGTTAACATTGATCATCCAAGTGCCCGCCAGTTAACCTAGATAGTACAAGTGCATGCTAGTTAACCTACATAGTACAAGGGCCGCTAGTTGACCGAGATAGTCCAAGTGCCCGCTGGTTAACCTACATAGTCCAAGTGCCCGCTAGGTAACCTAAGTAGTCCAAATGTCCGTTGGGGTCCTACATAGTCCAAGTGCCCGCTAGGTAACCTACATGGTCCAAGTGCCTGTTCGTTAACCTAGATAGTCCAAGTGCCCGCTAGGTAACCTAGACTGTCGAAGTGCCCGCTAGGTAACCTAGATAGGCCAAGTGCCCGCTAGGTAACTTAGAGTCCAAGTGCTCGCTAGTTAACCTACATAGTCCAAGTGCCCGCTATGTAACCTAGATAGTCAAAGTGCCCGTTAGGTAACCTAGATAGTCTAAGTGCCCGCTAGGTAACTTACATTGTCCAAGTTCCCGCTAGGTAACCTAGATATTCCAAGTGCCCATTACCTAACGTAGATAGTCCAAGTGCCCGGTAAGCAACCTACATAGACCATGTACCCGTTCGTTAACCTAGAAGTCCAAGTGCCCACTAGGTAAGCTACATAGTCCAAGTGCCCGCTAGGTAACCTATACAGTCCAAGTGCCCGCTAGGTAATCTGGATAGTCCAAGGACCCGCTAGTTAACATAGATAGTCCAAGTGCCCGCTAGGGAACATACATAGTCCAAGTGCCCGCTAGGTAACCTAGATATTGCAAGTGCCCGCTAGTTAACCTAGACAGTTGAAGTACCCACTAGGTAACCTAGATCGTCCAAGGGCCCCCTAGTTAGCCTACATAGTCCAAGTGCCTGCTAGGTAACCTAGATAGTTCAAGTGCCCGCTAGGTAACCTACATAGTCCAAGTTCCCGATGGTAACCTAAATAGTCCAAATGCCCGCTAGGGAAACTACATAGTTCAAGTGCCTGCTAGTTAACCTAGATAGTCCAAGTGCCTGCTAGTAAACCTACATAATCCATGGGCCCGCTAGTTAACCTACATAGTGCAAGGGCCCGCTAGTTAACCTAGATCGTGCAAGTGTCCGCTAGTTAGCCTATATAGTCCAAGTGCCCGCTAGTTAACCCATATACCAAGTGCCCGTTACGTAACCTAGATAGTCCAAGGGCACGCTAGTTAACCTACATAGTGCAAGTGCCCGCTAGGCAACCTAGATAGTCCAAGTGCCCGCTAAGGAACCTACATTGTCCAAGTGCACGCTAGTTAACCTATATAGTCCAAGTGCCTGCTAGTTAACCTAGATAGTCCAAGTGCCTTCTAGGTAACCTACATAGTGCAAGTGTCCGCTAGTTAACCTACATAGTCAAAGTGCCCGCTAGTTAACCTAGATAGTTCAAGTACCCGCTAGGTAACCTAGATAGTCCAAGGGCCCCCTAGTTGGCCTACATAGTCCAAGTGCCCGCTAGGTAACCTAGATAGTCCAAGTGCCTTTTCGGTAAGCTAGATAGTCCAAGTGCCCTTTAAGGAACCTTGATAGTCGAAGGGACCGCAAGTAAACCTACATAGTCCAATGGCCCGCTAGTTAACCTACATATTCCAAGTGCCCGCTAGTTAACCTACATAATCTAAGTGCACGTTAGCTAACCTAGATAGTCCAAGGGCCCGCTAGTTGACCTCATAGTCCAAGTTCCAGCTAGGTATCCTAGATAGTACAATTGCCCGCTAGGTAACCTAGATAGTCCAAGTGCCCGTTAGTTAACCTAGATAGTCCAAGTGCCCATTAGGGGACGTACTTAGTCCATGTGCCCATTAGCTAACCTAGATCGTCCAAGTGCCCGCTAGTTAACCTACATAGTCCAAAGGCCCGCTAGTTAACCTACATAGTCCAAGGTCCGCTAGTTAACCTAGATAGTCCAAGTGCTCGCTAGTTAACCTACATAGTACAAGGGCCCACTAGTTGACCTAGATAGTCCAAGTGCCCGCTAGGTAACCTATATAGTCCAAGTGCCCGTTCGGTAACCTAGATAGTCTAAGTACCCTTTAGGGAACCTAGATAGTCCAAGGGCCTGCTAGTTAACCTACATAGTCCATGGGCCCGCTAGTTAACCTACATAGTGCAAGTGTCCGCTAGTTAACCTACATATTCCAAGTGCCAGCTATTTAACATACATAATCTAAGTGACAGCTAGGTAATCTAGATAGTACAAGTGCCTGCAAGGGAATCTAGATAGTCCAAGTGCCTGTTAGCTAACCTAGATAGTCCAAGTGGCGGCTAGGTAACCTACATAGTCCAAGTGCCCGTTCGTTAACCTACATAGTCCAAGTGCCCGATAGGGAACCTACATAATTCAAGTGCCCGCACGGCAACCTACATAATCCAGGTGCCCGTTAGTTAACCTAGATAGTCAAAGTGCCTGCTAGGTAACCTAGATATTCCAAGTGCCCGCTAGGTAACCTACATAGTCGAAGTTCCCGATGGTAACCTAAATAGTCCAAATGCCCGCTAGGGAAACTACATAGTCCAAGTGCCTGCTAGTTAACCTAGATAGTCCAAGTGCCTGCTAGTAAACCTACATAATCCATGGGCCCGCTAGTTAACCTACATAGTGCAAGGGCCCGCTAGTTAACCTAGATCGTGCAAGTGTCTGCTAGTTAGCCTATATAGTCCAAGTGCCCTCTAGTTAACCTATATACCAAGTGCCCACTACGTAACGTAGATAGTCCAAGTGCACGCTAGTTAACCTATATAGTCCAAGTGCCCGCTAGTTAACCTAGATAGTCCAAGTGCCTGCTAGGTAACCTACATAGTGCAAGTGTCCGCTAGTTAACCTACATAGTCCAAGGGCCCGCTAGTTAACCTACATATTCCAAGTGCCCGCTAGTTAACCTGCATAATCTAAGTGCCCGTTAGCTAACCTAGATAGTCCAAGGGCCCGCTAGTTGACCTACATACTCCAAGTGCCAGCTAGGTATCCTAGATAGTACAAGTGCCCGCTAGGTAACCTAGATAGTCCAAGTGCCCGTTAGTTACCCTAGATAGTCCAAGTGCCCACTAGGGGACGTACTTAAATCATGTGCCCATTAACTACCTTAGATAGTACAAGTGCCCGCTAGTTAACATTGATCATCCAACTGCCCGCTAGTTAACCTAGATAGTCCAAGTGCCCTCTAGTTAACCTAGATAGTACAAGTGCCCGCTAGTTATCCTACATAGTCCAAAGGCCCGCTAGTTAACCTACATAGCCCAAGGTCCGCTAGTTAACCTAGATAGTCCAAGTGCCCGCTAGCTAACTTAGATAGTCCAAGTGCCCGCTAGGTAACCTAAGTAGTCCAAATATCCGATAGGGAGCCTACATAGTCCAAGTGCCCGCTAGGTTACGTACATAGTCCAAGTGCCCGTTCGTTAACCTAGATAGTCCAAGTGCCCGCTAGGAAACCTACATAGCCCAAGGGCCCGCTAGGTAACCTAGATAGTCCAAGTGTCCGCTAGATAACCTAGAGTCCAAGTGCTCGCTAGTTAACCTACATAGTCCAAGTGCCCGCTATGTAACCTAGATAGTCAAAGAGCCCGTTCGTTAACCTAGAAGTCCAAGTGCCCGCTACTTAACCTAGATCTTGCAAGTGCCCGCTAGTTAACCTAGATTGTCCAAGTGCCCGCTAGTTAACCTACATAGACCAATGTCCCACTAGTTAACCTAGATTGTCCAAGTGCCCGATAGTTAACCTATATACCAAGTGCCCGCTAGGTAACCTAGATATTCCAAGGGCACGCTAGTTAACCTATATCGTCCAAGTGCCCGCTAGGCAACCTAGATAGTCCAAGTGCCCGCTAAGGAACCTACATAGTCCAAGTGCACGCTAGTTATCCTAGATAGTCCAAGTGCCCGCTAGTTAACCTAGATAGACCAAGTGCCTGCTAGGTAACCTACATAGTGCAAGTGTCTGCTAGTTAACCTACATATTCCAAGTGCCCGCTAGTTAACATAGATAGTCCAAATGCCCGCTAGGGAAACGTACATAGTCCAAGTTCCCGCTAGGTAACCTAGATAGTTCAAGTACCCGCTAGGTAACCTAGATCATCAAAGGGCCCCCTAGTTAGCCTACATAGTCCAAGTGCCCGCTAGGTAACCAGGATAGTCCAAGTGCCCTTTAGGGAACCTAGATAGTCCAAGTGCCCTTTAGGGAACCTATATAGTCCAAGGGCCCGCTAGTAAACCTACATAGTCCATGGCCCGCTAGTTAACCTACATATTCCAAGTTCCCGCTAGTTATCCTACATAATCTAAGTGCCCGTTGGCTAACCTAGATAGTCCAAGGGCCCGCTAGTTGACCTACATAGTCCAAGTGCCCGCCATGTAACCTAGATAGTCAAAGAGCCCGTCCGTTAACCTAGAAGGCCAAGTGCCCGCTAGGTAACCTATACATTCCAAGTGCCCGCTAGGTTACCTGCATATTCCAAGTGCCCATTCGTTAACCTAGATAGTCCAATTGCCCACTAGGTAACCTACATAGTCCAAGTGCCCCCTAGGTAACCTAGATAGTCCAAGGGCCCGCTAGTTAACCTACATAGTCCAAGGGCTCACTTGTTCACTTTGATAGTCCAAGTGCCCGCTAGTTAACCTAGATCTTCCAAGTGCCCGCTATTTAACCTAGATTGTCCAAGTGCCCGCTAGTTACCCTACATAGTCCAATGGCCCACTAGTTAACCTATATAGTCCAAGTGTCCTCTAGTTAACCTACATAGTCCAAGTGCCCGCTAGTTAACCTATATACCAAGTGCCCGCTACGTAACCTAGATATTCCAAGGGCACGCTAGTTAACCTATATCCTCCAAGTGTCCGCTAGGCAACCTAGATAGTCCAAGTGCCCGCTAAGGAACCTACATAGTCCAAGTGCACGCTAGTTATCCTAGATAGTCCAAGTGCCCGCTAGTTAACCTAGATAGACCAAGTGCCTGCTAGGTAACCAACATAGTGCAAGTGTCCGCTAGTTAACCTACACATTCCAAGTGCCCGCTCGTTAACATAGATAGTCCAAATGCCCGCTAGGGAACGTACATAGTCCAAGTTCCCGCTAGGTAACCTAGATAGTTCAAATACCCGCTAGGTAACCTAGATCATCAAAGGGCCCCCTAGTTAGCCTACATAGTCCAAGTGCCCGCTAGGTAACCTAGATAGTCCAAGTGCCCTTTAGGGAACCTAGATAGTCCAAGTGCCCTTTAGGGAACCTAGATAGTCCAAGGGCCCGCTAGTAAACCTACATAGTCCATGGCCCGCTAGTTAACCTACATATTCCAAGTTCCCGCTAGTTAACCTACATAATCTAATTGCCCGTTGGCTAACCTAGATAGTCCAAGGGCCCGCTGGTTGACCTACATAGTCAAAGTGCCAGCTAGGCAACCTAGGTAGTACAAGTGCCCGCTAGTGAACCTAGATAGTCCAAGTGCCTGTTAGCTAACCTAGATAGTCCAAGTGGCGGCTAGGTAACCTACATAGTCCAAGTGCCCATTCGTTAACCTAGATAATCCAAGTGCCCGTTCGTTAACCGAGATAATCCAAGTGCCCACTAGGTAACCTAGACAGTCCAAGTGCCCGCTAGTTAACCTACAAAGTCCAAGTGCTCTATAGGGAACGTACATAATCCAAGTGCCCGCTAGGCAACCTACATAGTCCAAGTGCCCGTTAGTTAACCTAGATAGTCAAATTGCCTGTTAGGTAACCTAGATAGTCCAAGTGCCCGCTGGGTAACCTACATAGTCCAAGTGCCCGCTATGTAACCTAAATAGTCCAAATGCCCGCTAGAGAAACTACATAGTCCAAGTGCCTGCTAGTTAACCTAGATAGCCCAAGTGCCTGCTAGTAAACCTACATAATCCATGGGCCCGCTAGTTAGCCTACATAGTGCAAGGGCCCGGTAGTTATCCTACATCGTCCAAGGGCCCGCTAGTTAACCTAGATAGTCCAAGTGCCCGCTAGTTAACCTACATAGTCTAAGTGCCCGCTAGGTAACCTAGACAGTTCAAGTGACCACTAGGTTACCCACATAGTCCAAGTGCCCGTTCATTAACCTACATAGTCCAAGTGCCCGCTAGGTAACCAATAAAGTCCAAATGCCCGCTAGGGGCCCTAATATTCCAAATGCCCGCCAGTTAACCTAGATAGTCCAAGTGCTCGCTAGTTAACCTAGATAGACCAAGTGCCCGCTAGGGAACCTATCTAGTCCAAGTACCCGCTAGGAAACGTACATAGTCCAAGTGCCCGCTAGGTAACGTACATAGTTCAAGTGCCCGCTAGGTAACGAAGATAGTCCAAGTGCCCGCTAGGGAATGTACATAGTCCAAGTGCCCGCTAGGTAACCTAGATAGTCCAAGTGCCCGCTAGTTAACCTACATAGTCCATGTGCCCGCTAGGTATCCTAGATAGTGCAAGTGCCCGCTAGTTAAACTAGATTGTTGAAGTACCCGCTAGGTAACCTTGATCGTCCAAGGGCCCCCTAGTTAGCCTACATAGTCCAAGTGCCCGCTAGGTAACCTAGATAGTCCAAGTGCCCGTTCGGTAACCTAGATAGTCTAAATGCCATTTAGGGAACCTAGATAGTCCAAGGGCCCGCTAGTAAACCTACATAGTCCATGGGCCCGCTAGTTAACCTGCATAGTGCAAGTGTCCTCTAGTTAACCTACATATTCCAGGTGCCCGCTATTTAACCTACATAATCTAAGTGCCAGCTAGGTAACCTAGATAGTACAAGTGCCCGCTAGGGAATCTAGATAGTCCAAGTGCCTGTTAGCTAACCTAGATAGTTCAAGTGGCGGCTAGGCAACCTACATAGTCTAAGTGACCGTTCGTTAACCTAGATAATCCAAGTGCCCGTTCGTTAACCGAGATAATCCAAGTGCCCACTAGGTAACCTAGACAGTCCAAGTGTCCGCTAGTTAACCTACATAGTCCAAGTGCCCGTTAGGGAACCTACATAATCCAAGTGCCCGCTCGGCAACCTACATACTCCTGGTGCCCGTTAGTTAACCTAGATAGTCAAAGTGCCTGCTAGGTAACCTAGATAGTCCAAGTGCCCGCTAGGTAACCTACGTAGTCCAAGTTCCCGATGGTAACTTAAATAGTCCAAATGCCCGCTAGGGAAACTACATAGTCCAAGTGCCTGCTAGTTAACCTAGATAGTCCAAGTGCCTGCTAGTAAACCTACATAATCCATGGGCCCGCTAGTTAACCTACATAGTGCAAGGGCCTGCTAGTTAACCTAGATCGTGCAAGTGTCCGCTAGGCAACCTAGATAGTCCAAGGGCCCCCTAGTTGGCCTACATAGTCCAAGTGCCCGCTAGGTAACCTAGATAGTCCAAGTGCCTTTCGGTAACCTAGATAGTCCAAGTGCCCTTTAGGGAACCTAGATAGTCGAAGGGCCCGCAAGTAAACCTACATAGTCCAAGGGCCCGCTAGTTAACCTACATATTCCAAGTGCCCGCTAGTTAACCTACATAATCTATGTGCCCGTTAGCTAACCTAGATAGTCCAAGGGCCCGCTAAGGAACTTACATTGTCCAAGTGCACGCTAGTTAACCTATATAGTCCAAGTGCCCGCTACTTAACCTAGATAGTCCAAGTGCCTGCTAGGTAACCTACATAGTGCAAGTGTCCGCTAGTTAACCTACATAGTTCAAGTTCCCGCTAGTTAACCTAGATACTTCAAGTACCCGCTAGGTAACCTAGATAGTCCAAGGGCCCCCTAGTTGGCCTACATAGTCCAAGTGCCCGCTAGGTAACCTAGATAGTCCAAGTGCCTTTTCGGTAACCTAGATAGTCCAAGTGCCCTTTAGGAACCTAGATAGTCGAAGGGCCCGCAAGTAAACCTACATAGTCCAAGGGCCCGCTAGTGAACCTACATATTCCAAGTGCCCGCTAGTTAACCTACATAATCTAAGTGCACGTTAGCTAACCTAGATAGTCCAAGGGCCCGCTAGTTGACCTACATAGTCCAAGTGCCAGCTAGGTAACCTACATAGTACAAGTGCCCGCTAGGTAACCTAGATAGTACAAGTGCCCGTTAGTTAACCTAGATAGTCCAAGATCCCACTAGGGGACGTACTTAGTCCATGTGCCCATTAGCTAACCTAAGTAGTCCAAGTGCCCGCTAGTTAACATTGATCATCCAAGTGCCCGCTAGTTATCCTAGATAGTCCAAGTGCCCTCTAGTTAACCTAGATCGTCCAAGTGCCCACTAGTTAACCTACATAGTCCAAAGGCCCGCTAGTTAACCTACATATTCCAAGGTCCGCTAGTTAACCTAGATAGTCCAAGTGCTCGCTAGTTAACCTACATAGTACAAGGGCCCACTAGTTGACCTAGATAGTCCAAGTGCCCGCTAGGTATCCTAGATTGTCCAACAGCCCGCTAGGTAACCTAGATAGTCCAAGGGCCCGCTAGTTGATCTACATAGTCCAAGTGCCCGCTAGGGAACTTACATAGTCCAAGTGACCGCTAGGGAACATTCATAGTCCAAGTGCCCGTTCGTTAACCTAGATAATCCAAGTTCCCGCCAGGTAACCTAGACAGTCCAAGTGCCCGCTAGTTAACCTACATAGTCCAAGTGCCCGATAGGGAACCTACATAATTCAAGTGCCCGCTCGGCAACCTACATACTCCAGGTGCCCGTTAGTTAACCTAGATAGTCAAAGTGCCAGCTAGGTAACCTAGATATTCCAAGTGCCCGCTAGGTAAGCTACATAGTCCAAGTTCCCGATGGTAACCTAAATAGTCCAAATGCCCGCTAGGGAAACTACATAGTCCAAGTGCCTGCTAGTTAACCTAGATAGTCCAAGTGCCTGCTAGTAAACCTACATAATCCATGGGCCCGCTAGTTAACCTACATAGTGCAAGGGCCTGCTAGTTAACCTAGATCGTGCAAGTGTCCGCTAGTTAGCCTATATAGTCCAAGTGCCCGCTAGTTAACCTATATACCAAGTGCCCACTACGTAACATAGATAGTTCAAGTGCACGCTAGTTAACCTATATAGTCCAAGTGCCCGCTAGTTAACCTAGATAGTCCAAGTGCCTGCTAGGCAACCTACATAGTGCAAGTGTCCGCTAGTTAACCTACATAGTCCAAGGGCCCGCTAGTTAACCTACATATTCCAAGTGCCCGCTAGTTAACCTGCATAATCTAAGTGCCCGTTAGCTAACCTAGATAGTCCAAGGGCCCGCTAGTTGACCTACAAAATCCAAGTGCCAGCTAGGTATCCTAGATAGTACAAGTGCCCGCTAGGTAACCTAGATAGTCCAAGACCCCGTTAGTTACCCTAGATAGTCCAAGTGCCCACTAGGGGACGTACTTAATCCATGTGCCCATTAGCTACCCTAGATAGTCCAAGTGCCCGCTAGTTAACATTGATCATTCAAGTGCCCGCTAGTTAACCTAGATAGTCCAAGTGCCCTCTAGTTAACCTAGATAGTACAAGTGCCCGCTAGTTAACCTACATAGTCCAAAGGCCCGCTAGTTAACCTACATAGCCCAAGGTCCGCTAGTTAACCTAGATAGTCCAAGTGCCCGCTAGCTAACCTAGATAGTCCAAGTGCCCGCTAGGTAACCTAAGTAGTCCAAATATCCGATAGGGATCCTACATAGTCCAAGTGCCCGCTAGGTTACGTACATAGTCCAAGTGCCCGTTCGTTAACCTAGATAGTCCAAATGCCCGCTAGGAAACCTACATAGCCCAAGGGCCCGCTAGGTAACCTAGATAGTCCAAGTGTCCGCTAGATAACCTAGAGTCCAAGTGCTCGCTAGTTAACCTACATAGTCCAAGTGCCCGCTATGTAACCTAGATAGTCAAAGAGCCCGTTCGTTAACCTAGAAGTCCAAGTGCCCGCTAGTTAACCTAGATCTTGCAAGTGCCCGCTAGTTAACCTAGATTGTCCAAGTGCCCGCTAGTTAACCTACATAGACCAATGTCCCACTAGTTAACCTAGATAGTCCAAGTGTCCTCTAGTTAACCTACATAGTCCAAGTGCCCGATAGTTAACCTATATACCAAGTGCTCGATTCGTAACCTAGATATTCCAAGGGCACGCTAGTTAACCTATATCGTCCAAGTGCCCGCTAAGCAACCTAGATAGTCCAAGTGCCCGCTAAGGAACCTACATAGTCCAAGTGCACGCTAGTTATCCTAGATAGTCCAAGTGCCCGCTAGTTAACCTAGATAGACCAAGTGCCTGCTAGGTAACCTATATAGTGCAAGTGTCTGCTAGTTAAACTACATATTTCAAGTGCCCGCTATTTAACATAGGTAGTCCAAATGCCCGCTAGGGAAACGTACATAGTCCAAGTTCCCGCTAGGTAACCTAGATCATCAAAGGGCCCCCTAGTTAGCCTACATAGTCCAAGTGCCCGCTAGGTAACCAGGATAGTCCAAGTGCCCTTTAGGGAACCTAGATAGTCCAAGTGCCCTTTAGGGAACCTAGATAGTCCAAGGGCCCGCTAGTAAACCTACATAGTCTATGGCCGGCTAGTTAACCTACATATTCCAAGTTCCCGCTAGTTAACCTACATTATCTAAGTGCCCGTTGGCTAACCTAGATAGTCCAAGGGCCCGCTAGTTGACCTACATAGTCCAAGTGCCCGCCATGTAACCTAGATAGTCAAAGAGCCCGTTCGTTAACCTAGAAGTCCAAGTGCCCGCTAGGTAACCTATACAGTCCAAGTGCCCGCTAGGTTACCTGCATATTCCAAGTGCCCATTCGTTAACCTAGATAGTCCAATTGCCCACTAGATAACCTACATAGTCCAAGTGCCCGCTAGGTAACCTATATAGTCCAAGTGCCCGCTAGGTAATCTGGATAGTCCAAGGGCCCGCTAGTTAACATAAATAGTCAAAGTGCCCGCTAGGGAACGTACATAGTCCAAGTGCCCGCTAGGTAACCTAGATAGTCCAAGTGCCCGTTCGGTAACCTAGATAGTCTAAGTGCCCTTTAGGGAACCTAGATAGTCCAAGGGCCTGCTAGTTAACCTACATAGTCCATGGGCCCGCTAGTTAACCTACATAGTGCAAGTGTCCGCTAGTTAACCTACATATTCCAAGTGCCCGCTATTTATCCTACATAATCTAAGTGACAGCTAGGTAATCTAGATAGTACAAGTGCCTGCAAGGGAATCTAGATAGTCCAAGTGCCTGTTAGCTAACCTAGATAGTCCAAGTGGCGGCTAGGTAACCTACATAGTCCAAGTGCCCGTTCGTTAACCTAGATAATCCAAGTGCCCGCCAGGTAACCTAGACAGTCCAAGTGCCCGCTAGTTAACCTACATAGTCCAAGTGCCCGATAGGGAACCTACATAATTCAAGTGCCCGCTCGGCAACCTACATACTCCAGGTGCCCGTTAGTTAACCTAGATAGTCAAAGTGCCAGCTAGGTAACCTAGATATTCCAAGTGCCCGCTAGGTAAGCTACATAGTCCAAGTTCCCGATGGTAACCTAAATAGTCCAAATGCCCGCTAGGGAAACTACATAGTCCAAGTGCCTGCTAGTTAACCTAGATAGTCCAAGTGCCTGCTAGTAAACCTACATAATCCATGGGCCCGCTAGTTAACCTACATAGTGCAAGGGCCTGCTAGTTAACCTAGATCGTGCAAGTGTCCGCTAGTTAGCCTATATAGTCCAAGTGCCCGCTAGTTAACCTATATACCAAGTGCCCACTACGTAACATAGATAGTTCAAGTGCACGCTAGTTAACCTATATAGTCCAAGTGCCCGCTAGTTAACCTAGATAGTCCAAGTGCCTGCTAGGTAACCTACATAGTGCAAGTGTCCGCTAGTTAACCTACATAGTCCAAGGGCCCGCTAGTTAACCTACATATTCCAAGTGCCCGCTAGTTAACCTGCATAATCTAAGTGCCCGTTAGCTAACCTAGATAGTCCAAGGGCCCGCTAGTTGACCTACAAAATCCAAGTGCCAGCTAGGTATCCTAGATAGTACAAGTGCCCGCTAGGTAACCTAGATAGTCCAAGACCCCGTTAGTTACCCTAGATAGTCCAAGTGCCCACTAGGGGACGTACTTAATCCATGTGCCCATTAGCTACCCTAGATAGTCCAAGTGCCCGCTAGTTAACCTAGATAGTCCAAGTGCCCTCTAGTTAACCTAGATAGTACAAGTGCCCGCTAGTTAACCTACATAGTCCAAAGGCCCGCTAGTTAACCTACATAGCCCAAGGTCCGCTAGTTAACCTAGATAGTCCAAGTGCCCGCTAGCTAACCTAGATAGTCCAAGTGCCCGCTAGGTAACCTAAGTAGTCCAAATATCCGATAGGGATCCTACATAGTCCAAGTGCCCGCTAGGTTACGTACATAGTCCAAGTGCCCGTTCGTTAACCTAGATAGTCCAAATGCCCGCTAGGAAACCTACATAGCCCAAGGGCCCGCTAGGTAACCTAGATAGTCCAAGTGTCCGCTAGATAACCTAGAGTCCAAGTGCTCGCTAGTTAACCTACATAGTCCAAGTGCCCGCTATGTAACCTAGATAGTCAAAGAGCCCGTTCGTTAACCTAGAAGTCCAAGTGCCCGCTAGTTAACCTAGATCTTGCAAGTGCCCGCTAGTTAACCTAGATTGTCCAAGTGCCCGCTAGTTAACCTACATAGACCAATGTCCCACTAGTTAACCTAGATAGTCCAAGTGTCCTCTAGTTAACCTACATAGTCCAAGTGCCCGATAGTTAACCTATATACCAAGTGTTCGATTCGTAACCTAGATATTCCAAGGGCACGCTAGTTAACCTATATCGTCCAAGTGCCCGCTAGGCAACCTAGATAGTCCAAGTGCCCGCTAAGGAACCTACATAGTCCAAGTGCACGCTAGTTATCCTAGATAGTCCAAGTGCCCGCTAGTTAACCTAGATAGACCAAGTGCCTGCTAGGTAACCTATATAGTGCAAGTGTCTGCTAGTTAACCTACATATTTCAAGTGCCCGCTATTTAACATAGGTAGTCCAAATGCCCGCTAGGGAAACGTACATAGTCCAAGTTCCCGCTAGGTAACCTAGATAGTTCAAGTACCCGCTAGGTAACCTAGATCATCAAAGGGCCCCCTAGTTAGCCTACATAGTCCAAGTGCCCGCTAGGTAACCAGGATAGTCCAAGTGCCCTTTAGGGAACCTAGATAGTCCAAGTGCCCTTTAGGGAACCTAGATAGTCCAAGGGCCCGCTAGTAAACCTACATAGTCCATGGCCCGCTAGTTAACCTACATATTCCAAGTTCCCGCTAGTTAACCTACATTATCTAAGTGCCCGTTGGCTAACCTAGATAGTCCAAGGGCCCGCTAGTTGACCTACATAGTCCAAGTGCCCGCCATGTAACCTAGATAGTCAAAGAGCCCGTTCGTTAACCTAGAAGTCCAAGTGCCCGCTAGGTAACCTATACAGTCCAAGTGCCCGCTAGGTTACCTGCATATTCCAAGTGCCCATTCGTTAACCTAGATAGTCCAATTGCCCACTAGATAACCTACATAGTCCAAGTGCCCGCTAGGTAACCTATATAGTCCAAGTGCCCGCTAGGTAACCTAGATAGTCCAAGGGCCCGCTAGTTAACCTACATAGTCCAAGGGCTCACTTGTTCACTTTGATAGTCCAAGTGCCCGCTAGTTATCCTTGATCTTCCAAGTGCCCGCTATTTAACCTAGATTGTCCAAGTGCCCGCTAGTTAACCTACATAGTCCAAAGGCCCACTAGTTAACCTTGATAGTCCAAGTGCCCGCTAGTTAACCTACATAGTCTAAGTGCCCGCTAGGTAACCTAGACAGTTCAAGTGACCATTAGGTTACCCACATAGTCCAAG
Organism: Tenrec ecaudatus; assembly: GCF_050624435.1. Taxonomy (NCBI): domain Eukaryota; kingdom Metazoa; phylum Chordata; class Mammalia; order Afrosoricida; family Tenrecidae; genus Tenrec; species Tenrec ecaudatus. The sequence continues at coordinate 147,657 of NW_027457678.1, read as the reverse complement.
TGCCCGTTCGTTAACCTACATAGTCCAAGTGCCCGCTAGGTAACCAATAAAGTCCAAATGCCCGCTAGGGGCCCTAATATTCCAAATGCCCGCTAGTTAACCGAGATAGTCCAAGTGCTCGCTAGTTAACCTAGATAGACCAAGTGCCCGCTAGGGAACCTATCCAGTCCAAGTACCCGCTAGGAAACGTACATAGTCCAAGTGCCCGCTAGGTAACGTACATAGTTCAAGTGCCCGCTAGGTAACGAAGATAGTCCAAGTGCCCTCTAGGGAATGTACATAGTCCAAGTGCCCGCTAGGTAACGAAGATAGTCCAAGTGCCCGCTAGGGAATGTACATAGTCCAAGTGCCCGCTAGGTAACGAAGATAGTCCAAGTGCCCGCTAGGGAATGTACATAGTCCAAGTGCCCGCTAGGTAACCTAGATAGTCCAAGTGCCCGCTAGTTAACCTACATAGTCCATGTGCCCGCTAGGTAACCTAGATAGTGCAAGTGCCCGCTAGTTAAACTAGATAGTTGAAGTACCCGCTAGGTAACCTCGATCGTCCAAGGGCCCACTAGTTAGCCTACATAGTCCAAGTGCCCGCTAGGTAACCTAGATAGTCCAAGTGCCCGTTCGGTAACCTAGATAGTCTAAATGCCATTTAGGGAACCTAGATAGTCCAAGGGCCCGCTAGTAAACCTACATAGTCCATGGGCCCGCTAGTTAACCTGCATAGTGCAAGTGTCCTCTAGTTAACCTACATATTCCAAGTGCCCGCTATTTAACCTACATAATCTAAGTGCCAGCTAGGTAACCTAGATAGTACAAGTGCCCGCTAGGGAATCTAGATAGTTCACGTGCCTGTTAGCTAACCTAGATAGTTCAAGTGGCGGCTAGGTAACCTACATAGTCCAATTGACCGTTCGTTAACCTAGATAATCCAAGTGCCCGTTCGTTAACCGAGATAATCCAAGTGCCCACTAGGTAACCTAGACAGTCCAAGTGTCCGCTAGTTAACCTACATAGTCCAAGTGCCCGATAGGGAACCTACATAATCCAAGTGCCCGCTCGGCAACCTACATACTCCTGGTGCCCGTTAGTTAACCTAGATAGTCAAAGTGCCTGCTAGGTAACCTAGATAGTCCAAGTGCCCGCTAGGTAACCTACATAGTCCAAGTTCCCGATGGTAACCTAAATAGTCCAAATGCCCGCTAGGGAAACTACATAGTCCAAGTGCCTGCTAGTTAACCTAGATAGTCCAAGTGCCTGCTAGTAAACCTACATAATCCATGGGCCCGCTAGTTAACCTACATAGTGCAAGGGCCTGCTAGTTAACCTAGATCGTGCAAGTGTCCGCTAGGCAACCTAGATAGTCCAAGGGCCCCCTAGTTGGCCTACATAGTCCAAGTGCCCGCTAGGTAACCTAGATAGTCCAAGTGCCTTTTCGGTAACCTAGATAGTCCAAGTGCCCTTTAGGGAACCTAGATAGTCGAAGGGCCCGCAAGTAAACCTACATAGACCAAGGGCCCGCTAGTTAACCTACATATTCCAAGTGCCCGCTAGTTAACCTACATAATCTAAGTGCCCGTTAGCTAACCTGGATAGTCCAAGGGCCCGCTAAGGAACTTACATTGTCCAAGTGCACGCTAGTTAACCTATATAGTCCAAGTGCCCGCTAGTTAACCTAGATAGTCCAAGTGCCTGCTAGGTAACCTACATAGTGCAAGTGTCCGCTAGTTAACCTACATAGTCCAAGTGCCCGCTAGTTAACCTACATACTTCAAGTACCCGCTAGGTAACCTAGATAGTCCAAGGGCCCCCTAGTTGGCCTACATAGTCCAAGTGCCCGCTAGGTAACCTAGATAGTCCAAGTGCCTTTTCGGTAACCTAGATAGTCCAAGTGCCCTTTAGGGAACCTAGATAGTCGAAGGGCCCGCAAGTAAACCTACATAGTCCAAGGGCCCGCTAGTTAACCTACCTATTCCAAGTGCCCGCTAGTTAACCTACATAATCTAAGTGCCCGTTAGCTAACCTAGATAGTCCAAGGGCCCGCTAGTTAACCTACATAGTCCAAGTGCCCGCTAGGGAACTTACATAGTCCAAGTGCCCGCTAGGGAACATCCATAGTCCAAGTGCCCGTTAGTTAACCTAGATAGTCCAAGTGCCCGTTAGGTAACCTAGATAGTCCAACAGCCCGCTAGGTAAACTACATATTCCAAGAACCTGCTAGGTAACGTAGATAGTTCAAGTGCCAGCTAAGTAACCTAGATAGTCCAAGTGCCGCTAGGTAACCTAAGTAGTCCAAATGTCCGATAGGGATCCTACATAGTCCAAGTGCCCGCTAGGTAACCTACATGGTCCAAGTGCCCGTTCGTTAACCTAGATAGTCCATGTGCCCGCTATATAACCTAGACTGTCGAAGTGCCCGCTAGGCAAACTAGATAGGCCAAGTGCCCGCTAGGTAACCTAGAGTCCAAGTGCTTGCTAGTTAACCTACATAGTCCAAGTGCCCGCTATGTAACCTAGATAGTCCAAGTGCCCGTTAGGTAACCTAGATAGTCCAAGTGCCCGCTAGGTAACTTACATTGTCCAAGTTCCCGCTAGGTAACCTAGATAGTCCAAGTGCCCATTACCTAACGTAGATAGTCCAAGTGCTCGGTAAGCAACCTACGTAGACCAAGTGCCGGTTCGTTAACCTAGAAGTCCAAGTGCCCGTTCGTTAACCTAGATAGTCCAAGTGCCCACTAGGTAACCTACATAGTCCAAGTGCCCGCTGGGTAACCTATATAGTCCAAGTGCCCGCTATTTAACCTACATAATCTAAGTGCCAGCTAGGTAACCTAGATAGTACAAGTGCCTGCTAGGGAATCTAGATAGTCCAAGTGCCTGTTAGCTAACCTAGATAGTCAAAGTGGCGGCTACGTAACCTACATAGTCCAAGTGCCTGTTCGTTAACCTAGATAATCCAAGTGCCCGCTAGGTAACCTAGACAGTCCAAGTGCCCGCTAAGTAACCTAGATAGTCCAAGTGCCCGCTAGGTAATCTATATAGTCCAAATGCCCGCTATTGAGCCTACATAGTCCAAATGCCCGCTAGGTAACCTAGATAGTCCATGGGCCCGCTAGGTAACCTACATAGTCCTAGTGCCCCCTAGTTAACCTACATTCTCCAAGTGCCCGATAGGGAACCTACATAGTCCAAGTGCCCGTTAGTTAACCTAGATAGACCAACAGCCCACTAAGTAACATACATACTCCAAGAACCCGCTAGGTAACGTAGATAATTCAAGTGCCAGCTAGGTAACCTAGATAGTCCAACTGCCCGCTAGGTAACCTACAGAGTCTAAGTGCCCGCTAGGTTATCTATATAGTCCAAATGCCCGCTAGGGAACCTACATAGTCCAAATGCCCGCTAGGGAACCTACATAGTCCAAGTGCCCGCTAGGTAACCTACATAATCCAAGTGCCCGCTAGTTAACCTATATCGTCCAAGTGCCCGCTAGTTAACCTAGATCGTCCAAGTGCCCGCTAGTTAACCTACATAGTGCAAGAGCCCGCTAGTTAACCTAGATCGTGCAAGTGTTCGCTAGTTAACCCACATAGTCCAAGTGCCAGTTAGCTAACCTAGATAGTCCAAGGGCCGGCTAGTTGACCCACATAGTCCAAGTGCCCGCTTGGCAACCTAGATAATCCAATTGCCCGCTAGGAACATTCATAGTCCAACTGCCAGCTAGGTAACCTAGATAGTCCAAGTTCCCGCTAGTTAACCTAGATATTCCTACTGCCCGTTAGTTAATCTAGATAGTCCATGTGCCCACTAGGGGACGTACTTAGTCCAAGTGCCCGTTAGCTAACCGAGATAGTCCAAGTGCCCGCTAGTTAACATTGATGATCCAAGTGCCCGCTAGTTAACCTAGATAGTACAAGTGCATGCTAGTTAACCTACATAGTACAAGGGCCGCTAGTTGACCGAGATAGTCCAAGTGCCCGCTGGTTAACCTACATAGTCCAAGTGCCCGCTAGGTAACCTAAGTAGTCCAAATGTCCGATAGGGATCCTACGTAGTCCAAGTGCCCGCTAGGTAACCTACATGGTCCAAGTGCCCGTTCGTTAACCTAGATAGTCCAAGTGCCCGCTAGGTAACCTAGACTGTCGAAGTGCCCGCTAGGCAAACTAGATAGGCCAAGTGCCCGCTAGGTAACCTAGAGTCCAAGTGCTCGCTTGTTAACCTACATAGTCCAAGTGCCCGCTATGTAACCTAGATACTCAAAGTGCCCGTTAGGTAACCTAGATAGTCTAAGTGCCCGCTAGGTAACTTACATTGTCCAAGTTCCCGCTAGGTAACCTAGATATTCCATGTGCCCATTACCTAACGTAGATAGTCCAAGTGCCCGGTAAGCAACCTACATAGACCATGTGCCCGTTCGTTAACCTAGAAGTCCAAGTGCCCGTTCTTTAACCTAGATAGTCCAAGTGCCCACTAGGTAACCTACATAGTCCAAGTGCCCGCTAGGTAACCTATATAGTCCAAGTGCCCGCTAGGTAATCTGGATACTCCAAGGACCCGCTAGTTAACATAGATAGTCCAAGTGCCCGCTAGGGAACGTACATAGTCCAAGTGCCCGCTAGGTAACCTCGATATTGCAAGTGCCCGCTAGTTAACCTAGACAGTTGAAGTACCCACTAGGTAACCTAGATCGTCCAAGGGCCCCCTAGTTAGCCTACATAGTCCAAGTGCCTGCTAGGTAAGCTAGATAGTTCAAGTGCCCGCTAGGTAACCTACATAGTCCAAGTTCCCGATGGTAACCTAAATAGTCCAAATGCACGCTAGGGAAACTACATAGTTCAAGTGCCTGCTAGTTAACCTAGATAGTCCAAGTGCCTGCTAGTAAACCTACATAATCCATGGGCCCGCTAGTTAACCTACATAGTGCAAGGGCCCGCTAGTTAACCTAGATCGTGCAAGTGTCCGCTAGTTAGCCTATATAGTCCAAGTGCCCGCTAGTTAACCCATATACCAAGTGCCCGTTACGTAACCTAGATAGTCCAAGGGCACGCTAGTTAACCTACATAGTGCAAGTGCCCGCTAGGCAACCTAGATAGTCCAAGTGCCCGCTAAGGAACCTACATTGTCCAAGTGCACGCTAGTTAACCTATATAGTCCAAGTGCCTGCTAGTTAACCTAGATAGTCCAAGTGCCTTCTAGGTAACCTACATAGTGCAAGTGTCCGCTAGTTAACCTACATAGTCCAAGTGCCCGCTAGTTAACCTAGATAGTTCAAGTACCCTCTAGGTAACCTAGATAGTCCAAGGGCCCCCTAGTTGGCCTACATAGTCCACGTGCCCGCTAGGTAACCTAGATAGTCCAAGTGCCTTTTCGGTAAGCTAGATAGTCCAAGTGCCCTTTAGGGAACCTTGATAGTCGAAGGGCCCGCAAGTAAACCTACATAGTCCAAGGGCCCGCTAGTTAACCTACATATTCCAAGTGCCCGCTAGTTAACCTACATAATCTAAGTGCACATTAGCTAACCTAGATAGTCCAAGGGCCCGCTAGTTGACCTACATAGTCCAAGTTCCAGCTAGGTATCCTAGATAGTACAAGTGCCCGCTAGGTAACCTAGATAGTCCAAGTGCCCGTTAGTTAACCTAGATTGTCCAAGTGCCCACTAGGGGACGTACTTAGTCCATGTGCCCATTAGCTAACCTAGATAGTCCAAGTGCCCGCTGGTTAACATTGATCATCCAAGTGCCCGCTAGTTAACCTAGATAGTCCAAGTGCCCTCTAGTTAACCTAGATCGTCCAAGTGCCCGCTAGTTAACCTACATAGTCCAAAGGCCCGCTAGTTAACCTACATAGTCCAAGGTCCGCTAGTTAACCTAGATAGTCCAAGTGCTCGCTAGTTAACCTACATAGTACAAGGGCCCACTAGTTGACCTAGATAGTCCAAGTGCCCGCTAGGTAACCTATATAGTCCAAGTGCCCGCTAGGTAATCTGGATAGTCCAAGGGCCCGCTAGTTAACATAGATAGTCAAAGTGCCCGCTAGGGAACGTACATAGTCCAAGTGCCCGCTAGGTAACCTAGATAGTCCAAGTGCCCGTTCGGTAACCTAGATAGTCTAAGTGCCCTTTAGGGAACCTAGATAGTCCAAGGGCCTGCTAGTTAACCTACATAGTCCATGGGCCCGCTAGTTAACCTACATAGTGCAAGTGTCCGCTAGTTAACCTACATATTCCAAGTGCCCGCTATTTAACCTACATAATCTAAGTGCCAGCTAGGTAATCTAGATAGTACAAGTGCCTGCAAGGGAATCTAGATAGTCCAAGTGCCTATTAGCTAACCTAGATAGTCCAAGTGGCGGCTAGGTAACCTACATAGTCCAAGTGCCCGTTCGTTAACCTAGATAATCCAAGTGCCCGCTAGGTAACCTAGACAGTCCAAGTGCCCGCTCGTTAACCTACATAGTCCAAGTTCCCGATAGGGAACCTACATAATCCAAGTGCCCGCTCGGCAACCTACATACTCCAGGTGCCCGTTAGTTAACCTAGATAGTCAAAGTGCCAGCTAGGTAACCTAGATATTCCAAGTGCCCGCTAGGTAACCTACATAGTCCATGTGCCCATTAGCTAACCTAAGTAGTCCAAGTGCCCGCTAGTTAACCTAGATAGTCCAAGTGCCCTCTAGTTAACCTAGATCGTCCAAGTGCCCACTAGTTAACCTACATAGTCCAAAGGCCCGCTAGTTAACCTACATATTCCAAGGTCCGCTAGTTAACCTAGATATTCCAAGTGCTCGCTAGTTAACCTACATAGTACAAGGGCCCACTAGTTGACCTAGATAGTCCAAGTGCCTGCTAGGTATCCTAGATAGTCCAACAGCCCGCTAGGTAACTTAGATAGTCCAAGGGCCCGCTAGTTAACCTACATAGTCCAAGTGCCCGCTAGGGAACTTACATAGTCCAAGTGCCCGCTAGGGAACATCCATAGTCCAAGTGCCCGTTAGTTAACCTAGATAGTCCAAGTGCCCGTTAGGTAACCTAGATAGTCCAACAGCCCGCTAGGTAACCTACATATTCCAAGAACCCGCTAGGTAACGTAGATAGTTCAAGTGCCAGCTAAGTAACCTAGATAGTCCAAGTGCCCGCTAGGTAACCTACATAGTACATGGGCCGCTAGTTGACCTAGATAGTCCAAGTGCCCGCTAGGTAACCTAAGTAGTCCAAATGTCCGATAGGGATCCTACATAGTCCAAGTGCCCGCTAGGTAACCTACATGGTCCAAGTGCCCGTTCGTTAACCTAGATAGTCCAAGTGCCCGCTAGGTAACCTAGACCGTCGAAGTGCCCGCTAGGCAAACTAGATAGGCCAAGTGCCCGCTAGGTAACCTAGAGTCCAAGTGCTCGCTAGTTAACCTACATAGTCCAAGTGCCCGCTATGTAACCTAGATAGTCAAAGTGCCCGTTAGGTAACCTAGATAGTCCAAGTGCCCGCTAGGTAACTTACATTGTCCAAGTTCCCGCTAGGTAACCTAGATAGTCCAAGTGCCCATTACCTAACGTAGATAGTCCAAGTGCCCGGTAAGCAACCTACATAGATCAAGTGCCGGTTCGTTAACCTAGAAGTCCAAGTGCCCGTTCGTTAACCTAGATAGTCCAAGTGCCCACTAGGTAACCTACATAGTCCAAGTGCCAGCTAGGTAACCTATATAGTCCAAGTGCCCGCTAGGTAATCTGGATAGTCCAAGGGCCCGCTAGTTAACATGGATAGTCAAAGTGCCCGCTAGGGAACGTACATAGTCCAAGTGCCCGCTAGGTAAGCTAGATATTGCAAGTGCCCGCTAGTTAACCTAGACAGTTGAAGTACCCACTAGGTAACCTAGATCGTCCAAGGGCCCCCTATTTAGCCTACAGAGTCCAAGTGCCCGCTAGGTAACCTAGATAGTCCAAGTGCCCGTTCGGTAACCTAGATAGTCTAAGTGTCCTTTAGGGAACTTAGATAGTCCAAGTGCCCGCTAGTAAACCTACATAGTCCATGGGCCCGCTAGTTAACCTACATAGTGCAAGTGTCCGCTAGTTAACCTACATATTCCAAGTGCCCGCTATTTAACCTACATAATCTAAGTGCCAGCTAGGTAACCTAGATAGTACAAGTGCCTGCTAGGGAATCTAGATAGTCCAAGTGCCTGTTAGCTAACCTAGATAGTCCAAGTGGCGGCTACGTAACCTACATAGTCCAAGTGCCTGTTCGTTAACCTAGATAATCCAAGTGCCCGCTAGGTAACCTAGACAGTCCAAGTGCCCGCTAGTTAACCTACATAGTCCAAGTGCCCGATAGGGAACCTACATAATCCAAGTGCCCGCTCGGCAACCTACATACTCCAGGTGCCCGTTAGTTAACCTAGATAGTCAAAGTGCCTGCTAGGTAATCTAGATATTCCAAGTGCCCGCTAGGTAACCTACATAGTCCAAGTTCCCGATGGTAACCTAAATAGTCCAAATGCCCGCTAGGGAAACTACATAGTCCAAGTGCCTGCTAGTTAACCTAGATAGTCCAAGTGCCTGCTAGTAAACCTACATAATCCATGGGCCCGCTAGTTAGCCTATATAGTCCAAGTGCCCGCTAGTTAACCTATATACCAAGTGCCCGCTACGTAACCTAGATAGTCCAAGGGCACGCTAGTTAACCTACATAGTGCAAGTGCCCGCTAGGCAACCTAGGTAGTCCAAGTGCCCGCTAAGGAACCTACATAGTCCAAGTGTACGCTAGTTAACATAAATAGTCCAAGTGCCCGATAGTTAACCTAGATAGTCCAAGTGCCTGCTAGGTAACCTACATAGTGCAAGTGTCCGCTAGTTAACCTACATAGTCCAAGGGCCCGGTAGTTAACCTACATATTCCAAGTGCCCGCTAGTTAACCTACATAATCTAAGTGCCCGTTAGCTAACCTAGATAGTCCAAGGGCCCGCTAGTTGACCTACATAGTCCAAGTGCCAGCTAGGTATCCTAGATGGTACAAGTGCCCTCTAGGTAACATAGATAGTCCAAGTGCCCATTAGTTAACCTAGATAGTCCAAGTGCCCACTAGGGGACGTACTTAGTCCATGTGCCCATTAGCTACCCTAGATAGTCCAAGTGCCCACTAGTTAACATTGATCATCCAATTGCCCGCTAGTTAACCTAGATAGTCCAAGTGCCCTCATGTTAACCTAGATAGTACAAGTGCCCGCTAGTTAACCTACATAGTCCAAAGGGCCGCAAGTTAACGTACATAGTCCAAGGTCCGCTACTTAACCTAGATAGTCCAAGTGCCCGCTAGCTAACCTAGATAGTCCAAGTGCCCGCTAGGTAACCTAAGTAGTCCAAATATCCGATAGGGATTCTACATAGTCCAAGTGCCCGCTAGGTTACGTACATAGTCCAAGTGCCCGTTCGTTAACCTAGATAGTCAAAGTGCCCGCTAGGAAACCTACATAGTCCAAGTGCCCGCTATGTAACCTAGATAGTCAAAGTGCCCGTTAGGTAACCTAGACAGTCCAAGTGTCCGCTAGGAAACTTACATTGTCCAAGTTCCCGCTAGGTAACCTAGATAGTCCAAGTGCCCTTTACCTAACCTAGATAGTCCAAGTGCCCGCTAGGCAACCTACATAGTCCAAGAGCCCGTTCGTTAAAGTAGAAGTCCAAGTGCCCGCTAGGTAACCTAGACAGTCCAAGTGCCCGCTAGGTTACCTGCATATTCCAAGTGCCCATTCGTTAACCTAGATAGTCCAATTGCCCACTAGGTAACCTACATAGTCCAAGTGCCCGCTAGGTAACCTATATAGTCCAAGTGCCCGCTAGGTAACCTAGATAGTCCAAGGGCCCGCTAGTTAACCTACACAGTCCAAGGGCTCACTTGTTCACTTTGATAGTCCAAGTGCCCGCTAGTTAACCTAGATCTTCCAAGTGCCCGCTAGTTAACCTAGATTGTCCAAGTGCCCGCTATTTAACCTACATAGTCCAAGGGCCCACTAGTTAACCTAGATAGTCCAAGTGTCCTCTAGTTAACCTACATAGTCCAAGTGCCCGCTAGTTAACCTATATACCAAGTGCCCGCTACGTAACCTAGATATTCCAAGGGCACGCTAGTTAACCTATATCGTCCAAGTGCCCGCTAGGCAACCTAGATAGTACAAGTGCCCGCTAAGGAACCTACATAGTCCAAGTGCACGCTAGTTATCCTAGATAGTCCAAGTGCCTGCTAGTTAACCTAGATAGTCCAAGTGACTGCTAGGTAACCTACATAGTGCAAGTGTCCGCTAGTTAAACTACATATTCCAAGTGCCCGCTAGTTAACATAGATAGTCCAAATGCCCGCTAGGGAACGTACATAGTCCAAGTTCCCGCTAGGTAACCTAGATAGTTCAAGTACCCGCTAGGTAACCTAGATCATCAAAGGGCCCCCTAGTTAGCCTACATAATCCAAGTGCCCGCTAGGTAACCTAGATAGTCCAAGTGCCCTTTAGGGAACCTAGATAGTCCAAGTGCCCTTTAGGGAACCTAGATAGTCCAAGGGCCCGCTAGTAAACCTACATATTCCATGGCCCGCTAGTTAACCTACATATTCCAAGTTCCCGCTAGTTAACCTACATAATCTAAGTGCCCGTTGGCTAACCTAGATAGTCCAAGGGCCCGCTAGTTGACCTACATAGTCAAAGTGCCATCTAGGTAACCTAGGTAGTACAAGTGCCCGCTAGCGAACCTAGATAGTCCAAGTGCCTGTTAGCTAACCTAGATAGTCCAACAGCCCGGTAGGTAACCTACATACTCCAAGTAACCACTAGGTAACGTAGATAGTTCAAGTGCCAGCTAGGTAACCTAGATAGTCAAAGTGTAAGCTAGATAACCTACAAAGTCTAATTGCCCGCTAGGTAATCTATATAGTCCAAATGCCCGCTAGGGAGCCTACATAATCCAAATGCCCGCTAGGTAACCTAGATAGTTCAAGGGCCCGCTAGGTAACCTATATAGTCCTAGTGCCCCTAGTTAACCTATATTCTCCAAGTGCCCGATAGGGAACCTACATAGTCCAAATACCCTCTAGTTAACCACCATAGTCCAAGTGCCCGATAGGGAACCAACATAATCCAAGTGCCCGCTAGGGAACCTACATAGTCCAAGTGCTAGTTAGGCAACCTAGATAGTCCAAATGCCCGCCAGGAAACCCACATAGTCCATGTGTCCGCTAGGGAGCTTACATAGTCCAAGGGCCCGCTAGGGAGCCTACGTAGTCCAAGTGCCCGTTAGTTAACCTAGATAGTCCAAGTGCCGGCTAGGTAACCCAGATAATCCAACAGCCCGCTAGGTAACCTACATACTCCAAGAACCCGCTAGGCAACGTAGATAGTTCAAATGCCGTCTAATTAACCTAGATCGTCCAAGTGCCCGTTACCTAACCTAGATAGTTCAAGTGCCTGCTAGTTAACCTACATAGTCCAAGGGCCCGCTATTTAACCCACGTAGTCCAAGGTCCGCTAGTTAACCTAGATAGTCCAAGTGCTCGCTAGTTAACCTACATAGTACAAGGGCCCGCTAGTTGACCTAGATAGTCCAAGTGCCCGGTAGTTAACCTAGATAGTCCAAGTGCCCGCTAGTTAACCTAAGTAGTCCAAATGTCCGATAGGGATCCTACATAGTCCAAGTGCCCGCTAGGTAACCTACATAGTCCAAGTGCCCGTTCGTTAACCTAGATAGTCCAAGTGCCCTCTAGGTAACCTAGACTGTCCAAGTGACCGCTAGGTTACCTACATAGTCAAAGTGCCCATTCGTTAACCTAGATAGTCCAAGTTCACGCTAGGAAACCTACATAGTCCAATGCCCGCTAGGTAACCTCGATAGTCCAAGTGCTCGCTAGGAAACTTAGAGTCCAAGTGCTTGCGAGTTAACCTACATAGTCCAAGTGCCCGCTTTGCAACCTAGATAGTCAAAGTGCCCGTTAGGTAATCTAGATAGTCCAAGTGCCCGCTAGGTAACTTACATTGTCCAAGTTCCCACTAGGTAACCTAGATAGTCCAAGTGCCCGTTACCTAACCTAGATAGTCCAAGTGCCCGCTAGGCAACCTACATATTCCAAGAGCCCGTTCGTTAACCTACATCGTCCAAGTGCCCGCTAGGTAACCTAGACAGTCCAAGTGCCCGCTAGGTTACCTGCATATTCCAAGTGCCCGTTCGTTTACCTAGATAGTCCAAGTGCCCACTAGATAACCTACATAGTCCAAGTGCCCGCTAGGTAACCTATATAGTCCAAGTGCCCGCTAGGTAACCTAGATAGTCCAAGGGCCCGCTAGTTAACCTAGATAGTCCAAGTGTCCTCTAATTAACCTACATAGTCCAAGTGCCCGCTAGTTAACCTACATACCAAGTTCCCGCTACGTAACCTAGATAGTCCAGGGCACGCTAGTTAACCTACATAGTCCAAGTGCACGCTAGTTAACCTAGATAGACCAAGTGCCCGCTAGTTAACCTAGATAGTCCAAGTGCCTGCTAGGTAACCTACATAGTGTAAGTGCCCGCTAGTTAACCTACATATTCCAAGTGCCCGCTAGTTAACATATATAGTCCAAGTGCCCGCTAGGGAACGTACATAGTCCAAGTGCCCGCTAGGTAACCTAGATAGTGCACGTTTCCGCTAGTTAACCAGATAGTTCAAGTACCCGCTAGGGAACCTAGATCGTCCAAGGGCCCCCTAGTTAGCCTACATAGTCCAAGTGCCCACTAGGTAACCTAGATAGTCCAAGTGCCATTCGGTCACCTAGATAGTCCGAGTGCCCTTTAGGGAACCTAGATAGTCCAAGTGCCCTTTAGGGAACCTAGATAGTCGAAGGGCCCGCAAGTAAATCTACACAGTCCAAGGGCCCGCTAGTTAACCTACATATTCCAAGTGCCCGCTAGTTAACCTACATAATGTAAGTGCCCGTTAGCTAACCTAGATAGTCCAAGGGCCCGCTAGTTGACCTACATAGTCCAAGTGCCAGCTAGGTAACCTAGATAGTACAAGTGCCCGCTAGGTAACCTAGATAGTCCAAGTGCCCGTTAGTTAACCTAGATAGTCCAAGTGCCCACTAGGGGACGTACTTAGTCCATGTGCCCATTAGCTAACCTAAGTAGTCCAAGAGCCCGCTAGTTAACCTAGATAGTCCAAGTGCCCTCTAGTTAACCTAGATCGTCCAAGTGCCCACTAGTTAACCTACATACTCCAAAGGCCCGCTAGTTAACCTACATATTCCAAGGTCCGCTAGTTAACCTAGATAGTCCAAGTGCTCGCTAGTTAACCTACATAGTACAAGGGCCCACTAGTTGACCTAGATAGTCCAAGTGCCCGCTAGGTATCCTAGATAGTCCAACAGCCCGCTAGGTAACCTAGATAGTCCAAGGGCCCGCTAGTTAACCTACATAGTCCAAGTGCCCGCTAGGGAACTTACATAGTCCAAGTGCCCGCTAGGGAACATCCGTAGTCCAAGTGCCCGTTAGTTAACCTAGATAGTCCAAGTGCCCGTTAGGTAACCTAGATAGTCCAACAGCCCGCTAGGCAACCTACATATTCCAAGAACCCGCTAGGTAACGTAGATAGTTCAAGTGCCAGCTAAGTTACCTAGATAGTCCAAGTGCCCGCTAGGTAACCTACATAGTACATGGGCCGCTAGTTGACCTAGATAGTCCAAGTGCCCGCTAGGTAACCTAAGTAGTCCAAATGTCCGATAGGGATCCTACATAGTCCAAGTGCCCGCTAGGTAACCTACATGGTCCAAGTGCCCGTTCGTTAACCTAGATAGTCCAAGTGCCCGCTAGGTAACCTAGACTGTCGAAGTGCCCGCTAGGCAAACTAGATAGGCCAAGTGCCCGCTAGGTTACCTAGAGTCCAAGTGCTCGCTAGTTAACCTACATAGTCCAAGTGCCCGCTATGTAACCTAGATTGTCAAAGTGCCCGTTAGGTAACCTAGATAGTCCAAGTGCCCGCTAGGTAACTTACATTGTCCAAGTTCCCGCTAGGTAACCTAGATAGTCCAAGTGCCCATTACCTAACGTAGATAGTCCAAGTGCCCGGTAAGCAACCTACATAGATCAAGTGCCGGTTCGTTAACCTAGAAGTCCAAGTGCCCGTTCGTTAACCTAGATAGTCCAAGTGCCCACTAGGTAACCTACATAGTCCAAGTGCCAGCTAGGTAACCTATATAGTCCAAGTGCCCGCTAGGTAATCTGGATAGTCCAAGGGCCCGCTAGTTAACATGGATAGTCAAAGTGCCCGCTAGGGAACGTACATAGTCCAAGTGCCCGCTAGGTAAGCTAGATATTGCAAGTGCCCGCTAGTTAACCTAGACAGTTGAAGTACCCACTAGGTAACCTAGATCGTCCAAGGGCCCCCTATTTAGCCTACATAGTCCAAGTGCCCGCTAGGTAACCTAGATAGTCCAAGTGCCCGTTCGGTAACCTAGATAGTCTAAGTGTCCTTTAGGGAACTTAGATAGTCCAAGGGCCCGCTAGTAAACCTACATAGTCCATGGGCCCGCTAGTTAACCTACATAGTGCAAGTGTCCGCTAGTTAACCTACATATTGCAAGTGCCCGCTATTTAACCTACATAATCTAAGTGCCAGCTAGGTAACCTAGATAGTACAAGTGCCTGCTAGGGAATCTAGATAGTCCAAGTGCCTGTTAGCTAACCTAGATAGTCCAAGTGGCGGCTACGTAACCTACATAGTCCAAGTGCCTGTTCGTTAACCTAGATAATCCAAGTGCCCGCTAGTTAACCTACATAGTCCAAGTGCCCGATAGGGAACCTACATAATCCAAGTGCCCGCTCGGCAACCTACATACTCCAGGTGCCCGTTAGTTAACCTAGATAGTCAAAGTGCCTGCTAGGTAATCTAGATATTCCAAGTGCCCGCTAGGTAACCTACATAGTCCAAGTTCCCGATGGTAACCTAAATAGTCCAAATGCCCGCTAGGGAAACTACATAGTCCAAGTGCCTGCTAGTTAACCTAGATAGTCCAAGTGCCTGCTAGTAAACCTACATAATCCATGGGCCCGCTAGTTAGCCTATATAGTCCAAGTGCCCGCTAGTTAACCTATATACCAAGTGCCCGCTACGTAACCTAGATAGTCCAAGGGCACGCTAGTTAACCTACATAGTGCAAGTGCCCGCTAGGCAACCTAGATAGTCCAAGTGCCCTCTAAGGAACCTACATAGTCCAAGTGCACGCTAGTTAACATAAATAGTCCAAGTGCCCGCTAGTTAACCTAGACAGTCCAAGTGCCTGCTAGGTAACCTACATAGTGCAAGTGTCCGCTAGTTAACCTACATAGTCCAAGGGCCCGGTAGTTAACCTACATATTCCAAGTGCCCGCTAGTTAACCTACATAATCTAAGTGCCCGTTAGCTAACCTAGATAGTCCAAGGGCCCGCTAGTTGACCTACATAGTCCAAGTGCCAGCTAGGTATCCTAGATAGTACAAGTGCCCTCTAGGTAACATAGATAGTCCAAGTGCCCATTAGTTAACCTAGATAGTCCAAGTGCCCACTAGGGGACGTACTTAGTCCATGTGCCCATTAGCTACCCTAGATAGTCCAAGTGCCCACTAGTTAACATTGATCATCCAATTGCCCGCTAGTTAACCTAGATAGTCCAAGTGCCCTCATGTTAACTTAGATAGTACAAGTGCCCGCTAGTTAACCTACATAGTCCAAAGGGCCGCAAGTTAACCTACATAGTCCAAGGTCCGCTACTTAACCTAGATAGTCCAAGTGCCCGCTAGCTAACCTAGATAGTCCAAGTGCCCGCTAGGTAACCTAAGTAGTCCAAATATCCGATAGGGATCCTACATAGTCCAAGTGCCCGCTAGGTTACGTACATAGTCCAAGTGCCGTTCGTTAACCTAGATAGTCCCAGTGCCCGCTAGGAAACCTACATAGTCCAAGGGCCCGCTTGGTAACCTAGATAGTCCAAGTGTCTGATAGATAACCTAGAGTCCAAGTGCTCGCTAGTTAACCTACATAGTCCAAGTGCCCGCTATGTAACCTAGATAGTCAAAGTGCCCGTTAGGTAACCTAGACAGTCCAAGTGCCCGCTAGGAAACTTACATTGTCCAAGTTCCCGCTAGGTAACCTAGATAGTCCAAGTGCCCTTTACCTAACCTAGATAGTCCAAGTGCCCGCTAGGCAACCTATATAGTCCAAGAGCCCGTTCGTTAAGTAGAAGTCCAAGTGCCCGCTAGGTAACCTAGACAGTCCAAGTGCCCGCTAGGTTACCTGCATATTCCAAGTGCCCATTCGTTAACCTAGATAGTCCAATTGCCCACTAGGTAACCTACATAGTCCAAGTGCCTGCTAGGTAACCTATATAGTCCAAGTGCCCGCTAGGTAACCTAGATAGTCCAAGGGCCCGCTAGTTAACCTACACAGTCCAAGGGCTCACTTGTTCACTTTGATAGTCCAAGTGCCCGCTAGTTAACCTAGATCTTCCAAGTGCCCGCTAGTTAACCTAGATTGTCCAAGTGCCCGCTATTTAACCTACATAGTCCAAGGGCCCACTAGTTAACCTAGATAGTCCAAGTGTCCTCTAGTTAACCTACATAGTCCAAGTGCCCGCTAGTTAACCTATATACCAAGTGCCCGCTACGTAACCTAGATATTCCAAGGGCACGCTAGTTAACCTATATCGTCCAAGTGCCCGCTAGGCAACCTAGATAGTACAAGTGCCCGCTAAGGAACCTACATAGTCCAAGTGCACGCTAGTTATCCTAGATAGTCCAAGTGCCTGCTAGTTAACCTAGATAGTCCAAGTGACTGCTAGGTAACCTACATAGTGCAAGTGTCCGCTAGTTAACCTACATATTCCAAGTGCCCGCTAGTTAACATAGATAGTCCAAATGCCCGCTAGGGAACGTACATAGTCCAAGTTCCCGCTAGGTAACCTAGATAGTTCAAGTACCCGCTAGGTAACCTAGATCATCAAAGGGCCCCCTAGTTAGCCTACATAATCCAAGTGCCCGCTAGGTAACCTAGATAGTCCAAGTGCCCTTTAGGGAACCTAGATAGTCCAAGTGCCCTTTAGGGAACCTAGATAGTCCAAGGGCCCGCTAGTAAACCTACATATTCCATGGCCCGCTAGTTAACCTACAAATTCCAAGTTCCCGCTAGTTAACCTACATAATCTAAGTGCCCGTTGGCTAACCTAGATAGTCCAAGGGCCCGCTAGTTGACCTACATAGTCAAAGTGCCATCTAGGTAACCTAGGTAGTACAAGTGCCCGCTAGCTAACCTAGATAGTCCAAGTGCCTGTTAGCTAACCTAGATAGTCCAACAGCCCGGTAGGTAACCTACATACTCCAAGTAACCGCTACGTAACGTAGATAGTTCAAGTGCCAGCTAGGTAACCTAGATAGTCAAAGTGTAAGCTAGATAACCTACAAAGTCTAATTGCCCGCTAGGTAATCTATATAGTCCAAATGCCCGCTAGGGAGCCTACATAATCCAAATGCCCGCTAGGTAACCTAGATAGTTCAAGGGCCCGCTAGGTAACCTATATAGTCCTAGTGCCCCTAGTTAACCTATATTCTCCAAGTGCCCGATAGGGAACCTACATAGTCCTAGTGCCCCTATTTAACCTACATTCTCCAAGTGCCCGCTAGGGAACCTACATAGTCCAAGTGTCCGCTAGGTAACCTACATAGTCCAAATACCCTCTAGTTAACCTACATAGTCCAAGTGCCCGATAGGGAACCAACATAATCCAAGTGCCCGCTAGGGTACCTACATAGTCCAAGTGCTAGTTAGGCAACCTAGATAGTCCAAATGCCCGCCAGGAAACCCACATAGTCCATGTGTCCGCTAGGGAACTTACATAGTCCAAGGGCCCGCTAGGGAGCCTACGTAGTCCAAGTGCCCGTTAGTTAACCTAGATAGTCCAAGTGCCGGCTAGGTAACCCAGATAATCCAACAGCCCGCTAGGTAACCTACATACTCCAAGAACCCGCTAGGCAACGTAGATAGTTCAAATGCCGTCTAATTAACCTAGATCGTCCAAGTGCCCGTTACCTAACCTAGATAGTCCAAGTGCCCGCTAGTTAACCTACATAGTCCAAGGGCCCACTATTTAACCCACGTAGTCCAAGGTCCGCTAGTTAACCTAGATAGTCCAAGTGCTCGCTAGTTAACCTACATAGTACAAGGGCCCGCTAGTTGACCTAGATAGTCCAAGTGCCCGGTAGTTAACCTAGATAGTCCAAGTGCCCGCTAGTTAACCTAAGTAGTCCAAATGTCCGATAGGGATCCTACATAGTCCAAGTGCCCGCTAGGTAACCTACATAGTCCAAGTGCCCGTTCGTTAACCTAGATAGTCCAAGTGCCCTCTAGGTAACCTAGACTGTCCAAGTGCCCGCTAGGTTACCTACATAGTCAAAGTGCCCATTCGTTAACCTAGATAGTCCAAGTTCACGCTAGGAAACCTACATAGTCCAATGCCCGCTAGGTAACCTCGATAGTCCAAGTGCTCGCTATGAAACTTAGAGTCCATGTGCTCGCGAGTTAACCTACATAGGCCAAGTGCCCGTTTTGCAACCTAGATAGTCAAAGTGCCCGTTAGGTAATCTAGATAGTCCAAGTGCCCGCTAGGTAACTTACATTGTCCAAGTTCCCACTAGGTAACCTAGATAGTCCAAGTGCCCGTTACCTAACCTAGATAGTCCAAGTGCCCGCTAGGCAACCTACATAGTCCAAGAGCCCGTTCGTTAACCTACATCGTCCAAGTGCCCGCTAGGTAACCTAGACAGTCCAAGTGCCCGCTAGGTTACCTGCATATTCCAAGTGCCCGTTCGTTTACCTAGATAGTCCAAGTGCCCACTAGATAACCTACATAGTCCAAGTGCCCGCTAGGTAACCTATATAGTCCAAGTGCCCGCTAGGTAACCTAGATAGTCCAAGGGCCCGCTAGTTAACCTAGATAGTCCAAGTGTCCTCTAATTAACCTACATAGTCCAAGTGCCCGCTAGTTAACCTACATACCAAGTTCCCGCTACGTAACCTAGATAGTCCAGGGCACGCTAGTTAACCTACATAGTCCAAGTGCACGCTAGTTAACCTAGATAGACCAAGTGCCCGCTAGTTAACCTAGATAGTCCAAGTGCCTGCTAGGTAACCTACATAGTGCAAGTGCCCGCTAGTTAACCTACATATTCCAAGTGCCCGCTAGTTAACATATATAGTCCAAGTGCCCGCTAGGGAACGTACATAGTCCAAGTGCCCGCTAGGTAACCTACATAGTGCACGTTTCCGCTAGTTAACCAGATAGTTCAAGTACCCGCTAGGGAACCTAGATCGTCCAAGGGCCCCCTAGTTAGCCTACATAGTCCAAGTGCCCACTAGGTAACCTAGATAGTCCAAGTGCCATTCGGTCACCTAGATAGTCCGAGTGCCCTTTAGGGAACCTAGATAGTCCAAGGGCCCGCTAGTAAACCTACATAGTCCATGGGCCCACTAGTTAACCTACATAGTGCAAGTGTCCGCTAGTTAACCTACATATTCCAAGTGCCCTCTAGTTAACCTACATAATCTAAGTGCCCGTTAGCTAACCTAGGTAGTCCAAGGGCCCGCTAGTTGACCTACATAGTCCAAGTGCCAGCTAGGTATCCTGGATAGTATAAGTGCCCGCTAGGGAACCTAGATAGTCCAAGTGCCTGTTAGCTAACATAGATAGTCCAAGTGGCGGCTAGGTAACTTACATAGTCCAATTGCACGTTCATTAACGTAGATAATCCAAATGCCCACTAGGTATCCTAGACAGTCCA
Organism: Tenrec ecaudatus; assembly: GCF_050624435.1. Lineage (NCBI taxonomy): Eukaryota > Metazoa > Chordata > Mammalia > Afrosoricida > Tenrecidae > Tenrec > Tenrec ecaudatus. The sequence goes on along the minus strand of NW_027457678.1, from coordinate 127,860 downwards.
AGTGCCCGCTAGTTAACCTACATAGACCAAGTGCCTGCTAGTAAACCTACATAATCCATGGGCCCGTTAGTTAACCTACATAGTGTAAGGGCCCGCTAGTTAACCTAGATCGTGCAAGTGTCCGCTAGTTAACCTACATAGTCCAAGTGCCCGCTAGGTAACCTAGATAGTCCAAGTGCCCGCTAGGGATCCTTCATAATCCAATTGCCTGCTAGGTAACCTAGAAAGACCAAGTGCCCGCTAGTTAACGTAGATAGTCCTAGTGCCCGTTAGTTAACCTAGATAGTCCAAGTGCCCACTAGGGGACGTACATAGTCCAATTGCCCGCTAGGTAACCTAGATAGTCCAAGTGCGCACTAGGGTATGTACATAGTCCAAGTGCCAGCTAGGAAACCTAGATAGTCCAAGTGCCCGCTAGTTAAGCTACATAGTCCAAGGACCCGCTAGTTAACCTACATAGTCCAAGGTCCGCTCGTTAACCTAGATAATCCAAGTGCCCGCTAGTTAACCTACATAGTACAAGGGCCCGCTAGTTGACCTAGATATTTCAAGTGCCCGTTCGTTAACCTAGATAGTCAAAGTGCCCGCTAGGTAACCTAGACAGTCGAAGTGCCCGGTAGGTTACCTATATAGTACAAGGGCCCGCTATGTAACCTAGATAGTCAAAGTGCCCGTTAGGTAACCTAGATAGTCCAAGTGCCCACTAGGTAACTTACATTGTCCAAGTTCCAGCTAGGTAACCTAGAAGTCCAAGTGCCCGCTAGGTAACCTAGACAATCCAAGTGCCCTCTAGGTTACCTGCATATTCCAAGTGCCCATTCGTTAACCTAGATAGTCCAAGTGCCCTTTAGGGAACCTAGATAGTCCAAGGGCCCGCTTTTAAACCTACATAGTCCATGCGCCCGCTAGATAACCTACATAGTGCAAGTGTCCGCTCGTTAACCTTCATATTCCAAGTGCCCGCTAGTTAACCTACATAATCTAAGTGCCTGTTTCCTAACCTAGATAGTGCAAGGGCCCGCTAGTTGACCTACATAGTCCAAGTGCCAGCTAGGTAACCTAGAGAGTACAAGTGCCCGCTAGGGAACCTAGATAGTCCAAGTGCCTGTTAGTTAACCTAGATAGTCCAAGTGGCGGCTAGGTAACCTACATAGTCCAAGTGCCCGTTCGTTAACCTAGATAATCCAAGTACCCGCTAGGTAACCTAGACAGTCAAAGTGCCCGCTAGTAAACCTACATAGTCCAAGTGCCCGATAGGGAACCTACATAATCCAAGTGCCCGCTAGGGAACCTACATAGTCCTAGTGCCCGCTAGGCAACCTACATAGTGCAAGGGCCCGCTAGTTAACCTAGATCGTGCAAGTGTTCGCTAGTTAACCTAGATAGTCCAAGTGCCCGCCAGGGATCCTTCATAATCCAAGTGCCTGCTAGGTAACCTAGATAGTCCAAGTGCCCGCTAGTTAACCTAGATGGTCCTAGTGCCCGTTAGGTAACCTAGATAGTCCAAGGGCCCACTAGGGGACGTACATAATCCCAGTGCCCGCTAGATAATCTAGATAGTCCCAGTGCGCGCTAGGGTATGTACATAGTCCAAGTGTCTGCTAGGAAACCTAGATAGTCCAAGTGCCCGCTAGGGATCCTTCATAATCCAAGTGCCTGCTAGGTAACCTAGATAGTCCAAGTGCCCGCTAGTTAATCTAGATAGTCCTAGTGCCCGTTAGTTAACCTAGATAGTCCAAGTGCCCACTAGGTAACCTAGATAGTCCAACAGCCCGCTAGGTATCCTACATACTCCAAGAACCCGCTAGGCAACGTAGATAGTTCAAATGCCGTCTAATTAACCTAGATCGTCCAAGTGCCCGTTACCTAACTTAGATAGTCCAAGTGCCCGCTAGTTAACCTACATAGTCCAAGGGCCCGCTATTTAACCCACGTAGTCCAAGGTCCGCTAGTTAACCTAGATAGTTCAAGTGCTCGCTAGTTAACCTACATAGTACAAGGGCCCGCTAATTGACCTAGATAGTCCAAGTGCCCGGTAGTTAACCTAGATAGTCCAAGTGCCCGCTAGTTAACCTAAGTAGTCCAAATGTCCGATAGGGTTCCTACATAGTCCAAGTGCCCGCTAGGTAACCTACATAGTCCAAGTGCCCGTTCGTTAACCTAGATAGTCCAAGTGCCCTCTAGGTAACCTAGACTGTCCAAGTGCCCGCTAGGTTACCTACATAGTCCAAGTGCCCATTCGTTAACCTAGATAGTCCAAGTTCCCGCTAGGAAACCTACATAGTCCAAGTGCCAGCTAGGTAACCTCGATAGTCCAAGTGCTCGCTAGGTAACTTAGAGTCCAAGTGCTCGCGAGTTAACCTACATAGTCCAAGTTCCCCCTTTGCAACCTAGATAGTCAAAGTGCCCGTTAGGTAATCTAGATAGTCCAAGTGCCCGCTAGGTAACTTACATTGTCCAAGTTCCCACTAGGTAACCTAGATAGTCCAAGTGCCCGTTACCTATCCTAGATAGTTCAAGTGCCCGCTAGGCAACCTACATAGTCCAAGAGCCCGTTCGTTAACCTACATCGTCCAAGTGCCCGCTAGGTAACTGCATATTCCAAGTGCCCGTTCGTTAACCTAGATAGTCCAAGTGCCCACTAGATAACCTACATAGCCCAAGTGCCCGCTAGGTAACCTATATAGTCCAAGTGCCCGCTAGGTAACCTAGATAGTCCAAGGGCCCGCTAGTTAACCTAGATAGTCCAAGTGTCCTCTAATTAACCTACATAGTCCAAGTGCACGCTAGTTAACCTAGATAGTCCAAGTGCCTGCAAGGTAACCTACATAGTGCAAGTGTCCACTAGTTAACCTACATATTCAATGTGCCCGTTCGTTAACCTAGATAGTCCAAGTGCCCGCCAGGGATCCTTCATAATCCCAGTGCCTGCTAGGTAACCTAGATAGTCCAAGTGCCCGCTAGTTAACCTAGATAGTCCTAGTGCCCGTTAGTTAACCTAGATAGTCCAAGGGCCCACTAGGGGACGTACATAGTCCAAGTGCCCGCTAGATAATCTAAATAGTCCCAGTGCGCGCTAGGGTATGTACATAGTCCAAGTGTCTGCTAGGAAACCTAGATAGTCCAAGTGCCCGTAGGGATCCTTCATAATCCAAGTGCCTGCTAGGTAACCTAGATAGTCCAAGTGCCCGCTAGTTAATCTAGATAGTCCTAGTGCCCGTTAGTTAACCTAGATAGTCCAAGTGCCCACTAGGTAACCTAGATAGTCCAACAGCCCGCTAGGTAACCTACATACTCCAAGAACCCGCTAGGCAACGTAGATAATTCAAATGCCGTCTAATTAACCTAGATCGTCCAAGAGCCCGTTACCTAACCTAGATAGTCCAAGTGCCCACTAGTTAACCTACATAGTCCAAGGGCCCGCTATTTAACCCACGTAGTCCAAGGTCCGCTAGTTAACCTAGATAGTCCAAGTGCTCGCTAGTTAACCTACATAGTACAAGGGCCCGCTAGTTGACCTAGATAGTCCAAGTGCCCGGTAGTTAACCTAAGTAGTCCAAATGTCCGATAGGGGTCCTACATAGTCCAAGTGCCCGCTAGGTAACCTACATAGTCCAAGTGCCCGTTCGTTAACCTAGATAGTCCAAGTGCCCTCTAGGTAACCTAGACTGTCCAAGTGCCCGCTAGGTTACCTACATAGTCCAAGTGCCCGTTCGTTAACCTAGATAGTCCAATGCCCGCTAGGTAACCTCGATAGTCCAAGTGCTCGCTAGGTAACTTAGAGTCCAAGTGCTCGCGGGTTAACCTACATAGTCCAAGTGCCCGCTTTGCAACCTAGATAGTCAAAGTGCCCGTTAGGTAATCTAGATAGTCCATGTGCCCGCTAGGTAACTTACATTGTCCAAGTTCCCACTAGGTAACCTAGATAGTCCAAGTGCCCGTTACCTAACCTAGATAGTCCAAGTGCCCGCTAGGCAACCTACATAGTCCAAGAGCCCGTTCGTTAACCTACATCGTCCAAGTGCCCGCTAGGTAAACTAGACAGTCCAAGTGCCCGCTAGGTTACCTGCATATTCCAAGTGCCCGTTCATTTACCTAGATAGTCCAAGTGCCCACTAGATAACCTACATAGTCCAAGTGCCCGCTAGGTAACCTATATAGTCCAAGTGCCCGCTAGGTAACCTAGATAGTCCAAGGGCCCGCTAGTTAACCTAGATAGTCCAAGTGTCCTCTAATTAACCTACATAGTCCAAGTGCCCGCTAGTTAACCTACATACCACGTTCCCGCTACCTAACCTAGATAGTCTAGGGCATGCTAGTTAACCTACATAGTCCAAGTGCACGCTAGTTAACCTAGATAGACCAAGTGCCCGCTAGTTAACCTAGATAGTCCAAGTGCCCGCTAGGTAACCTACATAGTGCAAGTGCCCGCTAGTTAACCTACATATTCCAAGTGCCCGCTAGTTAACATATATAGTCCAAGTGCCCGCTAGGGAAGGTACATAGTCCAAGTGCCCGCTAGGTAACCTAGATAGTGCACGTTTCCGCTAGTTAACCAGATAGTTCAAGTACCCGCTAGGGAACCTATATCGTCCAAGGGCCCCCTAGTTAGCCTACATAGTCCAAGTGCCCACTAGGTAACCTAGATAGTCCAAGTGCCATTCGGTCACCTAGATAGTCCGAGTGCCCTTTAGGGAACCTAGATAGTCCAAGGGACCGCTAGTAAACCTACATAATCCATGGGCCCACTAGTTAACCTACATAGTGCAAGTGTCCGCTAGTTAACCTACATATTCCAAGTGCCCTCTAGTTAACCTACATAATCTAAGTGCCCGTTAGCTAACCTAGGTAGTCCAAGGGCCCGCTAGTTGACCTACATAGTCCAAGTGCCAGCTAGGTATCCTGGATAGTATAAGTGCCCGCTAGGGAACCTAGATAGTCCAAGTGCCTGTTAGCTAACATAGATAGTCCAAGTGGCGGCTAGGTAACTTAAATAGTCCAATTGCACGTTCGTTAACGTAGATAATCCAAATGCCCACTAGGTATCCTAGACAGTCCAAGTGCCCGCTAGTTAACCTACATAGTCCAAGTGCCTGCTAGTAAACCTACATAATCCATGGGCCCGTTAGTTAACCTACATAGTGTAAGGGCCCGCTAGTTAACCTAGATCGTGCAAGTGTCCGCTAGTTAACCTACATAGTCCAAGTGCCCGCTAGGTAACCTAGATATTCCAAGTGCCCGCTAGGGATCCTTCATAATCCAATTGCCTGCTAGGTAACCTACAAAGACCAAGTGCCCGCTAGTTAACGTAGATAGTCCTAGTGCCCGTTAGTTAACCTAGATAGTCCAAGTGCCCACTAGGGCACGTACATAGTCCAATTGCCCGCTAGGTAACCTAGATAGTCCAAGTGCGCACTAGGGTATGTACATAGTCCAAGTGCCAGCTTGAAACCTAGATAGTCCAAGTGCCCGCTAGTTAAGCTACATAGTCCAAGGGCCCGCTAGTTAACCTACATAGTCCAAGGTCCGCTCGTTAACCTAGATAATCCAAGTGCCCGCTAGTTAACCTACATAGTACAAGGGCCCGCTAGTTGACCTAGATAGTTCAAGTGCCCGTTCATTAACCTAGATAGTCAAAGTGCCCGCTAGGTAACCTAGACAGTCCAAGCGCCCGGTAGGTTACCTATATAGTCCAAGGGCCCGCTATGTAACCTAGATAGTCAAAGTGCCCGTTAGGTAACCTAGATAGTCCAAGTGCCCACTAGGTAACTTACATTGTCCAAGTTCCAGCTAGGTAACCTAGAAGTCCAAGTGCCCGCTAGGTAACCTAGACAATCCAAGTGCCCTCTAGGTTACCTGCATATTCCAAGTGCCCATTCGTTAACCTAGATAGTCCAAGTGCCCTTTAGGGAACCTAGATAGTCCAAGGGCCCGCTAGTAAACCTACATAGTCCATGCGCCCGCTAGATAACCTACATAGTGCAAGTGTCCGCTAGTTAACCTACATATTCCAAGTGCCCGCTAGTTAACATACATAATCTAAGTGCCTGTTAGCTAACCTAGATAGTGCAAGGGCCCGCTAGTTGACCTACATAGTCCAAGTGCCCGCTAGTTAACCTAGATAGTCCAAGAGCTGGCTAGTTAACCTACATAGTCCAAGTGCCCGCTAGGTAACCTAGACAGTTCAAGTGACCACTAGGTTACCTACATAGTCCAAGTGCCCGATAGGGAATCTACATAGTCCAAGTTCCCGCTATTAACAGAGATAGTCCAAGTACCCGCTAGGAAACGTACATAGTCCAAGTGCCTGCTAGGTAACCTAGATAGTCCAAGTTCCCGCTAGTTAACCTACACAGTCCAAGTGCCTGCTAGGTAACCTAGATAGTCCAAGTGCCCACTAGTAAACCTACATAGTCCAAGTTGACCCTAGGTAACCTAGATAGTCCAAAGGCCCGCTTGGTAACCTACATTGTCCTAGTGCCCCCTAGTTAACCTACATTCTCCAAGTGAACGATAGGGAACCTACATAGTATAAGTGCCTGCTAGGTAACCTACATTGTCCAAAGCCCGCTAGTTAACCTACATAGTCCAAGTGCCCGTTAGGTAACCCAGATAGTCCTAATGCCCGCTAGGGAACCCACATAGTCCAAGTTCCCCGCTAGGGAACTTACATAGTCCAAGGGCCCGCTAGGGAACCTACATAGTCCAAGTGCCCGTTAGTTAACCTAGATAGTCCAAGTGTCCGCTAGGTAACCTAGATAGTCCAACAGCCCGGTAGGTAACCTACATACTCCAAGTAACCGCTAGATAACGTAGATAGTTCAAGTGCCAGCTAGGTAACCTAGATAGTCAAAGTGTACGCTAGATAACCTACAAAGTCTAATTGCCCACTAGGTAATCTATATAGTCCAAATGCCCGCTAGGGAGGCCTACATAATCCAAATGCCCGCTAGGTAACCTAGATAGTTCAAGGCCCGCTAGGTAACCTACATAGTCCTAGTGCCCCTAGTTAACCTATATTCTCCAATTGCCCGATAGGGAACCTACATAGTCCTAGTGCCCCTAGTTAACCTACATTCTACAAGTGCCCGATAGGGAACCTACATAGTCCAAGTGTCCGCTAGGTAACCTACATAGTCCAAATACCCTCTAGTTAACCTACATAGTCCAAGTGCCCAATAGGGAAACAACATAATCCAAGTGCCCGCTAGGGAACCTACATAGTCCAAGTGCTAGTTAGGTAACCTAGATAGTCCAAATGCCCGCCAGGAAACCCACATAGTCCATGTGTCCGCTAGGGAACTTACATAGTCCAAGGGCCCGCTAGGGAGCCTACATAGTCCAAATGCCCGTTAGCTAACCTAGGTAGTCCAAGGGCCCGCTAGTTGACCTACATAGTCCAAGTGCCAGCTAGGTATCCTGGATAGTATAAGTGCCCGCTAGGGAACCTAGATAGTCCAAGTGCCTGTTAGCTAACATAGATAGTCCAAGTGGCGACTAGGTAACTTACATAGTCCAATTGCACGTTCGTTAACGTAGATAATCCAAATGCCCACTAGGTATCCTAGACAGTCCAAGTGCCCGCTAGTTAACCTACATAGACCAAGTGCCTGCTAGTAAACCTACATAATCCATGGGCCCGTTAGTTAACCTATATAGTGTAAGGGCCCGCTAGTTAACCTAGATCGTGCAAGTGTCCGCTAGTTAACCTACATAGTCCAAGTGCCCGCTAGGTAACCTAGATAGTCCAAGTGCCCGCTAGGGATCCTTCATAATCCAATTGCCTGCTAGGTAACCTAGAAAGACCAAGTGCCCGCTAGTTAACGTAGATAGTCCTAGTGCCCCTTAGTTAACCTAGATAGTCCAAGTGCCCACTAGGGGACGTACATAGTCCAATTGCCCGCTAGGTAACCTAGATAGTCCAAGTGCGCACTAGGGTATGTACATAGTCCAAGTGCCAGCTAGGAAACCTAGATAGTCCAAGTGCCCGCTAGTTAAGCTACATAGTCCAAGGGCCCGCTAGTTAACCTACATAGTCCAAGGTCCGCTCGTTAACCTAGATAATCCAAGTGCCCGCTAGTTAACCTACATAGTACAAGGGCCCGCTAATTGACCTAGATAGTTCAAGTGCCCGTTCGTTAACCTAGATAGTCAAAGTGCCCGCTAGGTAACCTAGACAGTCCAAGTGCCCGGTAGGTTACCTATATAGTCCAAGGGCCCGCTATGTAATCTAGATAGTCAAAGTGCCCGTTAGGTAACCTAGATAGTCCAAGTGCCCACTAGGTAACTTACATTGTCCAAGTTCCAGCTAGGTAACCTAGAAGTCAAAGTGCCCGCTAGGTAACCTAGACAATCCAAGTGCCCTCTAGGTTACCTGCATATTCCAAGTGCCCATTCGTTAACCTAGATAGTCCAAGTGCCCTTTAGGGAACCTAGATAGTCCAAGGGCCCGCTAGTAAACCTACATAGTCCATGCGCCCGCTAGATAACCTACATAGTGCAAGTGTCCGCTAGTTAACCTACATATTTCAAGTGCCCGCTAGTTAACCTACATAATCTAAGTGCCTGTTAGCTAACCTAGATAGTGCAAGGGCCCGCTAGTTGACCTACATAGTCCAAGTGCCAGCTAGGTAACCTAGATAGTACAAGTGCCCGCTAGGGAACCTAGATAGTCCAAGTGCCTGTTAGTTAACCTAGATAGTCCAAGTGGCGGCTAGGTAACCTACATAGTCCAAGTGCCCGTTCGTTAACCTAGGTAATCCAAGTACCCGCTAGGTAACCTAGACAGTCCAAGTGCCCGCTAGTAAACCTACATAGTCCAAGTGCCCGATAGGGAACCTACATAATCCAAGTGCCCGCTAGGGAACCTACATAGTCCTAGTGCCCTCTAGGCAACCTACATAGTGCAAGGGCCCGCTAGTTAACCTAGATCGTGCAAGTGTTCGCTAGTTAACCTAGATAGTCCAAGTGCCCGCCAGGGATCCTTCATAATCCAAGTGCCTGCTAGGTAACGTAGATAGTCCAAGTGCCCGCTAGTTAACCTAGATAATCCTAGTGCCCGTTAGTTAACCTAGATAGTCCAAGGGCACACTAGGGGACGTACATAGTCCAAGAGCCCGCTAGATAATCTAGATAGTCCCAGTGCGCGCTAGGGTATGTACATAGTCCAAGTGTCTGCTAGGAAACCTAGATAGTCCAAGTGCCCGCTAGGGATCCTTCATAATCCAAGTGCCTGCTAGGTAACCTAGATTGTCCAAGTGCCCGCTAGTTAACCTAGATAGTCCTAGTGCCCGTTAGTTAACCTAGATAGTCCAAGTGCCCACTAGGTAACCTAGATAGTCCAAGTGTGCGCTGGGGTATGTACATAGTCCAAGTGCCTGCTAGGAAACCTAGATAGTCCAAGTGCCCGCTAGTTAACCTACATAGTCCAAGGTCCCCTAGTTAACCTAGATATTCCAAGTGCCCGCTAGTTAACCTACATAGTACAAGGGCCCGCTAGTTGACCTAGATAGTCCAAGTGCCCGGTAGTTAACCTAGATAGTACAAGTGCCCGCTAGTTAACCTAAGTAGTCCATATGTCCGATAGGGATCCTACATAGTCCAAGTGCCCGGTAGGTAACCTACATAGTCCAAGTGCCCGTTCGTTAACCTAGATAGTCCAAGTTCCCGCTAGGAAACCTACATAGTCCAAGTGCCCGCTAGGTAACCTCGATAGTCCAAGTGCTCGCTAGGCAACTTAGAGTCCAAGTGCTCGCGAGTTAACCTACATAGTCCAAGTGCCCCCTTTGCAACCTAGATAGTCAAAGTGCCCGTTAGGTAACCTAGATAGTCCAAGTGCCCGCTAGGTAAATTACATTGTCCAAGTTCCCACTAGGTAACCTAGATAGTCCAAGTGCCCGTTACCTAACCAAGATAGTCCAAGTGCCCGCTAGGCAACCTACATAGTCCAAGAGCCCGTTCGTTAACCTACATCGGCCAAGTGCCCGCTAGTTAACCTACATAGTCCAAGTGCCCGCTAGGTAACCTAGACTGTTCAAGGGAACACTAGGTTACCTACATAGTCCAAGTGCCTGTTTGTTAACCTACATAGTCCAAGTGCCCGCTAGGTAACCTATATAGTCCAAACGCCCGTAGGGACCCTAATAGTCCAAGTGCCCGCTAGTTAACCTAGATAGTCCAAGAGCTGGCTAGTTAACCTACATAGTCCAAGTGCCCGCTAGGTAACCTAGACAGTTCAAGTGACCACTAGGTTACCTACATAGTCCAAGTGCCCGGTAGGTAACCTACATAGTCCAAGTGCCCGTTCGTTAACCTAGATAGTCCAAGTTCCCGCTAGGAAACCTACATAGTCCAAGTGCCCGCTAGGTAACCTCGATAGTCCAAGTGCTCGCTAGGCAACTTAGAGTCCAAGTGCTCGCGAGTTAACCTACATAGTCCAAGTGCCCCCTTTGCAACCTAGATAGTCAAAGTGCCCGTTAGGTAACCTAGATAGTCCAAGTGCCCGCTAGGTAAATTACATTGTCCAAGTTCCCACTAGGTAACCTAGATAGTCCAAGTGCCCGTTACCTAACCAAGATAGTCCAAGTGCCCGCTAGGCAACCTACATAGTCCAAGAGCCCGTTCGTTAACCTACATCGGCCAAGTGCCCGCTAGTTAACCTACATAGTCCAAGTGCCCGCTAGGTAACCTAGACTGTTCAAGGGAACACTAGGTTACCTACATAGTCCAAGTGCCTGTTTGTTAACCTACATAGTCCAAGTGCCCGCTAGGTAACCTATATAGTCCAAACGCCCGTAGGGACCCTAATAGTCCAAGTGCCCGCTAGTTAACCTAGATAGTCCAAGAGCTGGCTAGTTAACCTACATAGTCCAAGTGCCCGCTAGGTAACCTAGACAGTTCAAGTGACCACTAGGTTACCTACATAGTCCAAGTGCCCGATAGGGAATCTACATAGTCCAAGTTCCCGCTATTAACATAGATAGTCCAAGTACCCGCTAGGAAACGTACATAGTCCAAGTGCCTGCTAGGTAACCTAGATAGTCCAAGTGCCCGCTAGTTAACCTACACAGTCCAAGTGCCTGCTAGGTAACCTAGATAGTCCAAGTGCCCACTAGTAAACCTACATAGTCCAAGTTCCCCCTAGGTAACCTAGATAGTCCAAAGGCCCGCTTTGTAACCTACATTGTCCAAGTGCACCCTAGTTAACCTACATTCTCCAAGTGAACGATAGGGAACCTACATAGTATAAGTGTCTGCTAGGTAACCTACATTGTCCAAAGCCCGCTAGTTAACCTACATAGTCCAAGTGCCCGTTAGGTAACCCAGATAGTCCTAATGCCCGCTAGGGAACCCACATAGTCCAAGTTCCCCGCTAGGGAACTTACATAGTCCAAGGGCCCGCTAGGGAACCTACATAGTCCAAGTGCGCGTTAGTTAACCTAGATAGTCCAAGTGCCCGCTAGGTAACCTAGATAGTCCAACAGCCCGGTAGGTAACTTACATACTCCAAGTAACCGCTAGATAACGTAGATAGTTCAAGTGCCAGCTAGGTAACCTAGATAGTCAAATTGTACGCTAGATAACCTACAAAGTCTAATTGCCCGCTAGGTAATCTATATAGTCCAAATGCCCGCTAGGCAGCCTACATAATCCAAATGCCCGCTAGGTAACCTAGATAGTTCAAGGCCCGCTAGGTAACCTACATAGTCCTAGTGCCCCTAGTTAACCTATATTCTCCAATTGCCCGATAGGGAACCTACATAGTCCAAGTGTCCGCTAGGTAACCTACATAGTCCAAATACCCTCTAGTTAACCTACATAGTCCAAGTGCCCGATAGGGAACCAACATAATCCAAATGCCCGCTAGGGAACCTACATAGTCCAAGTGCTAGTTAGGTAACCTAGATAGTCCAAATGCCCGCCAGGAAACCCACATAGTCCATGTGTCCGCTAGGGAACTTACATAGTCCAAGTGCCCGTTAGTTAACCTAGATAGTCCAAATGCCCGCTAGGTAACCCAGATAATCCAACAGCCCGCTAGGTAACCTACATACTCCAAGAACCCGCTAGGCAACGTAGATAGTTCAAATGCCGTCTAGTTAACCTAGATCGTCCAAGTACCCGTTGCCTAACCTAGATAGTCCAAGTGCCCGCTAGTTAACCTACATAGTCCAAGGGCCCGCTATTTAACCCACGTAGTCCAAGGTCCGCTAGTTAACCTAGATAGTCCAAGTGCTCGCTAGTTAACCTACATAGTACAAGGGCCCGCTAGTTGACCTAGATAGTCCAAGTGCCCGGTAGTTAACCTAGATAGTCCAAGTGCCCGCTAGTTAACCTAAGTAGTCCAAATGTCCGATAGGGATCCTACATAGTCCAAGTGCCCGCTAGGTAACCTACATAGTTCAAGTGCCCGTTCGTTAACCTAGATAGTCCAAGTGCCCTCTAGGTAACCTAGACTGTCCAAGTGCCCGCTAGGTTACCTACATAGTCCAAGTGCCCATTCGTTAACCTAGATAGTCCAAGTTCCCTCTAGGAAACCTACATACTCCAAGTGCCCGCTAGGTAACCTCGATAGTCCAAGTACTCGCTAGGTAACTTAGAGTCCAAGTGCTCGCGAGTTAACCTACATAGTCCAAGTGCCCGCTTTGCAACCTAGATAGTCAAAGTGCCCGTTAGTTAACCTAGATAGTCCAAGTGCCCGCTAGGTAACTTACATTGTCCAAGTTTCCACTAGGTAACCTAGATAATCCAAGTGCCCGTTACCTAACCTAGATAGTCCAAGTGCCCGCTAGGCAACCTACATAGTCCAAGAGCCCGTTCGTTAACCTAGAAGTCCAAGTGCCTGCTAGGTAACCTAGACAGTCCAAGTGCCCGCTAGGTTACCTGCATATTCCAAGTGCCCGTTCGTTTACCTAGATAGTCCAAGTGCCCACTAGATAACCTACATAGTCCAAGTGCCCGCTAGGTAACCTATATAGTCCAAGTGCCCGCTAGGTACCCTAGATAGTCCAAGGGCCCGCTAGTTAACCTAGATAGTCCAAGTGTCCTCTAATTAACCTACATAGTCCAAGTGCCCGCTAGTTAACCTACATACCAAGTTCCCGCTACGTAACCTAGATAGTCCAGGGCACGCTAGTTAACCTACATAGTCCAAGTGCACGCTAGTTAACCTAGATAGACCAAGTGCCCGCTAGTTAACCTAGATAGTCCAAGTGCCTGCTAGGTAACCTACATAGTGCAAGTGCCCGCTAGTTAACCTACATATTCCAAGTGCCCGCTAGTTAACATATATAGTCCAAGTGCCCGCTAGGGAAGGTACATAGTCCAAGTGCCCGCTAGGTAACCTACATAGTGCACGTTTCCGCTAGTTAACCAGATAGTTCAAGTACCCACTAGGGAACCTAGATCGTCCAAGGGCCCCCTAGTTAGCCTACATAGTCCAAGTGCCCACTAGGTAACCTAGATAGTCCAAGTGCCATTCGGTCACCTAGATAGTCCGAGTGCCCTTTAGGGAACCTAGATAGTCCAAGGGCCCGCTAGTAAACCTACATAGTCCATGGGCCCACTAGTTAACCTACATAGTGCAAGTGTCCGCTAGTTAACCTACATATTCCAAGTGCCCTCTAGTTAACCTACATAATCTAAGTGCCCGTTAGCTAACCTAGGTAGTCCAAGGGCCCGCTAGTTGACCTACATAGTCCAAGTGCCAGCTAGGTATCCTGGATAGTATAAGTGCCCGCTAGGGAACCTAGATAGTCCAAGTGCCTGTTAGCTAACATAGATAGTCCAAGTGGCGGCTAGGTAACTTACATAGTCCAATTGCACGTTCATTAACGTAGATAATCCAAATGCCCACTAGGTATCCTAGACAGTCCAAGTGCCCGCTAGTTAACCTACATAGACCAAGTGCCTGCTAGTAAACCTACATAATCCATGGGCCCGTTAGTTAACCTACATAGTGTAAGGGCCCGCTAGTTAACCTAGATCGTGCAAGTGTCCGCTAGTTAACCTACATAGTCCAAGTGCCCGCTAGGTAACCTAGATAGTCCAAGTGCCCGCTAGGGATCCTTCATAATCCAATTGCCTGCTAGGTAACCTAGAAAGACCAAGTGCCCGCTAGTTAACGTAGATAGTCCTAGTGCCCGTTAGTTAACCTAGATAGTCCAAGTGCCCACTAGGGGACGTACATAGTCCAATTGCCCGCTAGGTAACCTAGATAGTCCAAGTGCGCACTAGGGTATGTACATAGTCCAAGTGCCAGCTAGGAAACCTAGATAGTCCAAGTGCCCGCTAGTTAAGCTACATAGTCCAAGGACCCGCTAGTTAACTTACATAGTCCAAGGTCCGCTCGTTAACCTAGATAATCCAAGTGCCCGCTAGTTAACCTACATAGTACAAGGGCCCGCTAGTTGACCTAGATATTTCAAGTGCCCGTTCGTTAACCTAGATAGTCAAAGTGCCCGCTAGGTAACCTAGACAGTCGAAGTGCCCGGTAGGTTACCTATATAGTACAAGGGCCCGCTATGTAACCTAGATAGTCAAAGTGCCCGTTAGGTAACCTAGATAGTCCAAGTGCCCACTAGGTAACTTACATTGTCCAAGTTCCAGCTAGGTAACCTAGAAGTCCAAGTGCCCGCTAGGTAACCTAGACAATCCAAGTGCCCTCTAGGTTACCTGCATATTCCAAGTGCCCATTCGTTAACCTAGATAGTCCAAGTGCCCTTTAGGGAACCTAGATAGTCCAAGGGCCCGCTTTTAAACCTACATAGTCCATGCGCCCGCTAGATAACCTACATAGTGCAAGTGTCCGCTCGTTAACCTTCATATTCCAAGTGCCCGCTAGTTAACCTACATAATCTAAGTGCCTGTTTCCTAACCTAGATAGTGCAAGGGCCCGCTAGTTGACCTACATAGTCCAAGTGCCAGCTAGGTAACCTAGAGAGTACATGTGCCCGCTAGGGAACCTAGATAGTCCAAGTGCCTGTTAGTTAACCTAGATAGTCCAAGTGGCGGCTAGGTAACCTACATAGTCCAAGTGCCCGTTCGTTAACCTAGATAATCCAAGTACCCGCTAGGTAACCTAGACAGTCAAAGTGCCCGCTAGTAAACCTACATAGTCCAAGTGCCCGATAGGGAACCTACATAATCCAAGTGCCCGCTAGGGAACCTACATAGTCCTAGTGCCCGCTAGGCAACCTACATAGTGCAAGGGCCCGCTAGTTAACCTAGATCGTGCAAGTGTTCGCTAGTTAACCTAGATAGTCCAAGTGCCCGCCAGGGATCCTTCATAATCCAAGTGCCTGCTAGGTAACCTAGATAGTCCAAGTGCCCGCTAGTTAACCTAGATGGTCCTAGTGCCCGTTAGGTAACCTAGATAGTCCAAGGGCCCACTAGGGGACGTACATAATCCCAGTGCCCGCTAGATAATCTAGATAGTCCCAGTGCGCGCTAGGGTATGTACATAGTCCAAGTGTCTGCTAGGAAACCTAGATAGTCCAAGTGCCCGCTAGGGATCCTTCATAATCCAAGTGCCTGCTAGGTAACCTAGATAGTCCAAGTGCCCGCTAGTTAATCTAGATAGTCCTAGTGCCCGTTAGTTAACCTAGATAGTCCAAGTGCCCACTAGGTAACCTAGATAGTCCAACAGCCCGCTAGGTATCCTACATACTCCAAGAACCCGCTAGGCAACGTAGATAGTTCAAATGCCGTCTAATTAACCTAGATCGTCCAAGTGCCCGTTACCTAACTTAGATAGTCCAAGTGCCCGCTAGTTAACCTACATAGTCCAAGGGCCCGCTATTTAACCCACGTAGTCCAAGGTCCGCTAGTTAACCTAGATAGTCCAAGTGCTCGCTAGTTAACCTACATAGTACAAGGGCCCGCTAATTGACCTAGATAGTCCAAGTGCCCGGTAGTTAACCTAGATAGTCCAAGTGCCCGCTAGTTAACCTAAGTAGTCCAAATGTCCGATAGGGTTCCTACATAGTCCAAGTGCCCGCTAGGTAACCTACATAGTCCAAGTGCCCGTTCGTTAACCTAGATAGTCCAAGTGCCCTCTAGGTAACCTAGACTGTCCAAGTGCCCGCTAGGTTACCTACATAGTCCAAGTGCCCATTCGTTAACCTAGATAGTCCAAGTTCCCGCTAGGAAACCTACATAGTCCAAGTGCCCGCTAGGTAACCTCGATAGTCCAAGTGCTCGCTAGGTAACTTAGAGTCCAAGTGCTCGCGAGTTAACCTACATAGTCCAAGTTCCCCCTTTGCAACCTAGATAGTCAAAGTGCCCGTTAGGTAATCTAGATAGTCCAATTGCCCGCTAGGTAACTTACATTGTCCAAGTTCCCACTAGGTAACCTAGATAGTCCAAGTGCCCGTTACCTATCCTAGATAGTTCAAGTGCCCGCTAGGCAACCTACATAGTCCAAGAGCCCGTTCGTTAACCTACATCGTCCAAGTGCCCGCTAGGTAACCTGCATATTCCAAGTGCCCGTTCGTTAACCTAGATAGTCCAAGTGCCCACTAGATAACCTACATAGCCCAAGTGCCCGCTAGGTAACCTATATAGTCCAAGTGCCCGCTAGGTAACCTAGATAGTCCAAGGGCCCGCTAGTTAACCTAGATAGTCCAAGTGTCCTCTAATTAACCTACATAGTCCAAGTGCACGCTAGTTAACCTAGATAGTCCAAGTGCCTGCAAGGTAACCTACATAGTGCAAGTGTCCACTAGTTAACCTACATATTCAATGTGCCCGTTCGTTAACCTAGATACTCCAAGTGCCCGCCAGGGATCCTTCATAATCCAAGTGCCTGCTAGGTAACCTAGATAGTCCAAGTGCCCGCTAGTTAACCTAGATAGTCCTAGTGCCCGTTAGTTAACCTAGATAGTCCAAGGGCCCACTAGGGGACGTACATAGTCCAAGTGCCCGCTAGATAATCTAAATAGTCCCAGTGCGCGCTAGGGTATGTACATAGTCCAAGTGTCTGCTAGGAAACCTAGATAGTCCAAGTGCCCGTAGGGATCCTTCATAATCCAAGTGCCTGCTAGGTAACCTAGATAGTCCAAGTGCCCGCTAGTTAATCTAGATAGTCCTAGTGCCCGTTAGTTAACCTAGATAGTCCAAGTGCCCACTAGGTAACCTAGATAGTCCAACAGCCCGCTAGGTAACCTACATACTCCAAGAACCCGCTAGGCAACGTAGATAATTCAAATGCCGTCTAATTAACCTAGATCGTCCAAGAGCCCGTTACCTAACCTAGATAGTCCAAGTGCCCGCTAGTTAACCTACATAGTCCAAGGGCCCGCTATTTAACCCACGTAGTCCAAGGTCCGCTAGTTAACCTAGATAGTCCAAGTGCTCGCTAGTTAACCTACATAGTACAAGGGCCCGCTAGTTGACCTAGATAGTCCAAGTGCCCGGTAGTTAACCTAAGTAGTCCAAATGTCCGATAGGGGTCCTACATAGTCCAAGTGCCCGCTAGGTAACCTACATAGTCCAAGTGCCCGTTCGTTAACCTAGATAGTCCAAGTGCCCTCTAGGTAACCTAGACTGTCCAAGTGCCCGCTAGGTTACCTACATAGTCCAAGTGCCCGTTCGTTAACCTAGATAGTCCAATGCCCGCTAGGTAACCTCGATAGTCCAAGTGCTCGCTAGGTAACTTAGAGTCCAAGTGCTCGCGGGTTAACCTACATAGTCCAAGTGCCCGCTTTGCAACCTAGATAGTCAAAGTGCCCGTTAGGTAATCTAGATAGTCCATGTGCCCGCTAGGTAACTTACATTGTCCAAGTTCCCACTAGGTAACCTAGATAGTCCAAGTGCCCGTTACCTAACCTAGATAGTCCAAGTGCCCGCTAGGCAACCTACATAGTCCAAGAGCCCGTTCGTTAACCTACATCGTCCAAGTGCCCGCTAGGTAACCTAGACAGTCCAAGTGCCCGCTAGGTTACCTGCATATTCCAAGTGCCCGTTCATTTACCTAGATAGTCCAAGTGCCCACTAGGTAACCTACATAGTCCAAGTGCCCGCTAGGTAACCTATATAGTCCAAGTGCCCGCTAGGTAACCTAGATAGTCCAAGGGCCCGCTAGTTAACCTAGATAGTCCAAGTGTCCTCTAATTAACCTACATAGTCCAAGTGCCCGCTAGTTAACCTACATACCACGTTCCCGCTACGTAACCTAGATAGTCTAGGGCATGCTAGTTAACCTACATAGTCCAAGTGCACGCTAGTTAACCTAGATAGACCAAGTGCCCGCTAGTTAACCTAGATAGTCCAAGTGCCCGCTAGGTAACCTACATAGTGCAAGTGCCCGCTAGTTAACCTACATATTCCAAGTGCCCGCTAGTTAACATATATAGTCCAAGTGCCCGCTAGGGAAGGTACATAGTCCAAGTGCCCGCTAGGTAACCTAGATAGTGCACGTTTCCGATAGTTAACCAGATAGTTCAAGTACCCGCTAGGGAACCTATATCGTCCAAGGGCCCCCTAGTTAGCCTACATAGTCCAAGTGCCCACTAGGTAACCTAGATAGTCCAAGTGCCATTCGGTCACCTAGATAGTCCGAGTGCCCTTTAGGGAACCTAGATAGTCCAAGGGACCGCTAGTAAACCTACATAATCCATGGGCCCACTAGTTAACCTACATAGTGCAAGTGTCCGCTAGTTAACCTATATATTCCAAGTGCCCTCTAGTTAACCTACATAATCTAAGTGCCCGTTAGCTAACCTAGGTAGTCCAAGGGCCCGCTAGTTGACCTACATAGTCCAAGTGCCAGCTAGGTATCCTGGATAGTATAAGTGCCCGCTAGGGAACCTAGATAGTCCAAGTGCCTGTTAGCTAACATAGATAGTCCAAGTGGCAGCTAGGTAACTTAAATAGTCCAATTGCACGTTCGTTAACGTAGATAATCCAAATGCCCACTAGGTATCCTAGACAGTCCAAGTGCCCGCTAGTTAACCTACATAGTCCAAGTGCCTGCTAGTAAACCTACATAATCCATGGGCCCGTTAGTTAACCTACATAGTGTAAGGGCCCGCTAGTTAACCTAGATCGTGCAAGTGTCCGCTAGTTAACCTACATAGTCCAAGTGCCCGCTAGGTAACCTAGATATTCCAAGTGCCCGCTAGGGATCCTTCATAATCCAATTGCCTGCTAGGTAACCTACAAAGACCAAGTGCCCGCTAGTTAACGTAGATAGTCCTAGTGCCCGTTAGTTAACCTAGATAGTCCAAGTGCCCACTAGGGCACGTACATAGTCCAATTGCCCGCTAGGTAACCTAGATAGTCCAAGTGCGCACTAGGGTATGTACATAGTCCAAGTGCCAGCTTGAAACCTAGATAGTCCAAGTGCCCGCTAGTTAAGCTACATAGTCCAAGGGCCCGCTAGTTAACCTACATAGTCCAAGGTCCGCTCGTTAACCTAGATAATCCAAGTGCCCGCTAGTTAACCTACATAGTACAAGGGCCCGCTAGTTGACCTAGATAGTTCAAGTGCCCGTTCATTAACCTAGATAGTCAAAGTGCCCGCTAGGTAACCTAGACAGTCCAAGCGCCCGGTAGGTTACCTATATAGTCCAAGGGCCCGCTATGTAACCTAGATAGTCAAAGTGCCCGTTAGGTAACCTAGATAGTCCAAGTGCCCACTAGGTAACTTACATTGTCCAAGTTCCAGCTAGGTAACCTAGAAGTCCAAGTGCCCGCTAGGTAACCTAGACAATCCAAGTGCCCTCTAGGTTACCTGCATATTCCAAGTGCCCATTCGTTAACCTAGATAGTCCAAGTGCCCTTTAGGGAACCTAGATAGTCCAAGGGCCCGCTAGTAAACCTACATAGTCCATGCGCCCGCTAGATAACCTACATAGTGCAAGTGTCCGCTAGTTAACCTACATATTCCAAGTGCCCGCTAGTTAACATACATAATCTAAGTGCCTGTTAGCTAACCTAGATAGTGCAAGGGCCCGCTAGTTGACCTACATAGTCCAAGTGCCCGCTAGTTAACCTAGATAGTCCAAGAGCTGGCTAGTTAACCTACATAGTCCAAGTGCCCGCTAGGTAACCTAGACAGTTCAAGTGACCACTAGGTTACCTACATAGTCCAAGTGCCCGATAGGGAATCTACATAGTCCAAGTTCCCGCTATTAACAGAGATAGTCCAAGTACCCGCTAGGAAACGTACATAGTCCAAGTGCCTGCTAGGTAACCTAGATAGTCCAAGTTCCCGCTAGTTAACCTACACAGTCCAAGTGCCTGCTAGGTAACCTAGATAGTCCAAGTGCCCACTAGTAAACCTACATAGTCCAAGTTGACCCTAGGTAACCTAGATAGTCCAAAGGCCCGCTTGGTAACCTACATTGTCCTAGTGCCCCCTAGTTAACCTACATTCTCCAAGTGAACGATAGGGAACCTACATAATATAAGTGCCTGCTAGGTAACCTACATTGTCCAAAGCCCGCTAGTTAACCTACATAGTCCAAGTGCCCGTTAGGTAACCCAGATAGTCCTAATGCCCGCTAGGGAACCCACATAGTCCAAGTTCCCCGCTAGGGAACTTACATAGTCCAAGGGCCCGCTAGGGAACCTACATAGTCCAAGTGCCCGTTAGTTAACCTAGATAGTCCAAGTGTCCGCTAGGTAACCTAGATAGTCCAACAGCCCGGTAGGTAACCTACATACTCCAAGTAACCGCTAGATAACGTAGATAGTTCAAGTGCCAGCTAGGTAACCTAGATAGTCAAAGTGTACGCTAGATAACCTACAAAGTCTAATTGCCCACTAGGTAATCTATATAGTCCAAATGCCCGCTAGGGAGGCCTACATAATCCAAATGCCCGCTAGGTAACCTAGATAGTTCAAGGCCCGCTAGGTAACCTACATAGTCCTAGTGCCCCTAGTTAACCTATATTCTCCAATTGCCCGATAGGGAACCTACATAGTCCTAGTGCCCCTAGTTAACCTACATTCTACAAGTGCCCGATAGGGAACCTACATAGTCCAAGTGTCCGCTAGGTAACCTACATAGTCCAAATACCCTCTAGTTAACCTACATAGTCCAAGTGCCCAATAGGGAAACAACATAATCCAAGTGCCCGCTAGGGAACCTACATAGTCCAAGTGCTAGTTAGGTAACCTAGATAGTCCAAATGCCCGCCAGGAAACCCACATAGTCCATGTGTCCGCTAGGGAACTTACATAGTCCAAGGGCCCGCTAGGGAGCCTACATAGTCCAAATGCCCGTTAGCTAACCTAGGTAGTCCAAGGGCCCGCTAGTTGACCTACATAGTCCAAGTGCCAGCTAGGTATCCTGGATAGTATAAGTGCCCGCTAGGGAACCTAGATAGTCCAAGTGCCTGTTAGCTAACATAGATAGTCCAAGTGGCGACTAGGTAACTTACATAGTCCAATTGCACGTTCGTTAACGTAGATAATCCAAATGCCCACTAGGTATCCTAGACAGTCCAAGTGCCCGCTAGTTAACCTACATAGACCAAGTGCCTGCTAGTAAACCTACATAATCCATGGGCCCGTTAGTTAACCTATATAGTGTAAGGGCCCGCTAGTTAACCTAGATCGTGCAAGTGTCCGCTAGTTAACCTACATAGTCCAAGTGCCCGCTAGGTAACCTAGATAGTCCAAGTGCCCGCTAGGGATCCTTCATAATCCAATTGCCTGCTAGGTAACCTAGAAAGACCAAGTGCCCGCTAGTTAACGTAGATAGTCCTAGTGCCCCTTAGTTAACCTAGATAGTCCAAGTGCCCACTAGGGGACGTACATAGTCCAATTGCCCGCTAGGTAACCTAGATAGTCCAAGTGCGCACTAGGGTATGTACATAGTCCAAGTGCCAGCTAGGAAACCTAGATAGTCCAAGTGCCCGCTAGTTAAGCTACATAGTCCAAGGGCCCGCTAGTTAACCTACATAGTCCAAGGTCCGCTCGTTAACCTAGATAATCCAAGTGCCCGCTAGTTAACCTACATAGTACAAGGGCCCGCTAATTGACCTAGATAGTTCAAGTGCCCGTTCGTTAACCTAGATAGTCAAAGTGCCCGCTAGGTAACCTAGACAGTCCAAGTGCCCGGTAGGTTACCTATATAGTCCAAGGGCCCGCTATGTAACCTAGATAGTCAAAGTGCCCGTTAGGTAACCTAGATAGTCCAAGTGCCCACTAGGTAACTTACATTGTCCAAGTTCCAGCTAGGTAACCTAGAAGTCCAAGTGCCCGCTAGGTAACCTAGACAATCCAAGTGCCCTCTAGGTTACCTGCATATTCCAAGTGCCCATTCGTTAACCTAGATAGTCCAAGTGCCCTTTAGGGAACCTAGATAGTCCAAGGGCCCGCTAGTAAACCTACATAGTCCATGCGCCCGCTAGATAACCTACATAGTGCAAGTGTCCGCTAGTTAACCTACATATTTCAAGTGCCCGCTAGTTAACCTACATAATCTAAGTGCCTGTTAGCTAACCTAGATAGTGCAAGGGCCCGCTAGTTGACCTACATAGTCCAAGTGCCAGCTAGGTAACCTAGATAGTACAAGTGCCCGCTAGGGAACCTAGATAGTCCAAGTGCCTGTTAGTTAACCTAGATAGTCCAAGTGGCGGCTAGGTAACCTACATAGTCCAAGTGCCCGTTCGTTAACCTAGGTAATCCAAGTACCCGCTAGGTAACCTAGACAGTCCAAGTGCCCGCTAGTAAACCTACATAGTCCAAGTGCCCGATAGGGAACCTACATAATCCAAGTGCCCGCTAGGGAACCTACATAGTCCTAGTGCCCTCTAGGCAACCTACATAGTGCAAGGGCCCGCTAGTTAACCTAGATCGTGCAAGTGTTCGCTAGTTAACCTAGATAGTCCAAGTGCCCGCCAGGGATCCTTCATAATCCAAGTGCCTGCTAGGTAACGTAGATAGTCCAAGTGCCCGCTAGTTAACCTAGATAATCCTAGTGCCCGTTAGTTAACCTAGATAGTCCAAGGGCACACTAGGGGACGTACATAGTCCAAGAGCCCGCTAGATAATCTAGATAGTCCCAGTGCGCGCTAGGGTATGTACATAGTCCAAGTGTCTGCTAGGAAACCTAGATAGTCCAAGTGCCCGCTAGGGATCCTTCATAATCCAAGTGCCTGCTAGGTAACCTAGATTGTCCAAGTGCCCGCTAGTTAACCTAGATAGTCCTAGTGCCCGTTAGTTAACCTAGATAGTCCAAGTGCCCACTAGGTAACCTAGATAGTCCAAGTGTGCGCTGGGGTATGTACATAGTCCAAGTGCCTGCTAGGAAACCTAGATAGTCCAAGTGCCCGCTAGTTAACCTACATAGTCCAAGGTCCCCTAGTTAACCTAGATATTCCAAGTGCCCGCTAGTTAACCTACATAGTACAAGGGCCCGCTAGTTGACCTAGATAGTCCAAGTGCCCGGTAGTTAACCTAGATAGTACAAGTGCCCGCTAGTTAACCTAAGTAGTCCATATGTCCGATAGGGATCCTACATAGTCCAAGTGCCCGGTAGGTAACCTACATAGTCCAAGTGCCCGTTCGTTAACCTAGATAGTCCAAGTTCCCGCTAGGAAACCTACATAGTCCAAGTGCCCGCTAGGTAACCTCGATAGTCCAAGTGCTCGCTAGGCAACTTAGAGTCCAAGTGCTCGCGAGTTAACCTACATAGTCCAAGTGCCCCCTTTGCAACCTAGATAGTCAAAGTGCCCGTTAGGTAACCTAGATAGTCCAAGTGCCCGCTAGGTAAATTACATTGTCCAAGTTCCCACTAGGTAACCTAGATAGTCCAAGTGCCCGTTACCTAACCAAGATAGTCCAAGTGCCCGCTAGGCAACCTACATAGTCCAAGAGCCCGTTCGTTAACCTACATCGGCCAAGTGCCCGCTAGTTAACCTACATAGTCCAAGTGCCCGCTAGGTAACCTAGACTGTTCAAGGGAACACTAGGTTACCTACATAGTCCAAGTGCCTGTTTGTTAACCTACATAGTCCAAGTGCCCGCTAGGTAACCTATATAGTCCAAACGCCCGTAGGGACCCTAATAGTCCAAGTGCCCGCTAGTTAACCTAGATAGTCCAAGAGCTGGCTAGTTAACCTACATAGTCCAAGTGCCCGCTAGGTAACCTAGACAGTTCAAGTGACCACTAGGTTACCTACATAGTCCAAGTGCCCGATAGGGAATCTACATAGTCCAAGTTCCCGCTATTAACATAGATAGTCCAAGTACCCGCTAGGAAACGTACATAGTCCAAGTGCCTGCTAGGTAACCTAGATAGTCCAAGTGCCCGCCAGTTAACCTACACAGTCCAAGTGCCTGCTAGGTAACCTAGATAGTCCAAGTGCCCACTAGTAAACCTACATAGTCCAAGTTCCCCCTAGGTAACCTAGATAGTCCAAAGGCCCGCTTTGTAACCTACATTGTCCAAGTGCACCCTAGTTAACCTACATTCTCCAAGTGAACGATAGGGAACCTACATAGTATAAGTGTCTGCTAGGTAACCTACATTGTCCAAAGCCCGCTAGTTAACCTACATAGTCCAAGTGCCCGTTAGGTAACCCAGATAGTCCTAATGCCCGCTAGGGAACCCACATAGTCCAAGTTCCCCGCTAGGGAACTTACATAGTCCAAGGGCCCGCTAGGGAACCTACATAGTCCAAGTGCGCGTTAGTTAACCTAGATAGTCCAAGTGCCCGCTAGGTAACCTAGATAGTCCAACAGCCCGGTAGGTAACTTACATACTCCAAGTAACCGCTAGATAACGTAGATAGTTCAAGTGCCAGCTAGGTAACCTAGATAGTCAAATTGTACGCTAGATAACCTACAAAGTCTAATTGCCCGCTAGGTAATCTATATAGTCCAAATGCCCGCTAGGCAGCCTACATAATCCAAATGCCCGCTAGGTAACCTAGATAGTTCAAGGCCCGCTAGGTAACCTACATAGTCCTAGTGCCCCTAGTTAACCTATATTCTCCAATTGCCCGATAGGGAACCTACATAGTCCAAGTGTCCGCTAGGTAACCTACATAGTCCAAATACCCTCTAGTTAACCTACATAGTCCAAGTGCCCGATAGGGAACCAACATAATCCAAATGCCCGCTAGGGAACCTACATAGTCCAAGTGCTAGTTAGGTAACC
This sequence comes from Tenrec ecaudatus, assembly GCF_050624435.1. Classification (NCBI taxonomy): domain Eukaryota; kingdom Metazoa; phylum Chordata; class Mammalia; order Afrosoricida; family Tenrecidae; genus Tenrec; species Tenrec ecaudatus. The sequence goes on along the minus strand of NW_027457678.1, from coordinate 102,746 downwards.
TAGATAGTCCAAATGCCCGCCAGGAAACCCACATAGTCCATGTGTCCGCTAGGGAACTTACATAGTCCAAGTGCCCGTTAGTTAACCTAGATAGTCCAAATGCCCGCTAGGTAACCCAGATAATCCAACAGCCCGCTAGGTAACCTACATACTCCAAGAACCCGCTAGGCAACGTAGATAGTTCAAATGCCGTCTAGTTAACCTAGATCGTCCAAGTACCCGTTGCCTAACCTAGATAGTCCAAGTGCCCGCTAGTTAACCTACATAGTCCAAGGGCCCGCTATTTAACCCACGTAGTCCAAGGTCCGCTAGTTAACCTAGATAGTCCAAGTGCTCGCTAGTTAACCTACATAGTACAAGGGCCCGCTAGTTGACCTAGATAGTCCAAGTGCCCGGTAGTTAACCTAGATAGTCCAAGTGCCCGCTAGTTAACCTAAGTAGTCCAAATGTCCGATAGGGATCCTACATAGTCCAAGTGCCCGCTAGGTAACCTACATAGTTCAAGTGCCCGTTCGTTAACCTAGATAGTCCAAGTGCCCTCTAGGTAACCTAGACTGTCCAAGTGCCCGCTAGGTTACCTACATAGTCCAAGTGCCCATTCGTTAACCTAGATAGTCCAAGTTCCCTCTAGGAAACCTACATACTCCAAGTGCCCGCTAGGTAACCTCGATAGTCCAAGTACTCGCTAGGTAACTTAGAGTCCAAGTGCTCGCGAGTTAACCTACATAGTCCAAGTGCCCGCTTTGCAACCTAGATAGTCAAAGTGCCCGTTAGTTAACCTAGATAGTCCAAGTGCCCGCTAGGTAACTTACATTGTCCAAGTTTCCACTAGGTAACCTAGATAATCCAAGTGCCCGTTACCTAACCTAGATAGTCCAAGTGCCCGCTAGGCAACCTACATAGTCCAAGAGCCCGTTCGTTAACCTAGAAGTCCAAGTGCCTGCTAGGTAACCTAGACAGTCCAAGTGCCCGCTAGGTTACCTGCATATTCCAAGTGCCCGTTCGTTTACCTAGATAGTCCAAGTGCCCACTAGATAACCTACATAGTCCAAGTGCCCGCTAGGTAACCTATATAGTCCAAGTGCCCGCTAGGTACCCTAGATAGTCCAAGGGCCCGCTAGTTAACCTAGATAGTCCAAGTGTCCTCTAATTAACCTACATAGTCCAAGTGCCCGCTAGTTAACCTACATACCAAGTTCCCGCTACGTAACCTAGATAGTCCAGGGCACGCTAGTTAACCTACATAGTCCAAGTGCACGCTAGTTAACCTAGATAGACCAAGTGCCCGCTAGTTAACCTAGATAGTCCAAGTGCCTGCTAGGTAACCTACATAGTGCAAGTGCCCGCTAGTTAACCTACATATTCCAAGTGCCCGCTAGTTAACATATATAGTCCAAGTGCCCGCTAGGGAAGGTACATAGTCCAAGTGCCCGCTAGGTAACCTACATAGTGCACGTTTCCGCTAGTTAACCAGATAGTTCAAGTACCCACTAGGGAACCTAGATCGTCCAAGGGCCCCCTAGTTAGCCTACATAGTCCAAGTGCCCACTAGGTAACCTAGATAGTCCAAGTGCCATTCGGTCACCTAGATAGTCCGAGTGCCCTTTAGGGAACCTAGATAGTCCAAGGGCCCGCTAGTAAACCTACATAGTCCATGGGCCCACTAGTTAACCTACATAGTGCAAGTGTCCGCTAGTTAACCTACATATTCCAAGTGCCCTCTAGTTAACCTACATAATCTAAGTGCCCGTTAGCTAACCTAGGTAGTCCAAGGGCCCGCTAGTTGACCTACATAGTCCAAGTGCCAGCTAGGTATCCTGGATAGTATAAGTGCCCGCTAGGGAACCTAGATAGTCCAAGTGCCTGTTAGCTAACATAGATAGTCCAAGTGGCGGCTAGGTAACTTACATAGTCCAATTGCACGTTCGTTAACGTAGATAATCCAAATGCCCACTAGGTATCCTAGACAGTCCAAGTGCCCGCTAGTTAACCTACATAGTCCAAGTGCCTGCTAGTAAACCTACATAATCCATGGGCCCGTTAGTTAACCTACATAGTGTAAGGGCCCGCTAGTTAACTTAGATCGTGCAATTGTCCACTAGTTAACCTACATAGTCCAAGTGCCCGCTAGGTAACCTAGATAGTCCAAGTGCCCGCTAGGGATCCTTCATAATCCAATTGCCTGCTAGGTAACCTAGAAAGACCAAGTGCCCGCTAGTTAACGTAGATAGTCCTAGTGCCCGTTAGTTAACCTAGATAGTCCAAGTGCCCACTAGGGGACGTACATAGTCCAATTGCCCGCTAGGTAACCTAGATAGTCCAAGTGCGCACTAGGGTATGTACATAGTCCAAGTGCCAGCTAGGAAACCTAGATAGTCCAAGTGCCCGCTAGTTAAGCTACATAGTCCAAGGGCCCGCTAGTTAACCTACATAGTCCAAGGTCCGCTCGTTAACCTAGATAATCCAAGTGCCCGCTAGTTAACCTACATAGTACAAGGGCCCGCTAGTTGACCTAGATAGTTTAAGTGCCCGTTCGTTAACCTAGATAGTCAAAGTGCCCGCTAGGTAACCTAGACAGTCCAAGTGCCCGGTAGGTTACCTATATAGTCCAAGGGCCCGCTATGTAACCTAGATAGTCAAAGTGCCCGTTAGGTAACCTAGATAGTCCAAGTGCCCACTAGGTAACTTACATTGTCCAAGTTCCAGCTAGGTAACCTAGAAGTCCAAGTGCCCGCTAGGTAACCTAGACAATCCAAGTGCCCTCTAGGTTACCTGCATACTCCAAGTGCCCATTCGTTAACCTAGATAGTCCAAGTGCCCTTTAGGGAACCTAGATAGTCCAAGGGCCCGCTAGTAAACCTACATAGTCCATGCGCCCGCTAGATAACCTACATAGTACAAGTGTCCGCTAGTTAACCTACATATTCCAAGTGCCCGCTAGTTAACCTACATAATCTAAGTGCCTGTTAGCTAACCTAGATAGTGCAAGGGCCCGCTAGTTGACCTACATAGTCCAAGTGCCAGCTAGGTAACCTAGATAGTACAAGTGCCCGCTAGGGAACCTAGATAGTCCAAGTGCCTGTTAGTTAACCTAGATAGTCCAAGTGGCGGCTAGGTAACCTACATAGTCCAAGTGCCCGTTCGTTAACCTAGGTAATCCAAGTACCCGCTAGGTAACCTAGACAGTCCAAGTGCCCGCTAGTAAACCTACATAGTCCAAGTGCCCGATAGGGAACCTACATAATCCAAGTGCCCGCTAGGGAACCTACATAGTCCTAGTGCCCGCTAGGCAACCTACATACTGCAAGGGCCCGCTAGTTAACCTAGATCGTGCAAGTGTTCGCTAGTTAACCTAGATCGTCCAAGTGCCCGCCAGGGACCCTTCATAATCCAAGTGCCTGCTAGGTAACCTAGATAGTCCAAGTGCCCGCTAGTTAACCTAGATAGTCCTAGTGCCCGCTAGTTTACCTACATAGTCCAAGGTCCCCTAGTTAACCTAGATATTCCAAGTGCCCGCTAGTTAACCTACATAGTACAAGGGCCCGCTAGTTGACCTAGATAGTCCAAGTGCCCGGTAGTTAACCTAGATAGTACAAGTGCCCGCTAGTTAACCTAAGTAGTCCAAATGTCCGACAGGGATCTTACATAGTCCAAGTGCCCGCTAGGTAACCTACATAGTCCAAGTGCCCGTTCGTTAACCTAGATAGTCCAAGTTCCCTCTAGGAAACCTACATAGTCCAAGTGCCCGCTAGGTAACCTCGATAGTCCAAGTGCCTGCTAGGCAACTTAGAGTCAAAGTGCTCGCGAGTTAACCTACATAGTCCAAGTGCCCCCTTTGCAACCTAGATAGTCAAAGTGCCCGCTAGGTAACTTACATTGTCCAAGTTCCCACTAGGTAACCTAGATAGTCCAAGTGCCCGTTACCTAACCTAGATAGTCCAAGTGCCTGCTAGGCAACCTACATAGTCCAAGAGCCCGTTCGTTAACCTACATCGTCCAAGTGCCCGCTAGTTAACCTACATAGTCCAAGTGCCCGCTAGGTAACCTAGACAGTTCAAGTGACCACTAGGTTACCTACATAGTCCAAGTGCCCGATAGGGAATCTACATAGTCCAAGTGCCCGCTATTAACATAGATAGTCCAAGTACCCGCTAGGAAACGTACATAGTCCAAGTGCCTGCTAGGTAACCTAGACAGTCCAAGTGCCCGCTAGTTAACCTACACAGTCCAAGTGCCTGCTAGGTAACCTAGATAGTCCAAGTGCCCACTAGTAAACCTACATAGTCCAAGTTCGCCCTAGGTAACCTAGATAGTCCAAAGGCCCGCTTGGTAACCTACATTGTCCTAGTGCACCCTAGTTAACCTACATTCTCCAAGTGAACGATAGGGAACCTACATAGTATAAGTGCCTGCTAGGTAACCTACATTGTCCAAAGCCCGCTAGTTAACCTACATAGTCCAAGTGCCCGCTAGGTAACCTAGATAGTCCAACAGCCCGGTAGGTAACCTACATACTCCAAATAACCGCTTGGTAACGTAGATAGTTCAAGTGCCAGCTAGGTAACCTAGATAGTCAAAGTGTACGCTAGATTACCTACAAAGTCTAATTGCCCACTAGGTAATCTATATAGTCCAAATGCCCGCTAGGGAGCCTACATAATCCAAATGCCCGCTAGGTAACCTAGATAGTTCAAGGCCCGCTAGGTAACCTACATAGTCCTAGTGCCCCTAGTTAACCTATATTCTCCAATTGCCCGATAGGGAACCTACATAGTCCTAGTGCCCCTAGTTAACCTACATTCTACAAGTGCCCGATAGGGAACCTACATAGTCCAAGTGTCCGCTAGGTAACCTACATAGTCCAAATACCCTCTAGTTAACCTACATAGTCCAAGTGCCCAATAGGGAACCAACATAATCCAAGTGCCCGCTAGGGAACCTACATAGTCCAAGTGCTAGTTAGGTAACCTAGATAGTCCAAATGCCCGCCAGGAAACCCACATAGTCCATGTGTCCGCTAGGGAACTTACATAGTCCAAGGGCCCGCTAGGGAGCCTACATAGTCCAAGTGCCCGTTAGTTAACCTAGATAGTCCAAGTGCCCGCTAGGTAACCCAGATAATCCAACAGCCCGCTAGGTAACCTACATACTCCAAGAACCCGCTAGGCAACGTAGATAGTTCAAATGCCGTCTAGTTAACCTAGATCGTCCAAGTGCCCGTTACCTAACCTAGATAGTCCAAGTGCCCGCTAGTTAACCTACATAGTCCAAGGGCCCGCTGTTTAACCCACGTAGTCCAAGGTCCGCTAGTTAACCTAGATAGTCCAAGTGCTCGCTAGTTAACCTACATAGTACAAGGGCCCGCTAGTTGACCTAGATAGTCCAAGTGCCCGGTAGTTAACCTAGATAGTCCAAGTGCCCGCTAGTTAACCTAAGTAGTCCAAATGTCCGATAGGGATCCTACATAGTCCAAGAGCCCGCTAGGTAACCTACATAGTTCAAGTGCCCGTTCGTTAAACTAGATAGTCCAAGTGCCCTCTAGGTAACCTAGACTGTCCAAGTGCCCGCTAGGTTACCTACATAATCCAAGTGCCCATTCGTTAACCTAGATAGTCCAAGTTCCCGCTAGGAAACCTACATAGTCCAAGTGCCCGCTAGGTAACCTCGATAGTCCAAGTACTCGCTAGGTAACTTAGAGTCCAAGTGCTCGCGAGTTAACCTACATAGTCCAAGTGCCCGCTTTGCAACCTAGATAGTCAAAGTGCCCGTTAGTTAACCTAGATAGTCCAAGTGCCCCCTAGGTAACTTACATTGTCCAAGTTCCCACTAGGTAACCTAGATAATCCAAGTGCCCGTTACCTAACCTAGATAGTCCAAGTGCCCGCTAGGCAACCTACATAGTCCAAGAGCCCGTTCGTTAACCTAGAAGTCCAAGTGCCCGCTAGGTAACCTAGACAGTCCAAGTGCCCGCTAGGTTACCTGCATATTCCAAGTGCCCGTTCGTTAACCTAGATAGTCCAAGTGCCCACTAAGTAACCTACATAGTCCAAGTGCCCGCTAGGTAACCTATATAGTCCAAGTGCCCGCTAGGTAACCTAGATAGTCCAAGGGCCCGCTAGTTAACCTAGATAGTCCAAGTGTAATCTAATTAACCTACATAGTCCAAGTGCCCACTAGTTAACCTACATACCAAGTTCCCGCTAAGTGACCTAGATATTCCAGGGCACGCTAGTTAACCTACATAGTCCAAGTGCACGCTAGTTAACCTAGATAGACCAAGTGCCCGCTAGTTAACCTAGATAGTCCAAGTGCCTGCTAGGTAACCTACATAGTGCAAGTGCCCGCTAGTTGACCTACATATTCCAAGTGCCCTCTAGTTAACATATATAGTCCAAGTGCCCGCTAGGGAACGTACATAGTCCAACTGCCCGCTAGGTAACCTAGATAGTGCAAGTGTCCGCTAGTTAACCTAGATAGTTCAAGTACCCGCTAGGGAACCTAGATCGTCCAAGGGCCCCCTAGTTAGCCTGCATAGTCCAAGTGCCCACTAGGTAACCTAGACAGTCCAAGTGCCATTCGGTCACCTATATAGTCCAAGTGCCCTTTAGGGAACCTAGATAGTCCAAGGGCCCGCTAGTAAACCTACATAGTCCACGGGCCCACTAGTTAACCTACATAGTGCAAGTGTCCGCTAGTTAACCTACATATTCCAAGTGCCCTCTAGTTAACCTACATAATCTAATTGCCCGTTAGCTAACCTAGGTAGTCCAAGGGCCCGCTAGTTGACCTAAATAGTCCACGTGCCAGCTAGGTATCCTGGATAGTATAAGTGCCCGCTAGGGAACCTAGATAGTCCAAGTGCCTGTTAGCTAACATAGATAGTCCAAGTGGCGGCTAGGTAACTTACATAGTCCAATTGCACGTTCGTTAACCTAGATAATCCAAATGCCCACTAGGTATCCTAGACAGTCCAAGTGCCCGCTAGTTAACCTACATAGTCCAAATGCCTGCTAGTAAACCTACATAATCCATGGGCCCGTTAGTTAACCTACATAGTGTAAGGGCCCGCTCGTTAACCTAGATCGTGCAAGTGTCCGCTAGTTAACCTACATAGTCCAAGTGCCCGCTAGGTAACCTAGATAGTCCAAGTGCCCGCTAGGGATCCTTCATAATCCAATTGCCTGCTAGGTAACCTAGAAAGTCCAAGTGCCCGCTAGTTAACGTAGATAGTCCTAGTGCCCGTTAGTTAACCTAGATAGTCCAAGAGCCCACTAGGGGACGTACATAGTCCAATTGCCCGCTAAGTAACCTAGATAGTCCAAGTGCGCACTAGGGTATGTACATAGTCCAAGTGCCAGCTAGGAAACCTAGATAGTCCAAGTGCCCGCTAGTCAAGCTACATAGTCCAAGGGCCCGCTAGTTAACCTACATAGTCCAAGGTCCGCTCGTTAACCTAGATAATCCAAGTGCCCGCTAGTTAACCTACATAGTACAAGGGCCCGATAGTTGACCTAGATAGTTCAAGTGCCCGTTCGTTAACCTAGATAGTCAAAGTGCCCTTTAGGGAACCTAGATAGTCCAAGGGCCCGCTAGTAAACCTACATAGTCCATGCGCCCGCTAGATAACCTACATAGTGCAAGTGTCCGCTAGTTGACCTACATATTCCAAGTGCCCCCTAGTTAACCTACATAATCTAAGTGCCTGTTAGTTAACCTAGATAGTCCAAGTGGCGGCTAGGTAACCTACATAGTCCAAGTGCCCGTTCGTTAACCTAGGTAATCCAAGTACCCGCTAGGTAACCTAGACAGTCCAAGTGCCCGCTAGTAAACCTACATAGTCCAAGTGCCCGATAGGGAACCTACATAATCCAAGTGCCCGCTAGGGAACCTACATAGTCCTAGTGCCCTCTAGGCAACCTACATACTGCAAGGGCCCGCTAGTTAACCTAGATCGTGCAAGTGTTCGCTAGTTAACCTAGATCGTCCAAGTGCCCGCCAGGGACCCTTCATAATCCAAGTGCCTGCTAGGTAACCTAGATAGTCCAAGTGCCCGCTAGTTAACCTAGATAGTCCTAGTGCCCGCTAGTTTACCTACATAGTCCAAGGTCCCCTAGTTAACCTAGATATTCCAAGTGCCCGCTAGTTAACCTACATAGTACAAGGGCCCGCTAGTTGACCTAGATAGTCCAAGTGCCCGGTAGTTAACCTAGATAGTACAAGTGCCCGCTAGTTAACCTAAGTAGTCCAAATGTCCGACAGGGATCTTACATAGTCCAAGTGCCCGCTAGGTAACCTACATAGTCCAAGTGCCCGTTCGTTAACCTAGATAGTCCAAGTTCCCGCTAGGAAACCTACATAGTCCAAGTGCCCGCTAGGTAACCTCGATAGTCCAAGTGCCTGCTAGGCAACTTAGAGTCAAAGTGCTCGCGAGTTAACCTACATAGTCCAAGTGCCCCCTTTGCAACCTAGATAGTCAAAGTGCCCGCTAGGTAACTTACATTGTCCAAGTTCCCACTAGGTAAACTAGATAGTCCAAGTGCCCGTTACCTAACCTAGATAGTCCAAGTGCCTGCTAGGCAACCTACATAGTCCAAGAGCCCGTTCGTTAACCTACATCGTCCAAGTGCCCGCTAGTTAACCTACATAGTCCAAGTGCCCGCTAGGTAACCTAGACAGTTCAAGTGACCACTAGGTTACCTACATAGTCCAAGTGCCCGATAGGGAATCTACATAGTCCAAGTGCCCGCTATTAACATAGATAGTCCAAGTACCCGCTAGGAAACGTACATAGTCCAAGTGCCTGCTAGGTAACCTAGACAGTCCAAGTGCCCGCTAGTTAACCTACACAGTCCAAGTGCCTGCTAGGTAACCTAGATAGTCCAAGTGCCCACTAGTAAACCTACATAGTCCAAGTTCGCCCTAGGTAACCTAGATAGTCCAAAGGCCCGCTTGGTAACCTACATTGTCCTAGTGCACCCTAGTTAACCTACATTCTCCAAGTGAACGATAGGGAACCTACATAGTATAAGTGCCTGCTAGGTAACCTACATTGTCCAAAGCCCGCTAGTTAACCTACATAGTCCAAGTGCCCGCTAGGTAACCTAGATAGTCCAACAGCCCGGTAGGTAACCTACATACTCCAAATAACCGCTTGGTAACGTAGATAGTTCAAGTGCCAGCTAGGTAACCTAGATAGTCAAAGTGTACGCTAGATTACCTACAAAGTCTAATTGCCCACTAGGTAATCTATATAGTCCAAATGCCCGCTAGGGAGCCTACATAATCCAAATGCCCGCTAGGTAACCTAGATAGTTCAAGGCCCGCTAGGTAACCTACATAGTCCTAGTGCCCCTAGTTAACCTATATTCTCCAATTGCCCGATAGGGAACCTACATAGTCCTAGTGCCCCTAGTTAACCTACATTCTACAAGTGCCCGATAGGGAACCTACATAGTCCAAGTGTCCGCTAGGTAACCTACATAGTCCAAATACCCTCTAGTTAACCTACATAGTCCAAGTGCCCAATAGGGAACCAACATAATCCAAGTGCCCGCTAGGGAACCTACATAGTCCAAGTGCTAGTTAGGTAACCTAGATAGTCCAAATGCCCGCCAGGAAACCCACATAGTCCATGTGTCCGCTAGGGAACTTACATAGTCCAAGGGCCCGCTAGGGAGCCTACATAGTCCAAGTGCCCGTTAGTTAACCTAGATAGTCCAAGTGCCCGCTAGGTAACCCAGATAATCCAACAGCCCGCTAGGTAACCTACATACTCCAAGAACCCGCTAGGCAACGTAGATAGTTCAAATGCCGTCTAGTTAACCTAGATCGTCCAAGTGCCCGTTACCTAACCTAGATAGTCCAAGTGCCCGCTAGTTAACCTACATAGTCCAAGGGCCCGCTGTTTAACCCACGTAGTCCAAGGTCCGCTAGTTAACCTAGATAGTCCAAGTGCTCGCTAGTTAACCTACATAGTACAAGGGCCCGCTAGTTGACCTAGATAGTCCAAGTGCCCGGTAGTTAACCTAGATAGTCCAAGTGCCCGCTAGTTAACCTAAGTAGTCCAAATGTCCGATAGGGATCCTACATAGTCCAAGTGCCCGCTAGGTAACCTACATAGTTCAAGTGCCCGTTCGTTAACCTAGATAGTCCAAGTGCCCTCTAGGTAACCTAGACTGTCCAAGTGCCCGCTAGGTTACCTACATAATCCAAGTGCCCATTCGTTAACCTAGATAGTCCAAGTTCCCGCTAGGAAACCTACATAGTCCAAGTGCCCGCTAGGTAACCTCGATAGTCCAAGTACTCGCTAGGTAACTTAGAGTCCAAGTGCTCGCGAGTTAACCTACATAGTCCAAGTGCCCGCTTTGCAACCTAGATAGTCAAAGTGCCCGTTAGTTAACCTAGATAGTCCAAGTGCCCCCTAGGTAACTTACATTGTCCAAGTTCCCACTAGGTAACCTAGATAATCCAAGTGCCCGTTACCTAACCTAGATAGTCCAAGTGCCCGCTAGGCAACCTACATAGTCCAAGAGCCCGTTCGTTAACCTAGAAGTCCAAGTGCCCGCTAGGTAACCTAGACAGTCCAAGTGCCCGCTAGGTTACCTGCATATTCCAAGTGCCCGTTCGTTAACCTAGATAGTCCAAGTGCCCACTAAGTAACCTACATAGTCCAAGTGCCCGCTAGGTAACCTATATAGTCCAAGTGCCCGCTAGGTAACCTAGATAGTCCAAGGGCCCGCTAGTTAACCTAGATAGTCCAAGTGTAATCTAATTAACCTACATAGTCCAAGTGCCCACTAGTTAACCTACATACCAAGTTCCCGCTAAGTGACCTAGATATTCCAGGGCACGCTAGTTAACCTACATAGTCCAAGTGCACGCTAGTTAACCTAGATAGACCAAGTGCCCGCTAGTTAACCTAGATAGTCCAAGTGCCTGCTAGGTAACCTACATAGTGCAAGTGCCCGCTAGTTGACCTACATATTCCAAGTGCCCTCTAGTTAACATATATAGTCCAAGTGCCCGCTAGGGAACGTACATAGTCCAACTGCCCGCTAGGTAACCTAGATAGTGCAAGTGTCCGCTAGTTAACCTAGATAGTTCAAGTACCCGCTAGGGAACCTAGATCGTCCAAGGGCCCCCTAGTTAGCCTGCATAGTCCAAGTGCCCACTAGGTAACCTAGACAGTCCAAGTGCCATTCGGTCACCTATATAGTCCAAGTGCCCTTTAGGGAACCTAGATAGTCCAAGGGCCCGCTAGTAAACCTACATAGTCCACGGGCCCACTAGTTAACCTACATAGTGCAAGTGTCCGCTAGTTAACCTACATATTCCAAGTGCCCTCTAGTTAACCTACATAATCTAATTGCCCGTTAGCTAACCTAGGTAGTCCAAGGGCCCGCTAGTTGACCTAAATAGTCCACGTGCCAGCTAGGTATCCTGGATAGTATAAGTGCCCGCTAGGGAACCTAGATAGTCCAAGTGCCTGTTAGCTAACATAGATAGTCCAAGTGGCGGCTAGGTAACTTACATAGTCCAATTGCACGTTCGTTAACCTAGATAATCCAAATGCCCACTAGGTATCCTAGACAGTCCAAGTGCCCGCTAGTTAACCTACATAGTCCAAATGCCTGCTAGTAAACCTACATAATCCATGGGCCCGTTAGTTAACCTACATAGTGTAAGGGCCCGCTCGTTAACCTAGATCGTGCAAGTGTCCGCTAGTTAACCTACATAGTCCAAGTGCCCGCTAGGTAACCTAGATAGTCCAAGTGCCCGCTAGGGATCCTTCATAATCCAATTGCCTGCTAGGTAACCTAGAAAGTCCAAGTGCCCGCTAGTTAACGTAGATAGTCCTAGTGCCCGTTAGTTAACCTAGATAGTCCAAGAGCCCACTAGGGGACGTACATAGTCCAATTGCCCGCTAAGTAACCTAGATAGTCCAAGTGCGCACTAGGGTATGTACATAGTCCAAGTGCCAGCTAGGAAACCTAGATAGTCCAAGTGCCCGCTAGTTAAGCTACATAGTCCAAGGGCCCGCTAGTTAACCTACATAGTCCAAGGTCCGCTCGTTAACCTAGATAATCCAAGTGCCCGCTAGTTAACCTACATAGTACAAGGGCCCGATAGTTGACCTAGATAGTTCAAGTGCCCGTTCGTTAACCTAGATAGTCAAAGTGCCCTTTAGGGAACCTAGATAGTCCAAGGGCCCGCTAGTAAACCTACATAGTCCATGCGCCCGCTAGATAACCTACATAGTGCAAGTGTCCGCTAGTTGACCTACATATTCCAAGTGCCCCCTAGTTAACCTACATAATCTAAGTGCCTGTTAGCTAACCTAGATAGTGCAAGGGCCCGCTAGTTGACCTACATAGTCCAAGTGCCAGCTAGGTAACCTAGATAGGACAAGTGCCCGCTAGGGAACCTAGATAGTCCAAGTGCTTGTTAGTTAAGCTAGATAGTCCAAGTGGCGGCTAGGTAACCTACATAGTCCAAGTGCCCGTTCGTTAACCTAGATAATCCAAGTACCCGCTAGGTAACCTAGACAGTCCTAGTGCCCGCTAGTAAACATACATAGTCCAAGTGCCCGATAGGGAACCTACATAGTCCTAGTGCCCGCTAGGCAACCTACATAGTCCAAGTGCCCGTTAGTTAACCTAGATAGTCAAAGTGCCTGCTAGGTAACCTAGATAGTATAAGTGCTCGCTAGGTAACCTACATAGTCCAAGTGCTCCCTTGGTAACCTAAATAGTCCAAATGCCCGCTAGGGAAACTACATAATCCAAGTGCCCGCTAGTTAACCTAGATAGTCAAAGTGCCTGCTAGTAAACCTTCATAATCCATGGGCCCGTTAGTTAACCTACATAGTGCAAGGGCCCGCTAGTTAACCTAGATCGTGCAAGTGTTCGCTAGTTAACCTACATAGTCCAAGTGCCCGCTAGTTAACCTAGATAGTCCAAGTTCCCGCCAGGGATCCTTCATAATCCAAGTGCCTGCTAGGTAACCTAGATAGTCCTAGTGCCCGTTAGTTAACCTAGATAGTCCAAGGGCCCACTAGGGGACGTACATAGTCCAAGTGCCCGCTAGATAATCTAGATAGTCCCAGTGCGCGCTAGTGTATGTACATAGTCCAAGTGTCTGCTAGAAACCTAGATAGTCCAAGTGCCCGCTAGGGATCCTTCATAATCCAAGTGCCTGCTAGGTAACCTAGATAGTCCAAGTGCCCGCTAGTTAACCTAGATAGTCCTAGTGCCCGTTAGTTAACCTAGATAGTCCAAGTGCCCACTAGGTAACCTAGATAGTCCAAGTGTGCGCTGGGGTATGTACATAGTCCAAGTGCCTGCTAGGAAACCTAGATAGTCCAAGTGCCCGCTAGTTATCCTACATAGTCCAAGGGCCCGCTAGTTAACCTACGTAGTCCAAGTTCCCCTAGTTAACCTAGATATTCCAAGTGCCCGCTAGTTAACCAACATAGTACAAGGGCACGCTAGTTGACCTAGATAGTCCAAGTGCCCGGTAGTTAACCTAGATAGTACAAGTGCCCGCTAGTTAACCTAAGTAGTCCAAATGTCCGATAGGGATCCTACATAGTCCAATGCCCGCTAGGTAACCTACATAGTCCAAGTGCCCGTTCGTTAAACTAGATAGTCCAAGTGCCATCTAGGTAACCTAGACTGTCCAAGTGCCCGCTAGGTTACCTACATAGTCCAAGTGCCCATTCGTTAACCTAGATAGTCCAAGTTCCCGCTAGGAAACCTACATAATCCAAGTGCCCGCTAGGTAACCTCGATAGTCCAAGTGCTCGCTAGGCAACTTAGAGTCCAAGTGCTCGCGAGTTAACCTACATAGTCCATGTGCCCGCTTTGCAACCTAGATAGTCAAAGTGCCCGTTAGGTAACCTAGATAGTCCAAGTGCCCGCTAGGTTACTTACATTGTCCAAGTTCCCACTAGGTAACCTAGATAGTACAAGTGCCCGTTACCTAACTTAGATTGTCCAAGTGCCCGCTAGGCAACCTACATAGTCCAAGAGCCCGTTCGTTAACCTACATCGTCCAAGTGCCCGCTAGTTAACCTACATAGTCCAAGTGCCCGCTAGGTAACCTAGGCTGTTCAAGGGAACACTAGGTTACCTACATAGTCCAAGTGCCTGTTTGTTAACCTACATAGTCCAAGTGCCCGCTAGGTAACCTAGACAGTTCAAGTGACCACTAGGTTACCTACATAGTACAAGTGCCCGATAGGGAATCTACATAGTCCAAGTGCCCGCTATTAACATAGATAGTCCAAGTACCCGCTAGGAAACGTACATAGTCCAAGTGCCTGCTAGGTAACCTAGATAGTCCAAGTGCCCGCTAGTTAACCTACACAGTCCAAGTGCCTGCTAGGTAACCTAGATAGTCCAAGTGCCCACTAGTAAACCTACATAGTCCAAGTTCGCCCTAGGTAACCTAGATAGTCCAAAGGCCCGCTTGGTAACCTACATTGTCCTAGTGCACCCTAGTTAACCTACATTCTCCAAGTGAACGATAGGGAACCTACATAGTATAAGTGCCTGCTAGGTAACCTACATTGTCCAAAGCCCGCTAGTTAACCTACATAGTCCAAGTGCCCGCTAGGTAACCTAGATAGTCCAACAGCCCGGTAGGTAACCTACATACTCCAAATAACCGCTAGGTAACGTAGATAGTTCAAGTGCCAGCTAGGTAAACTAGATAGTCAAAGTGTACGCTAGATAACCTACAAAGTCTAATTGCCCACTAGGTAATCTATATAGTCCAAATGCCCGCTAGGGAGCCTACATAATCCAAATGCCCGCTAGGTAACCTAGATAGTTCAAGGCCCGCTAGGTAACCTACATAGTCCTAGTGCCCCTAGTTAACCTATATTCTCCAATTGCCCGATAGGGAACCTACATAGTCCTAGTGCCCCTAGTTAACCTACATTCTACAAGTGCCCGATAGGGAACCTACATAGTCCAAGTGTCCGCTAGGTAACCTACATAGTCCAAATACCCTCTAGTTAACCTACATAGTCCAAGTGCCCAATAGGGAAACAACATAATCCAAGTGCCCGCTAGGGAACCTACATAGTCCAAGTGCTAGTTAGGTAACCTAGATAGTCCAAATGCCCGCCAGGAAACCCACATAGTCCATGTGTCCGCTAGGGAACTTACATAGTCCAAGGGCCCGCTAGGGAGCCTACATAGTCCAAGTGCCCGTTAGTAAACCTAGATAGTCCAAGTGCCCGCTAGGTAACCCAGATAATCCAACAGCCCGCTAGGTAACCTACATACTCCAAGAACCCGCTAGGCAACGTAGATAGTTCAAATGCCGTCTAGTTAACCTAGATCGTCCAAGTGCCCGTTACCTAACCTAGATAGTCCAAGTGCCCGCTAGTTAACCTACATAGTCCAAGGGCCCGCTATTTAACCCACGTAGTCCAAGGTCCGCTAGTTAACCTAGATAGTCCAAGTGCTCGCTAGTTAACCTACATAGTACAAGGGCCCGCTAGTTGACCTAGATAGTCCAAGTGCCCGGTAGTTAACCTAGATAGTCCAAGTGCCCGCTAGTTAACCTAAGTAGTCCAAATGTCCGATAGGGATCCTACATAGTCCAAGTGCACGCTAGGTAAACTACATAGTTCAAGTGCCCGTTCGTTAACCTAGATAGTCCAAGTGCCCTCTAGGTAACCTAGACTGTCCAAGTGCCCGCTAGGTTACCTACATAGTCCAAGTGCCCATTCGTTAACCTAGATAGTCCAAGTTCCCGCTAGGACCTACATAGTCCAAGTGCCCGCTAGGTAACTTCGATAGTCCAAGTACTCGCTAGGTAACTTAGAGTCCAAGTGCTCGCGAGTTAACCTACATAGTCCAAGTGCCCGCTTTGCAACCTAGATAGTCAAAGTGCCCGTTAGTTAACCTAGATAGTCCAAGTGCCCCCTAGGTAACTTACATTGTCCAAGTTCCCACTAGGTAACCTAGATAATCCAAGTGCCCGTTACCTAACCTAGATAGTCCAAGTGCCCGCTAGGCAACCTACATAGTCCAAGAGCCCGTTCGTTAACCTAGAAGTCCAAGTGCCCGCTAGGTAACCTAGACAGTCCAAGTGCCCGCTAGGTTACCTGCATATTCCAAGTGCCCGTTCGTTAACCTAGATAGTCCAAGTGCCCACTAGATAACCTACATAGTCCAAGTGCCCGCTAGGTAACCTATATAGTCCAAGTGCCCGCTAGGTAACCTAGATAGTCCAAGGGCCCGCTAGTTAACCTAGATAGTCCAAGTGTAATCTAATTAACCTACATAGTCCAAGTGCCCGCTAGTTAACCTACATACCAAGTTCCCGCTACGTGACCTAGATATTCCAGGGCATGCTAGTTAACCTACATAGTCCAAGTGCACGCTAGTTAACCTAGATAGACCAAGTGCCCGCTAGTTAACCTAGATAGTCCAAGTGCCTGCTAGGTAACCTACATAGTGCAAGTGCCCGCTAGTTGACCTACATATTCCAAGTGCCCGCTAGTTAACATATATAGTCCAAGTGCCCGCTTGGGAACGTACATAGTCCAAGTGCCCGCTAGGTAACCTAGATAGTGCAAGTGTCCGCTAGTTAACCTAGATAGCTCAAGTACCCGCTAGGGTACCTAGATCGTCCAAGGGCCCCCTAGTTAGCCTACATAGTCCAAGTGCCCACTATGTAACCTAGACAGTCCAAGTGCCATTCGGTCACCTATATAATCCAAGTGCCCTTTAGGGAACCTAGATTGTCCAAGGGCCCGCTAGTAAACCTACATAGTCCATGGGCCCACAGGTTAACCTACATAGTGCAAGTGTCCGCTAGTTAACCTACATATTCCAAGTGTCCTCTAGTTAACCTACATAATCTAAGTGCCCGTTAGCTAACCTAGGTAGTCCAAGGGCCCGCTAGTTGACCTACATAGTCCAAGTGCCAGCTAGGTATCCTAGATAGTATAAGTGCCCGCTAGGGAACCTAGATAGTCCAAGTGCCTGTTAGCTAACATAGATAGTCCAAGTGGCGGCTAGGTAACTTACATAGTCCAATTGCACGTTCGTTAACGTAGATAATCCAAATGCCCACTAGGTATCCTAGACAGTCCAAGTGCCCGCTAGTTAACCTACATAGTACAAGGGCCCGCTAGTTGACCTAGATAGTCCAAGTGCCCGGTAGTTAACCTAGATAGTAAAAGTGCCCGCTAGTTAACCTAAGTTGTCCAAATGTCCGATAGGGATCCTACATAGTCCAAGTGCCCGCTAGGTAACCTACATAGTCCAAGTGCCCGTTCGTTAACCTAGATAGTCCAAGTGCCCTCTAGGTAACCTAGACTGTCCAAGTGCCCGCTAGGTTACCTACATAGTCAAAGTGCCCATTCGTTAACCTAGATAGTCCAAGTTCTCGCTAGGAAACTTACATAATCCAAGTGCCCGCTAGGTAACCTCGATAGTCCAAGTGCTCGCTAGGCAACTTAGAGTCCAAGTGCTCGCGAGTTAACCTACATAGTCCAAGTGCCCGCTTTGCAACCTAGATAGTCAAAGTGCCCGTTAGGTAACCTAGATAGTCCAAGTGCCTGCTAGGTAACTTACATTGTCCAAGTTCCCACTAGGTAACCTAGATAGTCCAAGTGCCCGTTACCTAACCTAGATAGTCCAAGTGCCCGCTAGGCAACCTACATAGTCCAAGAGCCCGTTCGTTAACCTACATCGTCCAAGTGCCCGCTAGTTAACCTACATAGTCCAAGTGCCCGCTAGGTAACCTAGGCTGTTCAAGGGAACACTAGGTTACCTACATAGTCCAAGTGCCTGTTTGTTAACCTACATAGTCCAAGTGCCCGCTAGGTAACCTATATAGACCAAACGCCCGTAGGGACCCTAATAGTCCAAGTGCCCGCTAGTTAACCTAGATAGTCCAAGAGCTGGCTAGTTAACCTACATAGTCCAAGTGCCCGCTAGGTAACCTAGACAGTTCAAGTGACCACTAGGTTACCTACATAGTCCAAGTGCCCGATAGGGAATCTACATAGTCCAAGTGCCCGCTATTAACATAGATAGTCCAAGTACCCGCTAGGAAAAGTACATAGTCCAAGTGCCTGCTAGGTAACCTAAATAGTCCAAGTGCCCGCTAGTTAACCTACACAGTCCAAGTGCCTGCTAGGTAACCTAGATAGTCCAAGTGCCCACTAGAAAACCTACATAGTCCAAGTTCGCCCTAGGTAACCTAGATAGTCCAAAGGCCCGCTTGGTAACCTACATTGTCCTAGTGCCCCCTAGTTAACCTACATTCTCCAAGTGAACGATAGGGAACCTACATAGTATAAGTGCCTGCTAAGTAACCTACATTTTCCAAAGCCCGCTAGTTAACCTACATAGTCCAAGTGCCCGTTAGGTAACCCAGATAGTCCTAATGCCCGCTAGGGAACCCACATAGTCCAAGTTCCCCGCTAGGGAACTTACATAGTCCAAGGGCCCGCTAGGGAACCTACATAGTCCAAGTGCGCGTTAGTTAACCTAGATAGTCCAAGTGCCCGCTAGGTAACCTAGATAGTCCAACAGCCCGGTAGGTAACCTACATACTCCAAGTAACCGCTAGATAACGTAGATAGTTCAAGTGCCAGCTAGGTAACCTAGATAGTCAAAGTGTACGCTAGATAACCTACAAAGTCTACTTGCCCACTAGGTAATCTATATAGTCCAAATGCCCGCTAGGGAGCCTACATAATCCAAATGCCCGCTAGGTAACCTAGATAGTTCAAGGCCCGCTAGGTAACCTACATAGTCCTAGTGCCCCTAGTTAACCTATATTCTCCAATTGCCCGATAGGGAACCTACATAGTCCTAGTGCCCCTAGTTAACCTACATTCTACAAGTGCCCGATAGGGAACCTACATAGTCCAAGTGTCCGCTAGGTAACCTACATAGTCCAAATACCCTCTAGTTAACCTACATAGTCCAAGTGCCCAATAGGGAAACAACATAATCCAAGTGCCCTCTAGGGAACCTACATAGTCCAAGTGCTAGTTAGGTAACCTAGATAGTCCAAATGCCCGCCAGGAAACCCACATAGTCCATGTGTCCGCTAGGGAACGTACATAGTCCAAGGGCCCGCTAGGGAGCCTACATAGTCCAAGTGCCCGTTAGTTAACCTAGATAGTCCAAGTGCCCGCTAGGTAACCCAGAAAATCCAACAGCCCGCTAGGTAACCTACATACTCCAAGAACCCGCTAGGCAACGTAGATAGTTCAAATGCCATCTAGTTAACCTAGATCGTCCAAGTGCCCGTTACCTAACCTAGATAGTCCAAGTGCCCGCTAGTTAACCTACATAGTCCAAGGGCCCGCTATTTAACCCACGTAGTCCAAGGTCCGCTAGTTAACCTAGATAGTCCAAGTGCTCGCTAGTTAACCTACATAGTACAAGGGCCCGCTAGTTGACCTAGATAGTCCAAGTGCCCGGTAGTTAACCTAGATAGTCCAAGTGCCCGCTAGTTAACCTAAGTAGTCCAAATGTCCGATAGGGATCCTACATAGTCCAAGTGCCCGCTAGGTAACCTACATAGTTCAAGTGCCCGTTCGTTAACCTAGATAGTCCAAGTGCCCTCTAGGTAACCTAGACTGTCCAAGTGCCCGCTAGGTTACCTACATAGTCCAAGTGCCCATTCGTTAACCTAGATAGTCCAAGTTCCCGCTAGGAAACCTACATAGTCCAAGTGCCCGCTAGGTAACCTCGATAGTCCAAGTACTCGCTAGGTAACTTAGAGTCCAAGTGCTCGCGAGTTAACCTACATAGTCCAAGTGCCCGCTTTGCAACCTAGATAGTCAAAGTGCCCGTTAGTTAACCTAGATAGTCCAAGTGCCCCCTAGGTAACTTACATTGTCCAAGTTCCCACTAGGTAACCTAGATAATCCAAGTGCCCGTTACCTAACCTAGATAGTCCAAGTGCCCGCTAGGCAACCTACATAGTCCAAGAGCCCGTTCGTTAACCTAGAAGTCCAAGTGCCCGCTAGTTAACCTAGACAGTCCAAGTGCCCGCTAGGTTACCTGCATATTCCAAGTGCCCGTTCGTTAACCTAGATAGTCCAAGTGCCCACTAAGTAACCTACATAGTCCACGGGCCCACTAGTTAACCTACATAGTGCAAGTGTCCGCTAGTTAACCTACATATTCCAAGTGCCCTCTAGTTAACCTACATAATCTAATTGCCCGTTAGCTAACCTAGGTAGTCCAAGGGCCCGCTAGTTGACCTAAATAGTCCACGTGCCAGCTAGGTATCCTGGATAGTATAAGTGCCCGCTAGGGAACCTAGATAGTCCAAGTGCCTGTTAGCTAACATAGATAGTCCAAGTGGCGGCTAGGTAACTTACATAGTCCAATTGCACGTTCGTTAACCTAGATAATCCAAATGCCCACTAGGTATCCTAGACAGTCCAAGTGCCCGCTAGTTAACCTACATAGTCCAAATGCCTGCTAGTAAACCTACATAATCCATGGGCCCGTTAGTTAACCTACATAGTGTAAGGGCCCGCTAGTTAACCTAGATCGTGCAAGTGTCCGCTAGTTAACCTACATAGTCCAAGTGCCCGCTAGGTAACCTAGATAGTCCAAGTGCCCGCTAGGGATCCTTCATAATCCAATTGCCTGCTAGGTAACCTAGAAAGTCCAAGTGCCCGCTAGTTAACGTAGATAGTCCTAGTGCCCGTTAGTTAACCTAGATAGTCCAAGAGCCCACTAGGGGACGTACATAGTCCAATTGCCCGCTAAGTAACCTAGATAGTCCAAGTGCGCACTAGGGTATGTACATAGTCCAAGTGCCAGCTAGGAAACCTAGATAGTCCAAGTGTCCGCTAGTTAAGCTACATAGTCCAAGGGCCCGCTAGTTAACCTACATAGTCCAAGGTCCGCTCGTTAACCTAGATAATCCAAGTGCCCGCTAGTTAACCTACATAGTACAAGGGCCCGATAGTTGACCTAGATAGATCAAGTGCCCGTTCGTTAACCTAGATAGTCAAAGTGCCCTTTAGGGAACCTAGATAGTCCAAGGGCCCGCTAGTAAACCTACATAGTCCATGCGCCCGCTAGATAACCTACATAGTGCAAGTGTCCGCTAGTTGACCTACATATTCCAAGTGCCCCCTAGTTAACCTACATAATCTAAGTGCCTGTTAGCTAACCTAGATAGTGCAAGGGCCCGCTAGTTGACCTACATAGTCCAAGTGCCAGCTAGGTAACCTAGATAGGACAAGTGCCCGCTAGGGAACCTAGATAGTCCAAGTGCTTGTTAGTTAAGCTAGATAGTCCAAGTGGCGGCTAGGTAACCTACATAGTCCACGTGCCTGTTCGTTAACCCAGATAATCCAAGTACCCGCTAGGTAACCTAGACAGTCCAAGTGCCCGCTAGTAAACCTACATAGTCCAAGTGCCCGATAGGGAACCTACATAGTCCTAGTGCCCGCTAGGCAACCTACATAGTCCAAGTGCCCGTTAGTTAACCTAGATAGTCAAAGTGCCTGCTAGGTAACCTAGATAGTATAAGTGCTCGCTAGGTAACCTACATAGTCCAAATGCTCCCTTGGTAACCTAAATAGTCCAAATGCCCGCTAGGGAAACTACATAATCCAAGTGCCCGCTAGTTAACCTAGATAGTCAAAGTGCCTGCTAGTAAACCTTCATAATCCATGGGCCCGTTAGTTAACCTACATAATGCAAGGGCCCGCTAGTTAACCTAGATCGTGCAAGTGTTCGCTAGTTAACCTACATAGTCCAAGTGCCCGCTAGTTAACCTAGATAGTCCAAGTGCCCGCTAGGGATCCTTCATAATCCAAGTGCCTGCTAGGTAACCTAGATAGTCCTAGTGCCCGTTAGTTAACCTAGATAGTCCAAGGGCCCACTAGGGGACGTACATAGTCCAAGTGCCCGCTAGATAATCTAGATAGTCCCAGTGCGCGCTAGGGTATGTACATAGTCCAAGTGTCTGCTAGAAACCTAGATAGTCCAAGTGCCCGCTAGGGATCCTTCATAATCCAAGTGCCTGCTAGGTAACCTAGATAGTCCAAGTGCCCGCTAGTTAACCTAGATAGTCCTAGTGCCCGTTAGTTAACCTAGATAGTCCAAGTGCCCACTAGGTAACCTAGATAGTCCAAGTGTGCGCTGGGGTATGTACATAGTCCAAGTGCCTGCTAGGAAACCTAGATAGTCCAAGTGCCCGCTAGTTAACCTACATAGTCCAAGGGCCCGCTAGTTAACCTACGTAGTCCAAGTTCCCCTAGTTAACCTAGATATTCCAAGTGCCCGCTAGTTAACCAACATAGTACAAGGGCACGCTAGTTGACCTAGATAGTCCAAGTGCCCGGTAGTTAACCTAGATAGTACAAGTGCCCGCTAGTTAACTTAAGTAGTCCAAATGTCCGATAGGGATCCTACATAGTCCAAGTGCCCGCTAGGTAACCTACATAGTCCAAGTGCCCGTTCGTTAAACTAGATAGTCCAAGTGCCCTCTAGGTAACCTAGACTGTCCAAGTGCCCGCTAGGTTACCTACATAGTCCAAGTGCCCATTCGTTAACCTAGATAGTCCAAGTTCCCGCTAGGAAACCTACATAATCCAAGTGCCCGCTAGGTAACCTCGATAGTCCAAGTGCTCGCTAGGCAACTTAGAGTCCAAGTGCTCGCGAGTTAACCTACATAGTCCATGTGCCCGCTTTGCAACCTAGATAGTCAAAGTGCCCGTTAGGTAACCTAGATAGTCCAAGTGCCCGCTAGGTTACTTACATTGTCCATGTTCCCACTAGGTAACCTAGATAGTCCAAGTGCCCGTTACCTAACTTAGATAGTCCAAGTGCCCGCTAGGCAACCTACATAGTCCAAGAGCCCGTTCGTTAACCTACATCGTCCAAGTGCCCGCTAGTTAACCTACATAGTCCAAGTGCCCGCTAGGTAACCTAGGCTGTTCAAGGGAACACTAGGTTACCTACATAGTCCAAGTGCCTGTTTGTTAACCTACATAGTCCAAGTGCCCGCTAGGTAACCTATATAGTCCAAACGCCCGTAGGGACCCTAATAGTCCAAGTGCCCGCTAGTTAACCAAGATAGTCCAAGAGCTGGCTAGTTAACCTACATAGTCCAAGTGCCCGCTAGGTAACCTAGACAGTTCAAGTGACCACTAGGTTACCTACATAGTACAAGTGCCCGATAGGGAATCTACATAGTCCAAGTGCCCGCTATTAACATAGATAGTCCAAGTACCCGCTAGGAAACGTACATAGTCCAAGTGCCTGCTAGGTAACCTAGATAGTCCAAGTGCCCGCTAGTTAACCTACACAGTCCAAGTGCCTGCTAGGTAACCTAGATAGTCCAAGTGCCCACTAGTAAACCTACATAGTCCAAGTTCCCCCTAGGTAACCTAGATAGTCCAAAGGCCCGCTTGGTAACCTACATTGTCCTAGTGCCCCCTAGTTAACCTACATTCTCCAAGTGAACGATAGGGAACCTACATAGTATATGTGCCTGCTAGGTAACCTACATTGTCCAAAGCCCGCTAGTTAACCTACATAATCCAAGTGCCTGTTAGGTAACCCAGATAGTCCTAATGCCCGCTAGGGAACCCACATAGTCCAAGTGCCCCGCTAGGGAACTTACATAGTCCAAGGGCCCGCTAGGGAACCTACATAGTCCAAGTGCGCGTTAGTTAACCTAGATAGTCCAAGTGCCCGCTAGGTAACCTAGATAGTCCAACAGCCCGGTAGGTAACCTACATACTCCAAGTAACCGCTAGATAACGTAGATAGTTCAAATGCCAGCTAGGTAACCTAGATAGTCAAAGTGTACGCTAGATAACCTACAAAGTCTAATTGCCCGCTAGGTAATCTATATAGTCCAAATGCCCGCTAGGGAGCCTACATAATCCAAATGCCCGCTAGGTAACCTAGATAGTTCAAGGCCCGCTAGGTAACCTACAAGTCCAAGTGGTAGTTAGGTAACCTAGATAGTCCAAATGCCCGCCAGGAAACCCACATAGTCCATGTGTCCGCTAGGGAACTTATATAGTCTAAGGGCCCGCTAGGGAGCCTACATAGTCCAAGTGCCCGATAGTTAACCTAGATAGTCCAAGTGCCCGCTAGGTAACCCAGATAATCCAACAGCCCGCTAGGTAACCTACATACTCCAAGAACCCGCTAGGCAACGTAGATAGTTCAAATGCCGTCTAGTTAACCTAGATCGTCCAAGTGCCCGTTACCTAACCCAGATAGTCCAAGTGCCCGCTAGTTAACCTACATAGTCCAAGGGCCCGCTATTTAACCCACGTAGTCCAAGGTCCGCTAGTTAACCTAGATAGTCCAAGTGCTCGCTAGTTAACCTACATAGTACAAGGGCCCGCTAGTTGACCTAGATAGTCCAAGTGCCCGGTAGTTAACCTAGATAGTCCAAGTGCCCGCTAGTTAACCTAAGTAGTCCAAATGTCCGATAGGGATCCTACATAGTCCAAGTGCCCGCTAGGTAACCTACATAGTTCAAGTGCCCGTTCGTTAACCTAGATAGTCCAAGTGCCCTCTAGGTAACCTAGACTGTCCAAGTGCCCGCTAGGTTACCTACATAGTCCAAATGCCCATTCGTTAACCTAGATAGTCCAAGTTCCCGCTAGCAAACCTACATAGTCCAAGTGCCCGCTAGGTAACCTCGATAGTCCAAGTACTCCCTAGGTAACTTAGAGTCCAAGTGCTCGCGAGTTAACCTACATAGTCAAAGTGCCCGCTTTGCAACCTAGATAGTCAAAGTGCCCGTTAGTTAACCTAGATAGTCTAAGTGCCCGCTAGGTAACTTACATTGTCCAAGTTCCCACTAGGTAACCTAGATAATCCAAGTGCCCGTTACCTAACCTAGATAGTCCAAGTGCCCGCTAGGCAACCTACATAGTCTAAGAGCCCGTTCGTTAACCTAGAAGTCCAAGTGCCCGCTAGGTAACCTAGACAGTCCAAGTGCCCGCTAGGTTACCTGCATATTCCAAGTGCCCGTTCGTTAACCTAGATAGTCCAAGTGCCCACTCGATAACCTACATATTCCAAGTGCCCGCTAGGTAACCTAGATAGTCCAAGGGCCCGCTAGTTAACCTACATACCAAGTTCCCGCTACGTAACCTAGATAGTCCAGGGCACGCTAGTTAACCTACATAGTCCAAGTGCACGCTAGTTAACCTAGATAGTCCAAGTGCCTGCTAGGTAACCTACATAGTGCAAGTGCCCGCTAGATTACCTACATATTCCAAGTGCCCGCTAGTTAACATATATAGTCCAAGTGCCCGCTCGGGAACGTACATAGTCCAAGTGGCCGCTAGGTAACCTAGATAGTGCAAGTGTCCGCTAGTTAACCTAGATAGTTCAAGTACACGCTAAGGAACCTAGATCGTCCAACGGCCCCCTAGTTAGCCTACATAGTCCAAGTGCCCACTAGGTAACCTAGACAGTCCAAGTGCCATTCGGTCACCTAGATAGTCCAAGTGCCCTTTAGGGAACCTAGATAGTCCAAGGGCCCGCTAGTAAACCTACATAGTCCATGGGCCCACTAGTTAACCTACATAGTGCAAGTGTCCGCTAGTTAACCTACATATTCCAAGTGCCCTCTAGTTAACCTACATAATCTAAGTGCCCGTTAGCTAACCTAGATAGTCCAAGGGCCCGCTAGTTGACCTACATAGTACAAGTGCCAGCTAGGTATCCTAGATAGTATAAGTGCCCGCTAGGGAACCTACATAGTCCAAGTGCCTGTTAGCTAACATAGATAGTCCAAGTGGCGGCTAGGAAACTTACATAGTCCAATTGCACGTTCGTTAACCTAGATAATCCAAATGCCCACTAGGTATCCTAGACACTCCAAGTGCCGCTAGTTAACCTACATAGTCCAAGTGCCTGCTAGTAAACCTACATAATCCATGGGCCCTTTAGTTAACCTACATAGTGTAAGGGCCCGCTAGTTAACCTAGATCGTGCAAGTGTCCGCTAGTTAACCTACATAGTCCAAGTGCCCGCTAGGTAACCTAGATAGTCCAAGTGCCCGCTAGGGATCCTTCATAATCCAATTGCCTGCTAGGTAACCTAGAAAGTCCAAGTGCCCGCTAGTTAACGTAGATAGTCCTAGTGCCCGTTAGTTAACCTAGATAGTCCAAGAGCCCACTAGGGGACGTACATAGTCCAATTGCCCGCTAAGTAACCTAGATAGTCCAAGTGCGCACTAGGGTATGTACATAGTCCAAGTGCCAGCTAGGAAACCTAGATAGTCCAAGTGTCCGCTAGTTAAGCTACATAGTCCAAGGGCCCGCTAGTTAACCTACATAGTCCAAGGTCCGCTCGTTAACCTAGATAATCCAAGTGCCCGCTAGTTAACCTACATAGTACAAGGGCCCGATAGTTGACCTAGATAGATCAAGTGCCCGTTCGTTAACCTAGATAGTCAAAGTGCCCTTTAGGGAACCTAGATAGTCCAAGGGCCCGCTAGTAAACCTACATAGTCCATGCGCCCGCTAGATAACCTACATAGTGCAAGTGTCCGCTAGTTGACCTACATATTCCAAGTGCCCCCTAGTTAACCTACATAATCTAAGTGCCTGTTAGCTAACCTAGATAGTGCAAGGGCCCGCTAGTTGACCTACATAGTCCAAGTGCCAGCTAGGTAACCTAGATAGGACAAGTGCCCGCTAGGGAACCTAGATAGTCCAAGTGCTTGTTAGTTAAGCTAGATAGTCCAAGTGGCGGCTAGGTAACCTACATAGTCCACGTGCCTGTTCGTTAACCCAGATAATCCAAGTACCCGCTAGGTAACCTAGACAGTCCAAGTGCCCGCTAGTAAACCTACATAGTCCAAGTGCCCGATAGGGAACCTACATAGTCCTAGTGCCCGCTAGGCAACCTACATAGTCCAAGTGCCCGTTAGTTAACCTAGATAGTCAAAGTGCCTGCTACGTAACCTAGATAGTATAAGTACTCGCTAGGTAACCTACATAGTCCAAGTGCCCCCTTGGTAACCTAAATAGTCCAAATGCCCGCTAGGGAAACTACATAATCCAAGTGCCCGCTAGTTAACCTAGATAGTCAAAGTGCCTGCTAGTAAACCTTCATAATCCATGGGCCCGTTAGTTAACCTACATAGTGCAAGGGCCCGCTAGTTAACCTAGATCGTGCAAGTGTTCGCTAGTTAACCTACATAGTCCAAGTGCCCGCTAGTTAACCTAGATAGTCCAAGTGCCCGCCAGGGATTCTTCATAATCCAAGTGCCTGCTAGGTAACCTAGATAGTCCTAGTGCCCGTTAGTTAACCTAGATAGTCCAAGGGCCAACAAGGGGACGTACATAGTCCAAGTGCCCGCTAGATAATCTAGATAGTCCCAGTGCGCGCTAGGGTATGTACATAGTCCAAGTGTCTGCTAGAAACCTAGATAGTCCAAGTGCCCGATAGGGATCCTTCATAATCCAAGTGCCTGCTAGGTAACCTAGAAAGTCCAAGTGCCCGCTAGTTAACCTAGATAGTCCTAGTGCCCGTTAGTTAACCTAGATAGTCCAAGTGCCCACTAGGTAACCTAGATAGTCCAAGTGTGCGCTGGGGTATGTACATAGTCCAAGTGCCTGCTAGGAAACCTAGATAGTCCAAGTGCCCGCTAGTTAACCTACATAGTCCAAGGGCCCGCTAGTTAACCTACATAGTCCAAGGTCCCCTAGCTAACCTAGATATTCCAAGTGCCCGCTAGTTAACCTACATAGTACAAGGGCCCGCTAGTTGACCTAGATAGTCCAAGTGCCCGGTAGTTAACCTAGATAGTCCAAGTGCCCGCTAGTTAACCTAAGTAGTCCAAATGTCCGATAGGGATCCTACATAGTCCAAGTGCCCGCTAGGTAACCTACATAGTCCAAGTGCCCGTTCGTTAACCTAGATAGTCCAAGTGCCCTCTAGGTAACCTAGAGTGTCCAAGTGCCCGCTAGGTTGCCTACATAGTCCAAGTACCCATTCGTTAACCTAGATAGTCCAAGTTCCCGCTAGGAAACCTACATAATCCAAGTGCCCGCTAGGTAACCTCGATAGTCCAAGTGCTCGCTAGGCAACTTAGAGTTCAAGTGCTCGCGAGTTAACTTACATAGTCCAAGTGCCCGCTTTGCAACCTAGATAGTCAAAGTGCCCGTTAGGTAACCTAGATAGTCCAAGTGCCCGCTAGGTAACTTACATTGTCCAAGTTCCCACTAGGTAACCTAGATAGTCCAAGTGCCCGTTACCTAACCTAGATAGTCCAAGTGCCCGCTAGGCAACCTACATAGTCCAAGAGCCCGTTCGTTAACCTACATCGTCCAAGTGCCCGCTAGTTAACCTACATAGTCCAAGTGCCCGCTAGGTAACCTAGGCTGTTCAAGGGAACACTAGGTTATCTACATAGTCCAAGTGCCTGTTTGTTAACCTACATAGTCCAAGTGCCCGCTAGGTAACCTATATAGTCCAAACGCCCGTAGGGACCCTAATAGTCCAAGTGCCCGCTAGTTAACCTAGATAGTCCAAGAGCTGGCTAGTTAACCTACATAGTCCAAGTGCTCGCTAGGTAACCTAGACAGTTCAAGTGACCACTAGGTTACATACATAGTCCAAGTGCCGATAGGGAATCTACATAGTCCAAGTGCCCGCTATTAACATAGATAGTCCAAGTACCCGCTAGGAAACGTACATAGTCCAAGTGCCTGCTAGGTAACCTAGATAGTCCAAGTGCCCGCTAGTTAACCTACACAGTCCAAGTGCCTCCTAGGTAACCTAGATAGTCCAAGTGCCCACTAGCAAACCTACATAGTCCAAGTTCCCCCTAGGTAACCTAGATAGTCCAAAGGTCCGCTTGGTAACCTACATTGTCCTAGTGCCCCCTAGTTAACCTACATTCTCCAAGTGAACGATAGGGAACCTACATAGTATATGTGCCTGCTAGGTAACCTACATTGTCAAAAGCCCGCTAGTTAACCTACATAGTCCAAGTGCCTGTTAGGTAACCCAGATAGTCCTAATGCCCGCTAGGGAACCCACATAGTCCAAGTGCCCCGCTAGGGAACTTACATAGTCCAAGGGCCCGCTAGGGAACCTACATAGTCCAAGTGCGCGTTAGTTAACCTAGATAGTCCAAGTGCCCGCTAGGTAACCTAGATAGTCCAACAGCCCGGTAGGTAACCTACATACTCCAAGTAACCGCTAGGTAACGTAGATAGTTCAAGTGCCAGATAGGTAACCTAGATAGTCAAAGTGTACGCTAGATAACCTACAAAGTCTAATTGCCCGCAAGGTAATCTATATAGTCCAAATGCCCGCTAGGGAGCCTACATAATCCAAATGCCCGCTAGGTAACCTAGATAGTTCAAGGCCCGCTAGGTAACCTACATAGTCCAAGTGGTAGTTAGGTAACCTAGATAGTCCAAATGCCCGCCAGGAAACCCACATAGTCCATGTGTCCGCTAGGGAACTTACATAGTCCAAGGGCCCGCTAGGGAGCCTACATAGTCCAAGTGCCCGATAGTTAACCTAGATAGTCCAAGTGCCCGCTAGGTAACCCAGATAATCCAACAGCCCGCTAGGTAACCTACATACTCCAAGAACCCGCTAGGCAACGTAGATAGTTCAAATGCCATCTAGTTAACCTAGATCGTCCAAGTGCCCGTTACCTAACCTAGATAGTCCAAGTGCCCGCTAGTTAACCTACATAGTCCAAGGGCCCGCTATTTAACCCACGTAGTCCAAGGTCCGCTAGTTAACCTAGATAGTCCAAGTGCTCGCTAGTTAACCTACATAGTACAAGGGCCCGCTATTTGACCTAGATAGTCCAAGTGCCCATTCGTTAACCTAGATAGTCCAAGTTCCCGCTAGGAAACCTACATAGTCCAAGTGCCCGCTAGGTAACCTCGATAGTCCAAGTACTCGCTAGGTAACTTAGAGTCCAAGTGCTCGCGAGTTAACCTACATAGTCCAAGTGCCCGCTTTGCAACCTAGATAGTCAAAGTGCCCGTTAGTTAACCTAGATAGTCCAAGTGCCCCCTAGGTAACTTATATTGTCCAAGTTCCCACTAGGTAACCTAGATAATCCAAGTGCCCGTTACCTAACCTAGATAGTCCAAGTGCCCGCTAGGCAACCTACATAGTCCAAGAGCCCATTCGTTAACCTAGAAGTTCAAGTGCCCGCTAGGTAACCTAGACAGTCCAAGTGCCCGCTAGGTTACCTGCATATTCCAAGTGCCCGTTCGTTAACCTTGATAGTCCAAGTGCCCACTAGATAACCTACATAGTCCAAGTGCCCGCTAGGTAACCTATATAGTCCAAGTGCCCGCTAGGTAACATAGATAGTCCAAGGGCCCGCTAGTTAACCTAGATAGTCCAAGTGTAATCTAATTAACCTACATAGTCCAAGTGCCCGCTAGTTAACCTACATACCAAGTTCCCGCTAAGTGACCTAGATATTCCAGGGCACGCTAGTTAACCTACATAGTCCAAGTGCACGCTAGTTAACCTAGATAGACCAAGTGCCCGCTAGTTAACCTAGATAGTCCAAGTGCCTGCTAGGTAACCTACATAGTGCAAGTGCCCGCTAGTTGACCTACATATTCCAAGTGCCCTCTAGTTAACATATATAGTCCAAGTGCCCGCTAGGGAACGTACATAGTCCAAGTGCCCGCTAGGCAACCTAGATAGTGCAAGTGTCCGCTAGTTAACCTAGATAGTTCAAGTACCCGCTAGGGAACCTAGATCGTCCAAGGGCCCCCTAGTTAGCCTACATAGTCCAAGTGCCCACTAGGTAACCTAGACAGTCCAAGTGCCATTCGGTCACCTATATAGTCCAAGTGCCCTTTAGGGAACCTAGATAGTCCAAGGGCCCGCTAGTAAACCTACATAGTCCACGGGCCCACTAGTTAACCTACATAGTGCAAGTGTCCGCTAGTTAACCTACATATTCCAAGTGCCCTCTAGTTAACCTACATAATCTAATTGCCCGTTAGCTAACCTAGGTAGTCCAAGGGCCCGCTAGTTGACCTAAATAGTCCAAGTGCCAGCTAGGTATCCTGGATAGTATAAGTGCCCGCTAGGGAACCTAGATAGTCCAAGTGCCTGTTAGCTAACATAGATAGTCCAAGTGGCGGCTAGGTAACTTACATAGTCCAATTGCACGTTCGTTAACCTAGATAATCCAAATGCCCACTAGGTATCCTAGACAGTCCAAGTGCCCGCTAGTTAACCTACATAGTCCAAATGCCTGCTAGTAAACCTACATAATCCATGGGCCCGTTAGTTAACCTACATAGTGTAAGGGCCCGCTCGTTAACCTAGATCGTGCAAGTGTCCGCTAGTTAACCTACATAGTCCAAGTGCCCGCTAGGTAACCTAGATAGTCCAAGTGCCCGCTAGGGATCCTTCATAATCCAATTGCCTGCTAGGTAACCTAGAAAGTCCAAGTGCCCGCTAGTTAACGTAGATAGTCCTAGTGCCCGTTAGTTAACCTAGATAGTCCAAGAGCCCACTAGGGGACGTACATAGTCCAATTGCCCGCTAAGTAACCTAGATAGTCCAAGTGCGCACTAGGGTATGTACATAGTCCAAGTGCCAGCTAGGAAACCTAGATAGTCCAAGTGCCCGCTAGTTAAGCTACATAGTCCAAGGGCCCGCTAGTTAACCTACATAGTCCAAGGTCCGCTCGTTAACCTAGATAATCCAAGTGCCCGCTAGTTAACCTACATAGTACAAGGGCCCGATAGTTGACCTAGATAGTTCAAGTGCCCGTTCGTTAACCTAGATAGTCAAAGTGCCCTTTAGGGAACCTAGATAGTCCAAGGGCCCGCTAGTAAACCTACATAGTCCATGCACCCGCTAGATAACCTACATAGTGCAAGTGTCCGCTAGTTGACCTACATATTCCAAGTGCCCCCTAGTTAACCTACATAATCTAAGTGCCTGTTAGCTAACCTAGATAGTGCAAGGGCCCGCTAGTTGACCTACATAGTCCAAGTGCCAGCTAGGTAACCTAGATAGGACAAGTGCCCGCTAGGGAACCTAGATAGTCCAAGTGCTTGTTAGTTAAGCTAGATAGTCCAAGTGGCGGCTAGGTAACCTACATAGTCCAAGTGCCCGTTCGTTAACCTAGATAATCCAAGTACCCGCTAGGTAACCTAGACAGTCCAAGTGCCCGCTAGTAAACCTACATAGTCCAAGTGCCCGATAGGGAACCTACATAGTCCTAGTGCCCGCTAGGCAACCTACATAGTCCAAGTGCCCGTTAGTTAACCTAGATAGTCAAAGTGCCTGCTAGGTAACCTAGATAGTATAAGTGCTCGCTAGGTAACCTACATAGTCCAAGTGCCCCCTTGGTAACCTAAATAGTCCAAATGCCCGCTAGGGAAACTACATAATCCAAGTGCCCGCTAGTTAACCTAGATACTCAAAGTGCCTGCTAGTAAACCTTCATAATCCATGGGCCCGTTAGTTAACCTACATAGTGCAAGGGCCCGCTAGTTAACCTAGATCGTGCAAGTGTTCGCTAGTTAACCTACATAGTCCAAGTGCCCGCTAGTTAACCTAGATAGTCCAAGTGCCCGCCAGGGATCCTTCATAATCCAAGTGCCTGCTAGGTAACCTAGATAGTCCTAGTGCCCGTTAGTTAACCTAGATAGTCCAAGGGCCCACTAGGGGACGTACATAGTCCAAGTGCCCGCTAGATAATCTAGATAGTCCCAGTGCGCTCTAGGGTATGTACATAGTCCAAGTGTCTGCTAGAAACCTAGATAGTCCAAGTGCCCGCTAGGGATCCTTCATAATCCAAGTGCCTGCTAGGTAACCTAGATAGTCCAAGTGCCCGCTAGTTAACCTAGATAGTCCTAGTGCCCGTTAGTTAACCTAGATAGTCCAAGTGCCCACTAGGTAACCTAGATAGTCCAAGTGTGCGCTGGGGTATGTACATAGTCCAAGTGCCTGCTAGGAAACCTAGATAGTCCAAGTTCCCGCTAGTTAACCTACATAGTCCAAGGGCCCGCTAGTTAACCTACGTTGTCCAAGTTCCCCTAGTTAACCTAGATATTCCAAGTGCCCGCTAGTTAACCAACATAGTACAAGGGCACGCTAGTTGACCTAGATAGTCCAAGTGCCCGGTAGTTAACCTAGATAGTACAAGTGCCCGCTAGTTAACTTAAGTAGTCCAAATGTCCGATAGGGATCCTACATAGTCCAAGTGCCCGCTAGGTAACCTACATAGTCCAAGTGCCCGTTCGTTAAACTAGATAGTCCAAGTGCCCTCTAGGTAACCTAGACTGTCCAAGTGCCCGCTAGGTTACCTACATAGTCCAAGTGCCCATTCGTTAACCTAGATAGTCCAAGTTCCCGCTAGGAAACCTACATAATCCAAGTGCCCGCTAGGTAACCTCGATAGTCCAAGTGCTCGCTAGGCAACTTAGAGTCCAAGTGCTCGCGAGTTAACCTACATAGTCCATGTGCCCGCTTTGCAACCTAGATAGTCAAAGTGCCCGTTAGGTAACCTAGATAGTCCAAGTGCCCGCTAGGTTACTTACATTGTCCAAGTTCCCACTAGGTAACCTAGATAGTCCAAGTGCCCGTTACTTAACTTAGATAGTCCAAGTGCCCGCTAGGCAACCTACATAGTCCAAGAGCCCGTTCGTTAACCTACATCGTCCAAGTGCCCGCTAGTTAACCTACATAGTCCAAGTGCCCGCTAGGTAACCTAGGCTGTTCAAGGGAACACTAGGTTACCTACATAGTCCAAGTGCCTGTTTGTTAACCTACATAGTCCAAGTGCCCGCTAGGTAACCTATATAGTCCAAACGCCCGTAGGGACCCTAATAGTCCAAGTGCCCGCTAGTTAACCTAGATAGTCCAAGAGCTGGCTAGTTAACCTACATAGTCCAAGTGCCCGCTAGGTAACCTAGACAGTTCAAGTGACCACTAGGTTACCTACATAGTCCAAGTGCCGATAGGGAATCTACATAGTCCAAGTGCCCGCTATTAACATAGATAGTCCAAGTACCCGCTAGGAAACGTACATAGTCCAAGTGCCTGCTAGGTAACCTAGATAGTCCAAGTGCCCGCTAGTTAACCTACACAGTCCAAGTGCCTGCTAGGTAACCTAGATAGTCCAAGTGCCCACTAGTAAACCTACATAGTCCAAGTTCCCCCTAGGTAACCTAGATAGTCCAAAGGCCCGCTTGGTAACCTACATTGTCCTAGTGCCCCCTAGTTAACCTACATTCTCCAAGTGAACGATAGGGAACCTACATAGTATATGTGCCTGCTAGGTAACCTACATTGTCCAAAGCCCGCTAGTTAACCTACATAGTCCAAGTGCCTGTTAGGTAACCCAGATCGTCCTAATGCCCGCTAGGGAACCCACATAGTCCAAGTGCCCCGCTAGGGAACTTACATAGTCCAAGGGCCCGCTAGGGAACCTACATAGTCCAAGTGCGCGTTAGTTAACCTAGATAGTCCAAGTGCCCGCTAGGTAACCTAGATAGTCCAACAGCCCGGTAGGTAACCTACATACTCCAAGTAACCGCTAGGTAACGTAGATAGTTCAAATGCCAGCTAGGTAACCTAGATAGTCAAAGTGTACGCTAGATAACCTACAAAGTCTAATTGCCCGCTAGGTAATCTATATAGTCCAAATGCCCGCTAGGGAGCCTACATAATACAAATGCCCGCTAGGAAACCTAGATAGTTCAAGGCCCGCTAGGTAACCTACATAGTCCAAGTGGTAGTTAGGTAACCTAGATAGTCCAAATGCCCGCCAGGAAACCCACATAGTCCATGTGTCCGCTAGGGAACTTATATAGTCTAAGGGCCCGCTAGGGAGCCTACATAGTCCAAGTGCCCGATAGTTAACCTAGATAGTCCAAGTGCCCGCTAGGTAACCCAGATAATCCAACAGCCCGCTAGGTAACCTACATACTCCAAGAACCCGCTAGGCAACGTAGATAGTTCAAATGCCGTCTAGTTAACCTAGATCGTCCAAGTGCCCGTTACCTAACCTAGATAGTCCAAGTGCCCGCTAGTTAACCTACATAGTCCAAGGGCCCGCTATTTAACCCACGTAGTCCAAGGTCCGCTAGTTAACCTAGATAGTCCAAGTGCTCGCTAGTTAACCTACATAGTACAAGGGCCCGCTAGTTGACCTAGATAGTCCAAGTGCCCGGTAGTTAACCTAGATAGTCCAAGTGCCCGCTAGTTAACCTAAGTAGTCCAAATGTCCGATAGGGATCCTACATAGTCCAAGTGCCCGCTAGGTAACCTACATAGTTCAAGTGCCCGTTCGTTAACCTAGATAGTCCAAGTGCCCTCTAGGTAACCTAGACTGTCCAAGTGCCCGCTAGGTTACCTACATAGTCCAAATGCCCATTCGTTAACCTAGATAGTCCAAGTTCCCGCTAGGAAACCTACATAGTCCAAGTGCCCGCTAGGTAACCTCGATAGTCCAAGTACTCCCTAGGTAACTTAGAGTCCAAGTGCTCGCGAGTTAACCTACATAGTCAAAGTGCCCGCTTTGCAACCTAGATAGTCAAAGTGCCCGTTAGTTAACCTAGATAGTCTAAGTGCCCGCTAGGTAACTTACATTGTCCAAGTTCCCACTAGGTAACCTAGATAATCCAAGTGCCCGTTACCTAACCTAGATAGTCCAAGTGCCCGCTAGGCAACCTACATAGTCTAAGAGCCCGTTCGTTAACCTAGAAGTCCAAGTGCCAGCTAGGTAACCTAGACAGTCCAAGTGCCCGCTAGGTTACCTGCATATTCCAAGTGCCCGTTCGTTAACCTAGATAGTCCAAGTGCCCACTCGATAACCTACATATTCCAAGTGCCCGCTAGGTAACCTATATAGTCCAAGTGCACGCTAGGTAACCTAGATAGTCCAAGGGCCCGCTAGTTAACCTACATACCAAGTTCCCGCTACGTAACCTAGATAGTCCAGGGCACGCTAGTTAACCTACATAGTCCAAGTGCACGCTAGTTAACCTAGATAGACCAAGTGCCCGCTAGTTAACCTAGATAGTCCAAGTGCCTGCTAGGTAACCTACATAGTGCAAGTGCCCACTAGATTACCTACATATTCCAAGTGCCCGCTAGTTAACATATATAGTCCAAGTGCCCGCTCGGGAACGTACATAGTCCAAGTGGCCGCTAGGTAACCTAGATAGTGCAAGTGTCCGCTAGTTAACCTAGATAGTTCAAGTACACGCTAAGGAACCTAGATCGTCCAACGGCCCCCTAGTTAGCCTACATAGTCCAAGTGCCCACTAGGTAACCTAGACAGTCCAAGTGCCATTCGGTCACCTAGATAGTCCAAGTGCCCTTTAGGGAACCTAGATAGTCCAAGGGCCCGCTAGTAAACCTACATAGTCCATGGGCCCACTAGTTAACCTACATAGTGCAAGTGTCCGCTAGTTAACCTACATATTCCAAGTGCCCTCTAGTTAACCTACATAATCTAAGTGCCCGTTAGCTAACCTAGATAGTCCAAGGGCCCGCTAGTTGACCTACATAGTACAAGTGCCAGCTAGGTATCCTAGATAGTATAAGTGCCCGCTAGGGAACCTACATAGTCCAAGTGCCTGTTAGCTAACATAGATAGTCCAAGTGGCGGCTAGGAAACTTACATAGTCCAATTGCACGTTCGTTAACCTAGATAATCCAAATGCCCACTAGGTATCCTAGACACTCCAAGTGCCGCTAGTTAACCTACATAGTCCAAGTGCCTGCTAGTAAACCTACATAATCCATGGGCCCTTTAGTTAACCTACATAGTGTAAGGGCCCGCTAGTTAACCTAGATCGTGCAAGTGTCCGCTAGTTAACCTACATAGTCCAAGTGCCCGCTAGGTAACCTAGATAGTCCAAGTGCCCGCTAGGGATCCTTCATAATCCAATTGCCTGCTAGGTAACCTAGAAAGTCCAAGTGCCCGCTAGTTAACGTAGATAGTCCTAGTGCCCGTTAGTTAACCTAGATAGTCCAAGTGCCCACTAGGGGACGTACATAGTCCAATTGTCCGCTAGGTAACCTAGATAGTCCAAGTGCGCACTAGGGTATGTACATAGTCCAAGTGCCAGCTAGGAAATCTAGATAGTCCAAGTGCCCGCTAGTTAAGCTACATAGTCCAAGGGCCCGCTAGTTAACCTACATAGTCCAAGGTCCGCTCGTTAACCTAGATAATCCAAGTGCCCGCTAGTTAACCTACATAGTACAAGGGCCCGATAGTTGACCTAGATAGTTCAAGTGCCCGTTCGTTAACCTAGATAGTCAAAGTGCCCTTTAGGGAACCTAGATAGTCCAAGGACCCGCTAGTAAACCTACATAGTCCATGCGCCCGCTAGATAAGCTACATAGTGCAAGTGTCCGTTAGTTGACCTACATATTCCAAGTGCCCCCTAGTTAACCTACATAATCTAAGTGCCTGTTAGCTAACCTAGATAGTGCAAGGGCCCGCTAGTTGACCTACATAGTCCAAGTGCCAGCTAGGTAACCTAGATAGGACAAGTGACCGCTAGGGAACCTAGATAGTCCAAGTGCTTGTTAGTTAAGCTAGATAGTCCAAGTGGCGGCTAGGTAACCTACATAGTCCAAGTGCCCGTTCTTTAACCTAGATAATCCAAGTACCCGCTAGGTAACCTAGACAGTCCAAGTGCCCGCTAGTAAACCTACATAGTCCAAGTGCCCGATAGGGAACCTACATAATCCAAGTGCCCGCTAGGGAACCTACATAGTCCTAGTGCCCGCTAGGCAACCTACATAGTCCAAGTGCCCGTTAGTTAACCTAGATAGTCAAAGTGCCTGCTAGGTAACCTAGATAGTATAAGTGCTCGCTAGGTTACCTACATAGTCCAAGTGCCCCCTTGGTAACCTAAATAGTCCAAATGCCCGCTAGGGATACTACATAATCCAAGTGCCCGCTAGTTAACCTAGATAGTCAAAGTGCCTGCTAGTAAACCTTCATAATCCATGGGCCCGTTAGTTAACCTACATAGTGCAAGGGCCCGCTAGTTAACCTAGATCGTGCAAGTGTTCGCTAGTTAACCTACATAGTCCAAGTGCCCGCTAGTTAACCTAGATAGTCCAAGTGCCCGCCAGGGATCCTTCATAATCCAAGTGCCTGCTAGGTAACCTAGATAGTCCTAGTGCCCGTTAGTTAACCTAGATAGTCCAAGGGCCAACAAGGGGACGTACATAGTCCAAGTGCCCGCTAGATAATCTAGATAGTCCCAGTGCGCGCTAGGGTATGTACATAGTCCAAGTGTCTGCTAGAAACCTAGATAGTCCAAGTGCCCGCTAGGGATCCTTCATAATCCAAGTGCCTGCTAGGTAACCTAGAAAATCCAAGTGCCCGCTAGTTAACCTAGATAGTCCTAGTGCCCGTTAGTTAACCTAGATAGTCCAAGTGCCCACTAGGTAACCTAGATAGTCCAAGTGTGCGCTGGGGTATGTACATAGTCCAAGTGCCTGCTAGGAAACCTAGATAGTCCAAGTGCCCGCTAGTTAACCTACATAGTCCAAGGGCCCGCTAGTTAACCTACATAGTCCAAGGTCCCCTAGCTAACCTAGATATTCCAAGTGCCCGCTAGTTAACCTACATAATACAAGGGCCCGCTAGTTGACCTAGATAGTCCAAGTGCCCGGTAGTTAACCTAGATAGTA
Organism: Tenrec ecaudatus; assembly: GCF_050624435.1. Taxonomy (NCBI): domain Eukaryota; kingdom Metazoa; phylum Chordata; class Mammalia; order Afrosoricida; family Tenrecidae; genus Tenrec; species Tenrec ecaudatus. Next base: position 64,071 of record NW_027457678.1, on the reverse strand, counting down.
CAAGTGCCCGCTAGTTAACCTAAGTAGTCCAAATGTCCGATAGGGATCCTACATAGTCCAAGTGCCCGCTAGGTAACCTACATAGTCCAAGTGCCCGTTCGTTAACCTAGATAGTCCAAGTGCCCTCTAGGTAACCTAGAGTGTCCAAGTGCCCGCTAGGTTGCCTACATAGTCCAAGTGCCCATTCGTTAACCTAGATAGTCCAAGTTCCCGCTAGGAAACCTACATAATCCAAGTGCCCGCTAGGTAACCTCGATAGTCCAAGTGCTCGCTAGGCAACTTAGAGTCCAAGTGCTCGCGAGTTAACTTACATAGTCCAAGTGCCCGCTTTGCAACCTAGATAGTCAAAGTGCCCGTTAGGTAACCTAGATAGTCCAAGTGCCCGCTAGGTAACTTACATTGTCCAAGTTCCCACTAGGTAACCTAGATAGTCCAAGTGCCCGTTACCTAACCTAGATAGTCCAAGAGCCCGCTAGGCAACCTACATAGTCCAAGAGCCCGTTCGTTAACCTACATCGTCCAAGTGCCCGCTAGTTAACCTACATAGTCCAAGTGCCCGCTAGGTAACCTAGGCTGTTCAAGGGAACACTAGGTTACCTACATAGTCCAAGTGCCTGTTTGTTAACCTACATAGTCCAAGTGCCCGCTAGGTAACCTATATAGTCCAAACGCCCGTAGGGACCCTAATAGTCCAAGTGCCCGCTAGTTAACCTAGATAGTCCAAGAGCTGGCTAGTTAACCTACATAGTCCAAGTGCTCGCTAGGTAACCTAGACAGTTCAAGTGACCACTAGGTTACCTACATAGTCCAAGTGCCGATAGGGAATCTACATAGTCCAAGTGCCCGCTATTAACATAGATAGTCCAAGTACCCGCTAGGAAACGTACATAGTCCAAGTGCCTGCTAGGTAACCTAGACAGTCCAATTGCCCGCTAGTAAACCTACATAGTCCAAGTGCCCGATAGGGAACCTACATAATCCAAGTGCCCGCTAGGGAACCTACATAGTCCTAGTGCCCGCTAGGCAACCTACATAGTCCAAGTGCCCGTTAGTTAACCTAGATAGTCAAAGTGCCTGCTAGGTAACCTAGATAGTATAAGTGCTCGCTAGGTTACCTACATAGTCCAAGTGCCCCCTTGGTAACCTAAATAGTCCAAATGCCCGCTAGGGAAACTACATAATCCAAGTGCCCGCTAGTTAACCTAGATAGTCAAAGTGCCTGCTAGTAAACCTTCATAATCCATGGGCCCGTTAGTTAACCTACATAGTGCAAGGGCCCGCTAGTTAACCTAGATCGTGCAAGTGTTCGCTAGTTAACCTACATAGTCCAAGTGCCCGCTAGTTAACCTAGATAGTCCAAGTGCCCGCCAGGGATCCTTCATAATCCAAGTGCCTGCTAGGTAACCTAGATAGTCCTAGTGCCCGTTAGTTAACCTAGATAGTCCAAGGGCCAACAAGGGGACGTACATAGTCCAAGTGCCCGCTAGATAATCTAGATAGTCCCAGTGCGCGCTAGGGTATGTACATAGTCCAAGTGTCTGCTAGAAACCTAGATAGTCCAAGTGCCCGCTAGGGATCCTTCATAATCCAAGTGCCTGCTAGGTAACCTAGAAAATCCAAGTGCCCGCTAGTTAACCTAGATAGTCCTAGTGCCCGTTAGTTAACCTAGATAGTCCAAGTGCCCACTAGGTAACCTAGATAGTCCAAGTGTGCGCTGGGGTATGTACATAGTCCAAGTGCCTGCTAGGAAACCTAGATAGTCCAAGTGCCCGCTAGTTAACCTACATAGTCCAAGGGCCCGCTAGTTAACCTACATAGTCCAAGGTCCCCTAGCTAACCTAGATATTCCAAGTGCCCGCTAGTTAACCTACATAATACAAGGGCCCGCTAGTTGACCTAGATAGTCCAAGTGCCCGGTAGTTAACCTAGATAGTACAAGTGCCCGCTAGTTAACCTAAGTAGTCCAAATGTCCGATAGGGATCCTACATAGTCCAAGTGCCCGCTAGGTAACCTACATAGTCCAAGTGCCCGTTCGTTAACCTAGATAGTCCAAGTGCCCTCTAGGTAACCTAGAGTGTCCAAGTGCCCGCTAGGTTGCCTACATAGTCCAAGTGCCCATTCGTTAACCTAGATAGTCCAAGTTCCCGCTAGGAAACCTACATAATCCAAGTGCCCGCTAGGTAACCTCGATAGTCCAAGTGCTCGCTAGGCAACTTAGAGTCCAAGTGCTCGCGAGTTAACTTACATAGTCCAAGTGCCCGCTTTGCAACCTAGATAGTCAAAGTGCCCGTTAGGTAACCTAGATAGTCCAAGTGCCCGCTAGGTAACTTACATTGTCCAAGTTCCCACTAGGTAACCTAGATAGTCCAAGTGCCCGTTACCTAACCTAGATAGTCCAAGTGCCCGCTAGGCAACCTACATAGTCCAAGAGCCCGTTCGTTAACCTACATCGTCCAAGTGCCCGCTAGTTAACCTACATAGTCCAAGTGCCCGCTAGGTAACCTAGGCTGTTCAAGGGAACACTAGGTTACCTACATAGTCCAAGTGCCTGTTTGTTAACCTACATAGTCCAAGTGCCCGCTAGGTAACCTATATAGTCCAAACGCCCGTAGGGACCCTAATAGTCCAAGTGCCCGCTAGTTAACCTAGATAGTCCAAGAGCTGGCTAGTTAACCTACATAGTCCAAGTGCTCGCTAGGTAACCTAGACAGTTCAAGTGACCACTAGGTTACCTACATAGTCCAAGTGCCGATAGGGAATCTACATAGTCCAAGTGCCCGCTATTAACATAGATAGTCCAAGTACCCGCTAGGAAACGTACATAGTCCAAGTGCCTGCTAGGTAACCTAGATAGTCCAAGTGCCCGCTAGTTAACCTACAGAGTCCAAGTGCCTCCTAGGTAACCTAGATAGTCCAAGTGCCCACTAGCAAACCTACATAGTCCAAGTTCCCCCTAGGTAACCTAGATAGTCCAAAGGTCCGCTTGGTAACCTACATTGTCCTAGTGCCCCCTAGTTAACCTACATTCTCCAAGTGAACGATAGGGAACCTACATAGTATATGTGCCTGCTAGGTAACCTACATTGTCAAAAGCCCGCTAGTTAACCTACATAGTCCAAGTGCCTGTTAGGTAACCCAGATAGTCCTAATGCCCGCTAGGGAACCCACATAGTCCAAGTGCCCCGCTAGGGAACTTACATAGTCCAAGGGCCCGCTAGGGAACCTACATAGTCCAAGTGCGCGTTAGTTAACCTAGATAGTCCAAGTGCCCGCTAGGTAACCTAGATAGTCCAACAGCCCGGTAGGTAACCTACATACTCCAAGTAACCGCTAGGTAACGTAGATAGTTCAAGTGCCAGCTAGGTAACCTAGATAGTCAAAGTGTACGCTAGATAACCTACAAAGTCTAATTGCCCGCTAGGTAATCTATATAGTCCAAATGCCTGCTAGGGAGCCTACATAATCCAAATGCCCGCTAGGTAACCTAGATAGTTTAAGGCCCGCTAGGTAACCTACATAGTCCAAGTGGTAGTTAGGTAACCTAGATAGTCCAAATGCCCGCCAGGAAACCCACATAGTCCATGTGTCCGCTAGGGAACTTACATAGTCCAAGGGCCCGCTAGGGAGCCTACATAGTCCAAGTGCCCGATAGTTAACCTAGATAGTCCAAGTGCCCGCTAGGTAACCCAGATAATCCAACAGCCCGCTAGGTAACCTACATACTCCAAGAACCCGCTAGGCAACGTAGATAGTTCAAATGCCGTCTAGTTAACCTAGATCGTCCAAGTGCCCGTTACCTAACCTAGATAGTCCAAGTGCCCGCTAGTTAACCTACATAGTCCAAGGGCCCGCTATTTAACCCACGTAGTCCAAGGTCCGCTAGTTAACCTAGATAGTCCAAGTGCTCGCTAGTTAACCTACATAGTACAAGGGCCCGCTAGTTGACCTAGATAGTCCAAGTGCCCGGTAGTTAACCTAGATAGTCCAAGTGCCCCCTAGTTAACCTAAGTAGTCCAAATGTCCGATAGGGATCCTACATAGTCCAAGTGCCGGCTAGGTAACCTACATAGTTCAAGTGCCCGTTCGTTAACCTAGATAGTCCAAGTGCCCTCTATGTAACCTAGACTGTCCAAGTGCCCGCTAGGTTACCTACATAGTCCAAGTGCCCATTCGTTAACCTAGATAGTCCAAGTTCCCGCTAGGAAACCTACATAGTCCAAGTGCCCGCTAGGTAACCTCGATAGTCCAAGTACTCGCTAGGTAACTTAGAGTCCAAGTGCTCGCGAGTTAACCTACATAGTCCAAGTGCCCGCTTTGCAACCTAGATAGTCAAAGTGCCCGTTAGTTAACCTAGATAGTCTAAGTGCCCGCTAGGTAACTTACATTGTCCAAGTTCCCACTAGGTAACCTAGATAATCCAAGTGCCCGTTACCTAACCTAGATAGTCCAAGTGCCCGCTAGGCAACCTACATAGTCTAAGAGCCGGTTCGTTAACCTAGAAGTCCAAGTGCCCGCTAGGTAACCTAGACAGTCCAAGTGCCCGCTAGGTTACCTGCATATTCCAAGTGCCCGTTCGTTAACCTAGATAGTCCAAGTGCCCACTCGATAACCTACATATTCCAAGTGCCCGCTAGGTAACCTATATAGTCCAAGTGCCCGCTAGGTAACATAGATAGTCCAAGGGCCCGCTAGTTAACCTACATACCAAGTTCCCGCTACGTAACCTAGATAGTCCAGGGCACGCTAGTTAACCTACATAATCCAAGTGCACGCTAGTTAACCTAGATAGACCAAGTGCCCACTAGTTAACCTAGATAGTCTAAGTGCCTGCTAGGTAACCTACATAGTCCATGCGCCCGCTAGATAACCTACATAGTGCAAGTGTCCGCTAGTTGACCTACATATTCCAAGTGCCCCCTAGTTAACCTACATAATCTAAGTGCCTGTTAGCTAACCTAGATAGTGCAAGGGCCCGCTAGTTGACCTACATAGTCCAAGTGCCAACTAGGTAACCTAGATAGTACAAGTGCCCGCTAGTAAACCTACATAGTCCAAGTGCCCGATAGGGAACCTACATAATCCAAGTGCCCTCTAGGGAACCTACATAGTCCTAGTGCCCGCTAGGCAACCTACATAGTCCAAGTGCCCGTTAGTTAACCTAGATAGTCAAAGTGCCTGGTAGGTAACCTAGATAGTATAAGTGCTCGCTAGGTAACTTACATAGTCCAAGTGCCCCCTTGGTAACCTAAATAGTCCAAATGCCCGCTAGGGAAACTACATAATCCAAGTGCCCGCTAGTTAACCTTGATAGTCAAAGTGCCTACTAGTAAACCTACATAATCCATGGGCCCGTTAGTTAACCTACATAGTGCAAGGGCCCACTAGTTAACCTAGATCGTGCAAGTGTTCGCTAGTTAACCTACATAGTCCAAGTGCCCGCTAGTTAACCTAGATAGTCCAAGTGCCCGCCAGGGATCCTTCATAATCCAAGTGCCTGCTAGGTAACCTAGATAGTCCAAGTGCCCGCTAGTTAACCTAGATAGTCCTAGTGCCCGTTAGTTAACCTAGATAGTCCAAGGGCCCACTAGGGGACGTACATAGTCCAAGTGCCCGCTAGATAATCTAGATAGTCCCAGTGCGCGCTAGGGTATGTACATAGTCCAAGTGTCTGCTAGGAAATCTAGATGGTCCAAGTGCCCGCTAGTTAACCTAGATAGTCCTAGTGCCCGTTAGTTAACCTAGATAGTCCAAGTGCCCACTAGGTAACCTAGATAGTCCAAGTGTGCGCTGGGGTATGTACATAGTCCAAGTGCCTGCTAGGAAACCTAGATAGTCCACGTGCCCGCTAGTTAACCTACATAGTCCAAGGTCCCCATGTTAACCTAGATATTCCAAGTGCCCGCTAGTTAACCTACATAGTACAAGGGCCCGCTAGTTGACCTAGATAGTCCAATTGCCCGGTAGTTAACCTAGATAGTACAAGTGCCCGCTAGTTAACCTAAGTAGTCCAAATGTCCAATAGGGATCCTACATAGTCCAATTGCCCGCTAGGTAACCTACATAGTCCAAGTGCCCGTTCGTTAACCTAGATAGTCCAAGTGCCCTCTAGGAAACCTAGACTGTCCAAGTGCCCACTAGGTTACCTACATAGTCCAAGTGCCCATTCGTTAACCTAGATAGTACAAGTTCCCGCTAGGAAACCTACATAGTCCAAGTGCCCGCTAGGTATCCTCGATAGTCCAAGTGCTCGCTAGGCAAGTTAGAGTCCAAGTGCTCGCGAGTTAACCTACATAGTCCAAGTGCCCGCTTTGCAACCTAGATAGTCAAAGTGCCCGTTAGGTAACCTAGATAGTTCAAGTGCCCGCTAGGTAACTTACATTGTCCAAGTTCCCACTAGGTAACCTAGATAGTCCAAGTGCCCGTTACCTAACCTAGATAGTCCAAGTGCCCGCTAGGCAACCTACATAGTCCAAGAGCCCGTTCGTTAACCTACAGTGTCCAAGTGCCCGCTAGTTAACCTACATAGTCCAAGTGCCCGGTAGGTAACATAGACTGTTCAAGGGAACACTAGGTTACCTACATAGTCCAAGTGCCTGTTTGTTAACCTACATAGTCCAAGTGCCCGCTAGGTAACCTATATAGTCCAAACGCCCGTAGGGACCCTAATAGTCCAAGTGCCCGCTAGTTAACCTAGATAGTCCAAGAGCTGGCTAGTTAACCTACATAGTCCAAGAGCCCGCTAGGTAACCTAGACAGTTCAAGTGACCACTAGTTTACCTATGTAGTCCAAGTGCCCGATAGGGAATCTACATAGTCCAAGTGCCCGCTATTAACATAGATAGTCCAAGTACCCGCTAGGAAACGTACATAGTCCGAGTGCCTGCTAGGTAACCTAGATAGTCCAAGTGCCCGCTAGTTAACCTACACAGTCCAAGTGCCTGCTAGGTAACCTAGATAGTCCAAGTGCCCACTAGTAAACCTACATAGTCCAACTTCCCCCTAGGTAACCTAGATAATCCAAAGGCCCGCTTGGTAACCTACATTGTCCTAGTGCCCCCTAGTTAACCTACATTCTCCAAGTGAACGATAGGGAACCTACATAGTATATGTGCCTGCTAGGTAACCTACATTGTCCAAAGCCCGCTAGTTAACCTACATAGTCCAAGTGCCCGTTAGGTAACCCAGATAGTCCTAATGCCCGCTAGGGAACCCAGATAGTCCAAGTTCCCCGCTAGGGAACATACATAGTCCAAGGGCCCGCTAGGGAACCTAAATAGTCCAAGTGCGCGTTAGTTAACCTAGATAGTCCAAGTGCCCGCTAGGTAACCTAGATAGTCCAACAGCCCGGTAGGTAACCTACATACTCCAAGTAACCGCTAGGTAACGTAGATAGTTCAAGTGCCAGCTAGGTAACCTAGATAGTCAAAGTGTACGCTAGATAACCTACAAAGTCTAATTGCCCGCTAGGTAATCTATATAGTCCAAATGCCCGCTAGGGAGCCTACATAATCCAAATGCCCGCTAGGAAACCTAGATAGTTCAAGGGCCCGCTAAGTAACCTACATTGTCCTAGTGCCCCTAGTTAACCTATATTCTCCAAGTGCCCGATAGGGAACCTACATAGACCTAGTGCCCCTAGTTAAGCTACATTCTGCAAGTGCCTGATAGGGAACCTACATAGTCCAAGTGTCTGCTAGGTAACCTACATAGTCAAAATACCCTCTAGTTAACTTACATAGTCCAAGTGCCCGATAGGGAACCAACATAATCCAAGTGCCCGCTAGGGAACCTACATAGTCCAAGTGCTAGTTAGGTAACCTAGATAGTCCAAATGCCCGCCAGGTAACCCACATAGTCCATGTGTCCGCTAGGGAACTTACATAGTCCCAGGGCCCGCTAGGGAGCCTACATAGTCCAAGTGCCCGTTAGTTAACCTAGATAGTCCAAGTGCCCGCTAGGTAACCCAGATAATCCAATAGCCCGCTAGGTAACCTACATACTCCAAGAACCCGCTAGGCAACGTAGATAGTTCAAATGCCGTCTAGTTAACCTAGATCGTCCAAGTGCCCGTTACCTAACCTAGATAGTCCAAGTGCCCGCTAGTTAACCTACATAGTCCAAGGGCCCGCTATTTAACCCACATAGTCCAAGGTCCGCTAGTTAACCTAGATAGTCCAAGTGCTCGCTAGTTAACCTACATAGTACAAGGGCCCGCTAGTTGACCTAGATAGTCCAAGTGTGCGGTAGTTAACCTAGATAGTCCTAGTGCCCGTTAGTTAACCTAGATAGTCCAAGTGCCCACTAGGGGACATACATAGTCCAAGTGCCCGCTAGGTAACCTAGATAGTCCAAGTGCCCGCTAGTTAACCTAGATAGTCCTAGTGCCCGTTAGTTACCCTAGATAGTCCAAGTGCCCACTAGGTAACCTAGATAGTCCAAGTGTGCGCTGGGGTATGTACATTGTCCAAGTGCCTGCTAGGAAAACTAGATAGTCCAAGTGCCCGCTAGTTAACCTACATAGTCCAAGGGCCCCCTAGTTAACCTACATAGTCCAAGGTCCGCTAGTTAACCTAGATAGTCCTAGAGCCCGCTAGTTAACCTACATAGTACAAGGGCCCGCTAGTTGACCTAGATAGTCCAAGTGCCTGCTAGTTAACCTAGATAGTGAAAGTGCCCGCTAGTTAACCTAAGTATAACAAATATCCGATAGTGATCCTACATAGTCCAAGTGCCCGCTAGGTAACCTACATAGTCCAAGTGCCCGTTCATTAACCTAGATAGTCATAAAGCCTGCTAGGTAACCTAGATAGTCAAAGTGCCCGCTAGGTAACCTAGATAGTCCAATTGACCGCTAGTTAACCTACATAGTCCAAGTGTCCGCTAGTTAACCTAGATAGTCCAAGTGCCCGCTAGTTAACCTAGATAATCCAAGTGCCCGCTAGGGATCCTTCGTAATCCAAGTGCCTGCTAGGTAACCTAGATAGTCCAAGTGCCCGCTAGTTAACCTAGATAGTCCAAGTGCCCGTTAGTTACCCTAGATAGTCCAAGTGCCCACTAGGGAACGTACAGAGTCCAAGTGCCCGCTAGATAACCTAGATAGTCCCAGTGCACGCTAGTGTATGTACATAGTCCAAGTGCCTACTAGGAAACCTAGATAGTCCAAGTGCCCGCTCGAGATCCTTCATAATCCAAGTGCCTGCTAGGTAACCTAGATAGTGCAAGTGCCCGCTTGTTAACCTAGATAGTTCTGGTGCCCTTTAGTTAACCTAGATAGTCCAAGTGCCCACTAGGTAATCTACATAGTCCAAGTGCGCGCTAGGGTATATACATAGTCCAAGGGCCTGCTAGTTAACCTTCATAGTCCAAGTGTCCGCTAGGTAACCTACATAGTGCAAGTGTCCGCTAGTTAACCTACATAGTCCAAGTGCCCGCTAGTTAACCTACATAGGCCAAGTGTCCGCTAGTTAACCTATGTAGTCCAAGGGCCCGCTAGTTAACCTACATAGTCCAATTTCCCGTTAGGTAACCTAGATAGTACAATTGCCCGCAAGGTAACCTACATAGTCCAAGTGCCCGCTAGGTAACCTAGATATTCCAAGTTCCTGTTGGCTAACCTAGATAATCCAAGTGCCCGCTAGGTAACCTACATAGTCCAAGTGCCCTTTCGTTAAACTAGATAGTCAAATTGCCCGCTAGGTAACCTAGACAGTCCAAGTGCCCTTTAGGTTACCTACGTAGTCCAAGTGCCCGTTCGTTAACCTATATAGTCCAAGTGCCCGCTAGGTTACCTAGACAGTCCAAGTGCCCGCTAGTTAACCTACATAGTCCAAGTGCCCGATAGGGAACCTACATAATCCAAGTGCCCGCTAGGGAACCTAAATAGTCCAAGTGCCCGCTAGGCAGCCTACATAGTCCAAGTGCCCTTTAGTTAACCTAGATATTCCAAGTGCCCACTAGGGGACGTACATAGTCCAAGTGCCCGCTAGGTAACCTACATAGTCCAAGTTCCCGATGGTAACATAAATAGTCCAAATGCCCGCTAGGGAAACTACATAGTCCAAGTGCCCGTTCGTTAACCTACATAGTCCAAGTGCACGCTAGGTAACGTAGATAGTCCAAGTGCCTGCTAGGTAAACTACATAGACCAAATGCCCACTAGGTAACCTAGACAGTCCAATTGCCCTCTAGTTAACCTAGACAGTCCAAGTACCCGATAGGGACCCTACATAGTCCAAGTGCCCGCTAGGGAACCTACATAGTCCAAGTGCCCGCCAGGTAACCTAGATAGTCCAATTGCCCGTTAGCTAACCTAGATAGTCGAAGTGTCCGCTAGTTAACCTACATAGTCCAAGTGCCCGTTCGTTAACCTAGATAGGCCAAGTGCCCGCTAGGTAACCTAGACAGTCCAAGTGCCCGCTAGTTAACCTATGTAGTCCAAGGGCCCGCTAGTTAACCTACATAGTCCAAGTGCCCGGTAGTTAAATTACAAAGTTCAAGTGTCCGTAGGGTACATACATAGTCCAACTGCCCGCTAAGGAACATACATAGTCCAAATGCCCGCTAGGGAACCTACGTAGTCCAAGTGCCCGCTAGGGAATCTACATAGTCCAAGGGCCCGCTAGTTAACGTAGATAGTCCAAGTACCCCTAGTTAATCTACATAGTCCAGGGGCCTGCTAGTTATCCTATGTAGTCCAAGTACCCGCTAGTTGACCTATATCGTCCAAGTGTCCACTAGTTAACCTACATAGTCCAAGTGCTTGTTAGGGAACCTAGATAGTCCAACTGCCCGCTCTGGAACATACATAGTCCAAGTGCCCGCTAGGGAATCTACATTGTCCAAGGGCCCGCTAGTTAACGTAGATAGTCCAAGTGCCATTAGTTTATCTACATAGTCCAAGTCCCCGCTAGGTAACCTAGACAGTCCAAGTGACCATTAGGTTACCTACATAGTCCAAGTGCCCCAACGTTAAACTACATAGTCCAAGTGCCGGCTAAGTAACGTAGATAGCCCAAGTGCCCGCTAGGGAACGTACATAGTCCAGGTGCCCTCTAGGTAACCTAGATAGTCCAAGTGCTCGCTAGGCAACCTACAGAGTCCCAGTGCCCGTTAGTTAACCTAGATAGTCAAAGTGCCTGCTAGGTAACCTAAATTGTCCAAGTGCCCGCTAGGGAACCTACATAGTCCAAGTGCCCGCTAGGTAACCTAGATAGTCCAATTGACCGTTAGCTAACCTAGATAGTCGAAGTGTCCGCTAGTTAACCTACATAGTCCAAGTGCCCGTTCGTTAACCTAGATAGGCCAAGTGCCCGCTAGGTTACCTACATAGTCCAAGAGCACGTTCGTTAACCTAGATAGTTCAAGTGCCCGTGGTAACCTACATAGTCCAAGAGCCGGCTAGGAAACCTTGATAGTCCAAGTGCCTTCTAGTTAACCTACATAGTCCAAGTGCCCGCAAGGTAACCTACATAGTCCAAGTGCCCACTAGGTAACCTAAGTAATCCAAATGCCCGCTAGGGAAACTACATAGTCCAAGTGCCCGCTAGTTAACCTAGATAGTCCAAGTGCCCGCTAGTAAACCTAGATATTCCAAGGGCCCGCTAGTTAATCTAGATGGTCCAAGTGCCCGCTACTTAACCTAGATAGTCCAAGGGCCCGCTAGTTAATCTAGATAGTCCAAGTGCCCGCTAGTTAACCTAGCTAATCCAAGTGCCCGCTGGTTAACCTACATAGTCCAAGGGCCCTCTAGTTAACTTAGATAGTCCAAGTGCCCGCTAGGGTACGTACATAGTCCAAGTGCCCGCTAGATAACCTAGATAGTCCAAGTGCACGCTAGGGTATGTACATAGTTCAAGTGCCCGATAGGTAATCTAGATTGTCCAAGTGCCCGCTAGTTAACCTACATAGTCCAAGTGCCTGCTAGGTAACCTAGATAATCCAAGGTCCTGCAAGTTAACCTACATAGTTTAATGCCCGATAGGGAACCTACACAGTCCAAGTGCCCGCTGAGGAACCTACATAGTCCAAGTGCCCGATAGGGAACCTATATATTCCAAGTGCCCGTTAGGGAACCTAGATAGTCCAAGAGCCCATAGGGAACCTACATACTCAAAGTGCCCGCTAGGGACCTGCATTGTGCAAGTGCCCGCTAGTTAACCTAGATAGTCCAAGTACCCGCTAGTTAACCTACATAGTCCAAGGTCAGCTAGTTAACCTAGATAGTCCAAGTGCCCGCTAGTTAACCTACATAGTCCAAGGTCAGCTAGTTAACCTAGATAGTCCAAGTTCCCGCTAGTTAACCTAGATATTCCAAGTGCCCTCTAGTTAACCTAGATCGTCCAAGTGTCCGCTAGTTAACCAACATAGTCCAAGTGCCCGTTCGTTAACCTAGATAGGCCAAGTGCCCGCTAGGTTACCTACATAGTCCAAGAGCACGTTCGTTAACCTAGATAGTCCAAGTGCCCGTGGTAACCTACATAGTCCAAGAGCCCGCTAGGAAACCTTGATAATCCAAGTGCCTTCTAGTTAACCTACATAGTCCAAGTGCCCGCAAGGTAACCTACATAGTCCAAGTGCCCACTAGGTAACCTAAGTAATCCAAATGCCCGCTAGGGAAACTACATAATCCAAGTGCCCGCTAGTTAACCTAGATAGTCCAAGTGCCCGCTAGTAAACCTAGATATTCCAAGGGCCCGCTAGTTAATCTAGATGGTACAAGTGCCTGCTAGTTAACCTAGATAGTCCAAGTGCCCGCTACTTAACCTAGATAGTCCAAAGGCCAGCTAGTTAATCTAGATAGTCCAAGTGCCCGCTAGTTAACCTAGCTAATCCAAGTGCCCGCTAGTTAACCTACATAGTCCAAGGGCCCTCTAGTTAACCTAGATAGTCCAAGTGCCCGCTAGGGTATGTACATAGTCCAAGTGCCCGCTAGATAACCTAGGTAGTCAAAGTGCACGCTAGGGTATGTACATAGTTCAAGTGCCCGATAGGTAATCTAGATTGTCCAAGTGCCCGCTAGTTAACCTACATAGTCCAAGTGCCTGCTAGGTAACCTAGATAATCCAAGGTCCTGCTAGTTAACCTACATAGTTTAATGCCCGATAGGGAACCTACACAGTCCAATTGCCCGCTGAGGAACCTACATAGTCCAAGTGCCCGATAGGGAACCTATATATTCCAAGTGCCCGTTAGGGAACCTAGATAGTCCAAGAGCCCATAGGGAACCTACATACTCAAAGTGCCCGCTAGGGACCTGCATTGTGCAAGTGCCCGCTAGTTAACCTAGATAATCCAAGTGCCCGCTAGTTAACCTACATAGTCCAAGGTCAGCTAGTTAACCTAGATAGTCCAAGTGCCCGCTAGTTAACCTACATAGTCCAAGGTCAGCTAGTTAACCTAGATAGTCCAAGAACCCGCTAGTTAACCTAGATAGTCCAAGTTCCCGCTACTTAACCTACATAGTCCAAGGGCCCGCTAGTTAACCTAGATATTCCAAGTGCCCTCTAGTTAACCTAGATCGTCCAAGTGTCCGATAGTTAACCTACATAGTCCAAGTTCCCGTTAGGTAACCTAGATAGTACAAGTGCCCGCAAGGTAACCTACATAGTCCAAGTGCCCGCTAGGTAACCTACATAGTCCAAGTGCCCTTTCGTTAACCTAGATAGTCAAAGTGCCCGCTAGGTAACCTAGACAGTCCAAGTGCCGGCTAGGTTACCTATGTAGTCCAAGTGCCCGTTCGTTAACCTATATAGCCCAAGTGCCCGCTAGGTTACCTAGACAGTCCAAGTGCCCGCTAGTCAACCTACATAGTCCAAGTGCCCGATAGGGAACCTACATAATCCAAGTGCCCGCTAGGGAACCTACATAGTCCAAGTGCCCGCTAGGCAGCCTACATAGTCCAAGTCCCCTTTAGTTAACATAGATATTCCAAGTGCCCACTAGGGGACGTACATAGTCCAAGTGCCCGCTAGGTAACCTACATAGTCCAAGTTCCCGATGGTAACATAAATAGTCCAAATGCCCGCTAGGGAAACTACATAGTCCAAGTGCCCGTTCGTTAACCTACATAGTCCATGTGCCCGCTAGGTAACCTAGATAGTCCAAGTGCCCGCTAGTTAACCTACATAGTCCAAGTGCCTGCTAGGTAAACTACATAGAACAAATGCCCACTAGGTAACCTAGACAGTCCAATTGCCCTCTAGTTAACCTAGACAGTCCAAGTACCCGATAGGGACCCTACATAGTCCAAGTGCCCGCTAGGGAACCTACATAGTCCAAGTGCTCGCTAGGCAACCTACATAGTCCAAGTGCCCGTTAGTTAACCTAGATAGTCAAAGTGCCTGCTAGGTAACCTAAATTGTCCAAGTGCCCGCTAGGGAACCTATATAGTCCAAGTGCCCGCTAGGTAACCTAGATAATCCAATTGCCCGTTAGCTAACGTAGATAGTCGAAGTGTCCGCTAGTTAACCTACATAGTCCAAGTGCCCGTTCGTTAACCTAGATAGGCCAAGTGCCCGCTAGGTAACCTAGACAGTCCAAGTGCCTGCTAGTTAACCTATGTAGTCCAAGGGCCCGCTAGTTAACCTACATAGTCCAAGTGCACGGTTGTTAAATTACATAGTTCAAGTGTCCGTAGGGTACATACATAGTCCAAGTGCCCGCTTAGGAACATACATAGTCCAAATGCCTGCTAGGGAACCTACGTAGTCCAAGTGCCAGCTAGGGAATCTACATAGTCCAAGGGCCCGCTAGTTAACGTAGATAGTCCAAGTACCCCTAGTTAATCTACATAGTCCAAGGGCCTGCTAGTTAACCTATATAGTTCAAGTACCCGCTAGTTGACTTAGATCGTCCAAGTGTCCACTAGTTAACCTACATAGTCCAAGTGCTCGTTAGGGAACCTTGATAGTCCAACTGCCCGCTCTGGAACATACATAGTCCAAGTGCCCGCTAGGGAATCTACATAGTCCAAGGGCCCGCTAGTTAACGTAGATAGTCCAAGTGCCGTTAGTTTATCTACATAGTCCAAGTCCCCGCTAGGTAACCTAGACAGTCCAAGTGACCATTACGTTACCTACATAGTCCAAGTGTCCATTCGTTAAACTACATAGTCCAAGTGCCCGCTAAGTAACGTAGATAGCCCAAGTGCCCGCTAGGGAACGTACATAGTCCAGGTGCCCTCTAGGTAACCTAGATAGTCCAAGTGCTCGCTAGGCAACCTACATAGTCCAAGTGCCCGTTAGTTAACCCAGATAGTCAAAGTGCCTGCTAGGTAACCTAAATTGTCCAAGTACCCGCTAGGGAACCTCCATAGTCCAAGTGCCCGCTAGGTAACCTAGATGGTCCAATTGCCCGTTAGCTAACCTAGATAGTCAAAGTGTCCGCTAGTTAACCAACATAGTCCAAGTGCCCATTCGTTAACCTAGATAGGCCAAGTGCCCGCTAGGTTACCTACATAGTCCAAGTGCACGTTCGTTAACCTAGATAGTCCAAGTGCCCGTGGTAACCTACATAGTCCAAGAGCCCGCTAGGTAACCTTAATAGTCCAAGTGCCTTCTAGTTAACCTACATAGTCCAAGTGCCCGCAAGGTAACCTACATAGTCCAAGTGCCCACTAGGTAACCTAAGTAATCCAAATGCCCGCTAGGGAAACTACATAGTCCAAGTGCCCGCTAGTTAACCTAGATAGTCCAAGTGCCCGCTACTTAACCTAGATAGTCCAAGGGCCTGCTAGTTAATCTAGATAGTCCAAGTGCCCGCTAGTTAACCTAACTAATCCAAGTGCCCGCTAGTTAACCTACATAGTCCAAGGGCCCTCTAGTTAACCTAGATTGTCCAAGTGCCCGCTAGGGTACGTACATAGTCCAAGTGCCCGCTAGATAACCTAGATAGTCCAAGTGCACGCTAGGGTATGTACATAGTTCAAGTGCCCGATAGGTAACCTACATAGTCCAAGTGCCTGCTAGGTAACCTAGATAGTCCAAGGTCCTGCTAGTTAACCTACATAGTTTAATGCCCGATAGGGAACCTACACAGTCCAAGTGCCCGCTGAGGAACCTACATAGTCCAAGTGCCCGATAGGGAACCTATATATTCCAAGTGCCCGTTAGGGAACCTAGATAGACCAAGAGACAATAGGGAACCTACATACTCAAAGTGCCCGCTAGGGACCTGCATTGTGCAAGTGCCCGCTAGTTAACCTAGATAGTCCAAGTGCCCGATAGTTAACCTACATAGTCCAAGGTCAGCTAGTTAACCTAGATAGTCCAAGTGCCCGCTAGTTAACCTACATAGTCCAAGTGCCTGCTAGGAAACGTACATAGTCCAAGTGCCCTCTAGTTAACCTAGATAATCCAAGTGCCCGCTAGTTAACCTAGATAGTCCAAGTGCCCGCTAGTTAACCTACATAGTCCAAGGTCAGCTAGTTAACCTAGATAGTCCAAGTGCCCGCTAGTTAACCTACATAGTCCAAGTGCCTGCTAGGAAACGTACATAGTCCAAGTGCCCTCTAGGTAACCTAGATAGTCCAAGTGCCTGCTAGTTAACCTACATAGTCCAAGTGCCTGCTAGGTAAACTAGCACTTGGACTATCTATGTTAACTAGCGGGCCCTAGGACTATGTAGATTCCCTAGCGGGCACTTGGACTACATAGATTCCCTAGGTGGCACTTGGACTCTCTATGTTCCCTAGCGGGCACTTGGACTATGTATGTTCCCTCCAGACACTTGAACTATGTAAGTTAACTACCGGGCACTTGGAGTATGTAGGTTAACTAGCGGGACCTTGGACTATCTAGGTTACCTAGCGGGCACTTGGACTATGTAGGTTAACTACCGGGCACATGCACTATCTAGGTTACCTGGCGGGCACTTGGACTATATACGTTCCCTAGCGGGCACTTGGACTGTCTATGTTAACTAGCGGGCACTTGGACTATGTAGGTTAACTAGGGGACACTTGCACTATGTAGGTTACCTAGCGGCACTTGGACTATCTAGGTTAACTAGCGCGCACTTGGTCTATCTAGGTTAACTAGCGTGCACTTGGACTATGTAGGCTCCTTAGCGGGCACTTGGTCTAACTAGTTTACCTAGCGGTCACTTGGACTATGTAGGTAACCTAGCGGGCACTTGGACTATCTAGGTTACCTAGCGGGCACTTGGACTATGTAGGTTAACTAGCGGGCACTTGGACTATCTAGGTTACCGAACGGGCATTTGGATATGTAGGTAACCTAGCGGGAACTTGGACAGTCTAGGTTACCTAGCGGGCTCTTGGATTTCTAGGTTAACGAACGGGCACTTGGACTATGTATGTTGCATAGCGGGCAATAGGACTATCTAGGTTAGGTAACGGGCACTTGGACTATCTAGGTTACCTAGCAGGAATTTGGACTATGTAGTTTACCTAGCGGGTACTTGGACTATCTAGGTTACCTAACGGACACTTGGACCATCTAGTTTTCTTAGGGGGCACTTGGACTATGTAGGTTAACTAACGGGCACTTGGACTATATAGGTTACCTAGCGAACCCTTGGACTATGTAGGTTATCTAGCGGGCACTTGGACTATCTAGGTTAACGAACGTGCAATTGGGCTATGTAGGTAACCTAGCAGACAATTGGACAGTTTAGGTTACCAAGCGGGCACTTGGATTATGTAGGTTAACGAAAGGACACTTGGAGTATGTAGGTTACCTAGCGGGCACTTGGATTATCTAGGTTAGCTAAAAGGAACTTGGAATATCTAGGTTACCTAGCGGGCACTTGGACTATGTAGGTTACCTTGCGGGCACTTGTACTATCTAGGTTACCTAACGGGAACTTGGACTATGTAGGTTAACAACCGGCACTTGGATGATCTAGGTTAACTAGCGGGCACTTGGAATATCTAGGTTAACTAGCTGACCTTGGACTATGTAGGTTAACTAGCGGGCACTTGGACTATCTAGGTTAACTAGCTGACCTTGGACTATGTAGGTTAACTAGCGGGAACTTGGACTATCTAGGTTAACTAGGGGGCACTTGCACAATGCAGGTTCCCTAGCGGGCACTTGGACTATATAGGTTCCCTAGCGGGCACTTGGACTATCTAGGTTCCCTAACGGGCACTTGGAATATGTAAGTTCCTCAGCGGGCACTTGGACTGTGTAGGTTCCCTATCGGGCATTGGACTATGTAGGTTAACTAGCAGGACCTTGGACTACCTAGGTTACCTAGCGGACACTTGGACAATCTAGGTTACCTAGCGGGCACTTGAACTATGTACATACCCTAGCGGGCACTTGGACTATCTAGGTTACCTAGCGGGCACTTGGACTATGTATGTACCCTAGCAGGCACTTGGACTATCTAGGTTAACTAGAGGGCCGTGGACTATGTAGGTTAACTAGCGGGCACTTGGATTATCTAGGTTAACAAGCGGGCACTTGGACGATCTAGGTTAAATAGTGGACACTTGGACTATCTAGGTTAACTAGCGGGCACTTGGACTATCTAGATTAACTAGCGGGCCCTTGGACTATCTAGGTTAACTAGCGGGCACTTGGACTATCTAGGTTAACTAGCGGGCACTTGGATTATCTAGATTAACTAGCGGGCCCTTGGACTATCTAGGTTTACTAGCGGTCACTTGGATTATTTGGGTTAACAACGGGCACTTGTTCTATGTAGTTTCCCTAGCGGGCATTTGGATTACTTAGGTTACCTAGTGGGCACTTGGACTATTTAGGTTACCTTGCAGGCACTTGGACTATGAAGGTTCCCTAGCGGGCACTTGGACTATCTAGGTTAACTAACGGGCACTTGGACTATGTAGGTTGCCTAGCGAGCACTTGGACTATGTAGGTTCCCTATCGGGTACTTGGACTGTCTAGGTTAACTAGCGGGCAATTGGACACTCTAGGTTACCTAGTGGGCACTTGGACTATGTAGTTTACCTAGAAGGCACTTGGACTATGTAGGTTAACTAGCGGGCACTTGGACTATCTAGGTTAACTAGCGGACCTTGGACTATGTAGTTTAACTAGCGGGCCCTTGACCTATGTTAGTTAAGTAGCGGGCACTTGGACTATCTAGGTCCTAGCCGGCACTTGGACTATGTACATACCCTAGCGCGCACTTGGACTATCTAGGTTACCTAGCGGGCACTTGGACTATATACGTCCACTAGTGGGCACTTGGACTATCTAGGTTAACTAACGGGCACTTGGACTATGTAGTTTCCCTAGCGGGCATTTGGATTATTTAGGTTACCTAGTGGGCACTTGGACTATGTAGGTTATCTAGCGGGCACTTGGACTATGTAGGTTAACTAGAAGGCACTTGGACTATCAAGGTTACCTAGCGGGCCCTTGGACTATGTAGGTTACCAGCGGGCACTTGGACTATCTAGGTTAACGAACGTGCACTTGGGCTATGTAGGTAACCTAGCAGGCACATGGACTGTCTAGGTTACCTAGCGGGCACTTGGCCTATCTAGGTTAACGAACGGGCACTTGGACTATGTATGTTAACTAGCGGACACTTCGACTATCTAGGTTAGCTAACGGGCAATTGGACTGTCTAGGTTACCTAGCGGGCACTTGGACTATGTAGGTTCCCTAGCGGGCACTTGGACTATTTAGGTTACCTAGCAGGCACTTTGACTATCTAGGTTAACTAACGGGCACTTGGATTATGTAGGCTGCCTAGCGAGCACTTGGACTATGTACGTCCCCTAGCGGGCACTTGGACTATCTAGCTTAACTAGAGGGCCCTTGGACTATGTAGGTTAACTATCAGGCACTTGGATTATCTAGGGTTACTAGCGGGCACTTGGACGATCTAGGTTAACTAGCGGGCACTTGGACAATCTAGATTAACTAACGGGCCCTTGTACTATCTAGGTTTACTCGCGGGCACTTGGACTATCTAGGTTAACTAGCGGGCACTTGGACTATGTAGTTTCCCTAGCAGGCATTTGGATTACTTAGGTTACCTAGTGGGCACTTGGACTATGTAGGTTACCTAGCAGGCACTTGGACTATGTAGGTTCCCTAGCGGGCACTTGGACTATTGAGGTTACCTAGCAGGAACTTTGACTATCTAGGTTAACTAACGGGCACTTGGACTATGTAGGTTGCCTAGAAGGCACTTGGACTACGTAGGTTCCCTAGAGGGCACTTGGACTATGTAGGTTAACAAGAAGGCACTTGGACTATCAAGGTTACCTAGCCGGCCCTAAGACTATGTAGGTTACCAAACGGGCACTTGGACTATCTAGGTTAACGAACGTGCACTTGGACTATGTAGGTAACCTAGCGGGCACTTGGACTGTGTAGGTTACCTGGTGGGCACTTGGCCTATCTAGGTTAACGAACGGGCTCTTGGACTATGTAGGATCCCTATCGGACATTTGGACTACTTAGCTTACCTAGCGGGCACTTGGACTATCTAGGTTAACCAGCGGGCACTTGGACTATCTAGGTCAACTAGCGGCCCTTGTACTATGTAGGTTAACTAGCGAGCACTTGGACTAAGTAGGTTCCCAGCGGGCACTTGGACTATGTAGGTTCCCTATCGGGTACTTGGACTGTCTAGGTTAACTAGCGGGCAATTGGACTGTCTAGGTTACCTAGTGGGCACTTGGACTATGTAGTTTCCCTTGCGAGCCCTTGGACTATGTAGGTTCCCTAGCGGGCTCTTGGACTATGTAGGTTCCCTATCGGGTACTTGGACTGTCTAGGTTAACTAGCGGGCATTGGACTGTCTAGGTGACCTAGTGGTCACTTGGACTATGTAGTTTACCTAGCAGGCACTTGGACTACGTAGGTTAATTAGCTGGCACTTTGACTATCAAGGGTACCTAGAGGGCATTTGGACTATGTACGTTTCCTAGCGGGCACGTGGGCTATCTACGTTACCTAGCGGGCACTTGGACTATGTAGGTTAACGAACGGGCACTTGGACTATGTAGGTAGCCTAATGGTCACTTGGACTGTCTAGGTTACCTAGCAGGGACTTGGACTATGTAGGTTAACTAGCGGGCACTTGGACTATGTAGGATCCCTATCAGACATTTGTACTACTTAGGTTAACTAGCAGGCACTTTGACTATCTAGGTTAACTAGCGGGCACTTGGACTATCTAGGTCAACTAGCGGGCCCTTGTACTTTGTAGGTTAACTAGCGGGCACTTGGACTATCTAGGTTAACTAACGGACCTTGGACTATGTAGGTTAAATAGCGGGCCCTTGGACTATGTACGTCCCCTAGTGGGCTCTTGGACTATCTAGGTTAACTAACAGGCACTAGGACTATCTAGGTTAACTAGGGGGCACTTGGACTATCTAGGTTACCCAGCAGGCACTTGGATTATGAAGGATCCCTAGCGGGCACTTGGACTATCTAGGTTAACTAGCGGGCACGTGGACTATGTAGGTTAACTAGCGGACACTTGCACTATCTAGGTTAACTAGCGGGCCCTTGCACTATGTAGGTTAACTAGCGGGCCCATGGATTATGTAGGTTTACTAGCAGGCACTTGGACTATCTAAGTTAACTAGCAGGCACTTGGACTATGTAGTTTCCCTAGCCGGCATTTGGACTATTTAGGTTACCATCGGGAACTTGGACTATGTAGGTTACCTAGCGTGCACTTGGACTATGTACGTCCCCTAGTGGGCACTTGGACTATCTAGGTTAACTAACGGGCACTTGGACTATGTAGTTTGCCTAGCGGGTACTTGGACTATGTAGGTTCCCTATCGGGCACTTGGACTATGTAGGATAACTAGCGGGCACTTGGACTGTCTAGGTAACCTAGCGGGCACTTTGACTATCTAGGTTAACGAACGGGCACTTGGACTATGTAGGTTACCTAGCGGGCACTTGGACTATGTAGGATCCCTATGGGACATTTGGAATACTTAGGTTAACTAGCGGGCACTTGGACTATCTAGGTTAACTAGCGGGCACTTGGACTATCTAGGTTTCCTAGCCGGCACTCGGACTATGTACATACCCTAGCGCGCACTTGGACTATCTAGGTTACCTAGCGGGCACTTGGACTATGTACATCCCCTAGTGGGCACTTGGACTATCTAGGTTAACTAACGGGCACTTGGACTATGTAGTTTCCCTAGCGGGCATATGGATTATTTAGATTACCTAGTGTGTACTTGGACTATGTAGGTTCCAGAGCGGGCACTTGGACTATGTAGGTTAACTAGAAGGCACTTGGACTATCAAGGTTACCTAGCGGGCCCTAAGACTATGTATGTTAACAGCGGGCACTTGGACTATCTAGGTTAACGAACGGGCTCTTGGACTATGTAGATTACCTAGCGGGCACTTGGACTATGTAGAATCCCTATCGGACATTTGGACTACTTAGCTTACCTAGCAGGCACTTGGACTATCTAGGTTAACCAGCGGGCACTTGGACTATCTAGGTCAACTAGCGGCCCTCGTACTATGTAGGTTAACTAGCGAGCACTTGGACTACGTAGGTTCCCAGCGGGCACGTGGACTATGTAGGTTCCCTATCGGGTACTTGGACTGTCTAGGTTAACTAGCGGGCAATTGGACTGTCTAGGTTACCTAGTGGGCACTTGGACTATGTAGTTTCCCTTGCGAGCACTTGGACTATGTAGGTTCCCTAGCGGGCTCTTGGACTATGTAGGTTCCCTATCGGGTACTTAGACTGTCTAGGTTAACTAGCGGGCATTGAACTGTCTAGGTGACCTAGTGGTCACTTGGACTATGTAGTTTACCTAGCAGGCACTTGGACTACGTAGGTTAAGTAGCGGGCACTTGGACTATCCTGGGTACCTAGAGGGCATTTGGACTATGTACGTTTCCTAGCGGGCACTTGGGCTATCTACGTTACCTAGCGGGCACTTGGGCTATCTACGTTACCTAGCGGGCACTTGGACTATGTAGGTTAACGAACGGGCACTTGGACTATGTAGGTAGCCTAATGGTCACTTGGACTGTCTATGTTACCTAGCAGGGACTTGGACTATGTAGGTTAACTAGCGGGCACTTGAACTATGTAGGATCCCTATCAGACATTTGTACTACTTAGGTTAACTAGCGGGCACTTTGACTATCTAGGGTAACTAGCGGGCACTTGGACTATCTAGGTCAACTAGCGGGCCCTTGTACTTTGTAGGTTACATAGCGGGCACTTGGACTATCTAGGTTTCCTAGCAGGCACTCGGACTATGTACATACCCTAGCGCGCACTTGGACTATCTAGGTTACCTAGCAGGCACTTGGACTATGTACGTCCCCTAGTGGGCACTTGGACTATCTAGGTTAACTAACGGGCACTTGGACTATGCAGTTTCCCTAGCGGGCATTTGGATTATTTAGATTACCTAGTGTGTACTTGGACTATGTAGGTTCCAGAGCGGGCACTTGGACTATCTATGTTCCCTAGCGGGCACTTGTACCATGGGGGTTAACTAGCGGCACTTGGACTATCTACGTTAACTAGCGGGCCCTAGGACTATGTAGATTCCCTAGCGGGCACTTGGACTACAAAAGTTCCCTAGGGGGCACTTGGACTCTGTATGTTCCCTACATACACTTGAACTATGTAAGTTAACTACCGGGCACTTGGACTATGTAGGTTAACTAGCGGGCCCTTGGACTATCTAGGTTACCTAGCGGGCACTAGGACTATGTAGGTTAACTACAGGGCACATGCACTATCTAGGTTACCTAGCGGGCACTTGGACAATGTACGTTACCTAGCGGGCACTTGGACTATCTATGTTAACTAGCGGGCACTTGGAATATGTAGGTTAACTAGGGGACACTTGCACTATGTAGGTTACCTAGCGGCACTTGGACTATCTAGGTTAACTAGCGTGCACTTGGACTATGTAGGTTCCTTAGCGGGGACTTGGACTAACTAGTTTACCTAGCGGCACTTGGACTATGTAGGTTAACTAGCGGACAGTTGCACGATCTAGGTTACATAGCTGGAACTTGGACTATATAGGTTACCTTGCGGGCACTTGGACTATGTAGGTTACCTAGCGGGCACTTGGACTATCTAGGTTAACGAACGTGCACTTGGACTACGTAGGTAACCTAGCGGACACTTGGACAATCTAGGTTACCTAGCGGGCAATTGGACTATCTAGGTTAACGAACGGGCACTTGGACTATCTAGGTCACCTAGCGGGCACTTGGACTATGTAAGTTACCTAGCGGACCCTTGGACTATCTAGGTTACCTAGCAGGCACTTGGACTATGTAGGTTAACTAGCGGGCACTTGGACTATCTAGGTTACCGAACGGGCATTTGGATTATGTAGGTAACCTAGCGGGAACTTGGACAGTCTAGGTTACCTAGCGGGTTCTTGGACTTCTAGGTTAACGAACGGGCACTTGGACTATGTATGTTGCATAGCGGGCAATTGGACTATCTAGGTTACCTAAAGGGCACTTTGACCAACTAGGTTACATAGCGGGCACTTGGACTATGTAGGTTAACTAACGGGCACCTGGACTATATAGGTTACCTAGCGGACCCTTGGACTATGTAGGTTACCTAGAGGGCACTTGGACTATCTAGGTTAACGAACGTACACTTGGACTATGTAGGTAACCTAGCGGACAATTGGACAGTCTAAGTTACCATCGGGCACTTGCACTTTCTAGGTTAACTAATGGGCACTTGGACTATGTAGGTTCCCTATCGGGCACTTGGACAATGTAGGTTAACTAACGGGCCCTTGGACTATTTAGGTTACCTAGCGGGCACTTGGACTATATAGGTTACCTAGCGGGCACTTGGACTATGTAGGTTACCTAGTGGGCACTTGGACAATCTAGGGTAACGAACGGGCACTTAGACTTCTAGGTTAACGAACGAGCACTTGGTCTATGTAGGTTGCTTACCGGGCACTTGGACTATCTAGGTTAGGTAATGGGCACTTGGACTATCTAGGTTACCTAGCGGGAACATGGACAATGCAAGTTACCTAGCGGGCACTTGGACTATCTAGGTTACCTAACGGGCACTTTGACTATCTAGGTTACATAGCGGGCACTTGGACTATGTAGGTTACATAGCGAGCACTTGGACTCTAGGTTACCTAGAGGGCACTTGGCCTATCTAGTTTGCCAGCGGGCACTTCGACAGTCTAGGTTACCTAGCGGGCACTTGGACTATCTAGGTTAACGAACGGGCACTTGGACCATGTAGGTTACCTAGCGGGCACTTGGACTATGTAGAATCCCTATCGGACATTTGGACTACTTAGGTTACCTACCGGGCACTTGGACTATCTAGGTTAACTAGAGGGCAATTGTACTATCTAGGTCAACT
This sequence comes from Tenrec ecaudatus, assembly GCF_050624435.1. Classification (NCBI taxonomy): domain Eukaryota; kingdom Metazoa; phylum Chordata; class Mammalia; order Afrosoricida; family Tenrecidae; genus Tenrec; species Tenrec ecaudatus. Next base: position 38,744 of record NW_027457678.1, on the reverse strand, counting down.
AGCGGGCCCAGGTACTATGTAGGTTAACTAGCGAGCACTTGGACTATCTAGGTTAACTAGCGGACCTTGGACTACGTAGGTCAACTAGCGGGCCCTTGGACTATGTAGGTTAACTAGCGGGCACTTGGACGATCTAGGTTAACTAGAGGGCACTTGGATGATCAATGTTAACTAGCGGGCACTTGGACAATCTAGGTTAGCTAACGGGCACTTGGACTAAGTAAGTCCCCTAGTGGGCACATGGACTATCTAGATTAACTAACTGGCACTAGGACTATCTAGGTTACCCAGCTGGCACTTGGACTATGAATGTTCCCTAGCGGGCAATTGGATTATCTAGGTTACCTAGCGGGCACTTGGACTATGTAGGTCAACTATCGGGCCCTTGGACTATCTAGGTTAGCTACCTGGCACTTGGACTATGTAGGTTAACTAGCGGACATTTGCACGATCTAGGTTAACTAGCGGGCTCTTGCACTATGTAGGTTAACTAGCGGGCCCATTGACTATGTAGGTTAACTAGCGGGCACTTGGACTATGTACGTTCCCTAACGGGCACTTGGACTATCTATGTTAACTAGCGGGCACTTGGAATATGTAGGTTAACTAGCGGACACTTGTACTATGTAGGTTACCTAGCAGGCACTTGGACTATCTAGGTTAACTAGCGGGCACTTGGACTATCTAGGTTAACTAGCGTGCACTTGGACTATGTAGGTTCCTTAGCGGGCACTTGGACTATTTAGGTTAACTAGCGTACCCTTGGGCTATCTAGGTTACGTAGCGGGCACTTGGTATGTAGGTTAACTAGCGGGCACTTGGACTATCTAGGTTAACTAGTGGGCACTAGGACTATATAGGTTACCTAGCAGGCACTTGGACTATGTAGGTTACCTAGTGGGCACTAGGACTATATAGGTTACCTAGCAGGCACTTGGACTATGTAGGTTACCTAGTGGGCACTTGGACTATCTAGGTTAACGAATGGCACTTAGACTTCTAGGTTAACGAACGGGCACTTGGTCTATGTAGTTTGCTTACCGGGCACTTGGACTATATAGGTTAGGTAATGGGAACTTGGACTATCTACGTTACCTAGCGGGAACTTGGACAATGTAAGTTACCTAGCGGGCACTTGGACTATCTAGGTTACCTAACGGGCATTTTGACTATCTAGGTTACATAGCGGGCACTTGGACTATGTAGGTTACCTAGCGGGCAGTTGGACTATCTAGGTTACCTAGCGGTCACTGCCACAGTCTAGGTTACCTAGCGGGCACTTGGACGATCTAGGTTAACGAACGGGCACTTGGACTATGTAGGTTACCTAGCGGGCACTTGGACTATGTAGGATCCCTATCGGACATTTGGACTACTTAGGTTACCTAGCGGGCACTTGGACTATCTAGGTTAACTAGAGGGCACTTGGACAATCTAGGACAACTAGCGGGCCCAGGTACTATGTAGGTTAACTAGCGAGCACTTGGACTATCTAGGTTAACCAGCGGACCTTGGACGACATAGGTCAACTAGCGGGTCCTTGGACTATGTAGGTTAACTAGCGGGCACTTGGACGATCTAGGTTAACTAGAGGGCACTTGGATGATCAATGTTAACTAGCGGGCACTTGGACTATCTAGGTTAGCGAACGGGCACTTGGACTAAGTACGTCCCCTAGTGGGCACATGGACTATCTAGATTAACTAACGGGCACTAGGACTATCTAGGTTAACTAGCGGGCACTTGGACTATCTAGGATACCTAGCTGGCACTTGGACTATGAATGTTCCCTAGCGGGCAATTGGATTATCTAGGTTACCTAGCAGGCACTTGGACTATGTAGGTCAACTAGCGGGCTCTTGGACTATCTAGGTTAGCTAACTGGCACTTGGACTATGTAGGTTAACTATCGGTCACTTGCACGATCTAGGTTAACTAGCGGGCTCTTGCACTATGTAGGTAAACTAGCCGGCCCATTGACTATGTAGGTTAACTAGCGGGCACTTGGACGATCTAGGTTAACTAGCGGGCACTGGGACGATATAGGTTACCTAGCGGGCACTTGGACTATGTAGGTTCCCTAGCGGGCATTTGGACGATATAGATAACCTAGCGGGAACTTAGACTCTGTAGGTTACCTAGCGGGCACTTGGACTATCTAGGTTACCTAACGGGCACTTGGACTATATAGGTTCCCTAGCGGGCCCTTGGACTATGTAAGTTCCCTAGCGGGCACTTGGACTATGTGGGTTCCCTAGCGGGCATTTGGACTATCTAGGTTACCTAACGGGCACTTGGACTATATAGGTTCCCTAGCGGGCACTTGGACTATGTATGTTCCCTACGGACACTTGAACTATGTAAGTTAACTACCAGGCACTTGGACTATGTAGGTTAACTAGTGGGCCCTTGGACTATCTAGGTTACCTAGCGGGCTGTTTGACTATCTAGGTTACCTAGCGGGCACTTGGACTATCTAGGTTAACTAACGGGCACTTGGACTATGTAGGTTCCCTAGCGGGCCCTTGGACTATGTAAGTTCCCTAGCGGGCACTTGGACTATGTGTGTTTCCTAGCGGGCATTTGGACTATCTAGGTTACCTAACGGGCACTTGGACTATGTAGGTTCCCAAGCGGGCACTTGGACTATATATGTTCCCTATGGACACTTGAACTATGTATGTTAACCACCAGGCACTTGGATTATGTAGGTTAACTAGCGGGCCCTTGGACTATCTAGGTTACCTAGAGGGCACTTGGACTACGTAGGTTAACTACAGGGCACTTGCACTATCTAGGTTACCTGGCGGGCACTTGGACTATGTACGTTCCCTAGCGGGCACTTGGACTATCTATGTTAACTAGCGGGCACTTGGACTATGTAGGTTAAGTAGGGGACACTTGCACTATGTAGGTTACCTAGCGGGCACTTGGACTATCTTGGTTAACTAGCGTGCACTTGGACTCTGTAGCTTCCTTAGCGGGCACTTGGACTATCTAATTTACCTAGCTGGCACATGGACTATGTAGGTTAACTAGCGAGTACTTGGACTCTAGGTTACCTAGAGGGCACTTGGACTATCTAGGTTACCTACCGGGCACTTGGACTATCTAGGTTAACGAACAGGCACTTGGACTATATAGGTAACCTAGCGGACACTTGGACAGTCTAGGTTACCTAGCGGGCACTTGGACTATCTAGGTTAACCAACGGGCACTTGGACTATGCAGGTTACCTAGCGGGCACTTGGACTATGTAGGATCCCTATCGGACATTTGGACTACTTAGGTTACCTAGCGGGCACTTGAACGATCTAGGTTAACTAGAGGGCACTTGGACAATCTAGGTTAACTAGCGTGCACTTGGACTATCTAGGATAAATAGCGGGCACTTGGATGATCAATGTTAACCAGCGGGCACTTGGACTATCTAGGTTAGCTAACGGGCACTTGGACTAAGTACGTCTCCTAGTGGGCACTTGGACTATCTAGGATAACTAACGGGCACTAGGACTATCTAGGTTAACTAGCGGGCACTTAGACTATGAATGTTCCCTAGCGGGCACTTGGATTATCTAGGTTACCTAGCGGGCACTTGGACTATGTAGGTCAACTAGCGGGCCCTTGGACTATCTAGGTTAGCTAAGTGGCACTTGAACTATGTAGGTTAACTAGCGGACACTTGCACGATCTAGGTTAAATAGCGGGCTCTTGCATTATGTAGGTTAACTAGCGGGCACTTGGACTATCTAGGTTACCTAGCGGGAACGTGGACTATGTAGTTTACCTAGCGGGCACTTGGACTATCTAGGTTACCTAACGGACACTTGGACCATCTAGGTTACTTAGTGGGCACTTGGACTATGTAGGTTAACTAACGGGCACTTGGAATATATAGGTTACCTAGCGGACCCTTGGACTATGTAGGTTACCTAGCGGGCACTTGGACTATCTAGGTTAAAGAACGTACACTTGGACTATGTAGGTAACCTAGCGGACAATTGGACAGTCTAGGTTACCATCGGGCACTTGGACTTTCTAGGTTAACTAACGGGGACTTGGACTATGTAGGTTCCCTATCGGGCACTTGGAGAATGTAGGTTAACTAGCGGGCCCATGGACTATATAGGTTACCTAGCGGGCACTTGGACTATGTAGGTTACCTAGTGGGCACTTGGACTATCTAGGTTAACGAATGGGCACTTGGACTTCTAGGTTAACGAACGGGCACTTGGTCTATGTAGGTTGCTTACTGGGCATTTGGACTATCTAGGTTAGGTAATGGGCACTTGGACTATCTAGGTTACCTAGCGGGAACTTGGACAATGTAAGTTACCTAGCGGGCACATGGACTATCTAGGTTACCTAACGGGCACTTTGATTATCTTGGTTACATAGCGGGCACTTAGACTATGTAGGTTACCTAGCGGGCACTTGGACTATCTAGGTTACCTAGCGGTCACTTCGGCACTCTAGGTTACCTAGCGGGCACTTGGACTATCTAGGTTAACGAACGGGCACTTGGCCTATGTATGTTACCTAGCGGGCACTTGGACTATGTAGAATCCCTATCGGACATTTGGACTACTTAGGTTACCTAGCGGGCACTTGGACTATCTAGGTTAACTAGAGGGCACTTGGACTATCTAGGTCAACTAGCGGTCCCAGGTACTATGTAGGATAACTAGCGAGCTCTTGGACTATCTAGGTTAACTAGTGGACCTTGGACTACGTAGGTCAACTAGCGGGCCCTTGGACTATGTAAGTTAACTAGCGGGCACTTGGACGATCTAGGTTAACTAGAGGGCACTTGCATGATCAATGTTAACTAGCGGGTACTTGGACTATCTAGGTTAGCTAACGGGCACTTGGATTAAGTAAGTCCCCTGGTGGGCACATGGACTATCTAGATTAACTAACGTGCACTAGGACTGTCTATGTTAACTAGCAGGCACTTGGACTATCTAGGTTACCTAGCTGGCACTTGGACTATGAATGGTCCCCAGCGGGCAATTGGATTATCTAGGTTACCTAGCGGGCACTTGGTCTATGTAGGTCAACTAGCGGGCCCTTGGACTATCTAGGTTAGCTAACTGGCACTTGGACTATGTAGATTAACTAGCGGACATTTGCACGATCTAGGTTAACTAGCGGGCTCTTGCACCATGTAGGTTAACTAGCGGGCCCATTGACTATGTACGTTAACTAGCGGGCACTTGGACTATGTACGTTCCCTAGCGGGCACTTGGACTATCTATGCTAACTAGCGGGCACTTGGAATATGTAGGTTAACTAGCGGACACTTGCTCTATGTAGGTTACCTAGCAGGCATTGGACTATCTAGGTTAACTAGCGGGCACTTGGACTATCTAGGTTAACTAGCGTGCACTTGGACAATGTAGGTTCCTTTGCGGGCACTTGGACTATGTAGGTTAACTAGCGTGCCCTTGGACTATCTAGGTTACGTAGCGAGCACTTGGTATGTAGGTTAACTAGCGGGCATTTAGACTATCTAGGTTAACTAGGGGGCCCTTGGACTATCTAGGTTACCTAGCGGGCACTTGGACTATGTAGGTTACCTAGTGGGCACTTGGACTATCTAGGTTAACGAACAGGCACTTAGACTTCTAGGTTAACGAACGGGCACTTGGTCTATGTAGGTTGCTTACCTGGCACTTGGACTATCTAGGTTAGGTAATGGGAACTTGGACTATCTAGGTTACCTAGCGGGAACTTGGACAATGTAAGTTACCTAGCGGGCACCTGGACTATCTAGGTTACCTAACGGGCACTTTGACTATCTAGGTTACATAGCGGGCACTTGGACTATGTAGGTTACCTAGCGGGCACTTGCACTATCTAGGTTACCTAGCGGTCACTTCCACAGTCTAGGTTACCTAGCGGGCACTTGGACTATCTAGGTTAACGAACGGGCACTTGGACTATGTAGGTTACCTAGCGGGCACTTGGACTATGTAGGATCCGTATCGGACATTTGGACTACTTAGGTTACCTAGCGGGCACTTGGACTATCTAGGTTAACTAGAGGGCACTTGGACTATCTAGGTCAACTAGCGGGCCCAGGTACTATGTAGGTTAACTAGCGGTCACATGCACGATCTAGGTTAACTAGCGGGCTCTTGCACTATGTAGGTAAACTAGCGGGCCCATTGACTATGTAGGTTAACTAGCGGGCACTTGGACGATCTAGGTTAACTAGCGTGCACTGGGACGATATAGGTTAACTAGCGGACACTTGGATTATCTAGGTTACCTAGCGGGCACTTGGACAATGTAGGTTCCCTAGCGGGCATTTGGACTATATAGATAACCTAGCGGGAACTTAGACTCTGTAGGTTACCATGCGGGCACTTGGACTATCTAGGTTACCTAGCTGGCACTTGAACTATCGACGTTACCTAGCGGGTTCTTGGAGTATGTAGGTTACTTAGCGGGCTGTTGGACTATCTAGGTTACCAAGCGGGCACTTGGACTATCTAGGTTAACTAACGGGCACTTGGACTATGTAGGTTAACTAGGGGACACTTGCACTATATAGGTTACCTAGCGGGCACTTGGACTATCTTGCTAAACTAGCGTGCACTTGGACTATGTAGCTTCCTTAGCGGGCACTTGGACTATCTAGTTTACCTAGCAGGCACATGGACTATGTAGGTTAACTAGCGAGTACTTGGACTCTAGGTTACCTAGAGGGCACTTGGACTATGTACATTCCCTAGCGGGCACTTGGACTATCTATGTTAACTAGCGGGCACTTGGACTATGTAGGTTAACTAGGGGACACTTGCACTATGTAGGTTACCTAGCGGGCACTTGGACTATCTTGGTTAACTAGCGTGCACTTGGACTATGTAGCTTCCTTAGCGGGCACTTGGACTATCTAGTTTACCTAGCAGGCACATGGACTATGTAGGTTAACTAGCGTGTACTTGGTTTCTAGGTTACCTAGAGGGCACTTGGACTATCTAGGTTACCTAGCGGGCCCTTGGACTATGCAGGCTTCCTAGCGGGCACTTGGACTATCTAGGTTAACGAACAGGCACTTGGACTATATAGGTAACCTAGCGGGCACTTGGACTATCTAGGTTAAAGAACGGGCACTTGGACTATGTAGGATCCCTATCGGACATTTGGACTACTTAGGTTACCTAGCGGGCACTTGGACTATCTAGGTTAACTAGCGTGCACTTGGACTATCTAGGATAAATAGCGGGCACTTGGATGATCAATGTTAACCAGCGGGCACTTGGACTATCTAGGTTAGCTAACGGGCACTTGGACTAAGTACGTACCCTAGTGGGCACTTGGACTATCTAGGTTAACTAACGGGCACTAGGACTATCTAGGTTAACTAGCGGGCACTTTGACTATGAATGTTCCCTAGCGGGCACTTGGATTATCTAGGTTACCTAGCGGGCACTTGGACTATGCAGGTCAACTAGCGGGCCCTTGGACTATCTAGGTTAGCTAAGTGGCACTTGAACTATGTAGGTTAACTAGCGGACACTTGCACGATCTAGGTTAACTAGCGGGCATTTGGATTATCTGGGTTACCTAGTGGGCACTTGGATTATGTAGGTTCCCTAGCGGGCATTTGGAGTATATAGATAAGCTAGCGGGCACTTAGACTCTGTAGGTTACCTAGCGGGCACTTGGACTATCTAGGTTACATAGATGGTACTTGAACTATCTACGTTACCTAGCGGGTTCTTGGAGTATGTAGGTTACCTAGTGGGATGTTGGACTATCTAGGTTACCAAGCGGGCACTTGGACTTTCTAGGTTAACTAACGGGCACTTGGACTATGTAGGTTCCCTATCGGGCTCTTGGAGAATGTAGGTTAACTAGGGGGCACTAGGACTATGTAGGTTACCTAGCGGGTTCTTGGACTTCTAGGTTAACGAACGGGCACTTGGACTATGTATGTTGCATAGCGGGCAATTGGACTATCTAGGTTAGGTAACGGGCACTTGGACTATCTAGGTTACCTAGCGGGAACGTGGACTATGTAGTTTACCTAGCGGGCACTTGGACCATCTAGGTTACCTAACGGACACTTGGACCATATAGGTTTCTTAGCGGGCACTTGGACTATGTAGGTTAACTAACGGGCACTTGGACTATATAGGTTACCTAGCGGACCCTTGGACTATGTAGGTTACCTAGCGGGCCCTTGGACTATCTAGGTTAACGAACGTACACTTGGACTATGAAGGTAACCTAGCGGACAATTGGACAGTCTAGGTTACCATCGGGCACTTGGACTTTCTAGGTTAACTAACGGGGACTTGGACTATGTAGGATCCCTATCGGGCACTTGGAGAATGTAGGTTAACTAGCGGGCCCTTGGACTATCAAGGTTACCTAGCGGGCACTTGAACTATATAGGTTACCTAGCGGGCACTTGGACTATGTAGGTTACCTAGCGGGCCCTTGGACTATCTAGGTTAACGAACGTACACTTGGACTATGAAGGTAACCTAGCGGACAATTGGACAGTCTAGGTTACCATCGGGCACTTGGACTTTCTAGGTTAACTAACGGGGACTTGGACTATGTAGGATCCCTATCGGGCACTTGGAGAATGTAGGTTAACTAGCGGGCCCTTGGACTATCTAGGTTACCTAGCGGGCACGTGGACTATATAGGTTACCTAGCGGGCACTTGGACTATGTCGGTTACCTAGTGGGCACTTGGACTATCTAGGTTAACGAACGTACACTTGGACTATGAAGGTAACCTAGCGGACAATTGGACAGTCTAGGTTACCATCGGGCACTTGGACTTTCTAGGTTAACTAACGGGGACTTGGACTATGTAGGATCCCTATCGGGCACTTGGAGAATGTAGGTTAACTAGCGGGCCCTTGGACTATCTAGGTTACCTAGCGGGCACGTGGACTATATAGGTTACCTAGCGGGCACTTGGAATATGTAGGTTACCTAGTGGGCACTTGGACTATCTAGGTTAACGAACGGGCCCTTGGACTTCTAGGTTAACGAACGGGCACTTGGTCTATGTAGGTTGCTTACCGGGCACTTGGACTATCTAGTTTAGGTAATGGGCACTTGGACTATCTAGGTTACCTAGCAGGAACTTGGACAATGTAAGTTACCTAGCGGGCACATTGACTATCTAGGTTACCTAACGGGCACTTTGACTATCTAGGTTACATAGCGGGCACTTGGACTATGTAGGTTACCTAGCGGGCGCTTGGACTATCTAGGTTACCTAGCGGTCACTTCGACAGTCTAGGTTACCAGGCGGGCACTTGGACTACCTAGGTTAACGAACGGGCACTTGGCCTATGTATGTTACCTAGCGGGCACTTGGACTATGTAGAATCCCTATCGGACATTTGGACTACTTAGGTTACCTAGCGGGCACTTGGACTATCTAGGTTAACTAGAGGGCACTTGGACTATCAAGGTCAACTAGCGGGCCCAGGTACTATGTAGGTTAACTAGCGAGCACTTGGACTATCTAGGTTAACTAGCGGACCTTTGACTACGTAGGTCAACTAGCGGGCCCTTGGACTATGTAGGTTAACTAGCGGGCACTTGGACGATCTAGGTTAACTAGAGGGCACTTGGATGATCAATGTTAACTAGCGGGCACTTGGACTATCTAGGTTAGCTAACGGGCACTTGGACTAATTAAGTCCCCTCGTGGGCACATGGACTATCTAGATTAACTAACGGGCACTAGGACTATCTAGGTTAACTAGCGGGCACTTGGACTATCTAGGTTACCTAGCTGGCACTTGGACTATGAATGTTCCCTAGCGGGCAACTGGATTATCTAGGTTACCTAGCGGGCACTTGGACTATATAGGTCAACTAGCGGGCCCTTGGACTATCTAGGTTAGCTAACTGGCACTTGGACTATGTAGGTTAACTAGCGGACATTTGCACGATCTAGGTTAACTAGCGGGCTCTTGCACTATGTAGGTTAACTCTCGGGCCCATTGACTATGTACGTTCCCTAGCGGGCACTTGGACTATCTATGTTAACTAGCGGGCACTTGGAATATGTAGGTTAACTAGCGGACACTTGCACTATGTAGGTTACCTAGCAGGCTCTTGGACTATCTAGGTTACCTAGAGGGCACTTGGACTATGTACATTCCCTAGCGGGCACTTGGACTATCTATGTTAACTAGCGGGCACTTGGACTATGTAGGTTAACTAGGGGACACTTGCACTATGTAGGTTACCTAGCGGGCACTTGGACTATCTTGGTTAACTAGCGTGCACTTGGACTATGTAGCTTCCTTAGCGGGCACTTGGACTATCTAGTTTACCTAGCAGGCACATGGACTATGTAGGTTAACTAGCGAGTACTTGGTTTCTAGGTTACCTAGAGGGCACTTGGACTATCTAGGTTACCTAGCGGGCCCTTGGACTATGTAGGCTTCCTAGCGGGCACTTGGACTATCTAGGTTAACGAACAGGCACTTGGACTATATAGGTAACCTAGCGGGCACTTGGACTATCTAGGTTAAAGAACGGGCACTTGGACTATGTAGGATCCCTATCAGACATTTGGACTACTTAGGTTACCTAGCGGGCACTTGGACTATCTAGGTTAACTAGCGTGCACTTGGACTATCTAGGATAAATAGCGGGCACTTGGATGATCAATGTTAACCAGCGGGCACTTGTACTATCTAGGTTAGCTAACGGGCACTTGGACTAAGTACGTACCCTAGTGGGCACTTGGACTATCTAGGTTAACTAACGGGCACTAGGACTATCTAGGTTAACTAGCGGGCACTTTGACTATGAATGTTCCCTAGCGGGCACTTGGATTATCTAGGTTACCTAGCGGGCACTTGGACTATGCAGGTCAACTAGCGGGCCCTTGGACTATCTAGGTTAGCTAAGTGGCACTTGAACTATGTAGGTTAACTAGCGGACACTTGCACGATCTAGGTTAACTAGCGGGCTCTTGCATTATGTAGGTTAACTAGCGGGCACTTGGACGATATAGGTAAACTAGCGGGCATTTGGATTATCTGGGTTACCTAGCGGGCACTTGGATTATGTAGGTCCCCTAGCGGGCATTTGGACTATATAGATAAGCTAGCGGGCACTTAGACTCTGTAGGTTACCTAGCGGGCACTTGGACTATCTAGGTTACCTAGATGGTACTTGAACTATCTACGATTCCTAGCGGGTTCTTGGAGTATGTAGGTTACCTAGTGGGATGTTGAACTATCTAGGTTACCAAGCGGGCACTTGGACTTTCTAGGTTAACTAACGGGCACTTGGACTATGTAGGTTCCCTATCGGGCTCTTGGAGAATGTAGGTTAACTAGGGGGCACTAGGACTATGTAGGTTACCTAGCGGGTTCTTGGACTTCTAGGTTAACGAACGGGCACTTGGACTATGTATGTTGCATAGCGGGCAATTGGACTATCTAAGTTAGGTAACGGGCACTTGGACTATCTAGGTTACCTAGCGGGAACGTGGACTATGTAGTTTACCTAGCGGGCACTTGGACCATCGAGGTTACCTAACGGACACTTGGACCATATAGGTTTCTTAGCGGGCACTTGGACTATGTAGGTTAACTAACGGGCACTTGGACTATATAGGTTACCTAGCGGACCCTTGGTCTATGTAGGTTACCTAGCGGGCTCTTGGAGCATCTAGGTTAACGAACGTACACTTGGACTATGAAGGTAACCTAGCGGACAATTGGACAGTCTAGGTTACCATCGGGCACTTGGACTTTCTATGTTAACTAACGGGGACTTGGACTATGTAGGATCCCTATCGGGCACTTGGAGAATGTAGGTTAACTAGCGGACCCTTGGACTATCAAGGTTACCTAGCGGGCACTTGAACTATATAGGTTACCTAGCGGGCACTTGGACTATGTAGGTTACCTAGCGGGCCCTTGGACTATCTAGGTTAACGAACGTACACTTGGACTATGAAGGTAACCTAGCGGACAATTAGACAGTCTAGGTTACCATCGGGCACTTGGACTTTCTAGGTTAACTAACGGGGACTTGGACTATGTAGGATCCCTATCGGGCACTTGGAGAATGTAGGTTAACTAGCGGGCCCTTGGACTATCTAGGTTACCTAGCGGGCACGTGGACTATATAGGTTACCTAGCGGGCACTTGGACTATGTAGGTTACCTAGTGGGCACTTGGACTATCTAGGTTAACGAACGGGCCCTTGGACTTCTAGGTTAACGAACGGGCACTTGGTCTATGTAGGTTGCTTACCGGGCACTTGGACTATCTAGGTTAGGTAATGGGCACTTGGACTATCTAGGTTACCTAGCAGGAACTTAGACAATGTAAGTTACCTAGCGGGCACATGGACTATCTAGGTTACCTAACGGGCACTTTGACTATCTAGGTTACATAGCGGGCACTTGGACTATGTAGGTTACCTAGCGGGCGCTTGGACTATCTAGGTTACCTAGCGGTCACTTCGACAGTCTAGGTTACCAGGCGGGCACTTGGACTACCTAGGTTAACGAACGGGCACTTGGCCTATGTATGTTACCTAGCGGGCACTTGGACTATGTAGAATCCCTATCGGACATTTGGACTACTTAGGTTACCTAGCGGGCACTTGGACTATCTAGGTTAACTAGAGGGCACTTGGACTATCAAGGTCAACTAGCGGGCCCAGGTACTATGTAGGTTAACTAGCGAGCACTTGGACTATCTAGGTTAACTAGCGGACCTTTGACTACGTAGGTCAACTAGCGGGCCCTTGGACTATGTAGGTTAACTAGCGGGCACTTGGACGATCTAGGTTAACTAGAGGGCACTTGGATGATCAATGTTAACTAGCGGGCACTTGGACTATCTAGGTTAGCTAACGGGCACTTGGACTAATTAAGTCCCCTAGTGGGCACATGGACTATCTAGATTAACTAACGGGCACTAGGACTATCTAGGTTAACTAGCGGGCACTTGGACTATCTAGGTTACCTAGCTGGCACTTGGACTATGAATGTTCCCTAGCGGGCAACTGGATTATCTAGGTTACCTAGCGGGCACTTGGACTATATAGGTCAACTAGCGGGCCCTTGGACTATCTAGGTTAGCTAACTGGCACTTGGACTATGTAGGTTAACTAGCGGACATTTGCACGATCTAGGTTAACTAGCGGGCTCTTGCACTATGTAGGTTAACTCTCGGGCCCATTGACTATGTACGTTCCCTAGCGGGCACTTGGACTATCTATGTTAACTAGCGGGCACTTGGAATATGTAGGTTAACTAGCGGACACTTGCACTATGTAGGTTACCTAGCAGGCTCTTGGACTATCTAGGTTAACTAGCGGGCACTTGGACTATCTAGGTTAACTAGCGTGCACTTGGACTATGTAGGTTCCTTAGCGGGCACTTGGACTATGTAGGTTAACTAGCATGCCCTTGGACTATCTAGGTTACGTAGCGGGCACTTGGTATGTAGGTTAACTAGCGGGCACTTGGACTATCTAGGTTAACGAGCGGGCACTTGGACTATGTATGTTACCTAGTGGGCACTTGGACTCTCTAGGTTAACGAACGGGCACTTAGACTTCTAGGTTAACGAACGGGCACTTGGTCTATGTAGGTTGCTTACCGGGCACTTGGACTATCTAGGTTAGGTAATGGGAAATGGTCTATCTAGCTTACCTAGCGGGAACTTGGACAATGTAAGTTACCTAGCGGGCACTTGGACTATCTAGGTTACCTAACTGGCACTTTGACTATCTAGGTTACATAGCGGGCACTTGGACTATGTAGGTTACCTAGCGGGCACTTGGACTATCTAGGTTACCTAGCGGTCACTTCCACAGTCTAGGTTACCTAGCGGGCACTTGGACTATCTAGGTTAACAAATGGGCACTTGGACTATGTAGGTTACCTAGTGGGCACTTGGACTATGTAGGATCCGTATCGGACATTTGGACTACTTAGGTTACCTAGCGGGCACTTGGACTATCTAGGTTAACTAGACGGCACTTGGACTATCTAGGTCAACTAGCGGGCCCATTGACTATGTAGGTTAACTAGCGGGCACTTGGACGATCTAGGTTTACTAGCGGGCACTGGGACAATATACGTTAACTAGCGGACACTTGGATTATCTAGGTTACCTAGCGGGCACTTGGACTCTGTAGGTTCCCTAGCGGGCATTTGGACTATATAGATAACCTAGCGGGAACTTAGACTCTGTAGGTTACCTAGCGGGCACTTGGACTATCTAGGTTACCTAGGTGGCACTTGAACTATGTAAGTTAACCACCAGGCACTTGGATTATGTAGGTTAACTAGCGGGCGCTTGGACTATCTAGGTTACCTAGAGGGCACTTGGACTACGTAGGTTAACTACAGGGCACTTGCACTATCTAGGTTACCTGGCGGGCACTTGGACTATGTACGTTCCCTAGCGGGCACTTGGACTATCTATGTTAACTAGCGGGCACTTGGACTACGTCGGTTAACTAGGGGACACTTGCACTATGTAGATTACCTAGCGCGCACTTGGATTATCTAGGTTAACTAGCCGGCACTTGGACTATCTAGGTCAACTAGCGGGCCCTTGGTCTATGTAGGTTAACTAGCGGGCACTTGAATGATCTAAGTTAACTAGAGGGCACTTGGACTATCTAGGTTAACTAGCGTGCACTTGGACTATCTAGGATAAATAGCGGGCACTTGGATGATCAATGTTAACCAGCGGGCACGTGGACTATCTAGGTTAGCTAACGAGCACTTGGACTAAGTACGTCCCCTAGTGGGCACTTGGACTATCTAGGTTAACTAACGGGCACTAGGACTATCTAGGTTAACTAGCGGGCACTTGGACTATGAATGTTCCCTAGCGGGCACTTGGATTATCTAGGTTACCTAGTGGGGACTTGGACTATGTAGGTCAACTAGCGGGCCCTTATACTATCTAGGTTAGCTAAGTGGCACTTGAACTATGTAGGTAAACTAGCGGACACTTGCACGATCTAGGTTAACTAGCGGGCTCTTGCATTATGTAGGTTAACTAGCGGGCACTTGGACTATCTAGGTTAACTAACGGGCACTTGGACTATGTAGGTTCCATAGCGGGCCCTTGGACTATATAAGTTCCCCAGCAGGCACTTGGACTATGTGTGTTCCCTAGCGGGCATTTGGACTATCTAGGTTACCTAATGGGCACTTGGAATATAGAGGTTCCCTAGCGGGCACTTGGACTATGTATGTTCCCTACGGACACTTGGACTATGTATGTTCCCTACGGACACTTGAACTATGTAAGTTAACTACCAGGCACTTGGACTATGTAGGTTAACTAGCGGGCCCTTGGACTATCTAGGTTACCTAGCGGGCTGTTTGACTATCTAGGTTACCTAGCGGGCACTTGGACTATCTAGGTTAACTAACGGGCACTTGGACTATGTAGGTTCCCTAGCGGGCCCTTGGACTATGTAAGTTCCCTAGAGGGCACTTGGACTATGTGTGTTCTCTAGCTGGCATTTGGACTATCTGGGTTACCTAACGGGCACTTGGACTATGTAGGTTCCCAAGCGGGCACTTGGACTATGTATGTTCCCTATGGACACTTGAACTATGTAAGTTAACCACCAGGCACTTGGATTATGTAGGTTAACTAGCTGGCCCTTGGACTATCTAGGTTACCTAGAGGGCACTTGGACTACGTAGGTTAACTACAGGGCACTTGCACTATCTAGGTTACCTGGCGGGCACTTGGACTATGTATGTTCCCTAGCGGGCACTTGGACTATCTATGTTAACTAGCGGGCACTTGGACTATGTAGGTTAACTAGGGGACACTTGCACTATGTAGGTTACCTAGCGGGCATTTGGACTATCTTGGTTAACTAGCGTGCACTTGGACTATGTAGCTTCCTTAGCGGGCACTTGGACTATCTAGTTTACCTAGCAGGCACATGGACTATGTAGGTTAACTAGCGAGTACTTGGACTCTAGGTTACCTAGAGGGCACTTGGACTATCTAGGTTACCTAGCAGGCCCTTGGACTATGTAGGTTTCCTAGCGGGCACTTGGACTATCTAGGTTAACGAACAGGCACTTGGACTATATAGGTAACCTAGCGGGCACTTGGACAGTCTAGGTTACCTAGCGGGCACATGGACTATCTAGGCTAACGAACGGGCACTTGGACTATGCAGGTTACCTAGCGGGCACTTGGACTATATAGGATCCCTATCGGACATTTGGACTACTTAGGTTACCTAGCGGGCACTTGGACTATCTAGGTTAACTAGCAGGCACTTGGACTATCTAGGTCAACTAGCGGGCCCTTGGTCTATGTAGGTTAACTAGCGGGCACTTGAACGATCTAAGTTAACTAGAGGGCACTTGGACTATCTAGGTTAACTACCGTGCACTTGGACTATCTAGGATAAATAGCGGGCACTTGGATGATCAATGTTAACCAGCGGGCACGTGGACTATCTAGGTTAGCTAACGAGCACTTGGACTAAGTACGTCCCCTAGTGGGCACTTGGACTATCTAGGTTAACTAACGGGCACTTGGACTATCTAGGTTACCTAGCTGGCACTTGGACTATGAATGTTCCCTAGTGGGCAACTGGATTATCTAGGTTACCTAGCGGGCACTTGGACTATATAGGTCAACTAGCGGGCCCTTGGACTATCTAGGTTAGCTAACTGGCACTTGGACTATGTAGGTTAACTAGCGGACATTTGCACGATCTAGGTTAACTAGCGGGCTCTTGCACTATGTAGGTTAACTCTCGGGCCCATTGACTATGTACGTTCCCTAGCGGGCACTTGGACTATCTATGTTAACTAGCGGGCACTTGGAATATGTAGGTTAACTAGCGGACACTTGCACGATGTAGGTTACCTAGCAGGCTCTTGGACTATCTAGGTTACCTAGAGGGCACTTGGACTATGTACATTCCCTAGCGGGCACTTGGACTATCTATGTTAACTAGCGGGCACTTGGACTATGTAGGTTAACTAGGGGACACTTGCACTATGTAGGTTACCTAGCGGGCACTTGGACTATCTTGGTTAACTAGCGTGCACTTGGACTATGTAGCTTCCTTAGCGGGCACTTGGACTATCTAGTTTACCTAGCAGGCACATGGACTATGTAGGTTAACTAGCGAGTACTTGGTTTCTAGGTTACCTAGAGGGCACTTGGACTATCTAGGTTACCTAGCGGGCCCTTGGACTATGTAGGCTTCCTAGCGGGCACTTGGACTATCTATGTTAAAGAACGGGCACTTGGACTATGTAGGATCCCTATCGGACATTTGTACTACTTAGGTTACCTAGCGGGGACTTGGACTATCTAGGTTAACTAGCGTGCACTTGGACTATCTAGGATAAATAGCGGGCACTTGGATGATCAATGTTAACCAGCGGGCACTTGGACTATCTAGGTTAGCTAACGGGCACTTGGACTAAGTACGTACCCTAGTGGGCACTTGGACTATCTAGGTTAACTAACGGGCACTAGGACTATCTAGGTTAACTAGCGGGCACTTTGACTATGAATGTTCCCTAGCGGGCACTTGGATTATCTAGGTTACCTAGCGGGCACTTGGACTATGCAGGTCAACTAGCGGGCCCTTGGACTATCTAGGTTAGCTAAGTGGCACTTGAACTATGTAGGTTAACTAGCGGACACTTGCACGATCTAGGTTAACTAGCGGGCTCTTGCATTATGTAGGTTAACTAGCGGGCACTTGGACGATATAGGTAAACTAGCGGGCATTTGGATTATCTGGGTTACCTAGCGGGCACTTGGATTATGTAGGTTCCCTAGCGGGCATTTGGACTATATAGATAAGCTAGCGGGCACTTAGACTCTGTAGGTTACCTAGCGGGCACTTGGACTATCTAGGTTACCTAGATGGTACTTGAACTATCTACGTTACCTAGCGGGTTCTTGGAGTATGTAGGTTACCTAGTGGGATGTTGGACTATCTAGGTTACCAAGCGGGCACTTGGACTTTCTAGGTTAACTAACGGGCACTTGGACTATGTAGGTTCCCTATCGGGCTCTTGGAGAATGTAGGTTAACTAGGGGGCACTAGGACTATGTAGGTTACCTAGCGGGTTCTTGGACTTCTAGGTTAACGAACGGGCACTTGGACTATGTATGTTGCATAGCGGGCAATTGGACTATCTAGGTTAGGTAACGGGCACTTGGACTATCTAGGTTACCTAGCGGGAACGTGGACTATGTAGTTTACCTAGCGGGCACATGGACCATCTAGGTTACCTAACGGACACTTGGACCATATAGGTTTCTTAGCGGGCACTTGGACTATGTAGGTTAACTAACGGGCACTTGGACTATATAGGTTACCTAGCGGACCCTTGGACTATGTAGGTTACCTAGCGGGCCCTTGGACTATCTAGGTTAACGAACGTACACTTGGACTATGAAGGTAACCTAGCGGACAATTGGACAGTCTAGGTTACCATCGGGCACTTGGACTTTCTAGGTTAACTAACGGGGACTTGGACTATGTAGGATCCCTATCGGGCACTTGGAAAATGTAGGTTAACTAGCGGACCCTTGGACTATCAAGGTTACCTAGCGGGCACTTGAACTATATAGGTTACCTAGCGGGCACTTGGACTATGTAGGTTACCTAGCGGGCCCTTGGACTATCTAGGTTAACGAACGTACACTTGGACTATGAAGGTAACCTAGCGGACAATTGGACAGTCTAGGTTACCATCGGGCACTTGGACTTTCTAGGTTAACTAACGGGGACTTGGACTATGTAGGTTCCCTATCGGGCACTTGGAGAATGTAGGTTAACTAGCGGGCCCTTGGACTATCTAGGTTACCTAGCGGGCACGTGGACTATATAGGTTACCTAGCGGGCACTTGGAGTATGTCGGTTACCTAGTGGGCACTTGGACTATCTAGGTTAACTAACGGGCCCTTGGACTTCTAGGTTAACGAACGGGCACTTGGTCTATGTAGGTTGCTTACCGGGCACTTGGACTATCTAGGTTAGGTAATGGGCACTTGGACTATCTAGGTTACCTAGCAGGAACTTGGACAATGTAAGTTACCTAGCGGGCACATGGACTATCTAGGTTACCTAACGGGCACTTTGACTATCTAGGTTACATAGCGGGCACTTGGACTATGTAGGTTACCTAGCGGGCGCTTGGACTATCTAGGTTACCTAGCGGTCACTTCGACAGTCTAGGTTACCAGGCGGGCACTTGGACTACCTAGGTTAACGAACGGGCACTTGGCCTATGTATGTTACCTAGCGGGCACTTGGACTATATAGAATCCCTATCGGACATTTGGACTACTTAGGTTACCTAGTGGGCACTTGGACTATCTAGGTTAACTAGAGGGCACTTGGACTATCAAGGTCAACTAGCGGGCCCAGGTACTATGTAGGTTAACTAGCGAGCACTTGGACTATCTAGGTTAACTAGCGGACCTTTGACTACGTAGGTCAACTAGCGGGCCCTTGGACTATGTAGGTTAACTAGCGGGCACTTGGACGATCTAGGTTAACTAGAGGGCACTTGGATGATCAATGTTAACTAGCGGGCACTTGGACTATCTAGGTTAGCTAACGGGCACTTGGACTAATTAAGTCCCCCAGTGGGCACATGGACTATCTAGATTAACTAACGGGCACTAGGACTATCTAGGTTAACTAGCGGGCACTTGGACTATCTAGGTTACCTAGCTGGCACTTGGACTATGAATGTTCCCTAGCGGGCAACTGGATTATCTAGGTTACCTAGCGGGCACTTGGACTATATAGGTCAACTAGCGGGCCCTTGGACTATCTAGGTTAGCTAACTGGCACTTGGACTATGTAGGTTAACTAGCGGACATTTGCACGATCTAGGTTAACTAGCGGGCTCTTGCACTATGTAGGTTAACTCTCGGGCTCATTGACTATGTACGTTCCCTAGCGGGCACTTGGACTATCTATGTTAACTAGCGGGCACTTGGAATATGTAGGTTAACTAGCGGACACTTGCACTATGTAGGTTACCTAGCAGGCTCTTGGACTATCTAGGTTAACTAGCGGGCACTTGGACTATCTAGGTTAACTAGCGTGCACTTGGATTATGTAGGTTCCTTAGCGGGCACTTGGACTATGTAGGTTAATTAGCGTGCCCTTGGACTATCTAGGTTACGTAGCGGGCACTTGGTATGTAGGTTAACTAGAGGGCACTTGGACTATCTAGGTTAACTAGCGGGCACTTGGACTATGTATGTTACCTAGTGGGCACTTGGACTCTCTAGGTTAACGAACGGGCACTTAGACTTCTAGGTTAACGAACGGGCACTTGGTCTATGTAGGTTGCTTACCGGGCACTTGGACTATCTAGGTTAGGTAATGGGAAATGGACTATCTAGCTTACCTAGCAGGAACTTGGACAGTGTAAGTTACCTAGCGGGCACTTGGACTATCTAGGTTACCTAACTGGCACTTTGACTATCTAGGTTACATAGCGGGCACTTGGACTATGTAGGTTACCTAGCGGGCACTTGGACTATCTAGGTTACCTAGCGGTCACTTCCACAGTCTAGGTTACCTAGCGGGCACTTGGACTATCTAGGTTAACAAATGGGCACTTGGACTATGTAGGTTACCTAGTGGGCACTTGGACTATGTAGGATCCGTATCGGACATTTGGACTACTTAGGTTACCTAGCGGGCACTTGGACTATCTAGGTTAACTAGACGGCACTTGGACTATCTAGGTCAACTAGCGGGCCCATTGACTATGTAGGTTAACTAGCGGGCACTTGGACGATCTAGGTTTACTAGCGGGCACTGGGACAATATCGGTTAACTAGCGGACACTTGGATTATCTAGGTTACCTAGTGGGGACTTGGACTATGTAGGTCAACTAGCGGGCCCTTATACTATCTAGGTTAGCTAAGTGGCACTTGAACTATGTAGGTAAACTAGCGGACACTTGCACGATCTAGGTTAACTAGCGGGCTCTTGCATTATGTAGGTTAACTAGCGGGCACTGGGACTATCTAGGTTAACTAACGGGCACTTGGACTATGTAGGTTCCCTAGTGGGCCCTTGGACTATATAAGTTCCCCAGCGGGCACTTGGACTATGTGTGTTCCCTAGCGGGCATTTGGACTATCTAGGTTACCTAATGGGCACTTGGAATATAGAGGTTCCCTAGCGGGCACTTGGACTATGTATGTTCCCTACGGACACTTGAACTATGTAAGTTAACTACCAGGCACTTGGACTATGTAGGTTAACTAGCGGGCCCTTGGACTATCTAGGTTACCTAGCGGGCTGTTTGACTATCTAGGTTACCTAGCGGGCACTTGGACTATCTAGGTTAACTAACGGGCACTTGGACTATGTAGGTTCCCTAGCGGGCCCTTGGACTATGTAAGTTCCCTAGAGGGCACTTGGACTATGTGTGTTCTCTAGCTGGCATTTGGACTATCTGGGTTACCTAACGGGCACTTGGACTATGTAGGTTCCCAAGCGGGCACTTGGACTATGTATGTTCCCTATGGACACTTGAACTATGTAAGTTAACCACCAGGCACTTGGATTATGAAGGTTAACTAGCGGGCCCTTGGACTATCTAGGTTACCTTGAGGGCACTTGGACTACGTAGGTTAACTACAGGGCACTTGCACTATCTAGGTTACCTGGCGGGCACTTGGACTATGTACGTTCCCTAGCGGGCACTTGGACTATCTAACTAGGGGACACTTGCACTATGTAGGTTACCTAGCGGGCATTTGGACTATCTTGGTTAACTAGCGTGCACTGGGACTATGTAGCTTCCTTAGCGGGCACTTGGACTATCTAGTTTACCTAGCAGGCACATGGACTATGTAGGTTAACTAGCGAGTACTTGGACTCTAGGTTACCTAGAGGGCACTTGGACTATCTAGGTTACCTAGCAGGCCCTTGGACTATGTAGGTTTCCTAGCGGGCACTTGGACTATCTAGGTTAACGAACAGGCACTTGGACTATATAGGTAACCTAGCGGGCACTTGGACAGTCTAGGTTACCTAGCGGGCACATGGACTATCTAGGTTAACGAACGGGCACTTGGACTATGTAGGTTTCCTAGCGGGCACTTGGACTATCTAGGTTAACGAACAGGCACTTGGACTATATAGGTAACCTAGCGGTCACTTGGACAGTCTAGGTTACCTAGCGGGCACATGGACTATCTAGGTTAATGAACGGGCACTTGGACTATGCAGGTTACCTAGCGGGCTCTTGGACTATGTAGGATCCCTATCGGACATTTGGACTACTTAGGTTACCTAGCGGGCACTTGGACTATCTAGGTTAACTAGCAGGCACTTGGACTATCTAGGTCAACTAGCGGGCCCTTGGTCTATGTAGGTTAACTAGCGGGCACTTGAACGATCTAAGTTAACTAGAGGGCACTTGGACTATCTAGGTTAACTAGCGTGCACTTGGACTATCTAGGATAAATAGCGGGCACTTGGATGATCAATGTTAACCAGCGGGCACGTGGACTATCTAGGTTAGCTAACGAGCACTTGGACTAAGTACGTCCCCTAGTGGGCACTTGGACTATCTAGGTTAACTAACGGGCACTAGGACTATCTAGGTTAACTAGCGGGCACTTGGACTATGAATGTTCCCTAGCGGGCACTTGGATTATCTAGGTTACCTAGTGGGGACTTGGACTATGTAGGTCAACTAGCGGGCCCTTATACTATCTAGGTTAGCTAAGTCGCACTTGAACTATGTAGGTAAACTAGCGGACACTTGCACGATCTAGGTTAACTAGCGGGCTCTTGCATTATGTAGGTTAACTAGCGGGCACTTGGACTATCTAGGTTAACTAACGGGCACTTGGACTATGTAGGTTCCATAGCGGGCCCTTGGACTATATAAGTTCCCCAGCGGGCACTTGGACTATGTGTGTTGCCTAGCGGGCATTTGGACTATCTAGGTTACCTAATGGGCACTTGGAATATAGAGGTTCCCTAGCGGGCACTTGGACTATGTATGTTCCCTACGGACACTTGAACTATGTAAGTTAACTACCAGGCACTTGGACTATGTAGGTTAACTAGCGGGCCCTTGGACTATCTAGGTTACCTAGCGGGCTGTTTGACTATCTAGGTTACCTAGCGGGCACTTGGACTATCTAGGTTAACTAACGGGCACTTGGACTATGTAGGTTCCCTAGCGGGCCCTTGGACTATATAAGTTCCCCAGCGGGCACTTGGACTATGTGTGTTCCCTAGCGGGCATTTGGACTATCTAGGTTACCTAATGGGCACTTGGAATATAGAGGTTCCCTAGCGGGCACTTGGACTATGTATGTTCCCTACGGACACTTGAACTATGTAAGTTAACTACCAGGCACTTGGACTATGTAGGTTAACTAGCGGGCCCTTGGACTATCTAGGTTACCTAGCGGGCTGTTTGACTATCTAGGTTACCTAGCGGGCACTTGGACTATCTAGGTTAACTAACGGGCACTTGGACTATGTAGGTTCCCTAGCGGGCCCTTGGACTATGTAAGTTCCCTAGAGGGCACTTGGACTATGTGTGTTCTCTAGCTGGCATTTGGACTATCTGGGTTACCTAACGGGCACTTGGACTATGTAGGTTCCCAAGCGGGCACTTGGACTATGTATGTTCCCTATGGACACTTGAACTATGTAAGTTAACCACCAGGCACTTGGATTATGTAGGTTAACTAGCGGGCCCTTGGACTATCTAGGTTACCTAGAGGGCACTTGGACTACGTAGGTTAACTACAGGGCACTTGCACTATCTAGGTTACCTGGCGGGCACTTGGACTATGTACGTTCCCTAGCGGGCACTTGGACTATCTATGTTAACTAGCGGGCACTTGGACTATGTAGGTTAACTAGGGGACACTTGCACTATGTAGGTTACCTAGCGGGCATTTGGACTATCTTGGTTAACTAGCGTGCACTGGGACTATGTAGCTTCCTTAGCGGGCACTTGGACTATCTAGTTTACCTAGCAGGCACATGGACTATGTAGGTAAACTAGCGAGTACTTGGACTCTAGGTTACCTAGAGGGCACTTGGACTATCTAGGTTACCTAGCAGGCCCTTGGACTATGTAGGTTTCCTAGCGGGCACTTGGACTATCTAGGTTAACGAACAGGCACTTGGACTATATAGGTAACCTAGCGGGCACTTGGACAGTCTAGGTTACCTAGCGGGCACATGGACTATCTAGGTTAACGAACGGGCACTTGGACTATGTAGGTTTCCTAGCGGGCACTTGGACTATCTAGGTTAACGAACAGGCACTTGGACTATATAGGTAACCTAGCGGGCACTTGGACAGTCTAGGTTACCTAGCGGGCACATGGACTATCTAGGTTAACGAACGGGCACTTGGACTATGCAGGTTACCTAGCGGGCTCTTGGACTATGTAGGATCCCTATCGGACATTTGGACTACTTAGGTTACCTAGCGGGCACTTGGACTATCTAGGTTAACTAGCAGGCACTTGGACTATCTAGGTCAACTAGCGGGCCCTTGGTCTATGTAGGTTAACTAGCGGGCACTTGAAAGATCTAAGTTAACTAGAGGGCACTTGGACTATCTAGGTTAACTAGCGTGCACTTGGACTATCTAGGATAAATAGCGGGCACTTGGATGATCAATGTTAACCAGCGGGCACGTGGACTATCTAGGTTAGCTAACGAGCACTTGGACTAAGTACGTCCCCTAGTGGGCACTTGGACTATCTAGGTTAACTAACGGGCACTAGGACTATCTAGG
Source organism: Tenrec ecaudatus (assembly GCF_050624435.1). Taxonomy (NCBI): domain Eukaryota; kingdom Metazoa; phylum Chordata; class Mammalia; order Afrosoricida; family Tenrecidae; genus Tenrec; species Tenrec ecaudatus. The sequence goes on along the minus strand of NW_027457678.1, from coordinate 13,936 downwards.
TTAAGTAGCGGGCACTTGGACTATGAATGTTCCCTAGCGGACACTTGGATTATCTAGGTTACCTAGTGGGGAATTGGACTATGTAGGTCAACTAGCGGGCCCTTATACTATCTAGGTTAGCTAAGTGGCACTTGAACTATGTAGGTAAACTAGCGGACACTTGCACGATCTAGGTTAACTAGCGGGCTCTTGCATTATGTAGGTTAACTAGCGGGCACTTGGACTATCTAGGTTAACTAACGGGCACTTGGACTATGTAGGTTCCCTAGCGGGCCCTTGGACTATGTAAGTTCCCTAGAGGGCACTTGGACTATGTGTGTTCTCTAGCTGGCATTTGGACAATCTGGGTTACCTAACGGGCACTTGGACTATGTAGGTTCCCAAGCGGGCACTTGGACTATGTATGTTCCCTATGGACACTTGAACTATGTAAGTTAACCACCAGGCACTTGGATTATGTAGGTTAACTAGCTGGCCCTTGGACTATCTAGGTTACCTAGAGGGCACTTGGACTACGTAGGTTAACTACAGGGCACTTGCACTATCTAGGTTACCTGGCGGGCACTTGGACTATGTATGTTCCCTAGCGGGCACTTGGACTATCTATGTTAACTAGCGGGCACTTGGACTATGTAGGTTAACTAGGGGACACTTGCACTATGTAGGTTACCTAGCGGGCATTTGGACTATCTTGGTTAACTAGCGTGCACTTGGACTATGTAGCTTCCTTAGCGGGCACTTGGACTATCTAGTTTACCTAGCAGGCACATGGACTATGTAGGTTAACTAGCGAGTACTTGGACTCTAGGTTACCTAGAGGGCACTTGGACTATCTAGCTTACCTAGCAGGCCCTTGGACTATGTAGGTTTCCTAGCGGGCACTTGGACTATCTAGGTTAACGAACAGGCACTTGGACTATATAGGTAAGCTAGCGGGCACTTGGACAGTCTAGGTCACCTAGCGGGCACATGGACTATCTAGGCTAACGAACGGGCACTTGGACTATGCAGGTTACCTAGCGGGCACTTGGACTATGTAGGATCCCTATCGGACATTTGGACTACTTAGGTTACCTAGCGGGCACTTGGACTATCTAGGTTAACTAGCAGGCACTTGGACTATCTAGGTCAACTAGCGGGCCCTTGGTCTATGTAGGTTAACTAGCGGGCACTTGAACGATCTAAGTTAACTAGAGGGCACTTGGACTATCTAGGTTAACTAGCGTGCACTTGGACTATCTAGGATAAATAGCGGGCACTTGGATGATCAATGTTAACCAGCGGGCACGTGGACTATCTAGGTTAGCTAACGAGCACTTGGACTAAGTACGTTCCCTAGTGGGCACTTGGACTATCTAGGTTAACTAACGGGCACTTGGACTATCTAGGTTAACTAGCGGACCTTTGACTACGTAGGTCAACTAGCGGGCCCTTGGACTATGTAGGTTAACTAGCGGGCACTTGGACGATCTAGGTTAACTAGAGGGCACTTGGATGATCAATGTTAACTAGCGGGCACTTGGACTATCTAGGTTAGCTAACGGGCACTTGGACTAATTAAGTCCCCTAGTGGGCACATGGACTATCTAGATTAACTAACGGGCACTAGGACTATCTAGGTTAACTAGCGGGCACTTGGACTATCTAGGTTACCTAGCTGGCACTTGGACTATGAATGTTCCCTAGTGGGCAACTGGATTATCTAGGTTACCTAGCGGGCACTTGGACTATATATGTCAACTAGCGGGCCCTTGGACTATCTAGGTTAGCTAACTGGCACTTGGACTATGTAGGTTAACTAGCGGACATTTGCACGATCTAGGTTAACTAGCGGGCTCTTGCACTATGTAGGTTAACTCTCGGGCCCATTGACTATGTACGTTCCCTAGCGGGCACTTGGACTATCTATGTTAACTAGCGGGCACTTGGAATATGTAGGTTAACTAGCGGACACTTGCACGATGTAGGTTACCTAGCAGGCTCTTGGACTATCTAGGTTACCTAGAGGGCACTTGGACTATGTACATTCCCTAGCGGGCACTTGGACTATCTATGTTAACTAGCGGGCACTTGGACAATGTAGGTTAACTAGGGGACACTTGCACTATGTAGGTTACCTAGCGGGCACTTGGACTATCTTGGTTAACTAGCGTGCACTTGGACTATGTAGCTTCCTTAGCGGGCACTTGGACTATCTAGTTTACCTAGCAGGCACATGGACTATGTAGGTTAACTAGCGAGTACTTGGTTTCTAGGTTACCTAGAGGGCACTTGGACTATCTAGGTTACCTAGCGGGCCCTTGGACTATGTAGGCTTCCTAGCGGGCACTTGGACTATCTAGGTTAACGAACAGGCACTTGGACTATATAGGTAACCTAGCGGGCACTTGGACTATCTTGGTTAAAGAACGGGCACTTGGACTATGTAGGATCCCTATCGGACATTTGGACTACTTAGGTTACCTAGCGGGCACTTGGACTATCTAGGTTAACTAGCGTGCACTTGGACTATCTAGGATAAATAGCGGGCACTTGGATGATCAATGTTAACCAGCGGGCACTTGGACTATCTAGGTTAGCTAACGGGCACTTGGACTAAGTACGTACCCTAGTGGGCACTTGGACTATCTAGGTTAACTAACGGGCACTAGGACTATCTAGGTTAACTAGCGGGCACTTTGACTATGAATGTTCCCTAGCGGGCACTTGGATTATCTAGGTTACCTAGCGGGCACTTGGACTATGCAGGTCAACTAGCGGGCCCTTGGACTATCTAGGTTAGCTAAGTGGCACTTGAACTATGTAGGTTAACTAGCGGACACTTGCACGATCTAGGTTAACTAGCGGGCTCTTGCATTATGTAGGTTAACTAGCGGGCACTTGGACGATATAGGTAAACTAGCGGGCATTTGGATTATCTGGGTTACCTAGCGGGCACTTGGATTATGTAGGTTCCCTAGCGGGCATTTGGACTATATAGATAAGCTAGCGGGCACTTAGACTCTGTAGGTTACCTAGCGGGCACTTGGACTATCTAGGTTACCTAGATGGTACTTGAACTATCTACGTTACCTAGCGGGTTCTTGGAGTATGTAGGTTACCTAGTGGGATGTTGGACTATCTAGGTTACCAAGCGGGCACTTGGACTTTCTAGGTTAACTAACGGGCACTTGGACTATGTAGGTTCCCTATCGGGCTCTTGGAGAATGTAGGTTAACTAGGGGGCACTAGGACTATGTAGGTTACCTAGCGGGTTCTTGGACTTCTAGGTTAACGAACGGGCACTTGGACTATGTAGGTTGCTTACCGGGCACTTGGACTATCTAGGTTAGGTAATGGGAACTTGGACTATCTAGGTTACCTAGCGGGAACTTGGACAATGTAAGTTACCTAGCGGGCACTTGGACTATCTAGGTTACCTAACGGGCGCATTGACTATCTTGGTTACATAGCGGGCACTTGGACTATGTAGGTTACCTAGCGGGCACTTGGACTATCTAGGTTACCTAGCGGTCACTTCCACAGTCTAGGTTACCTAGCGGGCACTTGGACTATCTAGGTTAACGAACGGGCACTTGGACTATGTAGGTTACCTAGCGGGTACTTGGACTATGTAGGATCCGTATCGGACATTTGGACTACTTAGGTTACCTAGCGGGCACTTGGACTACCTAGGTTAACTAGAGGGCACTTGGACTATCTAGGTCAACTAGCGGGCCGAGGTACTATGTAGGTTAACGAGCGAGCACTTGGACTATCTAGGTTAACCAGCCGATCTTGGAACACGTAGGTCAACTAGCGGGTCCTTGGACTATGTAGGTTAACTAGCGGGCACTTGGATGATCTAGGTTAACTAGAGAGCACTTGGATGATCAATGTTAACTAGCGGGCACTTGGACCATCTAGGTTAGCGAACGGGCACTTGGACTAAGTACGTCCCCTAGTGGGCACATGGACTATCTAGAATAACTAACGGGCACTAGGACTATCTAGGTTAACTAGGGGGCACTTGGACTATGAATGTTCCCTAGCGGGCAATTGGATTATCTAGGTTACCTAGCGGGCACTTGGACTATGTAGGTCAACTAGCGTGCTCTTGGACTATCTAGGTTAGCTAACTGGCACTTGGACTATGTAGGTTAACTAGCGGTCACTTGCACGATCTAGGTTAACTAGCGGGCTCTTGCACTATGTAGGTAAACTAGCGGGCCCATTGACTATGTAGGTTAACTAGCGGGCACTTGGACGATCTAGGTTAACTAGCGGGCACTTGGACGATATAGGTTAACAAGCGGACACTTGGATTATCTAGGTTACCTAGCGGGCACTTGGACTATGTGGGTTCCCTAGCGGGCATTTGGACTATATAGATAACCTAGCGGGAACTTAGACTCTGTAGGTTACCTAGCGGGCACTTGGACTATCTAGGTTACCTAGCGGGTTCTTGGAGTATGTAGGTTACTTAGCGGGCTGTTGGACTATCTAGGTTACCAAGCGGGCACTTGGACTATCTAGGTTAACTAACGGGCCCTTGGACTATGTAAGTTCCCTAGTGGGCACTTGGACTATGTGGGTTCCCTTGCGGGCATTTGGACTATCTAGGTTACCTAACGGGCACTTGGACTATATAAGTTCCCTAGCGGGCACTTGGACTATGTATGTTCCCTACGGACACTTGAACTATGTAAGTTAACTACCAGGCACTTGGACTATCTAGGTTACCTAGCGGGCACTTGGACTATATAATTTACCTAGCGGGCACTTGGACTATATAGGTTACCTAGCGGGCACTTGGACTATCTAGGATAACGAACGGGCACTTGGACTTCTAGGTTAACGAACGGGCACTTGGTCTATGTAGGTTGCTTACCAGGCACTTGGACTATCTAGGTTAGGTAATGGGCACTTGGACTATCTAGGTTACCTAGCGGGAACTTGGACATTGTAAGTTACCTAGCGGGCACATGGACTATATAGGTTACCTAACGGGCACTTTGACTATCTAGGTTATATAGCGGGCACTTGGACTATGTAGGTTACCTAGCGGGCACTTGCACTATCTAGGTTACCTAGCGGTCACTTCAACAGTCTAGGTTACCTAGCGGGCACTTGGACTATCTAGGTTAACGAACGGGCACTTGGCCTATGTATGTTACCTAGCGGGCACGTGGACTTTGTAGAATCCTTATCGGACATTTGGACTACTTAGGTTACCTAGCGGGCACTTGGACTATCTAGGTTACCTAGCGGGCTGTTTGACTATCTAGGTTACCTAGCGGGCACTTGGACTATCTAGGTTAACTAACAGGCACTTGGACTATGTAGGTTCCCTAGCGGGCCCTTGGACTATGTAAGTTCCCTAGCGGGCACTTGGACTATGTGTGTTCCCTAGCGGGCATTTGGACTATCTAGGTTACCTAACGGGCACTTGGACTATGTAGGTTCCCAAGCGGGCACTTGGACTATGTATGTTCCCTATGGACACTTGAACTATGTAAGTTAACCACCAGGCACTTGGATTATGTAGGTTAACTAGCGGGCCCTTGGACTATCTAGGTTACCTAGAGGGCACTTGGACTACGTAGGTTAACTACAGGGCACTTGCACTATCTAGGTTACCTGGCGGGCACTTGGACTATGTACGTTCCCTAGCGGGCACTTGGACTATCTATGTTAACTAGCGGGCACTTGGACTACGTAGGTTAACTAGGGGACACTTGCACTATGTAGGTTGCCTAGTGGGCACTTGGACTATCTTGGTTAACTAGCGTGCACTTGGACTATGTAGCTTCCTTAGCGGGCACTTGGACTATCTAGTTTACCTAGCAGGCCCATGGACTATGTAGGTTAACTAGCGAGTACTTGGATTCTAGGTTACCTAGAGGGCACTTGGACCATCTAGGTTACCTAGCGGGCCCTTGGACTATGTAGGTTTCCTAGCTGGCACTTGGACTATCTAGGTTAACGAACAGGCACTTGGACTATATAGGTAACCTAGCGGGCACTTGGACATTCTAAGTTACCTAGCGGGCACTTGGACTATCTAGGTTAACGAACGGGCCCTTGGGCTATGCAGGTTACCTAGCGGGCACTTGGACTATGTAGGATCCCTATTGGACATTTGGACTACTTAGGTTACCTAGCGGGCACTTGGACTATCTAGGTTTACTAGCGGGCACTTGGACTATCTAGGTCAACTAGCGGGTCCTTGGTCTATGTAGGTTAACTAGCGGGCACTTGAACGATCTAGGTTAACTAGAGGGCACTTGGACTATCTAGGTTAACTAGCGTGCACTTGGACTATCTAGGATAAATAGCGGGCACTTGGATGATCTATGTTAACCAGAGGGCACTTGGACTATTTAGGTTAGCTAACGGGCACTTGGACTAAGTACGTCCCCTAGTGGGCACTTGGATTATCTAGGTTAACTAACGGGCACTAGGACTATCTAGGTTGACTAGCAGGCGCTTGGACTATGAATGTTCCCTAGCGGGCACTTGGATTATCTAGGTTACCTAGCGGGCACTTGGACTATGTAGGTCAACTAGCGGGCCCTTGGACTATCTAGGTTAGCTAAGTGGCACTTGAACTATGTAGGTTAACTAGCGGACACTTGCACAATCTAGGTTAACCAGCGGGCTCTTGCATTATGTAGGTTAACTAGCGGGCACTTGGACGATATAGGTTAATAGCGGGCACTTGGATTATCTGGGTTACCTAGTGGGCACTTGGATTATGTAGGTTCCCTAGCGGGCATTTGGACTATATAGATAAGCTAGTGGGCACTTATACTCTGTAGGTTACTTAGCGGGCACTTGGACTATCTAGGTTACCTAGATGGTACTTGAACTATCTACGTTACCTAGCGTGTTCTTGGAGTATATAGGTTACCTAGTGGGATGTTGGACTATCTAGGTTACCAAGAGGACACTTGGACTTTCTAGGTTAACTAACGGGCACTTGGACTATGTAGGTTCCCTATTGGGTACTTGGAGAATGTAGGTTAACTAGGGGTCACTAGGACTATGTAGGTTACCTAGCGGGCCCTTGGACTATCTAGGTTACCTAACGGGCATTTGGACTATGTAGGCTCCCTAGCGGGCATTTGGACTATATAGATTACCTAGGGGCACTTAGACTTTGTAGGTTACCTAGCGGGCACTTGGACTATCTAGGTTACCTAGCTGGCACTTGAACTATCTACGTTACCTAGCGGGTTCTTGGAATATGTAGGTTACCTAGCGGGCTGTTGGACTATCTAGGTTACCTAACGGGCACTTGGACTATGTAGTTTCCCTAGCGGGGTCCTTGGACTATGTAAGTTCCCTAGCGGGCACTTGTACTATGTGGGTTCCCTAGCGGGCATTTGGACTATGTAGGTTACCGAACGAGCAGTTCGACTATGTAGGTTCCCTAGCGGGCACTTGGATTATGTAGGTTCCCAAGCGGGCACTTGGACTATGTAGGTTAACTAGCGGGCATTTGGACTATGTAGGTTACCTAGCGGGCACTTGGACTATGTAGGGTCCCTATCGGACACTTGGAGGAAGTAGGTTAACTCGGGGGCACTAGGACAATGTAGATTACCTACTGGGCCCTTGGACTATGTAGGTTACCTAGGGGGAACCTGGACTATGTAGGTTAACTAGTGGGCACTTGGACTATCTAGGTTACCTAGCAGGCACTTGGATTATGTAGGTTAACTAGTGGGCACTTGGACTATCTAGGTTACCTAGCGGGCACTTGGACTATGTACGTTCCCTAGCGGGCACTTGGACTATCTACGTTTCCTGGCGGGCACTTGGACTATGTACGTTACCTAGCGGGCACTTGGACTATCTATGTTAACTAGCGGGCACTTGGAATATGTAGGTTCCCTATCGGGCACTCGGTGGCATTTGGACTATCTGGGTTACCTAACGGGCACTTGGACTATGTAGGTTCCCAAGCGGGCACTTGGACTATGAATGTTCCCTATGGACACTTGAACTATGTAAGTTAACCACCAGGCACTTGGATTATGTAGGTTAACTAGCGGGCCCTTGGACTATCTAGGTTACCTAGAGGGCACTTGGACTACGTAGGTTAACTACAGGGCACTTGCACTATCTAGGTTACCTGGAGGGCACTTGGACTTTGTACGTTCCCTAGCGGGCACTTGGACTATCTATGTTAACTAGCGGGCACTTGGACTATGTAGGTTAACTAGGGGACACTTGCACTATGTAGGTTACCTAGCGGGCACTTGGACTATCTTGGTTAACTAGCGTGCACTTGGACTATGTAGCTTCCTTAGCGGGCACTTGGACTATCTAGTTTACCTAGCAGGCACATGGACTATGTAGGTTAACTAGCGAGTACTTGGACTCTAGGTTACCTAGAGGGCACTTGGACTATCTAGGTTACCTAGCAGGCCCTTGGACTATGTAGGTTTCCTAGCGGGCACTTGGACTATCTAGGTTAACGAACAGGCACTTGGACTATATAGGTAACCTAGCAGGCACTTGGACAGTCTAGGTTACCTAGCGGGCACATGGACTATCTAGGTTAACGGACGGGCACTTGGACTATGCAGGTTACCTAGCGGGCACTTGGACTATGTAGGATCCCTATCGGACATTTGGACTACTTAGGTTACCTAGCGGGCACTTGGACTATCTAGGTTAACTAGCGGGCACTTGGACTATCTAGGTCAACTAGCGGGTCCTTGGTCTATGTAGGTTAACTAGCGGGCACTTGAACGATCTAAGTTAACTAGAGGGCACTTGGACTATCTAGGTTAACTAGCGTGCACTTGGACTATCTAGGATAAATAGCGGGCACTTGGATGATCAATGTTAACCAGCGGGCACTTGGACTATCTAGGTTAGCTAACGGGCACTTGGACTAAGTACGTCCCCTAGTGGGCACTTGGACTATCTAGGTTAACTAACGGGCACTAGGACTATCTAGGTTAACTAGCGGGCACTTGGACTATGAATGTTCCCTAGCGGGCACTTGGACTATGTAGGTTAACTAACGGCACTTGGACTATATAGGTTAACGAACGTACACTTGGACTATGTAGGTAACCTAGCGGACAATTGGACAGTCTAGGTTACCATCGGGCACTTGGACTTTCTAGGTTAACTAACGGGGACTTGAACTCTGTAGTTTCCCTATCGGGCACTTGGAGAATGTAGGTTAACTAGCGGGCCCTTGGACTATCTAGGTTACCTAGCGGGCACTTGGACTATATAGGTTACCTAGCAGGCACTTGGACTATGTAGGTTACCTTGTGGGCACTTGGACTAGCTAGGTTAACGAACGGGCACTTGGACTTCTAGGTTAACGAACGGGCACTAGGTCTATGTAGGTTGCTTACCGGGCACTTGGACTATCTAGGTTAGGTAATGGGCACTTGGACTATCTAGGTTACCTAGCGGGAACTTGGACAATGTAAGTTACCTAGCGGGCACATGGACTATCTAGGTTACCTAACGGGCACTTTGACTATCTAGGTTACATAGCGGGCACTTGGACTATGTAGGTTACCTAGCGGGCACTTGGACTATCTAGGTTACCTAGCGGTCACTTCGACAGTCTAGGTTACCTTGCGGGCACTTGGACTATCTAGGTTAACGAACGGGCACTTGGCCTATGTATGTTACCTAGCGGGCACTTGGACTTTGTAGAATCCCTATCGGACATTTGGACTACTTAGGTTACCTAGCGGGCACTTGGACTATCTAGGTTAACTAGAGGGCACTTGGACTATCTAGGTCAACTAGCGGCCCCAGGTACTATGTAGGTTAACTAGCGAGCACTTGGACTATCTAGGTTAACTAGCGGACCTTGGACTACGTAGGTCAACCAGCGGGCCCTTGGACTATGTAGGTTAACTAGCGGGCACTTGGACGATCTAGGTTAACTAGAGGGCACTTGGATGATCAATGTTAACTAGCGGGCACTTGGACTATCTAGGTTAGCTAACGGGCACTTGGACTAAGTAAGTCCCCTAGTGGGCACATGGACTATCTAGATTAACTAACGGGCACTAGGACTATCTATGTTAACTAGCGGGCACTTGGACTATCTAGGTTACCTAGCTGGCACTTGGACTATGAATGTTCCCTAGCGGGCAATTGGATTATCTACGTTACCTAGCATGCACTTGGACTATGTAGGTCAACTAGCGGGCCCTTGGACTATCTAGGTTAGCTAACTGGCACTTGGACTATGTAGGTTAACTAGCGGACATTTGCACGATCTAGGTTAACTAGCGGGCTCTTGCACTATGTAGGTTAACTAGCGGGCCCATTGACTATGTAGGTTAACTAGCGGGCACTTGGACTATGTACGTTCCCTAGCGGGCACTTGGACTATCTATGTTAACTAGCGGGTACTTGGAATATGTAGGTTAACTAGCGGACACTTGCACTATGTAGGTTACCTAGCAGGCACTCGGACTATCTAGGTCACTAGCGGGCACTTGGACTATCTAGGTTTACTAGCGTGCACTTGGACTATGTAAGTTCCTTAGCGGGCACTTGGACTATGAGGTTAACTAGCGTGCCCTTGGACTATCTAGGTTACCTAGCGGGCACTTGGTATGTAGGTTAATTAGCGGGCACTTGGACTATCTAGGTTAATTAGCGGGCCCTTGGACTATCTAGGTTACCTAGCGGGCACTAGGACTATATAGGTTACCTAGCGGGCACTTGGACTATGTAGGTTACCTAGTGGGCACTTGGACTCTCTAGGTTAACGAACGGGCACTTAGACTTCTAGGTTAACGAATGGGCACTTGGTCTATGTAGGTTGCTTACCGGGCACTTGGACTATCTAGGTTAGGTAATGGGAACTTGGACTATCTAGGTTACCTAGCGGGAACTTGGACAATGTAAGTTACCTAGCGGGCACTTGGACTATCTAGGTTACCTAACGGGCACTTTGACTATCTTGGTTACATAGCGGGCACTTGGACTATGTAGGTTACCTAGCGGGCACTTGGACTATCTAGGTTACCTAGCGGTCACTTCCACAGTCTAGGTTACCTAGCGGGCACTTGGACTATCTAGGTTAACGAACGGGCACTTGGACTATGTAGGTTACCTAGCGGGTACTTGGACTATGTAGGATCCGTATCGGACATTTGGACTACTTAGGTTACCTAGCGGGCACTTGGACTACCTAGGTTAACTAGAGGGCACTTGGACTATCTAGGTCAACTAGCGGGCCGAGGTACTATGTAGGCTAACTAGCGAGCACTTGGACTATCTAGGTTAACCAGCGGATCTTGGAACACGTAGGTCAACTAGCGGGTCCTTGGACTATGTAGGTTAACTAGCGGGCACTTGGATGATCTAGGTTAACTAGAGAGCACTTGGATGATCAATGTTAACTAGCGGGCATTTGGACCATCTAGGTTAGCGAACGGGCACTTGGACTAAGTACGTCCCCTAGTGGGCACATGGACTATCTAGAATAACTGACGGGCACTAGGACTATCTAGGTTAACTAGGGGGCACTTGGACTATGAATGTTCCCTAGCGGGCAATTGGATTATCTAGGTTACCTAGCGGGCACTTGGACTATGTAGGTCAACTAGCGTGCTCTTGGACTATCTAGGTTAGCTAACTGGCACTTGGACTATGTAGGTTAACTGGCGGTCACTTGCACGATCTAGGTTAACTAGCGGGCTCTTGCACTATGTAGGTAAACTAGCGGGCCCATTGACTATGTAGGTTAACTAGCGGGCACTTGGACGATCTAGGTTAACTAGCGGGCACTTGGACGATATAGGTTAACAAGCGGACACTTGGATTATCTAGGTTACCTAGCGGGCACTTGGACTATGTGGGTTCCCTAGCGGGCATTTGGACTATATAGATAACCTAGCGGGAACTTAGACTCTGTAGGTTACCTAGCGGGCACTTGGACTATCTAGGTTACCTAGCGGGTTCTTGGAGTATGTAGGTTACTTAGCGGGCTGTTGGACTATCTAGGTTACCAAGCGGGCACTTGGACTATCTAGGTTAACTAACGGGCCCTTGGACTATGTAAGTTCCCTAGTGGGCACTTGGACTATGTGGGTTCCCTTGCGGGCATTTGGACTATCTAGGTTACCTAACGGGCACTTAGACTATATAAGTTCCCTAGCGGGCACTTGGACTATGTATGTTCCCTACGGACACTGAACTATGTAAGTTAACCACCAGGCACTTGGATTATGTAGGTTAACTAGCGGGCCCTTGGACTATCTAGGTTACCTAGAGGGCACTTGGACTACGTAGGTTAACTACAGGGCACTTGCACTATCTAGGTTACCTGGCGGGCACTTGGACTATGTACGTTCCCTAGGCGGGCACTTGGACTATCTATGTTAACTAGCGGGCACTTGGACTATGTAGGTTAACTAGGGGACACTTGCACTATGTAGGTTACCTAGCGGGCACTTGGACTATCTTGGTTAACTAGCGTGCACTTGGACTATGTAGCTTCCTTAGCGGGCACTTGGACTATCTAGTTTACCTAGCAGGCACATGGACTATGTAGGTTAACTAGCGAGTACTTGGACTCTAGGTTACCTAGAGGGCACTTGGACTATCTAGGTTACCTAGCAGGCCCTTGGACTATGTATGGTTTCCTAGCGGGCACTTGGACTATCTAGGATAACGAACAGGCACTTGGACTATATAGGTAACCTAGCAGGCACTTGGACAGTCTAGGTTACCTAGCGGGCACATGGACTATCTAGGTTAACGAACGGGCACTTGGACTATGCATGTTACCTAGCGGGCACTTGGACTATGTAGGATCCCTATCGGACATTTGGACTACTTATGTTACCTAGCGGGCACTTGACTATCTAGGTCAACTAGCGGGCCCTTGGTCTATGTAGGTTAACTAGCGGGCACTTGAACGATCTAAGTTAACTAGAGGTCACTTGGACTATCTAGGTTAACTAGCGTGCACTTGGACTATCTAGGATAAATAGCTGGGCACTTGGATGATCAATGTTAACCAGCGGGCCTTGGACTATCTAGGTTAGCTAACGGGCACTTGGACTAAGTACGTCCCTAGTGGGCACTTGGACTATCTAGGTTAACTAACGGGCACTAGGACTATCTAGGTTAACTAGCGGGCACTTGGACTATGAATGTTCCCTAGCGGGCACTTGGGCTATGTAGGTTAACTAACGGCACTTGGACTATATAGGTTAACGAACGTACACTTGGACTATGTAGGTAACCTAGCGGACAATTGGACAGTCTAGGTTACCATCGGGCACTTGGACTTTCTAGGTTAACTAACGGGGACTTGAACTCTGTAGTTTCCTATCGGGCACTTGGAGAATGTAGGTTAACTAGCGGGCCCTTGGACTATCTAGGTTACCTAGCGGGCACTTGGACTATATAGGGTTACCTAGCAGGCACTTGGACTATGTAGGTTACCTTGTGGGCACTTAGACTAGCTAGGTTAACGAACGGGCACTTGGACTTCTAGGTTAACGAACGGGCACTAGCTCTATGTAGGTTGCTTACCGGGCACTTGGACTATCTAGGTTAGGTAATGGGCACTTGGACTATCTAGGTTACCAAGCGGGAACTTGGACAATGTAAGTTACCTAGCGGGCACATGGACTATCTAGGTTACCTAACGGGCACTTTGACTATCTAGGTTACATAGCGGGCACTTGGACTATGTAGGTTACCTAGCGGGCACTTGGACTATCTAGGTTACCTAGCGGTCACTTCGACAGTCTAGGTTACCTTGCGGGCACTTGGACTATCTAGGTTAACGAACGGGCACTTGGCCTATGTATGTTACCTAGCGGGTACTTGGACTATGTAGAATCCCTATCGGACATTTGGACTACTTAGGTTACCTCGCGGGCACTTGGACTATCTAGGTTAACTAGAGGGCACTTGGACTATCTAGGTCAACTAGCGG